>NC_085974.1:14056000-15322500 GCF_910591565.1 Cydia splendana
TCCATTGCATCACAAGTTTTCCCGACTGCATCTTTGTACACTTCCATATTCTCAGCGGTTAATGATGAGTTGGAATGCAGTATACTTGACAGGTTCTCTATTAAGTTATCCACGGACTGAGCGATCCTTTGAGCTTCGTATTCTAAATCATTCAGAACTGTGATATCAATCTGGCCAATCTGTGGGGCTAGTATTTGTCTGTAGAGCTTTCCTGATGGTGTGCTGGATCTAGACGCACTGGAACTCCCAAACACTGGAGTCTCACCTCGCTTAGTTATAGGACTAGACAGCTTTATCTTAAATTCTAAATCATCTGCTACATAATGTGTCATGTCTCCTTCATACCTAACATGACCATCTATGTTTAGAGGATTTCTTTCCTGTTTACGGTTCTCTGATGGCAAATTGTACGGCCGGGACGGACCGGGTGAATTTCCTGGCTGTTCGGCAGGGCCCTGGTCCGAGTGAAACGATATTTCGCTGTAGGATGCCGTCATCCGAGCAGAAATCTCATCATCCATATCATCTTGCTTATTTGGCGGGTCCTCCATGTCGGGGGAACTGGGTTTATTTGTTCCTTCAGCCATTATCTTCTTAGTTACTAATTTGTTGTAGTAATATTATGGATAATGTTTTGCTTTATTGAGAATACAATACAAAATATACAAATCGTAAATGATAACATTCCATAGTAACATTCAGTAATTGACGTTTCATTATGACTTTGATTGATGAATGAATGAATGATAAAGTAGAAAAAGAGTTTAGTTGTGAAAACCATGGCTCAAATAGCGTTGAATAAACGCTTAAATATGCTTTGAGTTCATGAGTTTATCGTATTTGTAATAAAATATTACAGGAAATGACCTAAAACGGAAATAACAAATACGTAATAGACGTATTTATTTTTTATTATATGATAAGCTATTAGAAACTAGCTTTGCATGTTGTACTATCGGATACAGAAAGTATTTAAGTAGATTTAATTATAAATTGCCATGCATTAATTTCAAGTTTTTATTCGGGGACTAACCACAAATGAATTACATATTTTAATGATATATTTAGAATTATTTCATCACATTACATGAATAAAATTTCTTTGCGGGAATTTTTGACAGTTGTCAAAATGTCAATAAAAACATAAAACTCATAGGCGGTACAGTAGCGAGTGTGTCTCTGATTTTCGGAAATCCTTTCTTAAATCTTGCGTTAATATTACCATGACTGAGTTATAAAAGTTTCATGTTTTATTAGTAATACAAAGCAAAAGGCGAGATTGATCGGTGAGTGTGTCATCGCATTTTGCTGCGGCCGTGTTCGTTTCGACAGGTCGGCCGTTTAACATGGCGTTGGTCGACAGCGACATGTGCGGATGAATTGCTTTATTCTTTGTCGTGTTCATTTCTTTTACCGAGTGTTTATACAGTGTTTTTAGTAGACAATCGTGTATGTAACCGTGTTTGTGAGTTACATAACGAATTTATGGGTTTTGGGTGTAAGTTGACGGGAGTGAAATAAGTAACTGCGATGGTGAAAACCCGCCGCAGTAATGGAGAAAACGGGGAGGTGGAGGAAGGGAACGAGGGCCTGAACGACGTCGGCAGTGTGTCTGACGAGAAGGTGAATTGTTCTCAATGATAAATTACTTGGAACTTCACTGTGTACGCCACTACCTCGCCTGACCCTGATCCTTGTTGGCACCCCAAAATGCAGTCACGCATGAGCTTACAAGCGCTATCCTATTGGATTAACCCATGGTGTAGTCTTAGTTTGTGATTTACACTACCTTCTTTTGTTCAATATAAGCATGAATTTAAGTTGCATCCATCCTTTGTTACTTTTATTTGCAATATATTCAATGGAAACTTTGTTTTGAGTTGGCATGACAGTAGTTGGTATTTATAAATGATAACAGACTTATTTAATGTTTGTAGGCTTCCAATTGGTCACAAAGGGAGCTGAGGAGTGGCCAGTATAAAGTTACAAGGAAAATACAACACTGGCCTACCAAGAAATGTAAGTTGATAGATAATTAACTTTATTGTTGTGTTGCTTTTAATCGTAACCAGGCGTGGCTCACTTCGCGATTTCGTCGCTTTGCTACAGGTAGCTAAAAGTACATCCATTCCAGACCAATTTTGGGGAAAGCCATAAGCCGCGCGTGGCGCTGTCACCACCTAGCGGCCATATCTGTGCTGATCGTAACAGACGCGTTGTGTTAGAGAGTGAGTCTTCTGAACCTAGTACTATTATTTATTCTGTGTCGTAACTTGAGTACATGTTGTTGGTTTATGGGCTGTATGGATTCATAACTATTATTTTCAAAATAAGAGTATGTTTAAACAGAGTGACTCTCTGTAGTCTTAAAACAAATCTTACATAATGGATACTTAAATGTTATGGATTCTCAATAATATCAATGTGTAATATTATAATTATGTGGCAAGTACTATTACAACATTAAATCCATATCACATGATTTGAAATCTAATAAACTGTAATATTTCTGTTGTTCAATGTGTGACATCAATATAGTCTAGAGCAGTGTTTGGCAACCTTTTAGCAGCCAAGGGCCACATAATAGTTAACTAAGTTGATGCGGGCCGCACTTTGTTAATATGTGTGACTTTATCAGACATTGTCGTTTGACAATATTACATACAGAAGAGCCTAGGGACGCTCGCGGGCCGCAAGTGAGAGGTTCGTGAGAGGCCGCCTGTTGCCGACCGCTGGTCTACAGTAATTTTAAATTTCATTGTACTTACAGATAGCAGAAGACGTCGCACTATAAAGATGCCTCGTATTGTGTTTCCGGAGAGTGACACAGAGCAAGAAAAGTATTCTAGACGGTAAGTTATTTCTAGCATTCTCTAATCAGGTATTTAATATATGAATTGAATTAAACAATTATTAAACTCTAAAACAGGTATTTAAACACAGGTAATATATTACTGAATAATTTTTACTCAACCAAGTCAACACTCAACATCAATACACAAAATAATAATGACTATTGACATTCATACAAAGTCACAAAACATTTGCGAGCGGTTGAAAGCCTGCCAATGTGGCCCGCGAGCAAAACGAAATTTCGTACATTCCTAGTACTTCCTAGTCTCTCCTGGACGGGTATCGGGTCGAAAAGAGACCCCTGATTTAAATATCTCTGATGTCGCGTCATAGTAAAGACTAGCGCTCTACCGTCATAAGTAAGAAGCATAATTGTAAAGCCCCCTACATATTTAGTGCTTCAATATCGTCGCGAATCCCGTTTTCCGATTTTTGCTAAGAGAACTATTACAATCATCTCAGCTCATAGGAGTCATAGGTTCGCGGTTCATGCCCATCAGCGGCTTTCAGGCGTGAATCATATGCGCGAGGAAATTGCCTCGCGCGTATGCTCGCTCTGTGTGGACCCGGCTATTAATATGCCTGCTTTTGTAGAGTTTATAACGTCACAACTTATAACCTTTTGCCGTATCTCTTTGTTCATAGTTCGCGCCAAGTTCGAGTGTTCTTCGCAGACGACAATGATTCCACCAACCGGAGCCTCCGAATTCACAACAGCCGGGGCCCGAGGAAGAACTACATGGAGGACAGCGAAGACAAACCGATACAACAAAGTGAGACTTGATTTTGCTTCTATCTATAGGCCTTTATTCCCTGGCATAACTTTTTTTTTATTATTTTTTTTATTATACGCAGATGTTAGAAGAAGCTGCCGTAAGCGCAAGCTGCTGCACCACAACTTCAACGAGAGCTGGATTACCAACGAGCTGAAAGTTAAGGGATACCCGGACTTATACGGGTTCCCTGGGTCTAGTTCCTCGGATGAGTTCACATCGGGAGACGAAGCTACAAGGGTCTCTAGCAAGAAAATGGTGGCAGTTGGACAGGTATGTTATGGTTTCAATTGTTTTCTTTAGAGCAAATTTTTTTTTGTTACTACCTATCTTTATCTGAATCATTGGGTATATCGAATCTAGGCATTAATCCGATCCGAGCGTGTTTGCGTGGCTTCAACGCGCATAAAAACATAAAAATGTGACGATCACGAAAGGATATATTGGAAAACGGTAGTGTGTGATCCTGAGTAAGAAGACCCGACAAATTATACAAAAAAAAAATCCAAGCTCTTAGTCAATAAAATAAATAGAACTTTCTTGTCGTTTTCTACTTACAGTCCCATAGCATCCCGCCGCCAACAAACACAGATGAAGACACACAGCTGTCGCGCCAGAGAAGGACCTCAGCTAGGTTCAACAAAAAGACTAATGTAAGAATTTCTAACTTTAAGACATTAAAGTTATACCACCTTAGCTCTTCAGGTGGCGTAAAGAGTTTTAAAATTCTAATTGATTACATTCAATTAATTAAATTTCAAATATACCTACAGTTTCGCTGCGAAAGTTTGCCACGCGAAGGGTTGGATTACTATAAATGAATACATTTTTTTTATCAGGATGCCACAGAGTCAGATTCGGAAGGTGATAATAACCAGACAGTGATTGAGAAGAAGCCATCTGCCGAGGAAAACGATAATGCCAATATGGATACGAGTGAAGTTAAGAAAGAGGAGGCGCCTGAGAAGCCGGCTGAAAACGGACAGGATAGTGAAAGGTTAGATTAAAAAATCAAAACAGGCAATCCACCGCTAAAATCGAAATTAAATCGTCTGGTCCTTACACTCTTGTATGTTCAAGAGATAGAAAGGCAAATAGACGAAGGAACGAAATAAATGGTTCGCGGTACAGCTCAGTCTGTCTATGGACGTGCGTCTCCCGAGGCAAAGAGGCCAGGTGCCTCAGCCAACCCGGAACGATCTGCTTCGCGAGGCAGTTATGTGTGGATTTCCTATTCAGTAATATTTGGTCTAATAAGTTATAAGAAAGTGAGGTATGTATTATACAATATCGTTATGATGTTTTTTGAACAGCTGTGAAATCATAAGATTAATTTGTTCATTTAATCTGTTGGTGAGAATCTAACAGGGTGTCTTGAAACTCTTGAATTTAATTTAGATTTTACATACATTATTTTATTGTAGCAATCAAGGCCCTGCTCGGTCCACTAGAGGGCGCGGTCGTCGCAGGCAAAAGAAAGAGGATAGCCAACAAGACACAGGTATACAACCTTTTCTATTTGAAACTTTTTTTTTTTTTTTTTTTTTTTTTTTTTTTTTTTTTTTTTTTTCTGGCTTACTCCCTGGAATTTTGCACAGGGTGGATTTGCCAATGTCGGTGTTGACTTTCACACGTGAGGAGAATGTTCGGTATAATAATTTTGCATTTTTGGGAGGATGTAGTCGGGGAAACCTAAAAACAAATAATTGTTATGAACATCACAGACAAACACATGACGAATACAACGATTAGCAAAAAAGCGGGAAGCGGATGACAGAACGTTAGTAGTGCCAACATGAAGGAAGTGGAAGAGAAGAAAACGATATATATAATATAGAAATATAGAGTTTAGAATAAAACGAGTATAGATTGACATGAATTATACGCATTAAATTAGAAGAGATAAGACAATATTTAGAGTTTTATGTTATTTGTTTGTAAATATTTAATTAGAATAGAAGTTAGCTTAGTATCCATGTGGCAAAGAAGCGAGCTAAAGCATATAGGTCGTGGAACATTTTCGGGTAGTACATCGTATAGTGAGTAGCTACATTTTGTACAAGCAAAGAAGATGTGGTCCAAGTTGCCCTCATCCAACCCACATTCACACAATGAGTTCGCACGGACACCAATCATAGCCAGAAATAACGGAGTACATACTTTGCCTAAGCGTAAACGGCAAATGGTGGATATTACCCACTTTGGAGAAGTACGGAATCGATAGAACCATGGTTTTCGAGTAATTCGAGGTTGTACACAGCCATAATGTTTACCAGTCTCCAATCTAGAGATATCCCATTGCCTCTGCCATGTATTAAACATATCAGATAGTGCACAACTCAACAGGTCAGTACTGTAAGTTTCCCGTTTTAGTGAACCAATCTCAATCGCCCGTTTTGCCCATATATCAGCCACCTCATTGCCTCTAATACCACAGTGGCTTGGAACCCATCCGAGAACAATATGTAGGCCCCTCGATTCACACCTACGTAGCACAGCTTTAATTTCAAGAATCAAAGGAAATTTGGCTTTAAATTTTAATTGATTGCCTACTATTGCCTGCAGGCAACTCCTACTGTCAGAAAAGATAATTGTTTTTTTAATGTTATGTGTGTCTGCATATTTGACAGCCTCAAGAATAGCAACTGCCTCACCTGTGAAAATGGACGCTTGAGGAGGACATTTAAATGGAAGGACGATATTGTACCGTGGAATCCACACCGCTGCTCCCACACATCTTGCAGGATCCACCTTAGAAGCGTCAGTAAAAACCGGTAAGTAATCTTGCCATTTATCTAAAAATTTATTAAATTTATTGTTTGCTCCTGGATCATCTTTGAAAATTCCTATGTCTAATATGACCTTTGGTGAGTAAATTAGGGTCTCAAACGCCACTTCAAATAATGGGTTAGCACCAGATTGATATAAAGTGGGGTGGATATTAATTAATTTTGAAAAAGAAATTACTATTCTGGGAAAGGCTTTATATGTCCAATATCTACTTTCAGTGACCTCCAGTGCCAGCGCCTGCAAGCGTGGGAGCAGCAAGTGGTTGTTGTAAGAGCTGGCTTTGATCAAGAACCTGTCGGCGAGGTATTGTCTGCGTAGAGCCAACGGCGGTTCAACACCTTCCACCTGCATGCCATTTTTGGGAGAGGGAAGCATAGCACCTAGTATGATCCTTAAACATTTAGCCTGTATAAGATCTAATTTATCTAGACCATCCTTATTACAGGGTTCCATTAAAAATGCCCCATAGTCTATATGGCTACGTATGATGGCATTGTATAGTAGCTTCTGGCAATAAGGATGGGAACCCCACCAGACACCCGACAATGCTCGAAGAATATTAATATTTTTCTCACATTTACCCAGTACATATTTGTGGTGTGAGGTGCCAGACATTTTATGATCTAAAATAACACCTAGAAATTTTACTGACTCTTTATTTGGAATCATCACACCACCATAACGGACATCTGCGTCAGGCATGGTCCTTCTGCGACTGAAAGTCACTACACAGCTTTTTGTTGGCGATAGGGTCAAACCATGTTCATCAAGCCAATCCTTGAGGTAACCCAAAGCTGTATTAAGACTAGCAGTGGCTTTGTCCATTGACTTTGCTGAGGTGTATAAGACTAGGTCATCAGCATACTGCAAGATATTACAGAAGGATAGGACAGATTGCTCCAAGTCGTAGGTGTAGATACTGTAAAGCAGGGGGCTGAGTACCGATCCTTGCGGGAGACCACGCCACAAAGTTCGAGGTGGGTAATAGGAATTACCATTCCTAATTTTAATTGACCTACCCATGAACAATTTGGTGACAATATGTACAATCTTCGCGGGAATGCTCAGATGTAGCATTTTTGCCCTGAGCACCGGAAGAAGGACATTGTCGTAGGCCGCAGAGATATCTAGAAAACATCCCAGCAGATATTCGTTTTTTGAAAGGGTTAGTCGGATATCAGTTGCTAAGATATTTAAGCTGTCCATTGTACTACGACCCTTTCGGAAGCCAAACTGCGTGTCAGCTAGAATACCCTTGTTTTCCACAAACCATTCCAATCTATTTTTAACCAGATGCTCTAATATCTTTCCCATTGTCGCGGAAAGAGCAATCGGGCGATATGAGCTAGCTTCGTCTGGGTTTT
Organism: Cydia splendana; assembly: GCF_910591565.1. Taxonomy (NCBI): domain Eukaryota; kingdom Metazoa; phylum Arthropoda; class Insecta; order Lepidoptera; family Tortricidae; genus Cydia; species Cydia splendana. The sequence goes on from NC_085974.1 coordinate 14,063,781, forward strand.
TAGACGGTTTTAGGATTGGGATAATAACTTGGGTCTTCCAGTCAACTGGGATCTCTCCCGTGTCAAAGGCATGGTTTAGAATACCGAGCAGATACTCCTGTGAAGATGAATTGAGCTTAGACAGGAAACAGTATGGTATGCCATCCTCTCCAGGTGTAGTATTTCTCAATCCACTAAGCACTAGACTGAGTTCTGAATATGAGAAAGGCATGTCCAGTGAGCTCAAGGTGCCTGACAGCGGGGGAAGTAACAAGCAGGATGCTTCAGGGACAGTTGACGGGGCAAGTCTATCTGCAAAGTCGGCCAGCCAAGGAGCATCTGTGGTGGGCATAGACTCTGGATGAAATGAACCCCTGAACCTCTTTATGTTCCGCCATACAAGTGATGGAGGGGTTCTAGGAGATAAGCTCTCACAGAATCCCTTCCATCCCCCCTTTTTAGCCTTTGCTAGGAAGCGCTTTGTACGTGCCGAGATTTTTTTAAAAGAAATGTAATCATCTAAATTTCCGGAATTGTTAAAAGTTTTTTCAGCGGCATCCCTTTCCTTAACGGCTGCCGTACAGTCTGCGTTCCACCACGGGGGTGAAGGGATTTTAAGTCTAGCAGGTTTCTTTTTTGGTATAAATTTATCGGCGGACTCTATTAACACATTTTTAAATTTTAAATATTTTTCATCTTGACCCATTTCGCTCGTGTCCCACTCTTTCATACTTTCCTCTACAAATAATGCGTAATTGGGCCAGTCTGCTGATTGAATTTTGTGTTTTAAAAGAGGTTCAGGGGACGGAATTGGAAGAATAGAAGAAGGCTTCGTGATAATAATTGGGAAATGGTCACTGCCGAACGACTGGCGTAATACCCTCCAGGATAATAAAGAAGACAAACTAGGAGAACACACAGATAGATCGAGGACTGACTGGGGGTTCTGTCCTGGGTATACCCGATGCGTGGGAGTACCGTCATTAATAACTCCCACATTGATTTCATCGAATAAATCCAACAGGGCTGATGAAAATGCATCCGAATGGTATGACCCCCATGACATATTGTGACAATTGAAGTCCCCTAAAATCATAAGAGGAGGTGGAACCGATTTGAGAATAGATTTTAATTCATATATATCAACTACTTCAGGATGGGGAATGTATATAGAGATGAAATTAATGCCCATAACCTTGGCAGCTACGGCATTAATCCCATCCGAATGAGGGGGAATAGAAATTTGGGCGAAAGGGTAACCGCGTTTGATGAACAACGCACATCCGGCGCGTCCATCATTGCGGTCTTCCCGGAGACATGAGAAGCCCGGCACTCTGAAAAAGGAGCCTGGGCGTAACCATGTCTCCGAAATGGCCGCAACAGTCACAGCATGATTGTTGATGAGCTGAATAAGGTCAGGTTTCTTTGGTATAATGCTTCGACTATTCCACTGAAGAAATGTGACCGGGGGGGCCGTTATGGAATGTAAGTCTTTCCGCGAGTGTGATCATTAAGGGTGCAACGTCGTCTGGTAGGCAATCGCTCCACTTAGCGATTATGTTTGTCAAGAATTTTAGACAGAGCTCCATTAGGTCTTCATTAGGAGTGATTCTATTGTAAGCAGAAGAATCTTTCAGAGCTTGGCCATTGGGCAGTTGAGGTGGGGGAGTTCGGACAATATTGTTGTGAGCTACTCTATCATAACCGGGGGAGAGGGAGACCCTCGTCCGGGGCGCTCGATATACGGTCTTACGATATGAAGTGGTGGGCGGAGGGGTTGGCATGAAAGTATCAGGGTGGCATGGGGACTGGGAAGATCGTGAAGAGTCTGTAACCGGCTCAAACATGACTCTTGCTACATCTGAATATGGCCTGCGAACCGCTGAGAACTGTGCTGCTGCTTCTGCGTATGAGATATTCTGTTCAGACATGGCAAGTTTAATGGCCTTTTGTCGACCATATTCATTGCATACTTTTTCTGTAGCAAAGTGTCTGCCGGAACAAAATATACATGTCACATGTTCTGGAGCTACATTGCATCCATCACCGGGGTGTTTTTGTGCACACTTATAGCATCTGGCATCAGACCGGCACTGTGTTTGAATATGTCCGAACCTAAGGCACTTCCTACATTGAATAATTGGCAGTTGATACACTTCTACAACTAGTGAGGTGTAGTATGCGAAGATTTTTGATGGTAAAGATTGCCCTTCAAAAGTAACCACCACTGACTGGGTTGGTACCCAGGATGAGGAGCCATCATCTTTTGTCACCCTTCGTTGCAGTCGTCGAGCCTTAAGGATTTTTCCTTTACCTTCTTTGAGGTTTGTGCCGTTGACTAACTCCTCCATCGACCAATCCGAAGGAACTCCTCGCACAACTCCCATACGCGACACATGGTATGAAGGAATATCAGCTATAAACTTATGTTTGTCTAGTAGCGGGTGATTTAGGAAACTATTTGCATCAGCTGCTGTGGAGAAAGTTACTGCTACTCTGTTGCGACCTACTGATTTAATACCACCTTCTTTCTGGATATTATGAACATTTGCTTGAGTAAGCAAAAGGCCTACATTGATGGGTTTTAGAGAGGCATTGGAAGATGGTGCAGACTCTCTAGAGACATGAACTATAAATGGTCCATCATCTTCGGCATTGTACTCTCGGTGTTTGCTGTCTAGACTGGGGTGTTTGTATAAATGTGGGTTGAACTCATCTGAATTATTTTTGTTTAAATCAACTGTATTAATTTGACTTGTCTCGGCTGGATCATTTTTGTTTAACTCAACCACAATACTGTTGTTCGACTCCACTGTATTAATTGTATTACCCGATTGATTGGCGACCTCTGACGGGTCGATTACAATTTTTTTAGGAGAAGGCTCCAGCTTGGTCGGTGACAAATCCAAGTTACGTTTACGTGAGACTATCTCCCAGTTCATGTCATTATCAGCCTCGTCTGGAGGCTTCTCCTTCTCGTTACCATCCATCTAAACGCCTATAGGATTAACCTACAGTATTATATTTAAATATACCACCACCTGATTAGTAAACAAGGAAAGTTGTTTTATTTAAGGAAATATAACCTAAAAACGAACCACTCACTCAACGCGCTACTCCTCAAAAAAACTATTTGAAACTTAATGGTCTATGATTACGGATATGACAGGTTGTCACTTTTGAAACTTCATTGTACAGATTTTTTGGAAATTGTTTTCGTGTTGTTTTTATATGTTTTTCGTTTTGTGTTTGTTCCAGTTTAAACAATGTCTGATACAAATTGCGTTGTGTATAGTCCTTAATTTTTTAATGTTATATAGTGTTCTACAAAGCACTTAAACTTTTTCTGTCTTACATTCCCTAACGCATCTTCACTGTGTTTCGAAAAATGATCTTTTAAAATTTCAAAAGTGCTTTTACATAACATTAGTACATTAAAATTAATATGATATATTTGGTAATGACAACATAATCTTCAGGTGTGTATAACGTACTAAAATACGTATTTTTTAGGGTTCCGTACCTAAAGGGTAAAACGGGACCCTATTACTAAGACTTCGCTGTCCGTCCGTCCGTCTGTCTGTCACCAGGCTGTATCTCACGAACCGTGATAGCTAGACAGTTGAAATTTTCACAGATGATGTATTTCTGTTGCCGCTATAACAACAAATACTAAAAACAGAATAAAATAAAGATTTAAATGGGGCTCCCATACAACAAACGTGATTTTTGACCAAAGTTAAGCAACGTCGGGCGTGGTCAGTACTTGGATGGGTGACCGTTTTTTCTTTGCTTTTTTTCCGTTTTTTTTTCTTCGGAACCCTTCGTGCGCGAGTCCGACTCGCACTTGCCCGGTTGTTTTTACTATGTGTTCAAATTGGTTATAGATTGGGATAACATAGATTTATTATAAGAGATCTTGAAGTTGACTATATTTTAATGAAATAGGCAGGGGTCGGAAACCGGTATTTGTTCCATACAAAAATACCGGTATTATTACGTTCTTTTTCGTTCTTTGGTTTATTATTTTATTTTTAATGGGACAACATAATAATATAAAGTTGTTACCTAAATACATGATTCAGTCCTACGTAAAGAGTATAAAATAATTCAAAATATTGGGCTATTTAGGGGTTTAAAAAAAATACCGGTTCCGAGCCCTGGAAATAGGAGCTCTGCAACCAATAACATAAAGTTGTAATTTTTAGGGGAGGGTTGTGGACTGAAGGTGAGCATTTGTCAGAACATTTCCAAACCCGTGATTTCGGTGGCCTTAAAAATATGCGAGTACACGTCCACGTATTTCAAAGGATTAAAATGAAGAAATGTATACATATTTATTACCTTGACTGTAAATTCATCACACTTGGGTTTCGCGAGCAAATAGTACTCACGGCCTGATTCGAACTTTAAGATACGTCAATTAATAGATCTAGAAACGATATGGATTAGATATGTCAGTGTCAAATGTGACGTTTCTTCAAACAAATACGTCACTTTTGACACTGACACATCTAATCCATATCGTTTCTAATAGATCTATTAATGGGGTTGACCGGTCAAAGTATTAGGTCATTACCTATGAAATTGGCGTTTTGTTCGGAGAATTTCAACGAAACACGAATTTCCATACAATTAATTTTGCGGATATTTTTTTGATGGCTAATTCAAACCAAACAAAATTTTTCCAGTAATTTTTGACACCTTTAAGGTATGTTTTCAATATCTCCATTTCTTGAAAATTGGTACCATTAGAAAAATATAAGTAATTTTAATACTCGAACCGACAGCACATGAAAAGACCTATTTTCAAGGCTTAATTCTGAACACTTAACAATAAAAAATAACAATTAATTGTATGTAAAATCGTTGTTTATTGAGTGCACTGTAGTTTTATTGTAATTGTGTATGTACTTTTGTAAAAAAAAAAAAAACTAGGATCAGACTTATATCTATGAACAAAAACGCCAATTTCATAGGTAAGGACCTAATATTAAGCAGATGGCGCCTTCATAGCTTGCCCTGTCAATCCCTAGAATTGAGTCAAATTTTTGTTTTTTTAATGGCATGGATGCCAGCTCTTTAAGCCAAATCTCATAGAAAAAGGGGCAAGCTATGATGGCGCCATCTATGCAAACCTTTGACAGTTGCCAACCCAATTGACGTATTTTAAAGTTCGAATCTGGCAGTCAGTCAGTATGGATAAGTTTATGTATGTTAGCCAGTATATAATCTGCTCAGTTTGTCAATTGTTTCTATAATGTCACGTGAGATGTTGTTACAAATGCGTGGGTGTCTGTATAGTGACGGAGTCGTCATCGGAGTCCAGCTCGGAGCTGACGCTGCGTCGTGCGCCGCGGCGCTCCACCCGCTCGCGGCAGCCCAAGCCGGCCTTCGTGCAGATCGCGCAGCGCGAGACCCGCGGCCGAGGTCAGTTCTTATACCTCGCGCGTCGAATGATGGTCCCTGTGACAGTTCATTTTTAGGGTTCCATACCTCAAAAGGAAAAAACGGAACCCTTATAGGATCACTCGTGCGTCTGTCTATCCGACCAATCCCCCCTCCCCTCCCTTTATCTCCGAAACTACTGGGACTAAAATTTTGAAAAAAAATCACATAATAGTTCTTTACCTATAGATGACAGGAAAACCTATTAGAAATGTGCAATCAAGCGTGAGTTGGACTTAATTACTTAGTTTTTGATCCGACCCCTACGGGTTTTTTTAAAAGACATTTCATTCACGTTTCACATAAAAACATACATGTTAAAAATTGGGTAATGTACGGAACCCTTGGAACGCGAGTCCGACTCGCACTTGACTGGTTTTTTTTAAATAACATATTTTGAAAGATTAGCACTTTAATTTATTTTGAAGTTAAATAAGCTTGATATGTTCTAAATAAAATATTGATTATTATTTAATTAATAAACTAAATTCATTTTGAGAAATATAACATTTAAGTACCTACTAAAAGTACGGTAAAACATATTTCTTCAACTATTCTTTAAATTAAGCCCAGCCAAAAGAGACTTGAAGATACTGTCATAGGGACCATTCGACGCGAGGCTATAAGAGGCAAGATTCGACCAACAACTGAATAAGACCCACCTACAATACAGTAACAATACCTGTGGCCTATTTTATAAAGCTACAAGTTACAATTTACAAGCGGAAGTCTCGTTCTAACACATAGGGTTAGAAAGAGACTTCCGCTTGTAAATTGTAACTTGTAGCTTTATAAAATAGGCCACTGACAGTAAGTAGCATGTGTGACCTAAAAGCGTTTTCACACCGCTCTCGATCTGAACTTGTGAAAATACGATCCAAAATCTTAATAAGGCGTAACACATGTCGTTCGGGCGCTATGAAATAACGCTCCTATTTTTGTGTGTATAGTATATCTATACTTGGTCTTGCATTTAACTCTGTAAGAAGTATTGAAGTTTGTGACGTCGCTTACGCAAAAAAATTTACAAATACCAAAACTGAAAAGAATGGACGATAAAAAAAACGTTTGCACAAAACGTAACACTGATCAGCAACCAAACAATGAAGGCTTATTTGTGACGTATGTGTGTTTAGATTAGTTTGTGTCTTGTTTGACCCTAACGCCATAATACCTATATAACCACAAGCATGCCCGGTGAAGGCTAAAACAAGTTGCATGTACGTATATGCAAAATGGACCTTAATTTTGCGAACAAATTCAACATATATTTTTATATCTATATATTAGTGCGCTTCGTTACATGTCGACGAATCCGTGCAGTGTTTTCCAATCTTTTTTAAGTCGCGACCCTCTTCGCTGAAAGTACATTGCTGAAGGGGCTAGAAAGTGCCCATAGATGGACGAGTTAGAGTTGAGAGCCGACCCGCTAGGGGAGGCCCTCGAAGATACGAGTCCATCTTGCACTGTCCGTCGAGTCATTACAAAGTGCTTTTCACGACTGCTACTTGAGTGGAAACTAAAAGCGTAGGACAACTAAATCTATTGCCACATTTCCGAACAGTGGCGTGAAATAGTTATTTACGATACAAGTGTGGAAAAGAGGAAATTCGAAACGAGTGGCGATAAATTAAAACACGACCGAAGGGAGTGTTTTAAATCGACACGAGTTGCGAATTACCTATTCGCACGTGTAATCGTACAACGTTTTACAGTACATATGGCCCTTTAAACTTTTGACATCGCACGAAAAGTGCTATTTTACGCACTAGTGCGGGAAAATAGGACCATATGTACTGTAAAACATTTTTCACGACCCTCTACCCTCAGCTTTACTTAGTCTGGGGTCCCCGCGGGGTCGCGACCCATAGATGGAAATACACTGAATTAGCGGTAGCGGATCGCACTGGTATAAACTGGTTTATAGATATAAAATATATGTAAAAGGTAGTCGCAGAACCTAGGCCCTTATGGTACGTTTTGTTTCAGCAAAAACGTTTACGATACGGAAGAAGCCTTACTGCCTCCGAGAGAGGAAACCCAAAATCCTTCGTAGGAAAACTATCAGATGTAAGCCGTCCCTTTTTTTAAACGTACGATTATGAATGCGCTAAAAGGGTGGCATGTTGAATAGTTTGAACAGAGCGAGCATACGCGCGAGGCAATTTCCTCGCGCACAAAACGGCCAGTGTAGACATGCCTCGCGCGCGCCGCCTCGGTCGAGGCACGTCTACACTGGCCGTTTTTAGGATGATTTGAGGTTTTGCAAAATAATACAGTATATAAAGGGGTAAAAAGCCTCACTTTAAAATTTAAATAGCCGTTGGCTCTATACGTCGTTAGCATTTGTGCCATTTTCAACCAAAAGGGTACTTATTGTCGTTTGTCATAAAGCTTCAATTTGAAATCAACCTTATCGACAGCCGGCAATGTGGTACCTTTTAGTTGAAAACGTCACATTCGGATTAGAAGATTACAGCTTGTCACATACTACGCAGATACAGAATTTGGTTGTTAATTTTATGTGTGTGTCCGTTAATTTATTTTTATGAAGAGCGATATCGCTTTAATTGTAACTTATGATTATGTAACTTGGACTTTAACTCTATGGATAGATTCTATTTTTCAAATTCAATCTTTTGGGGCTACAACTTTTAAAAAATACGGTATGATATTTTTGACGTCACTGCAATCCTGAAGAAAGAAATATGAATTGATTATTCTGGAAGTTGTAGGTTAACCATACAGATTTATATTCCTAAGGCATGAGTCCAATTTGTACCAGTCTGCGTCGTATGTGACAACCTTAAGGTCACCTGTTTTGACACGAAGGTGATAGGTTAGGTTAGGGCAGGGGTCTCCAAACTTTTTTTACCTGAGGGCCATATTGCGCCTCAAAAATTTTCGCGCGGTCCACCGTCGGTTTTTGCGCCGGGGGAGTGTATCTGGTTGCTGCTGTTATGAACAGTTCCACTCTCAATGAATGCTGAACCCCTGGAGTCTGGCTCCCGCGGGCCGGACAGTAGGCTCTCACTTTGGGTGTCGGCGGGCCGGATTGGAACGCGTCGCGGGCCGGGCTTTTGGAGACCCCTGGGGGTCCCCTTAGGGGCTCGGCTAATGTAAATGTCGTTTCTCAGCTCAATCCCCGTCGAGTAGCAGCAGCACATGCAGCTCGGACACGGACGAGGATCTTAACGTCACCATGAAGAAGAAGACCAAGGGCAGGTAAGACCTCATGAAGACCCATTTTAATACTATACTTTCACTCCTCTGTTGAAGGAAACCCAAATAATCTCACTCACGTATGGCTCGGCCACAACATTGCGCGACTTGCGGCGGCGGCGGCGGCAACCGTAGGCAACGAAAGGTCCGATCGCTGTGTCTCGCTCAAACCTATGGTTGCCGCCGCCGTAGTCGCAAGTCGCGCCGAGCCATTAGAGGAGAGATTGATTTATAGAATTTGCTATCAATGCCTTATTGTGTTCATATCAAAATGATACTATTCCTCAACATGGAAGCCAAATATCATCTTTCTGACTTAAGCCACAAGCCCAGTACATCTTGGCTGGTACTTTATTGCCCCCATGATGTACGATTTCCACCAACCGGCTGAAGTTCGGGCCGCGCCGGAGCGGTATTTAACAGTGTGCCTATACATGATGTATGGCAGACGCGATGGAGTCCGTCCGGAGCTGTCCGCGTCCGCGACGATCCGACCGGCTACGTCCGTACCAATGTGAAATGCGGTCCGACCCCGCCCGGTTGGTGGAAATCATACATTAGACAAAATAGATGGTTTTGGCTTCGCCGTAGCACGTATAGAGACACCCCTAAAACATGCTTCTAAATGTTTCTTTTTTAGGCAAAAATCCAAGTCAACAGACGACAAGAAAGACGATAGAGCACTAAGAGACATACAGCCTGTGGAAGTTGATGGAAGCGTCAGATTCTCATCCGTAAGATACCCTTTATTTTTGTTAAAATCGTTGGAATAAAGTTCGTTAATTATTTTAGTTTCCTATACGGAACATAAGAATTTAATTACATTACTTTATCCACAGGTCGGAGGTTTAGAAGAGCACATAAAATGCCTCCGCGAAATGGTCCTCTTCCCCCTAATGTACCCAGACTTGTTCAGCAAGTTCAACACAAGGCCAGCCAAAGGGGTCCTGTTCCACGGTCCACCGGGTACAGGCAAGACGCTACTGGCTAGAGCGCTGGCGAATGAATGTAGCCTGGTCGGGGGAAGAAAGGTAGCCTTCTTTATGAGGAAAGGGGCGGACTGTTTGAAGAAATGGGTGGGGGAGAGTGAGAGGCATTTGAAGCTACTGTTTCAACAGGTATATCAATCTCTGACTAGTTTGGTTTTTATCTTTTTTTTGGTACTTTTCAGCATAGGTACTGTAGGTTTCATTTACAATTTACACAATTGCAAAAAGAATTTGTTTTCGTTACGGGAAAATGGATGAATTCTTGAAACGAGTAAGAGGCATCTAAGCTACTTTAAACTTGCCAACATACAAAATATTCCACATGGAAAAAAAAAGTTAGTCTGGCAAGCCATTTCCGTCAGTAGGAAAAAGCGGCAAATTTAAAAAATGTAGGCGCGAAGCATTATCTTATCGCCCCATAGAAAATATGAATTTCTACTGACAAAGTTGTTTGACCGGTTATAAAAAAGTCATATTTTATATGGGGAACGAAATTATCCATTAACTAAACTTATAGTTTTTGTTTGTGAAATTTTACAGAAACTCTCCGCAACTTGCACGTCTGTTACTTCTCTAAATTACGATCGAATTTTATTGTCTCAGTAAAAAATCACATTACTGTGTTTATTGGCAGGCGAGCAAGATGAAGCCGTCCATAATATTCTTCGATGAGATAGACGCACTGGCGCCCGTACGTAGCGTCCGACAGGATCAAGTGCACGCCAGCGTCGTTGGTACGTTGCTTGCAGAGATGGACGGGTTGTGTGACAGGTATGACCACTTATATTACTTATAATTAAATAGTTATTGATTATACTGTAGAAAATAAATAGTGATGTACGACGCCATATTTTTGTGGTAAATGTATTACCAAATGTCAACTTTTGACAACCAAAGTTACTACACGTGCAGCGCAATCTATATTAGGTGTCAAATTCGAAACACGAATAATACGAATATATCTTACCTACCCATCGAATTCAATTGCTACATCAGTGTGTTTTTAAGAAGAGCAACATTACTGTGTACGGTGGATTGCCTTCCATCTGTCTGCACCAAGATCGTGGTTCATTTCATCATTCTTTCTTCATTCACATTTTTTTTACCCGACTACGGCAACGCAAAAGGAGGGTTATGATTTTGACCGGTATGTTTTATTGTTACAGAGGCGAAGTGATAATAATCGGCGCAACAAACCGCCTTGACGCGGTAGACCCGGCGCTCCGGCGCGCGGGCCGTTTCGATCGCGAACTACACTTCCCGCCACCTCACGCCGCGGCCAGAAGAGAGATATTGGACATTTACACTAATCATTGGAGGCCTAAGCCTTCGGATGAGACGCTGGATCATCTGGCGCAGGTCGCGAGCGGTTATGGAGGTAAGACATACAGTACAGTCACTTGCAATAGTATGTTACACAACGAAGGCCGCAAAAATATCTGACACGATCGTATCTGTAGAGCCATAAGAGCGTGTCACATATTTTTGCGGCCTTCGAAGAGTAACAAATTATTGCCGGTACTAATATGGTTCTTGATGGCTATGAACTTATGGTGGTACTTAGTGACTTTTTCTTGTCACCCGACGATTTGATGAAGATGATTGTTAGTAAAAAAAAAACAACGGGTTGCACTCCGGGAGCGCCGGCAAAAGTGAAAACTCAATGACATTGTAACAGTTTTTCGATCAGGTCACGTGTCCGTCTTACGTCTTACGAATCTTACGGTCACGTGACCTGTCGCGAGTTTAACATTTTTTCCCCATCACAAAAAGTGCACAGCGCCGCTAAAGAAGTTTTTACTTCAAAAAAATATCTGCAGTGATTCGCCATACGGTAAATTTAAAATTCATTCTGTTTGTTTATTACAGGTTCAGACTTAAAGGCGTTATGTTCAGAAGCAGTATTAAAAGCATTACGAAGAGTGTACCCACAAGTGTACGAAAGTGAATACGCGTTACTGATAGATACCAAAAATGTGAGTGATCTCTTGCATAATTCCATTAGTTGACTTATTTCTTTGTAAAATACATAGTTTCAAGTCAAACGCCCCTTTAAATGCCATTCAGGTATGGGGTCGTCCAGAAATCATGTGATCGTTTAAAGGGGGGGAGAAAAATATCACGAATGATCACGATGGGGGAGCGGGGGTCAGAGAAGTTATCACGTGTAATTTTTTTTCAAAGCGGGAAAGCCAAAAAATCACGCGTTAATGTATATCTCCTTGACATGTTCACTTCCTACCGCAACGCAACTGCGACTACTCACCACTGAAATCACAGACAACTCGGTATTTTTTGTCAAAAGTCAGGGTTCATTTTTCTAGATTTGCATTAGGCATGTTCCATTATCGCTCTTAGAGTTCGTGCTCGTTAAACTTAAGCTGTCTTTAACCTGTCACTTGCTTTTGGTAGCCTTGTCCCTACCTTGGCAATAGAGTTGACTGAACAATATCAAGTAAGTAAGTGGCTAATAAACTTTTACAGTACATATGGTGTTACTTTACCGCTCTAGGACGAGAAAAGACAATACGTGCCTACTTATGTCATAGAAGAAATAATAGTACTGCCGTACAGAAAGGAAACTTCCTACAAAACCGAAGTTTGACAGCGGTTCAGGGTCGAATCATGCTATCCCTTTCTAATATGTGGCACTATCCCTTTCGGCTATTTAGGGTTGTCAAAATTCAAGTGATTATCTTATCTGTGGTCGTGCACGCAAAAGGAAGTCAAGTGGTGCCAACCCTAATAATTGCTCGGAGCAATGCTGAGCCGAGCGGAGCCGAGTTTGGCCGAAGTCAGGAGTTTCGCACCCCTGTCTATGTCAAAAATTTAAAGGGCCATATGTACAGTAAAGCGTTGTACAATACACGTGCGAAAAAGTAATTCGCAACGAGTGGGAGTCTTTTAAATCGACACGAGTTTCCTACTTTTCGCACCTGTATCGTAATGTACTAATTGCTCCATAGGTGGAAGTAACCCGAGAAGACTTACTCCAAGCCATGCAGTCCCTCGTGGCGGCGGGTGCGCGCACCAGCCCGCTGCCCGCCAAGCGGCTGCCGGCGCACGCGGCGGCGCTGCTGCACGCCCAGATACAGGCCGCCGGCGACCTCATGAACAACGTCTTCGTACATGAGAAAAAGTAACACAAACACACCTTACAGCATTTTCACACTGTCCGATCCGATATGAGATGTAGGATCCTCCATCCCCGTAGTCAGGCAGCGCCGGGCGCGCCCGGGCGCCGTCTTTAGCGGTCACGCACACTACAATAAACATTATGCCTCCACATACGCACACAAACAAATATTATCGGTCCGACAGCTGACGGGGGGCTCCGACATGGCAGAATTTATCGGAAGCGCCTTTCTGATATCGGATGTCGCAAGACGCCTTTGACAAAAACAGCTGCAGGAGAGTGCCATTGGAATTAAGTCCGGCTTTTTTGTGTTGTCTATTGTTTTTAGTAATATGATTTATTAAATCTGTAAATAAATACACAGAAACACATATTTCTTACATTTTACTTCCTTCCGACATCCGATATCGGATCGGACAATGTGAAAACGCTCTTATTGTTTGTATGACACTAACAACAATCGAAGCTAAGTATATGCTGCAACAACCGCCTGTACTCCTTACCAGCAAAACGGCTCTATTTATTTTAAACATTTCGAAGTGTTTATACGAATTTAAAAGGAAAAGCCTATTTACAACATTTTTCTACACCTTTAAACTTGGTTGTATAGTTTTCTCATACCCTTAACCTTCGTCAACAGAATCGGCGACGTCCCCCTATCACCAAGCGTGCTACTAATTAGCGGGGAATGTGCGGAGACGCACATAGCGCCCGCATTACTCGCGCAGTTGGAGCATTGCACGGTGAAGGAGCTCAGTATGAGCACTCTGCACTCTGTCCACGCGTTTACGCAAGAACAGGCGCTGATCACTGTAAGTACTTGACGTCCCCCTATCTCCAAGCATGCTACTAATTAGCGGGGAATGCGCGGAGACGCACATAGCGCCCGCATTACTCGCGCAGTTGGAGCATTGCACGGTGAAGGAGCTCAGTATGAGCACTCTGCACTCTGTCCACGCGTTTACGCAAGAACAGGCGCTGATCACTGTAAGTACTTGACGTCCCCCTATCTCCAAGCATGCTACTAATTAGCGGGGAATGCGCGGAGACGCACATAGCGCCCGCATTACTCGCGCAGTTGGAGCATTGCACGGTGAAGGAGCTCAGTATGAGCACTCTGCACTCTGTCCACGCGTTTACGCAGGAACAGGCGCTGATCACTGTAAGTACTTGACGTCCCCCTATCTCCAAGCATGCTACTAATTAGCGGGGAATGCGCGGAGACGCACATAGCGCCCGCATTACTCGCGCAGTTGGAGCATTGCACGGTGAAGGAGCTCAGTATGAGCACTCTGCACTCGGTCCACGCGTTTACGCAGGAACAGGCGCTGATCATTTTAAGTACTTGACGTCCCCCTATCTCCAAGCATGCTACTAATTAGCGGGGAATGCGCGGAGACGCACATAGCGCCCGCATTACTCGCGCAGTTGGAGCATTGCACGGTGAAGGAGCTCAGTATGAGCACTCTGCACTCTGTCCACGCGTTTACGCAGGAACAGGCGCTGATCATTTTAAGTACTTGACGTCCCCCTATATCCAAGCATGCTACTAATTAGCGGGGAATGCGCGGAGACGCACATAGCGCCCGCATTACTCGCGCAGTTGGAGCATTGTACGGTGAAGGAGCTCAGTATGAGCACTCTGCACTCCGTACACGCGTTTACGCAGGAACAGGCGCTGATCACTGTAAGTACTTGACATCCACCTATCACCAAGCGTGTTACTAATCAGCGGGGAATGTGCAGAGACGCACATAGCGCCCGCATTACTCGCGCAGTTGGAGCATTGTACGGTGAAGGAGCTCAGTATGAGCACTCTGCACTCTGTCAACGCGTTTACGCAGGAACAGGCGCTGATCACTGTAAGTACTTGACGTCCCCCTATCTCCAAGCATGCTACTAATCAGCGGGGAATATGCAGAGACGCACATAGCGCCCGCATTACTCGCGCAGTTGGAGCATTGTACGGTGAAGGAGCTCAGTATGAGCACTCTGCACTCTGTCCACGCGTTTACGCAAGAACAGGCGCTGATCACTGTAAGTACTTGACGTCCCCCTATCTCCAAGCATGCTACTAATTAGCGGGGAATGCGCGGAGACGCACATAGCGCCCGCATTACTCGCGCAGTTGGAGCATTGCACGGTGAAGGAGCTCAGTATGAGCACTCTGCACTCTGTCCACGCGTTTACGCAAGAACAGGCGCTGATCACTGTAAGTACTTGACGTCCCCCTATCTCCAAGCATGCTACTAATTAGCGGGGAATGCGCGGAGACGCACATAGCGCCCGCATTACTCGCGCAGTTGGAGCATTGCACGGTGAAGGAGCTCAGTATGAGCACTCTGCACTCGGTCCACGCGTTTACGCAGGAACAGGCGCTGATCATTTTAAGTACTTGACGTCCCCCTATCTCCAAGCATGCTACTAATTAGCGGGGAATGCGCGGAGACGCACATAGCGCCCGCATTACTCGCGCAGTTGGAGCATTGCACGGTGAAGGAGCTCAGTATGAGCACTCTGCACTCTGTCCACGCGTTTACGCAGGAACAGGCGCTGATCATTTTAAGTACTTGACGTCCCCCTATATCCAAGCATGCTACTAATTAGCGGGGAATGCGCGGAGACGCACATAGCGCCCGCATTACTCGCGCAGTTGGAGCATTGTACGGTGAAGGAGCTCAGTATGAGCACTCTGCACTCCGTACACGCGTTTACGCAGGAACAGGCGCTGATCACTGTAAGTACTTGACATCCACCTATCACCAAGCGTGTTACTAATCAGCGGGGAATGTGCAGAGACGCACATAGCGCCCGCATTACTCGCGCAGTTGGAGCATTGTACGGTGAAGGAGCTCAGTATGAGCACTCTGCACTCTGTCAACGCGTTTACGCAGGAACAGGCGCTGATCACTGTAAGTACTTGACGTCCCCCTATCTCCAAGCATGCTACTAATCAGCGGGGAATATGCAGAGACACACCTCGGAAAGGCTTACTTTGCACTTCAAAAACGGATAGCAAAGTTGCACTTTGCTATCAGTAATTCACCTGTGAGGCAAAGTAATCAAATGCAAATTTTGAGTTGTTTTCTTATATTTGCTGGTAGAATTGATTTTTAAATGATGATTTTGGATGATACATATTTAATAACATTCATTTGAATTTGATTTGGTTAGATTTTGTTTGATATTTTACATTTAATATTTGCTTCGGGTTGGTGTGGTGAAAAATTTTGTGTTTCACTCGTGGGCAAATGTTGTTTAACCCTCGTGCTTTGAAACCCTCGCAACGCTTAAGATTCCATTTTTCGAACCACTCGCTACGCTCGTGGTTTAATTTTGGAATCTTTCTCTTGCTCGGGTATCAATATTAGCACGAGCGGTTAAACAACAACTTTGCCCCCTTGTAAAACAAATAACTATTAAAATGTATCTACAGAAAGTAACCCTACTCTTCAAACCTGATTTGAGTGTGTTATTACAGCTGTTCTCCGAGTGCCGGCGCGCCGACCGCGGCTGCGTGCTGTTCCTCCGCGACTGCGTCGGAGTGTGGGCCATGCTCGGCGCTACGGGCGCTGCGCTGTTCGCGCAACTATGGCGGACCAGGGCCGCTGGGGACGGCACATTACTACTGGCGACTTCTAATGTGCCTCATAAGGACCTGCCGCAAGAGGTACAGTAATCTTCCTGCTAGGTGCCTTTTGTCTTTCGCTTTACCCTAAAAATACAGGTGATTTTCTGAATCTTAAGTAGTAGTAGTAAAACACTTTATTGTCCACAAAAATCTAAACAAGACGGGGAAAATAATATTCGTCATTAGTACAAAGGCGAACTTATCCCTTTAAGGGATCTCTTCCAGTTAACCTTTGAGCAATTAACCCAATGTAAGCAAGCAATTTACAAAGGTCAAAGTTGTAACAATTTGAGTACATAATAAGTTCTTGCCTACCCTTCTTAGGCCCACTTGCACCATTCCACTAACCCAGGGTTAACCGGTTAAACCTGGATTTACCCTGGTTACCAGTACAATTTGACACTGGGTTAACGGTTAAACCGCTTAATGCCCGCGGTTAGTGGGTTGGTGGAAGTGGGCCTTATAGGATACATTTTGTAGTAATAGTGTCCTTTGTATCATAAACAGTATCTACGTCGCCGGCTATACAGTTATAATGATTACAAAATAATAATTTGTCCGCAGCTTCAAGACCTTTTCCCGGTATACAAAGACTGCGTGTACTCCGTACGGGAGCCGAGCGCGTCCGAAGTGATAGCGTTCCTGAAGCCGATCATCACCGAAGCTCCATTAGAACCCCCCGTTATAGAGAACCATGAGCCGCCGCCTCCGCTACCTCGAGGTAATGTATGCCGCCCTAAAAGTTGGAGCCCTGTTTATAAGTGTTCTTTTTATGATGACTGCGCGGCGCCTTTTTGGCATCCAAATGGCTAACTGAACATTATGTTGCAGCGCCCCCGCCGCCGCCGCCCCGTGAGACCGAAGAGCAGATCTCCCGACGCAAGCGCAAGGAAGACTACAAGCTGCGCGAGCTGAGGATATTCCTCCGGGACATTTGTAGGAAGCTGGCTTCCAACCGACGCTTCTACAAGTTCACTAAACCCGTCGATCTGGAGGAGGTATGAGAACCAGAGTTTTAGCTCCCCCCGCCGCCGCCTCGTGAGACCGAAGAGCAGATCTCCCGATGCAAGCGCAAGGAAGACTACAGGCTGCGCGAGCTGAGGATATTCCCCCGGGACATTTGCAGGAAGCTGGCTTCCAACCGACGCTTCTACAAGTTCACTAAACCTGTCGATCAGCGGGCTCAGCACGGTTCCATTTTTATCGACTATCACTATGCGCGTCCCTTTCGCACTTACATACTTGTTAGAACGTGACAGGCATGGTGACAAGGGATAAAAACGCGACCGTGCTAAGCCGCCTGGAGGAGGTATGAGAACCAGAGTTTTAGCTCCCCCCGCCGCCGCCTCGTGAGACCGAAGAGCAGATCTCCCGACGCAAGCGCAAGGAAGACTACAGGCTGCGCGAGCTGAGGATATTCCCCCGGGACATTTGCAGGAAGCTGGCTTCCAACCGACACTTCTACAAGTTCACTAAACCCGTCGATCTGGAGGAGGTATGAGAACCAGTGTTTTAGCTCCCCCCGCGGCGTCTCGTGTGACCGAAGAGCAGATCAGCCGACGCAAGCGCAAGGAAGACGACAAGCTGCGCGAGCTGACGATACTCCTCCGGGACATTTGTAGGAAGCTGGCGTCCAACCGACGCTTCTACACTGGTTCTCATACCTCTACCAGAACAACGGGTTTAGTACCCGTCGTTCTGGTAGAGGTATGAGAACCAGTGTTCTAGCTCCCCCCGCCGCCGGCCCGTGAGACCGAAGAGCAGATCTCCCGACGCAAGCGCAAGGAAGACTACAGGCTGCGCGAGCTGAGGATATTCCCCCGGGACATTTGCAGGAAGCTGGCTTCCAACCGACACTTCTACAAGTTCACTAAACCCGTCGATCTGGAGGAGGTATGAGAACCAGTGTTTTAGCTCCCCCCGCGGCGTCTCGTGTGACCGAAGAGCAGATCAGCCGACGCAAGCGCAAGGAAGACGACAAGCTGCGCGAGCTGACGATATTCCTCCGGGACATTTGTAGGAAGCTGGCGTCCAACCGACGCTTCTACACTGGTTCTCATACCTCTACCAGAACGACGGGTTTAGTACCCGTCGTTCTGGTAGAGGTATGAGAACCAGTGTTCTAGCTCCCCCCGCCGCCGGCCCGTGAGACCGAAGAGCAGATCTCCCGACGCAAGCGCAAGGAAGACTACAGGCTGCGCGAGCTGAGGATATTCCCCCGGGACATTTGCAGGAAGCTGGCTTCCAACCGACACTTCTACAAGTTCACTAAACCCGTCGATCTGGAGGAGGTATGAGAACCAGTGTTTTAGCTCCCCCCGCGGCGTCTCGTGTGACCGAAGAGCAGATCTCCCGACGCAAGCGCAAGGAAGACTACAAGCTGCGCGAGCTGAGGATATTCCTCCGGGACATTTGTAGGAAGCTGGCTTCCAACCGACGCTTCTACAAGTTCACTAAACCCGTCGATCTGGAGGAGGTATGAGAACCAGAGTTTTAGCTCCCCCCGCCGCCGCCTCGTGAGACCGAAGAGCAGATCTCCCGACGCAAGCGCAAGGAAGACTACAGGCTGCGCGAGCTGAGGATATTCCCCCGGGACATTTGCAGGAAGCTGGCTTCCAACCGACGCTTCTACAAGTTCACTAAACCCGTCGATCTGGAGGAGGTATGAGAACCAGTGTTTTAGCTCCCCCCGCGGCGTCTCGTGAGACCGAAGAGCAGATCAGCC
Organism: Cydia splendana; assembly: GCF_910591565.1. Classification (NCBI taxonomy): domain Eukaryota; kingdom Metazoa; phylum Arthropoda; class Insecta; order Lepidoptera; family Tortricidae; genus Cydia; species Cydia splendana. The sequence continues at coordinate 14,082,911 of NC_085974.1, forward strand.
GACGCAAGCGCAAGGAAGACTACAAGCTGCGCGAGCTGACGATATTCCTCCGGGACATTTGTAGGAAGCTGGCGTCCAACCGACGCTTCTACACTGGTTCTCATACCTCTACCAGAACGACGGGTTTAGTACCCGTCGTTCTGGTAGAGGTATGAGAACCAGTGTTCTAGCTCCCCCCGCCGCCGGCCCGTGAGACCGAAGAGCAGATCTCCCGACGCAGGCGCAAGGAAGACTACAAGCTGCGCGAGCTGAGGATATTCCTCCGGGACATTTGTAGGAAGCTGGCTTCCAACCGACGCTTCTACAAGTTCACTAAACCCGTTGATCTGGAGGAGGTATATCACTAATCATCTGCCTGGTTCATGTTTCACCACAAATACCACAATTTGTTATCTGGCATTGACGGTTCCCCGTACTGATCCAATAATCAATAATAGGTATAATTTTTACTCAGCGACCCCTAAATATACAAGAAATTGTCGTGGTCAGGGTCGAGTTTTATGGAGCTGAAAGTTACAAGTTCGCTGATTGTTTCTCTGTCTTAACAAACAAGGCAGTTACGTTCCTCGAAACTATTAATTTACATTGAATATACATTTGGTTCAAATCGGTGGCTCTTAAGGCCATCTAGTCATAGTCAGCCTTCGTTTGACCCTATATACGAGTATAATAACTAAAGTCTAACCCTACAACAATGAGCTTCAGGTAATTTTTTAATTTCTTATTAATCCAACTTTCGCTGTCTCAAGTAAACTTGTTGACAATAATAAGCGTAGGTGAACACATATCTATTTTATCAACAGGTAACAGATTACCTGGAGATTGTCAGGCAGCCTATGGACCTGGAGACCATGATGACCAAAGTGGACATGCACAAGTACAACTGCGCTAAGGAGTTCCTCGAGGACATAGATTTGATATGCGCTAACGCATTGGAGTATAATCCGGACAGGTTAGTACTAAATATTATAGATGTAGAAACGTTTTATGTGCGCTGGTGGCCTTGCGGTAAGAGCGTGCGACTTGCAATCGGTAGGAAGCGGGTTCAAACCTCGGCTCGTACCAATGAGTTTTTCGGAACTTATGTAAGAAATATGATTTGATATTTACCAGTCGCTTTTCGGTGAAGGAAATCGTCGTGAGGAAACCGGATTAATCCCATTAAGGCAAGTTATAGTTGATTAATTTTTCATATATAGTGAATAACATACCAGATAGTTATATCGGCCAGGAGCGTATAGTATGGTCTTCAAAAGCAGTTCCACCTTTTGTTGCTTTTCGGGAGGAAATGTATAATAAAATTGCTATAATATATGAAGAGTTCCATCGATTTCTCCCAGATCCCAACGTCAGATCTTAACCTGATGACAATGACATTAATTGTGAAGTACATTCTTCCAAACATTAACGAAATCTTTCAAATTGGTCTGAGTCGTGTCGTTTTCGAGTAAGACGGAACAATCAATCTGTCTGTCTGTTTGTTTGTATGTTCGCGATAAACTCGAAAACTACTGAACGGATTTCCATGCGGTTTTTACCTATCAATAGAGTGATTATGAGGAAGGTTTAAGTATATAATTTGTTAAAGTTCCACCCTAGGGTGTTGCTTATTTCGTCGAAATTGAAATTTTCTATGTCTCACCCCCTTAAATTGTTCTATTTGACTAAAAAACAAATGTGGATTTTTTTCAGAATTTTCAATTACGTTTTAAGGGTTGCTACCGAATTTTGAAAATTTGGACCCTCCATACAAGATTAATTTTTTTTAGTTTTTTTTTCTCGTTTTTTTTTATGAGACAACGGGTCAGGGTGGGGAGAGGGATGTGCAGTTTAACATAAAATAATACCACTATTTTTTTAAAGCTTATTATGCGTGTTTTAGGCGTTCTAAATATTGATTCTGTAGTGCGCACCCCTAAAACAGGAATAAAAATTAGTTAAAAATATATATCAACTATACCTAGTATTGAATTACATATAAATAGCTTCCATATACTTTGACTCACTGTCTCACTAAAAAAAAAAATCATGTATGAAGGATCCAAATTTTCTAAATTCGGTAGCGACCCCTAAAAATAAATTAAAAATTCTGAAATAATTCCACATTTGTTTTTTAGTGAAAGAGAACAATTTAAGGGGGTGAGACATAGAAAATTTCAATTTCGACGAAATAAGCAACACCCTATTCCACCCGTGCGAAGCCGGGGCGGGTCGTTAGTAGTAATTTTAAGATGCTGTAAAATGTGTTTTTTCCCTTTCTTTCATACTGTGTTCACATATCTCTTCTCTCTCCCATTGCCTTGCCGTCGCCAAAGGGCTAGAGGGATGTATAGGTATGATAAAATACAGCTTGATAAAGTAGTGATCTAATAATAATATGTAAAATTTTATGAGATATTTATGTATGTACATCCTCTAACCTTTTGTAACATGAAGGGCTGCCATCTTGAATTTCTGTTCTGCCACCCTGACTAGTGGAAGTAACTAAGCAGTTGAAGGGTTCAAAATAATCTGAACATAGCTTAATTGTAATTTTGAGAATAAAAGCGTGAGCAGATTGTTTTGAACACATTGCCCGCTTGAATAGTACTGCTGCTTTGTCGATAGTACCTACCTCAAGTTAAGTAATACAATTTTTTTATATACATATTTTTGAAATGAATATTGCGCATAGATGGCGGCCCGAATAACATGTTACCCCATAAAATGTATAAGTTGAACATAGATTATTTATATACATTTATATAGTTTTTTTAGCTTCATTTAATTAAGTAGTTAAGATGGTGGTACTAGTGCTCGACATGCTAATGCCCAATATATGACACCCTGCTGTCATCTCTATTGACAATTACTTAAGTTTCAAGATGACATGTACTGGGACCGCGTCAAGCACTAGTACCACCACCTTACATATTATACAAAGTAATTGCATGTCTTTCATTATCGAGCGTTGGCGTGGTATAAATATTTACCCTGAAATCTGTAAAAACTATAGTACCTATCCACTTATACTGGTTTGCTTTAGCAAGTGCTCGCATGCACTCTGTAAAGAACAGTTCTAATCATCAGTAAACCTTAACGCCATACAAATAAGGTTCACAGATGACCAACATAGCTTGTACCATTCCGGAACCAGAGAATTGATTCCTCCCGTTCAATATTGAACCTTATCCCCCTACAATTAAGCTTCGTTCAACAGAACGTCGTCAGACAAGCAGATCCGTCACGAGGCCTGCTCGCTGCGCGACCATGCGCATGCGTTGATCGACGTCGAGATGGATAGCGACTTTGAGTTAGAATGCCAGGATATAGCGAGGAGAAGGAAGGATGAAGGAACGGCGGCGGATAATGATCTACCGGACTTTATATATACAGCTTCTAATCTGCGTAAGTATTGTCATATTACTTGTCTATCTACCCCAAGGTCAACCATCATAGTTAACATCGTTGATCGACGTAATGGACAGTGAATTTGAGTTGTAGTTAAAACAATAGATTTAAATTCCCTCGCACGGATCCGTGTACAAGCATACGAGGGGTTAAAATCTTTGTCCGCAACTTCGATGTTGCCGTTTTCTTTCTAATATAACTCCTTACCCGTATTCGTATACGCTCACACCATGTGGTGTTAATAGAAACTTGCCAATTTCCAGATGTTTCGGCGAATCTCGACGGCACTGCTGAGGGTAAATCTCCGCAGACGCCCGGCCCGGAACGGGACAGTGTCAAGCGTAAGCGACGTCGCATAAACGCGTGGTCGAAAGGGCTCGTTGTGAAACGACAGAGAACGCAGAAGGTAAATATTAGTCATATAGTTCATGGTATAACCACCATGTCATGACCACCTCCTGGGACTTTTTATTATTAGGGATTCGTACCCAAAGGGTAAAAACGGGATCCTATTACAAAGACTCCGCTGTCCGTCTGTCCGTCCGTCTGTCTTTGATCGATTGATTTATTTATTGGTAAAATTTGTTGTTTTTGTTTGTCTATCAACAAGCTGTATCTCATGAACCGTGATAGTTAGACAGTTGAAATTTTCACAGATGATGTATTTCTATTGCCGCTATAACAACAAATACTAAACACAAAATAAAATAAATATTTAAGTGGGGCTCTTCTTAATTTTTTTGCTGTTTTTTGCGTAATGGTACGGAATCCTTCGTGCGCGAGTTGACTCGCACTTGACCGGTTTTATTTAATTTGTTCATGATATTGGGAATTCTCTATGGTATAGAAATTGTATTTTTTTTTTCGACTTTGAGTGGTTGTGGTTACCGTCCCATAACCCACCAAAGGAGTGGCAGCTAACATTCGCGAGGTTTCATCTCTCTGTCGAAGAATACGAGTTCGTATTTGCAGAATTGTACATTTAAAATTTTTAATGTAGCTTATTTTAACCATTGCGTAACCGCCTTACGATAAATAAATCTCTCCCTCACGACGTATCGCCCGGAAAGAAATGCATAAAACAGTCGTAAAAACCTGTTGCGAATTTAGAGGTAAAATAATAGAGCTGTGCTGAGATGTTATGAAACTGATCAGTGGTTCTTAACCGTTTCTATACTGTTATACCTGTGATCTTATAGGGCAGGGGTCGGCAAACTTTTGAGAAAACGTGCCAACTACAGTAATAATCTCCAGTTTTAGGAAGCTCAAAGAGCCGCTAATGTTGTTTTCAGTGGTCTCTCCAGGGTCAATTTTACGGGTGACTTAAAGAGCCGCCATTGTACCTCCAAAGAGCCGCCTGCGGATCACGAACCGCGGTTTGCCAACCCGTTTTAGGGATACTGATTTTAGCTCCCAAATTAAATTTGTTTCATGTGTATTTGAATACCTCATTAATTTCCAGACCTTCAAAGAATCGGTAATGATAACCGACGAGGAGTCTAAAGAGAACAAGCCGATCACGTCGACGCCGATGACGAACGGCGCGTCGTCGTCGGGGTCGGACGACGACGCGCCGCTGCGGCGGCCGCGCGACGACTCCGTGTTCAACCTCTCCGCGCAGGGCGTGCACAACCACGTGCTGGAGAGGTGACTCACTATTCATACCCTGGAACCTTGAGTTTGTCCAGGTTTCGTTTTAGCGTGCTCTAAAAGTAAAAACTACACAACGTACTAAATATATGCACTTTGATTTTCTTTTAATAAAATTTAATTAAATTTTTCAGTCCGGCAAAGTCAACGGAGAAAGTGACGGCGAAATCATCACCAAAGAAAAGAAATTCCGGGCATGAGACTTCCAGTAGAGGTACGCTCTTCTACTATAATTTGGCAGTGAACTTCCTGTAGTTACAACCTTTGTTCCTCTTTTTTGCATTTTTTCCTAGCCACTTGCGTAAGGTCAATGTGCGGAAGACCGACGTATAAAATATATTGCTTGGAAAACCGTCATAGGCAAGAACTCTCGTATTTTTATACCTACACCACTCAGACTCGGTCAGAAAGGATGAGCTTTACTCCTTGTGTAAGGTCTTCCCCACATTGAGCTTTTAATATTGAGCGTCAAGTAAGTACTTAACGCACATCTGTACAAAATTAATCAAATTTAAATTAATTCCAGACGCGGACAAAGTACTGATAAACAAGACTGAATTAGATAACCTCCTATATAAGAACGCGAAGCCGCTCCGCCAGATCGGTCTGTCCGCGCTGCTCGACCTGCACGCCCAGCTGTCCGCGGTGCTGCGCCGCTACACGGACCGCGCGGACCGCACCAAGCTGCCGCACGACATGCACGCCGTGCTCGCGCGGTACGTGCACATATCCAGGAAGTGAGCTGCTGTGAGCTCCTGTTGCTGGTTGTGTGAGTGACTTTTGGTGATAAATTTGAAAATGAACCACGAGCCAGCGGAGCGTGTTCTGAGGCCGTTCGCATTTGTTTAACATGGATACGGCGCCGCACGCCCCGTTCACGCGTACACTCAGTTTGCATTGTCTCATTAAGGCACTCAGCACACGAGGCGTAAGCGTATCGTTATACGCCCGTAGATCGAGAGCGCTACGAGCACGTACAAGTTCAAACAAGTCCGCACACGTAGCGTAGTCGTAACGTAGCGTATGAGATCTCTGTCGTTATTACGACAGTCGTAAGCCTGAAGAAGTTGGATGCAAACACAACGGCTTACGCGACGCTTGGTGCCTAGAAATCTACGCGTCTCGTACTCGTAACGTTTTTACGACACGCTTACGCGTCTCTTACGCCCACGCCTCGTGTGCGTAGGGCCTAAGGGCCTCAGTGGTTAGCGTTGAGCGAAGCGTCGAAGTCCTCCATGCAGCCTACACTCAGATCGCTCGCATACATTATTTTAAAATGGACTCCGCACGCTGCGTGTGAGAGTTCAATTGTTTTACACGCTAACGACTTCAACGATTCAAGTGTGATATGATTCGTATATTTACTTAGGGTAGGTTGCACCAAACCGTCTGTCACCGTTAAAGCGGTCGCTAAACTTTATTGTATGGGAAGTTTAATAATTATTGTGTAGTTGACTGCTGAGTGACGTTGATCGGTCCGCTATACGCACCAACCACGGTGCAACTGGCCCTTAATGAAGTTAACAAAATTGAAGTGATGCAAAATGCGTGCGTAATATCACGCGATAAAGGCTAGGTAATTGTCAGTATATTTATGTCAATTGGTTTTTGAAATGACAGCTTGGTTTTATCTTTAATGAGAACTTAGGTCAACAAGTATGCGTACCTAAAGGTGTCAATCAAATGATTATCACATAAAAGTAACACTTCTTAACACATTCATAAATATTAGGCAGTTAATTTCAATGTACGCGGTAGTGATACATACACATACATACAAAAGAATACCCTAATAACCAAAAATGAACCTTTTACCGTTGCGATAAGGTTCACATTGTTAATTGAACAATTTAAAAATAAATCTTTGTAGGTATGTAAAACAGTTACATTACATTGCATCCTACTTTCACTGCCATTTGAATTTAATATTTTTAAGACGAAAGATGCCACGCTTTATATTACTAAAATGGCTCTTAAATAAAGACTGGATTGAATCAAGCAGAAGTGTCTGCGAACGATGCTATTACGAGTTAGCTTAGAATATGTTAAAGTGGAAAAATTGACTGTCAAAGTGTACTGTAGTTTACTGTGTGTGTGTTTGTACCCTAAAACGCCCATATGGTTTAAATATTTGCTGTCCATAGATGAGGTCTTGGTAGCTCAAATGGCAGAGCACTGGCACAGAATAAGTAATAGTACAGAATGGACACCTACAAAACCGAAGTTTGACAGTGAGTCAGTCAGCGAATCATGATACCCCTTTCTAACTTATGGCAATATCCCTTTCGACTATTTAGGGTTGTCAAAATTCAAGTAATTATCTGTGGTCGTGCACGCAAAGGGACGTCAAGTTGTGTCAACCCTTATAATTGCTCGGACTAATGCTGAGCCGAGTTTGCCCGAAGTCAGGAGTGTCTCCCCACTGGCACTAGGCTAGTGATCCAGTGGTCGTGAGTTCAAGTCACACTCGAGCCAGTAAATTTTTCCACATTTAAATTTACACTCGGTTGAATGAACTTTACAATTTCGGGCGGTTATCACCTTTTATTTAACGGCTTTTAACATAATCACAACAGGACTGACTGCCATTTTAGGAAAACGAACTTTATGAATATGTACGTAAGAGTTTATATCGAATGTCAATGAGGTTGTAATTTATTGAAGTCTTAAGATTGTCGGAGAATATGAAAATGTTTGCTGTAAGCGTTTGTCAAGTCTCATTCACGTATTATGTCACGACATTCCGTGAATATGATTGTACGAATGTTATTATGCTAGAGTAGGTACATATGTTGTCCCTTTCGTACTGTTATATCAGAAAAGGACAGCCTGTGATAAACTTAGCATGTTAACATTTCTGATCGAATTGAATGTAACATAGACGTCAGAGGGGCATTCTATGGGCTGTCCCGTGTAATTTCATTTTATATCGTATATTACCTACATTTTTTCAACTTAGCATTTTTCACATCCATTGTGACAGAATAAAAACTCCTATACTTGCCTGCAAATCTTCAGAAAATTCGTGTTTGTACGGGACAACGGTAGACAAGTTCGTGAATGCTTTGCGACATATTGCGTCAGTTCGATCGGAGTTGTGCAGTATATGATATCTTAAATTATAAACACTGCCTAAAGCACTATTTAAGTATAATTGTAAGTGTTATTTACGACTTTTAAGGCATCCGACTAACCATTCCTAATTAGCCAAATTGTGTGTATACACGGTGGAATATTAACGTATACTATAATTATACGTTAAAATTATAAGCTCACAATTTTACATTTAAATCCTACTAAACTAAAATAAAAAATGGAAGGTGAGTTAAAAGTGTGATATAAACAAATTGTACTTTATTTTACCACAATACACCTCTTAATTATTTATTAATACTTAGCTGTGTAAAATTCAAACTAAATCTAAAAAAAAATATTAATTATATGTAAATTGTGAGCTAATTATTTGAAGTCATGAAGTGTAAATGTTAAAAAAAATTTTAGTTCATCACAGTAAATGTAGCTATAGCAGTAAAATGCCGATACTTTGATTTTGACAAAATCCCTACTAAAATATTTAAGTATTAACTAACTATTTTGGCTCAGCGATCCAAAGAGAATCTTGGCCTCCGAAACGAGAGCGTGCCACCTGTCCCGATCCTGCGCAACTTCCTGCCAGTTACTGGCGCGAAGCTGAAGCAGATCCGCCGTCACACTGTCTTCCCAGCGATACGGGCCGACCCACCGGACGGCTACCAGTCGCTCGTCCCAAGAACGCTCTCTTGACAGCCCGATCCTCTCCCATTCTGGGTACGATTTAGTATTGATATTTAATTATTTACTTTAATATTATGCCAGTATTTTCTTCAACTAAAGATTTGCAAAATTTTTGGGTTTAAAAATTGCTGCTTTAGCTACATTATACCTACTTTGATTTAGCATAGGTTGCGTCCAAGTAGTAGCCCCGTGGTCTGTGATATGTAGTGGAGTTATAAGGTAAAGTAATCCTACTATAACTGTAAATTTATCCACGCTTCGCGAACCGCTTATTTATTGTCATTCGTTGTTTGTGTGCCCTTTCCAAATGTTACCCAGTATGTAAGTCTAGTGGGTGTATGTAGGTGTAGGTTTCATTGGGCAGTCGCCATCAGATATATCGGAGCGGTCGAGGCGCTCACAAATATCTGAACACTCCTTTATTGTCAAGGCGTTAGAGTGCTTGTTCAGATATTGTGAACACCTTGGCCGCTCAGTTATATCTGATGGCGTACAGTCAGCAATGTCAGCATTAAAGAGATAGGGGCGGCGAAAGTGGTCAAATATCGATACACGTCCTTATTTCTACAGCAATAAAGGTGTGTTATGATATATTTGGCTACTTTGGCTGTCACCATTTGACGCTGAATGTATCGTAAAAAATATGTGTTTATTTTTATCTTTGACTACGTTACCGAATTTCAAAGTAATAACTGAAAATTTTAATGCTAAAGAAAATTTGTTCGAGTTTTCAGACTTGTTATATCTATTATTTCATGGTTTTTTTATATTTTACCGCGATAATTTGCTAGTATTTTTTCTAATTGTACAATTGTGTAAAGTATGCAATTCATATAAATTAGGTTTTGTATCCTGTAAATTTTTACAGTTTGTTTCCAGTTTGATATCAGTTTGTTTTTAGTATTTGTATGTGCGTCGAAATCATATCGAACAATTTGGCTTTTTAGGCAAAACAGTAATTTGATTATGTTTTAATTTAACGACCAAATAAGTGGAGTAAGAGAATTAATTAATTAATTACGGTTTAAGTTTGGAATGTTTTTTAATTATTTAGACTAACAAAATTTAATCTGATAGTTTAAGTGATTTAATTATTTCTGGAAATGTTTACGCTATATACTGCTAGGGATAATCACACTTATAATATGTTTTCTTTCATGTTTTTCTGAAGCAATCTAATTATTTTACTGTTAACTGATTATTCAGTTTAGCCCGTTTAATACTGCTTAATATAATTTTTGGAATTGGCCTTATTTAAGAAATTTGTGTCCAAAATATTGGGTATTTAATTGTAACATATCCTAACGAAGTCATCATTAAAACTTATCGCTAATATAAAATTTGAGTAAAAGACTTAGTACAATAACACGATTTGTGTATTAATGGAAAATTTAATAGGCTTATTTCATTGATGATTTTCCATCGAAAGCAATTTCAAATTGTTAGTAACTGCTTTCTTCTTTCTAGTATTAGGCCTCAGTGGTCCGTGAAACGAATGAAAGTGCGTTTAAATATACTTTGAATTGTTTGAATGTGTAGTATGATAATTTAACTTAATTTTATTTATTGACTTTCTGTCCTTACATGTTTTTATTATTGCAAGTCTAAGAAATTGTACTTGAAAATACGGAATATTAAAGAAATTGTATATTAATAGGTGGTTCATATTATTTTGTGTAGCCTACGTGTTTGAACACTGCTCTTTAACTTTATTTGTTATTATTTTCTTGGAATTATATTAAACCACAATTATATAAGGTACTTAATCTGCTGATAATTTTGGTGGTTTTGTGGATTATTTTTCTAAGCTTGTTTATGATTTGGCATAACAGTATTTTATCCTTCTGTCTTGTTTATATAACGCATTTAAATTTTGAAATCATACAAATCAATCCTAGTTAACGATTAGGTCATGCTCCCTGGGCTGAGATTGTATGGAGTCCCGGAAATTCCCGGTCCGGGATTGATTTTGTATAGAAAACCAACAACAAACTGCTCACCATCTTTAGCTAACGCAGTCCGGCATTTTGAAAATTGCCACTATCTTAAACACTTTAAAGCGCTAAGTGCCCCAAATTTGGACACTAGTTAGCTTCTTTCAACTGCCAAAAGACGCATAGCCTGTGCAGCGCCATTTGCAAGTTGAGCCAAGTTCAAAAGTAGCAGAAAGAGATACTGTTGTGCCAATGAATATAACTTATCTCTCAATTATCTATAACACAGTGTGATATTGAAGGAACAAACGCAACAATATGTAGCGAAATACAAAAAATAGTTACCTCATTCCGATTAGGAATAAAATACATTATAATATGATACGAATACAGGAACTGGCCATATAATTAACTGTTTAACTTTCTGAATCTCATATGGAGCTGTCAATGTAGTGTTTTTTTTCTTAACTGCCATTTTTCGTGTTTCTGATTGAGATATGATTAAAAATAGTTAAAGTTTGTAATGGCATTTGATTATGTATTTGTAAATGACAGCCTCGTATGAAAAAGTATGGCGTCGCCATGTTTCGATTCTTCCTACATTTGGGCGCCATATTTACCGCATCCATTTTGTTTTGCTTGCATTTGCTCAAGAGCGGGTGCATTGTCGGCACTCTGTATCCACCGCTAGTGTTAATTTTGTATGTAAAAATTATATTAATGATACTGAGAATAAAAGGGTACGATTTCATGTGATATAGAAGATTGTTGTTTTATTTATCGACACAAAAATCGAACACATCAGTTTTGAAAAGCGCAACGACGTTATGTCTTATCATAAATGTTAGATACATTTTTCAATCAGGCTCATTATTGTAAAGGTAGACCAAGAATAGTCTGCAGCGATTTTCATAGCCCACGCAGTGCAAGTGTTATTTTAAATGTCAAAACTTCCATGAAATTATGACGTATAAATAACACTTGCACTGCGTGGGCTATCAAAATCGCTGCAGACTTTTCTTGGAACTCTAGAAACTTTATGAAGACCATATTATGAAATACCTTTTATTTTTCGTTATAATGGACAAAACTTATAAAAGGTGGACTGACGACCTGGTAAAGGTCGCGGGAGTCCGCTGGATGCGGGTGGCGCAAGACCGGTCATTGTGGCACTCTTTGGGGGAGGCCTATGTCCAGCAGTGGACGTCCTCTGGCTGATATGATGATGATGAGCATGATCTCTGGATCAACTTTTACCAGCATATAGGTTATGGATTATACCTAGGTATGTATTTGTATGACCACTTTAGGCACTTTATGATCACTACTCTAAACGTGGGCACATCATATCTACTAGCAAAAAGCAGCGCTTTGTAAGGGCTCGCGGAGGTTTTCTACCTTAACGTACCGAACCGGTTGCTGTCCGGTACGCCTGTCTGTTACAGCTTTTACTTTGTCCTTTAAAAACGTGTCCAGACGACAAAATCAAATTGCCAATATCATCCACACGTAATATACAAATTCATAAGTGCTTATTACATCCTACACGGCCGCCCAGTACTTTTTGTAAGCAACCCAACTGGCTTTCCTACATAATGTTGGGTCAGCGAGCCAATGTTGTTGAATTTATTTTTGCGTCCACTCCACACAATTGATCGAAAAACTATCCCGTCTGGACACCTACTGGCGGTAATCACGCTGCTCCGCACATAAACTAACACACACAGTTCCACTAGGTACAGCCAGGGTCCAGCATCAGCTCTATCTTGGGTACTGCTCTTCCAAGTTCTCATTAAGACGTGTCAGATGACCAAAACAGCGTGTGCCTATGTTGCACCAAACCTGAGTTCCACTAGGTACAGCCAGGGTTTAGCATAAGCTCTATCTTGGGTACTAATCTCCTAAGTGCTCATCAAGACGAGTCGGATGGCCAAAACAGCGTGTGCCTATGTTGCAACAAACCTGAGTTCCACTAGGTACTGCCAGGGTTCAGCATGAGTTCTATCTTGGGTACTGTTCTCCCAAGTGCTCAACATGACGAGTCGGATGTCCAAAATAGCGTGTGTCTATGTTGCATCAAACCTGATCGAATTCCACTAGGTACAGCCAGGGTTCAGCATCAGCTCTATCTTGGGTACTACTTTCCTAAGTTCTCATCAAGACGAGTTGCATGACCAAAACAGCGTGTGCCTATGTTGTATAAAACCCGAGCTCCATTAGGCACTGTCAGGGTTCAGCATCAGCTATCTTGGGTACTGAAAGTACTGATCTACCCAGTGATCATCATGACGAGTCGGATATCCAAAACAGCGTGTGTCTATGTATGTTGCATCAAACCCGAGCTCCACTAGGTACTGCCAGGGTTCGGCTTCGGCTCTATCTTGGGTACTACTCTCCTAAGTGCTCATCAAGATGAGTCGGATGACCAAACCATAATGTGCCTTTGTTACACCAAACCTGAGTTCCGCTAGGTACTGCCAGGGTACTGGGTCATTTTGCTGAACTGCACGCCGACGTTTCGATTGGCGTGCAGTTCCCATACAAGTTGCAGTCGGGTTGTAGTCCGTCTGTATCGGCCCTAAGTCACTGAAGTTTGTATTAATTATGCTTATCTTTATTTATAATTTTAACAGTTCCAAGCAATAGTAACACTAAAGGCGCCATTCATTAATTACGTAAGACAATTTTTGCCAGTTTTTGACCCCCTCCCACCCCTATGTAAGAAATAATAAGAATAGGCTGACCCCGTCCCCCTCCCACCAATATAATTTATTTTCAAAAAAATATTTTTATGAATGTTTATTTGTACCTGTACAAAGGTACTTGAGCTCGTTTAAGCTAACTCTGCACCGTGTTTGATAGCATAGAGTGTGGAAGTATTATTTTAAAGGTCATAATTTCATAGAAATAAAAAAAAATCGCATCTTTGTGATCTTACTTAAGAACTATGAAAACCCCCTCCCGCCCCCTTGTAAGAAAAAATAAGATATGTTCGACCCCCCTCCATCCCAAAATCGTCTTACGTAATAAATTAATGGCGCCAAAACTGTATCTCGAACTGAAAATACCCGATTTAAGTTTGCTAACACAACGTGACTGATCATCACATCGTCAGCGTCACAAAACATACGAGTAAATTTACTCGTCAATTGACCTCCGCAGTAAATATACAGCAAGATTGATTGTTCTAGTAGGTATTCACAAAAACTTAATTGCTAAAATGGGAATCAAACCAAGTGAAGCGAGGTGGGTTGAATCCAAAATTGTACCCACTTTGGTATTCATCGTTGTTAATGGCGTAAGCGCCATCGACATTATTGAACTTGAAAACACCACATAGGTATCGTATTGTTTGAATACCCACAACACAAGCCTTCTTACTTAGTCAATTTGTATAAGAATTTAATGTCCAATATTTATTTATTTATTTATTACTAACGCCATCTGTTAGAGAAAGAAATAATTAACATTAGCACGAATGTTAATTCATCATTTTGCCAACAGATGGCGCTAGTAGTAATACAAAGTGTTATTACTTTATTTTATATTTTTAGGTTTATAAAATGATATTTTTATGTTTGATAACACATCTAGACATGAATTTAAATTACTATGTTAAATTTCAAAACTAACAGTGCAGTAGTTTTTCCGTAAAGTGTACCACAAGAATGCATAGTTCGTCGATTAGTGATAGGGCTCGCTTCGCTCGCCCTAATAAGTATAATATATGTAATGTAGTCCATATTTTGTCTCTTAGGAGGATATCTCGCATCCTGAAATTAAACAACGAAGCGGGATTTAATATTTTTATTTTTTACAATTTATTTACGTCGGTGATCGTAAACGAATTTTACTACAACGCTCCATCCTTTCAAGTCAAATTACACGATAGAATGATACTAGAACATAAATATTTTTTCGTATTATTTAAGATCAAATAGATAATCTTTTTTACACCCTAATGTAACGATATCATTTAATTTAATTTGTCATTATATTAAGCAAAAATACAACAAATTAAATTACTCAAGTAATAATTAATTATAATCTTTATCGGAGAGAACAATTATCTAAAACTAAATCATTGCAATTACAATTTATAAATACTTGTAACAAAAATGAAGGAACTAAATATTTGAATCTACTAAATTAACACAATCACATGTTTATCAACTAAACATAAGTATTTACGTCACTATATATTAATTCTTTACGTCCTTACATTTGGCTCCTGGGTGAATACTCCTGTACATCGTTCACAATCGAAAATGTGCCTTAAAATATACAATTTTGATCAAGTGCTAGAAGACGGAGGTTAACATGGTTAGAAGGAACTCGTAACCAAATTGTAACTCAGGACTCCGAGACAAGGAAACCTAGTTAGCGGAGCGGAGCTCGGCACTCGTCAAAACAATTACTCAACCACAGTACGTATCATTAACAAATAACAAAACTTAATTAAAACGCCTCCATTAAAAACTTTAACAAAATCACTCTTAATACTGCTGAATTTGTACGAATTAGGTAAATAATGACCGACAACACAATGTACATGTACAACCAGTCAACCACAAGTCGTAACACAAATTAAATAAAGAATAAAGTATCTCGACAAATGTTTGTCACAGATTTCAAGTAAAAACGTCATAAAAACATTTGATGAGGAAATTAATTATAAAACCTACACATCCGTGAAGCTGTATTAAAAATGTGCTGTGAATATTTTTAAATTATTAATGGTGTTGAATTCGATTATTTGGCACAATAATGTAACTTTTCACACGATCCCGAGTCTTTGCTAAACATTAATCCATGACAGCGACTTATTTCATTAACCTTATTTTACATTTACAAATTATTACATGTGATCAAGCGCTCGGAGACAAAATCGGTAACATTAGTAAGCTAAAAAGGAAAATTAAAGCAATAGAATTCTGATCTGTAAAACTATAGTACATATTCAAATATATAATGTAATTCGTTTATAATTATATAAAATCCCTGTAACGATAATATTGTTATATGACGTGACACTAGTAGTGTACCTACGGTATGCCTGAGAGCTGCGGAGTAACTGTGATTATGTCATTTACAGTCGTTATATAAAATAGAGTCGTAAATAGTGTTCAGTCTTGTCGGTAGAGGGCGCCCGGGGTGCGGGGCCCTCGCTGCTTCAACGGAAAACTATTCCAATATCTACACAACGCAATATACATGTGGGGTGCTCGAACAACCATTCTCAACGGAACAATAATTATACAGAAATAAACCGTATATACACAAGTCTATCTAATCACGTGGTAAATCTATTTACGAAATCATCGGTATACAATTATCTAAAGCCAGGTAGGACCGAGTCTTGTTTAATTCTAACTTCATTATTACATATTCACTAAAATCTTGAAAAGCTCCTTTTGATTTGAACATTGAGTGCAGATACCTTTATTTGTCTAACCTGGCGCGCGCGGTTCCACTGCACTGATACCCGGGGCCTTATCAACACAAAACGTATGTCTACGTGACAATTTGGAGATCCGTGTCGTTAAATAAAGGGCCCATACACCGCCGGTGGCGGGCGAGTGCGGGGAACCTAGCCGGCGCGAACCGATCACTGTAGTCACCTCACTAATACTACAACAATTACAAATACACTACTATTTACCATTTTAGACACCGAATGTCTCCTCATTAGTAGCTAATTTAAATTTATATCCCATTAATTTATCAATTAATATTTACATTTAAAATTGTTTATCATCGAATATAACTATTATTACGAAATATTTTACAAACTTTGGTGAATTGCAGAAGAACTCGCACAAACATAATATCTACAGGACACGTCTAGGGCAAGAATGGAACGGTTCTTTAAAATAATAATAATAATATAGGTAACGTATAGAATTCACCGTAAGTAACAGTGCGAAAACGCAGGAGCGAACAACGCACATGGAATGGGAACGGAATGTAACAAACAGAGCACCGCGGCCGCGGTCACTAACGATAACAATCACAACACCTTTCATACTTATTGCACTCCTTCGGAATAATAAATTATCGCCTATCACTTATACGCGATCTCATATACATTTACAATATTAACACATCTTTAAATATAAATTTAACTAATTTAAATGTGGACGTCGCTCGCCGCGAGCTCCGGAATGTTTCCAGAATACTAGAAGACCTCGCCGCGGCGCTCGAGACCGAAATCGTCAGTGCCGACCAATAAGAGCTGACTGTTTTAAAAGCTAAATAAAATGTTTAATGTCTATAAGTAGTTCGGAATAATAGCTGCAACAAAACAGATCACAACTTTTAAAACAGTCGTATTTCAGAAACGGCAGTAAGTTTCAGTCTCGCGCGGGGAGGCGAGATCGGAACACGTCAGACGTAAAATTAAGGTACGGTGCTACGGTGAACTAAAGAGGGGTGCCTAGTCCTGCCCGTTGTGGTGTAAGAGTGCGCGGTTGTCGGGCGGGTGCGGTGCGTGCGTCGCGTGCGGCGCGCGGTACGACTCGCCCTCCTCGTTCTCAGAGTTCTCTTTGGAGCGGTCGCTCTTGCAGTCCTCTTCTTTAGCTACGGCGGCGAGCGAGTCTAAAGCCATTGGCATCGACTGGTATAGCTCGCGCGCCTTGTCTCCCGGGGGCAGCAGATGTAGCATGTTCAGCGGCATCGGGAACCCCGGAGGAAACTCCGGATAAAACCCTTGCGTGAAGGGATTGAACATGGGACTTGAAGCGATGTCAGGTTCTGAGCTGGCCGGCCGCTGTCCGCCGCCCCCTCCTCCATGCTCGTCTTTGTCGTGGTGTTTTCCTGGTGGATGGTTGTTGTTGTTGTTGCCGGAGTGCATCCCGAGCGCGTCTAGCGGCCCGCCGATGCAGTCCTTACGTAATTGTTCAAGCTTTAGACTCTTCCCGTATTTCCCGCGAACATACATCAGTAATGAATTGTACGGAATGCCGAAGATTCTCGACGCTTGACTGGTCGTCATCTTCTTGTTCCACACGTGTTGCAAAGCCTCTGTCAGTTCCGCGTTTGTCCACGATCGAGGTGGCCCGCCGCGCGGCGCGCTGTGCTGGCCTTTCGGTCGCCCTGAAAGAACAAATAGTTTTATCGACA
Source organism: Cydia splendana (assembly GCF_910591565.1). Taxonomy (NCBI): domain Eukaryota; kingdom Metazoa; phylum Arthropoda; class Insecta; order Lepidoptera; family Tortricidae; genus Cydia; species Cydia splendana. Next base: position 14,100,781 of record NC_085974.1, read on the forward strand.
CGAAATACAAAACGTTCCGGTAATTAGGGGTGATTTGTGAACGGTGCAGCGGGGGCACGACACATGACGTGCGCGGTGCAGGTTACTATCTAATAACCGTATTTTGGCGGAGCAATAACTCCGCGACACACGGCCAATGAGCGGGTTGCCACACGGCGGGTTGTCATTAATTTGTCGCCGCACGCGACTATTACAACTTACAACCAAGTCGGTTTTGTCAAAAAGAAAAGCGGACATGCATATGCGCGATGTCGCCCGCGTAACTTTATGCTTTTATAATTCCCGCGGAGCACGTTAACTCGATTCCGATCAGATAATCGAGTCGTATTACAACCGGAATGATAAATTTATTATGGAAATTAGGTTTTCTTTTAATAGAGGTTCGAGGTCACGCGATGGCAAATTAAAGAAGGTTAAAGGCAGCGTACACTGGCTGCAGTGTGTTTCGAAATACCTAACGCTGCATGGAAGTTTAAACTTAAACTTTCATGAAGTAACTGAAGCCACTGAAGGACAACTCAGAATTTCAAGAGAGTACCTACTATCAGTGTTTTCTTATAGAAATGTAGTTTCGTTAATGTATTCTAATTAAGCGTTTGAAACACCAGAATCACCAAAATTGTCGCGTTTCGTAGATCTGAGGGCCTACCGCGAACCACGTTCGACGTGTTGCCTCCCAGTCACACTTACGTACGAATTTACAAGTGCGACAGAGAGGCAACACGTCGGACGTGGTTCGCGGTAGGCCCTCTGCTCCTCAAAATATACCTATGGCAGTTTAAGTAGTTTTTTAACGTTTTAGCGAAAGATGAACGGGATGCTCGTGATATCGATATCAAAACGCGCATCGTTACAAAAAGCCCGTGTGCGATGCCTTTTAGTTCTGCGTTGTCGCATCACATGTAGCGATAAAATGGGCGGCGATCGATCGCTATTGTGGGACGTGCGAGACGAGAGCATTCATACGGTGGCCGCTGATACGCTATCAGATCGTCTTAATAAACAGCCGGGAGACAATGCCCGTTTAGCGGCCGTGTGCGGCGAACTTTGTGCATTATGCTTGCATGCATTGTTTGCTGCAGGCGGCCGTGCGCTGAGTAATCTCGAGATAGTGACGTAGATGGAGATTTGTTCAATGTTTCGTGATTTGATGTATTTCCTAGACTACAATTTTATTCATGAAGTTATAAGATTTAAGGTACAGTCTGTTAATATCTTAATAAACTATTATTAACATTATGGATCCGAGTAGGTCATATAACTGTCGTCAGCCTCAACTCCGTCAAACTATTCATACATTTAGTATGATTTGATGGAGTTTAAACGCACGCACAAATCTGCAGAATGACCACCCTACCCTTGCTTACTGTGATGTCATGCCCCGTCATTTATGAATTACGAAAGTGACCATGTAAGCCGATTTCAAAGTTTATCACGTCAAAGTTGTACAGAATAGCAGACTTACATTTCTTTTTAACGTTGGTAAAGAGTTGTGCGTCGAGCGGCGGCGCGCGGTGCTCCACGTCCATCAGGGGGTACATTTTGTCCATGCCGGGGGGGAAGAGGCCCAGCGGAGAGTCGATGCCGAACACTGGAACAAGAGAGCACACGGTTTATACATACTCGTAGGTTACAGACAGGTTATCAATAGGCAACATGGTATAAAAAAAATAAAAGCATTGCGTTATGGTTGCGGAGTTGCAAAGACGATTTTCTCCTAAACCTCTGTTAAATTTTGTCTCTTACTCTAACAAACAGAAATCTAAAAATGACGGATGGGGACAAACAATTAACAATGATCTGCTAGATTTGGTAAACGTTTATGATTAACGCCATTAAATAGTAAGGAATGTAAGGATATTAAACAACATACATAATGTTATTAAGCTTAGAATAAATATAAAAGTGGAAAAATTACTGTCTTGTATTATCCAGAGGCCGTGAGTTCAATTCTCACCCAAGACAGTAATTTTTCCACTGTTATATTTATTCTAAGCTTAATAGCATCGATCGCAGACGTTCTGCTTATTAAAAATGAAAATACATAATGTTGTTTAATATCCTTACATTCCTTACTAACTATTCCTTACTCTTTAAGGAAGCTTAAAGAAGTACATATTAACTTGTTAAATAAGCTTAGTTTTAATAAATAAAGATGGCGGACATCGACTGCAGGTGCCACCAGCATTCGGTTTACGATAAAAACATAAAAAAGTTTGTAGGTAACTCGCTTCTCTTACAGTTACAGCGTTCAAATCTAACTAGAAAGGCAAGAACCTGGGTACGGTTTTCTATTAATCAGTAGATAGGTACAATGTATAATTACATAATATTAATTATGATTACTTATGTTTACTTCCATAGATATGATAACATAAATGGAAATGCACCCGTACGTAATTAGAGCGCTAGAAGTAGTTATCTGAGCACAAGTAGTGAAAGGTGTTGCCCGAGTGACTCTACTACTCGCCGGTAGATGGCGTTGACAGTCGCGTTCGCTTTTAAACGCAGTCCGTAAAGAAAAGCTGCATTCGAATATCAATCGTAAATGAAAATAAAGTTGAGAAGGAAATATTTTGAACAGACATAGGTAGGTTACCTATATTGAGCGGGCGTTTTATTCGCAATTAATGAAATTCTGAATCATCAAAGCTGTGTCATGTCATCATTTTCACAAGTGTTGTTTGACCATGAATAAATTATAATATTTTAACTTGAATTTTGCATTTATAACCGCAGTTAAGAATTTATACTTATAACAAAATTTGTGAACTTCGATAGGTTGATAATTAGCATGAAATAAATGTGATACGATTAATAAGTCCGACGTCTGTTTTTCTATAACAAATGCCATTTTAATTTAATGACATTAAATTTAATACAATTAATTAGACTAAAATTATTAATGAGTAATCAAATGTCTGACTTAACCCGTTTCTGGCGACAGATTAAACTCAGACATACCTATTAACACAGACTAATTACAAAAATATGCACGAAAATAACTCATTTAGAGGCAAATGTTACGAAATTGCGCTGACTTTAATTATTAGTAGGTAATTGCATTTCGATTCTGTGTACAAATATTCGAAACATAGTACAAAATGACACGAAAGTGCAAAAAAAGTCTCGCTCATACAAAATAGCCCAAAAATACGTTGACAAAGAGTGTTTACTGTACATTAGTGTACATATTGCTGATCATTTTAACAATTTTTTGCGTTGTGTATCAAAACCATAGGATAATATTTTGACCATAATATATATATACGTTTTGTTTCAGTTAAACAATTGTAATTTTAATTTTTAATGATGTTTTGAAACAGTCGTTTAATAAGAGAAATATAAAAACAAATAGTCTAGTACGTATTTTTGAGCCAGCCTGTATTTCTTAAAATTCAATTTTAACATAGAAAATTATTTATTTTAAAATAAAACTTTAAAAAGTGCTAGTGACTAACGTCGCAACCGAAACTGATCTAATATCGTTCACTGGTAACTGATATTAGATAAAAGCTCCAAAAGGAAGGTGAATGAATTCATGAGCTTTATAAAGCTGCATACATAATACCGGTGGGTATAAGACTGCGCGGCGCGGGCTTCCGAGCGAATTGAAATTACTCCTTGTTTCTTTTGCTTGAAGATCCAGCGGGAATATACTTATGGGAATTGCAATTTCTATTCATGTATAAAATAGTTCTTTGTCTATAATTGACTGTGACTGTGTCTGACAAAAATATCTATAGTGATTATTATCATATAATAAGTAGGGTAATTCGCCAATAACTGGCCACTGTTTAATAACTGGCCATCTTATACTAAAAATGAATTCTATACACCTATTTCTATTCTAAAAACCTCAATCAGCTATTATCGTTTGTCTTTATCTGTCATTTTGACTTATGTATTTGTAAGAAAGGGTTAAAATATAATTTAACTAAATTCAGTCTGTAAAGTTTTATGAATAAATATTTATAATTATACCATTACATACCTAATTAGTTCTGAATGTAAAACCTAAAACTAAATAACATCTTTCACCAAAACGCCCGTAACCAGACAACACATCTCTACGAAAGACATTACTCGAACAGCTAGATAGTATGCAGATGTAAATAAGCCGAGGTGTCCTGCCCAGCGCGCTGAATCGATATCGCCGGCTAGGTTTATTGCCAGCTATCTTTGTGAGTAACAGGTATGTCTGTGCTTCGACTAACGCGGATATCTGTATAGGATATATCTACGCTTCGGCTCGAAAGGGGTTTATTAAAAACGTAACGAGCTTTTATGTAGGTGGTAATCGAAATATTGTTATCGATATACATGTTAATGTACTTATCGTGTGTGTCATGGAGTTAATTATTACGGAGCAGGTCAAACATAATGTTAGATGTGTAGAAAATATGGGCGACTTTATAGTATCCGTCGCCACACGTTTTATACATTCTTATGTTTAACACTTAATACACTAATACTACTAAGTGAACTTATGCAAATAAAGATCTGTATCTATCTAGTTATCTGTTTATCAATGTAACATGTAAGTTTTAGATAGGTAGACATTACGGTAGCTATTTCCATTTCATAAAAACCTACGTAAAAAGTTTAAGTGGGGTTTTAAAGCATGCCAGAAATATCGCAGTTAGGTTTCATTTTCAAGACAACTACCTTTTAAATGTGACACTTGCGTGTTTCATAAAGGATTTGGAACTCATTGCTCGATAAATAGTCGTTGGATTAATCAAAATTATTATGCTCATTATTTATTACTATCGTATTCATAAAATGTGTATCAAATGGCTACTTATAGGTACTTATCTTAGTTTCAATAGACTCACTTTCTCACAAATATAAATGTTAAAATATGGCTGTTAGAGGGAGAGCTAGCCACGGAAATAGGTATGCAATTTATAGAGTAACGAAATCCCTCTAGTTAGTATGCCATACTATCATTGTTAATTAATCTGGGCGCCTGGCAGCTGTCTAGCGGTGGGTGTGGGAGTGGATGGGCAACAAAGTGGTTGTAAAATCAATTGAAGGTGTGCAATTTATAGAGCTCTGTGTTTGGTGTGATATAATAGCTAATTATGTATTTAATTCAAATATAACAATGCCAGGCGTTTTATTTGGGGGAAAAGTAGTGCCAGGCGATGAAAATACACAATCACTTGTGCGCCTGCAGGAAGATCACGAGCAAATTGCACTCGCCTCACAATCTATGCGTAAAGCAATTGTGAGTACTTGCTCTATAAATTGCATACCTATTGACGTGGCTAGCTCTTAGACCATGTCAAGGTAAAATAATCGGAAATTGAATTAAACATAAATAGGTTACATAGGTACAGTCAGCGTCATATAGTAGGTAGCATCCAAAGTATTGAAATAGTTCGGTACACCTTATAATATACCGAACTACCGAACCGAACTATTTGAATACTTTGGATGCTACCTACTATATGACGCTGACTGTACCTGTATTAAAATATCAAAGGTTATTGTTGTACAGTCAGCATCAATAGTGGCGGATGAAAAAACGCGACAAAAATATAATATGCACCTCTCGAATACTTTTCCAAAGAGACATCTAATCATCATCATTCTATACTCTCTATCTTTAGGTATTTAAATAAAAGTAAACAAATAACTTGTACATGTGCGGGTAGTTATAACATTTATTGGTTAACCAACCAAATACAAAACCGCCTGGATCTGTCACTGAACGACCTGACTTTAACCTACATTATTTGATCATGTAATGTTTTCATCTACCCTCAACTGGCTTAAGGAGCATTTGAGGGTAGATTTTGTTTACTTTTATTTAAATACCTAAAGATACAGACTATAATCTCTACTAATCTTTTTGTTAAGTTATCAGAGAACGGCAGATACTTTTGACGCGTAGTCTGAACCGCTACTTTTGATGCTCACTGTACTAGGCCTTAAAAGTGTGAATTTCCTTGATTTTGTTGTAATGTTTATTCAAAATCATAAATATTGTGAGCAATGTATGTACAATAATTACAGAGAACCGGACGTCGATCAAAACCGCAATGTGCGAAAATGTCTACATTACATTACTGAATGGAGCCGTCTGGTTTATTCGCTTCCTCATACATCTCACAGCCACATTTGACTCACAAGAATAGCAGAGTTACGAGCGAGTCTAGAAATGGGAAACTAGAGCCATCATCACTCGGCCATCAAACGGATCCCGTTCAATCTTATGGAGCTGGACTATTACTTGCTTAATTGTAATTCTCACTACAAGCATTGGAAAGGCTAGAAATTTTACGATACGTGGTTACATACGTTTAAACGCCAACTCTAAAAAGACTTAAGAACTGTTTTGTGAAAGGGTTATAAGCCTTTTTGAGCCTAAGTTTTAGGCGTCTAGGTTTATAGATGCAGGAATACCAAACAGTTAATTTGTGTCACTGGTTACAGTACTCGTTAGCTCGAGCCATTTGCATAATTACCGACAATCAATAAGCCTACATTCATATTGGATGGAAATTGCTTAAAAATAACTGTGGAGATCTGTATCGGGTCAGGGAGATGTAATTTTAGCTGTATTTTACTTCACACGATTTTGGCCAAAGAAAAGAGTACTTCAGATTATAATCACTCTTAACGTAGGTTCGTGTGTATATTTAGATACGAAAACAAGGTAAAGTAAACGAATATGATGGGTTCTTAATGCGACTAAGATTGTAACTATGGGTAGGTCGGTTTGTTATCGTTATAAGGCGGCGTATTATGGGTAACTACGGGTACTTCTGTGCTACTGCGTTATTTAGTTTTTCGACAGGTACTACGAAGGTTTTCTTATAGATAATTAGTCTAAACTTACTGTAAAGTTGTTCTGCAAGCTCCGACCGTCGCCAGGGTGCCAACGGTTGGTCTGAACAGAAATATTCACTTTCTTACTCATGTCTTTTACGTATTTAATTTGTTTCGCAACAAAAGTCGTGCACGGCTTCCGAATTGAGATAAAAGAAAATTCAGTTCAAAAGGCACTTGTCAAACGTTTCCAAGTTACAACACGGTTATGTAATGCAAATAAAAGACTGCAACATGAAGATATCAAGCGCTGTGACCAATCGATTTCATTATATCACACGATTTCCAGAACGGGGAACCTTGTGGTCAATTAGCCGGTCGGCGCTTTCTACTCCCCCCAACAAACTGTTCGACCATAAACAATTATTTTCGAAACACTAACCAGACTGCAATACGGTTAAATTCGACACGACATTTTTTCCGCAAATTATTTAAGAATTTTTCGCAAGTGTCACCTTCATACTCTTAAAAGCGTTCGTTTTTATGCACACTATATGTATACTGTCTACTTGAACACTAAAGTCGTTTTAAAGCGCCACGCCAGCTGTTCGCCCCAGTGAAACCGACGTAAACAAAATCGCACTTGGAAGTTATCAGACAACAAAGTTAGCGATCGATCGTGCCCCATATGCACCACGCGTAGAAATCGAAAGCGGCAACTTGGTCCGCAACCCTTGCGTACAACTTGTCAGAGCACCCCGGTCATTGAGGAAAGAGGGAGCTCCGTCTCGCTTACGCGTCACGCACATGTGTTGTTGTGTCTCGCTCGACACATGCGTAAAGGGTCGTGTCGGGTTAGGCACGTGTCACGTACGGGCCCATTCACTACCGGCGCACACACGGGGGCGCGTCTGTGTGGGAGTCGCCGAGTGTTGTCTATGGTCAGGCTCGTGCTCGGCGTTTATTTTGCAACGAGATTTACAACTATAACTGTAAATTAACTTTATCGAGCGGACCCGAATCTAGGTCGTATGGAATCAGCATTAATTATCGCTTTAATCTAAGACCGATGTCGGCTGTACGTACAATAGATCACATGATAGATAGCGGCCGGCAAGGACACGGGAACGATATCTAGACGCCATAACTGCTACCTCTCGCCAACTAGGTTAATCCATTGTTTCAGTCGAGGCACACGCACGCCGATGTGGGGAACGATTAACTGGAAAGAAGTCTAGGACGATGATGCTGCGACTATCCTTGCATTGTTCGAGACATCGCGTGTCCAATATAAGTCCTCATTACATAAATAATATAGGGTGTAACGAATACTGATAAACAGGGTTTCAATATTTATAAGGCTGACTTTGATTGATTGTCCGAACTGAAGCGACTAACGCGACAATATTAAATACCGTAAAATGGTACATACTTGGCCTGTATGGTCGCGTAGTTAGTTCTATTTGCAAAATGTAATTGTCGCATGGGAAGCATACATAGGCCAATGACAAGTAGACCGTGCGTAATTTAAACTTAGCCATTCTGGACCAGTATCCATACTGCCGCATGGCGAGAGGATCACTTTAGAACTTAATTTTTGCAAGAACCAGACATTTTTTTGCTTCACCACATGTACCATTCACTAACCCGGGGTTAGCCGGTTAAATCTGGAGTTACCATGTTTACCAGTACAATTTGACACTGGGTTAACGGTTTAACCGGTTAACCCCGGGTTAGTGGGATGGTGCAAGTGGCGCTAACACATGGGCCACACGGAAGTAGAAATGGCAATATAAAGGAAGCTTTCGGCGGTCAGCTAGGACAAATGTGGTAAACAATTATTGATATGTTAATGCCTCACTGAATTGGGTCGGGACGCCAGTTTCCTCATGACACACGCATCCGAGCCGTGCAAAACAGTTTCATATAAAAACCATTCCCGTGACTAACGATGACGTGTGACTCATAATTGCCGGTTTAATTGTAATTTCATAATGACACTACACCGTTTCCGAATTAGCGTTCACGTTTGATTGTAACAAGAACACATTAGCTGAATCACACACGGTGGGAGAGTTCAAATAAATTACAGGTAGTAACGTGTTAATTTCGTAAGCTCGTACCAATTTGGGCATTAGCTATTGAAATGTATTTTCGTTAACTTCCCATGTTACATCGTGTGAAGTTTTTGGCTGGAGCGCTTTCTATTGTTCGGGTTCGCGCCGAAATGAGAGGTCGATCTCATTGTCTATGCCCAAATAGTGAAGCGCTTTAATCACTCGATTCAACTCCGTTTTCGATGCTCGATTTATTGCCCACATGACGCTTCAAACTTCATTGTTATTTTAGAAATCGGAGCGGCCTAATTAATTTCGTTATTAAATTTATTATCTGGTAATAACGTGTCTACAGTGAGCCGTAGTTGTTTTGTTTGCTCGTCACGTCTCGTTTTATAGTAATAAAGAACGGGGGTATGTTCTCTGCGGTCTGTCGATCGTATCGGTACCTAATAGTTCGCTTCCGTTGCGTATGTAATGTAATCTATCATGTGAAAGAGCCAAAACGATTGTGGTTATTCGCAAGAATCGATTTAAAGCGGATAAAGCTGCGAATACGAATAAAAAATCGATTAGATCGTTACACTTACTGTGGACTTTCTCTGTGCATGGACCGTTAAAAGTACAAAAATTAGTGTCCGACAAAAACTAGGCTTTGTCAATATTAAAAGGAAAGACTAATGTTTATGTAGACATATTTTATTCTGCAAGCAACTAACTGAAGATTAATTCTAACTTGATTCACTGTGAAGCTCAATTTAATTCATGCAAGTAAACAAAACAGAAAGTGACGTGAATGTTCTATCTCGTATTCCAATTATAAGTCGATACAATCGAGTATGCAATCGAATAACAAAAGAGTAAATTGTCTATGGGCGTCTATTTATCACGGCGCGTATCGTATTGATATAGAAAAAGGTTAGATTGATTCCGGCCAAATTGCTGTTTACGTGTGTGGTAGGCCGCAATGATTTGTGCACCGCCATTGTGTTATTACTCATGTGCCTGACTCATGGTCGCCCCGCTAGTTAATAACATAGATACATTTGTAATTTGTAATGAAATTACCGAGAAATAAGGTACGCATTTCCTAGTAGCTTTTGGTTAATGACATTTATTGTAATGATGTTGGCAACATGGCGTATGAGCTCGGAGTAATTAACAATGGAGCCGCCATTAACAGGCGTTCCCCTCTGTCGAAAATAGGCGGCCAATGGTCAACAACTTGTCAACCATATGTATGGACTGACGTTTATCTGACATGACGTACCTATACATTTGATGTGCCCCTCCCCCGCAAAAAACGGCAGACTATTTTGTACCGAAAATTTTAGACATGGCGTCTCCGTTGGTTATATCCTCTAAGCGTATGAGTGAACAAAGTTGTCGAAGCCATAAGTTATGAAACACGATTTATAACTATATAAAAAAAACAACAACAAAGTCGAAAGCCATGTTCTTTATTCAAAAGTCGGTTGCTAGTTCTGTTATGGTTGTGATTGACAGCTGCATATCGCGATACCAACATACAAAAAGTAACATTTAATTAACATATATCTAATATATGTTGCTTTTACAAAACATGCTCGAGACACGCCACGAAATTGTGGTTTCCCGCGGTTCGTACGAAACTTTATAATCACAGATCAGTAATCCGATTTCGTTTCCTTGCCGACCTTTGCGGCCGTAAAAAAATCAAGTCTCGGACGCTCGTCCCTTTGTATCGTTTTTCGTTACATTAAGTAGGTTGCGAAGTTCAGTAGCGGGAAAAGTTTTTTACGAAGGTATTTTCCTTGATTCGGCAGAATAACATTTATCTGCGGTAAAGGATCCCTTTCAAGGGTCAATAAATCTCGGAATGATGAGTGGCGGCGGTGAGTTTGGAGCTCTTTAACGGTTCCGGCAGTTTTTGCCGCGGTGCATCGTGACGACGACGACATAGACGTGTCCGTCGATTTCATGTATCGAGCGCACTTTTTGGTCGCCGGACTGTATTTTAATTGCTTTCTAAACTCCACTCAATTCCCATGCCCGCCGTGAAATCGACTAGCACACGTAGATGCAATGCATGACATGTAGTTTTTTCGTGGGGTTTTTTGTGTTTATCGAGAGAGAGATCTTGCGTATGCGCCGGTCATTGTGTTGGTGAGAGGCCGCGTTTCCGAACACACTCGTGATCTTATTTCGAATCTCATTCACAGAACGCTCATTCAAAATTTGAATTTAACGGCTAGAATCAATTATGCTCGTGTGACGAAAATATATCTTAGCTCAGTAGCAAAGTGTTCCTGTACATTTAATAACGCGCAGCACAGCGGGTAGATATGAATGATATGATCACGTATGCGCATCAATCTCGTGGATGGTTCGTCGGCACCTCTTTATCGTTAACAAAAAATGGAGTTCTTTCTCAGGCGGACAATGGCGTCTGGGCATATCACTTGTTATTAAATTCGTATAAGATTAAACCTAATATATGATTCGAGTTCCGGTTGCGTGTAACAGTTTTTTGGATCTGTTTGAAACAGTACGGTAATTCGTGATTTGGAGCAAGTTGAAGTTGGTCGTTGTGTTTTCTTTAAAATCATTACCTGTCTACCTACAGTTATGTTATATCTGTTTATTGATTCCATTAAATTTGCTGTTTCTGTAGTTTCAGATTGAGTGATGTTTGTACCAGACTTCAAAAGGCTGGAGATTTTTTATTTATTTACCTGCGTAAATTGCGAGATTCAGTATTGAGTATAGCAGAGCTTTAAGTTTCCTTAAACACTACGAGTCCTGCACAAAAGTGCATTTTTATAGGAAAACCAAACACTTCTGAGTAAATGTACCGACATGACTAAAAACTCAATGAATCCTACGCGCAACGTCACATATGCTGAGTATGCCGACGTGAGGGTCGCATCATGAATAACTTTAACACGGCAGTAGCAGTAGTAGGCAGTAAATATTACCTATAATTAAGCGGTCAATATTCCAACAATATGTGAATAATACTTATGTAAAACATGTCTATTTGCCAATCCTTGCGAGTGAAACGCACATATTGCTAAGTCAGGCTAAGTCAAAGAAACGGACCTCTTCAATATGTAGGAATAAACAACTAACTGTTTTTAAATTATTGAGGGCTTCTTATTTTTAAACAGTCAAAAGAGTAAATATTGTTTTATTTATTTTTTTCTTGTCACGAATAAACGCTCTATTCTATTATATTCTAAATATGTATTAGCTTAAAATACCCGAATATGGTTAAATACATGCTAAAGTTAAGCTTTAAAGTCTCACAATCTCACATGTCAAGACAGACAACATTAGGGTGACCAGATGTCTAGATGTTCCGGACGTCCCGAATTTTTGTTTTTTTGTTTTTGTCCCGAATTGTTGTTGTTTGTGTTGTTTGGATAATTTAAACAACTATCGATGCGAAATTATTAATGAATATTGTTAATTTCTGACTTTTACAATTACATATGTATACCTACTTATTCTCGTTATTATACCTACATATAAAAAACATCTTAGATAATATAATAAGTTGATTAGTTGGATATAAATAAAAGAAGTTAGTGTTTACTAACTGTTCAATTACATAAATTAAAATTATAAATGAATTACCATACTATAAAAGTATAAAATGACTTATGGCATCTTATTTAAAGCCCGAACATGGTTAGGTTACAAGCCAATGTAAGACTTAAGGCCTCAAAGACCCACATGTCAACGTTTGATTCCCAGATAGCATTCACAAAACAAAGTGACTGCATAGTGCGTCGTTTCTCAACCCTGACAAATACCCTCTGGTAATTGGAAGAACGCGCCCGCCGACGCGCTCAGTCCGCGCCGTATATCAACCTCTTTACGATCCGCTCGGCGTATCAATAATCGCTTATTGAAAGCTATTTTAATGGTATACAGGCCTTAATTTCTGTATAACATATGTGAAATGCGTAGGTTTGAGGTTTTAGCTATCTCAGATTAGCTCAGTCTACGTTGAGTAGGTGTCTATTTCCTAGCATTAGCAAACAATCGTTTTTTAATTAATAAAAAGTGCTCGTGTGTGGGAACAGAACTACTAAGATCTTAACGCAATAGCCTTTGGTGAAGTGATAGACTCTAGATGTGACCAAATCCAAGGGTAGGTACAATAAAAAAAACAACGGGTTGCACTCCGGGAGTGCCGGCAGAAGTGAAAACTCAACGACATTGTAACTCAAAATATTAATAACAGCGCCATCTAGTGCAAAATGTCTGCAGCACTATGTATAATTGAGGTTAACGCAATCTCGCGTTATTTCGTCGCATTACTTGAAACCCCTAAGCACATCACTGTGAGTACTACAGTTATATTTATACCAGTTTGAGGGAAACTCACTAGATGGCATTTAAATCAACAAAGAAAAACACAATGACATTGTCCGTCACACGTGACGTCACGCAAGCGCCCTGCGCCGCCTAAACGAAACAGCAGGCTCAGGCATACATTTTCGCCGCGCGGTAGAAAGAGAGGGTTACGACTTACGTCTTACGTCTTACGCTGTCTCGAGTTTAACATTTTTTCCCCGACTCAAAAAGGTCACAGCGCCGCTAAAGATTTTTTCACTTTCACACAAAAACACCTAATTTGCGGCATTTAGCGCTTTGGAGTGACGGCGAAAAAATTAACCATAAACTAAACCTGCAAAAGTGACATGACAATTTTCTAGTAGTGCGTAATGAACAATTCATAAGTAGTTTTTAACAAAATTCAAATATGGAATGAAATCACATAGTTCCTTAAATTACTTACCTATTGCCAGTTTTCAAGACCCAGAGTTGACGGTTAATAAAACTATTTGGGGTCGGCGCGTGCGCTGAGGCAGAGAACATTTGTCAGCTCAGTAATGGCGCCATTCACACCTATTGAGTCCGAATGTTATCTTCAAATCTACTATGTTAAGTATTAATTACGACTATGTGGGCGAACAAGGTTGACACTACAATACGTGTCTTACATTTCTTTTTAAACTGAAAGATTTTATATGTTTTTGAATGTTAAATTATTTTTTTATTTATTATAAAGGCGGGAATAGTAGGATGACCAAACGTTATTCGTATTTGTACTAATTATGTACGTAATTATGTCCAATCCATTTTTGATTTAGGTATTTAAAATCCGGATTTTTTACCGTAAATCGTAATCTTCCGGTACTTGATCGCTAATATATTGATATGATCCACCATTTTTTTTACGAGTCTAATGCTGTATGGTTACCTTTGGAATATAATTTAATGTAATTATTTTATAAATTATGCTTTCAATACAATGCTTCATTCGCCAACAAACTGGTTACAGTTTGGCGATATTGTAAATTTTGTTTATGAGCATGTGTTTGTGTAAATAAATTAAAAATTAAAATTAAATTAAATAACTTCAATTCCATCAGTGAATAAATATGAAGTAATACCTATAATAATCTACATACCTACCAGTGTTGGCCGAAAGTTAATGCGAATTGAAAATGTTGGCCATTAACCATTATAACTTGAACCTTAAACCGTAACGGACGATTACAGTTTACGATTCAATTTATAATGGTTAATGGGCAACATTTTCAATTCGCATTAACTTTCGGCCAACACTGATACCTACTCGTACTTCGTGGTCCAAAGACCATGTGTTATGTATTCGTCATACATTGTCGTAGATTATTTTTTCCTTAATATTATGACAAGCTGCACTGACTTTGTACAATACAATTAACGCGTCAATGACGTATCTCGTTATGAATTGCAAAACTTTGCTTGTCTGCGACTACGTCTAATATAGTGACTAACTTCTGCTTTCGCATAAATTACCATTATGCGCAATTGCATGGGTCTAAAACTTCCTAAAGAAAGGTACAATTATTAACTGATATAGATAAACAAAATTAACTTTCTTATCTGTGTAAATAGGTCAATTTCTATGGGTTGTTTGAACAGCAAGAGAATGAAATTTTTGATTCAGATTTTTTTATCGTGGAACTCGTTGGACGATATGCATAATACCCTATAGTCGGACAAGAAATTGTATAAAGTTATTGAGGGCGCCACTTCCTACGTAACTGTCACATTTTTGACGTAAAATGCTTAAACATGGCACTAGTTTAGTGTGGAACTTTTTTAGTTCCATTTTATTTAATTTCTACTATTTTATGTTGCACTATAGTTCAATTGTATGTTAAGTATAGGTATTCGGGATGACAACTTATAATTCTGTTAGTTCCAAAAAGTACCACCAGGCGTTATTTCCTGCTGTAAGACACTAAAACTCTTCTTAACGAGAATTAATGTTACATTCACATTAGTAACAAATGAGCAGAATCGAAATGAGGTCGGCCCTACATTATTACTATAGCCAATCGGTAGATGTCACTACACAAAACAAATTTATTGCTCCTTTTAACGTCACTCTAATGTGACCACAGACAAAGGAAATGTAAACTAGTCCTAAAGACCATAGACAAGTCGAGACTCGAGGTGTAAAGCTAATAGGAAAATTTGATTTATTATTATTAGATATTTAAGGGAGTCTAATATCACTCATTAGGTTTGATTAACGTGTGTGTTATAGGCTGTAAAATAGACAATTTCCTTGCAGGAAATATGAAACGTTTTAATATTATAATATGGTAGGAGGTAATATTTAAAATTGCCTATCGCTAATGTGCAAAAACGATAAAGTGTGATATAAAATATACAGATCAGAAGCGGTATCATGGTCGCATTTTTATTACCTGTCATGCCATGCGTCACTTTCGCACTTACATATTTGTTAGAACGTGACAGGCATGGTGACAAATGATAAAGAGCCGACCATCTTATCGCTACAGGTGGGGTAAGGCAAACGTACTTTATTTTTCGGGATAAGAGAAACCGTATGAGAAAAGTCCTTCTACGTAAATACTTTTAGTTTATTTTATCATTTAATTTAGTTTTATTATCTTTAAGTATCTCTAACTGTTTATTTTCCCTACAAGTGTCCACCATCCCCATAGTTCCTCTTAACCCACCTGACGTTATAGCTACTTCTATACCTACTTATGACTTTGATTTGATTTGATGGATAAAAAAAAGTAATATCACATTAAGAAAGGCCTGCATCGTATTATATTCTAAATAAAAATACCCGTTTTTCCTCTTTAAATATGTATAAACAGTATAAACACCTATCTAAACATCTAATAAAAACTTGGTATGAATAACAAAAGAAAACCCAATAAGGATAATATAAAAGTTCATAATTAATTTCTTAAATACTGTTCAAGAATTTCAAGATAGGAATACTTGTTAAACCAGTTCAGGAATAATATTGCCTGTATTTGTTTTTATGCATATTTTACTATGATCACTTGACAGATAATAAATGTAAAACATGTTACATATATGAAATACTAGCTTTTGCCCCCTACTTCGTCTGCGTGGAATAAGTAATTTGAGGAGCTTATTTTTATTTCCAATCTGCTTTTTGTCGATTCCCCAATACAAACTTCCACACTTCTTTCTGGGATAAAACTACCCTATGTGTGTCAATCTATCTCCATACCAAATTTCAACTAAATCTGTTCAGCGGTTTAAGCGTGAAGACGTAACACACAGACAGTCAGACATTTATAATATTAGTATGGATAAAGTGGTAAGCACTTGGGTAAACAACTGTTATGAAATAATTGCTGCTGTTATTTTTGCATATCGACTCAATGTATATCGATATATTTAACGTCCGCCTGCTTTCTACGGATGTTTGTATCGATAAAAAGTCGTAAACGATATACGCAGTCATTTTAATAATGAGCGTATAGATAATTTCTAAGCCTACCAACCCATTGTGCTGGGAAATAATTTGAAAATTTATTACACAACAAGGTAAACAAATCATTTGGTAAGTGGCAACATGTGAATGGGATTCTATAGTCTGACAAGAAATTGTAGAAAATTATTGAGGGCGCCACTTCCTACGTAACTGTCACATTTTTGACGTAAAATGCTTAAACATGGCAATAATTTAGTATGGTTTTTTTTTTCTCGCACTTATAAGTTTAATCAACACTAAAAGTACCCGAATTAAACCACTGGTCTTCCACTCTAATTAAATTATAGGTTCGAATAAGAAAACAAATTCATGTAGGAACTATAATTTCAAAGTATGTAAATGCCCGTGTGGCCATAATTTTGTTCACCGCTGCGCAGGACATTTTTTGCATCCGTTCAATTTAATCGGTCTAGATTGGAAAAAATAATTATTATTGCTCGTCTAAAATTAGATTGAAGCGGTAGAATCGATTATAACGGTAAATAAGCGTCTGCGACCAACTTTTTTACCTATTGTGTATTTATGAATTAGGCAACCTACACAATGCCCAAATGCACGCAACCGATTTGTCATATTGGTACTTACAAAATTAGGTAAAAACATGTAAGGTGCAGGGGGCAATTTCGACTGTGGGTTAATTTCAACGAATCGAAATATCTTCCATGTCTTACATTATTAACTAGAATGCCATATATGCCCAGATAGCGAAAAATATGTGTTGTGTGTGTTGTATGTGACTCTAGTAATGTAAAACATGAAAGATATTTCGATTAGTTGAAATTAACCCGCAGTCGAAATTGATCCCCTGCACCTTAGTAATTTATGATTAGGTTACTACCAGTTTGAACAGCCGAACTGTTATTTTTAGTAGTAAGTAGAACCAGATGCAAAAGAGCGCAATAAGTGGTGATGGACACATAAAAGATGCAAAAGTTGGTCGCAGAATCGAGCCCGGGGAATATTAATACGCGTAGCGGGTGCATTTGCGCCTAGACTGTTAAACCTACATATTTCATGTGAGCAAGTGTTTAATTATGTAAACTACTCAATTACCTGTAGCCAGTAATAGGATTATGCTTGCACCCATGTAATCAGCAAGTGTCTAGGTTGTAAATTTTATTTTTACAAGGGTAAGTTGGATCGAGACAGAGAGTTTTCGTCAAGTTATTTGGTCGAATGATGGCGCAGAATTGAATATTTATTGCTTTATTATGAGGAAGCGATGAAGGTTGGCGCGGCGACCACCCATTCTTGTTTTCTAACTATAAGGGCGCGGTTCAGACAAAAACTAAAGTTGCTATGAAAAAAAATTTTTTTTTGTGGTTGGATTTCAGCTATTATTTACTATGTACTCTTTGTTAATGCAAAGTAGGTATTTCCTTAACACTCAATTACTTCTTTGCTGGATTCTGACAATAAAACCTGTTATATTTAGTAAAGTTTAAACTAATGTTCCTATCGTCTAGTTAGTTTGCAACGGAAGGCGCATGCGAAACTAACCCTGTTTGAATAGAAATTGTATTATAGATGGTCTCTCATATCTTCTATTGAACTCGTTTTGTCTTAGTGTTCCAGTCCTTAACGAACCCTTCAATTATCTTCCAATACCGATATGCATATCGCTTAATCAATACGAATGCGTGCATTTTGTTTGTCAAAGCCAGCTCACGATGTGGCAACACCGCTCTCACCTTTCACGACCGAGTCACCTGCTAGATAAATCACCTGCAGCGGATAGAAATGTTCACATAAATTATTGTGGCACTATATAACGCATATCATTACCGATACGCCCACCAGGTTTCTAGTGTACGGCGGGCTTTATGCGAATTCAGTTTATGTTTGAATGTTGGTACACGACGTTCTGTCCGAGTTTTGAAACGCATAGACAATCTGCAACAGTTAACTGGAATTTTAAATAATTATGTTTACTAAATAGCTAAACGTAGGGTACATTAGGTCGTAATCGTAAATCATGTTTATGTACCTGTTACATATTATGGAAGTGATTTTAGAGTAGCTAGATATCAAATGTGTTTTGGTATCTTTATGCAAATAAGTAACTAAAACCATTATCTGTTTGAAGTACTTAGTGATCACAACTACATGTCCAACTAAGCTTCAACTTATTCCCACATACTAATCAGAAAACATAAATTACTGGCAATCAGCAAAGCGTGAACGCATCCATAAAAACGTAAACAAATAGGATTCCAATTATGAAATTATCCATCATATAGGTACACGTGTCGTGACGTCACAGTGGGGCCAACACAATGGCTGATTAAAATGGCAATTATCGCTTGTCTGTCCCACTGATCTGTATTATCTATGCTTTGAGTGAGGCGGGGAAGTGATACGGACTGAGCTACCTACTACTTACATGTTGGCTATTTATAGCTATTAACACTCATATCATAACAGTATTAACTTTTATTGTTGTATGCATTTAAAGAATGACAAATGTTTTGAAAGTGTTGATACTTTATGTGCTACTTTGATAATGAGTTGTTCTATGGATATTATAAAATAATAAATAATAAATATTATAGGACATTCTTACACATATTGACTAAGTCCCACAGTAAGCTCAAGAAGGCTTGTGTTGTGGGTACTCAGACAACGATATATATAATACATAAATACTTAAATACATAGAAAACAACCATGACTCAGGAACAAATATCTGTGTCATCACACAAATAATTGCCCTTACTGGGATTCGAACCCAGGACCATCGGCTTCACAGGCAGGGTCACTACCCACTAGGCCAGACTGGTCGTCAACAATTTAAGTTTGTTTATATGTTAATTTTACTTTGGAAATTAAAGTGGCAAATTCAGAATATAAAGGCGTGGAATGGAGTTCTAACAAATATGTTGATCGAATTTCGTGCTTTCTTAGTGGTTGGCCAATTTGATAGGAACTAATATTGTATTTATTTACTTAATTGTTATTGCAAGAAAACAAAACGTACTAGACTAGTACATAAAGTCTCATAGAATTTTCTACCAACCGAACTTCGGAAATGCGGAACTAAGACCAATGAAAATTCTTTGCAAAAATAGCTCACAAAGACCTTTCTTGTGAGTGTGTGCTTGTATTATGAGTACGTGACTTTTAAATTGTTTATTTTCAAGAATCTGCAAGACTCCCGAGCCAAGTTTAAGAAAACTCTCGAGCCTGACAAAGACGCACGAAAACGTCAAATGAGACGCATGGGGCTCAAGTGCCCTCTGTCACTCTTGGAGTTTTCCCTTTTAACTAACTGAAGCATATCTCAGTTAATGTGTAAAGAGAGTACAAATGTAGGGAAACATTTTTCTTATTTATATATTATATTATTTTAATACAAATAGACTGTCTAATGAAAGTAGATATTGAGATTTATTTAGAAACCTTTAAATGACAACAATAATATAAACGTCAAATGTGACAAACGTCACTTAAATAACGCGTCAGTTGAGGACAACACTTTGGTATTTTTCACATTTTAAATGTTTTCATGTATACCCACTTAAATCAAGATGATAAATCTATCAGAAGTAATTCGCGTCAGACACATTTTACGATTGATTAATTTGATTTGATGATGAAAAACAAGACGAGAGGTATTGATTTTGGTTAGTTATTTTAACTAAGTGGGATGCAATATATTAGAAGTCTATTTATTTAAAAAAATAGGGGTTAGTGCTGAATAGACTAGATTTATGACATGTCTCATGTTATTTGTTAATTTATTTTTGTCATAACAATGTCACGATTCTTTTATATTTCATATGTACGTACCAAAAGTATTTACAGAGACAAATACTAAGCAGTTAATTGTTCTAAATTAATTTTTATTCTGTTTATAATTTAATTACATACTTATCTCCCATAATCGAGGTGTTGGTGAGTGGGTCAGACCGATTGAATGCTAATGCGTTGTCATCTGCGCGCACGCGATGGCAACCCTGATCAATAATCAGCTTGTGCATCTTCATCGCTCATTATTCGAGTGAAAGAGACGCAATAATTTAGACATAAGTATGTACTCAACTTGACTGCGATCCTATAATCAATAAAATACGGCTTGATAAGTAATAGGTGCTAACCCTTGTAATGAAACTGGTAAAGAATGAGGGTTGAATATTCTGTCAGCTGAACACTATTTTATCTTATTTTTATTTTTTTATCCTATTTTTAATAAATAAATTTATAGGTATGTGTAAATAGGTATGTTAAGATTGTTACGTGAACAAAGTAGTCATGTTTACATACACGCTCGTTTGTAATAACAATACCACGAAGAGTTCCTTTTTACATGACGCCATTGGGAAACCAACATTGTCATCAAAGTGTTGTATCTGTTTGACCACAAACCAGGGTCTCTCCAACTTCACGTACCCCTATTAATTTTCCTAAATGACTGCGAACCTTTTTCTCAAAAAAAAAATTCGAAACTTTTAAACGGTATAAATATAGAACAGGTCTAAATATTCAACTTTTGGCTCAATAGGTTACTTGACTGATTAGTCAAAACAGTATTTTTTCGAACTGTCAAAATGATCAGTATTATTGGAATCTGTACCTATAGAACACTGAACAAATACACGGACATATTAGAAAGAAACACGCTGCCCCCAGGCTTTAAGCATGCCAAGATAATAGCCATCCTAAAACCCGACAAACCAGCTGAAGACCCGAAAAGCTATAGACCTATCGCACTACTTAGCGCATTATTCAAGCTCCTGGAAAAACTAATTTCGAATAGGATCACCCCTCTCATCGATCGCATAGTCCCCGTCGAACAAGCAGGGTTTAGAACTGGACGTAACTGCACGGATCAAGTTTTGTCTCTCACAACGCATATAGAAGCTGGCTACCAGAAGAACTTGAAAACTGTAGCTGCTTTTATTGACATAAGTGCAGCCTATGATACGGTGTGGAGACAGGGACTCTACTATAAGCTAATGAAGGCTGTCCCGTGTCGTAAAATTACCTGCCTGATTGACAATATGCTTAGGAACAGGGATTTTGTAGTTCACCTAGGAGATAAACAAAGCCGCCTTAGAACCTTAAACAATGGCATTCCACAGGGATCCACACTGGCCCCACTGCTCTTTAATCTATATACTTATGACCTACCTAAAACAGTCTCTAGGAAATTTGTGTATGTAGATGATATCACCATTGCGCACCAGCACAAGACATTCGAAGTATCTGAAGAGCAACTTAACAAAGATCTAGGTTCTCTAAACGAGTACTTTAAGAAATGGCGGCTTGTTCCAAATGCCAGCAAAACGGAAGTGTCGACGTTCCACCTCAACAACAAGCAAGCTGCTTATATCCCAACGGTAGCATTTGATGGTGAAATATTAACTTTCAACCCGCACCCTAAATATCTTGGTGTTACGCTGGACCGCTCACTTACTTTCGGTCCCCACCTTCAAAAGCTGAGCAAAAAACTTGGGACCCGAAACAACATACTCCACAAATTAACTGGCACGACTTGGGGAGCAAAAGCGGACGTTCTTCGTACAACTGGGCTGAGCTTAGTCTATTCTGCTGGTGAATACTGCGCACCAGTCTGGCTCAATAGCGCACACACAGAGAAAGTTGACGTGCAACTGCGTAATACTATGCGATGTATATCAGGCACGATCAAATCCACACCCGTACAATGGCTCCCAACCCTAAGCCACATCCCACCACCTCATCTTAGACGACAATTGGCACTGGTAAAAGAAGCGAACAAAATTCACAGCGACCCGAAACTGCCGATCCACCAGGAATTCCTTAACCCACCACAGCATCGTCTGAAGTCTCGACACCCGCCCTATCAAACCGCTCAAAACCTGACGCAAGGTGGCTTCAATATAAAAGACGCTTGGAAAGATGAGTGGCAATCCAACCTGCCAAATCCCAGCCTAAATGCCTACGATCCTACCAAAAAGCCGTATGGCTTTTCAGCATCTAGGAAGGAATGGTGCCAACTAAACAGATTCCGTACCGAGCATGGACGCTGTGCGGACTACCTGTTTAAGTGTGGTTGGCGAGACTCACTAGCATGCGACTGCGGGGCCCCAGTACAGACTATACACCACATTATACATAGTTGCCCGAAACGGAAATTTGTCGGAGAGGCTCTAGACCTTCATTCGCCTAATGCACACGCTGCCCAATGGGTGAAGAATTTAGATATCGTATTGTAAATATTGTAATTGATTAATTAGCGATTCTGTAAATGCCATACGAATAAATAAACTGAACAAATGACGTCACGGTCAATTTACCTTTTTATTTCTTTCCTTGATTGATTATTGATTTGATTTGATTATAGAATAGAAATAGAAATTGTGTCAAAAAATTCACAGATTTCGTGCCTCACACGACTATCGAGCACATTGGAAATGAATCTACGGAATTCGAAAAAATATTGTCGCTGCGCTGTAAAGTCTGGATAAGGAAAAAGTTACAAAATAAAACCACAACGTTGAATGATAATTATTTTATTCTTAGACTAACACAAGTATCCTGGACATAACGCATGTGAACAAACAAATTGCAAAATTTCCACACGCGTATCCAAGTTTGAATAACTGTCGCCGTGGCGCATAAGTATAGGTACATATTTCATTTTTCGATTAATAAGCAGGATATATTAATGTTCAAAGTACAAGAAAATTATTACACGGCAAATCCGTAGTCAACTCGAGAAGTGGTGATCGGCAGCGGCCCATTTGCTGCAAGATATGAAATTTTCTTGACAGCAGTTTGACGCGACGAGAGATGACCATAACAGCGTTTGTCTATGTTGCACCAAACCTGAGTTCCAATAGGTACTACCAGGGTTCAGCATCAGCTATCTTGGGTAATGCTCATCATGACGAATCGGGTGTCCAAAACAGCGTGTGCCTATGTTGCAACAAACCTGAGTTCCTTTAGGTACAGCCAGGGTTCAGCATCAGCTCTATCTTGGGTACTACTCTCCTAAGTGCTCATCGAGACGAGTCCGATGACCAAAACAGCGTGTGTTTATGTTGTATTAAACCCGAGCTCCACTAGGTACTGCCAGGGTTCAGCATCAGCTATCTGCTAGCAGCCGCCAGCAACATGCTGAGGTGAGACCATTTCGTGGCACTTTTTCTTTTTTATGTTTCTCTGTATAAGTTTTTATTTTCTCCCTCTCCCTCTCCCTCTCCCTCTCCCGCTCCCTCTCCCTCTCCCTCTCCCTCTCCCTCTCCCTCTCCCTCTCCCTCTCCCTCTCCCTCTCCCTCTATCTCTATTTCTATCTCTATTTCTATTTCCACCACCACAAGAATGCATAGATTGTCGAATAGTGCGTTATCTACGCCCGTCTCAAACAGGATAGATAGAGTTAGACCAAGAAAAATCTGCAGCGATTTTGAAAGCCCACGCAGTGCAAGTGTTATTCTGCCGTCATAATCCCGATAATTCACAACAAACACCGATAACGAACTCTGCGAAACATGAAGTCATAAATGTCCTGTGAAAAATGTCGTTCTAACTTTTTGACTATTTTAAGGTTAGGCTACAGGGCAAACCCTTAACCCGATCGTCTTTGTTTTAGGCTCAAATTGTAGCTGACTAAATTGTCCAGAGCCGTTTTTCTCAAATTTTTGATATCATTCTTCGTTTCCAAATTATCGAGCACCAAAATCAAAAATTCGGAAAAAATTGAATTTTATTTTCACTATTTCGACCATAACTTTTTTTGTTTGTGACTTTCTCGAATAATTATTTTTGCACCTTACAGCTCTCGTGATTATGCGTCTTTTGAGCCTATTTTTTAATATCATATCTTCACAACTTTCCGAGATATAAGGGGATCGCACTTTTTCGTGAAATCGGACCGTATACTGGAGCGAACGAAAAGACATTTCCAATGTCAAAATGCGGTATACGTTTTTCTAATAATTTTATCGCGCTTTAGTTCATACATGGTGTAATCATCATCATCATCATCTCAGGCGAAAGACGTCCACTGCTGGACAAAGGCCTCCCCCAAGGATCTCCACAGCGAGCATGGTGTGAAATAATTTATTTTAAATACAGTTAACATCCCTATTGTTCACACAGCCGTTCCTCAAACAGTGTTTACAGAAAGGCTCTCGTTTCCCATAATCCTAGGTGTTAACGCTCGGGAGTGGGTCAGGCCGATTGAATGCTAATGCGATGCGCGGGCGCCGTCATCCTCGCGGTGCGCACACGATGCGCAATACGCGGACAGTCCTTTTTTTGTATTATTATTTATTTGTATTTTACTTAAGGTTTGTTTGTATTTTAATAAATAATAAATTTTAACTTGCGTTGTGATTTATATTTCTTGCTCATTCTTTTTAATAATGTAAAAAAGTGCCGGTAGAAGTGAAAACTCAATGAGTTTTTCGATCAGGTCACGTGTCCGTCTTACGAAGCGTCTTACGTCTTACGCTCTCGAGAGTTTAATTTTTTTTTCCCATCACAAAAAGTGCACAGCGCCGTTAAAGAAGTTTTCACTTCAAAAATATTTCTTATAAAGTTTAACTAAATAATATGTAATACTTACTTACAATACTTTTGTTTGGCAATATTGATTGTATTTGTTATTTTCGTACGTACTGCCAAAGTATATTTAGATACTTAGTATATTTTAATCTCGTTTACTAATACATATCAATGTAAAACGTAAATAGGTAATTTACAATGTCAAACAATTTCATAAAATCATAGTATTTTTCTTGTCGAATAATAGTTGCGAGGAAAATTACTGCCTGTAAAACTTTTATACTCTGCAGGATTTTATAGAAAAAAGGTATAAAAAGTAATTCCAAGTAATTAATATGTAGGTGACGTATTGTTTTCCTATTCATCCTCGCGTGTGCGCGCTTCGTGCCAATGTCGTCGCCTGCACAGTTCTACTTTTTTTACTCCTCCCTGAAGGTCATGTACCCAATGGTCTGAGACCTCGCGTGTCGAGACATAAGGTTTATGTAAACAATAGACAACATAGATTCATCAATTAATTCAAATAGCTGTCCTTCGGTCCCAGTAAAGAAAAAAAAACAGCGAATTCATTGTTGCTAACTATGGCGAGGTTAATGATTTCAAATACCATTAGCGTTACAAATAACTCGGCATCGTAAACGCCACACACGAAGTCCTAAGGTAATTAAAATTATTTAATACATTCCACAACTGCTAATAGTTTTAAATCGGGATCGTTAATCTTACTTTATTCACCATTTCGAAGTAATCATTGTAGTAGCGTGAAAATAAAACAATCAGAGATAATACAAGAGCGGTTCAAATTTAGAATTGCTTGACAAGTCCAAGTGAGCACAATCAGGAAGGCCTGTGATTACGGCGCTCCAACCCCTCATTACATTTACGTACCACCATTAACCATAATCAACCTCTCATCACACACGGAGATGGAGGAAACAATAAAATATACTCTTATATTAAATTTAACCACTGATTCTGATATTATGACGTCCTACTAAAGCTTGGAAGCTTGATTAAAAATGTACGAGGAAAAATCGTTTCGTTAGATTTAATAAACGAGAAGATATATAGATGTATACGTTTGAGGAAAACCACACCGGTGATTAAAGTAAAATTTGAATGCATTCGAAATTTGATTTCAAACTTGACAAGTGCGGAAACGTTCACAAATCTCCCCCTCGAGTCCCAACACACCGAGTGCGTGCAACCCTTCATTACTACCCACGGCATTATGGCGCAATCAAGCACTCGGCACATACGCGAAACTAAGGAAACAATAAAACAAAATTGACGTATAAAACCACTCCTTGAACTAATTCCGACCGAGGTTTTAAACCTGTCGTATAAAATATATTATTGACGTGATTTGTGGACGGTCCTGCTATGCCTTTGTTATTATGACTGCCCATTATTTAGATGACAATAACTTAAATATATATATTATACTACTGATATTATTGCGCGATTAATAAAATTGATTATTGATTAAAAAGGGAGTTTAAACAATTTAATCACTCGGTTGAGATCTGTCGCCAACCATGATTGCATGATTATGATTACCTAGATCTAAAGGAACTTTATAAAGATAGGTAATTAAACCACACTAAAACAAAATATGCATACCTACATTTTTTCGCACGTTCCGCCAAATACATTAAAATAAATTGAAAAGGTAATATATTTACTGCGTTTGTGTGGCATTGTAATTAAAATGCAATCCCTTCGAGCGTCATCAATAAAATTCGCCGTAAATATCACAAGAACCACGTCGTTTTCCGCTGTAAACGCGTTTAGAAATCGAAAAGGGATCATAAAGCAAGATGACTGCTCGAATTGCTTCCTCTTTCATACGAGCAAAGAGACCACGAGCAATAATTATTGAAGTGTAAAATTTACACTGACACACATTTACGAGGACCATACACGGCGGGTAGAATGCAGGCACCGCCATTTAAAACGATATTTTACGGCCGGGCCAATGTTTGCGATATGCTAAGTTAATGGACTTTATAAAGTTATAACCTTTCACGCGATTGACGAGATAATACACCCGACGCATGAATAGGTGATCTTAATTTTATCTCAGATGTGAGGTTCCGGTCAATATAATCAGTAGGTAGCTTAAAGCGATAATGTGATCTTGCGATTCCACCGATAGCGGTACACCGTAATTACATTAGCTCACGGCATAATTAAGTGAATCATTACATATTTTCACATAAAACGGCATTGATATAGGACTAGGGCTTTAGATGTGTCACTTTCTCCCCATTAAAATTTAATTGCTTATAAAGCTTGCGCATAAACGATATTTTATTCTAAATACGGCATTACAATGTCACAACAATGATTAAATTCGTGACTCGTGAGCTGAACGGAATATGTTTTAAGTGAGATATTTTCGTGAGTATGTTGGTATCACGAAGCATGCCATTATCGAGTGTGAAGAAACCTGTGCGGTGGGGTGGAGCGTGATAAATCTCAACTCGTGAACCGCTGGGGTTAAACAGTAGGTTATTTAAAGCGAATTTTGTGGGTCGCGAAGGGGCAATGATGGAGGGCCGAATTATGTTCAGCCTGACAGGTTTCGGAAAACAATAAACTAATTTAAGAATATGTTGTTATAATTCCACTTCGTGTGTTTAGACGATAAGTTAATTCAAAACGTCTTGTAGATGTTTCTGTATAAAATATCGTATGTCTATTTAAAATGAATTTTAAATAGGTACCTAATTATCCACGTGCCATGCCATAATTAGGTGCGATTTAACCCTTTTATTGCTAACATGACACGGTCCTTTTCTTGTAAGAATCTCATTAGAAAAACGCGACTAAATCCAATAACCTGCCTACCATTATCATACATATTTAATTACACGATCCTACCTAGGTGCAACATCTACTACTAAGAATACCTACAGGTGGAAAACAGAATTGTGTATTTTGTCACTAAAAAACGACAAATAATTTGTTTACGTATAAAATAAAAGGCTAACCAATGTAGCGTTAACTTTAAGATCTTGATGCCGAGGTCAGTTTTTATTTACCGATTTACCTATCAGGTGCGTAATTATTGTTCATCCAGAACAGCCTTGCTTTTAATATTGGCCTTAACTTTTTATAGCATAACCTTAATAAACACTTGTCACTTTTTAATATACGTTTTTAATTATCTCATACTATAAAACAGGACTGTCCGAGACACTGCATATTGATTTGGACACCCTTTTATTTTGACACATTTCTGCCGTGGCATCTTGACAAAATATGGGAAATACGGATTTGAAAATGAACAGTGACAACAACTATGCACTGTGTTTAAAATTAGTCTTAACGTGTTATTATTCTCGGAATGTTTGTTGCGTGCCATGACCATCTAGATTTATATTTAGTACTTACTGTGAGGCGGCGTTAGGGATAGGGCTGAGACGGCTTGCGGCGGCACTGGCGGGTAGAGGTCCTGGTGCGGCGGGAACATGCGGGGCGGTGGCGGAGCCTCCTCGGCCTCTTCGGCCTCCTGCTTCGGCGGCGAGCGCGGGCGCGCCAGCCTCACCGCCTTCAAGCCTCCATCACCCGGCGATCTACGCATCGACAAGTTCTCGGGCGTGTCAGATTCTCCAGAACGACGCCTCGGACGAGCTTGCTTCCTCCTAGGCTGAGGACTCGCCGGGCTCGCGGGCGGCGAGGCCGCCGGCGGGTCGGCCGCCACCGGGCTGCGCGGCGTGCACGACCGTGCGCTCTCCTCTCGCTCGTGATCCGCCAGCCCCCGCACTTGCAGCGACTCCCCGGCTCGTATCACAGTCCCTAGCTGCTCCTGTGCCACAGACACCTCGCCACGGTACATAAAGTCCACAACCGCCTGCACCTCCCATCCTTGGAAATCTTTTAACACGATGACCGGATGCTTGCAAGGGTTCTCGCTGAAAATCCGTCGGAATAACGGGCTGCAGGCGCCGAGCAGCACCTTGTGGGCGCGGACGCGACGTTCGGCACATACTAGCGTCACATCCACTAAGGTCTCGGCGTGCAGGAGAGCTTCGAACGAGCGGAGGAGGTGCGCTTGGTGGTTATTCCAGCGTAAGCTGTAATGTTCCTCCGGTTTTTCTTCCATGCTGCTTTCGGACGCGCGTGCGCGTACTTATAACCCTTTCGTGTTTCAATTCCGGCGCATAGCTCACTGAAGTCAAAGTTAGTCACTCGGTCCAGTTCGTAACACTGCACACACGGGACAGGCGCGGACGTGCGGCGCGTACGGAGCGCGAGCGCGGAATGGGGAATCAGACGGGCGCGCGGAGCGGCGGTGTCGCGCGAATGCCGAGGCTCGCTGCGTGCGCCGGCGGGCAGTGGCCGCCCGTGGGGCCCGCCCCCGGTCCCGCCTACCCCCCACCACCCTCCACCCGCACACACGTGTCACATTACCCGAATACCGTCACATGTGACGCCCACACTATGTATGTCAGCCTAGTACCTACATTCCGTAACGTTGACACACCTCCTTATGTACTGGATTCTTATCTCCTTATCAGTTGCGTAGCGTAACATATGGATATATTTCTTGTAGTGGTTGTATGGAGCGTGATAAGGAGCGTTTCTTATTCTTTATATTTGGGGATGGCCGCGTGGCGTGTCATGGCCAGCTATGTTTGTAGCGGTGACCTACAAACGGCGATGGGGGAGGCAGACGAATTCGTTACTTTACTGCGTCCATAGGTGAGTCGGGCTTTGTGAATTTATCCGTCTGCGAGTTAAAACAGAGATGAAGCTTTCATTTGGACCGCTTTGACACGTTACAAACATTACTAAGGCCTATTTATTCTAAGGTAGGTAAGTGTAATTAATATCAAAACATAAATACCCTACTGCAGGTAAATAGTTATTTGTTTTACAAGGGGGCAAAGTTGTTGCTTAACCGCTCGTGCTAATATTGATACCCGAGTAAGCGAAAGATTCGAGAAGTGGAATCTTGAGCGTTGCGAGGGTTTCAAGGCACGAGGGTTAAACAAACTTTGCCTCCGAGTGAAACACAAAATTTTTCACCACACCAACGCAAGGAAAATACTAACTATGAAATACTAAAAAATAAAACTAAATCAAATCCAAATGAACTTAATAAAAAAATATCATTCTAAATCATCATTTAAAAGTCAATTCTACCTGCTAACATTAAGGAAACAACTCAAAATTTGCAACTGATTACTTTGCCCCACATGTGGATAAAATGCAACTTTCTCATTCGTTTTTGAACAATCATGAGGGCCTTTACCAGTTGGTGTGGTGAAAATAATTTTATAGCTACCTAATGCTACCTATTCTTATTTATAGGTAGGTATATTATGGACAGGAAAATCAGAGACACTTTGTCAACTGCGAAAAGGCAGTATCGGCAAAAAGCGATCCCTTCTAAATAACCTTCGTTGAGTTTCCACCGAGACTCGAAGTTCAATAACTAAGTTGCTAGGTACCTACCTACCTCCTACACCCCTACCTACCTACTGGTATTTCATGATAGGTAGTTTTAGCAGGGGTGCGAAACTCCTGACTTCGGTCAAACTCGGCTCCGCTCGGCTCAGCATTGCTCCGAGCAATTATTAGGGTTGGCACCACTTGACTTCCTTTTGCGTGCACGACCACAGATAAGATAATCACTTGATTTTTGACAACCCTAAATAGCCGAAAGGGATAGTGTCATATATTAGAAAGGGCCAGCATGATTCGACCCTGACCCGCTGTCAAACTTCGTTTTTGTAGGAAGTTTCCTTTCTGTACGGTAGTACTATTAATTATTCTGTGGTTTTAGTTTAGGAACTTACATTTATGTAACTTCGTTCCTAAGTAGGATAGGAAGATTAGGAAGGATTTTGTATGCTATTTTATGATCTAAGTAAGGTAAACGTACTGGTGCTCGACGCGGTCCCAGTACATGTCATCTTGAAATTTAAATCATTGTCAATAGAGGTGACAGCAAGGTGTCATCTATTGGGCATTAGCATGTCGAGCACTAGTACGTTTACCTTAATACCTACTTTCATTGATCCTTTTTATAATATGTTTTACATAAGTACTTAATAATTTACCTACATACGTGCTAAAATGTCAGCGATCCGTTAAGAGAGTCGGTAAATAGGTACCTCTACAAGTAAGTAGGTAGGTATCAAAGTAGGTAACTGTAAAAAATATAAATATAAATAAAATAAGACCAAAATAATAATTAAAACTTAATATCATTTAGGTATGTCAACCAACTATTTATTTTTATTTTTGGTCTCATGCTTGAGAGGAGGCCTGTGCCCAGCAGTGGGACGTATATAGGCTAAATTATTTAATTTTTATTTTTATTTGTGTCTACCCTACTAACACTACTACAGTCAAGGTCATTCAGTGTCACTGACAGGTCACTCGTGTCAATGACCTCTAAATACTATAGTAGATAGCGCATCCAGTCATCCACACTGACAGTTATTTAACATTAGGTACCTATAGATAGATTATTCGCCTATTCCACTTATCCCTATCGCGATATCCCCCCCAGTGGCCCCAGTGAAGATCACTTCATAAAAAAATGAGTAGTTATCTAAACCCTTTACCAAGCTGACAGTTCAAAAATGACAATCGAATGTGAGTCGATCTTACTCATCGAAAATAGAACACATGTTTGAAGTGCCGTATGTGGGAAATATACAGGGTGGCCAAAAAATAAGTGCATTCCCGTTGCCAGGGAGATTATACTGAGCAACTTTTACTATGGGAGCAACTCTGAAATCGAGAAAAAAAAATTTCCTCCCGTAGAAAATGGACTAGCCAAAATGTATGAGACAGCCAAATTTTTTGTCGCTATGTCGGCGTTGGTCCCATAGTAAAAGTTGCTCAGTATTATCATAAAACCTCCCTGGCAACGGGAATGCACTTATTTTTGGTCAACCTGTATATATCCTTGAGCCTGGTAAAGGATTAATAAAAATCACATCATCGTGTCGTCCCTTTCAAATCAATTCATATAAGAGGACGGGACGACACTACAGTGTTGCCACTTTTTAATTTCTACTCTTTTTTGCCAGGCTATAGGTAGAGGTTCCGCCTAGTAATTAAATAGGTATCTATTATAAAATATTCTGCAAATACACCACATCTCAATATCTATTTATATGTAAGTATTTATAATTTAATTCAATTTATTCGTTTTCAGAAAGTTTTTGCTTGTATTACAGAACCCTCTCTAGTCTATATAGGTACCTACCTACAGTATTGGAAAAATAAGTACCTAATGCCAAAAAAATATTTATTACCTAACTACAACACTATTCCAGTAGTTAAATTAATTAGGTAGGTATATCATTTGAAATTATAAATACCTAACTATAAAAGTTCTGAACAATATTTAAGTTTAAGAACAGGGTATTTTATCCTAGTAGGTACTTAATCCTGTCCATGGTATAATAATATACTCCGCCTGGTACTCCATTCCCGTCTTTTCTAGGTCACCTAACTGACATGGGCCTACGTCATCATGCGACAGCGCTATATGATAATATGCGATAGCGCTATATATAGCGGCCATGTTGTTGTGACGTAGGCCCGTGTCACTCTGGGAATGGAAGACCATGTTTTATTAGACTATGATCCTGTCAAAATAATTCATAAGTCGCGTAGGAGATAGACCAGACAGACATACAAAGGACTGCGATAATAACAGACAAATCCTTGGCATTAAGGACCTCACATTACAATTGTTCGTCAAAAATTCAAACATAAGTACCTGATTATGTAAAAACCCCCACGCGATAGTAATACCCAGACTTTAAACTAAATTTCAGTCTATTTAGAAAATGTCGTAACTGACCGCCTATTACCTTAAAAACTGTCCTTTTGTATCTGAAAAGTAGCAATAAACACATTCTGGTAGCTTAATTCTAAAAGGGATTAAAGTTTTAGTAAAATTGAGAGGTTTAATGTGTTTTAGAATGAAAGGGATCTGTAAGGGATACCTGTTTGACCGTTATGTTAATGTTTAACAATAGTGTCGGTTTGTTGCAAGTGTAATAATGTGAATTGTTTAATTGTGTGTTAGTTTATGTTAATAGTTATGACTGAGTCACTGGGACAATGTTTTACAGTGTTTTTTAAGTACCAGTACCTATTGTGTTACACATACGGAAAACAAAAGTAGGTTGGTACTTTTCTCTAGTACCTATTCGGTTCCTGGAGTTGGAGTCTTCAACCAAGGGTTGAAGACTCTAACCAAAATGGTAGCTTAAAGTTAACTCGATAGAAAACAAGTGCGAGTCGGACTCGCGCACGAAGGGTTCCGTACCATAATGCAAAAACCAGCAAAAACAAAAACGGTCACCCATCCAAGTTCTGACCCCGCCCGACGTTGCTTAACTTCGGTCAATAATCACGTTTGTTGTATGGGAGCCCCACTTAAATCTTTATTTTATTCTGTTTTTAGTATTTGTTGTTATAGCGGCAACAGAAATACATCATCGGTGAAAATTTCAACTAGCTATCACGGTTCGTGAGATACAGCCTGGTGACAGACGGACGGACGGACAGCGGAGTCTTAGTAGGGTCCCGTTTTACCCTTTGGGTACGGAACCTTAAAAAAACAAAAACATGCCTATCAAAAATATTCGACTTATGAACGTCCTCAGTTCACATGAATGAGTCACATAAAAAAATAAATCTATTAATCCTAAGGGAGTAAAATCGGCCATTACTTCCCTGACACAGGTGTAATTTTATTATACAGCCGTGAAATAATTCACTTTTATGAGAAAGTATGAAAACTTTTTTATATTCAATGTTTCCATTATGATTAGGTACGATTAACGGGTCCACAACATTAATTCCAATTAAATATACATTCCCACTAATGACGCAGTAATTAACGTAATTATATTACACACACGGAGTCGTTTCAGTTAATCCGTAGTTATCGGAAACATACATTACTCCCGACACTAATTACCTAGTATATTATGACCACATGCCGATTTCCTAACGATTAGGTAAGTGGTGACATATTTGTAAGTACATACTTGTTTTTATTTGATATCTTTAAACTTGGTAATTCGTTTATTGAAACATTAAACAAATAAATATAAATATTGTATAAAAACTTATAAACTAAAAGTACCTAACTATTCTAAGTTAATAAAAATAAAAGATCCCTACACCTAAACAACAATAAAAAATCACCCCTCGGCAAGGTCCCGTAGACGCTGGCAGCATTACCTCGCTGAATTGCAATGCTTATGCGCTGTGCGAGGAAGCTGCCAGCCCTACGGTCCCCAGTTACATCCACCAGCCTCTTTGATAACGCTCCGAAAAATTTCAGGGCACTGGGACCCCTAGTGTTTCCACACATGTATAAATGCTCCTTTGTAGGCAAGGTCACTACCGACTAGGCTAGGAGGATGATCCTCGAGTTTAAGATGTGTTTACGTATATTACAAAAACAAAATGCCACTAAAGCTATGACAGAAACAGCAATGACATAACAATATACATAACACCTAAGTTCTCTCGTTACTTTTTATGGCCTGAATAACCGTAACGGTATCGAAGAACCTTGTTTTTAATATAACGCATCGTTTATGACTTCCACGTCGGTTAAGGGTTAGAAAGGTAACGTTGAGAGGAAAACATAGAAGTTTGGAGTATAATATCTTACTGGGATTTAAGATCAAGTCAAGCACACCTCATAAAAAGAACCTCATAGAAAAAACAATCGTCAAAACAGTCGTCGAATTGATCATGTCACAAAGGCATTTAATTTTTTTTATTACACACACAAAGGCATTAATTTAAAGGGGCAGGGGCAGGGGCAGGGGCAGGGGCAGGGGCAGGGGCAGGGGTGGCTGTACCTAAAGGAACTCAGGTTTGTTGCAACATAGGCACACGCTGTTTTGGTCATCCGACTCGTCTTGATGAGCACTTAGGAGAGTAGTACCCAAGATAGAGCTGATGCTGAACCCTGGTTGTACCTAGCGGAACTCAGGTTTGGTGCAACATAGGCACGCGCTGTTTTGGACATCCGATTCGTCATGATGATCACATGGTAGAGCATTACCCAAGATAGCTGATGCTGAACCCTGGTAGTACCTATTGGAACTCAGGTTTGGTGCAACATAGACAAACGCTGTTATGGTCATCTCTCGTCGCGTCAAACTGCTGTCAAGAAAATTTCATATCTTGCAGCAAATGGGCCGCTGCCGATCAAGACTCGAGTGACGATAACGCCGATGTGGCTACCACTTCTCGAGTTGACTACGGATTTGCCGTGTAATAATTTTCTTGTACTTTGAACATTAATATATCCTGCTTATTAATCGAAAAATGAAATATGTACCTACACTTATGCGCCACGGCGACAATTATTCAAACTTCGATACGCGTGTGGAAATTTTGCAATTTGTTTGTTCACATGCGTTATGTCCAGGATACTTGTGTTAATCTAAGAATAAAATAATTATCATTCAACGTTGTAGTTTTATTTTGTAACTTTTTCCTGATCCAGACTTTCTCGTCGCTCAGCGACAATATTTTTTCGAATTCCGTAGATTCATTTCCAATGTGGTCGATAGTCGTGTGAGGCACGAAATCTGTGATTTTTTTTTTTCAAGATTTTTTTTAAATAAAATTAGCCACACAGGCCAAGGACTTTTTTATTACCTACCTTATGTGATGAATCAAAGTCCTTCGTACAATCAATTACTTTTATTTTACTCCAACTTCTTACTTCAACACTCTTTAACAATATTTAGTTAACAAGCCGTAACCTTCGTGCTACATGTTACTGGTTCAAGCGCCAAGCGAGAATGATCCCTCCATCCCATGGTATAATAATATACTCCGCCTGGTACTCCATTCCCGTCTTTTCTAGGTCACCTAACTGACACGGGCTTACGTCATCATGCGACAGCGCTATATGATAATATGCGATAGCGCTATATATAGCGGCCATGTTGTTGTGACGTAGCCCCGTGTCACTCTGGGAATGGAAGACCATGTTTTATTAGACTATGCCTCCATCCCATGGTAAGTTACATTTTATACTTTTCCCTCATTAGAATTGGCGGGTAGGAGAGAAGGGTCATTTTCGCGACTACCCACAGATTAATTAACAAATATTCGGGTAAACACAAATCACATTTTTAATCACTACCCACTGAATGCCATAAGTTTAACATAACTCACGCAAAATAATTATAATTTATTCTTGAAATCTTATGAAATATAACACTTAGTAGGTTACCTCTTTCAATTTATGCTTCACATATAGCTGGTCAAGCAGATCTTGTCAGTAGAAAAAGGCGGAAAATTTGAAAAATGTAGGCGCGAAGTGATATCGTCCCATAGAAAATTTGAATTTCGCGCCCTTTTCTACTGACAAGATTTGCTTGACCATCTATACATACTAATTGTTCACGCAATCAAAACAAAAATGTACAAAGAAAACAATCAAAACCCTATTACTGTAAACGTCTTGACTACAAAAGATCTTATCTCCACGCCAATTCAATGAAACCTGCACTTACTTTTCACAATAAAACGTAGTAACGAAAAAATTAAAAATACCACGTGAAATCCATCAGGGCAAGAAAACTTTTTTTTCCTTAACAACATCAAAATTAAAATTAGTCTCAATGGCTAAGTAAAGTTAGGTTAGGAGTCCACCTTTTTGTTTCGTGAAAAAAAAATGCCAAAGTAAAGCTGTACAGACATGAGACGTTTTCGTAGCAGGGCAGGCATGCGTGTTCATACATCATGCCGAATTACCTTTACGTGTGTACCATTAGTGCGCGATAGCATCTGACCTCACTTAATAAAACGTAACACGATCGAGCGAGGGGGAGTTTAGCATAAGGTGAAGTTGGGAACGTTTGGAAAGCGAATTGATTGATAAAATAAAAACCCGCTTGGTTTGAATTATGACTACCAATTTTTAAGAGTTTATGATCGTGATTGCATATATGGCTGATATTTGGCTTTCGCCCATCTATTGCCTCTTTGGTGTAATGGCGAACAAGATTTTTTTTTCATTTAGGTTCAATTTTTCTGAATTTTTGAAAGACACGAATATTATAACTTATTTATTTCGAACTCCTGATTCTGAAAAAATCACAAAAGTGTCACCAAGTCTAAATCAGTACCTATTGAATAAATTATACTTATACCAGGCTAGCAACCGTGTATGAATACCAAGAAAGTTTCCAATATACAGCTTTTAAACAACACACAACTCGTTTTCTATCCGACACCTAGATTAGTTGGCTCCAGTTTTACAACTCCGTTATTGCTCGCTTGTTCATATAAATGAGTGCACGGACATTTTTATATGGCTTTCAAGATGTTTTATTATGAACACGAGCTTTAGAAGGAGTTTAGACGAGATTGTGATGAATAAGTGGGTACTACGAGTACAGTAGGTAGAGTAGTACTAACTACCTACAGCTGAATATAATAGGGTCATTGCGCTAGTTTTAGTCCAGCTCTAGTTTTCGTCCACTTGACGTTAACCTTCATTGCTGCACAAATTTGGACTTGCAATCCTTAATATCTGAACAATTTATGTACCTATGTATCTACATAAAAAATATATTTCGCAAGTAGCAAATTAAAAATGAAATGTATGTATATATTTGCTAATCCGTCAAGTGGACGGAAACTGGCACTGGACGGTAAACTGACGCAATTACCCTATATCAGTTTGTACCACGATGGTAGCTAAAGAAGCTGAAGGTAAGGGGACAAAATCTCCGCGACTCTATGGGACCCTTATAGGCCTATAGGTAGCCTATAAAAGGCACTTGCCACTTTACGGTGTCATTTGCTTTGCCAAAATACTAATGCCTTTACTATACATGGCTACATTTCTATTTAATACCCGCTACTTAATCAATCCGCCTGCCGAACGAGTAAGTAAGATATAAATAAACTTCTTAAGGCCTGTGTTTATTTATAAGTCAACCTTACGCGGCTTCATATCCATTGAACAGTAAGACTAGGCGGTAACCATGTTTAGAATCGTTTCAACCAGACCCTGTAACATCTAAATCAAGCAGCACCTATCATAGACAAAACCCCATTAAATCATTGTACGTGTATAGCACGCTTTACGTTTGTCTATGGCCGTTAACGACGTGTATGGCCGCCGCGGGTTGTCTATGCTTGGCACAGACAATGCAGATCGGCAACGCGGTAATGAATCAGATGTGTATCGGCGACGTGTGAGAACATACGGCCAAAATACAAGCCGTAAATAGTCGCTCGCGTGCGCCCAGATTTGATTTTGGAACGTGATAGAGCTGGCCGGTTGGGTTGCGTTCGAAATTGGAACGGAACTGGCAGCATTCGCCGGCAGTGTTTTTTTTTTACATATTATATGTTTACAATGCCATGTATTATTTGTAAAAAATGTACCTGTCTTTAACATGAATATCTTTCTAAGGGCTCATTCTTCAACCTCCATGTAAATATTACTGATGCGTTAATTTTATGATTATATTTTTAATTGTGAGTAAAAGTGGTGCAAATTATCATCTGAATAATCAAATCTACGTTGAAATACTCAATAAAAGTAGTAATCAATCGGTTAACGTATGCAGATTTAGATATTAGAGCAAGTGTGACTTGCTATTTGGAAGCATATTTTTTGTCTAGTAAATCTATTGGACTAAATCTTCACAAGATACAGTGACAAAACAGAGAAATTAAAATATGTATTTTATTTACAAAGTACAAAAAAAAAACGTGAATAATAAAATATAGCCTATCAAACAACTTTGCTAGTAGAAAACGGCGCGAAATTCAAATTTTCTATGGCACGCGTAACGTCGATAACCGTCGCGCCTACTTATTTTTTAATTTTCTTCTTTTTTCTACCGACGGATATGGCTTGATAGACTATAATTATATTACTCAATTTTTAAACAATAACGGTGTACTTCCTAACTCTATGGCCAATTCGTGCCCACACGACCCGCCCCGGGCGCAGAAAATAAAAGTTAAAAGCATAGAGTTGATAAGCGCCGAATTTTCAATGTTTTCCCGCGAGTCGGCCCGTCATGTTGGTACACTGTACGGGCCGGGGTGTTTTATTCGTTGGTAAGTACCTAAGTACTTATAGGTACGTAAATTAAAGTACACATCGTCGGAAATTTAATGTTCCCCGCGAATTTGTGAGTCCGTTGTATTGGTAGAACGTACGAGACCGGTGTGACGCGTATATATGTTGAAAAATCGAAGTGGAAAAGTGGGCAGCCTAGGTTTTTTTACGCTGCTGCTAGCAATCTGTAAATCAGGAGAATCTTACTTTTATGCACTTATTCTCTATCTTTTATTCTGTACCTACTCGACATTTTTCATGCAGTTAGTTTAATTATTAATTATTAATATTATTATTTGTAATAAAATATGTTTTGTAAGCCTGGCCGATGTTATTTTATTAGTTTAGAATCTAACATAAAATTGACTTACATCTGCTTCAATTTCAAATTCAGAAGTAGCCGAAATCATTAATGCACAACACACTGCTTCGTCTGTCAACATAATAAGGGCTTGTGCAGATAATATTTCGTTCGCCTAACTTCTGCTGCACTTATACTTAGCGGTTTATACTTTATAGTCGAGTACCTATATGCGATGCAAAGTTGGTTGATGCGCGGCTCGTTTAGAGCCCATTCACACGATAGCGGAAGTTTGTACACGTGTGCTTTTTATTTTCTTTCCTGCTCGTTATTTTGCCGCGAATTTACATCGGAGTTTTAGGGTTTGGGGATGGTACAAAGTTTTAAAGTGTTTTAGTTTGTTGTAGGTAATCCAAAATAACAGAGGGATGTCTATGGTATTTTTGATAGCTTAGTTTAAGGTAGAGTTTTACTGTTTTTAACTAAAATACCCGAGTACTTTTATGTAAGTAGGTAATCAGTATATGTAGTATCTTTTCGTAGTTACGTGAGCTCACTTGCAATTAGAACCAGGACAACTAGATTACAGGTACCTACCTAATACCTATGCAACAAACTTGCAACCTACCATAAACTTCTTCGGATACATATAAAAGGTTGACAAAAAAAACACCATAGAATCATTCTCTCAAACACTTGCTAAATAACCGTAATTTAAACTACACTTACCTACACAACAATGGCCACACATCCCACCCTTGAGACCAAATCCTAAAAACAATACATACTACCTGGGTTTTACCATTTCACACATATTTCCATGAAATTGTTTAAATCTATGAACAATGGGGTATTTATTACACACATAGCGGTATTGTGGACCCACGTTTGGGACATGTTAGAAAAAAAAGTTTGTCTTTGATTTTGTGCCAAGTTATTGTTGCTGTTATCTGTGGCGCTTTCAACCATACTAACCATAGTCAGTCGGATATTTTGTGTAGCGCTAAGCTCCGTTCCATAAGTAAGCTTCTGTAACTGATAAATTTGCCAGTTAAATTGATATCCTTGGAAGAAAAACGCCGTATCTGTTTAAAAGATTGTTAGTAATTTAGTTCTTATTTTTCTAAGGCGATGGAATGACGTCACTTTATCATGACGGTCGTAGTTTTTCCGGTATTCCCAGGATGATGTCCTAGTGACAACTCTAGAGGTGTAAGAACATAACATGAGTCACTTGATTTTAAACAAAATGTTCAGGTGTAGGTACTGAACTCATGGCCAAACGTTGCATCATCATCATCCTAACTTAGCAAATTATTTGTTAAGTAATGTCAGCTGTTTTATTCCAAATTCCATTTATGCGCGTAGTTTAATTTGGGCGAAAGCGACCTTCCATCTCAGGGGGGAAATTTGGCCTAGTCAAGTGAGAAGGAAACTCGACAGGCTAGTACTAATTAGTAGGCAGGCTTGTAGTAGTAGACTAAGTTGTTGATATCATGTCAACGTCATATGTGACGTTCCACGAGTAAAGGTACCTACCTTATGGCGGTTGGCGATTACGCTGTTATTAACGACGCTCAAATACAAATGCGGTGTAATGCGACGTAGGCGCCAAACACCATAAGGTACCTTTATCCGCGAAACGTCACATATACCTACCTATGTTCTATGCACTTAGGTTAATTACGATTAACAAGATATGAGCAGGATGGCGATTACAGCATGTCCCTACTCACGGCCTTTTGCCGGCAAATGCCTAATTGACATTAAATATGTACTTACATAATATGTTATTATTTATAGGTACCTAGTGCCAGTTAGAAAGTTGTTCTAACATACTAATATCAAAGCTATATATGCTATATAGCTATGTATATCCTTATAAACACACTCCGTTATCAATGGAGTACCTAATACAAGTAATACATTAGAACAAGGGTTGGTGGCAACAATGTATCTACCGCAAGTACCTAACCCTTAATTCAGTCTTCACCTTTGTAGTGTCCAACTTTACCAACTGTATAGAGCAATAAAATGAGTTATGCTAAAATAGCTTTAAAAATAAAGCGCAGTATGAAGTGGTCCTTCGCCTCGCCTGACCCACGTATTCGTAAGTACATCGTTATACCGATACATATACCGATACATGCTCAATAACGATATACGATACGAGTCGATTAGGCAAATCACGTTATCGCCCACCATTCCCGTGTTAGAGGTAATTAAAGAACACGGGTTTATATTGGACGCCGCCCCGAGCATTAACTGTTGTGTTACGTGCCATACGTTACAAGCCAATTAATATAAATGGCTGCGTACAAGAATATTTGAAATTATCAAAGCCCGTGAATAGTCTATACCGGTATTATGTTTGGAAAAGTAGCAGTCTATTAGGTCGAGAGATAGGGTCTGGTTCATTAAAGTTGATATACTGCAATCGTCTGAATTAAGACCTACATATTTTTAAATGATTTGTTAGAGATGTAGTAAATAATTACTTCGCTTTAATTTGCGCTAATACAGCCTAGTATGCAACGCTAATATATTATGGACAACTAAAAGTAAAGATCAAAAAATAATTTGAAAAGTCGTAATGTGAAAAAGCAGGTTAAGATACTCGTAAATTAAGGCACCTACTCACAAAAAATCCTGTTAATTTACACTACTTTCTGGATATAACTGTAGGTTTACCAAATGCTACAATAACATATCTCGCTGTCTTGTTTGACTCCCGAACTCGTATAATAACTCACTACATCTCGTACTTTATTACGGCCTAAATCATTAGTAGGTGTTAACTGCCGAATTGGGCGATTAATGTGTGGCCATTACGTCAGCGGTGTAAACACCCATCCAAGTGTAGTCTAACCCGCTGCTTATAATTGTTGGGGAAGATTAATTGGTTAGGCCTCCGTTTAACACGTGCCGTCGTATGACGGTGAATAACAATGCGGAATATAGCAATGATTTAGCTTAAGTACTTATGAAGGTGCATTTGGTTAACTTCGAAAGCGGGATATTTTTGAAAACGGCAAATAGGTATTTATAAAATCAGACCTGCAGCATGGGTTGAGTACTCGCGCGCGACTCCATACATCTTGCGCGACTTCAACTATGGACTTGCACAAGAGAACGCAACTCATGTTAGACGGTCAGAAGTTCTTTATACCTACTTTACCAACACTTACGCTACTGCAACGCTTGCCAAGCCAAGGCATCTTGCTGACTGTTGCTGCACTAGAAAAGTGCTTCTAGTTTAGTAGATATTTGCCATTTTCAAAATTATCCCACTTACGAAGTTATCCCAATGCATCTTGTTTGCAAAAACTTTTCTATACTTACTCGATAGTTCTGTCTCAAACGATGCAATGCTCGATTTTAATCTTTATTCCTTTGCTCTTAAGTTTCTATGTCACTCTCTTCTACTTCGTGAGTTGGAACTTGGAACTATTATGACAGGGAGAAAATGCTCTATTTTTACAAGCCACTGTGCCATAGTGGCCAACCAGTGAAACTATTATCATTATTGATATTTATCATTTGAGTGCATTTACAGCAGTACTTAAAATCCTAACATTGTTGCTTTGCATGAGACATTGGAACTAGGTATCCTAAAGTCACTCTAGACGTTCGATAGCCCGTTTCCAATGGTATTAGACACTGTAGACAGCCCGTTTATCAAGTGTATAATTATATTGCCAGGAATTAAGATTCAGAGTGGCTATTGGGGCAGTGTCGAGCACTGGGCTTACTTACCTACCTACTATGTTTCTAGATTGACCAACTTGTCACCCCAAGTGTAGGAAACTTCGTCTCACTGTCATGTCGCGGCTCCATAAAACACGGGCTTTAAGCTCAAGTCCAACACACGAATTCGGAAGTCCAGATAAGCATTAATGGATTGGCTGACATAAATGTGACGTCACTCCACATATTTCAAACGTCGCATGCCGGCTTCGTCCAGTTTAAGGAGACCTACGATTAGAAGGGTGGTATTTAATCGCCGTGCCGAAGACGAATTGAGGAATGAAAACCAGCGTAATAACCCCTATAGTCCTAAAGATCTCAGCGTCTATTTTATACTGGTAGGGCTCACCTTACCA
The DNA here is from genome assembly GCF_910591565.1 of Cydia splendana. Taxonomy (NCBI): domain Eukaryota; kingdom Metazoa; phylum Arthropoda; class Insecta; order Lepidoptera; family Tortricidae; genus Cydia; species Cydia splendana. Next base: position 14,144,456 of record NC_085974.1, read on the forward strand.
AGCAAGCAAGCAAGAGGTTCCCACGTGGAATCGAAGGTAAAGCATAGCAGCCCCATATTCACAAAGAATCTTGTAGCTAGTATAATTTGAGCTTTAGATTCTTAGAAACCGTGTGTAATCAGAGTTTGGACTTAAACTGGTCTTTCATCAGCGCTGTCCTTAAATTTCTTAAGTTGTATGAATTTTCGGCGATTTTAGTAAACTTTTTCTTGGAAAGACCAGGGCAAACTGGCCCGGCAATGTTATCAGATACCTCAAGGGTTACATTTAGCGGGTATGCGTGGACCGGCTCACGCGTTAGCGCGATAGGATCAGACATTAGCATTTTCGGCGGGTTTCGGCTGTCTATGCGCCAAGTCATGTGTTGCTGATAGGCCACACGCGATCGGAGGCGGTGCACACGCGATTTGGTCGTGATGTGTGGTCAAGATGGCCTGATGAGCTAGATTTTCTTGAGGTACTTGTAGTTAGTTGGTTTTACGAACAATAACAAGTATATTGGGTATAGATTAGGTATTAGAAGTAAGTAAGGGCTTTGTTGGAGAGATACGTGTGATTTATCAATCACGTGAAATCAATTAAATAATCATTAATTACTATTAGCCAATATTATATTTATTTGATCTAACAAGGATTCTTCAAAGCTCATTACTTAGTTTTAAAGTTTAATAAAACTAGACCGTGAGACTCGAACGGACACCCAATAACACAATCGAATTTTAATGTGTTCACTGCCATACGCTTAGATTTTTTTTAACGTGCCTATAAGGTGTCCCATTGCTGGGCAAAGGCCTCCCCTAGACTTCCAATCCTCCCGATTAACTGCAGCATCAAATTTAGATTTGTTATTAAAATAAAATATTTAAGGGGTCTTAAAAGAACACGAACGATGTTGTTGGCTTTATTGGCTACATTTTTAGTAATAAGTCCAGTTGACCATTGTCTTTGAAAAAAGCGGTAATATCTTCATACCCGACGCAACAAAAAGAGGGTAATATTGTAATGTTTTTTGACTGCATGCAATAAAATATTTCGCTTAGTATCTTCTAGTGAAAGATGAAAGGTGCCGACTAGTCGTCACGAAAAACATGGGATACGTTTACAGCCTTATGAGTACTTGGAATTAGAGTAATAGATAAACCTTGAGTTTAAACGAAAAAAGGGATGTCTCTTGTTGTTACTATGGGACTTAAGATCTTTTATTTCTAGAACACTAAAATGAAACGGTAAAGGAGATAGATGCGATGAGAAAAATAGACACGTTTCGAAGTCAGATGAAGTTCTATTGTTTAGTTAGAGGGATGTATAGCTATATCGTCATTAAAGATTATTGCATCTTTAATAGTAATAGATAAGTAACTCAGTAAAAATACCATGACGTGGAAGTTATTGGGAATTATAAAATACAAGCTTTATAACCGTATAATAAATAAACTAAACATTAAAATTAAAACTAAACTCTAACAACTATATACACATATTTATTTATTATAACATAACTTATATTAAAATAAAACATAATATTAAGTAATAAAGGATTGGCTTAAATAACTGTATAATTAATATAGCTTTAATAGATGAAAAATTAGATTGTTATGGAACACTTGTTTCAACACTTTCAACAATTACAATGGTAAAATATTTAATCTGGCTTAAAGCTAATGATTTTCCTTTTTCCAAAAAGCCCGACACAAGGGCTATACCCAAATGTATAAACAAATTCATGTATCTGTCGTGATGAAAGTTGATATAAAGCTAACTAAAAGGAAAAATACACCGTCCTGCACTTCAAAAAGTTTCTCGAACAAACTTTAAAGTGACCGACCTGCTGGCTGCCATACGCAGTATCTAAAGTTCTTGTTATCAAGAAAGTTTTAAACCTATATCTATGAAAAAGGTACACGAAATGTACAGTAAGATACATAGATAATTGGCTGAATTGAAACTTGTTTGCAGGGGGGGGGGGTCAGTTATTTCTGCAGCTTATTGTAATACCTTTATATTTATTTATTATTTAAATACATTTACACGGCATTACAGCATATGCCAATACACCGCATAATTAAACTAATTACGTATTACAAACACAATAAATATATATAAAGTAAAATACAGGTAAACATTAAAAGTCAAATGCAAGTGCTGGAAAGCCTTTCATCCATCATCTCACAAAACCTCAGACACTCCCGGCACACATTCGCCCATCTCCACGCAAACAAGTCACACTCTGGTGCTGATGTCAGGAGTGCGTTGAGCAGCGATAACGCGCGGAGGAGTGGCGAGTTTCTGTGCGATACTGTGCGCGCCGCCGGCACGGCCAACAGTGGACGCGTTCGCGGCCTCAAACAGACTCGAGGAATATCCGGGACGTACAACCTCACGACTCGAGCTATCAGTTCCGGGCAGTCCGAGTCACCGCGCAGTATGCGACAAACAGTAGTCAGTAAGATGTTGTTACGCCTTACCTCTAGAGAATTATATCCAAGGCAGCCTAATATGAATTTTGTTGGGTACAAAAAAGGGTAGTACCCATATCTTTTTTTGTACATAAATCTCAGAAAGGCCTTTTGGATTTTCTCTAGAAGTAGGGCGTAAGAAGACTCGTAGGGGTTCCAAATAATAGATGAGGCCTCAAGCTTGCTCCTCACTAAGGCGTTGAAAACCATCGCAATGGCCCCAGTGTCACGGAAATCCTTGACATTGCGGATCACGAAGCCTAGTTTACGAAAACATCCTTTGGCGAGGGTCTGCATATGCTCATGAAAAGTGAGGCGCTCATCAAAAACCACTCCAAGATCTTTGACAGAGAAAACTCTATCAATAGTCTCGGTCTCCAGTGTGTACAGAGCATGTAGAGGAGTGGAGGAACGACTGAAAGTACATACATAACACTTCGCTGTGTTAAAAAGAAGCTTGTTTGCAATACTCCAGTTGACCACCGAAGTAATATCGTCTTGCAAAGAGGCACAGTCTCCGCTACTCTTAACATCATATATAAGTTTCAAGTCGTCGGCATATAGTAAACATTTTGCATACTTGACGACCGATTCCAAGTCGTTAATCATTATCCCAAATAAGAAAGGACCCAATATCGAGCCCTGACTTACGCCAGATCTGGTATGGTACGGAGCTGAAATAAAACACCCATGTCGAACGTACTGCCTTCGATCGCGTAGATAACTGGCAAAAAAAGCTAATAATTTTGGCGAGAAGCCTAGAGCATTCAGCTTGCTCATCAACACGTCGTTGTCTGTATATTGCTGATATAGCGGATTAACTGTAATAAAACATGGTCTTTAATGATATCGTAGGTACATTTTATTAGTAAACTACATTTACCATTCAAAATACACTGGTAAGGTAGATAAAAATAGATTTCAACCAACAGAACAATAAAACATAAATAAGTGCCACATCTACATTTCGCCTAATCGTTTGCAATCATCCATACACGTAAAGCGCATTGTTTTGCACCTACCTGTATTTCTTTTGTTTCCTTTTTTATTGCACGACGTGTAAACAAGTGTTCACACCTTTTTACGGCGGGAAAGTTTTATTTTACACTGTCCGGTAAAGGTCGTTCTTCATTGTTTCCGAAGTATTCATATAATCCGTAATATTTTTATTTGGTTATTCAAGGACTGTTCTTATCTTTAAGATGTGATAACTAAATTTCTCATACAATAGTTTTAGTATGGAATTTATTTTTACCCAATTTCTAAAGAAAGGATAATGTTTATTTGTTTGCATTGTGATGGGTGGGCCGACATGGTGATAATAATACATATGTATATCTCTGAAAAGTTCTGCAGCTTAAACGCTTAGGTAGATGTAATACACAGTAGGTAGGTATGTAAAATTGCTTTCACCACACCAGCTCGGATTGGCTTACTTTACTTCAAAAACTGATAGCAAAGTTGCATTTTATGCACATGAGGCAAAGTAATCAAATGAAAATGTTGAGTTGTTTTCTTATGTTTGCTGGTAGAATTGACTTTTAAATGATGATTTTGGATGATAAATATTTAATAACATTCATTTGGATTTGATTTGGTTTGATTTTGTTGGATATTTTACATTTAATATTTGCTTCGGGTTGGTGTGGTGAAAAATTTTGTGTTTCACTCGTGAGCAAATTTTGTTTAACCCTCGTGCTTTGAAACATTCACAACGCTCAAGATTCCATTTTTGAAACCACTCGCTACGCTCGAGGTTCAATTTTGGAATCTTACGCTTGCTCGGGTATCAATATTAGCACGAGCGGTTAAACAACAACTTTGCCCCCTTGTAAAACAAATAACTATTGTCCCTTTCAAAATCTGTAAGGTAGGTATACTTCCTTTATGATTAACCCTTAAATGCATAGTGTTGCCAAATGTCTACAAACCATTAGACAGCTCACTGTTTTAAAATAAAAAGGCTTACGTTCTTGAACGCAGCTTTATACCAAACGTCAAGTAATAAGGTGATGATTTAAGGGTTAAATTTACGCAATAATTTTAATTTATAAAAATTACATTCGTTTTAAGACGAAAAGTCGGCAAACTTGGAAAAATCCACAAGTTGATAATTTTTAGTATGTGATTTTGAACGGTTTTTTCGGGGTAGGTATGTAATTATTTAAAAACTTTATCATAGGTATAACACAAATAGTGTATCTTTCTAATGGTAGTAAAAAAAATCATTTATATATTATTGAAAATTACATAATATATTTACATAAATATGATTTAGCCAATTCAACTTCTAACACTGATTTCGCAGTGATTATCGAAGTTATATTTTTTTTTACTATTGTTCCTAGAATCGGAAAACAATTATGTGATACATATATAAATTTCAGGAAAAAAGAAAAAATCATGCATTTAAGGGTTAAACCCATACTGTAGTACTTAGATAGAAAACTCTTGGTATTGTGTTCTATCTATAGTGAGATAGAGTACGTCTAAGCTAACTATGCACCGACTTGAAAAAAGTGTAAGTATATTTTCAGAGACCTACTTTGTATTTTTACGCTTTGTCATTGCAAATGCCAAGCAGAGTTTTTGGTTCGACTCCAACATCATAACTCCGTGCAAGTTAACAAAACTTTTAGTTTAGGACTTAGTAGTAGTTCATCGTTCGGTGCCTTCGTCGATTATCGATCACACAACGAACTAATGAGTGTTACGGAACATTCGGGGTTGATTCATTAGAGCGATACATCGGACTCAGACGGGGCAAAGACTAGATTATTATGTAGAATGTATGGATGTAGCCTAGTTCGGTATATTCGTCGATTATCGATCACACAACGAACTAATGAGTGTTACGGAACATTCGGGGTTGATTCATTAGAGCGATACATCGGACGCAGACGGGGCAAAGACTAGATTATTATATAGAATGTATTATGTAGCCTAGTTCGGTACCTTCGTCGATCGTCGATCACACAACGAACTAATGAGTGTTACGGAACATTCGTGGTTGATTCATTAGAGCGATACATCGGACGCAGACGGGGCAAAGACTAGATTATTATGTAGAATGTATTATGTAGCCTATTAGTTCGGTATATTCGTCTATTATCGATCACACAACGAACTAATGAGTGTTACGGAACATTCGGGGTTGATTCATTAGAGCGATACATCGGACGCAGACGGGGCTAAGACTAGATTATTATGTAGAATGTATGGATGTAGCCTAGTTCGGTATATTCGACGATCATCGATCACACTACGAACTTATGAGTGTTACGGAGCATTCGGGGTTGATTCATTAGAGTGATACATCGGACGCAGACGGGGCAAAGAATATTACGTAGAATGCATATTAGCCGTCGAATGCGAATATTTTCACCATATCCTTCATATGCACCTTAGGGAGGCACCTAGTGACATCTACTGTTAGAGTATTACACTTCTTAAATGGATGCCGAAGGTCGATATTGAGTTAGAGATTGGAGTTCGAGTCTCGCCCGAGACAGTGAGTTTTTCCGCTTTCCCCTTTAATTCTAAGCATTCGACATCGTTTGAAGACGTTTCTGTTAATATATAGATTGCAAAGTTATAGAAAAAAAAAACTATAATATTGTCTGCAAATGGATATGAAAAACCTAAATTGAAATTTGATATCGTCACCGTACACTAAATATGAAGGTTAAGTCAACGTTAAAATTCGCGTACCTAAGTTGATCTAAACCATAACGTGTATCTAATAACCGATTGTATTGCTCAACACAATGTCAATGTCTGTACTTTTCTGCTAGGTACTACTGAATAGGACGGTGTGTCCTATCTGTAGTACATATTCTGCAGTCTGCAGGCAGGTATCGTAATACATCGCAGCACGCGAGCACACACGCGGCAAGCACCACAAATGTGTAAATATCTGTTATGTCCTACTGAGAGGACGGTGTGTCCTATCTGTAGTACATATTCTGCAGTCTGCAGGCAGGTATCGTAATACATCGCAGCACGCGAGCACACACGCGGCAAGCACCACAAATGTGTAAATATCTATTATGTCCTACTGTGAGGACGGTGTGTCCTATCTGTAGTACATATTCTGCAGTCTGCAGGCAGGTATCGTAATACATCGCAGCACGCGAGCACACACGCGGCAAGCACCACAAATGTGTAAATATCTATTATGTCCTACTGTGAGGACGGTGTGTCCTATCTGTAGTACATATTCTGCAGTCTGCAGGCAGGTATCGTAATACATCGCAGCACGCGAGCACACACGCGGCAATCACGACAAATGTGTAAATATCTATTATTGAGAGGACGGTGTGTCCTATCTGTAGTACATATTCTGCAGTCTGCAGGCAGGTATCGTAATACATCGCAGCACGCGAGCACACACGCGGCAATCACGACAAATGCAAATGAATACGCTTTCATATCCACCGTCTACAAGGTGCTTTAAAAATAGATTCGATATGGATAATGGATACCTACTTGTGCAAGAAAATGTGCTTAAAGATAATACAGTAGGTAGGTATATCAAGATGTTTGGAACTCATCAGGTGTCATGATAACTCGTGTGTCACATAAATAATGTCAATTTTTGGACTAAGTACTTATGTTTGATTTTCTAAGGTTAAGGATATTGAAACCTAACAGTACCTAACGTTATGGTGGTCGCTCTAAGTACTTAAGAGCTCTCTATCAATTACAATCAATCAATTACAAATGTCTCTATCAATCGCGATGTGGTAAAAAGTTGCGCTTATTTTGGGGCACTGGACAACGCAGTCTGCAGGAGTGATACCTAATAATAATTTTGAGTGCATTAAAGATTTTCTCAGAAAAACTGGTCAGCAAAGTTCGCAGTTTCAATTAGTATTTTTCTAGCGCTGTATTACAGTAATTGGCCAATGGCTGTCGCCATCAGTGGCTTATCGTGCGTTAAGTCGCACGTGACGAGTCGCCGGTTCAGGGTTCCGCCTAGCTTAGCCGAAGGTTGAGGGTTCAGGGTTGTTTACAACATACAAGTATTTGTGCTGAACCCTGAATTATACGCAGTTTCATTGGTTAATAAGCCCGAATGTGACCACCTCGTGCCTCGTGCAAAAGAGTAAGCGATATGAGATTAAACGTTATCCGGCGTTGAGTCGCATGTGACGAGTCGTCGGTTCAGGGTTCTGCCTAGCTTATCCGAAGGTTGAGGGTTCAGGGTTATTGCTATTTACAACACCTATTTTAAAATGCTTAAAAAGTGTATGTTCACAAGACGAATGCAGAGGCCCTACCGCGAAATATTAACGCGAATACTAACTGCTATCACTCTTATTTATATGCAATAAGAGCGATATTAGAGAGGCTCTGAAATTTAGATTTTTGTTTTTCGGGGTAGGTCCTCGGTGAAAGCTAAGGCAAAGCTTAGGTAATCGAACTGAACAAATCGAAAAAAACTCAACCAAAATATCCTATTTTAAATCGAATTATGGTCAGGCATATCGGTCACAAGTCACAACATGACATGATGAGAGTGAAAGAAAACGGCAGTCCCATAAGAAAATGTATGAAACTGACAATATTTTTCAATAATTTAGGGATATTTCCTTGGTAAGGAAGACAGTAATCACCTTGCGGAGTATGGATAGTATTGATCAGGTACCTCATGTACCTACATACCTACTCGTATCTAGGTATGGATATGCACTAGATACTTTTATGGTACCTACCTAAAATAGTTAACGTAATAATTCTATCTTAGCATCTAAAATAAATGTTACCTTGACTAGAAACTAAAACTACCACCTACAGTCTAATTCTCACCCAAACGCCCGACCATAATTAAGGAAAGAAAAAAGTTGCGGCTTCAAACACACCCTGTAGCGCGCCGCAAATTCGGGCGGGCCGTGCCAGGCCGTGGCACCCTGTATAATTGCCCGTCGACGTATGCCGTGTATGACGGTTTATAATCTCTGTATATCAAGCTATTATGCGGGATAGTTCACTAATTTGGGTTTGCTGCGGTATGAGCAGGTATCTTCAGTTTTTGGATTCTTCGAGCTTTAGCAAATGTTCGAAATAGCTGTGAATACTTGGTGAATACACAAATGGTGACGGACATGCTAGCCCGGCTGGATTTGAAGATCGTCACACATTTTTTTTGTAAGTACCAATGACGTCCCTATAATAATTGCTTCGTAAGTACTCCAAAAATTTAACTTCATTTCCTTTTATTAGTCATACTCGTAGCTGACAAAAACGGCTCCCATTCAACACTAACTCATTCATGACAAATTACTTCCCCGCAATGGTAATATCAACACAATTGTGACAGTCCAAACGGACACTAAAGAAGATTTTACACTTAAACAGTGCCGACACACAGGTCAGAACGCCTACCGTGGGACTGCGTAAACCAAACGCAACTGTGACAAATCGATTCTCAATCGATTTTTCAAAATAACGGTAAATACGATTTACATCTTGGTTACGTAGCAATAAGCGTGATCGATGAAATGTTTGTGCATTGAAGCTTTAACTGTCATTTCATAAGGCACGACGGCGGCATACAATTATAACACGTCCACTAATCGATGGTCTGTGAGAATAATCCCTCGTTTCTGCGTTTCGTTCGCTCCTGGACGTATATTTCCATTGCATACTTAGCTCTAGCGAGTCTATCGTAACTGGAGATCGCAGATCTGATTTGTAACAGCACCGCATAGCCTGAGAGCGCATTTTAAGCCGGTTCACATGAGCGTTGGACTTGTCTGCACTAAGAATGTCACCTTATTTTGTTGCGACTACATTTCGCGGGGCAGGGGTCTGGTCTAGTTGGCGACGTACGTGTCATTGTCGCCGGTCGCACGATCCGCTGTCCGGCCAGACGTGACAAGTTACGCGTGGACGCCGTTTTTATTTCTGCCAATGACGGGTGTCGAGGCGTGGTGCGGGCAGTGTGAATCCGCCAGCTAACTAATTCATGTCACTCTCTCTTATCACCGCTGCAAAGGGTTTATTTTTGAGCTTGCTGAGTGCTGTTTTGATTTGTTGTCGCATAACCGGTCGTTGTGGGAGTGATATGTTTTTTTCGCGTTTACACGCCCACTCGTTAGTTTTGTGGCGAAATCTTCAACTCGATTCAGAGATTGCGCTGCAATTTCGGCATACGTTTTTGTTATATTGGCCGTCTGTGTAGCTGTCAATCTAGATGAATTATTTTGTTATGTAAGGACACGCTCTACCGCATCTATTTAGGTGCTCACCCATTATCAGATGAAGATTAGGTAAAGAGTTAAGTATTTATCGAGTTAGGACACGTAGGTATATTATTCCTGCCTGGATTAGGTAACATTTTGTTTGTATCATAATTATAGCACATACTGACTAACACACCTCGCAGCTTAGCCAAAACAGATAATTTTTTTCGAAACGTCCGTAAGAACTAACAAAACGGAACGAAATCTTTGTCTACGTCTACACAATCTCCATCACAAGTTTCAAGTTCATTATTACAGATCAAGTATCGTGCTCGTTTAAGCGACGTAATTGTGGTTAAAATTTGTAACGTAATCCCGCGACTTATCAGATATTTGTCGATATCTAAAAATATCTTATCTGTGTACTGTTGTCTATGGTTCATACGCCATTTTTAAAAAGATAGGTGATATTTGACGTGCATTGTCCGCCATTATGACTGGCACATCGGGCACGCGCCGAAAACGCAGTTCAATGGACACTTATCGGACAATCATGAAATACATTTTTTGTAGTAGCGTTGTTTACTTCGATTTAATGGCCGTTTGGGAGTTTTAGTGGTTTAATTGTGACTTCTGGTTTCTTATTCATGGAGTTTTTATTATATTTTGAACTATGATACCTATCTTGTGTTAAGTGCTAATTATTTAAATGTTTTGTTTCTAGTGCGTTTGATGTTGTTTTGTTTCCTTATTTTCTGTTCGTAAGTGCATATGTCTAAATAAGATACTTTACATGTGATATGCTACCTTTCTAGTACATTATCGCTATGGCTAATATATGAAATATCAAAGTAAAATCTACCATTAGATAACATCTGTTTTGAAACTGTGATTAGCTGTAGGTAGAACTGTGCTTATATGTAAGTAGTATACTACCTATTAGGTTGGTTGTTATGATATTTTGAGTACAATTTTTCCTGCGCCTTCCTAGGAATACGGGCGTGAGATTCGTGTACGAACGATATCTTCGGATCCATCAGTCTGTCATTGCCCACAATTACAATCACGCACACAAGCATACACGTCAAGAACAGTTCCCAGCCATTTTTACCAACGTAATGGGGAAGTTATCGACATACACATCTCTGTATCTCGTCATATCTCGATAGGATTCACACGTAGCACACGCTCCGAGCGCGGCGCGCTTTGTCGATTGTATCGAATAGTATCGATACATCGATAGCTTTGTCGACGGCGGTCCCGTCACTCAAGACGTTTTGGGAGTTTTTTGTGGCCAGATGCGATCGGTGTTTGTAATGTCTTAATTATTGTTAAGGGTCTTATGGGATTTGTGGCATTGTACCGTTGCTTTCTAATAAGACATGATCTTAATGGATTTTAAATATAAGAAATGCAGTACGAAAGATCCAACTGGTTCAGTAGGTAGGCTACAAAGCGTCAGGACTAACAGATCAGAGTGCCTAGCCAACGTGCCAATCGTTTGCGCTACGACAACGAAACGCTATCTGTCTTTAGCGCACTAATATGTACCTAAGAGTAATAGAGAGACAGAAAGTAAAGTGCAAACGGTTGTCATCTTGGCTAGGACCCCTGATGCGCCAGAGTCGATAGCGAGGTAATAATTTGTGTAAAGACGATAGATATCGCGACTGACAGACTGTGACGTCCGATGCTATCGCGCTTTTCTAACACCCGTCATTTGTCTATGATTGTCTATGGGTGGAGCAGAGAAATAAATCTTTATTGAGTTAGCTTTACGACAGTGAGTTCCTACATAGGTATTGAAAAGGATACGCTTTTTATAATTACCTATTATAGGTGTTCAGAAGAAAATAATTTATACATATTTTATTTACTCTTAATTAATTTCCGTAACTTTATATGTTTGCTGAGAATTAAATTAATAACAAAAATGAAATGTTAAATCCTAAGTTACTTGGATAGACTATAGGTAATTCAAACAACCGCTTTTAACTATATTTGATGTACACAGGCGCAACAGATCTGATTAGTACCTAATAAAAATAAAATCAATCAATTACCTAATTGGAAACTAACATCAAACTGGCAAAAAATCAACTCGACAAAGTTAAATTAAAAAACAAAACCGCGTTCCAATTTCAAAAAGCAACTGTTACGCTTGATTACGCAAGGGCTATCGCTGGCCACTCGGCTAACGACCCCGGAACATTAAAAAGTTCCGGACAATGGCAAAAGTAGGTAAATTTGAAAACAGAATGTCAATAGCCGCCGGCCGGCCGAACCTGCCCCACGCGCCCTTGACTTGGGATAAAAAGGGGGAGATGACCGCCCCCCACTGCCCTCTGCCCGTTTTATAGCCGTTTTTTATCGAGACAACTTTAAAAGTTCAAGTTAGTTTTTAATTGTCTGGGAAGTGTGCAAGTGACTATTGTTTATGGTTATGCGAATTAAAAATTAAACAGCCGTAGACAACGAGGCGGCAATGTACGGCATAATATTAAAACTTTCATAATGGTTTTCTCTGTATGCTGCCTAATCTACTGATTTAAATATCTTAAATAAGGGATATAATTACTGAAGCTTCACTGACCTAAGCTACAAAAATATAACTCGGCGAACGTAATAATGCTAACTCGGCTCTTATACAGACTATAAAGTCTCTAAATTATTAGTATTAGTACCTAACTTATAAAAGTAATTTTAGCTGCTCAGTGAACGTTTCGATTGTGCGTTTTATTATAATAACTTTATAAATTATAAAGGTAAGCATGAAGTCATGACGCTAATAAAGGATAGGCAACTACTTAAAATCAATAAAATTATTATATACGTTTACTACTCCAAATCTATAAATACCACAGATAATCAAAGCATCATAAACAACCTAATCAATCATTCACTCAGCACAGATAACAAAAAGTATCAGCTGATCATAAAACTGTCCCCTCCGGCCGCTGGCCTTGAGCCCGCGACCCCACTATTGAAATTAAAAAGAATTTCCCCGAGGTTACTGGCACTCTGCACTTTTAAAAATAGAATTACGAGTTTCGTAAAAATGGCTTCCCTTTTTTCTAAGCTTCGGAGCGGGGGCGGGAAAAATGTTTTGGTCGTGCTATAAAGAAAACAGCTGGCCGTTGTTTCGTGTTATTTGGTTTAGTTTTTTTAATGTTATCAATCTTGAGTAGGCAAAGGCCCACAGTTTATAGGTATTTTGCCTACGAACCGCTTGACTGTCACGCATGTTTATAAAAAACTCGTGATATCAGCACACATCAGGTAAAATTAGAATTATTATAAGATTTGCTATGAGATTTCCATTTGTGCCTTGAGTCTTTGGTCCGGCGGGAGCTTTCTATCCTCGTAAGTTTCTGCGTACTTGTAAAAGTACAAATTCTATTCCAGTTTTGAACTCTAATAGAAATAAAAGAAAGTCTCAAATTCAAATGCACAATGCCCTGCGTGTTACGAGGGTAAATCATACATTATGCTGTCTCTACATACGTCTGGCTATATTCCGCGATATACAACAGCTTAATCTTGAAGTTTTCTAGGGGACAGCCACATTTTTTGTGTCCATAGTGATAGTTGTTAAAAGAGCTATACCTAAATATAGGTATCATCTCTCAGACTACGATGGGACGTTGAATAACTTCCCACTTTATGAGGGCTTTCTGTTGAAAATAGTAACAAAATTGTTTTCTTTGGCAGCTATACCGTAAGTATACCTTGTCTCCATTTTATGAACAACATAAACTACATTTCAGCGTGCCTTATCAAGCAGCTACCTAAAACGTAATAACGAGCTCAATGAAAGGATCCATTAGGATTTCAACACCATCGTTACGTGAATCAGTTTCGTCACTTTTACAAAACTTTAAATAATGTTAAAGACTGACTTAACGGAGCCGTTAATACTTATAACAATTAAAATAAGGTATGTTGTTGCTTGAATTGTTTTCTCGAAAAGTTGGTAAGCCTTTAGAAGTTTATCAATTGACTTTAGTCGGAGATGTCGTAAAAAGTGGACCCGACACTCTCACGGTGTCATTCAATAGGGGAAAGGCCAGGAAATCGGCTAGAATGGCTCTTATTAGTATTTTTATTTATTTATTTAGTACACAGTACACAGTTATAAGAAGCTTTAGATTTTTTGTGTTTATTGCAAGGTAGGGCAATCAATCAAGTTACTTATGTGCAGTAAGCCGGTAAGGTGGAATTTTTGACATTATCTTATTATGTTCTAAGATGAAACTTATTAGGCTAAGAAGGGTTTGTTGCCAGCATTGCCAACATAAAGACTAGAATTATTTGTATTATCTGTGGTACGCATTCTGTAACCTTGTTTTGATTATCTGTGTGCTTCGCTCTCTTCCTCCATGGTTACCATGTGCGGGTGTGTATTCATTTAGTGATAGTCAAATAGATGATTAAAAGTGAATCATCATCTTTATAATTACAGTCCACCAACATACCTATGCACCCAATTCAACAGGGTTTTCGTTTACTTATTAGATTTGAAAATCTGAAATGTCCTACATATTTTAGTAGAACTTTTCTATGGAAGGATTATTTTAATAATGAAGTGATTGTAGATTTGGAGGTGTATTCCGATTTTCAAAATATGATACAAATTCGATTTCAATTTTCAATCATTCGTTTCGTAGGCCCCATGGTATATTCAGGATTTGAAACTTTAAATTTCGAACAGAATGAACGAATGAATGAAGTGAACGCTCACACGTTACTATTCCAATTCGAATAGTCTCGTTTGTGCCTTTACCCAAGTCGCTGACTTTATAGCTCGCTTATACAACGGGGGACATTGTCCACTGCTTCCATTCACGCGATACTTTCTTAAAGAAATCACGTCGCCGACCGGAAGACGATTCGACGCGCAGAGACCAGAACATTCCACCAACAACGCACGACGACTACAACTTAAAACCAACCTTATTAGTTACTAATAAAGTTTATTATAATTTGTGTACTTTTTTCAATGTTGCAACTCAATGTTTGTTCAATTTTGAAGGTTGTGCCTGTTGTTTTAAGGTTGAGAATAGCTTGTGTGTGGAGTAGGGGTGTGTGGTAAACGCGTAGTCATTGCGAGCAGATGCGTTCCGCCCTGATAGGTGTGGTTTTCCAATGTCTTATGTTTAGTTGGAACGGTACCCGTGTTAAATGGCTGTTAGATTAGTGTTGAATTATCTATCTAGTCGCCGATAAAATAAAAAAAAATCGGAGAAAAAAAACACGTAAGGTAAGGTAAGGTAAGACTATCATCGGGATAAGACTATTACTTGTATCGAATCTTCATACTGATGTTTGTCTTGTCCCGAGCAAAATAAACTTACGTTATTCCAGCAAAAAAATACGAAGAGGCACCAAAATGGTAGGTACTTACCTTGAAAAGTATAGGATAACTCACTATGTATGTGTATGACACAGACATTCAGACAATATTTTTGCGTTAAAGCTTTGATAGGTTCTATAAAAGCTTTATTATAACCTCCTACTCTTTATGTACTCTGTTGATTAATTTAAAACTAAACTAACGAGTCTAATTGACAGTATATGACGTTTATGTTAGCTTGGTATTAACCGTTCGTCAGAGTTTATGTTTCTCTATTTATTATAAGTGTTAAACAAAAAAAAGTTTTAATTTCTGGATAGTATCCAATGGTACAGGATAATTCACAAGAGTTGGCCAAATGGAACGAATGAGTGAATGAAAAATTGATGATATGTATATGCACCTATATGACATTAATCAATAAAATGGCGGCTCTGACTGAAGGTATAGGTGCCGATACATGTGATGTGACTGATGTGTCACTCATTCAATGAAAGTTTCATTCTTTCCATTCGTGTCAGTAAACTTATAGTATAGTAGAAATTAAATAAAATCGAACTAAAAATTCCAATTCATACTAAATTGTTGCCATATTTAAGCATTTTACGTCAAAAATGTGACAGTTACGTAGGAAGTGGCGCCCTCAATAATTTTCTACAATTTACCTTCACATAGATAAATACATAATTAGATAATAAAGTACCTAACGATTGTGCGCGTTTTATTTCAATCGTTCTAATTGATCGAGCATCGAGTGCGTTAGTCGTGTAATTAGACAAGGTGTCAACACTTTCATAGTCGACCGCCCGTGAGAGCCGTGTTTGAGCCACTCATTTTGACGGTACGTTAACCATGACAACACAACACATTCTGCGTTTAAGTTAGCTAGTTTTTGGATTTGTGCCCATTAATTCGATCGGTCGGAGTCTATTAAAACGATCGAGATGCCCCGGTGGCATTAACACACACTAACAGGTCAATTCGAACGTGCACTGACATTAAACCGATATTAGAATCATATCAGCGTGCGTAGCCAACATACCAATCGTTTACGCTCTATAGCGAACGAAACGCAACTGACTCTGTCGCACTAATATGGAAGAGTGATAGGGAGACACAAAGTGTTTCGTTATCGTAGCGCAAGCGATTGTCACCTTGGCTAGGCACCCAGTTAGCTGTCATTCGCGCGTTCATTTCGCTCAGACTTGTCCGCACTAGTAGTGCTAGCTTTAGCTATGATATCGGCGCACGTTCGAATTATCCTATTTGTGGTTTGTAGCATTAGTACGAGTAATCAGTCCGCACCGACGTGTGTCATGTGACATGCGCGACGTAGCGCTACACATGTCGTAGCATGCGTGTACGCAGCTACGAGCTCGTACGTTACGTTTCACGGCAAGTGCATCAATTTATGGTTGACGATAAGACTTGCGGCCCGATTCGAACTTTAAGATACGTCAATTATTAGATCTAGAAACGATATGGAATAGATGCCAAATGTGACGTTTCTTCAAACAAAAACGTCACTTTTGACACTGACACACATCTAATCCATATCGTTTCTAGATCTATAAATTGACGTATCTTAAAGTTCGAATCGGGCAGTTGCTCAAGTAATACGAGTACCTCACCCACTCATTTCGCCAGCTCGTTACTTGTAATATTATTGTATCTGTGGCTACAACATTTTGTGGTGTTGTGGCTACAACATGAGATCTCAAATCCATCTACAACGAAGAGCATTGAAACCATTTTCATTGCTTTTTAGTTTGTCTAGAGTTTTAGTCGATTATTAAAAAATGGTTTCAACCATTCTGAATGAATCTTTCATATACCTAAATGTAGGTATTTGTATTTAATAATCTCAAAGAATTAATCTCATTCAGTAGTAGGTATATTAGCAAATCTCGGTGTACCGTACAGCAGTAGTGAAACAAAGAATCGCACACATTTACAAACGTCTGCAACAAAATCAAATAAAGTTTATTCCGTCAGCTCATAAAATCTCAAATTATACGACAGACGAAGCATTCGCTGTAAGCTTTTCAATTAGCGACGGCCTTTATTAAAAACGCAGCAGAAACCTTTTAAAAACCCCCCCGATGTCGCTAGCCGCTACACATCGACCAATCAAGCCTTCATTTACGACTACAATCAATATTCATATCCCATGCGGAATCTCGCAGTCGCATCCCCGCAATGCGAAACAAAAAAGCTTGATAGATGATCCGCACATCTCCCGCGCAAAACGAAATTAAAAAGAACAAGCCATATCACTTAGCGCACACAAGCGCGGTTTTTATTAAAAAATTCTACATATCTCGCGTCTTCGGCGCCTTATCTTAACCCCCCTACCCCCACCGAAAAGAGATAGACAATAAAAAATACGAGGAAAGAAAAGGACGGACACGCGTGGAATACGAAAATTATAATTGCCAACTGTACGTAAATTAACACCGTTGGATTTGGTGTTTTTATCTCCCTCTTTCGCTTTGGCGGGACGAGTTTGTCCGGTTGTTTGTGTGTGTGTGGGATGATTTGCATGCATGCTCACAAACACAATAAGGACGGAAATCGAAGGAGCGATGCGAGTCGATCGAGTTTCCTGCAGTATTGCAGCTGCATAATGGCTTCCACTGAAGACAATCCGTCCTGCATTATTGAATGTACCTATAACTCTGTTAATATTACAAATGCTTTCATGTTTCTTATGTTATCTAAAATCCCTTGGATTATTTCAAGGAATGATCTATCTAAATAAAAGATAAGTCCGCGAGATATTGATTGCTAACCTACCTAATATAATTTTTAAAATATCTAATATTTTTCATTTAAAAAATGCAATTTTGTAATCCAAGTACCTATATAAAAGAGTTAGTTCTTTATAGCTTCGTCTTAGTAGCAAAAACCAGTAAAACAATCAATAAAATGAAATCTTTAAATAGTCATGGTTATACCACACCTACTAATGACTACCTATACACGGTGTGGCCTGTAACACGAGCAAAGAATTAAAACATAGATTGTACTCCTCAAACGGTGACAGTTTTGTTCAACAACTTTTAAAAATTATGAAGTATTTAGACTCCCTATTTTTCATACAAAATAAATATTGTCTTCAATGGACGCCATCGCCACGCCATATTATTGTGATTGACGTTGCTTGTCACGCCTTAAACATAACAAAATTCGCAATACATTGCGTCTTAGAATAAACTTTAAAGTGTAATAAAAATCAAACCACAAGTTATTTTTAATAGTCGCTGAACAAATGTTGGTCAGTATGAGGAGTACAGCCTACAGTTTAATTTTTTGCTCATGTTACAGGCCACACCCGGTATAATTAAACCAATCTCTGTTTTAGGTATACCTAACGGCATTTTTTATTAAGTCTTTTGTACCTACCAATTTATTGTCTTACAACATTTCAAATGTGTTTCAGTTATTTTCATACATTTATAATTTAAATAAACTAAACTTTTAAGAATTAAAACTACTTGGTAATGCATTGAATAATCCTCAAGTTACCGAATAATCAAGCTCGAATAAATTACATGGATGTTACAGATCATTAAGAGAGCCCAAACTCAAACCACATTAAAACAAAGGTTTAAAGCGAAATGTAGAGCTACATTATCTTTCCGGAAAACAAATAGAGCCAGAATATCGGGAGCCCGCGGGACGCTCTATCCTGGACCGATTACCGTTGCTCGGCGACTGCAGGGGGCCTAGCCAAGGTAACCATCGTAGATAGAAAACGCGAATCGAAATTTAAATAATGTATGGAAATAGTCACGTGACGTCGTAGCATCTGTCATCCTGATACATTTTTATTTTCATTTGACGTTTGTTAGTCATTTAGTTAGTTAGTTAGTCTTCCCCATATTGACCTTAGTTAAGTATTACATAAATTCTGGTTTGCCTTCGATTCTCACAGCGATTAGAAGTACAGCCCAGCTTGCATTGATAATGACATGCAACCACGTTTTGCCAACTTATGTTACGTCAAAGTCCTTAAAACAATAGTAAAAAGGTTTATTTTAGGGTGATAAATGGCAGAGATAAGTTTGCCTTTGAATTTTCACTTAGTATCATAATGGATGCGATTTCATATGTCCAGTGGTCCTGAGATATGACTGTTATATATCTAAAGGTTAATATGTTAGATGGTTTGTTTGCTTTTCAATTCACAGTCGAATTGCTGTAATAAGCTGAAATATATAAACCTTGCCCAGGTGCGACTAAAGGCAACTTGTACAATTTGTCACAAGTTAAGCGCTTAAATTTTGGAACGCCTAGGTATAACATATCTTGAGTTATATGTGCCAAAAGTATACAGGCTTTTATTAATTGAAAACTTTTAAAAGACCGACGGACTTACGGAACAAACAAACCCCATAATAGAACTTCCCACGCATCGCGACTGTCGAATCCTTTACATTACAGAAACGATTAAAGTCAATTTAGAATCTAGATAAGACTGAAGATGGAGCAAGTTCAGACAAGTCCAGATAAGTGCTCGCGTAGCGAGATCCTACATATTTAACAGTTTCTTAGATAAACCCAAATATAACGGGAAGTAAAATAACCCTTTTCAAAAAAAGGGTCGTATTCATTAACAGTATGCCATCTTATTAATAGTCTTCATCTTGCAGTTCTACGATATTCCTGTCTTCCGATCTTGGCCTGATGAAAATTAGACCAATTTTGAAGCGATGTGTAAATACTCTTTAATAAAAAGATAACTTTCAAAACCGGCTCAGCAGTTTTGGTAAAATTGCGAAACGTCCTAGAACAACCCGACGAATTGAGAAAATCCTTCGAAATTTTGAAGTCGGTTAAAAAGCGCGCGTATATAGGCCACTCATCACAGCTTTTCTTAAGCAAAGCAGTGCCTAATTTCAATATCCGAACGTCCGTAGCGTTCGGAAACTCGCCCCGGGGAATAAATTACTCCGTCTATTCAATATTTCATCAGGGCGAAAGGCCGACTGAATATTCAAAACTAGAGGAGACACGTAAAGGCACGCGCAAGCCATTTTTCGCGCCTATCATCTCGGTAACAAAACGCACTCGTAATTACCCCCTCCCATCACCACCCCCGCCCCTCGCCTTAACCCCTCGCCCGCCGGGGGCCGCCCAGTGACAATTATTGATCAAAAATTCTCTCTCTTCTTTCGCAAAAGAAAACTTGGACGGGTTACGTGTCAACTGAATGTTCTTGGTACTTGTAATTAGGGACTTTTTATTTTTCGGAGCGTTATTTAGTCTTCACTTTATTAATCTGATGATGATGTATTAGTTATAATGTAATTTTGAGGGTTTAAATAGGTATCATATCTTACCTGGCTTAGGTGCCTAAGCAGTACATTGGGGTATACATACGATATTTCGGCTAAAAGTCAGTCAGTTGATTTGCCATATGGCAAATTAATTGTTGATGATGGGAAAGGGATCGGTGAGTTATAAATGGAACTGGACATATGCGGCTGCCCCTCAGCCTGATGGTTTTAGGCTCTGAGGCTGGAAAAATGATGGATGAAAAGAAAAGTTATAAGTATTTTTTTTCCATTTTGATGGTTAAAACGGAACCATTATAGTTTCGTCATAACCGTCTGTCCGTCGGTCCCAGCCATTTTACTCCGAAACTATAGGATACATAAGTATATTAAGAAACTTAACAATATTTAACGTTAAATGTACTGTTATCGTTTTCCGACTCAATAAAGAGTCCTTTCACCAAGCATCAACCACCCTCAGTCGCAATACACGCGGCCGCCTCGGCATATTAATTGCACGCGGCGCTACCGGGCGGGGGGTAAGACATGGGGAGACCGCGAGGTCAACCGTCGCGCGCCATTGTTTTGTGCGTGCGCGGCTATGTCACTCAGATGCTTAAAGAGTTTAACTAGTCTTTTTGTTTCTTTCTACTTGCTATATAGACTAAAGCCATCAGTAAATACTGACATTATATGATATTTGCTCATCACGCCACATACATGTGATATACGTCACATACGTAAGACATGGGGAGACCGCGAGGTCAACCGTCGCACGCCATTGTTTTGTGCGTGCGCGGCTATGTCACTCAGATGCCTAAAGAGTTTAACTAGTCTTTTTGTTTCTTTCTACTTGCTATATAGACTAAAGCCATCGCTAAATAATGACATTATATGATTTTTTCTCATCAAGCCACATACATGTGATATACGTCACATACGTAAGACATGGGGAGACCGCGAGGTCAACCGTCGCCGGCCATTGCTTCGTGCGTGCGCGGCTATGTCACTCAGATGCTTAAAAAATTTAACTAGTCTTTTTGTTTCTTTCTACTTGCTATATAGACTAAAGCCATCAGTAAATACTGACATTATATGATATTTGCTCATCACGCCACATACATGTGACATACGTAAGACATGGAGAGACCGCGAGGTCAACCGTCGCGCGCCATTATTTTGTGCGTGCGCGGCTATGTCACTTAGATGCCTAAAGAGTTTAACTAGTTTTTTTGTTTCTTTCTACTTGCTATATAGACTAAAGCCATCAGTAAATACTGACATTATATGATATTTGCTCATCACGCCACATACATGTGATATACGTCACATACGTAAGACATGGGGAGACCGCGAGGTCAACCGTCGCCGGCCATTGCTTCGTGCGTGCGCGGCTATGTCACTCAGATGCTTAAAGAGTTTAACTAGTCTTTTTGTTTCTTTCTACTTGCTATATAGACTAAAGCCATCAGTAAATACTGACATTATATGATATTTGCTCATCACGCCACATACATGTGATATACGTCACATACGTAAGACATGGGGAGACCGCGAGGTCAACCGTCGCCGGCCATTGCTTCATGCGTGCGCGGCTATGTCACTCAGATGCTTAAAGAGTTTAACTAGTCTTTTTGTTTCTTTCTACTTGCTGTATAGACTAAAGCCATCAGTAAATACTGACATTATATGATATTTGCTCATCACGCCACATACATGTGACATACGTAAGACATGGAGAGACCGCAAGGTCAACCGTCGCCGGCCATTGTTTTCTGTGTGCGCGGCTATGTCACTCAGATGCCTAAAGAGTTTAACTACCTAGTCTTTTTGTTTCTTTCTACTTGCCATATAGACTAAAGCCATCGCTAAATAATGACATTATATGATATTTGCTCATCACGCCACATACATGTGACATTCGTCACATACGTAAGACATGGGGAGACCGCGAGGTCAACCGTCGCGTGCCATTGTTTTGTGCGTGCGCGGCTATGTCACTCAGATGCCTAAAGAGTTTAACTACTCTTTTTGTTTCTTTCTACTTGCCATATAGACTAAAGCCATCGCTAAATAATGACATTAGGTATATAATAATTGCTACATATGAGTACTTGTGAGTCTTGTGACATACGTCACATACTTAAGTCATATTACGCACGCCGTAATTAATTAATTCAACTTATTCCAGATTATACAAACAAGGAGATGATGCACAGACACAAACGCAATCAACAAAGCACATGTAAATTTCCAAAACTCGAAAACTCCTCGAAAATTCCCAAAAATACGTTAATTAGCGTTTCTCATTTTTGCACAAGAGAGCGTATATCCATAAGGAGAATAAAGATTTAGTATCTTTTGTATCTGAGATGTTTTGAAGCGAGTGGGCACACTGGGAACGGAACGCAACATGCTATTGCACTTAGCGATATGCAGATCACGCGCGTGCGCCTGTGGAGTGGGTTTATTACAAAAATAAGCGTTCATTAAAGCTCGTATTAAAATAGGTACCTACCTAAGTGTCCGGGTCTCTAAGTATTGCACACATTATATTATAGTAAGCAGGTAAATATTGTGTCACTTCGAAAGTAGCAAGAGATATCGTTAATATTTGTTTACTTTACATATTATATTTTGTTTTTGTCCGTTTTATGTAAATCTGTTTATGTGCAATAACGTGACATACATACATATATTATCACCTCATCAAGTACTCAATAAGTATTCTGAACATAATTTATGTTTGAATAAAAAACCTTTTATCTTTATTAGGTATTAAGTTTAAGTTAAGGCTGAATTGGACGCTTTCCATAAGTACTAAATAATTTTCCGAATTTAACTACCCTTTCTCTGAAGTAACTTAACTACATAATTATCACGCCATTGCCAAGTAAACCAATTTTTATATACATGATGATTCGGTGAACTACAAACTAACTAAACCATTTTAATTTAAATATTACACTACGAGCCAAAAACATCCCAGAATCTCCATCATTCCCTGTTTCGTCGTAAGAAGAGGGTGGTTAATGAATAAAAAAATCCCTTTTTTTTCTCCATTGCTCAGTGATTAGTTACCCTCATAATGAGTAGTGTGCATGTGTGCGTGTGAGGGGAGTGTGGCGACTTAAAATTTCATATGACAGTTGATAAGGGTTTTTAAGTATCGATCGAGTTTTAGGGGGTACTTAAACTTGATCGAGATTGCGAACGTTTTTAATAGATGAGGGAATTCGGGTTTCTTTTGAAGTGAGCTATACAAACGGATAGAATGGAAAGATGGATATTGATAACGGTTAGTAGCTTGTTTGTGTCTTTTTTTATTGCACGTAATATTGCAGTAGAATATTATTATGTAATATTGAAGTAAGAAACGTACTCGTAAGAGTAACATAAACTTTTATTAAAGCGATGTTTACAGAATTGGTGCCGTGACCAGGATGGATGTAGGTGATTTTTAAAGATTTCTGTGCAGAAAAAAATTCCAGCTTCCAGTTGTCGGCAACGACGCATTAATGAGACGTCCGACATGTCATTTTCTATGACGGCTGATTGGTGATCACGTGGTGCTTTCCATAGGAAACGAAGCACCTGAAGCTCCGGCCCGGCCCCGGCCCGGTCTATCGTGAGTCATCCTTTAAGTATTTTTATTTAAATAGCGGTAACGTTATTGTAAAAACGGTATGCTGGTGTTTTAAGTACCAGTCACCTTACTTATTTTCACATTATAAATTATTAAAAATATTAAAACGGGTCACTCAATATCTTGAGTAGAAGATTGCTCGACATGTTTTGCTCCGTAATGAGGAGCTTCAACGGGAGCAGGTGTTGGCGGGCCAGTTGATTCTGACAAAGCATTGAAAAGGAAATTTACTATAGGTAGCTAAAGCCTTATTATTAATAACTTGGACTCGCAATAACAAATGATTTATTATCATTTACCTACCAATAACCCTCCGAGTGCATGTTTCGATAAAAACGAACGCCTCCTCAATCTTATTATTTTAAGTACCTAATACCTTATCTCCTTAAAGTTCTGCCAAATAAATAAACGCAGGTTTTCCTTGCCGCAAACGGCGTGTAAAGGTAAAGTATCACGTCACACACCACAGATGACTTTTAGACTAGATGGAGCAAAATATGCTCGCAGTCATTCTATAATAAACCGGGTGTTTCCTGTAATACGAGCAAATAATTAAACCATATATTGAACTCCTCAAATATAATTTTTGTAAACAACTTTTATAAATTGAGAAATATTTATATTTTATCTTTTTCATACAAATTAAATAATATTTTCAATGTACGCTGCCATCACTGTGTTTGACGTTGTTTGTCAAGCTTTAAACATAACAAAATTTGCAATACATTGCGTCTCAGGCTACACTTTAACCCGTGGAGCGCCCCAGTATCACAGTAGTATGGATCTCCTATACCAGGGCTCTCCAAATTTTTACCTGAGGGCCATATTGCGCCTGAGGAGCTTCGCGCGGGCCACCGTCGGCGCCGAGGGGGGGGGGGGGGTCTGGTTGCTATTAGGGCTGAACCCCTGGAGCCTGGCTCCCGCGGGCCGGATTGGAACGCTGTCGGCGGGCTGGATTGGAACGCTTCGCGGGCCGGGGTTTGGAGAGCCCTTTCTTATACTAACTACTATCACACGTGTGACAGTAGGGCGCTCCAGCAGTGTAATAAAAATCAAAATATAAGTTATTTTTAAAAGATGCTGAACAAATATTGGTCAGTTTGAGGAGTACAGCCTACAGTTTAATTTATAGCTCCTGTTACAGGAAACACCCGGTAGAATAGCTCGAGCTCACTGCGCATTGGCGCTCCATTTTTTTTTTTTAATATTACATGACCGCTTAACTTACGTATGAAGCTAACAGGTACGAGTACCTATAGTGTAACGCAAAATTGTAGTTTTTATGTTTATAGTTGCATTTTTACTAGAGATGCCCCGAATAGTGAATTTGGCCGAATACCGAATACCGAATATTCGGCCCCTGTCTCGGCCGAATACCGAATATTACGCGACCGAATATTTGGCATGACATGCGAACATTTTGAGTCACAATTATTATGAAAACTGTTCGCCAACAAAGCACAACGTTTGCTAAGATATATTTTTATGTTGAACAGCATTAATGAATGTAGTTAAAGTCAATCAAATCAGACCCATGATAAAAATAAAATATTTTGTAATCAACAAATGCTCAAAAACGTTGCCTTCGTATTTAACTACTTCCCAAGAATACATTTTAAATATTAAATATACCTAGTTTTTGGTTATATTTTTGTGTAATTTTTCTTTTTAGGTATGTGCAACAGATATTCGGTATTCGGCCGAATAGTAGGTAACATTCGGCCGAATACCGAATATTCGGCAAAGTGGCCGAATAGGCCGAATACCGAATAGTTGCCGAATATTCGTGGCATCTCTAATTTTTACCCATTTTATTGGCTAATGCCATGAAAAACACACGGAAAATGGACTATAGTTGCAACGGCGGTTTCTTCCGTCGCAAATTTCGCGAGGCACGCCATATCTTTCGTCCCCTTCTAATTTCCTGCCTTTACGCCCCCTCTCAATAACTCTGTGATATAAAAAATGAAAGTTGATGGTTTATAATGTTACCTAGGTTTCTTAGGATCACCATCAGATCACCTAAGCTATGTGTGGTGTCCGTGAGCCTTCGTTATGATTAATGACGCGCAGTCTACAGAGGGCAGTCTACGCGTTACACACATATATAATACAGACCAATGTACCGCCGCAAGGAATGGGGACTTTCTTACTTTCGCCCCCCATTCGTGTCATATGCGTCCAAAATAACCTGACATGTCATATCTGTTTACCAAAACCCGGGGCCCTCCAAATTTTGCATATTGCCGCGGGGGACGGAAGGCCAACGTATGCCGGTTCTTTTTTAAGAAGGGATGTAAGAGTGACTCAAGTTAAATTAAGAATGTGGAGTTTGTCCCGTTTTTTTTACTTTTTCACTCACTTTGTTTGTTGACGGAGTTTCCCGACAATGTAGACTTTGCTCCGTCAGGTTCGCATCGGTAATGTAAGACGCATTATTTTCTTGACAAGTCGAAATGTCTAATGTTGAAGCAAATTTGAAGAAGACAGGATGAATCTTCTCATTTAAAAGAATGTTCTAAGACATTATTGTAAACGCGTCAATGAATAACTACCATTGTATACCGAGTACAACAACCTATATTCTGTATCTTTAGGTATTTAAAGAGAAAACAAAATCTACCCTCAAATGGCTTCTTAAGCCAGTTGAGGGTAGATGAAAACATTACATGATCAAATAATGTAGGTTAAAGTCAGGTCGTTCAGTGAGAGATCCAGGTGGTTTTGTATTTGGTTGGTTAATCAATAAATGTTACAACTACCCGAAAAGGTACAAATTATTTGTTTACTTTTATTTAAGTACCTAAAGATACATAGTATAATTAACTATGAGATACAACTTGGTTAGTTGCGAAAAAAGTTAATGTAAATACCTACCTATGTGCTACCTATTTACCTACAAATCAATTGTCACATCATATGTGACGTTATCTATGAAAAGGGACCTTATTGTCGATGGCGCTTACGCCATTATTAACGATGCTCCAATATAAATTCAATGCCACGCGACGCTGTGCGGCGTAAGCGCCATCGACAATAAGGTCCCATTTCATAGATAATGCCCCATATGATTCTTAAGTCTCAATAAAGTTAATAAGTGCGACTAATGTACATACTACCTATTTCTTCTACACACTTCTGTTTTTAAATTTAGTTATTTTTTACATTGTAAAACTTATATGTATATGAAATTAAATTTTAAATTACCTATTTAGGTTTCCTTTACTAAGGTATACCTGTATAATACAAAAAACCCAAATTATTTTACTTTATATATGTACAATTTATATTATAATTTTATTTTACACTTATACAGTCGTTTTTTATTTTCGGGATTTGTAAAAAATCCTAGCTTATCTTGCCGTATATGTCACCAGATTATTTTTCCTTGGGCCTACGTGTATTTTTAGGATTATAACCTCTTTGAAGTCGTGATTACGCTCCGAGATGCGTTTTGTTTGCCTTGCCGTAAGGGTATTGCGGAATACCTACTTAATAAGCTGAAAAGGTGCCTACTTCCGTGTTTATCCCTGTAATCTTGGTACCTGTATAATACAGGGTGGCCCGAAAACAAGTTGACAAAAATATTTACTGCTTCATATTTTTTACTTTTTATAAACTTTTGCGTTTGTAATATGAAAGCTAAACAAATAAAGAAGAACATGGTATTTATACTTCATTATGTATTGGACTTGTGCCCATAAGTCGTAGTTGTGATACTGCCCAAGAAAGTAAATTATTAGTAGCTCAAAGGCGGAGGTGGGTGACTTGATAACTCAAATTAGGAATATCCTGCCCTACCCACCAAATTCCACGTAAGATCCATAGGTAGGTATAGAAATTAGAGATATGATTGCTGATTAGTAGTTGGGTGGTTTTAAGGTTTAAAAATGAAAAACTATTCCACACTAATAAAAACGTAAAAATCCTACAGCGCTGCCTTATGTGCAATAAATCCCCTCAGTACCTAACCACTAACTAGTTACGTACATAGTTCAAGAG
The DNA here is from genome assembly GCF_910591565.1 of Cydia splendana. Taxonomy (NCBI): domain Eukaryota; kingdom Metazoa; phylum Arthropoda; class Insecta; order Lepidoptera; family Tortricidae; genus Cydia; species Cydia splendana. The sequence continues at coordinate 14,172,379 of NC_085974.1, forward strand.
CGCCTAGAATTTCTTCGCAAACTTGTCTTTGTACATTTCCACTGGAGATAAAAATCCTCATACCAACTAGTGAACTATCTAAATAAAAATTTCCAACCACATTTTCCCTTTGGATATCTCTCTCGGCGTCGCAGCGTGAAATGGGAAATGTAAAAAGTGCAGCAAAAGGGACAAACAGTGGAGCAAAAAGGGCATGTGTCCGCTCGCGCCGTCTGTGGTGCAGAATTTGTACAAATAACTCGGTGCGCCGGAAACCAGTACAGGAGACTACTACGAGACTGGGTGACTAAAAAGTGACTTGAGAAAGTAGTTAATAATCACTTTGTTGCACAAAACCAGTGTTATATTAGATAGATGCACACGCAAAGACAAAGGTGAATCCTTTGTGGGAACTGGGAAATTGATCAACTAACCTTATGAAATAGCCTAAACATAGCCTTACACAATATAAAACTATTGGTTCTGTGAACTCCTCCGTGAAACTCCATACTTCCGCCATTTTGAAAAATATCCATATTACTGAAACGACAGAATATTCCATATAATTCTCAAACCAGATCACAAAATTTCACGAGGATCGGTTTAGAAATGCATGTGCCAGAGGAGAACAGCTGGACAGACGGCCAAGATTGCCCAAGCTAAAATAGAGACCCTCGCTCCTACTAGGTCTGCGCTGTCTTGGGATTAGATAAATGATGGACTCCTTTACGATATTTATTGAAGACCTCAGTGAAGAAATTGTGAGTTTTATTTCCGACTGACGTGAAAGACTGCTGCTTTTTAATTATGCTTCTGCCCAGATACTCGAAACTACTTACAAATTATATACTTGTATAGGTACCATGTCCATTTGTCCCATCGTTATAATTATGGTAAGTTTATAAATATTTAATGTACCTACAATCCTTAGTAAGGGCCAGGCATAACCCCCAAAATGCACGTGGAAAACTTTTATAGCGCTAGATTTTTAGAATTTCGCGGCTATCTCAAGACATTTGAAGTATTTGCATCAAGATTCTAGTGCTTTATCGTGTGACTTAGAATCCATTGACTTTGGCTAAGCCTGGCATATTGATGAGCTTCTAACTCCATTTATATTCACAAAGATTTTTTAAAACACTATGAGGTCATCGAACCGAGTGTAATGCCAAACTGTCATTCAAGTAAAAAACTTAAAATTACTGTTCAAATATCAGTGTTGAGAATATTTATGCTTGCGGATTCATCGTCGTGCCAAACGTATCTATTTTAATATCACTGCGAAATCGTCTATTTTACAGAATAGAAAATACATTTTCAAGTAACTTTTCGTTCTTTAGTAAAGAGTATTGTATTTTTAGCAGAAGATGCATCTAAAGTTTGACGTATGATCGAATAGTAATTAATTTGCTACAGACTTGCAAAATGAAGGGTTTCTTATTTCGATTAGGCATCAGGTACGTACCTATCTAAAATGATTATTTAGATTTTTACTTCTCAATGCGATATTCAAGGCAATTTATAAATCAAATTTCAATCTCGAGTACCGGCAAGGTATGTATTAAAAATCGTCACGGACAAAGTGCCAAAGTGGTTGTGTATACATATTTATTTTAGGCACTTTATCTGTGCCGTAGTGCCAATATTTAATACCTTGACTGTACAGTCAGCAAAGTAATCTGCTGCACACCCCATCATGTAATTTTGCAATACTATTATTGTTTTGGGATCACGAGTACCTACCTACCTAACTACCTATACTTATACATGTCTGTACACATAATGTTTGTCTACTCTTGTGTCTAATGGAATGAAAACCGTTGCTTTGCTAAGAAGCGTTGTTATATACTCGTAGCCGTGTGTGGCATAATTTTCATAAAGAACAAGTCCTAGTTGTCCTGTCAACTCCTTTTCGGTCCTCAAGGTGGCTATCGATATTCAGACCGAGAAGAAAACTTTACACATTCATGTTAAAAATAGCATATTCTAAAAGCTAAAACGGATTAAAACTACAGTTGGTTGCAAGAACCCGTGTGACTGGCCTAGAACAACGGAGCGTATAGTATTCGATTCGTCACCGCGCCGTGACTTTTTGTCATAGGCTTTACATAGCCTCCTAAAGCCCAGCCATACAAATGAAAAATCCATAATTTGCCACTGAAATTTGAACCTGTAGTGTAGGAAATAGAGTTGATTTTGCGTTGTTGGAAAATTGAAGGAAACAAAGCAAAAGCGACTCTGTTCCAATTGAATAGGATTTAAATTTAATCGAACTGAAGAGGTACTATAGATAGGACCTTGGGCCTAGGAGGATATACGTTTACACAGCGACCGATACTTGATCGAGTGAAGAAATAACGGTATGGGCAATTAGACGGTGAAATTTTGGTGGCTTGGCTAATTTTGTTGCGATACATAATTAAGCAGCTATAATGGAGTTTTTGCCTAAGGTAAAAAAAAAATATGATTTTATAATTTATCGCTGTGGATAAAACATTGCCTTCATCGGTGTCATCAAGGCACTTGAGAAACGATATAAATCCTTCAACCTGGATAAATTATATAGTATAAATAAGACTAGTCATTTCATTTTTATCTCAATTACCGTAAAATGGGGTGAGTATGAGTAGGTGCAAAACTGACATTCAAACCTCGATAACATTTTATTTTTACATATGCAAACTGAATGGTGTATATAAATATGTGTTCCGGACGTTTGTATTTTAGTTTTTATTTTATTTTGGGTAGTTCCGTTTCATAACTTTGACGATAAACAGGAAATCCCACCTCACCCCGTAGTTCCTAGTATTTGGGATGAGTTGGATTTTCATACAAAGGTGATTTTGGAAGATTGTTGATGATCGTTTTTTTTTTTATTATGAGTATACTATAGCTCCATTTTAAATTGGAATACATTATTTTTGTAGCAGTAGCCTTAAAATCCCATCTCACCCCCCTTCATTGTCGTCATCTTACTTGTACAATACTAAATATAACTAGCATTGATAACTATTGATGGTGTCAATTATTTATTTCAACTACCAGAATCAAAGACAATCGAACACATCTGTCTTGACCACAGCAGGTGCGTGGAGCGGACCGTGGTTCCTGCAATCAGGTCGGAAGGCAGGAAATTTGCGGCCACAAGGGAATCACCTTACTGCTGTAACTAAATGGTAGTGTTGGTAGGCACTCGAATCTTTTGAGTTTCAATTTGAGGCTTAGCGATTAAAAAACTTCCGAGTCTTTTAAGTCCCGAGTAGAGTGAAGGTGGCCTAGCGGTAAGACCGTGCGACTTTCAATCCGGAGGTCGTGGGTTCAAGTTCAAACCCCGGCTCGTACCAATGAGTTTTTCGGAACTTACGTACGAAATATCATTTTGATATTTACCAGTCGCTTTTCGGTGAAGGAAAACATCGCGAGGAAACCGGACTAATCCCAACAAGGCCTAGTTTCCCCTCTGGGTTGGAAGGTCAGATGGCAGTCGCTTTCGTACTAAACTAAAACTAGTGCCTACCTCAATTCTCGGGATTAGTAGCCAAGCGGACCCACGAGCCCTGGCAAAAAGCCGGGATAAGGCGAGGAAGATGCGGTAAGTCCCGAATCGAGTCCGTTATTGAGTCATTTTAAGCGCACGAGAGAAGTACGAGCACGATAACTAAATAAAATCAACAAAACTGAAATCCTTAGTGCATTTAATAACTGGATATTTACTGGAGTCGCCGTAAAGAGTTTACCCCTCTGCCGAAAACCTTGCACAATTGTGCAAACTTTTGTAAGGACTGAGGTTTATCTGACATGGCTATTTGTACGTTACGTGTGTGTGTGTAACGTACAAATAGGTAACCAAATAGCCATGTATAGACCACAGACATAGACATTTGACGTGCCCCTCCCCCGCAAAAATCGACCCTGTTTTGTACAGAAAATGACAGACATAGACTAGGAATCCTCTAGACGGAGTTTAGAGCAATTATTTCATATAACCGATGCTGCCAAAAATGCGGGGGTGCGCGGGACGAGGTGAGCAAAATCCCGTGCCGTGATTGGTCCGTTCAAATACACGGACGTCACACAAAGACACTTTCGTCTCGAACATGGAGTAAAAGTACCGTATGCGTGGCAGAGGGGGTAGCGCGACTATGCTAAGTCTGGACGATGTTTTGTCTGTGATGACAGACAAGGCGTCTCCAGTTACCTACTAAATGCTCTAGGCTGATAGTGTGTGGTTCACTTTTTGACACAACAATCATATTTTTGTGATACTTACATAATTTTTTGTATTGGTTTGCAGGTCCCCACTTTCCCACAGTGTTTGCACAAATATCCGTAAATACAAACAAATGTATGGACCATATGTTGTCTTTAATAAAGAATTTTTTTATTTTTTTTTATTTTAATATCCGTAAATAGTACTATCGCTTTGTTAAATAGTTATAAATAACTTTTGCTCTCCAAACCTCATCATTTATGGTTTTGCGCTCCAATCAAGCAATAAGAAATGAAGTAAATCAAGGTAGGCAAAAACGGGGGTGATTTTCATACACGTAGCAATGATTGGTGTCGATGCCGATGCTGATGGTAGACTAATTAATAATAAAGATTGTTCATCTCCATGCAAAGATTACACAGTAGCGTATAGCATAGTTGCTGTAGATATATACGCCATTTATTTAACACTCAAACAGCTCACCAGGCCGCGTAGCCAACATGCCAATCACTTACGCTCCGTAGCGATCGAAACGCAACTGTCACTGTCGCACTAATATGGAAGAGTGATAGAGAGACACAAAGCGTTTCGTTATCGATTGTCACCTTGGCTAGGACGGCTGTACTTTATTAGGAAGAGTAAATATGTAAACTTACGAGGAGTTATATTTTGTGCATTTTTCTAGTGTAAGTAAGTATAATACTTTTCTGAATACATGTCAGATCTTACGCAATACTCGTGTTGTTTACTTGCTGCCTTACTTCCCGCTCCACATACTGATGCTTGCGAATATGGCATTGTTGGTTTCCAGATGTATTTTTTATGAATGCTTTATTTGTGTCGCACCATGCCTATCCAATCATATTTTTTTGGACATAAATATGCCTAGTATATAATAGTCAGGTCCTGCTTGGTGGCCAAACTTGGCAGTAATAGTGGACCAAGAGAACAGTAGGTATGCATTTTTCTTTTTGGATTACAATACTAATACATAACAGAGAGCCATTGTCAAATTATGTACCTACCTATTCCTGAAACATCTCGCGCGAAACGCACTGTCTATCTGCAAGCGCATTATGAAGGTCTTTACTCTTTAGCTGTCTCTGACTAAGGTGATATAGGTCCGGCTACGTGTGAAACTTTGTATAAAATTATACCACCGACCGCAGCCGCGGACATGGTAGTTTTTGTGCCCGGATAATTCGATTGGGTTGTGTGAATTCAAGGTATAATTCACGTTGTACCTACACAAGGCAGGTTCATTCTATTGTTAAGGACTGATGAGAATCTACTTTTTTTTATACTACATCGGTGGCAAATAAGCTTACGGCCCGCCTGATGGTAAGCAGTCACCTATGGCCTATGGACGCCTGCAACTCGTGAGGCGTTGCCGACCCTAACACTACGCAGCCTCGTGCTACCCTCCTCCCTCTACCCTCCACCCTCTACTACTGTGATTCCAAGGATTTGTCTCATGTGCAAGGACAGTTACAGTTAGTTGCAACCACATTTAACGGACCGATCTAACAATAAAATTAGTGAACGTTTAAACGGTGACGGTCATTAGCAAATAAAAAGAAGAGTTAACCTAATTTTACTTGTAATTCTACCAGTCATGATTGTATCATAACAAAACCTAACAAACACAGTTGATATCACGATATCACCCCGTTATCGCATCTTATTTATACTTTTTAAGTACCCTAATCTTTAATCTGGAGCATTGCGTTGTATGCGAATGAGACATGGACACTGAGACAAAAAGATAGAAACAGGTTGGAGGCTTTCGAAATGTGGTGTTAGCGGAGGATGGAGAGGAATAGCTGGACTGAAAGTAAGACTAATGGAGAGGTCCTGAGTATGATAGGAGAAAAGCTATGCTTGTTAAATGCAATAAGGAATAGGCTGATGATAGGATGGTAGGACACCTTATACGGCATGACAACTTTTTCCGAAACATCCTGGAAGGCAGGATTGAAAAGACAAGAGAAGAAGGGCGCCAAATAAAAAATAATGCGTCGTATGAGGAAATTAAAAGACTGGCACAAGAAAGAAATGATTGGCGATTACTCCACCGACAAGAGCAAAACTCTTAAATTACGTTGATGATGAATCTTTAACCATTATATTGCCATCAGAAAAAACGGCCGTTTCCCCTAATATTTTTGACCCAGCTTTAGTTTTCGAACATCGCGAACAATGACATTGAACCTGTTATCAATAGCACCTCATTACGCCGAGGACAATTAGTTAGTTTCCACTTCGCAGTTTCAAGTTTTACTAATAAATCGCGTGGAGAAATGCTTTGGGAAGAAACTGTTTTATGAACGTGTTATATTATGCCTTGTTAATGTTGGCAGTGAGTGAGTAGAGTGGACGATTTATGCCAGTGTTAACCGTGAAAGTTACAGAATACAATGACTAAAATCTACGTAGATTTTAATATCGGAGAAGTTCAGAGCGGACTATTGAGCCATTTTCGCAAAATAAATAAAAACTACAATACATACTTCCAGGTCTTTTAGCCTTACAAAATGTTATATATAGGTATTTAAAATTAAAAGAAAAATGAAAAAATTCACCGCTTCGGGCAAGACTCGAACTTGAAGCTCCGGCGGCTCAGTTGGTAAGCGATTAGACAGGTGTTCCAAAAGGTCGCAAGTTCTAGTCTTGCCCGAAGCGGCATTTTTCCTTTAAATATTTTTTATGTAGTATTTTATTGCATGTTACATGTTTCAGACGTAAAACTCAATTTATCCAAGGAAAGACCTAAGCCCTCCTACAGGTATACGTACCTATAACACAGTCGGTCAACTCTACTGCCGTGAATGTGAAAGAGTTTTTAAGAACAAATTTATCCTGGCCAGCCACATATGTAAGAGCTCATGAGAGGAAAAACCCTCGATTGCTGAGGCGACGTCATAAAAATCGATGTGGAGGACTATATACGTAGGTACCTGTTTTCACGAGTAGGTACCTTTATCACTCAGCTAAAAGGTGTGTAAGTACATACTGGAGCGCTAACAATGATATCGTCTCCGTTATCAATAGCCTCATTACACCGACGAGCGCAATTAGTTTAAGTTCCTACTCCGCAGTTTCAAGTTTTACTCGAGCTAACAAATCACCGCGACAACTTTTAGACACTTTTATGTACTGCTGTAGTGTATATTATTTAGTATCATGTTTAAATTTGTAGTAAAACATTTTATTGTAGCAAAATAACACATAACAACCAAAAAAATAAACTACAATAACAACCAAATATGTAGTGTATTTCTTATACACCATATTGTTAGTTAAGAATAAACAGAACATTAAATACAAGTTTCAAACTACAGGCGGTCTTATCCCTGAAAAGCGATATCTTCCTGAAAAAAATCCTAAAAAATCCTGAAAAATCCTTGGGGTAGCAGGAGACGACAGACCAACTAAAAAAAAAAAAAAATGATGTACACTAAATTGCTTATTTAGCAAACTAAGGCTTACAACATTGAACAGTTTTGTATACCTAAAGGATGACTCACGTTAGACCGGGCCGTGTCCGGGCCGGAGCTTGGGGCGCATCGTTTTCTATGGAAAGCATCACGTGATCACCTGTCATGTCATAGAAAAGTAAGCGTCGGAAGCTCCGGCTCGGACACAGCCCGATCTAACGTGAGTCATCCTGAATTCTATGTATTTTTTCTCGCAGTCAGTTTATATACTCTAAAAAGTCGATATAAAACGAAACCTATGATTGATACACGCTAAGGCATGCAGATCAAGCGTTCGAAGGAAATTCACTTAGAGCGCGACGTGCGAGGAATAATTTAACCAATAACAATCCAACGGCTAATTTTAGCGGCCACTGGCGGAGGTGACAAGCGTGAGAGCTTTTGTGTCACTTGGTTCCATGCCTACATCCTATACCTACGGACGTGGGTACTCATGAAGTAGCACACAAGTACCGTACCTACTGACTGTAGTACTCATGGAGTACCTATTTAGCACACAAGTACCGTACCTACTGACTGTAGTACTCATGGAGTACCTATTTAGCACACAAGTACCGTACCTACTGACTGTAGTACTCATGGAGTACCTATTTAGCACACAAGTACCGTACCTACTGACTGTAGTACTCATGGAGTACCTATTTAGCACACAAGTACCGTACCTACTGACTGTAGTACTCATGGAGTACCTATTTAGCACACAAGTACCGTACCTACTGACTGTAGTACTCATGGAGTACCTATTTAGCACACAAGTACCGTACCTACTGACTGTAGTACTCATGGAGTACCTATTTAGCACACAAGTACCGTACCTACTGACTGAGACCTACCTGCTACTGTAGGTACAGTCAGCAGCAATATTAGCGGATGAAACAACACGCCAAAAGTATCTGCTACCCTGGAATACTTTTCCAAATAGAGATAAAACTAAACAGTTCGCGATCAGAAGTATTTCATAGTCTTATTATCCTACATCCTACTTTCGCCGAACTATTTCGCCTCGCCTAGGACAAACAAAAATATGCGGAGCTGACTGCTAACCTTCACTATACTCTGTATCTTTAGGTATTTAAATAAAAGTAAACAAAATCTACCCTCAAATGGCTTCTTAACCCAGTTGAGGGTAGATGAAAACTTTACACGATCAAATTATGTAAGTTAAAGTCAGGTCGTTCAGTGACAGATTCAGGCGGTTTTGTATTTGGTTGGTTAACCAATTAATGTTATAACTACCCGAAAATGTACAAATTGTTTGTTTACTTTTATTTAAATACCTACCTAAAGATACAGAGGCACCTGAAGAAGAAGATTATCCTACATGTAGAGATATATATCTCTTTATGGAAAGCTGTTAGATAATGGTAGATTATTTTGACACGTAGTCTGATTAGTTAATTTTGATGTTAACTGGACAATGTCAGTCTTTGCCTATACAGCGATGTGAAAGGAATAAAATATCTACGTCAATCAGTCTCTGAGAAAACGCATTTAACCGTTTGCAAAACTCTTGCTCCGCTAACAAAGTTTTGTACGAACTCGGAGCACTAAAAATAGGACTATAGAGGTGAGCGTATGACTAGTTGAAGATGCGGTCACACGAGGCGCAATGGACTTGTCCAGATCTCCAGTCGAGTTGCGGGTGTATGTGTAGGAGGGCTTAGGTCGCGTCTTGCTTGGCTTTGACAAAGTTTGGCTTTGCGAACCACATTAGGGCATTTCATAATCCGGGTATGAATTGTTGATGGAGTCGCCATTGCCGGATACGGCAAGGAAGGAAGGTTAGGAGGATAAGTTAATGACTGTCAATTTGAAAACATGTCCATAAACATAATTTTAAGTTAAAAAGTCATAATTTTCCTGAAATGCTTTTAAGTTAGGATGTCGTGACTCCATTCTAAAGGGTTATGAAGTTTCTTACAAAGTTATTTGTGCCTGCCGACGGGACCCCGGCCGGAACATCTAACGCCTTTGCCTCCGTTCAGTAAAGCAATTTGCGGAGCGTGCCGAGCTGCAGGTACGGGCAACATCAGGGACTGAAGTCTATATGCTGCTCAGGATTACAGTGTCTACTGGCCTTCACCATATTGCGGACTTTCCGTGGTACTAAAGTTGGTCAAGCAGATCTTGTCAGTAGAAAAAGGCGGCAAATTTGAAAAATGTAGGCGCGAAGGGACTTCGTCTCATAGAAAATTTGAATTTCGCGCCTTTTTCTACTGACCAGATTTGCTTGACTGTCTATACATACAGTTACCCGATAGTCGTAACAACCAGTGACGTTGTTATTAAGCACCTAATACCACCCAACAGTAGCCATGCTGCATGAGTTGCATTCTCGCGCGCGACTCCATACATCTAGCGCGACTTCAAGTATGGACTCGCGCGCGAGAACGCAACTCACTAGAGCGCCAGAGAAGTTGGCGAGTACTGACATTTATTTGACTATACATGAGCACATTATTGCCATATGTACCTAAGCTGCTTGTAGCGACACTATCTCAAGGCTTAGGGCATTTAATAACTGGAGTCGCCTTTAAGAGCTTACCCCTCTTCCGAAAAACTCCTAAAATGTTGTATGGGCTGACATGGCTATTTGTACGTTACGTACAAATCATGTAGAAATAGCAATACATTTGACGTCCCCTCCCCCGCAAAAATCGGCACACTGTTTCGTACAGAAAATGACAGCCATGACGTCTCCAGTTATTAAATGCTCTGTCTCAAAGCCAAATAGAATGTCAGGCTTTAATTTAAATCTGTATCACACTTTACGTTTCTGAATAAACTTCCAGCGAATCGTAAAGCAAACAGTTGAATACCTAATCGGCATACACACGTATATCTCGGCCGCTATAAATTGTAATCAAATCATGGCCGCCAACAGGTGCGGGCTCATTACTGCTTTCAATATTTACTTGGAACTGACGCAGGCAGCCGGCACTGCTACGTGGTACTGGCAGGTTGGAAAATATACCTACGCTTTTATTTGTTTTACTTAGAATTCGTATATATGTTTGGATGAATCAACTATTTCTTGCTGCTGTTCCGTCCCGTCACACAGGCGACGATAAAATCACAGTTCAAATTGTATACCTAATATCAAATTAATAGGAAAAATAATGAAATTTTAAATCTGACATATAGTGCATCTTGTTATATTATCTTATAAGTATGTGCACTGTTTTTTTTAACATCAAGACATCCATTACCAGCTGGTGTGAGAAATAGTTATTTACGATACAAGTGCGGAAAAGAGGAAATTCGAAACGAGTGGCGATAAATTAAAACACGACCGAAGGGAGTGTTTTCAATCGGCACGAGTTGCGAATTACCTATTCGCGCGTGTATCGTACAACGTTTGACAGTACATAATATATGGCCCTTAAACTTTTGACATACGCACGAAATGTGCTATTTTACGCACTAGTGCGAGAAAATAGGACCATATGTACTGTAAAAGTATATTTTGTGTGTGTGTAACATTGTTCATTAAACTAAAGCGTAAACAAATAATCTAAAACAATTCCAAGGCCTGCACTTGCATGTCAACATCGGTTATTTAATCGTTCTAGCCCACTTTCAACCAGTACAAGTTAATTTTCGCTTATCGCGCCATCTATAATTTTAGGACGTGTGAACAACCCCAAATCAGCCAATCTAAAAGAAAATGGACGACATGTTCATAGTCCAGCCCTCTGAATTATGGCTTCCGTGACCGGGCTTGTGGGGAAATAAAGTGAGGTTAAGTTGCTTTCAAATTTCGTGTGACAGTTATGGTAGGGCGATAAAAATATTGTGTCCTAATAGTTTCACCAATGGAAAAGGTTCAACCACGGTTCAGCCCTTTTCAATAGAAAATCAAATACATGTATGGATGTGATGATGATGATGGTATACTGTTATCCCTCATCGCTTGATGAGGCTCACAGAACACACAGTACACAGGGCTCTCAGAAGGGATTTCCATTTTTCACGGTCCAGCGCAGCGCGGCCTCCTCCAGTCCTTTTCCACTGTGCTCCAGGTGATGTAGGTATGTATGTAGGTTTGGTTCGTACCTGGTCCAGGCTATATCGTTGGCTATTCAGCGCGGGAACGCCGCTGATATTTTGGGGACGTTTGTGGCGGGTACTTACCGGATTAGGATATAGGTTTATGGCTTATTATTATGTGTTTTGTAATGACCAATTTCCTTTTAAATTTGACGATGCGTGTTGCGGATGACATATGTGAAAATATACATTGTATGTAAGTAAAGTAATGTCTATGGCATGTTGATATTGACATTCTAGGCTCATCGCTGTTGCCATGGGATTAGCCAATGAAACAAACATCTTTGCAGTAGTTTACCATCAGCCCAAGTTTTTAACTAAAAAAAAAACACAAAGCGTTGGATTCAATATGTATATCAGTATAACATGCTTGCACACATATGATTGTCCTAGTCTAATCTTAAATTTCATTTTCGTAATCAATTTCACTTAGATATCCAAAAAAAATCTTACCTAGCTTCCCAGGATAGTAATTTTTTTATTTCAGTGTAAATAAATACATATTTAGAATGAAAATTCAAAATCAAAATTATCTGTAGGTATTTTTTTAAATGTAAAATTAAACTTGTACGCGCACATCATAACCCACATAGCAAGAACACATGGTAGCCCGAAACAGGATGGTGCGTGCCGACCTTAAAGATGGTATCGTTTACTTTCATTATTAATTACAAGCAAGGGTTCGGCATAACTGGTGTAATTTATCGTCGAGCCACAGTTTAGATATTAGTGAGCAGTTCTTCAACTGCATACTCGTACGTTACTCATCAGTAACGCAGTCACAACAGATAACATTTTACAATTTTTATCTGAGCAAACATTACAAGTACTTAGCTAATAATGCTACTATCATGTAAGTTGTCTTCAAATTTAGCAAAGAACGACCCTCTCTGTGAAAAACAACGAAACCTCTTTGAAATTAGGTTTGTTTTCGTATTTATGAGTAAGAGATGTTTGTCAGAAGAAAATATTAGCTTGCGATAAAAGCTTGAATCAAAGTGATATTTCTGTCAAAATATCTATTCCCATGAGCAATAATAGCTGCTATGAGATGTTCAACATCCAGCAAACACCCTTGTACCTTGTCCACCTCAGATTATTGGTTTACTATCCAATTCATTTATCTAATAGACAGTACCTAATACTTACTAATATTTGTTTTTATCATTCTCATCAAGTATAAAACAAATAATGAGGAATTATTTATCAGTGATCTATTTGGTATGAGACATACGTTTCGAAAGTTGTTGAAGTGAATGGAAATTGAACTTGGCTGGACACGCTATCGCGTGTCTAGATCACACAAAACAAAGAAGTAAGAAGGGCGCGCATTCTTTGTTCCGTGGGAAATCACTAGGTCTCTACAGGGCACAAATTTAATCACAACACCATAAGGGGCTGAACCTACCTACCGTTTGCAGCCAAACCTGGATAAATTAGGCAGTCGTGTAACGTTTTCTAAAACTAAAAAGACTGCTTAAAACTTATACTGTGTGCTACGATACGTGCGGATACGTATTTCGGTAACGTGGTGATTTTTACGAGCGTTAGCACGCGAGCATTTAAACTTTACAATTTTCGATTTAAACCCATTTGGGTAGAAGGGCTGGGGTTGTAGCTTACACAGGATTTATTTGGGATTTATCAAATACTTATATTTAAATTTTTATTTAAATAAAAACATTCTTCGCCGTTCTTTTTAATGTAAATTATGTCAGTGGCAAAACAGACCTCAGGGTGTCTGATGTTATGAAGTTACTTACGGTAACATGTGACGGGATTTTCGTGTTAAAATATCGGGATGTTATCACCGCAAAATAAGGGGAAAGTGGACCACTGCTTACAAACTTAGTCCCCATTTTCCACTCTAGATAGCAGTGTTGGCCGTAATGGTTAATTCTAATTAACAATTAATCAATTGCATTAACCATTAATTCCGCAATTAATCAATTGCATTACGCATCAATATAATTAAAATTAGTTAGAATTGAAGTTTGAGACGTTTAATTACATTGATTGTCAATCTGCATTAACGTTTAATGGAATTAAATAATTTATTTCATAAACTAATAATTAATGTTACTTTTGCTTGGAACTATTAAAATTATTAATAAAAATAACCATTAATACAAGCTTCAGTGAATTATCAGATCGTGATACATATTTTAACATGAGACTACACTATATGTTTCTATACACTCATTATAGGTGTATTCCTATTTGTCGCTGCCATATGTGAGTTGGAGACAAATGGGAAACGGGGACAAATGCGATTTATATGCAGAACCTATTCCATCTGTTCCAGGTGGGAACAAATGGGAAAACATCAGAAAATGATGTGTTCCCATTTGTCCCCACCTTATTGCTGTGGAGACAAATGGGAAACGGGGACAAATGGGATTTATATGCAGCGTCTATTCCATCTGTTCCAGGTGGGAAAAAATGGGAAAACATGGGAAAATGATGTGTTCACATTTGTCTCCACACCAATAAGGTGGGGACAAATGGGAATGTTTTATACGAATGAATATGAACGGCGGGGAACAAAAGGGATACACCCGATATTAGTGTTCCCATTTGTCTCCGCTCCAATAAGATGGGGAAAAATGAAAATATTTCTATGCAGCGTCTTTTCCCATGTTTCTATACACTCATTATAGGTGTATTCCTATTTGTCCCTGCCATATGTTAGTTGGAGACAAATGGGAAACGGGGACAAATGGGATTTATATGCAGAGCCTATTCCATCTGTTCCAGGTGGGAACAAATGGACATACATCAGAAAATTATGTGTTCCCATTTGTCCCCCCCTTATTGGTGTGGAGACAAATGGGAAACGGGAACAAATGGGATTAATATGCAGCGTCTATTCCATCTGTTCTAGGTGGGAACAAATGGGAAAACATCGGAAAATGATGTGTTCCCATTTGTCTCCACATCAATAAGGTGGGGACAAATGGGAAATATTGATATGCAGTCTTTTCCTACATGTTCCCCGCGGGGACAAATGGGAATTCACCCATTATTGGTTATAATGGGTGCATTATTGGTGTATTCCCACTTGTCCCCTATGCATGTGTCCTACGCCATACATGAGAAGGGACAAATGGGAATACATCATTTTCCGATGTTTTCCCATTTGTTCCCGATTCGCGTGACCTACGCCATGCATGAAGCTGGGACAAATGGGAATGTTTTATATGAATGAATATGAACGGCGGGGAACAAAAGGGATACACCCGATATTAGTGTTCCCATTTGTCTCCGCTCCAATGAGATGGGGAAAAATGGAAATATTTCTGTGCAGCTTCTTTTCCCATATGTTTCTATACACTCATTATAGGTGTATTCCTATTTGTCTCTGCCATATGTGAGATGGAGATAAATGGGAAACGGGGACAAATGGGATTTATATGCAGAGCCTATTCCATCTGTTCCAGGTGGGAACAAATGTGAAAACATCGCAAAATGAAGTGTTCCCATTTGTCCCCACCTTATTAGTGTGGAGACAAATGGGATTTATATGCAGCGTCTATTCCATCTGTTCCAGGTGGGAAAAAATGGGAAAACATGGGAAAATGATGTGTTCCCATTTGTCCCTTCTCTCATGTATGGCATAGGACACGTGGAAAGGGGACAAGTGGGAATACGCCAATAATGCACCCATTATAACCAATAATGAGTGTATTCCCATTTGTCCCCTCGGGGAACATATAGGAAAAGACTGCATATAAATATTTCCCGTTAGCCCTCACCTTATTGGTGTGGAGACAAATGGGAACACATCATTTTCCGATGTTTTCTCATTTGTTCCCAACTGGAACAGATGGAATAGGCTCTGCATATAAATCAATCCCATTTGTCCCCGTTTCCCATTTGTCTCCAACTCACATATGGCAGGGACAAATAGGAATACACCTATAATGAGTGTATATAAACATATGGGAGTGTATATAAACATTTTTCCCCATCTCATTGGAGCGGAGCCAAATGGGAACACTAATATCGGGTGTATACCTTTTGTTCCCCGCCGTTCATATTCATTCATATAAAACATTCCCATTTGTCCCCACCTTATTGGTGTGGAGACAAATGTGAAGACATCATTTTCCCATGTTTTCCCATTTTTTCCCACCTGGAACAGATGGAATAGACGCAGCATATAAATCCCATTTACCCCGTTTCCCATTTGTCTCCACATCAATAAGGTGGGAACAAATAGGAACACATCATTTTCTGATGTTTTCCCATTTGTTCCCACCTGGAACAGATGGAATAGGCTCTGCATATAAATCCCATTTGTCCCCGTTTCCCATTTGTCTCCACACCAATAAGGTGGGGACAAATGGGAACACTTCATTTTCCGATGTTTTCTCATTTGTTCCCACCTGGAACAGATGGAATAGGCTCTGCATATAAATCCCATTTGTCCCCGTTTCCCATTTGTCTCCAACTCACATATGGCAGGGACAAATAGGAATACACCTATAATGAGTGTATAGAAACATATGGGAAAAGAAGCTGCACAGAAATATTTCCATTTTTCCCCATCTCATTGGAGCGGAGACAAATGGGAACACTAATATCGGGTGTATCCCTTTTGTGCCCCGCCGTTCATATTCATTCACATAAAACATTCCCATTTGTCCCAGCTTCATGCATGGCGTAGGTCACGCGAATCGGGGACAAATGGGAATACACTAATAAGCACCCATTATTACCAATAATTACCAATAATGGGTGAATTCCTATTTGTCTTCGCGGGGAACATATGGGAAAACCCTGCATAAAAATACAGAGACAAAAATTACGATGTTTATTCTTGTTAATTATTAATTATCAATCACATTTTTAATTTTCATTCAAAATTGATTTAGTTTTTAATGGTTTGTAAAGCAATAACCATTAATTCATTTTAATTGTTAGTGGTTCGAAATAAATTAATATTAATGCAAATTGATGATCAATGCAATTGATAATTAATTTCCCTTCAATGGTTAATGGTTAATGGCAATTAACCTTTTCAATGGTTAATTTTTAATGGTCAATTGCATTGACGTTCGGCCAACACTGCTAGATAGTATGTGTAAATAACAGCTATATATGGTTAATGTACATCAAATGTATAATAGTTATTTGTTTTACAAAGGGGCAAAGTTGTTGTCGAGTGGTTCGAAAAATGGAATCTTGAGCGTTGCGAGGGTTTTAAAGCACGAGGGTTAATCAAAATTTGCCCCTGAGTGAAACACAAAATTTTCACCACACCAACCCGAAGCAAATATTAAATGTAAAATATCAAACAAAATCAAACCAAATTAAATCCAAATTAATGTTATTAAATATTTACCATTCAAAATCATCATTTTAAAGTCAATTCTACCAGCAAACATAAGAAAACAACTCAAAATTTGCATTTGATTACTTTGCCTCACATGTGAATAAAATGCAACTTTGCTATCAGTTTTTGAAGTACAAAGTAAGCTTTCCGAGCTGGTGTGGTGAAAAAATATTTTTCATAATGTCAATATCCAGAGAGGATAATAGGGACTGCGTTTCTATGGGAAAGCGGTTGGAAAGTATTAATGTCAAAGTTTTGGACAAATATCATATTTGTAACAACAAACCCAACTAGCATTAACACTTCAACTCCTTACGTGACTGCCGCCGATAAAATTACCAACTCATCCTTACGACCTTACGGCATTTTCGGGTTAAAACATTTTCACATAGTTTTCAACTCGAACAACCTTGCATTTGCCCTCCGAAAACTGACCTGAGTACCTTATGCTACATTAGTTAGAGACGAGATTGGTTTGATTTTGGGTTTTAAAGCTGTAGTTGTTAAGAGTCAGGTGTCGTTAGAACGTGAGGGATGCGTAACCAAAAAGTACAAATGACTATTTGGTTACAGTATTTGGTTAAATAATAGTTTTCAACTTGTTGCGAGACGGCAGAGGCGGGTTGCGTATTTTTTTAAATAGGGGATAGGCTAATTAGTTTAAGTTGAAACTACAACAAGTAATTGTAAAAAAAATGTGACACAAACTTTTATTGCTGACTGTACTTCTTCCTTAGTTTTATCTATCAAGTACTTCTCGAGACCTTTACGGCTACCACCAGTTTTGACATTGACATAACGCTCACGTTTACGTAACTTACTTTCTATGCATCTCGCTCGTACTCGCATATGCGAGCAATAGTGCAAGCGAGATGTACAGAAAGTAAATTACGTAGACGTGAGCGTTATGTCAATGTTAAAACTGATGGTAGAGGCTCTTATGACGCTAAACTCAGTGTGTTTGTGTTTTTCCATCGCTCTGTTCAGCTAACTTTCGGATTGTTTCTCAATCATTTTTAGTGCGGTAGTCATGGTCAGTAAAGTAGAAAATACAAGTCCAAAAGCCAAAACTAAAATACATACAACAATGAATACAGATAAACTACGCGAACGCACAACATCGTACAATTCCCTTCCCTGTAGCTAATTACAAGAAACAAGACGTAAGTTGGCAAAACAAAGCACGGACAGACGAACAGCCTGACGCCACCCATATTTTCAATATAACGACGTTCCTAGATTTACGCAGAAACCCCAGAACGCATTGCGCTGCCATTCACATATCCAACTTACTAATTAAGTCACAAACTGAGAAGAAAGCTCTAACTTTGACAATGTTACTCCATACGTAACAGTCCATACAAAACACCAGCGTAAGCAGAGCTCTGAAAACCAGTAGTATACCTTAGAATCTTTTGACGCTCAATCAGTTTGATGGTGCAAGTAAGAGTGGTGAACGCAGAAAGCGAAGCCGCTAGCGTAGATCTATGCCTATTTAGACGCGTCCATTTGGAGACACGCATGCGCCCGGCGCCATATAGAGTAAACAATAGCGCACCAATGACAATCCGTGGCCTGAATATGGCTTGTAGCGGTATGAGAAAGCATGGTGTTTAATAGTGTGGTGTTTTGATGGCGGTAGACAGTTTGGGATTTATTTGATCAGAGATTGTATGCTATTTTCCTTTGTATGTATGCATAATGAAAGTTTATATTTATTTACTTCCATTTTTGAAATTTCAGTAGTTAACTACCAGTGCAAAAGGCTTTTAGGGACCCCAATAAATTATGAATTCAGATTATAATAAGATTCAGAAGCTTGTATTTTTATATGGTTTATCGTTAGTTTGGTTGACGTTGATCAGGATCAAAGAATATAATACTCAATCAGGATAGTATTCATTTACTAAGATACATCTCTGTAAATGTGTCGAATTAAATAAAAATTGTTTAATTCGGGTTCGAATTGACGAATTTGTGTTCATTACACGTCTTTCATACCATCAATTACTCTCATTTAAAAGACTGCGTGGAAATGCAAAATGCATGTAAAAGAAAAAGCTTGTAAAGTAATGAAAACACTACGTCGCATAAACGTCGCATAAAAGTGCGTTTACGGAGTTAGTGGAGCCTCATTAGATGTCTGACGTCATTAGGCATGCAATACGGGCATTCAGGCGACGTGTCGCGTCTGGTAGAGCTATGAATCTATGGTAAGTGGCCGGGTTTAATAAAGGTATGTTTTAATTTTAACTTATTTTTGGTTTAGCAGTAGAAGACCCAACATGGCTTCATTCTAATAGGGTATTAGTATGGTTTGTAGCCTACACAAATATGACTTATTAGCCGGCATTAGCTGAATACAGCGCTACCTAAATCACGACATATTGTCGTTTCGCATTTACGAACTATTTTCGCTACATACCATGACATAGACCATGAGGCCATGAGCTATGACAGCTTAGTAGCTTAAAATATTCTTTTTTTCTACAGATCATTTAAAAATTGTTTATGTTAAAGGAAAAATCAAAAAGGAATACCATAAAGTTCCACCACCACAATGGTATTGTTAGCGGACGTTTCTGCTTATAGTCCGACAAGAAATTGTAGAAAATTATTGAGGGCGCCACTTCCTACGTAACTGTCACATTTTTGACGTAAAATGCTTAAACATGGCAACAATTTAGTATGGATTTTTTTTAGTTTCATTTTATTTAATTTCTACTATTTTATGTCGCACTATAATACAAAATTAATTCAAATCATTGAAGTTCTATACTTTCCGAAGTCACAAAACAAGTAAGGAGCTAGTACAGTTGCACATGCCACTTAACTATGCACACTATGCCGGTTCATTTGCTCGCTATGCCCTAAGTGTGGGAGTTCGGAGATTCTCTGATTGTGCTGCCAACTTACACATGCGAGTGTATGTGCGGAGAGATGTATGTAAAGGGAAAGATTAATGGAGCTTAGGTTATGTGTGTAGCTATTTAAAACGTGGAACGTTTGGATTCAGATGTTTCGTTGGGTTTAGTATATTCACATATACAGAGTGATATTACATATACAGGACCAGCTCTACATAGGTACTCAGTACATGTTAATATATGCAGGACCAGATCAGAACACTCAGTAGGTAAATAAGTCGGTCAGCATCGTATTGAGATCGTATTTACTTTTAAGTAAAATAATCACACCTTTTTTTCCTGTTTTTAAATTTTCCGGTAGAAACAAATTTATTTAGCACCAAATTAATTGATTTTTAGGGTTCCGTACTCTCACTATCCGTCTGTCTGTCTGCCTGTCTGTCTGACAGTCACCAGGTTGTATCTCATGAACCGTGATAGCTATAGACAGTTGAAATTTTCACAGATGACGTAATTAACAACAAATACTAAAAAGTACGGAACCCTCGTTGGGCGAGTCCACTCGCACTTGTCCGATTTAAAATTAAAATTAATTGATTTTTTTAAATGATTTGTCTAATCACGTCAGATTAAAGTGTATCTATTTTCTTAAACTTTTCTTCACTTAAAGTTACTTTTTGAAATGGCAATGGCATTATAAATATTAAAGTTATACAACCACCACACCCTGAAATCATAAAAACAATCCAATCCAACGTATCCTCACTTTGTGAAATCGAAACCTCGAATAACAAAACATTTTCCTATCTCCATTTCTCAAACACCATTATGTGAGTGCGTATTATTTCCGAAGGTGTATTATTTCTCCTTAAAAGACAATAATTCACATTCAAATCGCTCGCCGCCATTTTTTATATCGCGTGTGTTTCGCGCCTTTTTCGGGTGCGGGCGCGTCCCTAATAAAATTAGGCATAGGAACAGAAGGCTTTGGAATATTTAGACAAGTCTATGCGAAAATTAACAACGAACGTCTTAAAATCATAATATGTAAGTTCACGAAATTATTGTTAGTAATGAGATGATTTTAGTAAATATAAGGCTGTAAATTGAATTTCGTGTGTTTGGTTTTTAAATAGAATAAAGTGGGTCAGTAAAATATGCATAATATATATCAAATTACAAAATAAAAGGCTACCACAATACCGAACTACAATATTTACCATTATCGCGATTTAACGCGAGACCACTAATTTCGCACCAATTAGTACTACCTAGACCATATATTATGTAGGTTCTGTGATTAAAATAAATTTTACTTTATTATATTACACACTTTTACAAAATATAGGGTATAGCTTTATCTTTCGTGGGACTTTAAATAAGAAGTAGCACTTGCTGCCGTCAAGAACTAATGACAATACATAAAGTACGCCACCGTGACACATCTAAATCCTGAAACAGCGCCATAAACCAGGTGCGAATCCACAAAAAGCGCCCGACAATGAATAATATCGCTTCATTTATTTACATTCCAGCTCTAGCGCTCAGCCGGTCTACTCGAACGCGACCATAAATTCACGGATTCATTCCTTGTCTCTGCCCAATGTTGATTTAACACGGTTTTAGTCTTATTGATTCTTTATTACGACACCCGTATTGTCTATGCGCACGCAACTTTTGCGTTTTGTTTAATTAAAATACGGTCTTGATGTATGTTTATTGTATTGTTTGATTACATTGTGGAGTTATTAATTGTCTATGTAAAGCAAACACTATCAGTTTTAATGAGTTTTTGATCACGCTTTGTAGGGTAGCTGTACAAATTTTGTCTGGAAATCAATCTTTGTTGATGGCAAGATGTTATTTATATGCGTGTATCATGCGATTCAGCAAAATTCTTTAATAATAGATTGTTTAGTCTAATTTGACAGCTCACGTAATGTCAAAAGAACGAAACGGTCATAGAGTCCATCTAAGCTAACTCTGTAAGTACTTACAAGTGTAAAAATATAGGTGCATATAACTACTCAAAAATATGTCCCATTCGTTGACATAAGAGCTATGGGACATATTTTTGAGTATGATGTGTGCAACCATATTTTTACACTTGACTGTACCTAGAGCCTGCTATTTAGGCAGGCGATAGTAGGGGAGCGCCAACATATAAACGTCGAAATATGAGGAATTTCACTAAATTCCTACCAAATCGGTACAGAGTTAGTTGTATAGATAGAATTGTAGGATGTAGAGCGGGCATTAGAGAGTACCTACCTATCACAATCTCTCTAGATGGGTGTTGTGTCTGGGGACCGAAGTCCAAAGAGAGCTTCTTAGGTTTTTTATTGCAAATGACTCGGGAAAGTTCCAAACTCCGAAAGCGCGATGTAGGATGTGCTTCATTCAAAGTTGCACTTGCATTCTTTATATGGAAGTGGCTCTACTAACGCTATGTGTTAGATTTTGTCGCACGTTGACAGACACAGAGTAGGCGCCAAAAACTCTTTGTTCTATTTCCCTAGAATTGTGTCAAATTTTTGTTAATGCCCTGGATGCCAGCCCTTTAAGCCAAATCTCATAGAAAAAGCTATGATGGCGCCACCTATGCAAACCTTTGACAGTTGCCAACCCCATTATGACAGACCTGTCTTTACGAAAATGATGTAAAATATTCACTTGAAACACAAAGAACTTATTGTCTCTCACCATTTTTTGCATATCCTTGGTCAGTCTCAGCTCATTGCGTGGTTTGATCGGCTGTCATTAGTTCACCAGTAATGAGCAAAAGGAGGAAGAGTGTTACCACAACAAAACAACCGGCCAAGTGCGAGTCGGACTCGCGCACGAAAGGCTCCTTACCATTACCCAAAAACGGCAAAAAAATCAAGTTTGTTGTATGGGAGCCACGCTTAAATATTTATTTTATATTGTTTTTAGTATTTGTTGTTATAGCGGTAACAGAAATACATCATCTATGAAAATTTCAACTGTTGACGGTTCATGAGTTACAGCCTGGTGACATACAGATGGACGGACAGCGGGGTCTTAGTAATAGGATCCCGTTTTTACCCTTTGGGTACGGAACCCTGAAAACAATGCGTAACTAGTGTTTTTATGTATAAAATGTAAAGATCTAGATTATGTCGTGCAATGACCGTGAATGTGAAGCTGAAGTCATTGTAAAGTAGAAGGGAAATAAAAAAATATAAAAAATAGTTAAGAAGCTTTTAATTTCTGACTTTCGGACAAAATATCTATAGTAAACTTAATATTTAGGTACATAGAAAACGAATTCAATATAATAAGGTAAAACAAAATAAATTAAATAATTTTCAATAGTCTATACATTCTCGGGCGGCAAGATATTTAGGGGCGGCAAATTGTGACAAATAATGTAGTCAATATGATGGGTGCTGAGAAAGGGGCGGCTTCAGGGCCTGGGGCCTTAAGGCGGCAAAAACTGCAAATCCGCCACTGTACGTTTGATAAACGATTGAAGTTAGATGATAGGTATTATACGTGCTTATCAAGCGCGCTTGACCATCTGCGTGGCTTTTACCTTTCAAAACTAGATGTCGTAAAGCATCCACTAATTCCCGGCCACACACTCGTATACGATCAACTGTTGTTGCCGCGAGCAATTTGCTTTCTACGCTACCTTCTAATCAATATCTCATTGCGCCGTGGTTGACCACTAAGTGGCGGTATAACGTGACTGGTACACATGTGCCGATTTACCGTGAAATCGGAACAATCGAACATGATATGGATAACAGTTATAGTCTGTATCTTTTAGGTATTTAAATTAAAGGAAACAAAATCTACCCTCAAATGGCTCCTTAAGCCAGTTGAGGGTAGATGAAAACATTACATGATCAAATAATGTAGGTTAAAGTCAGGTTGTTCAGTGACAGATCCAGGCGGTTTTGTATTTGGTTGGTTAACTAATAACTGTTATAACTACCCGAAAATGTACAAATTATTTGTTTACTTTTACTTATTTAAATACCTAAAGATACAGAGTATAGAACAACACACCAAGCTTAGTATGCGTAGTTTGTAGGTTGTAAGTGTCTATACTGCAAAACGTAATTCAAGACCAAAAAAAGTACGTCAATGTTGCCATTGCAATAATTTGTTTGTAAAATAGTAAATTCGTTTTGATAAATAATCACGCTAAGATAATTTATTCCTTAGTAATTTTACTCCTACTATTTAATAAAGTACTTTTATTTACTTATTTGTACATAAATACAAGACGCGCTAGTAAAAAAGTGGCAACATTTCTTACTTTTTTTGGTCTTGAATTACGTTTTGCAGTATAGTTAGGTAGCAAACATGTTAAGTACCATATTACATCTATCAGTTCTTTATTAGATCTCGCTACGAAAATCATTGGGTCACTTACCTGTAAAATTTTCGGATTTTCGTAAAATTATCTTAGGTGTCAACCATTATTGCAAACATGTTCCGAAACACGAAAAAATGTTTTATTTTTCTATTAGTTTTTCAGCCAATTAGATAGTAGTACCTAGTAGTGGCCAGGGGAATGAGATTGTTGAGGAATAACCCCTCTGATTTACCTGTTAAAGTGAGATTCGTCCTCCACCTGAACCGTGTTTTTTTTAAATAAATCACTGTGCCCTGTTTATCAAAAGCTTGTAACTTGTAATACAAGCGGATGTCACTTTTTGACAGCTTTTGTTAGAAAGGGACTTCCACGTGTATTACAAGTTACAAGCTTTTGATTAACAGGGCACTGGTCTAATTTTATTACACGCAAAGCTTAAACAAGCTGTCCGTTACAAATCGTCTTCGATTTTCAAAACAACGTCAACCGATTTCAATATCGCGTCCGTCCTATCAGCAATCGATCGTACAAATCCATCAACCGCGCCTGCCCATACCGGGCGTGCGTGGGCTATCGGCGATCGATCGCGCGACTGGTGTGCCGACTAATCGCACAAGGCTCAATCTTAATGAAAATCCTAGCGATGGCAGTAGCGGTGGACAACCGTTGGACTTTTCAAAATTTTCTTTAGAAGAGTTTTCAAAATAAATTGTAAACAGAGATAACCTATAAATTTTTGCGATGAATAATAAAGGACAGAGGCTAGAAAGAGATTCTGGTCGTAGGAACAAGTCACATATTATGAAATGGATCGGTGTTTCGGTATGACGCGTGCCGCTGAGCTTGTCATACCCACCTAAGATTCGGAAGAAGGAAGAAACATTCATAGATGAATATAGCCATCACTAGATGAGGCATTGGAAAGAGACTACGGGTAGGTAGGGTTTTAGGAATTTATTTTTTTTGTAAATATCTAAAATTACTAGAAACTATAAATGGCAATGATGCTATTTACTAAACCACTTTTAAGTTGTGACCACTTTTATGTAATAAATACACTTCGTCTTTAATGTGGGCATAGACGAAGTGTATTTATTACAAAATATTACGTAAATATTACGTCAATAAAACGAAATACTTTCTAATTGATACCAAAAGGAGGTACATTACCCAATGAATAAAACTGTTATCGCTTTTAAATATGTTTAATAAGTATATTAATACCTATTTATTTATCGCACACTTTTTCACACGGTTCGAACGTTAAATATTATCACATGAATTGTTTTTTTATCGTTTATTTACCTTATAGCATGTCATGATCACTTGTCTCATCTGTATTGGTAAGTGAAAACTTAAGCGCATACAAAGAAAAAATACCTAACTAAATAGCTTCTGCATATACTTAAAAACCTACCTAGGAGCTGCAAAGCCGCGACGAATTGCAAAGACCATCCAATTTCCTAATCACCCATGTACAATGTACCGTAAGGTCCGATATTAGTTTCCCGATTGTCCGCAGGGCGTCGCCGCTTAATGGGCTCCTCGCCATTCTGCCACTGGCATACATTCGCGCTATTAGCAATTCTGATACGCGAAAGCGATATTGACCACATAAGTGGAACTTTGTTGCGGCGCAGTGAAAAAAGAGGAGTAGGGAAGTTTGATAAACGGGAAAAAAAGGTAGCATTGCACCAATTTGAATATAATAATTTGACGTATTGTCAATATAAACGTCATATTTTCATTAATTCATGTCACTAACTTTTTAATCATCTACTCAACTGGAAAAAATCATGACAATACGCAAATAATTTAAAGAACAGAATATTAATTGATAATTTGATTCCAATAAGCTACCATGTTAAACAAGTCAACGTCACCACACCGCAATTAAAATCAAATTGCTGTAAGTTAGGGAATTTAAGGATACCTACCTATGAGTGTAAGTAGCAAAAAAAACTTGTAATTTTAGCGAAGAGGCCAAAACTAAGTACTTTACCTATAGCAATTATTAGAATAGCTAATAATAAGCTCGAACAGTGTTCATAAGCTTAAAGACTTTAAAGGATAGGTATTGGTAGCCGCTTTCAGGCAACACGGAGACAATTGAATGACGTTCGGATGTCAACTGCAGTTGTTGCCGCCCTTTAAAAGTGTTCCTTGTTTTTTAAAGTGTTCCTTGATTCTTAAAGTGTTCCTTGTTTTTTAAAGTGTTCCTTGATTCTTAAAGTGTTCCTTGTTTTTTAAAGTGTTCCTTGATTCTTAAAGTGTTCCTTGTTTTTTAAAGTGTTCCTTGATTCTTAAAGTGTTCCTTGATTTTTAAAGTGTTCCTGGATATTTAAAGTGTTCCTTGATAAAGTGAGTGACGGAATGAACGTCATACATAACCGCGACAGCAATGCAGCAGCTAAGATTCACATAGACACTGAAAAATAAAAAATAACTTACCTATCCCGTCATCGTCACCCATAGGAAACAATTTAAAACCAGCAAGAAAACTATCCTACTTCCCTTAATGTACTGCGGGCACGCCCGTCGTTTTATTTTATCACGTAGATATTATTGTCGATAGTGCATTTTAATAGAATGTTGGAATTACTACCCGATAAAGCGGTATTGGCCGCGTAAAACTACATGACGTAATAACTAGTGAGTTACATATATTCGTGCAGACATACTCCTATTTATGTAGTATTTTTATTTTTATTTTATATATTTATTAGACAAGAAGTGTTTTTTTTTGTTATGGACAAAGCTCCACAAAACTACATTTAGTTTGAGTGTGGAGTCAGGTATCAGTCTCTCTATTTTATAGGTACTTATTTAATTAAATTTATATTATAATAGGCTTACATCGGTAGTTATATTAAGTAGGTATGTCATGAATACTCTAAAGGGTATTCTAAAGGTACAAAATACACTCTGTTCTCGTCACCACAACCCACCGTACAAATCGAGAAATGAACACAACCGATATTACATCCATACTATATCATGATGTATTTTAATTAAATCTGAAAAACATTCACATAATGTACGTCAGCAGCAGAAGTTGCGAAGCTGGCGGAGGTGTTCAAAATGATCTTGACGCGAGTTTATTATTAAGAGCGTGTCAAGGTAATTTTGAACACCTCGCCCGCTTAGCAACTTCTACTGCTGACTGTACTCTGCACTATCAAGAAGAATATCAATTGTATTTTTCTCCCCTAGAAACTAGTCTAGTGAGACGGGAAACACTTCAATGGCTGATTCTGATTTGACAATATGTTAACATTTAATCTAGTTTTGATACGACAATGACAATTGCTGCAATGAACATTTAATCAGAGTCGAATAAATATCAAAAATATTAAAATCAGAAATGGCCTGCTGCTAAGACATTAGTACGATTGGTACTTAACTATACCACAGCACATGAAACTTCTATTTAAACACATGTCTGTGTATAGTCAGACAAATCGGCCGTTTAGCCGGCATGGTATGGTCACTTACCAACTATTTGCATATAGGATATATTTATCGAGATATTTCTGTCGTTTTATAGTTAATTTGTTATCGGAATAGATGCTAATGAAGTTAAATTGGTTTCAACGCCGTACGTTGAGGTTATTTATCTGAGTAGGTTTTTAGATAGGCATGACTGGTCTAGATCTGTGACGTAATTTAGTGTAATGACATTCTGAGGTCTGCAATATTTACGTACGTACATACGTACGTGGTATTTGTTGGATTTTAATTCTGAAGTATAGAAATATGACGTGGGTCCTTTTATAAGTAATGTGAGAATATATGTGACGTCCCACGGTCAAAGGTACCTTATGGCGGGTATGGAGTTATGCATACCCCAGTAATCTACAATAAATAAGCTATCGATAACACAAAAGATCAACCTTCTAGGTTGCGTAGTTACAGAGATATGATTTTTTGAAAATAATGTTGTGAAATGAGCAACTTTACGATACAGAAGTTTTAAGTTTAGCCGCCTAAAAAACTATGTTCCTGAAGTAAGTTACATAGTTGACTACAAATAATAATACCTTATATATCTGAGATTAAAAAAATATTGCGACTTGTTCTGTAATGCAAATAGAAACTTTTGATATCGACTGATTTATGTGTATACTAACCAATCTCTTGAAAATGAAGTTTTATTTCATTTTCACGATTGATTGCAATGAGCTCTCAAGATTTAAATTTTATCTATTAGAAAACGACACTGACAGACAGTTTAAGCAAAAAACAATACCGATTTAGAGGTGAAAATGTATTTTCTGACTTTTTCATATAAAATCACAAAATTGAATATTTTTACTTTTAATGTGACACACAATCAATTTTTCTGAGCACATATGAAATAAATTCTGTCATTCAAATGAAATAAATCCTAAAACCCCAACTAAATACTATATTTAACCCCTTATGCCACTTTAAACTTACATAACAATAACAGTATTTGCTCCATACATTTACGAAAAGGTACCTTATGGAAATAAATCTAATAATACATCACTACAAAATATCAATCATATTACAGTTTATCTTTTATGAATAGAAAATATTAATTTACATTAAACTGCCCCAAATTTAATTAGTTCTTCGTCATAATAATCTTAAAAAAGACCAATAATTTGTATGTAATGAAAAGGTACCTTGTGATTAAGTTACATGATGAGGCATGATGATGATGGAACAGTTAGGATAAACTAATAATATTTTGGGGTTAAGATGGTATAAATCGTCTATTTCTTATCAATAATATATTTCGGTTGCTATTGAAGATAAGCGGCATTGAGGTTCAATGACCTCAGATATTCCATAAGGTAATGCGTCGGGTATTGTCATTTTTCAGCAAACCAATGGCTGATTTACTGCATGCGACCAAACCAAATGAAGATTATTCTAGTTAAGAAAGACTTGACGAGAGTAACTTTGGTATAATAGCAGGCTACTTGGATTTGTGATGTCGGTCGATGTACGGTTATAATATTTGCTAGGCCCCCCAACCAGAACTGAAATTATCAAATTAGTTTTGCAGAATGCTAATACAGTTCTCTACCAACCTTCTTTTCCCGTATTGACTAGTTTTTTTGGGAATTTTCAATCTTTTTTCCATAAGGTACCTTTTCTACTAAACTCTGAGACGACATTACTAAGCTTATAACTAACTTATAACAAAAATAAAAACAGGTAAACAAACGTTACGCATTAAGGTTTCAGATCACACAATAAAAAAAATTGAGCATTTTTTCACCTCTTTACAAAACATTTCATATCTCCGAAACTAGAAACCCTCATAAGGTACCTTTTCCCGTGGAACGTCACATATGTATTAATAAATAACAGGATAGGTACAACCCAAGTAGCACAAATAGCTTGTATAGCAGCCGAATAATGAAGTACGAATACGCTTGAAGCTGAACATAAAAGTTGCATAAGAGCTGTATTAGCGTCTATTCAGCTTTTATAACTCTTAAATGGGCACAAATTTAGGCAGCCTTAAGTTCACATAGCTACTTAAGAGCGTTGTAGCAGCAATTTAACGGAGTTATAAGGGGTAACAGGAGTTATAAGAGGTGTATATTGACTGGGTAAGAGAACACCAGTTACCCTTTATTCAGCTAATATGTCACATGTGCGCCCTAATACCGGGAAAGATTGACGTTGGGCTGAATAAAAGATAATTAATAACATACTTTTACACCTCTGCCTTAAAAAGCAGCTATTATTTAGTATATAGTGACGATGAACGCAGAGGTGAACATATTTATATTGAAGCAAAAACGTTAAGCGCAACGACACCGTAAGTCATTTTGTTAAAGTGTTTAGTTAAATGTTAGTACATGATCTTTTATATATTAATGCAAGAAAGATGTTTGGGAATGCAAGTTTACTGACATTATATATATACATTATCTAAGAAAATTTCAGTGCGCCACGGAGATAATCAGTATTTATTTAAATCAATGATATAAATAAGCTATGTGTAAAAACTATTTCAGTGGTTTGGACAGAATTATGAGATAAAAAGTTAATAATACGTTATAGGAAGTACTAAACTAATGATTTAGGTTAAGAACTCATGCACAAAACCTTATTGTTACCTTTAAAAGATGGAAAAGTAATTTCAATTTTGTAGGTTATATACAATAAAATGGCGGTCAATGTTAAAAAGCAACGTGAACCGTTAAAATTCTAATATGCAGCATATGACTGTTATATATCTGATAAACAAACGTCGGACTATAGCGGGCAGTTTGAGGGCAAGGTAAGATTTACAAAAAAATCTTAACTTACGAGTATTATAATGTACCTACACTACATACTAGACTACATCTACACTACATCTTACATTATAATGTACCTAGTATTTGTAACATAGTTAATTAAATTAATTACCCGTTATCATTTATTCATCTTTAATGTGTAAATACTCTTTGAAGTGATGACTGATAGCCCACTAAAGTGGCCACTTAAAAAACAAATAAATAGCTGACATGCGTCATTATGACTGTTGTTCATGAATGTAAATTAAATCAAATATAACACAGACTATTCAATCTTATTTTTATTTAAAATTTAAAGGATATAAAAAAAATAAACACCTAACTAACGTACAGCTTTAGAGCCGTGTTCATAGAACTTGACATGCCCAGTTAACTCATTTGTTCTGTTCTTTTCTCACAGCTGCAATTGTCTGAGTGACGGATAAAGCCAAACGAACTTTTTCGCCATTTTAACTTATGTGTAGTCCAAGTACGTTTATAAATAACGCAGTTAGTTGCTATGATATTTGGAATTTCACATTATAAATACTAGGTACCAAATACTAAGTACAAATACTCGAGAGTGAATTGATTGATTTGCGAACCTTACCTATCATTCTGACATGCCACGAAAATGCCCGCTGGAGTCCGACGTATGCTGATAAAGATACTTAAGTGAACCACTATAATGTCCAAGTCGTTATTTCGATACACTAGTGAACCTCTAAACAGTTATAAGGCATCTTGTGAACGTTTAAACAGCCGCTATGCAGACAGTCTCAATGGTAGCATAATAGGCTGCACAGCGGCAAACATGTTCAGCGCTAAGCTGTATTATGCGCCACATGTGTTCGATTATACGTCTATTGGTTTCATAATAGTTCACTCGTTCTCCCTTATAATAAGTCAGCGAAATAAAAGCTGCTTTAGCGGTAAACATGTTCAGTGATAAGCTGTATTATGCGCCCCATGTGTTCCGTTATACGTCTATTGGCTTCATAATAGTTTATTCGTGCTTCCTTGAAAAGTCAGAATAATAAAAGCTGCTTAGCGGTAAACATTTTCAGCGATAAGCTGCATTATGCGCCACATGTGTTCCATTTATACGTCTATTGGCTTCATATTAGTTCACTCGTGCTCCCTTAAAAGTCAGCGTAATATAAGCTGCTTAGCGGTAAACATGTTCAGCCATAAGCTGTATTATGCGCCACATGTGTTCCATTATACGTCTATTGGCTTTATAATACTTCATTCGTGCTTGCTTAAAAAGTCAGCGTAATAAAAGCTGCTTAGCGGTAAACACGTTCAGCGATAAGCTGTATTATGCGCCACATTTGTTCCATTATACGTCTATTGGCTTCATATTAGGTCACTCGTGTTCCCTTAAAAGTCAGCGTAATAAAAGTTGCTTAGCGGTAAACACGTTCAGCGATAAGCTGTATTATGTGCCACATGTGTTCCATTATACGTCTATAAGCTTCGTAATAGTTCACTTGTGCTCTCTTAATAAGTCAACGTAATAAAAGTCCACAATTACCTCCTTATACAGCACATGGCGTAATTTTATCCACTAAACAGACCTTATAACGGTTAAATCATTTGATAATCCTTAAAGCTGTATAAGGTCGTAGCAAATATACCTTTATATAACTTTTTGCGTAGTAATGGTAGTTTTCAGAGCCGTAATGCAGCTTTTAATCAGCCCTAAGCTATATAAATATCACTGAGATCTATTATACAGCTGTAGGACCACGAGTGTGCTCTTATAAGTGTCTTAATACGCACAGAGCGTTAGATAGAACTAAAAGTGAGTAGTTATAGAGCTATCTGTGCTACTTGGGAATGCAGAAACAATACACGCTGAGCAGCGCTTCTAGCCCTAGATTTTACGGTGTTTATATATGGTGCTCAAAAGAAATCGTTAGACATCTTGCGGTGTTATATCTCATCGTACTCGAGACCAAAATGGCTTTGGAGCAAACAATATTTAGCATGGCAATTCTAATTTCCACCAGTACCTATGTCTTTCTATATCCACCAATCCTGGATGGTATTTGCGAAAGTTTCCTGATACCCAAAGGTTGCGCCCCCCTGGGTGAGGAAGGCCTGGTATCGTCGCCATCGACGATATGCACTCATGCTCGTATGTATGAGTGGATTAATTCGTCCACAGAACGCTGAACAGTAAGGCAGTGTTAAGAAATTGATAGGTTGCTTAAAACCATCGCAGGCAGTTCAAAAATATAGGCGTTGAAGGTGGATTACCGCTTTTGTCTATGCGTTTTGACAAATTATATAAGATACATATATTTCAGGAGAGGGAGGGGAAGACCAAGAAAAAGTTATATGAGCCAAGTAAAGGAGCATGTAGGGGCAGTGTCGTGCCAGGACATTAAAGGGCTGGCTTCGGATCGACCAAGGTGAGACAATAATTTTATCACGCTGCACCGACAAGAGCCCAGCTCTTAAATTGAATGAATGATATTTTAGTTTAAATATTGCAGGACCGAAGTGGTGTGAATGTTATTTTAGTTTTAATATGTAACCGAAGTGGTGTTTGTACTGTACCATGGACATAATTTGTATCGGTGTTAGAGACATCTGTAATCTTCAAACACTTTATTTTATCAACTCGCATTTCTATCAACTCCATGGTAAGTGGCCCGTTTTTTTCATACATGACTGGCCGAAGCAAACATTAGATAGGTAAGGTCAGTTCGGACAATTGCAACTATGGGACAAATGCAACTAATCTAAAATAGAAGAAGTGAGTCTAGAAGTAGAGCCACTACTGTTTATGACACACTTTCGCCAATCATAAAATAAAGTTCACCCATGGTATAAGGTGGCTCTTGACTCTTGTATCCTTATGCCGGCTGTACACACTCGTCGAGAGCCTCTCGCCGAGAGTCTCCCGATTCAATCGGAGAAGCGCGAGACGAGAAGGGAGAAGTATGTACACACTCGTTCTCGGTCGGTCTCGAGGTCTCTCGGCGAGTGTCTACAGCCCGCATTAGAGCAGGTAGTTGATCCATAATTGCAATTGGTCTGACCTTACTGTTTTTGTTAGTGCACTGTGCTCCTGACCCGCAAGCAGCCTGTTTGCAGATAAATGATTAAGATACAGGAGATTTAAGAATATGCGATGCGCGGGAGCGGATCAATTATCGCTACTGGAACCGATCGGTTCCATTCCCTGCGCGCTGATTACTTCTATTTATAGAAACAGATGTTCTTCTGCAACTGTATGTGAAAAAAGGCTTTTTGTAAGAAAAACATTTTTGATACAAGCTTTCATCGCTGTCCTTTTCTTTTAATAGGAAATGATACTCATCGAGAAAATCCTAAAACACCCAAACACAATATACGTTGCGTTGTTTTATCACAGATATCCTGTCCCTATGGCCAACTCCTGTGTCCACCACATCAGCTCGATGGTAGGTACCATAATATTGCATTGTCATTCAACTTACACATGTATGTACAGTCAGCGCCATATAGTAGGCAGCATCCAAAGTATTCAAATAGTTCGGTACACCATATAATTTGTATGGCGTATACCGAACTATTTGAATACTTTGGATGGCTACTATACGACGCTGACTGTACATACGTAAAGTTTTAGCTCAATTGAATAATGGGACGTGGGTTTATTAGGCTTGCAAGATTTGACCCGAACATATATGTACATACAGACATTGCAAGTTAAAAAGTTGATTCACCTGATAAAATTAACTCGCAGAAGCAAATCATTATGGCTACTGCAGAGATCGTTCGTTGCAGCCTTAGTACTTCTATTTATAGGGACCCTTAGATTGTTCTAGTTCATACTAGCCTAGCGGTACTCGTGGTAACACATATAGAGATACAAGTACCTACTATAGATGTATATGTAAAATATGTAAGTGCGCTAAACGTATGAGAATTTTACATAGCATATATGCATTGTCCCGTATCCAACAGAATTTAATACTTACACACTTTTATTTAGCTTCACTCCGTATATATTTAGCGTATAGAATTAACTTCATTAGAAAGGTCGTGAAGAGTACTTAATAGATAAAGGAGAGGACAGTACAGTCAGCAATAAAAGTTTGTTCCAAAAAATATGGTTTGACAGATCTTGGTATAGATATCAAATTTCTACTTCGAAAATGAAAACGAGAAGGAAATTTACTGATAATGTGACGTAGAAACTTTTATTTTTTATTAGCCTACTTTGGTGTCCCTACTGCTGGCCAAAGGCCTCCACTCGATCCTGTCATAGGCCACCATTTGGGGAAGAATGCGTCTAAGTCGTCCCGCCATCTCCTTTTCGGTCTACAGTGGAAAGGTTTCGGTCTACGTAGAAACTTAACGAACACAAATCCAAACGGTGCTAATCACAAACTACGAGTATGTAGACGCACATCAAACATTAAGTACCGACCCTACAGCGTGTCATGCGCGCACGCATGTATAATTGGCTGCGATAGACCTCATTAGTACTGACGCGGCTTCCGTCAGTCTCATTAGATCATATGTGGAGATAAATATCACGAGGAAAGAGTTAATCACTACAACGTGAGGCCTATAACATGAGTTAATAATTAAAAATATAGATTATACTTAAACTATAAAACTTTTGTTCAACAATTTTTTAAAATTACGATTTTCTCTTTCATTCAAATTAAATAATATTTTCAACGTGTCATGTAAGCCCCCTATGGAGGTGTATTGTCAAAGGGACTCTACGTGTTGCTTACAGTTCCACGCAAGCCATTGCAATGTCTGGGACACCATTGTCCCCGTGTATGTGAAAGATATGTTATAAAATGTGTTTACTGTAGGTGTGTGTTGTACGCTGTAAAGGGTTCGAAACGTCGGGATGTAGTATGAATTCAGTATACGTGATAGTTTTAATAGTTTTATTTCATGAGTAACTAATATCGCGGTAACCGAAGACAATATAATGTATTTTAGATTTATAAACTGCTCCTAAGTCTAAACGATTGGCCAATCGACAATAATTTGACAATAACCTCACTTATCTCCACATGACAATACAATCACACGTCCTCCAACAAAATGTGACCAAAACAAAAAGCACCTGCACTTTCCATAATCACGACATCACTACATTTATATCAAAAACGTCTTAATGTCATATGAATTCCCAATGTTTTAAGACGTTATTCCTTTGAATCTAATACGAGTTGCTCAATCTATAAAAGTAGTAACTGTATTTAAATAGGTGCAGTAAAACCTCGACTACACGTTTTCAAGGGTAGTGCAGGAAACTTTGTGTTTGTGTTGATTTAAAAGGCTTTATTGGTCATATTTGGCTAAAAGAGTGTTGATTTTTACTAAATAATTTTAAGTTTCGTAGTAAATGCAAATTAAAATTAACATTTAAGTGGTACAAGTAGGTACCCATAAGTAGGTAGGTACATATGAGTAATTATAACTGCCCTTTCATTAAGTTAAAATTTTAATCTGAAATCTTAATCCGGACTCCGCCACTGCAGGGCTTGGTCACCTTTTCTTTAGTGTACATCTACACATCTATTTTAGTTTATACTTTTATTTATATGTATAGAGTTAGACCAAGAAAACACTGCAACAATTTTGATAGCATATAGGCAGTGCAAGTGTTATTTATACGTCATAATTTCATAGAAGTTTGACGTTTAAAATAACGCTTATCAAAATCGTTGCAGACTTTTCATGGTATAATTCTAGTATTGTGTCTACTTCCAAAACACAAATCAAAAATAATTTTATTTGTTCCCAAAGTTGTACGATTTTTTTGCCGAGACTTTTTTCCCACTTACCGAGGTTCCACTGTAGACACTTACGCCATCTTGTGCCTGACTAGCGCCGGCGCCGGCGCACAGTCGTAAACGTTAATAGGATAAAAGTGCAAACAATCGGGCAAACGTGACCGATTCAGATAAGTGGACGTGTGGACTTGTGTAATACGGGGACTGCAGAGTTAGGAATGACCCAGACTGTTGTGGAAAAGGTAGAGAGAGGGCCAATAGAGAGTACTTACTATAGAGAGGACTTCGGTCTCCAGGCGGGTGTTACCGAAGTCCACTGAGAGGTAGTCAGAAGGAGTATACAGGGTGGCTAAAAAATAACTGCATTCCCGTTGCCAAGTAGGTTTTGGGATTATACTGAGCAACTTTTACGATGGGACCAAACCCGAAATCGAGAAAAAAAATTTTGGTTGTTTCATACATTTAGGCTGGTCTATTTTCTGTGGGAGGGGACTTTTTTTTCGCGATTTCGGGGTTGATTCCAAAGTTGCTCAGTATAATCCCAAAACCTCCCTGGCAACGGGAATGCAGTTATTTTTTAGCCACCGTGTATATAGTAAAGTAAGTGACATTTGAAACTCCGTAAGCGCGATGTAGGTTCCTACCAAATTGCGTTTTAGCTTCCTAGCGCCATCTGTTAGAACATTGTGGCACGTCGTCGACAGTGACAGAGGAGACGCCACAGCTCTCAATGTCAAAGAAGGTATCTAATCTAACCTAGCACCAATGACCTTTTAATTTACTTACATCTATGCCTAGCACCCATAGTATAAGCTTTGCTTAGTTTTGGGCTAGGTTGTTCTATGTAAGATGTCCTTTAATATTATTTATTTATCAAAAATTTTTGCCCGCTGTTTCAATCATGTCATTACTCCCAAAACCTTAGCATACTTAAATAAAAAATAAGTTTAACACAAGAAGGATAGGTATAATTCTAATTTCTTGGCTATTTATTAATGCAATCGTTTATTTCTCGTTATTATAATTAGCCTCGCGTTACAGACAAAATCTAAAACAATCGAAGTAAAATTGCATACAAAGCCCCGATGCAAATCACACAATAATAGTATTCCAATAGAACGGTCGCCGTCATATTGCGGCTCGCCTCATGTCATTATAGCCTGCACATTACGCCTTTATGGCCCATTCCTGGCTGCTATCGTAGCCAAAGGATAGCTAAGAAAGTACACTTCGTAGAAGTGTTCTACTAGAAGTCGATCATCATCAATCATCATCTACATAATTAATAGAATCAGGCTTTACTTTGTGGAAATCCATATTAATTAAAACCAAAAATATTACTTTGCTAATCCGCGAAAAGATAACGTCCTAGTCAATCAGTGTTATTCTTGCGGTGGGAGGTGGGAACATTAATGGCATGTAAAAAATACGCAAGTAAGTATAACGGGTTAGCACTGATTGACTAGCACGTTATCTTTTCGCGGATTAGCAAAGTAATATTTTTAGTTTTAATTCATCATCTACATCATATTCTTTTATCGTCCACTGCAGCAGTCCTCGCTTCCCTTCTCGCTTCCTCCCTTTCCTTCCCTTCCCTTCGAGTTCGCTACTTGTTCCAGTCCTGAGCTAATCTCTTCCAACTGGCTAAAGTTCCGCTAGGAAGCTTAGGAGGTCAGCCTAAGTAAGATCTCTAAGACATATTTTTATTAATTAATTACAGTGAGACGCCTCATTCTGCTCTCGTATGTTTCTTTTCTCTTAATGAATGTATTAATTATACAGGATATTGACTCTTGGAGACCCTATACATCTCTAAGGATAACTTGATAAACTATATAATCTTATAGTTCTGACACCTAGAGACATTTACACCTCTAAATATTATAGATTTTTTTTTGTGTTTTGTATCTGTATTTTTTATGTAATTCGACATTAAGAGACCATATACATCTCTTAGTAATTGTAATACGTTAGATTGAATTGTTAGTTTTATTTTATAAAATTGTTGATGTTATTATTTTTGCTTGTATGTAAATTCAATGATGACGAGTAAAAGTGCCCTTGTGGCCTATTTGTTGAATAAATGTTGATGTTGATGTTTGATGTTTGAAACTACAGCAAATAACGTTTTCAACAATGCATAATACTATAAACAATAAACTATCAATTTATCACTTGCCGCTATCTAAATGTAAAATTACTGTAAAAAGATGGTTAGAATCCCTTAATTATAATGAAACTGAATTACTTATAAACTGAAACGCACGCACACACACACACACAACACACACAAATACATACACACACACACAAACACACACACACACGCACACACACACACTATCGTATAGTTAATATTAAACAACAATAAATATATTTAATAATTAATAAAAATATAGCATACCTAAGCTGAATTAAAATTATGTACATACATTAATAAAGAGCGGGTTCTCCTGATACAGGTATACATATACTTACAAGGAGGACTCAAGTCTAATTGTATACAAATTGTACTGTTTAACACAATAAACATTTTCATTTTCATAATTATCTGATCTTTACAATACTAAAATCATGCAATATTTAGCATCCCATTGGCATCCTTTTGCATTTTACAACCTTTATTTTTTTTTATCGTAATGCTGCATTCTTTATTTAATAACATTTTTATAACATAATAAAAAAACTTAAATCTGTTATAAATAAATAATTTGACCCCAGGGTGCCCAGAAGGCTGGCCGCATTGCCCCGCTGGATGGCAATTCTGATCCGTTGGGCAAAATACTGGCCAGCCCTCTGGTCACCAGAAGCCTGTGTCAGGCGCTCAGACAGCTCCCAAGGTTTCCACACCAAACGCCGGAAATATGTAGCTACTACCTAATGTGACATATTTGCGGCGTTTGAGGCTGATTTATTTGATTTTCAGCATGAGTGGACGATCGGTACCGGATCTTTTTTTTGCTTGATGTGTGTTCTCAGTATAATTGAACTAAGTGTTGTTTGGAGTGGTCTCTCTGTATTTATTTTATAAACTAGCTGCGGCCACAAACGGTTGGTATTTAGACAAGCAACAAAACGCCCTAATAATAAAGGTTAAAGTAATTGTTTTGGTTATTTGAGTAGACTTGCTATCTTGATGCATATATGCCAAGTAGTTATACCTAATATGGCAATATTAGGTATAAGTACTAGCGACTATGTGTAATATTATGTTTTTAAGAAATCGTTTCATTCAATCAATCAGGAATTTAATAAGATTATGTTTTTTATGACAAGGATGGAATCAGTTTAAAAAAACAAATTGAAAAAAAGAAATTTACACACCCACGCAACTTTTATGAATATTAGAGATACTGAAAAACACGGTAACAATTTTCTCGTGTAGATACCTACATAAATTAAATAATTGAATTAATTCATATTAGAGTAAGAAGTTGAAGTTTTCTTCTAATATTTGTACGAGTCTTTAGATAGTCCTAAAGGCGAAAAGCAGCTGTACCGCCTAGCCAAAGCGAGAGAAAGAAGTTCCTGGGATATGTCTCATATAAAATGTGTGAAAGATGATGCAGGTAAGGTGATTACGAAAGACGAAGCGATAAAAGAACGTTGGAAAGTCTACTTCGAAAGGTTGATGAATGAGGAAAATGAATGGAACAGGGTACTACAGCACAGGATGATAAATATGGGTGCAGTGAAAGAAATATGTATGGACGAAGTAAGAACGGCTGTGAGAAGTATGAAAAATGGGAAATCTGTAGGACCAGATGATATACCAGGAGAGGTATGGAAGTTACTGCGTGAGGATGGATGTAAGTGGCTGACTTTGTTCTTCAATAAGTTGTTGCATGAAGAAACCATTCCCGACGAATGGTGCGACAGTTTGCTGGTGCCCATTTTTAAAAACAAAGGGGATGTACAGGAATGCAACAACTATAGAGGAATAAAACTCATGTCACATAGCATGAAAGTATGGGAAAAAGTGATAGAGAGACGCCTGAGAGATGAGAGTGATATAACACAAAACCAGTTCGGGTTTATGCCGGGGAGAGGTACAACAGACGCCATTTTTGCACTTCGCCATCTGTGCGAAAAATACAGACATGCCAAAAAGAACCTGCATATGGTGTTTGTTGACCTCGAAAAAGCATACGACCGAGTACCCCGAGAGGTTTTGTGGTGGGCTCTGAAAGAGAAATGCGTGCCTGGGAAGTATGTAGAGCTAATCCGGTCAATGTACAACCGATGTTGTACACGCGTCCGGTCAGCTGCTGGCACCACCGACAAGTTCAGTGTCACGGTAGGCTTGCATCAGGGATCGGCTTTAAGCCCTTACCTCTTCCTGCTTGTTATGGACGCTCTGTCGTCGGACATACAGGAGGAGGCACCCTGGTGTATGCTGTTTGCCGATGACATTGTGCTTGTTGGTGAAAACGAACTCGAGGTGCAGAGCAGACTTGAGAAATGGCGGCAAAAATTGGAGAATGTTGGCCTGAAGATCAGCAGATCTAAAACAGAACACATGTTCTGCGATTTTGGCGGTCTCTCCAGTTTTGCTGCCATAGAACTCGACGGCGTTACATTGCCGGTCTGCTCCGACTTTAAGTACCTCGGTTCGCTCGTACAGTGCGATGGCGATATTGACCGTGACGTTAAAAACCGGATTAGCACAGGATGGATGAAATGGCGACAGGTCACGGGAACCATTTGCGACGCCCGAATGCCTCTTCGGTTGAAGGGTAAAATTTATAAATCAGTCATAAGACCTGTCGTCATGTATGGATCAGAGTGTTGGGCCCTAAAGGTGACGGATGAAAAGAGATTGCATGTAGCGGAGATGCGAATGTTAAGATGGATGTGTGGCGTGACGAGAATGGATAGGATAAGGAATGAGTATATAAGAGGAAGCCTGAAAGTTGCACCCATAACAGAAAAAGTAAGGGCAAATCGCCTAGCATGGTACGGGCATGTGATGCGGAGGGATGAAAGTCATGTGACGAGAAAGGTATTACGAATGAATGTGGAGGGAAGTACGAGGAAAGGAAAACCGAGGAAAAGGTGGATGGACTGTGTGAGAGATGATATGAAACGAACGCAAGTGAATGATGAAATGACGGGCGACAGAGAGGTGTGGAAGAGAAAGACATGCTGCGCCGACCCCAAGTGAATGGGACAAGGGCAAGAGAATGATGATGATTCAAAGCTTAACCTTAAGAATAAACAAACACCTGGCAAAACACAAGTTACAAGATTTCAATATTTTGTCTTCTTACGATAGAGACATGTCAAACTACAACAGATCCAAAACACGTTGATTTGTTGAAATTATGTACTTTACCTCAGATTTATTAGCTTATTATTATACAAATATTATGTTGATAAATGCAGAACAGCGATGTTGGTATTTTGTAAAGACATGTTTGTTTTTAGCCTACCTGTTTGCGTAACATCCATAGTTATGTTACGAGACGCTGATATTGGCATTGCAATAAAGTACCTATGTATCCAGACAGCTTACAAGGTATTGCGTTGTCAGAAGAGGCTGCACAAATGCATACACAAAAACGCCTGTTGGATATAGATACTTACTCGTATATGAAAATGTAAATACCGCTTAATCTAAATAACGTAAAACCACCCAACTATCAGATGTTTTTTTTTTTCTAGCCTATTTGAGTGTCCCGCTTCTGGGCAAAGGCCTCTCCCCTTAATTTCCACGACTCCCGATTTGGTGTGACTATGTCCCGATGTGACTATTATTTGAATATCCGTGTGTCACCCATTTAGGGGTGACACCCGACCGTGAACATCAGTAGTGCCATCTATAAAAATTCGTAAAACTGTGGCAGATTGCACTACTGCCATTAAGGAAATAATATACAACATGCCCACGAGGAACCCGAGAAATTTTGACAGTATATTCCTGATCATATTTAAAGACTAAAATGTCCTATAAACTGTTTTGGAATTCGCCTAGTTTCAGGGTCCAGTACCACCAGCCAGCTAAAACCAACTTCTTTTTATTGTTACTTAGTGCAAAATGTTTTTTTGATGGCGATATTGCTACTATGGGACCTAGTCCAAATATCATTAGGTATTGCTAGAATATTTTTATATTTTATGTACAAAATATCTGGGAGCCCGAGCTTTGCTCGGATAACATACAAAAACTCAAAAATGCGCGTTTTCCCAGAGATAAGACCTA
Source organism: Cydia splendana (assembly GCF_910591565.1). Taxonomy (NCBI): domain Eukaryota; kingdom Metazoa; phylum Arthropoda; class Insecta; order Lepidoptera; family Tortricidae; genus Cydia; species Cydia splendana. The sequence goes on from NC_085974.1 coordinate 14,214,898, forward strand.
GATCGATTTATCACCCCCGAAAACCCTCATATAGCCAATTTCATCGAAATCGTTAGAGCCGTTTCCGAGATCGCCAAAATATATATATAAATAAAAAAATAAACAAGAATTGCTCGTTTAAAGGTATTAGATAGATACGTACAAAAAATCGAAAAAAATAATTATCTTCGCGAAATTGATGTAAACTTTTTTAATATTTTTTCCTTCTTTTGGCCTCAGAAATGCGTGGTTAAAATCTCTCGGGTTCCTCGTGGCATCTGGTATGTAAAAATAATATGTTCGCGCCTCGTAGGTTTATTTTAATTCGGGACCATTTTAATAGTTATTTGTTGTTGTTTAACCGCTCGTGCGATTCATACCCGAGCAAGCGAAAGACTCCAAAATTGAACCACGAGCGTAGCGAGAAATGGAATCTTGAGCGTTGCGAGGGTTTCAAAGCACGAGGGTTAAACAAAATTTGCCCCCGAGTGAAACACAAAATTTTTCACTACACCAAGCTGAACCAAATATTAAAAGTAAATAACAAACAAAATCAAACCAAATCAAATTCAAATGAATGTTATTAAACATTTATCATCCAAAATCATCATTTAATAGTCAATTCTACCAGCTAACATAAGAAAACAACTCAAAATTTGCATTTGATTACTTTGCCTCACATGTAGGGTTTGCACGACGGATCCGAAATGTATGGGAAGATCCGCGGATCCGGATCCAGATCCGGATAATTTCATACATTTCGGATCCGGATTGCAAACCCTACTCACATGTGAATAAAATGCAACTTTGCTATCAGTTTTTGAAGTGCAAAGTAAGCCTTTCCGAGCTGGTGTGGTGAAAAAACCTTTTCACCACACTAGCTCGGAAAGGCTTACTTTGCACTTCAAAAACTGATAGCACAGTTGCATTTTATTCACATGTGAGGCAAAGTAATCAAATGCTAATTTTGAGTTGTTTTCTTATGTTTGCTGGAAGAATTGACTTTTAAATGATGATTTTGGATGATAAATATTTAATAACATTCATTTGGATTTGATTTGGTTTGATTTTCTTTGATATTTTACATTTAATATTTGCTTTGGGTTGGTGTGGTGAAAAAAATTGTGTTTCACTCGGGGGCAAATTTTGTTTAACCCTCGTGCTTTGAAACCCTCGCGACGCTCAAGATTCCATTTTTCGAACCACTCGCTACGCTCGTGGTTCAATTTTGGAATCTTTCGCTTCCTCGGGTATCAATATTAGCACGAGCGGTTAAACAACAACTTTGCCCCCTTGTTAAACAAATAACTATTTTCTTAAATTATGTGATTATTTTTGTAATTGCCACCCATGCTAGCTACGCCACTGGTGGTGACCATTCGGTTCGGTGTAAAACTGAATGGTTATGTCGAGCGTCTGACAGTCGGTCTGACAAGACGGGCTGACCATGTCGCACGCCCACCTGTTCAGTAGCCGTTGGTATCGTATGCGGCTCATTCGACGAGTGTTGTGTGGTGACCATTCGGTTCGGTGTAAAACTGAATCGCTATGTGGAGCGTCTGACAGTCGGTCTGACAAGTCGGGCTGACCATGTCGCACGCCCACCTGTTCAGTAGCGGTTGGTATCGTATGCGGCTCATTCGACGAGTGTTGTGTGGTGACCATTCGGTTCGGTTTAAAACTGAATGGTTATGTCGAGCGTCTGACAGTCGGTCTGACAAGTCGGGCTGACCATGTCGCACGCCCACCTGTTCAGTAGCGGTTGGTATCGTATGCGGCTCATTCGCGGAGTGGTGTGTGGTGACCATCCATTTGGCCATGGATTTTATTTTGATTTTATTTGTGTTCACCAGACCAGAGACAGCAAGGAAAGAAATGCTTCATTTTCAAGACAAATTTAAAGAGCCAAGTTAAATGAGGTTGTGTTGTTTAATCACAGAGTTTCTGCGGCCACCTTCGGTCTGCGTCATCGCAACTTCATATTATAATAAGAGTAATTTTATTGACACCGATCTTTTGTAAATTTGCAAAATTTCAGCTTGATTGGATACCAAAATGTGGTCGAACAATTATTGTTCGCAAATTCAATAGTTTCGAAGATAAGTTAGAAAACCTACAAAATAATAGCATACACCAATGGAACACTAAGTTTCGTGCTGTCCCAACTACGCCCTGAAGTGTGGTGGCAATATATGCGCGCGCGCCGCGGGACCGGTAGCGCCCACGGCCGCAGGACAATGTACCGTAACACTGCACAGTGTGATCGCGCGCTACTGTTAATAACCCTGTTAATACGGAAGACTAAGAAAATTCAATTTTATTATTTAGTATTCCCGTTACGCGTAAATGGTTTGAGCCACTGTACCCTCCTTGACCCTACATACATAATAACTTGAACTTAGGACGATGAAGATATACAGTTTATTTTCATTCAGGTCCGAAAATGGAGAGTTCATAATTATTAAAAAATAAAACCGTATTGAAACACGCACAATGGAGGGTTCCATTACCTACTAAATAAAACATTCTTTTATCTGTGGCGAGACCCAAACTGTCATTGAGCAAATCTAAACTTACATTTGTTATACATTTCGTGAGTTGAGTATTTAAATAGCATATTTTTGACCATTTATTTTGATCCACAAAGGAATGGCAGCATTTCTTCACTGTAGACACATTACGACCATTGACCGATCTTAAATTGAGGAGGGCAGTTTTTCTGGCGAAGATTTTTTTGGCGAGCAAGCCAGTTGTTTGAATAAATAGTTAAGGAACCTTCAAGCATCATACTCTCTTTGCTTGTAAATTTTTGCTAGGCCTGAATATACGTTTATGTTTTGTAGCTAGTTTCCAAATCAATATACAATATTACATAACACTCTCTCGTGAAAATACTAAACAGGCAATTAAAATCGTCCTGTATGTCGGCCGTTTATAGGGTACCGGGTAACACCTGATTATCGGCGCGTGCGCGGCCTCAGCAGCCTGCGCCGGCGCAAACGATCCAGACAATCGCTGTTGCACGCTGAGGGAAGTTAATACTTATGCTGTTTGTTAGAAAGCTTAAAATGCATCTGACAAGTTAAAACGGCGCAAATTAGGGATATTAATACTTGCTCGCTTAACTATACGGCTCAAAATGCAGGTGACAGTTAATAAAGATACTTGCTGATACACTCTTAGGGTATTAATACTTAGTACTTGTTCATAGAACTTAAAATGGGTTTGACAGTTAAAATGTTTTTTACTTTGTTCTTATGCACATGTCTTAGAGCATATTATGTAGTAACTGGAGACGTCTTGTTTGTCATTTTCTGTACAAAAATGTCTGCCGATTTTTGCGGGGGAGGGGCACGTCAAATCTATGGCTATTTGTACGTAACGTACAAATGGCCATGTCAGATAAACGTCAGTCCATACAATAGTTTGCACAATTGTGCAAGGTTTTCGTTTTCGATCTTAAAGGCGACTCCGGTTATTAATACTTATTAAATGCTCTAAGGCTCATGTCTATGTCAAAAATTTTGTGTCAAACGCGGAAAAACAATGGAAAGAGCCATATTATACATACAAAAAAATAATTTACCGCTTTGTTATGTCACTTATGTTACATAAATGAGTAGATTTCTTGAAGGTTGCATTTTGGTTCTATTGCACAAATACAAATACGTATAAAACGAAAAACTTTCAAATAATGCCTTAACACTTCTAAATAAATGTTTACTTACAAACTATACGATACAAAATTTATAAATAACATTCCAGCCAGTAGCATAAATGCAATAAATACTGCTTACCGTCAGTCTGAGGCCACGAATGCAAAACCGACTCAAACCACACATGTGAGCGTTTTGTGAACGAAATCATTTATTTATGAGGATCAAAGTCGACGATGCAAAACGCACTGGCATGCGGGAAGCGACGTACCATACATTTTTGCACAGATATATGCCACAACATAGGCTAAGGTGACATTGACAGATATCCTTATCCCTTCGAACGCCAAGAATCCTTTAACTATTGGCGTCGTGAGTTACCTACCAAGACCAAAAAGCGTAAGTGATATGAAGTATGTTTACTGACGTGCCGTCGTAACGTTTCCAAGATTACGAAATTTTCACATTGAATTAGGTAGGTACTTCAGAAACTTCTCATGTTTTTGTATACCTAATTACATATGCATTTCCAAAATGTAAACTTTCTTTATTTCTTGTGAAATTGTCCTGAACTTTCCGCGAATTTTTCCAACTTTGTGGAACTTTTACAACTTGCCCATCAAAGTACCTATTCCTATTCGTATGGTGGTCAAAGGATTAATAATGTTTATTGTATTGCTAGCTTTGCATCGCTTCTCAGACTTTTGTATTCCAATGTATTGAAATTTAGCGATAATTATCACAACATGAAACTTTTTTTATTTAAGTAGATAACGTTTATTGTTCCATGAAATATTTTAACAATCACAACAATAGTTTTTTATTGGAATTGGCATATTTAATTTTTTTAGGCAAAGGTATTTAAAAAAAAATTAACAGTCATTGAGATTAGTGGGATAAAATATGTACGCATAAATAATTAAACATTTTCGTCCACTTCTATTATTAGTGCTCGCATTAAATGTAGTATATATAGTGTTATGTGGTTCCGCACTAATTTACATCAGCATCAGAGGCAACTTTCTTAAAGTCCAGCTTATCCAACCATCTTACCATATTTGTATTTCAGATTAATTATGTATGTCTAATTAATAATGTGCTTTCCGTACGCTTCAACAAGCAAAGGAGCTTAGTGCAAATATGTTCTCAGAGTATTTAGGCCACGATTATAATGAAGGAGTGTGTAATTTGAATAGCTATGTCGTACCCGCATAATCGAGCACTATAGTTACAGATTAAGTACTACAGTAGATACGCTACTCGAAAAATAGACATCCCTTCAAATACGAGCGGATCAGGTGCACTGCGAGTGATGTTAAAATGTGAACAACTTTTCACTTTTACAATAAAATATACAACAGAAATTTATTGTGCACCAGAAGCAAGAATACAACTACAGATGTGTCGACGGAAAGTTTCCAAACTTGCAAAATTTCCATATGGAAAAATTTCAGAAACTTCTCACTTCAAATTTCCGCGTTTTTCCACCTTTCCGCAACTTGCACATCCGTAACTGACACATGTATATCAATAAGCGGTCGGTCAAGAACAAGGCTCGGAACCGGTTTTTTCTTTATACAAAAAATACCGTTATTATTACGTTCTTTTTCGTTCTTTAGTTTATTAATTAATTTTTAATGAGACAATCTAATAATACGAAATTGTTACCTAAATACATGATTCAGTCCTACGTAAAGAGCATAAAATAATTAAAAATATTGGGCTATTTTGGGATTAAAAAAAAAACCGGTTCCGAGCCCTGGTCAAGAATACCTACAAAAATAACTAACGTTTGTAAAAGTATATACTGGTTTTTGGCGGCCTACAAGCCAAACCCATGAATCCATTGGTAAAAGCGATTGCTTAATAACGGAAACATTTCCTATTTTTGACAGTGGCGTACCTGTTTTGGTATTATGTAATCCGTGGCCACACTATGGTAACTAATTACATTACGGTTACCAAAACCGACAAGACTAAGATCAGAGATGGTATCGCTTAAGCCTGAACAGGATACTGTCGAAGTTGTACGAATATTGAACCGAAATGTTTGCACAAATATTGTTTAAAGATCTTTGTGGCTATGAAGCAAGTACTTGGAAGTACAAACAGCAACATTCCTGGACATCGGTGGACCTTATTACAAAAATCATAAGGTCCACCGATGTACAGCCAACAGTGTGGGTACCTTTTTTTTTGGGGAGGAAAATCCGTTATGGATTCCTCCGCACCGCAGACTCTCACCGACTAAAAACCTCCCAGTTGTCCTCCTCGGCGCATTTCGGACGGCTCTGGGATCTCCAATGAACGCGCCAGTGGCGTCCTAGCGTTATACCCTTTTGTGGGTCCTCTCTTTTTTCAGTCGCAGTCCCTAGCTGCGACCGTCTCCGACCCCGACAACCACTTTTAGTCGCCTTTTACGACAGGCAGGGGATACCGTAGCCGTATTCTAACGCCTCGACCAGGGAACGCAACGCTCCGAGCGTAGAAGCTCGACGCTGACGCCGACTGGACCTAAGTAAGTAAACACTTTATTGTACGAAATAGAGGAATAAAGGTACATCAGATAGAACATAAATTATGTAGTATAAGGGCGAACTTACCCCTAAGATGTATGGCGACGAGCAAATGTATTATAGTAATTTGCTTGATGGTGCAGTAGGTTTAGCCAGCCGAGTTTTTGAAAAACAGTAGGTAGCGAATTTTTAGAACATAAGACGATTGCTAAAAAATATGAATAGAACTATTGAGGCCATTCTCTAATAACTTCATAGATTCGAAACCTGATTTTGTGACTTTCGCTCAATAGAAAAAAAAACAATATACCACCTTAAAAATTTGCATCAATTTTTGCACAAAAGCAAAAAATTGCCGTTTCGCTCACGCTTGTTACGCTCAGTGAGAGTGAGAGAAAGAACCTGAACCCATGGGTCCTTACCGAAATCGGTCCATCCCTTTGAGTGCTACGATGCCACAGACAGACACACAGACAGACAGGCAGATAGATATTGGCGTCAAACTTAATACAATTTTTGCTACTAGGGTTAAAAATAAGCTTAATTATCTTGTTATTTAGTTCAAAGCAATATTAATGTATAGATTAGAAATCAAATCACAATCAAATCAACTATAAACACATGTATAAACTAGAGATGCAACGGATAGTTGTTTGGCCGGATACCGGATATTCGGCCTGATCATCGGCCGAATATTCGGTATCCGGTCGCCGAATATTCGGCCGGGGAAGCTATACCTACATATCGGTTTTTTCAGGTGCGTATTGTGCAGGTTTTGACCCGTTTTGTTGTAGTTAACGTTCGCGCGGACTCATTTCTGAGTTCGAAATGAGTGCGCGTGCAAGTGAGTGGAATGTTTAAATTGTTATAAAATATTAAACGGGTATGACCGTGACTGTTTCTTAGATCCAATTTGTTTACTCCGAAATCAAGCAATGTCACTATCCGGTATCCGGCCGTATATTAAAATAGTGGCCGGATAGGCCGGCTACCGGATAGTAACCGAATATTCGGTGCATCTCTAGTATAAACCTACCTGAACTCAGCCATTAAATAGTTATTAACACAGATCGCAATTCTCGTAAATCATTTTACGTATATCGAATCCATTCTAATAAGGGCCACTTGCACCATTCCTCCTCGGGTTAGTGGGATGATGCAAGTGGCCCTAAGAGACTTAACGTTAACCCTTTGAACGCTACACTTCATAATAAACTTTATTGGAATGCATGAAAGTCTATATTACACTGTAACTGTGCGCATAGTTGACGTCTTTGGCGATAAAAGTGTTAAGGAGTGCTGATACGTTTTGTCGTTTGGCGTTTCTTGATGTACGATGATTGTCATCTTGGCTAGGCTTCCAGATCTCACATTATAAGTGCGTCGGGAACAGGGTGCGTAGCCAACATGTCAATCTTTTACGCTCTGTAGCGAACGAAACGCAAGTCGCAACTTTTACTGTCGCATTAATATGGAAGAGTGATAGAGACACTAAGCTTTTCGCTGTCGTACCGCAAGCGATTGGCACCTTGGCTAGGCCAGGCGTGGCTCACTCCGCGATTTCGTCGCTTTGCAAAGGGCGCGCGTGGCGCTGTCGTCCCCTAGCGGTCATATCTGTCCTAATCGTAACAGACGCGTTTTGTTAGAGAGTGATTCTTCTTTACCTAGTACTATTATTCATTCTGTGTCTAGGCACACATAAATCCTGTCGTTATTATCATCGAGTCAAGTAACTGTAAAATACATATCACAGCTCGTTTATGACAGTCCTTGGACGGTCCCTTCACCACCTGAGGCCCTACCACAAAAAACTAAAACCGAAGTTTAATTATCTGCCTCTCTGTCGCACGATATAGAAGAGCGATAGAGAGGGATATAACGAAATTTAGATTTTAGGTTTTCGCAGTAGACCCTCTGCTTCCAGTCAGCATGAGCAGTTAGATTAGTAATTAAATGGTTTAATGCCACTAAATAAGTCCATAAGAAAACAATAAATGTGTTTTAATTAAAGGAACATGTTAGTTCATTATGTAGACGAGTAAATAATGAGACTGTCAATGTTCAAAATGGTTCAAAATAATGAATGATGATGAAATTGAAATTTTCGAGTATAAATACATACGTATATCTCTTTGGCATGGCCTACACCATACAGTCGTGCACCGTTCGACGGATTACATTATAAACTACATTGTATTAAGGGGCCCACTGAAACAAAAATTGTAAACATCGAAAGCTAACTATAAATAACTCACATTTCACTCGTATAATAATAATGCCTACAATAGCTATGATTTCGTTCGCAACTCTGTTCAGAACACATGTGGAATCGTGCCATTTATAAGCAGGACACGGGGAATTATCATAGCATTATGATACGAGATCCTGTGGCACAGATGTGCCACGACTCTGCAGAAATGTTCATGAAAGGCTTTTGTATCTTTTGAATGTTTCTGAAGGAATATACCTAAAAGAACTAGCGACCCGCCCCGGCTTCGCACGGGTTAACAAATTATACACCTAAACCTTCCTCAAGAATCACTCTATTAATAGGTGAAAACCGCATGAAAATCCGTTCAGTAGTTTTTGAATTTATCGCGAACAAACATACAAACAAAAAACAGTCAGACGCGGCGGGGGACTTTGTTTTATAAGGTGGTTTATAAGTGATGTGCTAATACTATGATCTGTGACTTGCAAAAATAGTTTGCTTTCACGAAAGGTGCTGAAGCTTCTAGAGTTAGACCAAGAAAAGTCTGCAGCTATTTTGATAGCCCACGCAGTGCAAGTGTTATTTTAAACGTCAAACTTCTATCAAATTTTGACGTATAAATAACATTTGTACTGCGTGGGCTATCAAAATCGCTGCAGGCTTTTCTAGGTCTGACTCTAACCATGTTTTCAATTATAACCTCCCATGTCTCAGAGTCATTTTTGCAAAATTCGGAACTTTCTTATGTATAGTTCAAAATTCGATTTGATTTTGTTTAAAATGACATTGGGACTTAGGAGGGGAAGAAAGGACACAATGTTAAAAGTTTCGATGAGTTTACATTACACACAATAGTGAAATGTTGTAATCTGATAGTATGCTGGTAGATTTAAACATGATACTTACAGCATATACAAAACTACAGCGATTTTTATAGATTTTTAAATAACGGAGACCTACTTATTATTGACACAACCTAATCGTGTGGTTAGAACATTTTCCCATTTGTTTAGGACGTTTGTTTTTATCTTAGTTCTTTCTTATTTCGACTTTTTGAGTCTTTACCTTATCTTATGCCTTTAAACGAGCAATTTTTCTCGAGGGATCTCGGAAACGGCTCTAGCGATTTCGATGAAATTTGCTATATGGGGGTTTTCGGAGGCGAAAAATCGATTTAGCTAGGTCTTACTTGGTCTCCCAGATATTATATAAATAACAGACCTATCTGATCCATTATTTGCTCCCGATTATGAGTAACGCTCGGCGTGCAGTTTATGTAGTAACGTGTCGACGGGCACTTGCAAGCAGATCAGCGGCGCGCAGATAAAGAACGGGTTGAGGAGAAAGTGCAACACGGGAGCTATTCTTTGTAACTAACCTATATGAAATGAAATGAAATCACTTTATTGCCAAAACATGATAGAAAAAACAATAGGAAGACAAATAATATATAAATTCTATGTTAAGTATGTACTAACTTATTCTAGGTTAAGTACTAACTTATTGTCTACTCTAAAAAATACGTTTACATTTAGCATGACATGTTGGCCGTGGGTACCAAGCTCAGCATGTGCTAGACTGGCGTCCAGCGCTGGTTTTCAGTTTGGCCCCTTTTTGTTGGAGGTCTGAGAGGAAGTACATGTTGATCTTTTCTGCGCCGTTAAGCATTCTATTTATATCGGAAACAAAACTTATAGATGAGCAGTTGTGAAATAGAAATAATATAATAAAAAGAACTATGTATATTATATTACAATATTACAGTCAAGTGGTTAGCGTATCGTGTGATTGTAACTGTTTACTAGTGTCGTCTGCTTGTTGTTACTGTGGCAGGATGTATTAAGGTAGCTGGTGATGTACAGTATTTGTATATGTATTTGTATATTATTTGTAAGTATATATAGGCATATACCTAGTTACGAGTAATAAAAACAGACAAATTGACAGAAAATTAATTTATTATTTTCTTACTTCGGCCCCCGTTCTGTACGAGCCTAACTCAGTAGATTAGGTATATTTAGATTAGGTAGATTAGTTATAGGTATATTTCGCACGTCACACTGTTGGTCAAACCAACGCCACATGAAATCTCTTCGAGGATCTACCATACCCATAAAATGATCTGCGAGGAAAGAACAGAGGATCTACCGCGAAATTCGATAGTCGAAATTTGTGTGCCTACATACCTACTTATGTCAAGTAGGTAATCTCGCCAAATCAGCAATAGATTTGCTCTAATTTGAGACCTGTATTAATAAAAAATAAAATAAATAAATATTAGAGGACAATCTTACACAGATCGACCTAGTCCCAAACTAAGAAAAGCTTGTACTATGGGTACTAGGCGACGATATACATACATATAAAAACACCCATGACTAACTCCGATTCCTCATAAATTTTAACTCTACGAAATATAAAAAGGATTGGACCTCAAAACCGCAGTCAGGCTAGGAGTAATTTTGTCAACAAGGGCTCCATGTGAACAACTAATAGAACGGTTGTTTCGGTCGCAAATAACACACATAATTGCGACGACACGTCGTGTGTGGGAGTGCGTCTGCGCTGATTTGTGCGCGGATCTAGCTGCTCGTTTGCGCAGATTGTTATTTACCGCGCATGCGCTAACGACCAGTTCACACCGAGATGTTTGAATTAGGAACGCGAACAAATATGAGGCTGAAGGATACTGCCAACTGTTATGGTGTCTAGCCTCTGTACGAGAAAGTCAAATAGGTATTGAAATTAGTCAATTTGGAAAATTTTAGATGAGCTGCTTTTGTGATTCGGATATGTAAGCAAGTACATAATTACAAAAGATGAGAAAATGATTCTTTCAAAAAATGTGACGATGGAAAGTTTGTAACATACAAGGAATGGAGGGAATATAAGGTACAACCAAAATGGTCAAGTGGAATAAGACAGAGGAGGTCCTAGGGATTAGCCCTTGACGTGACTTTTCTAGTCTGAGGGCCTACCGCAAAACCGAAATTCGCAAATTGCGGGGATCTTTCTCTTTTACTCCAATGAAGGCGTAATTGGAGTGACCGAGAAAGATGCCCACAATTTGCGAACTTCGATTTTCGCGGTTATAGCCTTGTAACCTACCTGTTGACGGGTGGTGTAAAATCTCTCATAAGTACATGTACCTACTTGATTGTCGTGTTTTTAAACAATACTCACATTTTGATACCTAAATACCATTGCATACGCAGCTTTAGTCGCTCTAGTATGTGGGTTAGAATTATTTGTATACACGTCAAAAGACCCTTCGTCAGCTCATTCTCACTACAAAACCTCACATGTTACTTACACTTTTGTAACACATATGCTCTTCTTCAGCATGTTATGTCTAGTTGTAATTTTGAAAAATGTCATGATTCATACATATTTCAGTTACACTTACACCCTTCTTGTTAACAACGTAGAAATTTAGTGTGAGACACTATGGCCAATTTCTGCACCAGTCTCTTATTTTATTTTGTTGAGTTTACTCTTCACACGAGATGCTATTAGGTACTTAGTTAAATATTCAGAATAGAAACTTGTGTGTGTTTCACGAATATATTTATTTAGTAATATTTTTGAGCACAATCCACAGAACGACTAGCCCCAAACTAAGTAAAAATTGTACTAGGCGACGATATACATAAATACTTATTTAGATTACTGAGATGCATAGATAACAACATTACCAGGATTCAAACCCGGGACCTCCTGCTTTGTAGGCGCGGGATCACTGGGCAGGAGGCTGTTAGATAAAAATTGTTTGTTAAGGGTCCCTAAGGAGTCAAGTGCCAACAGTATTTTTTAAAGTAGTAATTTTTATCTGAAGACACTTAAAACTAAGTAAGAGATAACTGCAAGAATTCACAGTGGTATCCCAGCCTACTAGCTATGAGTTGCACGCGGCGATGTCTGAATTATGGCTCTCATGCATATGTGTTGCATTCGTTAGCGCTGATTGATGTATGTCTGTTTTATGTATTCAGCTTTGTTAGTGATGGACGCTCCAGGCTACCTGGTTATAGATCTAGGGCTTATGAAAATCGTGTTAGTTTTTGTTTTAAATGTAAATTTAATATCTACATATGATTTTGCATGTCTGAGAAATGTTTTTTGGTTTGTAAATACCAGCGTACAAAAGGATTACAATGGGATATGGCCTTTAAATGAGTGACCAAATCTATGAATTGAATTGGGATGTCTATCAGAATAAAAAAATAGATTCTAATGTAGCACGTGGGCCATACTGAAAGTTTCTGGATTCTGATATATGAGACGACTTATTTTTTCTAAGTTGCCAGTTTTTAAGGAATTTTCAGTATGTCCCAAAATAAAAAAGGAAAATCGGCGCATTTATTAAAAAAAATATACCTACTTGATCTTCAGTGAATGGCCAAATGATATCGTTGATTGTGTAGTATTAGTACTTAAGAATTATTTAATTAAGTACTAATACGTAGAATTATTTAAATAAGTTTATTAAGAATTAATAAAATAATATACTTTTTCGAATAATAAATAAACCAATGTGATTTAAAAATCTTTGCAATAATCTGTGAGATAAAAATAATAGGTAGGTACAGGAATAGGTAATAAGGATGAATGTACCATATGATGCTGATGATTGATAAAAACTACCCTGTGTGTTCCCGGGCGTCCAACTATCTCCACACCAAATTTTATCTAAATCGGTTCAGCGGTTTAAGTGTGAAGAAGTAACAGACAGACAGAGATTCTTTCGCATTTATAATTAAGGACCTGGACCATAATTATGAGTGTTAATCCTTGTTATTAATTTTAAAGGATACATCAAATCAACTATCTAGTATCTACAGTCGCCATCAGATATATCGGAGCGGCCGAGGTATTCAAAAATATCTGAACAGTCACTCTAACGCCTTAACAATAGAAGCGTTTTTAGATATTTGTAAGCATCTTGGCAGCTCCAATATATCTGATGGCGATTTACGAGGGTTCTTCAGTGTGTGTTTATAAGTCGGTAACGCGCATGTGACCACTTACAATTGGACTGGCTGTAGTTTTGCCACCAACATAGTGGCAAAAAAGGGATTAAAATAAACGACACAGACTAGACTACCGTAAAAGCACAGTATCGCAGCAAACCGACCCCATTCGTTATCAGGCGTGTTGTCTATGCTAATCCGCCGGACGGGTTCCAGGCCATAAATAATAAAGTTTTGATTAAAGAAACCTTTAATAACTGCATGTTTATTCATATGGGAATTAATTAGGGTGCTGAGACGCGGAGAAATGGCTGGGTTAGATAGATGGCCATCTATACTATAAATATTATCAAGTGGTATTCACAGATTGAGGCAGTATCAGATGCAGTAATAAGACTATTGGTGTAAATTGTGCATTTAATCCTGACTCGTAGTACCGTAAAATGGGGTGAGTAGGAACGAAAGCGAAGTTCAAACCTGGATACAAGTTTATTTTTATATGTGACACATTGATTTATATACAAAAAAAAGTGTTCCGGATGTATTCATTTCATAACTTTAGAGATAACCACGAAATAGTAGGAAATCCCTCGTCACCCTAACTACGGGGTGAGCTGGGGCTGAAGGTGAGTTTTGAAAATTGTTGGATCAACATTTTAGGATTATGAACATTATAAAAGCTTGATTTGTTATTAGAATATATCATTTACGTAGCAGTAGCCTGTAAAAACCAACTCACCCCGCTGTCATCCCTCTTCACCCCATTCATAACCCAACTGCCCTCGTAATCCCTACTCACCCCATTTTACGGTACATAGGCCTCAATTAAGTTTTAACTCTTTGTAAATTTGATAGCGTTGTATTGATACTGGCAAATTTTGGTACCCGGTCATCAGGAGGTTAAAACGTGTTACTCAGGTTTTTTTAGTCGAAAATTGCATGCTCGATATGTTTCGCGTTTCGCTCAGTAATAAAAGAAGCTTTGTTATAAATTTTCTTTTCCCAAAGATGTCGACGCGGAATCGGCAAAATCCGATAGAAAAAAGCTTTATGTTCGCGCAATAAGAGCGAAAAAGTCGTCGTTCGGCTCGGCTCGCATCGGCCGGCGCCTGCCGAGTTGCCGACGCGTCGACGGCTTTTTCGCTCTTAAGATAGCCTCTGACGAGCCTTCCAACAGTCCAAATAGCGTGGCTGCAATCCAAAATCGGTCCGTGAATGTCAAAAACGTACAATGTTTAATATTAGGATGCCGTCCATTTGGATGAATCCATTGTAACGGCATCCATTTGGAAGGCTCGTCAGTGGCCTGCTTTATACTCGTATATGTATTGCGCGGACATAAAGCTTTTTTCCTATCGGAATTAGCCGAATGCGCGTCGATACTCGTATATCTGGAGAGACCCTTACCGACGCAACTGTTCGATTTTCGACTTAAAAAAATTAGTAATTTTTGATACGCTTGATCTCACGGGAGTTTTACAGTTAAATTTTTTTTTCAATGTCAATCGTTTTTGAAAAGCCCCTTAAAACAAATAAAATCAGCCTCAGAAGGGTAAAACTGCGGGAAAATCCAGTATTATTCTAATGTAATCAGTTTTCAATATACTCTATAAAAGCTAACTTTTGTTTACACTGGAGTTCTTTGCAAAGTTAACGGAAGCCAATGAGACTTGCCTAGTTAATTAAATTCCAAGAAACGTATCTTTTCTTAGCAAAATATTCAGTTTAATGGTAATGTTTCTATTAAGTTTTCTTAGAATAACTACACAAGTTAATTTTGGATTCGCGCAGGGTTCCACACTATGTGACATAGTTTTAATTACTTACCTATTTGCAATTTGACATGCATGAATCAATCATGCCGACAAAATGATAGGTACTTAAAATAAAAACAAGAAAAAATATTTTGATTTAGAGGCAGATCCCTACTTCAAGCAGAATAAACATATCTATTTATATGGCGGGCTATCATGGGATTCCAGTATTCTCCTCTAGTAAGATCAACGTGGGGAAGACCGACATACAAAATGTATTGCAGGGAAAATCGTCATGGGGCAAGAACTCTCGTATTTGTATGCGCACAGCGCTCAGAGTTAGAAAGAAATTTCACTCCCCCTGTTCTACAGACCTGTAAGTGGAGTATGTGTACAAACGCAAGAGTTATGTAAGCGACGAAAGAGCACGTAGATGTTCTTACTTGATACACGGTCTTTTCCACATTGGTGTTCAGAGTGATATTCATCAGTGACTACTTTCATCCAGGGATCAGAACCGATTTTCGCAAAAACTTAGAAATAACCATATTTTTCGAATAATTTTATACTTTAAATGTAGGACTCAGTTGTAAGGTAACGACTTCATATTATTAGATTGCCCAATTAGAAATGAAGTGATTAACATATAACGAAAAAATACCGTTTTCGTTCTCATATAAAAATACCGGTACCCGATCCCTGCTTTCATCACAGTGCCTTTGCGTCTTTTGCAGACGATTTATGCATTGCTGTTTAGACATCGGGTTTGGTGACTGTGGAGGCCGATGCGTGAGCCGACCTCCCGAATTTTTCACGCAGAACATAATTTTAGACACAATTGTGCGGTGGTATAATATTGTCCACGGGATTCGCAGTTTCCCCCAGTACCACATTTCGAATGCGTCAAGCCTGGGCCTTTTTGAGCTAGGTCTCGGCTAGCTACTGGAATGACACGCTAGTGACACTCACCTATCCGAGGATGGCAATTAGAGCTTTATTTAGAGCACACACGTCAATATATGCAATTAATCGCTTCCTTTATTAATTAACCGTTTTACTAAATACATCAATTAATAAGAAACTTTTTAATATACATATAACTATTCAGCATAGGAAACCATGTGTGAAAATATTTTACTTAATATAGAATCTGTTTTGTTTTACAGAGGTTACGGCGAAAATGGTTGTAATACTTATTTTAGACGATCATAACACCTTGCGTGCACCTTGCATTCTGATCGTCGGTTTACGTAAACCTATTCCTCGTTTCATATCTTGTCTTCCTATGTGTATCATGTGTTTCTGATGCTTGCTATATGTCTTACACTACCCGATTTCATAGCTTTTACGTGTAATTAGAGGTTATCTTTTGATTTTTAAATGTTGAGAACGTGAATAGATTTATTATTTTTGAATGCCGTTGAGGCATCTCTTTCAGTTCACATCCTGATGCACCTACTTTGTAGTTATCGCAAATTGTCTATGCATAGAAAGCCAACATCAGCAGCGTAACTAATGGCACATGTTTTAATCACATAACATAATATCAAAGCGAGACATCGAGCAATTATAAGTAGTGCGTGCGGCAGCCGCTGCCGTCAACTATCGACTATCGAACATCGACATATCGACATGCCGACATGTCGACACGGCTGGATTTATAGCGGGTTGATCGAGTATTCTTGGAGGGTGCGCGAGCGCAAGTGAGTTGAGTTTAGGGGTGAACTAATGTAACGTGATCTACATTCAAGCCCAAAACACAGTGTAAAAAGTAACAGTGGTCCGACGGTCTTAGACGTGTACCTAGCTACTAACAATGCGATGACAGCGATGTATGCAGCTCGGGTGCGTGCGACCCCCTTCGTCTCCTCTCGTCGAACGACTGTATAGACTGTGCCCAAAGTATAGAAGAGGTGTAGAAGTGTGTGTGTTTCCTTCTCCCCTCCCCTACACACACAGGCTCCCTTTACAAGAGGCCTATACACACACTATACTTTAGACAATATACTATAGACGGCTTGGGGCCACAGGGATTGAACTTCTGGATCTGGATTCGGTACTGAAGGATGTTCAATACTCAATACAATTTGTATTCAAATTACAATGGTATTCTGAGCCTATCATCTCGCCAGCGCTCGGCTAGCAATCGCAGCGCCATCTCTGGACGCTGCATGTGTTAATTAATATCGACCTATTAAGACTAGGAAGTGTCGTGGTTTCTCTCGGAAAAACGGAGGCGGAATGAAAGTTGTACTTTTGATAGGGGCTATTATGCCGTTAGTTAGTAGGCGTGTAATGAGGGCTTATTAGATTTTCAGAGCTCCTCTTGATTGACTTGCTTTGGATATATGTTCAATGTTCATGGCTTTTTCATATTAAATTATTTATATTAAAGATCGAACTGTTGATACGACTATGCAATGTTGAGTTCATGCGTTGCGATACATTTTTATGCAGTTTGCAGTTTTTCATTGTTTTTAGAACATGGTTTAAGTTACCACCAAACTTGCTAATTGAACTTACAGACAAATTCGAGCGTACACTGACATCAGTTGTTTTTGAGTTAATCGTGAACATACAGACATACAGGACAGACGCGGCGGGGGACTTTGTTTTATAATATGAATAAACATATATTACATGTTTAGATGGTGCGCAGACAGAAAATTTAAATATGTAGTTATAAATTTTATTTCTGAATTTGGAAATTTTTTATCAAATTTTAACATATACCTATTGAAGCACGCTTCAAAAACACTTTCACTCGCAAACAAACATTTAATTTGTCTTAAAAACCACCTATTACGAGCATAAGTTTATAGCCCCTATACCCGAACCATCTGCTGATCATTTACCGAGATGCTGATAAGCCTGGATTTACGCGAGTGTCCCTTCGATTCCCCGTTCGACACCGCATTGTGGGCCCAGTAT
The DNA here is from genome assembly GCF_910591565.1 of Cydia splendana. NCBI lineage: Eukaryota > Metazoa > Arthropoda > Insecta > Lepidoptera > Tortricidae > Cydia > Cydia splendana. The sequence goes on from NC_085974.1 coordinate 14,232,916, forward strand.
TCATATGCCAACACTCGATTTATGTCTTTACCAACTTATATCTACCAACCATTAACTGAAAAATAAAAGTACAAGACCCTTAATGGGTGACAATAAAGTGTAGAGTTCCTTGAAATATGTGGATGGGAAGTGAAAATATTTTGCAAGACAAGCCAATTCGCTTAGCCATAATACGGTAGCTTATTTATTACTGTAGCAATGTTAATTATTTCCCTTGGAGTAATTGCTTATTTGATGGACTTATCTTATATTGCCTGGTAGCCTTGGTAACTTGATATCGAGAGCGCTAACTCTCTAGTGTTTACATGTATCAACCGATTAGTAATTGTATAATTATGTTTACCACAATTACTTTAATTAGAGACATATTTTATTTCATGTTAAATTTTGGCCTTTTCCTTTTTATAATAATATTCGAAAAGATTCCAAATGAACTAATAAATTTTAAAAGACAAACAAAATGTTTTAATTCAATGCAAATTCATTGATGTTTTAGTTTTACACACAGTGTTTAGTTTCATCAATTTTATAATATTTATATACACGTTTCTTATTTATTATCTATTAATTTTGTAAAGAATAAGCCTGCTGGATTACACTTTAAATAATAGGCATCGTGAAACTTCAAGCTTTTATATGTACACACATCAAATAATAAAACGAAACTTTGTTACATGACTTTGTCAGTCGATATAATGATAATAAACTATCCCTATTTGTAATTCTGACGTGTTCGGATATCACTTACAATCTTTCCTTTACAAAATAAATCCATAGATTATCTACAATCGATGTCAACAACCGGAAACTGTATAAAGTACTGTAAATATCAAAACAAATGGCTCCCCGGCGGTAACTTTAGAATGTAACGCGAGAAGCCATTGTCTTGGAGTAATTAGCGGGATTCTAATCAACTAACTTGCTCTTTGTTTATTAATTTTAAGTTTAAACAAAATAAGCAGTTAAATACTTGCTAGGTTATTTATAAATTCGAAAACACTGAAAAAAGCTATTATTACACTTACACATTAACATTTACAGTATGTAATTATGGTGCTACTTTACCACCCTAGTGCGGTAATTAATTAGCACTATACGTATACGGAGTACGTGCCTATGTCGAATTTGAAGGGTAATATGTCATTTGCACTGTAAAACCTTGTACGATACACGTGCGAATAGGTAATTCAAAACTCGTGTCGATTTAATTATGAATAATTTAATTGTGAATAAACTTTCATTCATTCATTCATTTTAAAACACTCACTTTGGTCGTGTTTTAATTTATCGCCACTCGTTACAAATTTTATATGAAGTAACGTTGTCAAATAATAGCAGTTTTGATACCATTCTCAAAATGCCAGTAGTTTAATTAGGACATTATTAGAGAAAAAGATATATTTTATTTGGAGTAACCCACAATAAGTACCTACATCTTAAATTATTCTAATACATTCTAACACCAAAATGGATTCCATTATGCCGATGACTACGATACTTGAGCGTTTCTTTTATTTTTTGCCATTTTTAAATATTGTGACCTGTTTTGCCACTTTTGTGTTATTTCTACTCAGAATCAGGAGCTCTTTCGGTGCTAATGGGATAAAACCATTGTAACACAGTGTTACCATTTAGGTACCCATATTCTTTGTATGGTGGTAACAAAAAGGAAAGTTTGAAAAAAGTATGGAAATTTTAGGATACATTTTTTCTCCTATAAGGATGAAAAGGGCTCGCGATCCTGGGTGGAAATAACACAAAAGTGGCAAAAAAAGGTCACAATACAGAAAAATGACAAAAAATTAATCAAACGCTCACTAGCCATGGCGCTGCTTTTCAGGGCAACCTGAGAGGATAAACACAATAAATTATCGCCATATGTCAATAGAGCCCGAACACAACTATTATGTAAAGTGGCGAATAAAGACATACCCGTATATTGTGATTGTTGTTGAAATCAACTCTCACCAAAAGCTGTAAATCTAGGAAACCTAGAATTTATCTGAGTACTAAAGTAAATCAAAATCGAAGAGGCACGCGAGTACACTTTCACCGCACGCGACGTTCGCAGGTTCGATTCCAGATAAGCACTTAATGAGAATGAGTAATTGATTTATCTTAACTGTGGAAATGTTGTGTAAAGTTATTATGAATGTGGTTGTTTTAATTAAGGCCGAATGATTGGTTAGGTTGGGATTGTGACAGATCTATTTAGATTTGTAAGTTGCTGTTGGCAATAGAGATAAGAATTATGTGACTATTATGAGGTTTTGACAACATTCTGTTGTTGAATAGTTATAACAAACTAGACGGGCCCGCAGCTCCGCTCGCGTAAATGAAATAAAGAGTTTGTCTTATGTTTAGTTAAATACCGACATTATTATGTATTCAACCCTGCCAGGGTTTATAACTGTGATAAGGATTTCTTATTTGTCAAGTAGGTAGCCGTTATTTGGATAACTTAATTCGAAAATTTCTTATAACGTACGTAGGTATTTATTTAAAACTTGTTTTAACATAAAATTATTACTTATTGTTGTAAGCCTAGTTGCAAAAACGTTCATTAGATTACTTATTTTCCGCTTTAAGCCACGAATATGGACGACCACCACCCATAAATCGCCTTTTCATACAAACGTAGGTAGTCCCCATTTCCCTTTCTGGATCTTAACATTACTACGGCTAAGGTAACGCAACGATCCAAAGGACTCACCTGGCCTCCGATACCAGATCATGTCATGTTTCTTGCGATCTTGCGATAGCTCTCGCCATCGGGCGTCTCCCATTTTGTTGTCCCAAGTACGCTCGTCTCCCATTCTATAACTTTGTATTTTTGGCTCATCTCGGCAGCCCTTTCTCTGGACGAATGACAATGTTTGCCGAAGCCATGAAAATCAATCTGAATAATAATAACTCATAAAGAAATTTAAAACAATAAAATACAAATTATTAACACGATAGTTTTTATGTTCTAGTTTTATTCTCATATGTAGATAATAGATTTAAACAGTTTTTTATTATCATACGTGCGTTGTATTCGAGATACGTGTCAAAAACTTTTTTAGAAATTTGTAAGGCGCCATCTCTCTTCTTCGCTCGTTTTTTATCCCGTTCTGGTTTTTCAATTTTATATATATGATAATTTGTGTTTTAAAATACAATACAAATACTCTTTATTGTACACCAAAGAAAACAATTCCTAAAGTATAGTGCGACATAAAATAGTAGAAATTAAATAAAATCGAACTACGAAAATTCTATACTAAATTGTTGCCATGCTTTAAGCATTTTACGTCAAAAATGTGACAGTTACGTAGGAAGTGGCGCCCTCAATAATTTTCTACAATTTATTGTCGGACTATAAGCATAGGTACCTACCTAATTTAAGCAACGGTAGATAACACTTAGTTATTTTCATTTAAGAATTTTCGTTTAAGAACTATATAGTCTTAAATCTCTCAAAGTACTATGATCCAAAACTAACTCAAATTTCTTTATTTAGGCGTGTCTATTATTCGAATGTATCAGTTCTAATGTTTTTTTTCATAAACGGAAGAAAACAATCAGACTAGAAAACTAAAAAGAACATAAATATGGAACTCGTGGACCATAGTTATAGCATTGGATATAGTCGGTGATGGGCTATAGAATACTATTGAATAGCGTTTTATCAAACATAATATATTCTACTCTCTAATTTGAATTTTAAACACTAGTTAAAGAGTGTCCTTAAAATACAACGTATACAATGCAATGTATGTAATGCAACGTAATACAATGTATTAAGAAAATGCAGATCATGTGAATTGAGCGGTTTTCCATGCAAAACTGATGAAACTACATGTCTCTGTAATCGGCCCGGTGCTGTATCTCCGATCTCGTACTCATATATTATTATACTCATACATTACTGGCAATAAGCAGTAATTATATGTGCGTCTAATGGCTTATTAGAATAATACGTGTACGAGTTTAATAGAATAAGAGCGGGCTTATTCTGTGGAGATGAAAGTTGCGGTGCTAGATAAACAGAAAATGTATGCGCAAAATGTTAGAGTAACTTCTGCAGAAATATTGGGATTAGAAAAACTTCAAAAAATTTTATACGGTAGTTTTAGAGATGTCTAAATGATTCGTAACGCACAATTCGGTAGAGTTAGACCAAGAGAAGTCTGCAACGATTTGATAGCACAGACAGTGCGAGTGTTTTTATATTACGTTATAATTTCATAGAAGTTTGACGTTTATAATTTACACTGGCACTGCGTATGCTAACAAAATCGATGCAGACTTTTTTTGGTCTAATTCTAGTCACGTACACAACAACACAACACAAACCCATTCACAATGTTTTTCATGCACTAAGTTTCTGCAATAACTGCTATATATAGCATTCTGTGTGTATGTACATTCCCTTCAACTAACATAAAACCTGGTTATTGCAATAGCCCTTTTCACAGGAAGAAAATCTTGTCAGCTAGGTTTACTCCATAGATAAAACACGAAAAACCAGTGTTTTCAGTCAACCTCTCGTCTTTGTATGATAAGGATTCTGACCAAATTGTTAGTCAACTTTTTGGGGTTTTTCTCGAGAACGATGATTCTGCTCTATACATGACCCGACGATTTTTGACCACCGAAGGGCCACTTGCAGCGTTCACTAACCCGAGATTAACCGGTTATACCTGGAGTTAGCCTGGTTAGCAGTACAATTTAACACTAGGTTAAGCGTTTAACCGGTTAACCTCGGTTAATGGGCATGGTGCAAGTGGGCCTAAGAAAGGTTAACCACACATACGAAAGTTTTAAAGGAAGTAGCTAAAATTCTAAATGATTAAACTGTAAGTAATCAGAATAGGCACTCAACCTGTGGCTTGGTTGCAAGTAATGAAAACGCTCCTCGTTTACCCAATGTACTCACTATTTGCATATTGGCCAGATAATGGCACAAGGGAGCCGTGGAGGCTCTTAGAGCTTCTAATGAAGCTTGGACGTAGTATGTTAAGTGGTTTAACGGCGCAGAGGAAATTAAATGGCATTTATAACAGATTTAGTGTCATAACATAATATATTTTCTATAAGCCAGGTAAAATACAAAATAAAATTTATTTACATACAAGATATATACAGTGGTACTAGTAAATGAAATTAATAACTAGCTTAAATCTAAAATAGGCTCCTGAGGCATTGTACCAAGGATGCTGGCAGCATTTCCTCGCTGTATCGCTGCCGCCGAATGCTGATACGTTGTGCGAGGTAGCTGCCAGCTCTTCGGTCACCAGTTACGTCAACCAGACGCTTCGCGATTTCTGCGAACAACAACAAGCCAGGTAAAAATATATGAGAACTGCTTTTGTGACAATATGGCTCTCATATCTCAAAATTGGCAATCTAGTTTAATCTAGGTCTAATACTTTTCCTGAAGGCCGATGTCTACACGTTACGATATCCGAGGGTAGGTATTCTCTCTCTCTTCTCTGGGTCTCTATTGAGAGGCAGATAACTATTTTAGATTTTTCGATGTTGGCAGTAGGTTGGCGATCTTGGGGTTGGGGTATTTGATATACCTAAGACCGGCTACGACACAAAGTTGTCAGTAACATCGACTCCACACATCCAGAGACCAGGAACGCATGGCATGGGTGAAGTTATCCCGGTTCAGATAATATTGATTTAATTCGCTTGTCGTGTATTAGTTCGATGGCGCGATAAGCGCCGGCCGATGGAAATTGGATCTTATTGGCATAATTTAATAGTACCATTTGCGAGAGATGATCGAGATGAGTTTAAAGCTCAGTTTCGCGTGCGCTCTAGTTAGTGGATGAGTTGATGTTAGTTCTGAGGGCTTACTTGAGTCTGTTGAAATAATATTTGTGGTAATACAGTTACAGGTCAAAGACACGGTAAGATGAGATTTTTACTGAAATGTGTTCCTTTGTTTATCAATTTGATATGGTTTTGCTTTGATACAATTTTGTTAATGCCTATAGTATTGTATGGATGCGTGCTTGTTTTGTATTGCGTTTTGTTTTGTTTTTTCTCTGATTGAATTGATTTATGTAGGTACCTACTCTTTTCCTAAAAGCTATAACTGAATAAATATTCAGTTATAGCTTTTAGGAAAAGAGTAGGTAGCTATAACTGAATTAATATTCAGTTATAGCTTTTAGGAAAAGAGTAGGTAGCTATAACTGAAAAAATATTCAGTTATAGCTTTTAGGAAAAGAGTAGGTACCTACATAAATCAATTTTTGAAAATTTTACGTAGTTTAAGAATTTCATAAATCTTGCTTGTTTATGACGCGACTCGCGTTCAAAATTACCTTGACACGGTCATATTCTCTTAACAATAAAGTCGCGTCAAGATCATTGTGAACACCTCGCCTGCTTAGCAACTTCTGCTGTTGACTGTACTTACATCGTGACAGTCATAGACAAATTTAAAAACAAAAGTTTTCAGTTTTGCGGTCTATAATTAACAGCTTGTGTGCATGCATATAATATACATCGGTAACTCGTGGCATTTAGGTAGCACTTAAAAGATTAGTTTAATTAATTTCCGTTTTTTAGTGGTTTCTTTTTCTCGACTCGTATAGGAAGAACATTGTCACATCACTAGTCTGTGCCTGCTACCTAAATGCCACGAGTTACCGATGTGTGCTCATCACTAATCTTTTAAGTTCTACCTAAATTGCCACGAGTTACCGATGTGTACATATAAGTAATGGATTTATCACACATTATGTTAATAGACAAAGAGTCACTTTTCAATCAGATATTAACTTTGGATATGTCCAAAAAGATACGTGAATCTAATCGCTGTGTACCATGTACCATCAGCCAGAATTGCGTTTTATTACTGTAACTTACCTATATCCCAATAAAGTGTTGTTCTCTAGTATAATGTAGGTTCGTAAAGCTCTGCGCACACAGCAGGGCGCCTGTCAGCTCCCGGCTGGCGTCCGAGCTGCGCTCGCGATGCTTTCCATGTGCACACCCACAGCAACGTCTACGGACATGGACAAATGTGCAGACATAACCAAAATAAATATAATTTACACGAATGTCAACTATACATTAAAGTGTTATCCGTAACTTTAGAGTTGCAGATGATGATGAGTTGTGATGATTTCTGATTGACTTATTTTTGCAAAACATAACCGGTCTGACGGTAAGGTAAACGGTACTAGTGCTCGACATGCTAATGCCCAATATATGACACCTTGCTGTCACTTCTATTGACAATGGCTTAAGATTCAAGATGACATTTACCGCGTCGAGCACCAGTAAGTTTACCTTATTGTGTTTTTTTCAGCTTTTGTTAACATAAAAATAAAACAAATTAGAACCTAAAGCTGGATATTACCCAATAATTACGCTTTAAATGACAAGTTTTACGCGATGCGAAATAAACCCTATTTGTACAGATTTTTTCTTCTGCCAAACTGCTGGTTTAGGTATATTTGCTTGTATGGACCATCATTTCTACAAGTGGTGCAATTTAATAGTGAAATAAATAAATATTAACCCCACAAAAAATATTCCAATAAATTATTTCAAGCTTTTCTAAGTTAGCTTAAATCCCTCAAGTCCATGGTATCAGTGGTACTGCACTTTCTATATGAATTGTAGGTGCATGCATTGTGCAGCGAAAGTACCCGCGAGCATAATGCGCTTGCACACGTCGCGCAGGTGCCAGCTCATTAGGCCCGGCCTTTGTGTCTAGGTCTAATCTAGATTTGTTTCTAGGTGCATTTTACTGGGCTATATTCTGAAGTCATAGGGGTCGCGAGATTAGTACAGTCTGTCTATACTTACTCTGCACCGTCTCAGACAGTGGTAGCGCCATACTTTATCGTATAAACCTACCACACTCATAAACCTACCACACAAACATCACCCTGGCAGTATAAGGTCATAAATCCATATACAGTCATTAGGTACATGTGAGATATTTTGAGGATTGCGTCAAAAATCTTAGCCATAATGTGTTGTCTACTTTTAGTTTAGATAACATTTCATAATATACTGTAGGATGTAAGTTTTAAAGTATGTCTCCATAGAAATCCTTAGCAGCCTGAACCTGACCTTAGATCTTGTACGAATTTTTAGACCTCTCGTTGTATTTTTTTCAAGAACGTTTTTTTCTGTTCTATATAGTACAACCGAGGTTTGAACCCACGATTTTTGACCACCAGGAAGCCCCGGGGACCTTCCGGCGCTTAGGTACTTTTCTATGACATGACAAGCGATCACGTGATGCTTTCCATAGAAAACGATGCGCCGGAAGCTCCGGCCCGGACACGGCCCGGTCTAACGTGAGTCATCCTTGAATGAAATTTCTCCGATTGCTCATAAACCTATCACAGGAACATCTGCGTATGCACTGCCAACATCTCGCTGCATTAAAATGCCATCCAATTTGCATATTATAAATGCGCGTATGCGGCGGCAGTATCGCGGATCGCTCACTGTCGGGCCCGAGCTGTCGCCTGTAATGGTGGCGCGATCTGCGATACAACGTACTGCCGGCCTACGCTGCTGGTATCCTATTCTGTTAGACGAGACGGCACTAGACGACAGTTAGTGCCACTTGCACCATTCAATTAAAGATTGACTCACGCTAGATCGGGCCGTGCCCGGACCCAGGCGTCTGACATGTCATTTTGTATGTAATCGGTAATCACGTGGTGCTTTTCATAGAAAACGAAGCTCCGGAAGCAACGTGAGTGCTCCTTAACCCGGGTAAACCTGGAGTTACCATGGTTACCAGTACAATTTGACACTGGGTTAACGTTTTCACCGCTTAACTCCGGGTTCGTGGGATGGTGCAAGTGGCCCTTAATAAAAAGTTTTTTTTTAAATCTCTATACAGCCAGCAGCATCAATTAGTAGCGGGTGAAACAACGCGCCAAAAGTATCTGCCAACCTGAAATACTTTTCCAAGTACAGCTGTATTTATAGGTACAGTCGCCATCAGATATATCGGAGCGGCTAAGGTGTTCACAATATCTGAACACGCACTCTAACGCCTTGACAATAGAGGTGTGTTCAGGTATTTGTGAGCGCCTTGGCCGCCCCGATATATCTGCGATGTTGACTGTGTAATATTTTTTTTCCAGAGCTTTCATGCACTCGCGGAAAAGGCTTTCATTTTGTAGGTCAGCCTGGACTGATCAGAATTTCAAACATCGAAAATATTGGCACAAATAATAGACTCAACCAGAACATAAACTTGCAGGCGGCATCAATAGTCCTTACCGGACCCTACGATGGCATCATAATGAACACCTAGAAATGCGGCGCACCGTACCACTGTTGTGAATACGCAGAGACGAGTGAACGAGATATCCTACTGTTATTTCTCATTGGAGGATTATTTATCGTACAAATACTTGCTAGGTAGGGCGCTAGAAATCCTGGCAGTGTTGCCATCATATATTATGTCACTATTATTTTAATCGAGGAGACACTGTAGATAATAAACTTGCAACTTCAATGGTGATAAGTTAAAATTGCTGATGACTATCCTGTGCAGATCAACAAGCATTCGTTGTGTCATCTTAAAGGATGACTCACGTTAGACCTGGCCGTGCCCGGGCCGAGGCGTCCGACATGTAATTTTCTATGATCAGTGATCACGTGGTGCTTATATAAAACGAAGCGCTGGAAGCTCCGTCCCGGCCCCTCTACGATAAAACGTCTCATCTTCAGAAGCTCAGAAGCGGTATCATGGTCGCATTTTTATCACCTGTCATGCCATGCGTCACTTTCACACTTACATATTTTTTAGAACGTGACAGGCATGGTGACAAATGATAAAGAACCGACCATCTTAGCCCTACAGGACGATTAACCCCACCCCTTTGACATTTTTTGAACTAGCGGACCAACCCGCGAAAAAATACCGTTTCTAATGTGGATGTTCTTTAAGGAATGGCTAAAATGCCCAACATATTGTTGCTATTCGAATTTGGTCCCACAGTGAAGGATGCCCAGTAAACATGGCATACATGTTCTCTCAATAAAATTGGATAACGTGTCAAAGACAGACGACCGGTCTGGCCTAGTGGGTAGTGACCCTGCCTATGAAGCCGATGGTCCCGGGTTCGAATCCTGGTAAGGGCATTTATTTGTATGATGATACAGATATTTGTTCCTGAGTCATGGTTGTTTTCTCTATATATTTAAGTATTTATATATTATATATATCGTTGTCTGAGTACCCACAACACAAGCCTTCTTGAGCTTACCGTGGGGCTTAGTCAATTTGTGTAAGAATGTCCCTATAATATAAAAAAAAAAAAAAAAAAAAAGACATTCTGTCAACAGTTTATGGTGAAATAAAATGCATTTATCAACCTTCCTTAAATAAAGATAGTAAGTAGATAAGTACCTAATCTTTTTTATAACTGAAAACGCCTTATGTTTTAAAGTCTTCGCCAAAGAATAAAAAACATATACGCAGACATTTTCTTATAGAAAACAGGTAATTCAGTCTATTGTTACACCTGCGGCACTTGTACTATTTGTCATGGTCGAGATGGGCATCGAACCTGTGACCGGTCGGGGTCGCCCGACGGTCATTGTCTTTGCTACGATGTGGCGATTGGTGGCAATAGTTTTGTTTAAGTAAGTACAGAGAGTAGGTAGGTTATTTTAATAGTTGTCTAATAGTTGTTGTGCTAAGCGGGCGTGGTGTTCAAAATTACCTTGACACGCTTTTATTCTCTTAAAAATAAAGTAAGTTCATTTTGAACACCTCGCCCGCTTAGTAACTTCTGCTGCTGGCTGTACACTAACCTATGCAATAGCGATTCGCGTACAAATATCTGCCCCTGCGCAATCAGCAGCTATCGATAATCTGCGCGGTGATCGCTCAAATCGGCATCGTCACCGCGCAGGCATATCACGATGCAGTGATTCCATGCAATTGTGCATGTGCAAGTGCAGTCAAGTGCAGTAGCGGGTTTTGCGTAAGTGGCGGTCGCTTACGTATTTGAAGAACTTTACTTTATACTACAAGGTAACGAAAAAACTCAGTTCCTTTGTAAGCAGAATTGTTAGTGTTTTGAAGGTTATTGATTAAGTAATTCAAAGTTTGAAACCAGAAATGGCAAAAGACATATAGAAAAACCTGCATGCCAACGTAGAGTAAATATGCGCCTATTCAAACTTTTTTTTCTTTTTTAATCTAAAGAAGAAGTCAAATTTGAAGTAAGTAGTCAAATTTGACTTCTTCCTACTTAAAATTCTTCAAAACACCTCTAAAGAAGTCATCTTTAGAGATGTTTTAGTGGGAAATCTCGAAAATATGATGTATTATTTAATTTCCGGAATTCTTTAGTCACCAACTATTAAGATTTTAGTCTGGAATTTAGTGTATAGGAAGTAAATAGGTATACCTACTTATCATGGTTCTTGAAGGCACTTAGTAGCAGAAGCCGCGTCAGAGCATCTCCGTATCAGATTATGTGTCTCGAACTTGTATGGCGGCGACCGAGCCAGATAGCATTGTTTAGAACAATTAAATAGTTTTCATACTTAGGTACCAGACCGGTAAGAATATTTGAAGTTTTCAAGGGCCATTAGTAGAACTAGTTCAAGAATAGATCTTTGACAATGTAAGGTTTTTCTAATACTTTCATGGATTGTACGAGTATAGTTAACGAAATATAATTTGCACCGATTCGACATGAGGTCAGGACAGGTGGGGTAACGGAAACATAGTTTATTTTTCTCGGGGTAAGAGAAACACTATGGGAAAAGTCCTTCTACGTAAATATTTTTAAGTTAATTCTATTTATGAATTACCGTTATTTTTAGTATTATCATTTACTTTAGTTTTTAATAATTTAATTTTTAAAAATATCTTAAGCGTGCGTATTTTACGTACCTACCTATTCTGCTCAATACGATTAATTGTTTTGTATGACTACTTACACTCAGAGAAGTAGCGAGTTTTGAAAATAGGTCTGAATTGAAACATATTGCGCGAAAATACACAAGAAAGATCATGAGTCTTCAAATGTTACTTACGGATGTTATGTGAAGTGGTACACAAGTTATTTTAGGTTGTTAAGTGCCAGATATATTCAATAGCTGCTAAAAGTTACTGACTGCATAAAGGTAGAATTCCTAATCGTTTCTCAATTAAGTTGAACACACACTACTCCAAAGCCCAGTTGAGCCAACTTGCTAACTAAGACCAGTCTAGATAATTCAATAAGTCAGTCCTCGCGTGGCACTGGCTTGAGAACTGTAATCCCTCTCGGGAAGTTCCATCGCACTGCTATCTGTGGTGTCATGTCTGGAGATACGAAGTTATGAACAGATGTTTGTTACAAGTAAACTTAAAACCTGACTGTTAGGTATGTAGGTTCGCAATTGTGTCAATTCATATCAATATTATATACTCCTCAATTTAGTACACTATGTATTTGGAGCATTCCACGGACTGTCCCGTACAAATGCATTTTATTTCCTGTGTTGCGACTTTTTTTCCGCATTTAAAGCAGACGATTATTTTTCTGACCATTTGTCACAGAAAAGGAAACTCTTATATGTACCTGCAAATCTTCAGAAAATTCGCGTTTGTACGGGACAAACGGTAGACAATTTCATGGAATGTTCCATTTACCTACACCAAATAAAAGGCAAATAAGCATTCATCCCGTCTGATGGTAATAATCAATCACCTATTGACGCCTGCAACTCCAGGTGTGTGATACTTATATTTAAGCTCCTGGGGGCCGATTTTGAATTTCGACCGCTCGATTTCGTGTATTTCGTTCAATAATATCTCCAGTACCCGGCGTCTAAATTCTACTAATATAATTGAAAACGAGTGGTCAATACCACTCGATTCCCAATTTATATCGCTTGTATGTAAAAAATTAGCATTTCGCTGTTTTCCAAAGATTTTCGAGTGACGGAATCGAGCGCTCGAAATTCAATAATCGGTTCCAGTGCGAAAACTATGCGTAAATATGCAAGTCAAGATACAGATTTACCTAATATGCGTTTTTATTTGAGTACCTATAAATAAATAGTATAGCGTAGTAGAAAAAACGTTCAAATGGTTCAAACGTTAAACCACCCAACTATTGTCCAAAATTAACTTGAATAGACGAATATCTTCGTTCAGGTGTGATCAATACTTAAGGCATACGGAAAATTCCTGGACTGGCCACTTAGAAAAAATAAGTCTTCTCATATATCAGAATCCAGAAACTTTCAGTATGGCAGTATTCGAAAGCCATGGTTGTAGGGCCAAATCTATACATATAATAAAGCTGAAGACGGTCGAAAGTCTGTACATGGAAGATATTTGAAAAAAAGTTGGCCGGGGATACTTAGAATCGATAACAGAACACGTTCCAAAAGTTTTTAGAATTTTTGTCTGTTTGTCTGTTTATCTGTTTATCTGTTTATCTGTTTGTCTGTTTATTTGAACGCGCATCACGTGAAAACGGCTGAACGGATTTTGATGAAAACTTTACTAATCTGTCGAGAAAATCCCCGGCCAGGTTATAGGCTATAAAAATTCAACCCCTAAAAGGGGGGGTAGCCACAAAACTCGATTGACTTAAGTTTGCCCCTGAATCTTATGGCGCTACTTAGGAAAGAGGGGCAAACTTTTTTCAAATATGTGCTACCACTATTGAGTACCCTGGTAAACTAACAAATGGCGCTGAATTGAATATGTTGTGACATGAATAAGCCACCGAGGAAAGATTTTGCCAAATTAAAACTAAGTTTAGAACAGGGGCTACGGATATCAACAAAAATAATTGAATAATTATGTTGATTTAATAAATTAATAATACAACAAAATTAAACGACAGTAAATTAATTGCCCCTCATTGCACAGTCTTTTGGGGAACTGAGTAAACATTAATTAATAAAGAAAACTAAAAATGATCTATATACATATAATAAAGCTGAAGACGGTCGAAAGTCTGTACATGGAAGATATTTGAAAAAAAGTTGGCCGGGGATACTTAGAATCGATAACAGAACACGTTCCAAAAGTTTTTAGAATTTTTGTCTGTTTGTCTGTTTATCTGTTTATCTGTTTGTCTGTTTATTTGAACGCGCATCACGTGAAAACGGCTGAACGGATTTTGATGAAAACTTTACTAATCTGTCGAGAAAATCCCCGGCCAGGTTATAGGCTATAAAAATTCAACCCCTAAAAGGGGGGGTAGCCACAAAACTCGATTGACTTAAGTTTGCCCCTGAATCTTATGGCGCTACTTAGGAAAGAGGGGCAAACTTTTTTCAAATATGTGCTACCACTATTGAGTACCCTGGTAAACTAACAAATGGCGCTGAATTGAATATGTTGTGACATGAATAAGCCACCGAGGAAAGATTTTGCCAAATTAAAACTAAGTTTAGAACAGGGGCTACGGATATCAACAAAAATAATTGAATAATTATGTTGATTTAATAAATTAATAATACAACAAAATTAAACGACAGTAAATTAATTGCCCCTCATTGCACAGTCTTTTGGGGAACTGAGTAAACATTAATTAATAAAGAAAACTAAAAATGAGTTTACATAGTTACATAGTGGTAAAATAAACACACATAATTATCAACACGCGTATAATTGCATAATTATTTAAAATTATTAATTTTCTCCATCATCGTAATTATATCGCACCCATATTAAATCCATATTCATACAAGGTGGGTACTTTGAAAAAAAAAATATTGACGTCTGTCATTTGCAGTGCCGGATCAACCCTTTTAGGCAAAATAAGCACTTGCTTAGGGACCACGTCTAGGGGACACCAAAACCGTAGGCAAAAAAAAGCGCAGGCTGCATCAGCATTGCAGTCGTCGTGGAGTAGGTACCTACATGAAACTTTTATACGTGTAAAAGTACCCATCTAATAACGTCCCATCCCTTCTCTGTATGAAATCCTGGATTCGCGCCTGGTTGGGACTAAAAGTAAAAATGTACAACTGTCTATCAAACTGCGTTTTTTATATCGAAATATTTTCGCGCTCGCTTCGCTCGCGTTTACAATAACATTATGAGATATCATAAAAGTGACATTCGGGTGGCGACTGCATTAGCATTACTATGTTGCAACGTTACTGCTGCAGTACTGTCAATTTTCGTGATAAAATGATGTGACTGATTTCCATACTAAAAGTAGAAATGTACAACTGTCTATCAAATTGCGTTTTCATATCGAAAAATTTTCGCGCTCGCTTCGCTCGCGTTTTCAATAACTTTCTAACATGCCATATGATACCAAGCTCGAGGTGGTCGGTAAATAGACGCAGCAGCATTACTCTGTTGCAACGTTACTGCTGCAGTACTGTCAATTTTCGTGATAAAATGATGTGACTGATTTCCATAATAAAAGTAGAAATGTACAACTGTCTATCAAATTGCGTTTTTATATCGAAAAATTTTCGCGCTCGCTTCGTTCGCTTTTTTAATAACTTTCTAAGATATGGCGACTGCAGCAGCACAACTCTGTTGCAACGTTACTGCTGCAACACTGACAATTTTCGTGATAAAATGTTGTGACTGATTTCCATACTAAAAGTAAAAATGTACAACTGTCTATCAAATTTCGTTTTTATATCGAAAAATTTTCGCGCTCGCTTCACTCGCGTTTTCAATAACTTTCTAAGGTATGGCGACTGCAGCAGCAATACTCTGTTGCAACGTTACTGCTGCAGCACTGTCAATTTTTGTGATAAAATTATGTGCACTTATTTCCATACTAAAAGTAAAAATGTACAACTGTCTATCAAATTGCGTTTTTATATCGAAAAATTTTCGCGCTCGCTTCACTCGCGTTTTCAATAACTTTCTAAGGTATGGCGACTGCAGCAGCAATACTCTGTTGCAACGTTACTGCTGCAGCACTGTCAATTTTTGTGATAAAATTATGTGCACTTATTTCCATACTAAAAGTAAAAATGTACAACTGTCTATCAAATTGCGTTTTTATATCGAAAATTTTTCGCGCTCGCTTCGCTCGCGTTTTCAATAACTTTCTAAGGTATGGCGACTACAGCAGCATTACTCTGTTGCAACGTTACTGCTGCAGCACTGACAATTTTCGTTATAAAATGATGTTACTAATTTCCATACTAAAAGTAAAAATGTACAACTGTCTATCAAATTGCGTTTTTATATCGAAAAATGTTCGCGCTCGCTTCGCTAGCGTTTTCAATCACTTTCTAAGGTATGGCGACTGCAGCAGCATTACTCTGTTGCAACGTTACTGCTGCAGCACTGTCAATTTTCGTGATAAAATGATGTGACTAATTTCCATTCTCAGCTGTACTGCGGCAATGAACGTCACTCAACTAACCAAAAAATTCAATGTAATCTCGATGACCCTAGGGAGAGGGGGCACCATGGTCTATAAATGCTTAGGGCATCAAAACGGCACTGGTCGTTTGCGGAGTCAAACGATTTGGGACTCGCATTTAATACGCATTACCATGCCTTCCAGAAAAAAATCTAATCATTCGCGAAAGTCTCGCAACGCATTGAGGTTACAGGGGGTACGTGGTCTTCCTTAGGAGTCTGAAGAAGACCACGGTGAGTGGCGCTCTAGCCAGGCAGGCCGCTTCGCTTTCGCTCACGCGCGTATACCTTACTGTATTGTCCGATATACATCTACTACTCTGTCGTTTAAATCACGTGTAAAATTTGAATAAGGGCGAAAAAAACTATTGATTTTGGAGTGTAGTTTTATTTAGTGGTACCTAATTGTAAAATATTTTATCTGGACTGCAGTCCTCTAGCATATCCATCTGTCAACTTTACTTCAAGTTCCGCCTCCAGTGGAGAGGGAGAGAAATTAGGATTAGAAATTAGCCGCTTACTGACACTGACCGAATTCCACGCGGGCGGAGCCGCGGGCACAGCTAGTAATTTATATAAATGGAAGAAAACACCCAGACAAAACCAAACTGAACATTGGTAATATTAATTACGTTTTGAAATTTGTAGTTAGTTAGTTTGTCGTATAGTTGTAGTCTGTGTTTGGCTTAGTTTAGCTTAGTATGCATTACGAAAATCTACACTACAAGTAGCTCAAAGGAAATTGCTTACCCACTCATCCAAATAAATATTTACCTTCATCACCTTACATCACTTATAATGCGTGCCAATGAATATACAAATAGTTTCATAAATAAGTGAGCACGATAATGCAGGAGGAATCCAGTGGAATGCCTCGTGATTGTGAGGTGTAGATGCGAAAGTAGGAGATAGGTGCATGAGTGTGAGGCAAGGTCAATGCGGCCAATTCCGTCATACGGAAAATTCCGTCAACAAGCGTTTTTTTCTAAGACAGGAAGTACACAATTGGTAATTTCCTCGACAAAGCAGCGATTTCCCAAAAAGCAAGTTAACGCTTGTTGACGGAGTTTCCCGTATAACGGAATTGGCCGCATTGACCTTACTCAGTAGCAAAAGTTCTTGCATCTTTTAAACGATTCCAACTATACTCTGTATCTTTAGGTACCTATTTAAATAAAAGTAAACAAAATCTAAGCTTAAGGAGCCATTTGCGGGTACACGATCAAATAATGTAGGTTAAAGTCAGGTCGTTCAGTGACTTTGTATTTCCAGGCGGTTTTGTATTTGGTTGGTTTATTTTATAAAATTGTTGATGTTATTATTTTTCCTTGTATGTAAATTCAATGATGACGTGTAAAAGTGCCCTTGTGGCCTATTTGCTGAATAAATGTTGATGTTTGATGTTTGATGTTTGAACCAATAAATGTTATAACTATCCGAAAATGTACAAATTTGTTTGTTTACTTTTATTTAAATACCTAAAGATACAGACTAATAGATCTGAATCATTTCGTGTTCCAAACCACTTTCGTGGACACATTTTAATAACACTTGCAGATTTTATGTTTAAATGTAGGTATAATTATTATGAACGTGACTTTTTTCCTTAACCGCCTCATAGTATACAATTATATACCGTCGGGTGACAAGCGCGTTGCTGGACTTTAAGATGAGAGAACGCTTTTTCTTGAAGGTTTTAACGTCATATCGGCCCGGAAATACCAAGGAACGACAGTTCATTGGCACTGAATTTTACTGGTAGATTTACTTCCTAATTCACGTACTATGTCTAAACTGCATCCAGTTCAGACATACGTGTAGTACTTACCTATACTCTGTATCTTTAGGTATTTAAATAAAAGTAAACAAACAAATTTGTACATTTTCGGATAGTTATAACATTTATTGGTTAACCAACCAAATACAAAGTCGTCTGGATCAGTCACTGAACGACCTGACTTTAACCTACATTATTTGATCATGTAATGTTTTCATCTACCCTCAACTGGCTTAAGTAGCCATTT
Source organism: Cydia splendana (assembly GCF_910591565.1). NCBI lineage: Eukaryota > Metazoa > Arthropoda > Insecta > Lepidoptera > Tortricidae > Cydia > Cydia splendana. The sequence continues at coordinate 14,251,291 of NC_085974.1, forward strand.
GTGGGTAGATTTTGTTTACTTTTATTTAAATACCTAAAGATACAGAGTATAGTGATACGTTTAGTTTACTCATTAATAAGATTATAGGTGTTAAAAAAATACAACGAACTGTCGCCTCTACACTCCAACATAGATAGTCTATCCACGATATATGCTTGCGCCGGCGCATGACTAATGCTTCAGAGCCCGGTTTTATTTACAACTATAACTGTAACACACGCTGATAAATGCCTACACTGACAGCTACATTAAAGTATACACGTTAATGGATAAGCATGCCCATTTACATAGTTTTGTTTTGTGAGTTGTAGTTTAGTGATTTTGCTGTAGAGGATTAGAAATTTTACCATGAATACGAATAAGTAGCTAGAAATAAAAAGTATTGCAATGAGTTTAATGACAGCGACATGGTGGAGGCGGATCTGCGCGAACTTCGAGTCAGCAATTGGCGAGGGGTCGCACAGGACCGAGAAAAGTGACGCTGTCTTGTGTCGGAGGGCAAGAGATTTTGGGTCGCTGACTGAGCCAGCGGAGTAAGTGAGTAAGTAATGAGTTTTAATGGTTTGAATATAAATAGGTCATTTACTGAAATTAGTTTGGCGTCTAGGTGAGACGTTGGCGCCTAATTATCAGATTGAACCCATATATCCACAAAGAGGGGCATATTTTTTTCTAATGAACTGTTTGATGAAGAGGTAACAGACAGATAGACTTACTTCCGCATTTTAAATATTGGTAGGAATTAGATATTATGAAGCGCTGGTGGCCTAGCGGTAGAGCGTGCGACTTTCAATTCGGAGGTCGCGGGTTCAAACCCCGGCTCGTATCAATGAGTTTTTCGGAACTTATGTACGAAATATCATTTGATATTTGCCGGTTGCTTTTCGGTGAAGGAAAACATCGTGAGGAAACCGGACTAATCCCAACAAGGCCTAGTTTCCAAAGGGGTTGGAAGGTCAGATGGCAGTCCCTTTCGTAAAAATTAGTACCTACGTCAAATCATGGGATTAGTTGTCAAGCGGACCCCAGGCTCCCATGAGCCGTGGCAAAAATGCCGGGATAACGCGAGGAAGAAGAAGTTAGGAATTAGATATATCCTTTTCAATGCACGGAAGTGTAGTGTATAATGTACTGGGGCTCCTACCGCGAGTGATCAGCGCGCACGCGCCGCGCCGCAATCACGGGAAAGCCCATAAAAAACTGATTAGGAGCGCTCATGTGTGGATTATTTTATCGTTTCTGTGAGACAGCATAGGCAATGAGCATTCCTCTGATCCTGCAAGAGTCTATCTATATATGTATCCAATGTAAATTCATAAAATAAGGCGAAAGAGTCAAAATCTTTAAATTGGAGACATTTGACTACTTCGGAAGATATTAGAAAATATGAGGATAAATAAATAAAATAAATAAATAAATATTATAGGACATTTTTACACAAATTGACAATTACAGATTATTGATTGATTGAAATTACAATCTCGGAATTTATTCGCGCTAGCTTTTATTTTGGTAATAATGATCCTTAAAATAATGATTCATAGTTTGGAAGGTTATCAGGAGGTGTGAGTGTGACTGTAGCTAACTATTGCAATTGTAAAGAATAGCATTTCATTTGATTTATAAGCTTACGTTAGGTACAGTCACCTGCAATAATATGTTACACAACAAAGGCCGCAAATATATCTGACACGATCTTATTTGTAGAGCCATAAGAGCGTGTCACATATTTTTGCGGCCTTCGAAGAGTAACATATTATTGCAGGTGACTGTACACGAAACATATTACTTACTTTAAAACTTTTTCTCTTTATTTTTAATAAGTTATTGTTTTATTGTTCATCGTGTCCAAATATAAGTAAAATTGATTAGTATTTTTTCATATTTACGTCATTTTATTTTCAATTTCGTACAATAAAATAGGTATACAATATAAATAAACATAATTATGTCAAACGCTGAAATATACATTTAAGAACAACATTTTAATTACAAAGTAACTGAAATAACACTAAATTAACATAGCTACATAAATATATTTCATAACTGAATCTCCACTACGCTCTAATGCTACATTATGCGATATCCCGCTAATCTACCTACGAACTAGATATAGTGGCCAATTCTGATTTAATAATTTGTGTAGGGTTTGATCCTGTTATGATACGACCTTGACAATCGCTAACGCTGATTGGTGCACAGTCAGCAGCAGAAGTTGCTAAGCGGGCGAGGTGTTCAAATTTACCTTGTTGACACGCTCTTATTCTCTTGACAATAAAGTCGAATCAAGATCATTTTCAACACCTCGCCCGCTTTGCAACTTCTGCTAACTGTACACGAATGCACTAACGCAGCTTCTTACAGCTCGCTTGGTTACAGGTGCGCGTGAGTTGAACCAAAGAGAATTTGAAATTGAGAAATATTGTCAAAGTAAATAATATAGTCAGTACATTTACTGCCATCTTTCGACACAGATGATTACTTTTGGAACGCCATTTGACTTTGATTCTTTTTCTTTTATTTGTTAAAGGTCAAAAAGTATCGCTCGAAAAGATGGCACCATAACTTTGGCCTATTGTCGAGTAGATGGCGAGACTTTTTGACATTTAACAAATTTTACACATATCAGTGAAAAAATAAGGATCAAAGTCAAATGGCGTTCTAAAAGTGTTAATTATTTGTGTCGAAAGGTGGCAGTAAATGTACTGACTACATAATTTACTTTGACAATATTTCTATTATCTAATTTTTTTTTGTGTGTCGTGTCGTGGTCGTATCGTAACTAGATCAAATCCTGAACAAATTATTGAATCAGAATTGGGTTCGGCTATATGTGGCCCACGCCGTATTTCACTATGACAAAGACAGCAAAGGTAGCATGAGTTTTATGAGACTTAATTGCATGCCACCGTTCTTATGCTGTGGGGTTTGGAAAGGAAAGGAATAGAGTTACCACTGATATTTTGTTACTAATATTGTAACAGTATGACAAAATATTGTAGCTTGAAATTTTAGAACCAGCATAAAGGTTCTTATGTTAGAAGTGCTTAATAACTGCGACTGTTGTATGTTTTTTTAGGAAGGATAAATATGCAAAATATTATTAAAAAAATACACTACCCATTACGATATGCAAGAGCTTAATATAATATGTTAGGCAAAATAAGCTGTCAGAATTTTATTCTCGAATATAAATAACATCGAAATGAACAAATAGGTAATTAAAAAACATAATTGCATACACTTCTTCATGATTATAAAAATATATTGTGATTATGACCCCTATTCACGATCGTAAAATACACAAAAGCAAATCAAACCAAGTATAAAAAATAAAACAGCAAAGATGGTTCTACGCACAACAGCCCCATACCCATAGATAGCACCGTATAATCGTCGCCACGGGATCCTGCACGCGAATGGCACACGTCGGACTAGCCTAGCAGCACTAGCAAGGTTCTTCTAAGGTGTAGAATTGTGAAGGATACCAGGGATAAATTGGAAAATTTACCGATTACAACATATTTATTCTCTAGCCGTTCAGAACCCTATAAAAAGGCCTTCTGTTCTGTTTAACGGATTAATGTCAGAATTGCATTTGCCTCGGTAAGTTTTGATTTGTAAGTGGCTAGAGGTTGAAGATGTACGTATGAAGTAAGAGAAATATCCTTATATTTTATTCTAATGTGACAATTATGACAAATAAGTGTCATGCGTATTTTTTGCCTATTTTCTTCATCCTCCTCGCCTTTTCCCGTTATACGGGGTCGGCTTTCCTTATTTTTCATCTCCAGGCAGTTCTATTCTGAGCGTCTTCCTTACGCAAGTTAAGGCTTTCCATATCCTTCTCAATAGTTTTCGTCCATGAGATACGTGGTCTTCCTCGTCGAAATACTTAGGTACTCCAAAAGCAAACAATTACAGATCATAATACCCACTAAGAAGTTTTTAAGTTAAATATCTACGACCCCACATTATAACGCTATATCACAGTTAGATTTGAACATGTGCAAAGTATGCACAAAATTTGTAGAAAAATCCTTTTTCCTTTTACAATGATTTAGTCCACTTCTGCGATATGCCTAGGTTTGTAACATAGTCCGGAGAATGCGGCAGGCTACACCCAATCAGACAATGCTTGATTTAGCGGCTACTGGGGCCGTTACGCCGCCCACGCACTGAGATACGGCCCTACACGATACGTGCGACATACGACGGTACTGTTAGTGTTACTGTTAGGATTGCCTTTGTAAAGAGTGCTGAATATTACTGTATAATAATATATAAACAGAATTTTGCGACAGATAAATATTAGCTAGATAGAGTTTAAATAAAATAATTTGCTATTAAAATTCATCCTAAAGTCCTGTAGTTCTTTAGTTTATGTTAAAACTTCTATACATTTTAGTTTTGTTATATTTAAAGGTATTAGCGGATTATTCGATGTTTATGCTATTGATGTTTCTTCCTATACGCGATTCTGCACAATATGAATTCTACACAGCTGAATTTTATCACATGCGTTATGCTTCACGTCATTCATTCTTCACATTCCGATTCGCGATTACGCGATACAGAATATGTTGTTTTCATGTTTTGATTCCGCACATCGACTTCATTCTTAACTATGATTATGTACTCGTACCTATTGAGACCTCTTCCGTAATCGGAGCACTCTAAGAAAAATAATAATAATAGGTAATAAACTCAAACATCAACCTAAAAATACAAACATTATAATTTCAATCTTAATATTACCAATTTAAGGTTCAAAACTAAAGGCGCCTTATGACTTGTGCCGTTCTTGCCCCAAAGCATGCTTAATAGAGCTACAAGATTTACAAGTATGGCTCAATAAATCTATTGACTAAATTTCCAGCCCCGCCCATATCATTGCGGTTAATTAAAAAGACATAGGCGGGCCGGTTGTCACTGCGCAATCGCCGTGCGCGCACGAAAATGTTCTCACACACATTATTATAACTGTAATTGGAACGATTACACACATACACAGGGGTGATTGGAGTAGTAGTTCTATTGGTCATTGTTGGGTTTGTTTGTGGGCTTCAAAATCGGCGATGCAATTACGTCATCGTAATAAAAATGACACTTACGCGCTGTTCAATTGCAAGCATTCTAGATTATTCATATTACTAACACTGACAAATTAATAGATATAATTATAAGTAGTATTGTTATATGGTAACATTTTAAAGTATGATTTATTAGGTGCATAAACCATTAAAATTTGTATCCTGAGGACACTTCCTTCCAGTGGATATGTAACCAATATAAGTTTAAGCAACACGAACTCTGTAGGTACAGTTGGTCTCAATAGTAGCGGATGAAACAACGCGCCAAAAGTATCTGCCACCCTGGAATACTTCTCAGAATAGAGATATCACTTCGCGTTTAAAAGTATCATCATCATCATTTAAGAGCAAGGTTCTTGTCAGTGGAATATGCGCCAGTTTTCGCGATCCTCGGCCAGGTTCTTTAGGTCCCTGTAAGACACGACATTTGCTTTTGCTTTTAGTTGCTGCGTATAGCTTGCTCGTAGTTTTCCTCTTCCTCTCCTAGCTTCGATCTTGCCTTCTAAATAGTTTTAAAGAAAGTGTCGTGTCTTATCAAGTGACCTATCATTTTGCCTCGTCTATTCTCTATGGTCCTCAGTAGGTTTCTCTTCTCTCCAACAATTCGCAGCACTTCCTCGTTCGTTTTTCTCCGTCCAACTTATTCTCTCCATTCTTCTCCACAACCACATCTCAAAGTATCAGTCGCAGAATAATTGTTCCAAATCATGTCAATCTCTTCTTTAAAGCTGTTTAGAGACGGTAGATACTTTTGATCGGCTACTTTTGATGCTATTAACTGCACTAAGAAACGCGTTCATCACTTGTTTATCGCCACTCTAAGGCGAAGGGGCAGCTGAGTTAGTGAGACATTCATGGAAGTGCAAGGTTATAAGTGTTAGCACACCTCCATGTAAACGTCAGTCATTCCAACGCCTTTTAAGTCCTCGACTGACGGTGGCCGCTACAAAATACTTTAAGCACGGTTTACACGACGGACCATAATTCCCTCTAATGGAGTCCGCGCCATGCGAGACACACATCAACTGTGGGAGACAGGAGGACTAGTTTTGGAGGTACAGAGATTTGGACTTTGTTAATGGGGGGGAGGGTTCAATTTGTAGTAAACGTTTGAATGGTATCGTAAAGAGTGGTGTATACTAGAGGAATTTTAAGGATTTGAAATTAGGTAAATATAAAATGTATTTATTGGACAGAATTTAAGTCAGTAGTACCTGAGTGAACAGCTTGACTTGACTTTAATATTTATTGAGATAAAACTTTGCAACTCTTTTTCGACTCACTTACACTTAACATGTTTCTCACTTTTTAATGTTTTTACATATTTCTCACTTCTTCAACCTTGTACAAATGTAGGTACCTATACGTATATTAAATATAATAGAATGTTAAGACGCTGCCGTAAAAACAGAGATCTCCCTAGGTGCCAAAAACCGGGGTGTGTAAAAGATGTCCATCTTATTTCATACTAGCGACCCGTCCCGGCTTGGCCCGAGTTACACAAAACCTTAACAAATTATACACCTAAATCTTCCACAACAATCACTCTATTGATAGGTGAAACCGCATGAAAATCCGTTCATTAGTTTAGGAGTTTAACGCGAACATACAGACAGACAGACGCGGCGGGGGACTTTGTTTTAAGGTGTAGTGATTTTTCGTGTAAGGTCAATGTGGCTAATTCCGTCATAGGGTCTATTCCGTCCACTAGCGTTTTTCTCGAACAACGAACAACATTGATAATTTCGTCGACAAAGTAGCGATTGCTTCTAGTTTCAGCAATCAAAAGCAAATGTTTTTTTCCTACGATTGAAAATCAAAGAAATATACGCTCGTGGACGGAATAAATAGCCTCTATGACGGAATTAGCAACATTTTTCGTGTAGTAGGTACATAACACAACCATACTGAGCTTACTATATGTGTAGGTAGGTCTGTCCTTCCCCTAACTTCATCTAGGCCCTCACCGTCCGCCGCACGCACATAACTCTTTCGGGAATGGAGCCACAAATCGCTGCGTCTGCGCTCGTCTCCCGCTTGACGTTTGACGTGGACTGTGGTATAGTTTCCCAAAAACTTTGAAGTCATAATGTATTGTTGGTCCGCATTTTCGTTAGTCATAATTTGTTTGGTTTAGAAATTGCCATAAAACAAACCTAACCTAACCTAACCTATCTATAGGATAACCTTACGCAAATCCTGAAGAGTTAACGGTTTCAGTTTTAGGACTAATGATAATATGACAAACAAAGGGACCCCTCCCTCCACCGTGAGTTGTACGCAGCCTTAAACGCTAGCGACTGCGTCAACTCAAACGCAGGGCATCTCGGTTGCACTAATGTCAGTAAGAGGGAGATGCATTGTGAGCTAGTTTACGCAGTCGCTAGCGAATATGTCAGTGTCTAACTCGTGGCAAGGATAACGACATGACGGGTGTTCCGATGGAATATTTAACAGAAACATTACTTCGAGGTACTTCAGGATGACTCACGCTAGACCGGGCCGGGGCCGGGCCGGAGCTCCTGGAGCTTCGTTTTCTATGGAAAGCACCACGTGATCACCGATCACTGATCAGCCGTCATAGAAAATGACATGTCGGACGCGTCGGCTCAGGCCCGGCCCGGTCTAGCGTGAGTCATCCTTTATGGTGAACACTGATAGGTACACAGTACGATTAAAGGTAAAACCTAGAAAGTTAACCTAACCTAACCTAATCTTCACACCTAACCTATGTTGGATGAATGTTATTTTATTGTCAAATATAACCAACAACATATTTGCTGACATATATTCAATCATTTTCGTTATACTTTTTTATACGCGAATTGTATTTATTGTATTGTAATTAATAAGCAAAGCATCAACCTGCATTTGTGGGTAGCTCTAACTACTTACGTATTACACTCTATAATAAGAAATACTAATGTCATTTGCACCTGCGACTAGGTATAATATCAGATTTCCATTCTAAACTTTAACGTAAACCAATTATAAATAGACAATTTTAGCAACTTCGTAAATTACTATGACAGAGAACAAACATTTCGCACAACAATCCTAACCATATCGTATCACTCTCATAACACTCGACTAAGAATAAACTTTAATTTAATGGGGATAAGACTGTAATTCCAACAAAGATTCAACTTATTTAAGAGTTGTGATAAGTAAACTTTTCAATTGCTATACTAGTTTGGCACGCGTCATGCGGGTAGGTTTGTTGATTACGTGAGAACAGGGACCGTATAACCGGTTTTATTAAATACCTGTATAAAAACTGTCAAACGAATACCGGTTAAAATGTTATACCTATATTCGCATTAGAGGTATTGCTGTCATTCCGTTTTTGTCTTTATCGCTATTTGTACACTAATTGACATAATGAAATACCGGTATTCATTAATACCTCAATAATAACAGGTATTCAGTATACCGGTAATGGTTTTCGTATTTAATACCGGTATTCATTGCACTTGATCAAAGAGTAACCAAAAACTTTGCGACAAGAGGTTAAAGTTGTTGTTAAGTCCTCATGCCAAAGACATATGTAACTTACTATCTATTCTTTTTGCTCATGCTTATATTGATCGCTGTACAAGCGAAAGATTTCATGATTTAACCACGAGCGTAGCAAGTGGTTCGAAATCTGTAAAATTGAGCGTTGCGACCGTTTCAAGGCACGAGGTTAATGAATGAATTAATGAAAATAATTAATCCCAGAAAACATTTCCATATGAAATATGAGCGCCGCGCCGCCAAAATTTTCGCGCCGCCGCCGCCGCCAAAATTCTGCGCTATCGGTGTGGCATCGGCGTGACCTTGTTAGATACTAGAGTCTGTCTAAGCTAACTTTGCACCGATTTGAACAGAACAAAGTGAGGGAGTGTTATTATAATATAAACGTCATATTTTCATAGAACTTTGACATTAACGATGATATTTACACACGTTGTCGTTGCAAATGCTATGCAGATTAGTTTGATCGGAAATTTATTGCTTTTATATAACGTGCTAATAAATTAGGTACCGATATTTTAAGAGATGGTACTTTATATAAAAACAATTAACTTTAAATAGAAATCAAGAAAACTTTTCATATCATATTTTTGTTTTATTTACCGAACAAAAATATAAATTAAAATTATATCTAAAAATAATCATTACGTGCATTTAACCACATAAAGAAAAAAATACATAGAGTGCTCACTCAGAAAAGTCTAATGCTCAACAACTTTCAGCGAATATTAAACAAGGATTAACTGGAACTTTATTTTCAACTCCTTCTGCTTTAATATATTAGTAGTAGTAGTAAAACACTTTATTGTACAAAAATCAAAACAAAACAGGAAAAATAACATTCGTCATTAGTACAAAGGCGAACTTATGCCTTTAAGGGATCTCTTCCAGTTAACCTTTGAGCAATATTAGTTGTAAATAGTTGTTCAATACAATTTTTGAGACATTTTTGAAATTAATATTCTTTTTAGGGTTCCGTATTTCGTACCAATATCAAGTTGATATCAACTGCAAAAAAGTTTCTTGAAGGGGTTTTATAGGCTTTTAATATCGTACATTTAAGTCACATTCACTCATTGATTCATTCATACTATTTTTGCGATTAGTAGGTGGTCTGTGCGAGCAGTGTGTGTAATCATTCACCTCTCCTGGCGATACGTACATATAATAACTATTATATTTGACTATAGCTACCCGCACTGACTTCGCACGGATTACACAAAACCTTAACAAATTGTACACCTAAACTAAAGCTTCCTCAAAAATCTTTCTATTGATAGCTGAAATCCGCATGAAAATCAGTTGAGTAGGTTTTGATTTGAGTTCATCGTGAACATACATTCATATAGTTACAGACAGACGCGGCGGGGGACTTTGTTTTATAAAGTGTAGTGAATTAGTGATAGATTCAATTAACAGTAACCTCACAATATAAAGAGATGTTCATTATGCTGCTTATCTACAGTTAATGCCATGAATAACTTTTTTCCTACCATAATTAAATAAATTAAATGAAATGAAATTAAATGAATTAAGGTTTGAATTCTCTTCGCATAAACCAAGTTTTCAAGGCTACGCCGCCGATTCGCCGCCACCGCCAACCAATTTTGACCGGCGAACCGCCGCCGGCTAAATGCCTATTGGGCGGCGCTAGACGTGCGCACCGGTCGAAAAAAATTGGGTGGCGGCGCGCCAGAAAAAAATCCACGGCGGCGGCGTGGAATTTTTCAACTTTTCAATATTAAGACGTATAATGAAAAGCCATGCTTAACCCTTAAATCGACAAGGGAAAAAAATCTCAAAAAACTGTGTTAGTATAATTTTTTTGGTGTTATTATCTTATTATGTGGTTGTTTATTGTAGAAAAATCATGAAAAAAATCTATTTGTAATAGTTTCGAAAAAAACATAGGTATGTCAAATATGTTGGATGTTGCCAGTCGGTGTAAATAAAAAGATACGCCGCATAATGAAAAGACGTCTAGTATACAGTACTTTATATGCATAAGGTTTTTTTTGTCAAGTTCATGTTTTTTTTTTAATAAATATAGAATAATTGCATTTTTAATTACAAATACACTTACTGATAATGTCAACTTATGTTATGAACTAAAGTAAAACCTATTATTTTTATATTTTTCCAATAGCTTTATAGCTCGTAGGTGGTAAAATTTTACCAGTCATTGGCGTCATTTTATTAACATTAAATCAAACTTAGCGGGGTATCGTAGGATGCAGCAACATCTGAGCAATGGTATACAACAATGCATGCAATTTTTTCAATATTTTCGTAAGAAATTTCTCAAATGAAATCGGGTCTGTCTCTTGATGTCTTAATGAACGCACAGGAAAAAAAACCGTAATAATATTTTTTTATCTATTTGGTTCATTACGTTGCAATACGACAAGTAATGACTTTTTAAAAGGTTTTGAAACACCTAAAATCCCTCTGTTTAATTCAGATTCATATTCATAAAAACTACCAGAAAACGTGATAATTTTACTCTTCGCATACTTGGCACTAGTGCCCTGTAATCGACAACGGTTAAAACACTGGACATTATACTTTGTAAATGTGTTTTACCCATAGGTACATGGTACATAAAACACATTTTTATGTAAATCGTACTGCCACATAATAAATAGTTAGTATGGTGTTGGTGCGACATAAAATAGTAGAAATTAAATTATATGACCAAAAAATTTCCGTAAGTAGGTACGTAATTATTGCCATGTTTAAGTAAGTATTTTACGTCAAAAATGTGAGAGTTACGTAGGAAGTGGCGCCTATTTCAACTATTTCTTATCGGACTATAACCTATTACATATTTTAACGCTGCATAATACTGTCTTATAAAAAATATTCGGCGCGCATTTTAATCTACCGGCGGCGGCGGCGGCGCGCGGACTCCTTATGGCGGCGGCGCGCACGTCTAATCGGCGCTCATATATTTGAGATTATAAACTACATACGTAATAAAATACAATTAAATCAACAAAAAAAAAACAATTAAATGAATCAAATGAACGCTATTAAATATTTATCATTGAAAATCATCACCTAACAGCTAATTTTACCAGCCAACATGAAAACGGGCATTCTAAGATCCGGATCTTAAGTATTTACAACTTTACAAGCGGGCCGGACAACGTCCTTGACGAGTAGCGAAGGAACGAATCGTGGTGCTACTACAACCGGTATTGGCACTTACTTATTACCGGTAATAGCTTTAGGAGTAAACTATCAAATAGTGGTATTTGTTGTCAATTGGCTAAACCGATAACACTATTGAATACCGGTATTCGAATACCTCTATTCGGAGCTTAAGTGATATAAATACCCAAATTCAAATTACACCGGTTATACCTCAATAATAACCTGTAGTCAGAATACCGGTAACGGTCCCTGCGTGAGAATGCCCAGAAACTTAATATGTTTTGGTTATGGCTCTTTTTGGAGTCAGCGGCGTGTAAGGGAGTGTGTGGTGTTGATTATTTTGTAAATAGGCCTTTATTGTGGTACGGACAGATTAGAGGTGTTAGGGGCCCACTGATTAACAGTCCGCCGGACGGTATCGGCCTGTCAGTTGTTCGGAACTGTCAAAATTTTGTTCTAACTGACAGGCCGATACCGTCCGGCGGAGTGTTAATCAGTGGGCCCCTTTTACATTTTCTCAAATGTGCGTTGGAATATCGCGATTAGGTACTTGTTCATGATAATAAGTGGGTATAGGTACGCAAAACTTTGCTATTAGGTATAGTATAGCTGCAAATTCACGTGTAAGAAATATATTTTACTTTTAGAATATTAGAGGCCTCGCTATTGTTCGGCAATCTACTTATAATATCCACTTTAAGGTTGACTCACGCTAGACCGGGCCGTGCCCGCGCCGGAGCTTCCAGCGCTTACTTTTCTATGATATGACAAGCGATCACGTGATGCTTTCCATAGAAAACGATGCGCCGGAAGCTCCGGCCCGGACACGGCCCGGTCTAACGTGATTCATCCTTTAGGCAATAATTTAGAAATAGAAATACAAATGTTTATTCGTAAACACAAACGAGACAATTTCCGTATAAGAAAAACTCAGAAAGAATAAAGTGCCACGAAATGGCTTAAGTACTTAGTATGTGATCATTCAATCACATTTAAACTCCTTAACAAAGTATATCAAAATATTTATACCTAGCTTAGGCTAAGGTAGTCCTACCTCTAATCTGACCCTCATACCACTGCTACCAAATTAAGACATTTTAGTATTACTAAAATCAACAATCACCAAGTTTAAAATACATAATAATATCTGGGAGACTGACTCTGCTCGGAAAACGTATACATACCTAAAAACTAAAAAATGCGCGGTTTCCGAGAGATAACACCTAGCTAGATCGCTTTTCGCCCCCGAAAACCCCCATATAGCAAATTTCATCGAAATCTTTAGAGCAGCTTTCGAGATCCCCGAAATATATAAATAAATAAATATAATTGCTCGTTTAAAGGTATAAGATATCTCCATTTGAACCCTCATATAACAAACTCGCACTTTAAAAGCCAACTACCTATCACACCATAAATTGCAGCACGTTATCATATCGGCGCAGATCTGCATTCCCTGATAAGTGACATCCTTATCCTTACCTCGGCTCTTAATAACCTAATTATAATTGAATCCTAATATCCGCTTCCCCGCGCTAGCGTCCTGTAGGGTTACCACGCTACAGTCAGTGGGGAGACACTCCTGACTGCGGGCAAACTCGGTTCCGTTCGGCTCAGCATTGCTCCGAGCAAAGGGTTGGCACCACTTGACGTCCTTTTGCGTGCACGACCACAGATAAGATAATCACTTGAATTTTGACAACCCTAAATAGCCGAAATTGATAGTGCCATACATTAGAATGGGATAGCATGATTCGACTCTGAATCGCTGTCAAACTTCGGTTTTGTAGGAAGTGTCCTTTCTGTACCTACGACAGTAGTACTATACTGTTATTTATTCTGTGCTACAGTTTAGAGATAACTCTGCAGGGCCGTCTTAAACTATTCTGGGGCCCCTGGGCGCATAAGAATTTGGGGTCCTTTTGGAAAGTAAAGAAAGCGAATTAATCTACCATTTTTTACTATGATCTTCTATTTATTATGGGTAGTCAAATATAGGTCGAAGAGCTACATATTACCACCCGGCTTTCAACTACATGCTTCCAGAGAATGTTGACCTTCTTTGGCCATGTGGCCCGCCAAGACCCGTCCAGCTTTGAAAAGCTCGTTCTGGTTGGGTGCGTCGAAGGGAGAAGGAGTAGAGGCAGGGCTCCAACTCGGTGGTCTGATGCCATACGCGACGCTACGGGCGTCAACATCCAGGGGTCAATACAGCTGGCCCAAGACAGGGGGGTTTGGAGAGCGGTGGTGAAGAACTGCACTCCTGATGGTCACGACCCTCAGCCTTGAGGAACCGACTAAGAAGAAGAAATATAGGTACTGTTACTGTCTGTCCTTCGGGGCCCCCTGAGGACGGGGGCCCTGGGCACGGGCCCCGTGTGCCCTTATGGCAAAGACGGTACTGTAACTCTGGATAACTAATTAGAGCTATGAATTTGTGGGCATTTTTGTTATACCACATCGGTGCGCGGTGGTAAAAAAGCTTACGGACCACATGATGGTAAACGGTTCCCTTTGCGTATGGACGCCAGCATGTGTCATCGTCAATAGGTATAATATGCGCGTTGCCGACTATTTGGAACTCCACAGTGAACCAGCACCTAGCTGAATTTATTCATATTAAATCCTCCTCTTCCAAGTGTATCTTATTATCTCTCAACAGGTACCTCTTAACAGCTATTCTCAAAAGTAAGATAAAATCAACAAAGTACAAAAAGGGGAGTCCCCGAAAGACTTTGGCGTGCCATGTACAAAAACTTTGCAACTAACTAATCTGGCAACATTTCCGTCAGTAGACAAAGGCGGCAAATTTGAAAAATGCAGGCACGAAGACGCGATCCCCGTACAAAATTTGAATTTCGCGCCATTTCTACTGACAAATTTGTAAGCCAGACTATATTTTAGTGTTTTAGCTGATTTCCGTTATCTTAAAAGCAGAAACTAGCCCTCATGACGTATGACGGCCGCCGGGGCAATTAAAATTAAATATCCCTATTCTACAAGTTTTATGGTCATCCTGTTCCTACGCCGGTTTACACTTAATTAAGGAATTAGTTTGTGCACACGCCGAGGTGCGAGCGAGATATTAGATATCGACTTGTCTTGACCCACGCAAGAAACCGACTTTCGATTTCTATAATAGTTTTCAAGTGAAATAAATTATACTGGGTATATCAATTAGCCCAGTGTGTAAAGTCTTAGTTAAGTTCCATTATATATATTTATCAAACATCGGGTTTTTTGGGGCCAAATTAAATAAACTTAGTCATCTATGCTTTTTCCACATACTAGTTATGGCTCCAAGTTTTGTTTCTAAAATTTTATTAAATTATACTTAAGTATGTTAGTTAACAAAATAAAATTTAGCAAATATCTGTTAAATTTTGTCTTTTTCTAACAAACAAAAGTCAAAATGACAGAAAGGGACCAACGATCAACAGCTTCGAACTTGACAGACATATGAACAACGGCGTTAAGCATCTACACGGACTGGATCAAACTTGGAATCGAACATTTGGCCCCTCAACCTTGATTCTTCAACGGCCTCCTAGCCTAGTCGGTAGTGACCCTGCCTACGAAGCAGAAGGTCCCGGGTTCGAATCCTGGTAAGGGCATTTATTTGTGTGTGATCATCACAAATATTTGTTCCTGAGTTATGGATGTTTTCTATGTATATTATAAGTATTTATATATATGTGTATATTATACATATCGTCGTCTAGTACCCACAACACAAGCCTTATTGAGCTTACTGTAGGACTAGGTCGATCTGTGTAAAATTGTCCTATAATATTTATTTATTTATTTATTCTGGCAAAATTGTCCCAATGGACAGATGCCAAAAGAACTAAAAACTGAATTGTGTTTTAACGTCTCTATAGATGTAAACACACAATCTATTTATTATTTCGCCTGTAACTTTTAATTGGTAATCATTAAACCATTCCAGACTATATGGTCGTATATTATTTGCAAGGAAACGACCAGGTTATTGTGTAACGCGAATGTAGCCCAAGGCCCGATAGTGCGTCGCCCACGACCATTTCTCCACACCAATCACGATCATGTGCTATTGGTATTGTGTGCTAATATTTCTATTATTGTGGATTTCTTGGCATCGTCGGGTACTGCGAATCAGTTGAGGAGGAGATTCTCTGTGGCCCTTTTCATCGTCGGGTAAGCCGCAATCAGTTGAGGAGGAGTTTCTCTGTGGCTCTTTGCATCGTCGGGGAAGCCGCAATCAGTTGAGGAGGAGATTCTCTGTGGCCCTTTGCATCGTCGGGTAAGCCGCAATCAGTTGAGGAGGAGATTCTCTGTGGCCCTTTGCATCGTCGGGTAAGCCGCAATCAGTTGAGAAGATTCTCTGTGGCCTTTTGCATCGTCGGGTAAGCCGCAATCAGTTGAGGAGGAGATTCTTGGTGGCCCTTTGCATCATCGGGTAAGCCGCAATTAGTTGAGAAGATTCTCTGTGGCCTTTTGCATCGTCGGGTAAGCCGCAATCAGTTGAGGAGGAGATTCTCTGTGGCCCTTTGCATCGTCGGGTAAGCCGCAATCAGTTGAGCAGGAGATTCTCTGTGGCCCTTTGCATCGTCGGGTAAGCCACAATCAGTTGAGGAGGAGATTGTCTGTGGCCCTTTGCATCGTCGGGTAAGCCGCAATCAGTTGAGGAGGAGATTCTCTATGGCTCTTTGTACGTCATCGTTTAGTTTAATCCTTAATATATGAGTAATTATTATATTATCCTTAATATTGCCGAAAAGATAATTGACAAAATATAACGCAAAGGATAAGAAAGCCACTTTTTCTAGTTCGATACTTAGGTAAAAGGAATACTTAGTATTATTTATGGTTTAGGTATGTTCAATAAAACAAAGAAATCAAGTATTTTTGTTATTGTAGAATCTTGGATTAAGTGTGAGTACATATACATTAAATAATGATTACCAATACTTACTATGATTGCATATGGTATGGTTCATTGGACTATATTTTTTCCGTTTTCCATTTAGGCACTACAGCTTTTCAATTAAGTACGTAAATGAGTTGTACTTAAATTATTGTGTAAAGTTTAATCAAATGTAATCACATGACCTCGCGTCTGCCACAATTCATGACGAACAAACACTCGTGATGTTGTAAACTTGCCAAATTATAGGGACTGAAATGTGCCTAATTCGTAGGAACGGCGCAGGAGTTTTCTATTAACAAATGCGGTTTAAGGGTGAGGTTATAGTACACTGATTAAGATTAAGGTAAGAGGGAGACAGTGTGATCGTGTCACACGTTATTACTCAAGTCGAATTTGGAAAAAAAATAAAAAATGGATGGAATAGCGCGGAATTTTATATCAAGCACTGAGATAAATGTAGCTACTTATAACATAAAAATTCTGCTATCATGCATTGATGGGCACAATGACAGCAGAAATATTTTATTTAGGTAATTATGTGCAGAATATCGCAACTCGCGTCTCATCTCAACCAACACCTCCTTTTCGTAGCTTCATTCCTCGCTGAGCACAGCCTCACGCGAATTAATCACAATTATGCGACAGATGGCTCTGTCGGTGACAGCGGCCGGTGACATTCGACAAGTCACCCGCGACTCGCGTCTCCTGTGACCCAGCGCCTTGTCCTCGGGACTACAAACTTTCCTGACCCTCTAGCTGAGCTACGTGCGAATCACAAATAAGAAACAGCGATAGGTGACATTAGACAAGTCACCCGCGATTCGCGTCTCCTGTCACCCAGCGCCTCGTCCTCGGAGCTACATTCCGCGCTGACCGCAGCCACGCGCGAATTAATCACAATTATGCGACAGCGACAAAATGGGAGACATTCGCACAAGTGTCACCTCGCTTACGTAATACGAACTCAATGCGGGCTTCCTTGTAACGTGGTATACGGTATACCCCTCACTATTCCTGTTTATTGACAAATATTACACCCTCATTTAGTTACATTCAGTTTGAAACACTTTTCCAAGAGGGTAGGTAATTGAATAACAAAAAAATTACAAAAACAGTGAATAGTCTGGCCAAAAAAAATCGTTATAAAAAGGTGGCAAATTAAAAAAAAAGGACTGTCTCATTTCAATCATAGACATAGAGAATCATACTATCTTTGTCTTACACTAGTACTAGCACCCAAAAGAAAAAGATGAGTATAGTTTTCCTGGTTCTTACTGACTGACAAATTGGTTTGACCAACTATAGTCAACTTTTTTCTACTTAGTGTCACTTGCTCTACCCCTAACGTAAATAGATGAATGTTGTGTTAATTATTAGCAAACTTTTCGACGTCAAATTTTTGTATTTTTGTTACTGAAACAGGTATTTTGCCGTATTGTCCAAGGACAAATTCATAATTCAAAGTGTTCGGTACTCGAAAGATTGTAACCAGCCTGTGGCTAAAAAAGAACACAAAAATGTTAAATATAGGTATACAAAGTTAGAAGTTCTTCAGATTTTTACCAGTACCCTGTATGCAGACTTTAGCCACAAACATTAGACCATAATACCTGGTAAAACAAAGTAAACCCCCAGCAATGTGTTAGAGTTCAAGACACCATTATCGCACATCCAAAAAACTGCCGTCAACTAAAAGCAACGACGTGGCAGTAAATAAAGAGAATTTGAACGGCAGGCATTGTTCCCGGCGAGAGATGGTATCACCCGTGATATATGTGGAGGCGAAGATGGACTGGCCAGGTGGTCTAGGTAACGATAGGGCATGATATATAGGAAGCTGTTAGAAGGTGCAAAATTCTCTGTATCATTCTATCATTGACCTAAGGCAGATGTGAGGAGTCGAGGACACATTATATGGTAATGGTGAATTATATTGTAAGTGGGTACCTAATTGCTTCTTTGGGAGGTTTTTGAAGGAAACGAGATGCTAGGCATATCATATGTGTGGAGGCGAAGATGGACTGGCCAGGTGGTCTAGGTAACGATAGGGCATGATAGAGATAGGAAGCTGTTGGGAGGTGAAAAAACTCTCTGAATCATTTGCCATGTGAGAATAAATTTGCTGTATAGAGCAGAAATAAACTTTATCGAAAAAATTCTAAAGATACCATGGACCGGGGCACGACCGGGGTGACTTTCAAATGCAGGGGCGACTTTAAAATTCTAGTTTTTAAGCCATAATATATATTTATGCGAGATTTTTTACAGTAGGTGAATATGAATATATGTATAGTAATCTAACTAGTTACAGGAACATTTTCAGTAAATAATGAATAATGGTAATTCTATAGCCGTTTTAAATCTATCAAATTAACCCCAAATTTTCCAAAGTCACCCCGGTCTACGGTAACTAAAAATTCGACAGGATCCTTATCATACACAGACAAGAGGTTAATCCTCAATATATGCTATATTGATATTAGCGCCACTTGCACCATCCACTAACGCAGGGTTAACGAGGGTTAACCGGTTCAACCTGGAGTTACCGTGGTTACCAGTACCAGGTTTAACCGGTTACCCCGGGTTAGTGGGATGGTGCAAGAGGCGCTTAGTGGTTAACTATATTTTGAGTACTTACCTACCTCCCATCCCCATCCCACTGCCAAGCATACACCTCTATGAGGGATAGGGCTCACGATATGTTTGACGTTTGATTTTTAGTGTTAGACGATCTTATTGTGCAATTCTTATTTTTAAGTTTGACATCTTTATGATAATTCAATGTTTTTTAAGAACAACAATAATTTCACAAATAAATTGCTGTAATATTTAGACAAAGATAATATTTGTGACGATTTAAAAGTGCTTGTTGGCTTCCTTGAATACATAATATTCTACTATATTTACTAATTCCCTCTTCTCAAGCTTGTAATACAATCGCCCGTACCGATTCTATTATCCCAACAATAACTGTTCCCCAAAGTACCACGCACTGACCCACTAAAGGTGAATCATACATGGCCGTTCCCATATCTAATGAAACCACTTTCCAGCCGATCTCTCTGCCCAGGAGGTGTGCATTGTTATCTACGTGTTACTATTATATTATACGTAGCTTACTTTTAGTCTGTGGCACACTGGGCACGCGTATGAAAAACTACGACATTAAAAGCGTATCTAATTATAATACGAGAAATTACTGATATACGTACTACATCTAGATTGTAAAGATCTAGAATGTAAAAGGTTGTTTGTGAAATAGGTATCAAAAGTGCGGCCAAAATCGGAGTGATGTCTAGTGTCATTGGAAGTATTGAATTCACAAATTAAATCGTGACTACTGTGATAAAAAGTATAAAATCTCGTATCTTATTCTATCAATCAAAAGAAAAATGTGGTAACTAGTATAGGATGCATACAGAGTTACTGCGTTTTAACTCTGAGTAGCAGTGCGAGATACGAGATTTTTTCTAAGTAGTGACGAAATGTGATTGTGGAAATTATTTGCTTTTGTAAAAATATATTCCAAGATGAAGAATAGCTGTGTCTAGCCAACAAACTTTATCAAAATCTGTAGAAAAAAAATCGGCTAAAAAATAAATATCGAGCAATTTGGCTTTAAATTGAATGCTAAAGCGAAGATAAGGTTTATATTAAATTAACTCTTAGTATATGCCTAGCTTAAAATCAGGTTGCACCTCCACTGGTCCATTGGATGATATAATATTGCTCTAACACGGATATTGGTAGATAATGCCATGTTCCACTTCTTTAGGGCTGCCTGCTTGGGCGTATAACAATATGTTGAACACATTGTGTGGGATTTACTAAAAACTATCCTACCATTTGTATCCTATTCCTAATGTAGTAGTTTTAATAATTATTATATTCTGTTAAAATAATAGCTGCAACATATCGGTATTCTGTATTTCTTTAAGATTCCCACGTTACAGGCTGAGTCTTGTGGGGATCACTGCACTGCCTCTCTTGGAATGCAAATTTCTTGAAATAAATATATTTTTAATTTGAACTTTTGAATTTGAATTCGATTCAAGAAAATTAAATTTTTCATCTGTTTTTGTGACTATTGACAAATCATTACTAAGTAGTTTTGTACCTATGTTAAAGTTCTACTTGATCTAATTTAATAGTATTTTCATTACAATTTCTACCAACAAAAACGTGTACTACCAGACTTGTACTTGAATGTTCATGTCAATTCATGAATGAATGAATGAATTTCATGTTATTTCAGAATGTAGTTTTAAAATGCGAGTGTAACTTCGATTGTATGGCGGCGGTTTAATCGTGTGACTTATAAGTCTAAAATAAGTCTATTTTTTATGATATTATATTACTTAAGTACCCCAAACTCTTTCATACATCATCATCATCATCATCATGATGATGATGATGATGACCCCAAACTCTTTCATACACGTTTCGTCGAGTAGTTGCACAAATCTTTGTTTGGAACATTTTGCTGGGACATCAGTTAGCTGCGACCACGACCAGTGAAACCTTTGTCGAAACGTCGGTAAATAAAGGTAATAAAAAATTCACCGACGAAAATTATTATTGCTACCTATAAAAATATTGTCTCTCATCGCTACATTATTTCAATTACAGAGGTAAGAAGTAAGACTCGTTCCAATAATAGAGGTAATAAAAAGAGCTAAAAAAGGGATTTTTTAGCACAGCTTCAATTATAGAGGTCTAAGTTGCGATGTGGTTACAGAGGCAAAATTAAGAAAAGCAGTAAAATGTAAATTGCAATTATAGAGGTTCCAAAATTTCAATTATACAGACCTTTTGGACTCAAGGGACCGGAACCGGACGTTTGGTTGCGTTGCGATTATAGAGGTTTCCCATTTATCCAGGTGCCTATTAACCAGGTTTCACTGTAGAACAATTAGACTATAACACATAATTTAGCACTGGAACTAGAGATTCATCTTTATTTGGAAAATTAAAAGGGTGGAAAATACTTTCGGCGCGTTGTTTTATCCGTTTTTAGGGTTCCGTACACAAAGGGTAAAAGCCCTATTACTAAGACTCCGCTGTCCGTCCGTCCGTTCGTCCGTCCGTCTGTCACCAGGCTGTACCTACCTCATGAACCGTGATAGCTAGGCAGTTGAAATTTCCACAGATGATGTATTTCTGTTGCCGCTATAATAACAAATACTGAAAAGTACGGAACCCTCGGTGGGCGAGTCCGACTCGCACTTGCCCGGTTTTTATTGATGCTGACTGTACGAACAAGCACTAGCAAAATGTACGCGCAAATGATAGCAAAATGACATCATATTGATATCGAAATCTAGGTTCGAATTGGCCTCGAAGCTACAATCGCGTAGGCGGAATTGTTTTATGAATTTCACTTGCTTTCCAGTTATTCTGTAGCGCGGAAACTGTATTAGTTCGTGGTATTGATAGTTTCATTGCGCGTCGATTTATTGGCTAGGGTGTTGATAAGATAGTTTGTAAAACAAGGGCGTTTAGTCATAGCTTGTTTTGTTATAATTTAACGCTTTCTCGTCTGCCGTGCTAAGTAACTAAGATACTCGTACATATACGCAGTAATAATAAAAAAAAAACAAAAAGCATTTATTTTGTTAAATAGTACAACATAACACTCTCATGGTTGGGACTTCCTAGTAAGTATGTATAATACCTGTGACAGGAAGCCCCGCTTTTACATATTTATCTAGTACATTTGTACCTACATAGTTAACAGCAATAAAATGTAACATAGTGCAAACTGCTATTATTTTAACTTTTAATAAAATAATAGCTTACATGACTATACCAGCTTTTTGTCTCTTTTTCCCTGGGCATCAAACTAGCTCCATATCAAATTTTATCTTCATTGACTCAGCCGTTTAAGCTTAAAGAGGTTACATACAGACAAACAGAGTTACTATAGCGTTAGTAGTATTAATAGAGATATAATTTCAAAGATAATTAAACTAGAAGTTACCTACCCTGTCTTACATGGCATAAATAAATAGGTAAATGGTAATGCGCACTTGTGCAGTCTATATTTTACAAAGTATTGATCAGTCTATAAACTTACTCCGTTGCGCGTACGCACGTCTTTTAGATAAATACACGCCATTAAGTGCATACGCGAAACAACTCCCGTGGCTAAATTGTAGTGCTCAATAAGGTACAAATTCCTGGGCTTGTAGAATGTAACTAACAACTTCCTAACCTCAAATCTTTAAAACCCTGCTATAGGAGTTTGAACTCTATGGCTACTTGAGAAGATATTGTTTTGATAGTGCTTTTCTTTATTATAAGAGAATGTTTCAGGTATTGGTTGGTATTTAATATTAATAGTAACCGATGGAGGACGATGTCGGGGTGTATTTCGCATAGACGTGTCTATTTGTATCCTCCGTGTTACGGTATATTGATCCTATGTATCACATGTGAACATGGTTTGTTACTTTAGTTCGTGAAGGAAAGTTGAGATTACATGTATGTTAGTGGGCTTTCGGCTGCAACACGTCTTTAACTCACTGTAGTACCTATGGGTCGAAGTATATCCCCAAGGGGTATGTGCTAGGGCTCCCGAAAACCATAAACCACTGTTCAAGATTATAATGTGATTTATGAATCAATAACGTCCGGGAAAATCAGTTCTGTAACGGTTTGGATACATTCTTCTACGAATTTCATCATACAACTTGTCAGAAAAGAAGGTTTTAAAATGCCTATAAGATAAAAATGAGGAAACTAGGCTTAAAAGTCTATTTATTTTAAGATGTCCATAAAAAAGACCTTAACTCAATAAAGAAGTTTTTGGCAAAAAAAAAAACATTTTTGATACAAGCTTTTATCGCTGACTGTGCTTTTCTTTCCACAGGCAACTAATACTAATCGAGACAATTCTGAAAACCCCAAAAACAATTAGGTTGCGTTGTATTGAAAACATAAATGCTATGAAGTTGCGTGGTGAATTAGGTAATCAGTCGCATACTTTAAATTGTCCTAAATGATTAGAGAGCATTGTTGCATAGTACATTTCTTCGATTCTGCCATGAAAATAAAAAGTTGGACAAAATTTTCAAACTAAACGGTGTAACCACGTCGTGCCAAATCAAAGCAAATGCAGTCGTTCAAATACTTCAATAATCACCTCTAAATCGACCCGGACAGGTACAAATAACAGGGCAGTCTCGTTAAAAGTGCGCTAAGTGCCTGTAGATCATCGGGTGACCACACAATCTGCGCGGCCAGCGCGCGCGCACGATTTCTGATATATCGCGCGAGGGGGGAATTAATCACTTCCTTGATGTTGGGGGATTTTCAGAGTTATGTCTCTATCTTAAAAAAATTTAGATTATTATTTTGGGGACGGGATACACTTGTCTTGTTAATTTGGGTTTTTTTGTGCAATACGAATTGCTGCTCAGTCACACTGTTCCTACGCAGGAGTTTAGCCAATCATGGACACGTACACAGACCTGTAAAAGTGCATAACCAAATTAAGAATGGAATTTATTCATAAAGTGGGTAATCAGAAACACTTTTGCAGCTCGCTGTAGGTACGTATTCAAATGACAGATTTCATTGGTAGAATTTTAAAATCCTTTGACACTAGGTAGCTGCAGTTAATGTAATTTTTCCTTTTTTTTATTACCTATCTTTTCCTTCTATAGGTACCTAATAATCCAGTAACTTTGTCAAATTTTGTAACCTGGCTCTTTTGCGTCAAATCCGGTAGTTCTGTTTTTTTGCAGACTTATTTATGATGCCGGCCCAATGAATAATACAAGTTTGTGACTTCGAGCGCCGAACGCAACTTTGTCAAATATCGAAAAACCCGCGAAAATTTCGGTTTTCTTTTAGATTTGGGCGATTATAACCCTAAAGGACTAGTTTTTGATAGTGCCTTCTCAGGACGTTTTTAAAGTGGACTAAATTTGCTACAATACCAGACTTAGTTGGATTTAACGCAAACGCGAAATGTATAAAATTACTGTATTATAATGTTACTACATAACTTTGTTCTTTAATTACCTAATTTAGGAGTAAGCCAGTGTTAACTGGTAACAGTCATATCAGTGTGTTAAATGCTTATTCGTTTAGAAGACATTGACGAATCTAAATGTCTTGGGAAGTTTTGATTTGTGGGCGGCTACGGCTATAGATTATGAGAAGTAATATTTAAGTATGGCATAGTTTGCGGACATGTAATGCGTCGAGAAAAAGATCACCCGGTAAAAACTGCTCTTGAAATTGACATCTTAGGCAAACAACCATCAGGACGCCCAAAAGCCACCTGGTGGAGAAATGTCCAGGTTTCTCCAACAGTCGCTAAAAATACCAGCAACCTACTACGAGTATGACAGAGCCGAATGGCGGAAGCATATTCAGAGGGCCGACCCCAAATGAAATGGGAAGAGGCACGGAGAAAGAAGAACGTTTATGGCATAGTTCATACAAGCAATTTTAAATGGTCTACTATGACGCAGACAGACAATTTGGTGCTACCGGGCCTAGACGTAGAGCGCAAGAAACGTCTGCCTAGATTTATACACCCGGATAAAAAAAAACGGAGAAGTGCGAGTCGGACTCGCCAACCGAGGGTTCCGTACTTTTTGTTGTTCCGTACGTTTTCCGTACATTCCGTATTTGTTGTTATAGTGGCAACAGAAATACATCATCTGTGAAAATTTCAACTAGCTATCAGAGTTCATGAGATACAGCCTGGTGACAGTGGTGACAGACAGACGGACAGTGGAGTCTTAGTAATAGCGTCCCGTTTTTACCCTTTGGGTACGGAACCCTAAAAGGCATGTATCCACCGACGAATGAACTATTTTCTGAGACAACACACCTTTAAGCATACACAGTTTCCTAGACCTATCCAGAGCAAATCTCACTTCCTACTCATTGTCCACCACTTACTTTACAAAGGTTCTAACCGCTTACAGGCTCCACACGGACTTGCGACCTTGTCGGCGGGGTGACCAGTACTTTACAAAGGTTTTAACCGCGTACAGGCTCCATACAGAGTTGCTACCTTGTCGGCGGGGTGATCGCTGTAAGCGACGCCGTATGAGCGTGATATATCGCCCCTGTAGCGTTAATAAGCGGACACGAGGCTCGTGATCGCCAACAGCTACGCTGCGGTGTGTTAGCGCCGAATGTTCCTTTGGAGGTAGGTACACTACCTCATCCTAATCAACGTGTGTTACCAGTGGTGACTTACGGCTCCGAAACGTGGTCTTTCACTATCGGCCTCATCTCAAAACTCAAAGTAGCCCAACGAGCTATGGAGAGGGCTATGCTCGGAGTTTCTCTGCGTGATCGAATCAGAAATGAGGAGATCCGTAGACGAACTAAAGTCACCGACATAGCCCACCGGATTAGCAAGTTGAAGTGGCAATGGGCAGGCCACATTGCACGCAGAGAAGATGGCCGATGGGGTCGAAAAGTGCTCCAGTGGAGACCACGGACTAGCAAGCGCAGCGTAGGACGTCCACCCACAAGATGGACAGACGACCTTGTTAAGGCCGCCGGAGGACGCTGGATGCGGGTCGCTTCCAACCAGTATGAATGGAGGTCCAAGGGGGAGGCCTATGTTCAGCAGTGGACGTCTTATGGCTGAGATGATGACACTACCTCAACTCCCTATGTACTACCTACCCTATGTACACTAGGTACTTACAGTCAGCATCTAACGTAGTACGCAAAACGTAGTACCTACACAACTCAACTTGATTCGTCCCTGATATAGGCTCTGGATTGGCTAATAGTTTCTGAAGATTAGTTACTAGATTGGAAGTCAAGTTCCACACCTTAGACCAGGCCCCTATTTCACCAACGTGACAGGTGCGACAATTCGACAAGTCTCATTATTGCTGACGTCACAGGCATCCATGGGCTACGGTTATCGCTTACCATCGGGCGGGCCGTATTCCTGTTTGTCACCATCATTGTATTATTAAAAAAAAACTTTATTATATCGGCAAAAAACAGGTATTTCTCTTGCGATGTTTATGATGATAATGATGACAATTGTCACAAGATTTCAAAGAACTTTCGGTAATTCTTGACAGCAAATGAGTTCTGTGTCGGAATTTCGTGACAATTGTCGTATTTCTTGTGACAATTGTCATTAGCTTCGCAAAATAAGTACTTATTAACTGGCGATATAGTGGAGTTTTTTTTTAACTAACATGTTGGTGGCAAACAACCACACCGCCCGTCTGATGGTAAGCGGTTACCGTAGCCTATGGAGGCCTGTGACGTCAGTAACAGTGATGTCGACAATTGTCGGACCTGTCACGTTGGTGAAATACCGGCCTGGTCAATATCAGAATGGTGATAATTTCCTTACCTTATGTCACTTTCGATTGTCGTATGCTTTAAACGACTAGGGATCCGCCCCGGCTTTGCACGGGTTAACAAATTATACACATAAACCTTCCTCAAGAATCACTTTATTGATGGGTGAACACCACAAACAGTAGTTTTTGAGTTTATCAAACAAACACACAAACAGACACGTGGCGGGGGACTTTGTTTTATAAGGTGTAGTGATTGTTACTTGGCTAGCTTGGATTCGTCCCAGGCAGACCGCACGCCCTACATCTAGGTCATATTCGCGCGAAGTGGCCGTGTTCGGACGCGCTGCGCCGGCGCCGATAAATATACACGTCACAGGAACGTGTACCTCACCACTACACTCCCTTTACTGTCACATAAACCAAACACATGCAATAATCACCCTTGACACCTTTAAATTACGGTCATCCAAATTGTTTATGCCAGCGCGAATTAAGTTTGCAAAAATAATTCACCTGAAAAATTGCATGCCGATCTGATTACATCCTTATTACAAGTTGTTAAGGATGTTCTATCAGTTTCGTGGTTGCTTTTTAAGGTTGTAAGGCTATTAATAGTGATACCCGCACGTTGTCGCGTGATCCTTGCTTTCGATTCGCTTCGACGTTCGATCGAGAAAGGTAACAAGTGCCTACAGGCTTCTTACACCGTTATGTTCTTTCGGTTTTGTATGGTTACCGCTGTCCGATTGGATCGCGAGTCTAATGATGTTAGTATGTAATGTGCTGGATGCTGGAGTCTGTTTAACACGGGGCACGAACGTTTAAGAATACTTAAGGAGCATTACACTATAGTAGTAAGCAATATGAGTGCATTTTACGATATACGCTGCTGCTGTTTAGCGAAATGAAATGTCAATGTTTTTCACATCACCTAATCAGAAAATGGATTTTTCTTCCCTGCTAGGAGGGATCAAAGTGGCACTTTTCTGTTCAACGACATATCATTGCCAGTATAAAATATTAATATAATTAACTATGAACATCGTATGTACAGCCTGGCAAAAAAGAGTAGAAATTAAAAAGTGGCAACACTGTAGTGTCAACACTGAGATTTTTTTATTTTCCTCATAGTTGATGTGAAAAGCAGTATGTGTCACACGGTATCAAAATTATTTCGTCTTGGGCGTTAACTCTTGAATCCCTCATTACGCTCAGGATTCTACTTTAGAATCCCTCACTACGTTCGGGATTCTATTGTAGAATCCATCGCTTCATTCAGGATTCAATGTACGCCCTTGACGGAAATATATCATTTTGATCCCTTGTAACACAAACTACTATTACTTTTCATTTTGCTAAACTTCAATAATGCAATTATCAGGCTGACGTCAAGCAAACACTCGTCTTTGACACAAAAAAGTGTGGCAATACCATTATAAACTTTATAGTAATTTGAAGTTTATGGTGACACTCGCATATTTTGTCATTGAAAAGTCTGTGGAAAGTTAGCTTCAACGAATACCAATTACCAAGGCATCTTAGTATTTCTAGAATAAAAAGTTTTGGTACTTAGTAAGTAGAATTAGCAATTTTCGCCTTAACTCCGTTCCCGAAGTATTATAGACCAGGTATTCGCTATGGACTATGTAGGTAAAATCTGCTCACAACATTTCTCGAGAATCGATTCAGAAAGGCGCTCTGGAGAGCTGAACAATCAATAGTAGTTTGTGTTACAAGAGATCAAAATGATATATTTCCGTCAAGGGCGCACATTGAATCCTGAGCGTAATGAGGGATTCAAGTGTTAACGCCCAAGACGAAATAATTTTTCACCTCAGCAGCTCGAACAAGGGTACTTTGCTTCTTAAAAACAGTGAGCAAAATGCGATTTTGCTCACTGAGTCATTTTGTCTCACTCAGTGAGCAAAATCGCATTTTGCTCACTGATTTGTCTCATTCAGTGAGCAAAATGCGATTTTGCTCACTGAGTGAGACAAAATGACATTCAAGTGACCTTTATAGTCAAATGTCATTTCAACATGCGGGGTCTAATACAAGTTCGATACTTGGGTTCTATTATCTCTGTCCCTCTAGGTATGTTCTCACTGCTTAGGGTGAAAAATTTTGTGTACTACACGAGATCAAAGTTATTTACATCTCGTGCGCTTTTGAATCCCTTACTACGCTCAAGATTCTAAATTAGATTCACTCGCTACGCTCGTGAATCTATTATAGAATCTTTCGCTTGCACGGGACTCAAAATAAGCACTCGAAGAAATATCAAACTTTGATCTCTTGTTGTACAAATAACTATTGTTACCGTGTGACACATACTGCTTTTCACATCAACTATGAGGAAACTGTTATGTTCCAAAATATGTATTATTTGACCAAAAAAAATTGTATGCAAGAAAGAAAAAATCGTGTCCTAGAACAGAAAAGTACAACTTTGATCCCTCCTAGCAGGGAAAAAAAGTGCCACTTTGATCCCTCCTAGCGGGGAAGAAAAAGCCCTTTTTCGAATAGGTGATGTGAAAAAACATTTTTGCCAAAGCTGAACCGGAGAGCTTTGCTTCGCTCAGTCAATTAATAAAATGCACAATGCTGTCACATGAAATGTACAATAAAACAGATAAGAGCACAATAAAACGTATCTACGTGGCAGTAAAGCAGGAACTATAGTCGCCATCTTTGTTTCAGTAATCACCGACTTTAACTACTCTTACATTGTCAACTTTTATTGTGTTAGGATGGTATTCCATCTATATCTTGGCCCAATGTGTATTTGCGTCTCACATTTTCCTAAATGAGAGAGTGAGACGCAATGCACATTGGACAAAGAAATTGGACAGGTGGAATACTATGAGCAGCGTGTGGAATTATATACTTGCATTAAGTACTGGTAGGTATTATTTTACAAGTAAGTGTTCTGTATTTAATGTGATATTGCCGAGTTAAAAAAAACCAGCCAAGTGCGAGTAGGACTCTTGCACGAAGTGCGTACCACTACGCAAAAAACGCCAAAAAAATCACGATTGTTGTATTGTATTTTATTCAATACAACAATCGCAACAGAAATACATCATCTGTGAAAATTGCAACTGCCTAGCTATCACGGTTCATGAGATACAGCTTGGTGACAGACAGACAGACAGAAGGACAGACGGACAGCGGAGTCTTAGTAATCTTTGGTAATAGGGTCCCGTTTTGACCCTTTGGGTACGGAGCCCTAAAAACGAAATAACTAAAAATTGTAGTAATAGCAATGTGGGATAAACCGGCATATACGGTGAGCTGCGAAATTGCATGCAAAAATCATGAATGAATGAATAGTTACTTTATTAATTTTGGAGGAAAATATACCACTACTTATGAGGTTATAAAATTTCTAATCTGAAAAAAAAAAACGGACTACTTAATGCAAAATCCTAATGCATATACCACACTTTACATATAACAGTGTTATCCATTTAAGATAAATATTTATACAGTATGGTTTGATTGAGAGCAGTCCTGACTCGGAGGAGGCAGGTATTTTAATAGAAACTGTGGCCAGTCACGTTGCGCCGGCCATATTGCGCTCCCGAACTGTGGGACACCACACAGATTTATAACAGTAAAATAATGTGTCGTATGAGGAAATTAAAAGACTGGCACAAGAAAGAAATGATTGGTATTGGTACTCTTAGTAGAGGAGAGATATATATATATAGCCTTTGGGGTCAAAATAATTCCCACAAAGACGGAGTTTGATGTTTTTAGTTCTTTGTGTGTATCTTTATGACATACTAAAAATCTACTATCTACCGACAAGACCAAAACTCTTAAGTTATGATGATGATGATGATGATGAACAGTAGGTATTGTCTCATAACACCACGTTACTCTTCTCCTTCATTTGAGCTACGGCGCGACGAGGAGCACTGCCGGATGAAGGCTCTCTGGACAGCTTATATGAAATATTGAGGAGACCGATACCGTATTTTACCTCTGCTTAAAGTATTTTAATACAAACTAAAAGGCCCATTATATATTGCCCAGTGTGACACAGAATAGTACAAATAAAAATCCCAGTCCATCCTTGGAGTGTGTCAACTAAATTGATAATTTTCCAGAGCATTCATTGATTTTACAAGTATCTCAAATCAGTAATAAGGATGTGTCCTTCAGAAATTAAGAAATGGTTACTTTGGAATTTTACATTATCATAGAGAACCTATACCAGGGGGGTGTCACTACGCAGTTTAGGTACATTTGGCCGGCGCGCCGCGCGGAGCGGCAGGCGTATGGCAGTGGGCTGCCGCTCGACCGCACGATAGTCGTGTCACGTGGCGCTCGCGCAAAGGAGATTCACGGTTCGTGCGCGGTTATCAGTTTCAATTTTGTTGCAGGCGGCGAGTATAGGTATAATTTTATACCTAAATCTGACTTTTGTGAAGGAGTGAATTTTCTGTACGGTAGTATTATTAGTTATTCTGTGCTTATACGCAGTAACATGTCTTTTGCGTTGGATTTCTGTCTTACATAAGGTGGGTGGTACCTACTGGTGCTCGACGCGGTCCCAGTTCATGTCCTCTTGAAACTTAAGTCATTGTCAATAGAGGTGACAGCAGGGTGTCATCTATTCGGCATTAGCATGTCGAGCACTAGTACCACCACCTTAATACTTGAGTTTTGTAGACAATTCATGAATTTTCTTTAAAAACAAGCGCAAGCCCCTTTATAATTAAATGGAGTTAAGGAGTAAGAGACACCTAAAAGTTTTTCAAGTCGAAAACATTCGTGATGCGGGACCCAGGGCTCTCTGGCAAACACAACTTGTGAGTCAGTAAGAACCAGGAATATTATTCTCATCCCTTTCTTTTGGGTGCTAGTACTAGGGTCAGACAAATACAGTATGATACTCTCTATGTTTGAAACGAAACAGACCTGGGTCAAACTATACTAACTGTTTTTAAACTGTCTTCTAAAACTATACCGGACTGGTTATTGAACCTACCATACGTTCCCCGCAGGTTATTAAATTAATTGTAGACGGTAGAAGCTAGGACGGAGGCGGTTGCCGTGCCTCGAGGCCCCGATGATGAATACCAACCATCCATGGACGAAAAGACGCTTTTTAATAGCAAAAATACGTCGCTTAAGACCTTTTGGGAGGCTATGACAGTATTTAAGAACCGTGTGTGAAAGATTACGCATAAATCAGTATTGTGCAGTAGGCTTCGATAATCGATGACCCAAAGGCAAGGCGAGGTGATTTGCCGTTTTAAACGTAAAGCTGAGGTCAAAAATGTATAAGCTAAGTAAATTTATTTGAACCAGTTGTATCACTCAATACATTTAGGCCACGTAACTTTGCGTACCTACTGAAAGCTTCAGAGCATTTAGTACCTAACTGGAGACGTCACGTCATGGCTGTCATTTTCTGTACAAAACAGTTTGCCGATTTTTGCGGGAGAGGGGACGTCAAATGTATTGCTATTTCTACATGATTTGTACATAACGTACAAATAGCCATGTCAGTCCATACAAAAGTTTGCACAATTGTGCATGGGTTTCGGCAGAGGGGTAAGCTCTTAAAGGCGACTCCGGTTATTAAATGCTCTAAGACTGAAAAGCATACTTAGTTCATATGGAATTTACAAGGATATGAGGGCATTGTGCTACAAGTCATTCTGAAGATCCTTCTCTAGTTTAAAATCCCGTTCAAAACCATAATATGTGTGTATTTTTTTGAATAACCCCTCAATTAGTGTGGGTCCACTTTTAATTAACATGTCATCATATCTATCACATCGCCACGATGTTGGCAAACAAGCATATGACCCTACTAATAATAAGCGGCCACCCGTAGGCTATAGACATTTGAAGCTCCAGGGGATTCACATTTGGGGCAAAAACTTTTTTAGTTATGAGATAAAGTTCTTATCATAGTCTAATAAAACATGGTCTTCTCTACCCAGAGTGACACAAGCCTACGTCACAATAACATTGCCACTTTATATAGCGCTATCTCATATTATTATACAGCGCTGTCGCATGATGACGCAGGCGTCAGTCACGTGGTCGGAAGAGAGTACCAGGCGGTGTATATTATTATGCCATGGTTCTTATGAAAATCTTGAAATAAATGGACTTGAAAACCTATTTATCTTGCCAAACCCATATAGACATGTTCCATCATTTTACTCCTTCAACCCTTAGTAAAATGTAACCAAAGCCTTACTATGTAGTGGTCGATAAATATAGCAGTCACTATACAGTTTTTTAAAAGGTCGGTAATAATTAAAATTTGTCAAAACGTTCGGGAAAACTGGCGTCTTTTCTGTGAACAATGCAAAAGTTAAAACTTTTAATTTTTAGCGACCTTTTAAAAAACTGTAGAGTGACTGCTATATTTATCGGCCACTACATAGTAATTGGCCTTTCCTAACAAATCAGAAAGAAACAAGCGAAAAGAAGTCTTATTGTTAAGAGTGGCCAATTATTATGTAGTGGCCAATAACCTATAGCAGTTAAAACTCAATAATTTCCACTTAAAGTGTACCTACTACCTACCATTTATTTTTTTTCGAAAATTCATCAACTTTTGGGTTATTTCTACTCAGAATCACGAGGACTATCGATTTAAGAAGAAAGAAAATGTGTCCCAAAAAATTTCAGTTTTGTAACGCATTTTCACTTTTCACATACATTTTGTACAATTTGTTACAAAACTGACACCCAAAATTTGTATGAAAAACTGGGGACACTTTTTTTCTTTGTCTCATTCAATAGTACTCTCGATTCTGAGTCTAAATAATCCAAAAATTTATGGTTTTTCGAAAAAAAGTAAATGGTACCTACCATATGGTGGTATGGTGGCTACCATTTTTTCTGAAACCCCCTTAGGGAGGTTTCCTCAAAGTTCATTCCACAGGTCCGCCAGCTCTCACTTACAATAATAACATGTTGGCCGGCAACATATCTATCGCATCGCGTGGCAAGTTAATTGCTTATTAATTCTAGAACGGCCTGTTAACGGTAATTATATATAGCTAGGCTGGATGTAGCCTTTCTGTGTTAGTCTGGCCACACTAACTGTGCACAAACTTGCAGAATACATACATCGTATGGTGCCACATGGGTAAAATAGTACATTGTGCAACATGGGGCGTAAGTTGAATATTGCAAACGAGAGTAAGTTAAATCGCGACGGCTTGCCGGAGCGATTTATAGACTCGAGTTTGCAATATTATTACGCCCCGAGTTGCGATACTAAAATTAAGTATAAAGACAAAAAACTGTTAATTATGACACTCGAAACTTCATAACTCCCTAGGGAGAACGCTTTTTCTATAACTCCCGCTAAACCTGCGTGCAATTCCACATTTACTGAGCGAGTGTGATGAAAAAGGCTTTTCAGTGCATATGGTGCTCCATTACAACACCCTGTGCTATAAGCACATTACGTAACTATACGTCGAAAATTTAAAGGGCCACCTATGTACTTACTGTAAAACGTTGTAGGATACACGTGCGAATAGGTAATTCGCACTTGTATCGTAAATCTTATACCTTTAAACGAGCAATTCTTGTAGGTACCTATATTTATATATATCGGGGATCTCGGAAACGGCTCTAACGATTTAGATGAAATTTGCTATATGGGGGTTTTCGGGGGCGACACACTGAACAACTTTTATTATGGGACCAATGCCATAATCGCGAAAAAAAAATGGCTGTTTCATACATTCCGGCTGATGTGATGCCGCTGATTTCTATGGGACACTCAAATATTTTTTTGCGATTTCAGCATTGGTCCCATAATAAACGTTGTTCAGTATGATCTATGAAGTCACTACGCAGAGTATGGCTGGTGCTTAAAATTTTACCATGTATTAATTACTGTAGCATTTTAAGCTTACTTTTTCTCTACTCACTATAGCTGCTTTGTTAGTGCACACCGTTGTATGGGGACCTTGCACTTTGAGACTATGCGCTGAAACTTGGCACAGTTGATTCTTAGCTGGTCTTGAGCAGATACAGACCGGGAGCCGTCGAGAGCCACCTCTCATTTAGTGAGGGGGGAGGGGGAAAGTTCGACGCTGCCGCGCTTCACTTGGAGCAACATTTCTCTAAAACTATACCTATTAGGGAATGTAATATATCATTTTCGGATAAATTAAGGATGAGGAATCTAGTTTTGGAACAAAAACAATGCACTTTCTAACAAAAAAAAAGCATAAAGTAGAAAAGACTAAAAAACGTATTTTTGATTTTTTCATAATTACCAATTTTACCAATTCCAAATTCAACGTTTGGTACCTCGACGATGGTAGCCTAGGAGGCGAAGCGAATTTCGTTCTTAATGATCTTTTATCCATCATCAACCAATTCAAATCAATAGGACTAGAACTGAACACAAACAAGTGCGAACTCTATATCAACCCAGACATTTCAGACAAGCTACAAATCAAACAAAATTTTGAAAACATCTGCCCAGGTATTAAAATCATGCAAAAAGACTCGCTCTGCCTGCTGGGTGCACCTGTTTTCGAGGAATCATTTCCTGATTTCATAAAGTCAAAAGTTGAAATTTTTTCAGAATTCTCGGGCCGACTCCTCGAAATTAATTCCCACATGGCACTATGTATTCTTCGTTCCTGCCTTTTCGTTCCCAAATTGACGTATTCCCTACGCTGCAGTCCCTTATGGAAGTTTCCAAACATAACGGCATCCATAGACTTAATACTGCACACTCAGCTGGAAAAAATTTTAAATGTCAAAATTAACGATCGCCAATTCCTCCATGCCACCCTACCAATTAGATTCGGAGGACTCGGTATCCGTCAAATTTCAGGTGTCGGCTTACCCGCATTTCTGTCCTCAGTACATAGTACGCTCACCCTCGTAGGCAAAATCCTTACGCCATCACTCCGTGGTTTCGAGGTAGCGTACTTGTCTGAGGCAGAAGACGCCTGGAAGATGGCCTGCCCTGGAAGAGATCTACCCATAGATAAATCAGTTCAGAGAATCTGGGATCAACCTATCTGCACACAAGTACATTCCCACATCCTAAACTCTTGCCCCACCAGCCAGGAAAAAGCACGCATTCTGGCTGTTTCGGAAAGAGAATCCGGCTCCTGGTTGCATGCTCTCCCCTCCTCCAACTTTGGTACATTGCTCGACAATAATACCCTCAGGCTGGCTGTCGGTCTTCGCCTGGGATCCCACATTGTCTCACCCCATCGCTGCCCCTGCGGAACTTTTGTGGACAGCCTTGGACACCACGGTCTATCATGTCCTAAGAGTGCCGGCCGCCTGTCACGTCATGCCTGCCTCAATGACATCCTCCGTCGGGCCTTCGTCAGCGCCAACGTTCCAGCCATCCTAGAGCCACCTGGCCTCGCGCGTGACGATGGCAAGAGGCCCGACGGAATGACCCTTGTGCCCTGGAGTGTGGGACGGGCCCTTATTTGGGACGCAACGTGTGTGGACACCCTGGCACCGTCCCACCTCGGTTCAACATCATTGAGAGCGGGCGCGGCGGCTGCAGCTGCTGAGGGGGCAAAATGCCGCAAATATATAGCTCTCACTGACCGGCATATATTTGCGGCATTTGCAGTCGAAACTCTGGGACCGTGGTGCCCAGGGGCCCATAAACTAGTTCGGCAAATATCAAAAAAAATATTCGAGGTCACCGGGGACCGTAGGGCTGGCTCGTTCCTCGCCCAGCGGATCGGCATAGCCATCCAAAGGGGGAACGCAGCCAGCCTTATGGGAACCCTTCCACAGGGTTCGGACCTGGGTGATCTAGCCTAATATATACATATTGGGCTAGGTCACCCACATTATGTTTTATTTATTTTTTTAGGTATTAGTTTTAGTTTTGTAGGTAGTTTTAATTTTAGGTTAATTTTTATTGTAAGTTTGTTATTAATTATGTTTATGGTTTTATTAAATGAATTTTTTTTTTAAAGTGTAGCAGGAATCTGAAAACAAAAAATACAATCGTAAAGCTATATCAATATTAAAAACGATATTAAAGAGAGAAAATAAATTCTACGGTCCCCTTTTTAAATATTGATCCTAGCGAAAAAGTTTTAATAACCTTTTTTGTAGGAAATTTTATGCTAATTATTTTTGTGTTAAAATATTTTTTGCTATTGGACATCCTTTACGAGTTATTTACGAATGACTAAAAAAGAGGACCTTTGTATTTATTTTCTCCCTTCAATATTTTTTTGAATATTGACCTTAGCGAAAAAAAGGAGCACTTATTTTATAAGAAATCTGAAACAGATTATTTACGTAACAGATATTTTTTTGCTGTGGGCTACCGTTTACGAGTTATTTACGAAAAACTAAAAAATAAACGATTGTAGAACAAATTATAAGTAACTTTCCCACATTCATAATATTTTGTATTGAGATCACTCTGGCCCACGCTTAATATTATTTTTTATCTCCCATTCATCAACAGTTTTGTATAATAAACTATATATTTTCTTAAACGTAATAAGTGTAGCTTTACAACTATATTTTTTGTTTTCAGATTCCTACTACACTTAAAAAAAAATTGGTAATTATGAAAAAATCCAAGATACGTTTTTTTGTCTTTTCTACTTTATGTTTTTTTTTGTTAGAAAGTGCATTGTTTTGGTTCCAAAAAAAAATTCCTCATCCTTAATTTAACCGAAAATGATATATCACATGCCCTAATAGGTACAGTTTTAGAGAAATGTTGCTCCAAGTGAAGCGCGGCGGCGTCGAATTTCCCCCCCT
The DNA here is from genome assembly GCF_910591565.1 of Cydia splendana. Classification (NCBI taxonomy): domain Eukaryota; kingdom Metazoa; phylum Arthropoda; class Insecta; order Lepidoptera; family Tortricidae; genus Cydia; species Cydia splendana. The sequence continues at coordinate 14,289,036 of NC_085974.1, forward strand.
TTTCCCCACTAAATGAGACGTGGCTCTCGAGGTCTCCCGGTCTGTATCTGCTCATGACCAGCTAAGAATCAACTGTGCCAAGTTTCAGCGCATAGTCACAAAGTGCAAGGTGTCGTGCACTAACAAACTAGCTACTAGGCTAGAAGGCCATTACAGTTACCATACGATTATTAAAAAAAATACTTAGAAAATAAAATACAACCACCAAAATAAAAGACGTACGATGTACGTTTTTAACATTTTTTCCGCTTCAGATTCATAACGAAATTATAAATGGAATTTCCCTAATTTCGAATTTAGAACGTTCAAATCACGTGAAACCTCGGCGTGACACTTCTGTCATGCGTGAGACAGACAATCCATCACTGCGTGTTAACAGATCCACCAACCATTCTTTGCACACGCTGTCATCTTTGTATTTATTTAAATAAAGTTCTAAATTGCATGCACCGTGGTACAGTTAAAACTGTCTCTTAATATGTAACCATGTTATTTTTGCATTTAAAGGAGCTTTAAACCGTTATGAATAAGGTTGACATTTGTATGGCGAAGGGGCTGTTTAAGTCGGTTCTGTGTATGCGGATTTTTCTCGTCACACGCCTAGGGTTGCCGAAACGGAAAATTGAGATATAACTTTATTTTTAAGGATGTGATTGACGATTTAAGTGGGTGTATCAGGGTGTAGGCAAATATTCGACGCTTATCTCGTTAGGTTATTTATGAGTTCTAAAATAAAATGCTGAGACACACATTTAAATTCACATCATCTGTGTATGTTTTACATTATACAGGGTGATTCACGAGACCTGAGCAGGACTAATCCTGCACACTCAGTAACTGATAATTGATCGATCACCGTCGTATTCAGGTGAATAAACCACACTTTTTCCTATTTTTTAACTTTTTGGTGAGGGCACATTTAATTCTCTACAATCATGGTCACCCTACAAGACCTAATTAATAAACATAAAACCTCTTTAACCGTAGGCAGCATTTTGTTTACGAAGAAAATAAACTGTCAAACTTGAGTAAGATAAGAGTTTTCAAAAGTTACCAGACCGTGATGACACTGATGACATTTAATTTGACACGGAATATCGGTAGTTTAGTATTCTCATTTTATGGTGACCATGCATGTTGTAAATAAATTAATAACTTTTTTTTCAACACGACTAGAAAATTAACGTTAACCTCACTAATACTGATACGAAACAGTTGCTTATAATTTACGTAATGCGCAGTGTTCGTCCTGCTCACGTCTCCTGAATCGCCCTGTATAAAAGTTACGTAATAAATAAGAATTGCGCAGAGGAATTGCTTTTTTAAATGAAATGCTATTTAGCACTAACCTTTTCCATAACTTTGTCTAAGTTGAAGTCATCAAACGTACTTCCATACAAACAAAACATGTTTCAACCTCTTAGAAAACGATTTTCCAGATAAAAAAATATTGGACACCTTACTCGTAATTTAATGTGATAAACATTTTTGCATTAGGTACCTACTGTATGTTACAAATATCCATAGGTACATAATTATAATATTAGTGGAATATCATGTAGGTAAACTTCAGTCAAACAATATTAGTTGAATTTTTTGTTTATTTACTTTTTAAAAATGTATGCACATCTTGTTTCGTAAATTGATTCCAAGTCAATTATTTAAAACGACATCAATTTTCAAAATTTTTTGATATAACTTCCGTGTCGATAATACTTATTCTAAAAGTGTATAGATATTTATGTCGTCGATTCTACAGTTACTTACATACTAACAGACAATAGAAGTACTAAACGACCTTAAGCGCTCAATATATTATTATTAGATATTGTAGCTTTGTGTACGATAACAGTAAATTACCTATATAATAATATCTTCTCTCCATTGTTTTGTTTTGATCTAGTAGTAACATAATCATTCACATCATCATCATCATAAAATCGAAATTTAACTTTTAATAGGTACTAAAGTACATAAACTCTATTCTCACCAGCTTACCCAACTTCTTAGTCGAGCAATTTCCTTACAGATTATGAAGATTTTTTTTTTTTTTTTTTATGTGGAATTTTTATTTAAAACCATAAACATAATTAATATCAAACTTATTACAATAAAAGAAAATGAAAGCCAAATTTTCTTCAGCTTTCCTACGAATATTTTTGCCGTACAACCGCTAGTCCTAGTACAGTATGTGCAAGTTGCAAAAAGTTTCCAAAAAGGTGGAAAAGTTATAGGAAATTTCAGGAAAATTTCCCAGGAAACAAAGGATACTTTCATTTTGAAAGTTGAAAATTTGATTCCGATACAATGAGAAGTTATCAAATGTTCCATGTGAAAATTTCTCAATTTTGTAAAGTTTCCGATGGCGTATCAGTAGGTAGGAAGAGATCCCTTATAGGGATAAGTTCGCCTTTGTATTTCCATTACTGTAATTTATTTTTGTAAACCTGTGTTGTGTACAATAAAGTGATCACTACTACTACTACTATGTACTTTCATTTTGAAAATTGAAAATTTAATTTCCATACGAGGAGAGTCTTTTTAAAAGGGCTTATTTCTCTATGAACACCATACAAAAATAAGCCCTTTTGAAAAGAAAATCATACAGTGAGAAGTTTCCCCAAGTGAAAATTTCTCAATTTTGAAAAGATCAGTAGGTTGTATGTTGTGTAGGTACGGTATCGAAACAATTTATCCGCATATACAATATACAGGATGGCCGGCTAGATTGTGGCTACTCTTACTTTCCTATCTCAATCCCACTACCGTTACTACCACACCCATAACCTTATATTATTACACAGGCTGCTGTTGTTTCACCATTTATTATTTATCTCCTTATAATTATTTATTCTATTTATATTTATTATTTATTATTTACACGCACACACACACATACACACGCACCCTTTTTTCATTCCTTTTCTCTTTCTTTGAATTTCATAATTTCCTTAATTATTAGATTAGTTTCTTCTTAACCTTTTGCTTACGAACTGAAAACCCGGCTGCCACGTCACAGGCATAGCCTAGTGTGGGGCCAGAGGATATATATAATTTATTGTCAACAAGGTTATTACAAATACATATTATTCTTATTCTTATTATTATCCTACAGGGTCCTACTTTCAATAAAAAATATAAGTTTTGAATGTCAATAACGACCTATAAAGTAACTCTAGTTATTAGGTAGGTACATAGCTTAAGATAAACTAATAAAATCTATGGATTGTTGTGATCTGAAATGAATGATTATTTAATTTTAATTTAATTTAAAGTCAAATTTATCTACCTACTAAGAAATAATCGTGTAGGTATTCTTTTACGGACTAAGTGCTACTTATAGTGTACTTACGACAGAAAATTGCGGATTCTTGGCACATGGTCACTAAGCGGAATCAACTCATACAATTTTAGGGTGCTATTTTGACAGTAAAAATACTATTGGAAACGGGGTATTTACCATACTGTATACTTATTTGGCGAGTTCCTTATATTTTGATACAGTTCTTGTAGTAATGTAAATGACCATCTTAGCTTGAAATCGTATAAAGTTTTGTTGTGAATGACAAGGTTCCTATTTTTAGTTTTTCGTTAGTAAATATTAATAAATTGTAAACGGTGGCCCATAGCAAAAAAATGTTCAAATTGTTCAAAATATGTACCTAAATGATCTACAAAGACTTTGTACATTTTTTTTTGTTTGATTTGGTTTTCGTTTGGTGAGCATTGTGAGTGAGAGTTTTAAATATTGGTTTTCAGCATTTTTTATCTACTTTTTTTTTACTGGCTAATAAATCGAAGGTATATGTGCTATTTGCTCTTCTTGAATAAAGAGTTTGCCTGCACATCAACCTGTATCCGGTACCTGCTCTCATTAAGCATAGAGCACAGCAGTGTGAATCAGGCACTAACTCAATGGGCGCCCGCGGCGGCCGACATCTGCGCGCGCGCCACTCACTAAACGTAAACGTATTCGGGAACCAGCCGGCCTAGCCAAGGTGACTCCTATTTGCTCTTCTTGTATAAAGAGTTTGCCTGCACATCATCCTGTATCTGGTACCTGCTCTCATTAAGCATAGAGCACAGCAGTGTGAATCAGGCACTAACTCAATGGGCGCCCGCGGCGGCCGGCATCTGCGCGCGCGCTACTCTCTAAACGTAAACGTATTCGGGAACCAGTAGTGTTGAATAAGTCGAGTTCTTTGAGACCTCTGCATTAAGAGACGACTGTGTTTTTCAAACTCATTAGAGTTTGACAAGTTTCGAATCCGAGTCTTGTAGAGACTTGAGTCGTTTTCAGAGAACTTATTCACATAAAATTCACGAGTTCGGTACAAAAATTGTACAATACCGTCTATTATTTAAGTACATACTGTTATTTAAAACCGACAGATTTTTTTTGGGGGTCAAGTCCTTTTGAGTTGCGCTTAAAAAAAAACTCAATAAACGACACTACTCGGGACTTAACAGAATCCGACGTTTTCAGAGTTTCGTAAATTCCTTTAAGTTTAGAGTCAAAAGATTTTTTTTTGTAAAGATTACCGTTGCTCATGGACACCAGAGTGCGTAGACAAGATGCCTATGACAGAGACAGTTGCGTTTCGTTCGCTACGGAGCGTTAACGATTGGCATCTTGTCTAAGCACTAGCGTTGAAAATGTCGGATGAAATCAAATTATTTTTCCGGGAATTTATGAAATTTTCGTAGTTTTCGCGTTTTTTTCGGATTTTTAAAGAAAAACCCATTAAGTCATTACAATGACAATTCGTAATGACACAACTGTGACAACTGAACTGAACTGACACTTCACCTACTCACCAGTATTAAGAAAAATAACCGATTAAAACCTGTTTAAATCGTTTTTATCGGAAAATTGAAGCAAAATTCCGTAAAAATCCGAAAAAAAAACGAGCCGTTTGGAAAGAAACGGGATTTCACCAGTATTAAGAAAAATAACCGATTAAAACCTGTTTAAATCGTTTTTATTGGAAAAATTGAAGCAAAATTCCGTAAAAATCCGAAAAAAACGAGCCGTTTGGAAAGAAAACGAGAGTGCGTACTCAAAAGATCTGAGTTCCTACTAACACTGGATTGCTGAGTTTGAACTGATAGGTAAACTTTGTTAATAACCGCTCAGGTAGCAGCTAACAGATCTATGGCGGCTGTAATAGATTAGTAATTTCAGTTAAATTGTATTTAATAATAGACGAGCGGATCAGTGATCGAGCGTCTTGGCCTAACGTTTACTGTATTATATATTGGACATAATAGAAAAGTATACCTTTTGCACACACGCCAAGTTCAAAAGAAGAAGAAGCGGTGGCGAATATGTCAGTGTCATATCAGTGACAAGCTCATGGTAAGGGTACTTGTTTTTAGTAAGTGAAAACCCGGGTTTCGAGAAATTAAGTAAATGTGCAAATGTACGTACGTAATTAGGCAATACTTACTACATAGGCACTTTTTGCCAAATGACAATTGCAATATATTTTATGAACTACTTAATTACTAAATTGTTAAACTGCTCTGTTCAATGCTCATTCGGGAACTATTAAAATCAAATTCTCCGACTATTCCTAACGTCCTCCAAAACTTTCCACTGACTTTGAGAACACGCAAGGTGCAATCTTTGCAAACAGGCAGAGAGCTAGGAGTCGGAACAAGCCAATTTTGCATGGCATTTGCAAGGACAAAGTGTGGCAATGTCATCATGATTGTTATTTTTTAATGAAAATATGACGTTTTTATTGACACTGCCCCACATTGTTCTATTCAAGTCAGTGTCAGGTGTCAAGTGTCAAATTGGTAATAGAGTCGTCAGGACTATTTTCGTACTTCGGCATTTTTTTAACAACTTCAATGTTTTGCTAGCCGGCCATTATGATCTCCACTGATGAACAGCTGCAAGACCCCTGATAATACCTGATACCTGATAATATAGCAAACTAGCTAGAGCTTTGTCGTTGCTCTCATTATCATAACATATTACTAACATTAAATTATATCAATTAATAAAATGGTCTATGCAACTTTAATGTCTAGTCATTAATCTATATAATTTTTAGTTTTATCTAATAGTTGTAAATGTTATATGGATTGATCAGTGTCGTCACCAATAAATTTTGTATGTATTCTTTACATTTTATTTATACATAAGGTACAGAACCATGACAATAACAATGAATAAAAACAATTTAAAATTACAATAAATCTAAATACAAACTATTCAAAAATAAAACTACATTAAACTAAACTAAATATAAAAAACGCTGAACTGCCAGACTGATGCGTTAAGCGAGGTAACTGTCGGGTCCATGAGTCTTTTTGGAAGAAAATTTATATTTATTTATTTATTTTATTAGCATCCATTTTCCGGGGCCAGCTCTTAGTCGAAAATAAACAAAGACAAGCAAAGACGAACGTACTGGAACAAAGGGGAAAGTTCTCGATATGCCACAAACACGATACCGTAAAGTGAGCAATATTGTTTATTTTATTGGTTAGTTTTTCGCACAGACAAGACATCCTCCAGACTGAGCATTGTAGCTCTACCCCCTCCATTTTCGAGTCGAAAGTGTCTTTGTGTGACGTCCGTGTCTTTGAACGGACCAATCACGGCACGGGACCTCGCTCACCTCGTCCCCCGCACCCCCGTATTTTTGGCAGCATCGGTTTCATGAAATAATTGCTCTAAACTCCGTCTAGAGCAGTGTTTTTCAAACTGTGGGTCGCGACCCCCAGGGGGTCGCGGCACTTGTCCAAGGGGGTCGCGAAGCTCAGCTTTGAAAGAAACTTATGGAAAGCAGATTTCATTTTATTTAACTTACAAATAATCCAATCCTTTAAAATTTAATGGTCGTTAACGTACATATCAATAAAACAAAACATTATTAGATAGGTAAATTGTATTTATTAAACAGTTAAGTAAATAAGTTAAGATCTGTTAGGCCAGTCAAATTACATTTTTTCCAGGAATTAATTCCCAGCAAGCTGGAAATCATCTTAATACCTTCATTTGGTTCTAAATTATTGTAATCCGAGTTTGCTCTATTCCAGGAATTGTGGAAAAATAATTGCTCTTTTTCAGTTTTTTGCTTGTAGTTCAAAAACGGTAGGTACGTCCGACAGATAATTTGCTCTAATCATGATAAAAATTGTTATCTGAGGATACGAAAAGTACCTTAATATGAATTAGTAGTAAAACATTGTAAAAAATGGCCGCCACTTTGATTTTTTTTTGTAAAATCGTGTTAAAATCCGATTTTTTTTACCAGTGTCTGATCCACAACAACCTTGCTGGTAGTGACATTAATTTTGACGGTGGGCTCCTTCTACATTGAGTGGTTTTGTCAATCCAAGGTAGTTAAAATGTATCTCCCAAGGCTTCTAAAGGGGCCCACTGATTAACAGTCCGCCGGACGGTATCGGCCTGTCAGTTGTTCGGAACTGTCAAAATTTTGTTCTAACTGACAGGCCGAGACCGTCCGGCGGACTGTTAATCAGTGGGCCCCTTTAAATTTATCCACACCTCCTGGGATGGAGCAAACTCAGATTATTCGCATTTAGGACCAAATGAAGGTATTAAAAAGATTTCCAGCTTGCTGGGAATTAACTTAACTTTATCTTAATTTACTTAATAATATGTAAGTCGTTTATACGGATTTTTGCTCCCGTGATAAAAAAAAATACCATCCTATAAAAATAAATATATGTAGAGTGCGTCCTAAAACACATATGTAACTGAGTGAATGATAGAAAGGTGCGTTCCGAACACTGGTCTGTGGTTCCAAATTTGTTAGAGTCTGTGCGGAAAGAGAAGAGCCGTAGAATGTATGGGATCCTAATTCCTATACATTTCACGACTCTTCTCTTTCCGCACATGTGCAGTCTGCAGACTCTTTTTACATAGATAGAAAAACGTAGAATCGGGGTTTGGGGGGTCGCAAAAAAAATTTAGTGGTCATAAAGGGCCGTGACACCATAAAGTTTGAAAAACACTGGTCTAGAGGATTCCTAGTATATGGATTTTCGTACCATCGTCCGCACTTAACTTTCCATTGGTGGACCTTATTACAATAGGCATAAGGTCGATGGACAGTTAATAGTGTTGCTGTTTGTATGCTCCCACTTGTCGTGGAGTTGGTTCAGTTTTTTATGACTTACCTAGCAAAGTTTTTGAGTGAACAAATTGATTTATTGTAGTAATAACAAAAGTTTTTAACCCTTCGTCTATTGTGTAGTATCGTGGTCCGATTATTTTTTTGAACCCACGACCTTCGGATGGTAAGCCGGACGTCATATCCACTCGGCCAACCACACCGCTGGCGCCCGTCATAGGTACTCTTAGTTGATAAAAACGTATATGAAAAAGATACCCACAATGTGTATAAAATACAACTCAAAACTATGGGGGCATTTTTCAGCGATGTCTTACGGCCCAATTCGAACAATGCTTATTCTGATTTCACTCCGATATGATACCGATCTGTCAGTGTCAAAAGTGATGTTTTTGTTTGAAGAAATGTCACTTTCGACACTGACAGATCAGTATCGTACCGGTGTGACATCTTATAAGCATTTTTCGAATTGGGCCGTTAGGCCCTAATTGAACCTATCGAGACCAACTTAGGCCCAGCGGGTATCAACTAACCTTTAACCTTTCTAGGGCCACTTGCACCATCCCAGTAACCCGGGGTTAAACGGTTAAACCGTTAGCCCAATTTCAAATTGTACTGGTAACCATGGTAACTCCAGGTTTAACCGATTAACCCCGTGTTAGTAGATTGGTGCAAATGGCCCCTACAGGGTTCAATACAATCATATATATAAAATCGAAAAACCAGAACGGGATAAAAAACGAGCCAAGAAGCGAGATGGCGCCTTACAAATTTCTAAAAAAGTTTTTGACACGTATCTCGAATACGACGCAAGTATGATAAGAAAAAACTGTTTAAATCTATTATCTAAATATGAGAATAGAACTAGAGCATAAAAACTATCGCTTTCGATGCGTATTTAATTTACAATAAGCAAAAGAAAATTTCATAACAATCTTCATTTTACGATGATCGACCATTTTCGGCAACTCTCGGTTAGTTTCGTTTCGGTGGTGGTACAGACAAAATTATTTGATGTGGTGCTACAGACATACCCAATGTTTATGTTTGTCATGTTGGTATACAGTTATTGCGGCGTTTTATTACACGAAGTAAAATAAAAAGTGCTGTTAACCTCAACCAGCTCAACCTTAGTCTATAACCATACGAGTGACTTAAATGCCATAAATGACTTATCAATCAAATTAGTATTATCGTATGACTATCGTGTTAATAATTTGTATTTTAATGTTTTAAATTTCTTTTTGAGTTATATTATTCAGATTGACTTTCACGGCTTCGGCAAACATTACCATTCATCCGGGGAACGGGCTGCCGAGATGGGCCAAAAATATCAGTTCAAGGGATGGTGCCCGTAATAATGTGTGTGTGTGATAATTATACTTTAATGAATTTACAGATATAACCAATTCGGGAACTGTTTTCTCGCGTAATACGATACGACTAGACCAGGTAGGATTTTTTCTTCTTGCTGAACAGTCCCCATCAGATATATCGGAACGGCCGAGGTATTCACAAATATCTGAACAATGTAAATTATAATGTAGTTAAAGTGCATGCTCAGATATTTTGGAGCTCAAGGGTTGCTCAAGATCTGCTCAACCTCGGCCATGGCGACTGGCGAGAGCTATCGCAAGACCGGGAAACATGGCGTGATCTGGTGTCGGAAGCCAGGACTCATTTTCGGTCGTTGCGTCACCGTAGCCTACGTAAGTAATATCCAGACAGGGAAATGGGGACTATTTACGTTTGTATGAAAATGCGATTTATGGGCGGTGGTCGTACATATTCGTCTTAAGGCGCAAATTAATCTAATGAACGTTTTTGCAATTGGGCTTATAAAAATAAATAATAATTTTGGGTTAGCATTTGATCACGCATTATAGGGAGGGGGGGGAGGGAAGGGTGGCATTTTATGGGGGTTGGTCACCCCTTTCAAACGACACCCGATTTGTGTCTAGGAGACGCGTAGTTTTTTTTTATAAATGTTTGAAATTACGTGTGACGCAAGTGACGGAACGAAATACAGTGCCAGAGTCACCGTTAGGTACGACGACAAGCGAAGCGAGGAGGAGTGTTAGGTATCTTGCGTTCACAACACACCCGACTCGCTGTCAAAAAAGAAATACAGTGGTCAAAAACATGTATACGGATAAAGTGCTCAAAAACATGTATACGGACAAAGTGCTCAAAAATATGTATACGAAGTCCAAATTGGTTACCCTTTCGTACGCTTTGGTTGTTTTATTGAACATAACCTCAAAAAATAAAAAAAATATTTTCGTGGTAACTATTGATTTCCTAACTTTGGGGATGGGTTCGGGGGGTTCTTACTCCCTCCCCCCTCCCTATAATGCGTCAAGTTTTAAATAAATACCTACGTAGATGAAAAAATACAATCTTGCCTTTTATCAAATCACATAATTTTTTGAGAAATTTGCTAATTAAGTTATCCAAATATCGGTTACAAATAAGAAGTCCCTATCACAGTTATAAACCCTGGCAGGGTTCAATACATAATAATATCGGTATTTAACTAAACATAAGACAAACTCTTTATTTCATTTACGCGAGCGGAGCTGCGGGCCCGTCTAGTATATAATAACTCTTCAATTCCGTGTAGGTACTTAATTCAAATATAACCTCAAAACAAAAACAAAAGCCAAACGCTTAAAAACCGAACTTTAAAATCAGAATCGAAGTGACTCGATAGGCTGTCCTCACCACTCTTATCAACCGCTTTTCAATTAACCGAGTAAATAAAGCTATGTACTAACTCTTCACATAATGAGTTAATAACACAACACCTACACATACGCGTTACAAACGGAAAATTCGCGCACACATAAACGCGCGCACACTTGCACGAAATTCGTACATAAAACGCTTTCTTCTTGTATTCTTAATTAGCGTGTCGATTGTTTCTGTCCCGTTCGCGCCCGCCGGCCTAATTAGAAGGCGGTCTCGCTCGCGCTTTCTTAATACATTCTTCCTCTCCGCAGTGTTTCTTTACGTTTTTATTTGTGTGCGTGTCTGTGTGCGGTGGTGTTTAATTTACATGTACTTGTATGTCAGTGTACAGGCGCTGGGGGATAGGGTGTTTTGTGTAGGGAAATGTTAGTTTTAACATATTATTATGGTGGAAATTTAGGTTGTAATGAGATAACTTGGTACTTATGAAAAATTTTGTTGTTATTGTTAGTCATTAATTTGGCTTATGTTTAAAAACGTTAAAGTACCTATGCCTTTTTAACCTTAAATTAAAAAAATATTTAAATAATAAATAAGTAAATATTATAGGACAATTTTACACAGACCGACCTAGTCCCAAAGTAAGCTCAATAAGACTTGTGTTGTGGGTACTAGACGACGATATAAATAATATACACATATACATATATAATTACTTATATACATAGAAAACATCCATAACTCAGGAACAAATATTTGTGATGAACACACAAATAAATGCCCTTACCAGGATTCGAACCCGGGACCTCCTGCTTCGTAGGCAGGGTCACTACAGACTAGGCTAGGAGGCCGTATATTTATTTCATAACTTGATATTACAGAGGGGCAGTACAGTGATCCCCACACTAGGCTTAGCTAAAGCTACTACATCAAAATTAAAACTAAGAATTTTTATTAAATTTTCACGCATTTAATATAATAAATTAACTCTATCGGCAATTATGTTAGGTAAAACTTTACACTCTGCCAACTCTGCTAAAGTATATTTAGTAGGAATTTAATAATAACTGTACTTATAGTTCGTTTTTTTTAGCATTAGAAAGAACTCCACAGAAGCAAGCGTGAAGTTTTTATCAGGCTCTTTAATTGTTAATAAATATTGAATTATCTAATGTAGCATGGTCAATACATATAATTTACTTCAAATTATTACCGCTAAAAGTGCCGGATTTGGAACCACAAGCTTACTTCTGCGAAGTTCTTTCTAATGCTAAAAAAAACGGACGATAGTTTATATCCAAAAATAGATGAAATCATCGGTATACTTTAGAATAACTTTTATAGAGCACAATAAGCTTCATTTAAAGTAAGCTTTAGGTAGCTTGTTTACATAAAAAAAAACATAAACAATAAACCATTATATTGATTTAATTGAATACGATTTTTGATACAATTCCTCGGCAGTTTGCCTGTAACCACGAACCATATAATATAATATAAACGTAACGTTTGGCCATATAATATAAACGTAAGATTTACGTGATTAAGTCCCGTTTTAGTTTTAAAATTATGAATAAACCATTAAAATAATGATTACATAAATAAATAAATTATTTAAGTTGTAAACCAATATCGTATTATTACGATGCCACCAAATTTTTTTTTTGTTATTCATTTCATTTTGTTTTAGGTAGATTAAATAATTAAAGCCGGTAAATAAATTATTATTTGAAACGAATTTATTGTTGTATTTTTTTGCATTAAGTATGGGCATTTGAGTCTAAATTAAAATTACAACACTATAAAAGTTTCTGAATTGAAGCGAAAAGAGAAATTCCTCACCTTTTCCCACCCCCACCTCCTGGTGTACCCGTGTTTTATACGAATGTGGGTATACGCGAAAGGGTGTCAGCGGGGGGCACGTACACATAAACACTTATAAAAGTTTTTTGACAACAACGCTCCCTCCCCCCTCCGCTCCGCTAATTTATGTTGCTTTTTTAATCAATACGGAGTGTGGAGGTTATAGATTCTATCGGTTTTGAGATGTCATTTGTGCTTTTGGGGATCCTTAATTAGGGTTCTTCTCAGCCGTTACAAAGTGAATTGGTGGTAGTAATGAATAATTAAACGGCCTCCTAGCCTAGTCGATATTGACCCTGCTTACGAAGTTTGCCGGGTTTGAATCCTGGTAAGGGCATTTATTTGTGTGTTTATCACAAATATTCCTCATCTATCAAATTTTTTCTCATCTGTTACTAGTGATTACTGGCGAGAAAAAATCCAGTTGTTACCAGTAATAACAGCGAATAACTCTTTAATTGGTACACTCATTTCTGTGTACCTAATCCTTTTCTGTGTTACTATTGTTAAATACTATTTGAGGCTAATTATTATAGTAATTATTCCGTAGTGATTGAACTTAAAAATTCAAAAACCTAAAGGTCCCGAGGAAAATATTCGGCTATTAAAAATATTTATAAAGTGCTGACGCTGACCTGGCATTATTTTAGGGTTCCGTATTTTTGTTCTTAAGTTAGCGATCCCTTTTCGATTTTTTCCCTAGGAATTACTTATATATAACTAATTTAAATTTTCATGATTATTACACACTAGCGACCCGCCCCGGCTTCGCACGGGTTACACAAAACCGTAACAAATTATACACTTTAAACCTTCCTCAAGAATCACTCTATTGATAGGTGAAACCGCATGAAAATCCGTTCGTTACTTTTTGAGTTTATCGCGAACATACATACACACAGACAGACTCCGCGAGGGACTTTGTTTTATAAGGTGTAGTGGTAGTGATTATTAATTACGAAAATTGAACTAAACCGATTAGAGTAGGTATAATAAAGTTTTAAAATTACCTCCGACGTTTCGAGAACGGCGTTGTCTCCGTGGTCTCGAAGAAGACTTATGGAAACTTCGAAAACTCGTGTTTCTTTTCCGAGACCACAGGGACAACGCCGTCCTCGAAACGTCGGAGGTTTCTGTGCTGCTCGAATCATAGTATTTTACAAGTAAAATTGCACTATGACTGTGGTGGTGACCTTGTGCTCTTCTGTGTAGTCTGTGTACCTAATACATCTTATAAATAAAACAAAGTCCCCCGCCGCGTCTGTCTAAACGCTCGTGTATGTATGTTCGCGATAAACTCAAAAACTACTGAACGGATTTTCATGCAGTTTTCACCTATCAATAGAGTGATTCTTTGCGAAGGTTTAAATCTATATTTTTGGGTAACCCGTGCGAAGCCGGGGTGGGTCGCTAGTTCAGAAATAAAAGATCTAGCAAGAGTCAACGACGTCACTATCTATCGAACCCAGCAGATAGACTTAACGATCTCTAAAGACCTACAAAACCTTATCTCCGACTCGCGTATATTTGTTTTAAGCTCTCAATGCGAACGAATGAAACAGCCTGTATACACCAAATCACTTTCAACCTAAGAAACATTACTTTACAAACAAAACTGAACCTTATTATAGAAGATACAAGGTTGAAATTGATTTGAATGTTAAGTTACGTTATAGGGTGTTCAAGAAAAAGCAAAGAAGGCAAAGAAAAAAGGGGGAAGGGACAACTACAGGGAGATGTGTCTTAGCCGGTGATGAATTAAATTTTTAGGGGGTGTCGGGGGTTGCCCCTTTCGCGTCTTCATCGCGTTCTTTAATTTATATTAATTATTTTAGGCTATCGGTTTAGGGTTTGTGTAGATGTGTGAGGTTATTTTTCTGTGCTTTGTTTGAGTGAAAATTTACTGCCTATAATATTTAGTGGTAAAGTTAATTCTTTCTTACGTGTCTTATCATGTAAACAAACGTGACGTGAAAGTGTCATTCCAACAATAACTAACTAACACAATTTAGGCATCGTAATGTCAGATATTTTTAAGGTGATCCGTTCATTACTGCGATTATTGATGAAATGTCTTATTAGTTGTGATATTTTTCAGTGGTTATTTGGTTGATTTCATACTTCTCTTAAGTGAGGATTATTGTGTAATTCCAGAGAAAAATGTGATAATGTCTTCGAGAAGCGTTTGTTTACATGTTAGGACAAGTAAGGACTTAACTTAACTTAACTTAAGGTTTTTTTATATTATAATAAGGATTACCTATTGTGTATGTTACTAATTGTTTTGTTTAGGTGCACGATTCGATTAGTTAAGTGAGCGCTTCATTCGCCAACAAACTGGTTACAGTTTGGCGATATTGTAAATTTTGTTTATGAGCATTAGGGAATGCAAATCGGTTATTTTCGGTTATTTTTTGTATGGAAATTATCGGTTATTAACCGAAACCGCGGTTATTTCCATACAAAAAATAACCGATTTGCATTCCCTAATAAATTAAAAAAAAACTAGACGTTTAATCTGAAAATAGTCTGAATGCTGATGATTTTTTTTCTTATTCGACAGTAAGATAAGATAAAAGTTAAAATGTATTCATTTAGAAAAGGAATGCTTTAAACTTATGTTTGAGTTTATAGCGATAATAATTAATTTAAATTATCATTTATATCGACCATCTGGGTTGCTGCCTATACTAATGCTGTCATTACTTAAATACTAATACATAAAAGTAAATCTATAAGTTCTTATATATCTTTAGTTCTTGTATTTAAGAGAGTAGAGTATGTGTAAGTACTTTGACTTTATAATACAGGATTTTTAATTTAATCGAACCCTGTTGTTATGGATTCTTCTGTCTTGACCAAATGACCAATATTTATTTCATCATTTTCTACGATCTTCTCTTCTTCTAAGTCGGTCCCTCACTGCTGAGGATCGTGACTCCGCTTACTAATTTTCCTATGGCAGCTCTCCACTTCTCCCTGTCGGTTGCTTTGTGGAAAGCGTTGCTTAGTGTGATGTCCATCTGGGCGGATATTTGGTCACACCATCTCGTTGGACTTGGTCCTCTAGGCCGTCTGCCGTCCACCTTTCCCATCACCACAAGTCTCTCCAAGTTGTCAGGATCTCTGCGAGCTATGTGACCGAAGTATCTCAGTTCTCGTTGAAGACAGTTTTCTACGATCTAGTTTATTACATGATTACCGCAGGTGTCATTAATTTGAGGCAAACACGTGTCATTATTGCCAGTAACTGGCCACCCTAAACTAAAAATAAATTCTATTAAAAAAAAAAAATCACCTGTAAACAGAATTCATTTTAGTATAAGGTTTATATCAGACAGTCTGCCAACAGGGAGAGATGGCGGGAGATCGTGCGAAGAGCTGTGCCCACCTCTACTACCGATGCGGACGCCTCAACGTGACCACGACCGCTCTGTCAAGAGCTATACGACAGAGAAGAAGAGAATAAGGTTTATAGAGTCTGGCTAGCCAAAAATTGTTGACAGATATTTCGTTGTTGTATCACCAATTGTCTATGATTTAAAAAAAAAGCTAAAAGTCAGTTGTCAATTTATGTCATTAATTCAAATTGTTTGCGGTTTATAAGGGGTTTATTTTAAATTACATTAATAATGTCTATACTGAGTGTGGTTCGCAAACTTTTATTTAAGCTCGTAAATAATTACGACAATGTGCGAAGTTGACGTGTAGCGTTGTATAACGAAAAACTGCAATGTTTACAACTCCTAAACAAATGTAAACAAATTAGGAGGTTGGTGCTCTATAAATATTTTGATACTTAGCATTTAGCATATTTGGCTCGGAGTAAATATCTATGGAGCGGCCATTAACAGGCGTTCCCCTCTGCAAAAAGATCGCGGCCGCCGGTCAAGGAGGTTATTTAAACTAGTTGCCACACGTCATACGCCATTCAGCAAACGTCAGTCTAAGCGGAATGATAGGAGCCGAAAATGCCGAAATGCAGCGTTTTCTCGTGCAAAATGAGATCGGAAACGTCTAGTCTACAAAAAGAACACGTTTCTTATCATATGTAAGTATTATTACATCTAAATATTATCAAATAGTGCATTAACTTTGCAAATAACTAAAAAACATTGTCAATCTGACAGTGATACCAGTGATATGATATTAGATCTATTTTAGGGTAATTCTAAAGAAGACTTTCTAAATATTAATTAGGTACGAGTAGAATTTCTAATAGGAAATATCATGGTCTAATAAAACATGGTCTTCTATTCCCAGAGTGACACGGGCCTACGTCACAATAACATTGCCACTTTATTTCAACATAACATGTTACATGGGTACATTATACCTATGGTTAATAAGTTAAAATATTTCTTTATAATATTATAATTTTCATTTATATGTATTTTATCTTAAATTTTACAATAAAACGTCATTTTTAATTATTCGTTAGCAATATCTTCCGATTCACGAAAGAAATTTCAGACGTTCGGGTAATTCTGTTTACATTACTGGCAACACAGGATAGCGCTGTCACATTTGACAATTCGGATCTAGATAACTTCATGCCCTGACCGTCATCCTTGTCGAACGCGTGTTAATTGTTATTTCCTTCTCGCTCAGTGTCAGCAGTCGCAGTGTTTTCCAAACTTTTCACGTCGTAAGCTTGGTAATTAATGTGTAACTGTGAATTAGTTTTTCAAACGTTTGTCTTGTATAGATAAATAAAGTTTAATTTAATACATTAGATTTGTTTTATTTTACTATGTTTCTACATGAATAACTTAAAATTAATGCCGTTAAAATAATTTTCACCGTGGGTTAAAATTCTTCCACATTTTAAAGTTTGAGAACCTGTAAATAGCATGATGACATAGGCCCGTGTCAGTTAGGTCATACGCGAATCTCGGAATAGAGTACCAGGCGGAGTATATTATTATACCATGGGAAATATTATGCGAAACTCTGCGTAGGGGGCACGACTACCACAATCCATCACAATCTGGGGGTCCGCCACGGAACAAGAAAATTTAAATTTCGTTATCTAACCTCTCTATCACTATTGCATATTTGAGCGATAAAGAGAAAAGAGAAAATTTACTAGCTAGCTTAGTGCTACACTCTGGCGGCAGAACATTGCAGTAATATGCCCTATTTGCGTTGCTTTTTGTTATATGTGACGTTCCATGGAAAAAGGTACCTTATGGCGGCCGGCGCTTACGTCGCATGGCGCCGCAATAATATTGGAGCGGTGTTAATAATAGCGTAAGCGCCAACCCCCATTAGGTACCTTTACCCGTGGGACGTCACATATAATTTATGTAACACATTATTTTTATATAACACCTTAGTTTCATATCAACCTAATCTATTTAATCAAATAAATAGATCTATAAGAATAAAGAAAAGGGGGACGGGGGATCAAAAAGTAGTCGAAAACATCTCGCGTGATTTGTGCACAACCCCTAAATAACGTAAAATTACCGATAGACTCTTTTTTTTAAATTAATTTTTCCTTTAGTTTCTACATATAGCTGGTCAAGCAGATCTTGTCAGTAGAAAAAGGCGGCAAATTTGAAAAATGTAGGCGGGAAGGGATATCGTCCCACAGAAAATTTGAATTTCGCGCCTTTTTTACTGACAAGATTTGCTTTTACCAGCTATATATTTTTATTTAACATGTCAAATATTTTATTAATTTAAGGTATTTACGGCTGTCACTTTCCATAAATAGGCACTTTTAATTTATTACTCTGGTATCACCGTACCAATATTAGTGATGGGACACCATAAAAACCAATATCGGTAAAATCGATATAAACAATGAATAATATACAGATGGTCATGATGCCTAGCGAACACCAGCCATATCGTACAAACCTCAAGGAGTGATATTCCTAGGCAGATGATGATCTGCCTAGTGACCACCAGCCATATCGTGCTAACTTCAAGGTGTGATATTCCTAAGCAGATCGTGAAACGCCGGCATGTCATGATCTGACTAGTGACCACCAGCCATACCGTTCAAACCTCAACATTTAGGCATATCGAATAAGTAGGATGTCCTAATTTTAGCAAATGATAACCATTGAAATGGCTTGACAGCCTACTTATAGTACGTGTTTGGGTAGCGTATGATTTTAGTACCTACCTAGTACCTACGCATTCTGCTCCAAATGCCACATAGAATGCAGCACTAGCCGTGGCAAAAAATGCAAAAGGCAGATTATTAAATGGCGGCGTTTCATGATATGCCTAGGAATATCTCGATATGCCCGATTTTACGATCTACCGCCGATATATATACTAATTATCCCCTACTCAATATCCCTTAAATGACATCCTATGGCCGCGTTCCATCTCTGTCATCAGATCTGCATGCTCGATAGTATATTGCATTGCTTTCAGAAGTAAACCAACATGTAAAATATTAACTAATGAACTGATAATAAAAAATCATTCTATATCAGCTTGCAAGATTCGCCCTAAACAAATTGACAAACTATTAGAAATAACATCTAAATCATCATAAGTTAGTAAAATGCTGGTACAAAGACTTGATATTGTATTATTATTATAATTGATAAAATCAGAAATTAAAATTCATTGTCAATTTTATCGACAATATTATCGGCGCGTCCCTCGCACTATCTAGGTTTACTTAGAACTGACGTCATCTCGTTCACGGACAGGGTTGTCTGTGTTTGTTCTTGTACTTGTGTGAATATAGTTTTTGCTAGTGTTTGATAATTTTGTCGTGTGTGTGTGTAGCGACGCATGCTAAAAATGCATTAGTGTTAACATTATTTGTGTGCGTTACCTCGTCCCCCGCGCCAAAAACGACAGAATTTTTCAGATAGAAATTAGTGCGCGTCTCTACTCCATAGATATTTACTCCGAGATATTTGGCATAGTACTTATGTATTTTTTTGGTGATGGATTAATATTACGGTATTATAGAGCTAGGTCTTATTTACACTACATTTCATTTTTCGCCTTGTTACAATGGTATATGGTGAGAAAGTGTTAACATATGTGTTTATCGTTGACTGTACTTTACATAGTGGTAGAAATTATGTGAGCTGACTTTGAGTGCACTTCAACGTATATTTAATTTATATCCTTAGGTAGCTTACGTGTGCACAGAAAATCAAAAATATTTTCTAGTATCAAAACTATATTTCCTACTACACAAAGTGTGACCAGCCCAAGATTTTTTGAATTTCCCGCCAAACATTTGTGTAATATTTCAGTAGCCAGACTCTATAACTGGCCAGCCATCAATAACTAGCCACCTTATTCTAAAATGAATAATGTTTATACGTGAATAAGAATTCATTTTTAGTTTAGGGTGACCAGTTAATGAAGAATTACCTTACCTACACTCGAGAATGTAGTAGGACCGAGGTTTCAAATCATTGTAGATACAAGTAGAATGAATTATTATTCATGCATTTTATTAATCAATTTTGTACATTTTACACACCAGAAGTCTGGCCCCCGCCTCCGTAAAGGTATATGTAATTAGAGAACAAATTCAAGTATTTTTGAAAATATTGTGTGCGGTATTGTAGTTTTTGTATATTTGTAATATGTATTGTAGAATATATATGTATTTAGTCGTGTATATATGTATATATTTGTTGTAGGTAACTTGCTAATATTATAAGTGACTAAGAAACTTTTCGTTTTATTATTATTATAATTTTCTTTTCTTTTTCTTTTATTTACGCTGTTGGTACAGTACAGATGTCTACTGTCTCCAATTCTCCCTCTATTGCTCAAAGGTTAACTGGAAGAGATCCCTTAAAGGGATAAGTTCGCCTTTGTACTAATGACGAATGTTTTTTTTCCTGTTTTGTTTCGATTTTTGTACAATAAAGTGTTTTAGTACTACTACTACTACTAATATTTGAATATGTCTGTCTGTCACCAGGCTGTATCTGACGAACCGTGATAGCTAGACAGTTGAAATTTTCACAGATGATGTCGTATTCCCGTTGCCGCTATAATAACAAAAACTAAAAAGTACGGAACCCTCGGTGGGCGAGTCCGACACGCACTTGTTCGGTTTTATTCTTAACGACATTTATTTTAGTATATAAATGATTGTTGTTGGATGTGTAAAAACTGTAACTTTAATACCTACCCACTACAACTTTCAGAAAAAATTGCTAACCATCCTATCGCTCACCCTTTGCCTAAAACCAGCCAAAAAAAAAAAACAATCGTCCGCACCGGACTCTTTCACAGCACTTAAACTTTCACGGTCACGGTCAGCGGAGGGCCAGTGGGCGCCAACCCTTATTCTAGGGGTGTCCAAATGATGTTTGAGTTCACAGCAATGGTTTGTGTTGGAAGGAGATAGTGTAGTCACTTTTTTTTTGGTTTTAGTACCTATTGGAGAGTTGGAGATTATTTGAAGACAAACTAAAGGCTCCTCTTCACGTTGGGCCAACGCCAACGAGGGACGCAGCCATGCGGTAGAATGAGATAGCAATATCACTTGCTCCCTCTAACGCATAAATGCGTCCCTCGTTGGCGTTGGCGTTGGCGCAACGTGGAGAGGAGCCATAATATGTTAAGGTACTTAGGTATAACCTCTAGTGGCCAACCATACAAGAAAAATTGTCAGGCAAATTTGAATTAATGGTATTACAAAATAGAGTTGAATTTGTTTTGTTTTGAAATCGAACAAAACAAAAGAAAATAAACTCTGTTCCATTTCATCATCATCATCATAACTTAAGAGCTTTGCTCTTGTCGGTGGAGTAATCGCCACTCATTTCTTTCTTGTGCCTATCTTTTAATTTCCTCATACGACGCATTATTTTTTATTTGGCTAAGATAAGTAATTCTAGGTCTCCCTTCTCTTGTTTTTCATTTCATAATGATTCATATTTCAATGGAGGTAGTTTGTACTAGTATTAGGACATTGAACCCAAAGAGGATAAAGGGATAATTGTTGTAGTTATCAAGGTCACAATTGTAATATTGCAAGTCTCCTTAATATCGTGTAGGTTTGCTTGTTTGCGTCCCTCACATATGTATTAATTAGTAGTAATATTTTTAATTAAGTGCCTATCTAGAATAAGTAGAGTTGTTATTTTTAATTTAACCGTTGATGATAGGTACCATTATTAAAATAGTTTTCGTTTTAAATCTACAATGTACTGTCTAATTCTATTACTACTACACTTATTTTGTTACGAAACTAATTTCGTTTATATGCGTAGTGAAATAATGTTTAAATACCTAACTAAACATTTTTATTTTCAGTCTATTTTCGGTTTAAATAACGCTAGTCCCAGCTGCTTAGTACGACTGTCTATATTTTTCAAATAGTGTGATATCACTGTGAAAATTTATACAATAAATGTGAACTAAGAATAATAATAATAATCAGAGAAACGCACGCATGTATAAAAGTCGTTGTAAAACTCGCGATCAACCCTCGAATTAAAAAAGTTCATAAGCAAAATCGATGGGGATGCGATTAATTTCCTCCCCTCCCCCCCCCTCGCTAACTAAGGCACGTATGCATGCTCACTAACCGAGACTTAAAAAAATGGCGGCGGCAGTTGGAAAGGGCAAAAAATATGAATATTAGATAAAAAAAAATCGGACAAAGTTTGGTCTTAAAACTGTATCGATTGACAACCCTAACCTAGTATTTATAGCGCAAAGGAAAAAAGATAAACTTTCTTAGTTTTAAAAATATCTGGGATTATTTTAAATATAATACTTACACTTTTTTATTATTTTGATAGTGTAGGAGTATCTAAATAATGTCAGTAATATATAGGTATTTATAATCTAATATAGTTATACATATAAAAATATAACACTTTAATATAATAAAAAAAATAACCAGCATACATGCAATCAAATAGAAAAGTGTAGCTAAAGTGGCTACTCTAAGTAGCATAAAAATAAGTTTTAAATATTTCCTATCCTTGAAATGGTTTTTAACTTTTTATACACATAACAATCTATACTATAGGTAGATTTCATTTAACACCCCAATCTACCAACAGCCTAATCGATGACGCAAAACAAAAGAGTAACCCTCTGAAATGCTAAAATCGATGCGAAGAAGTGTCATTAAAGAACCCCCGAAAAATTAAAACCCCCTGTGTGTACACACACACACGCACACACGTGAGAGGTTAATGAACTATTCATCGCGGGATTTTTTATCTTGGAAAATTTGGGGATGTTTTTTTTGTTTTTGTAATTAAAATTAAAATTTGTAATTTAATATGAGCTTTGTTTTGGTGATGTTATGCAGTCGATTGTGTTGAGGGTTTTGGATGTGGATACAAAAGACGGAAGGGAAAGTAGGTATCTATTAAGTAGTATATGCCATAGGTCACTTTTAGGTATGGAAATCTACGTTGTGATAAAAAAAAATGTATATATGCCATAGGTACGAGTACCTATTACTGCTACGGTGATTAAATCAATAATTTTGATTTAGGAGTAATATTTTTCTTAATTAGGTCTTTAACAAAATGTCATAAAAATACAATCATTTTACTAAAGCAAAACGTATTGTCTTCAAATTATTCAACTTTAGCTTGGATACACAAAAGCAAACATTTTTCTTAAAAAAAAAGAGTAGTGTGGACCATCCTATACTTGATTTTTTGAGCCCCAACATTACCTACTTGAACAATGGAGCAAACTTACCACAAATTGCCCCAAAACTCATAACTCAACTAAAAACTTTACCCGCTAATACGAAAATAACACAAACCATAACCAAACCCTTTACTACAAACCTAATTTATCACTTTACGGTACATAAACGACTTTATGAAAAATAAATACATTTCACGCATATTTTACTGGGCAATTAAAGTTAAAGAGACCCATCGACCTCCTTTATGGGTCGTAAAGGACACGCGATGGTTCGAACCGGTGTAATCTGGTTTGGCAGCCATTTAAAAAATGGGCGGCTTAAAATTGCCTTTTGAGGGTAGTCGTAGCTCTGTGGAAGCTAAGAAATTTTGAAAAATAAATTATATTATATTTTATCCAGTCTGGCTACCACCTGTTTGGCACTGACATAAACGCTAGCGTGAACGTAACTTACTTTCTATGCATCTCGCTAGTACTGACATATTAGTGCGAGCGAGATGTATGGAAAGTAAATTACGTACATACCTAGACGTTGGCGTATTTCATTCAATTTAACGAGTAGTAGTTAAACATTAATATGTCTTTTTAATACAATTTTCCAGTTCTAACGATGTCGATATAGCCTCAAATTCAATAGAATGCATTGTCATCCAATAAATAAATGAATAATTATTGGACATTCTTATACAGACTAGATAAGCTACATAGACAACACCGGTGACATGACTCATCACACAAATAAATGCCCTTAATGGGATTCGAACCAAGGACCATCACCTTCATTGGGTTACTACCGTCTAGACCAGTACTGACGTCTGTCTAATATTTGTACATAATTATCGAAAACTAACTAAGGAGAATAAGCACTATTAAATTCGTACGAGACGTTTCTATAAAACCGGACAAGTGCGAGTCGGACTCGCCCACCGAGGGTTCCTTACCTTTTAGTATTTGTTGTTATAACGGCAACAGAAATATATCATCTGTGAAAATTTCAACTGCCTAGCCATCACGGTTCATGAGATATAGCCTGGTGACAGACGGACGGACGGACGGACGGACGGACAGCGGAGTCTTAGTAATAGGGTCCCGTTTTACCCTTTGGGTACGGAACCCTAAAAACGGGCTAAAACAGATACGAGTACCTGTGTAAAACATTAAATTCAAAACACAGTGTGGAGTCGGACTCATACAGATAGAGTCGGACATAATTTCATAGAAGTTTGACGTTTAAAATAACACTTGCACTGCGTGGGCTATCAAATCCGCTGCAGACTTTTCTTGGTCCGACTAGGTAGGCTAGGTACTAAGAAAATTATTTCATCAATATCATCCCATCTAAATTGTAGACTCACAAACGGATTAAAATAACTATACTTATATGTAAGTTACTAATAACAATATCTAAAATAAACTCTGTATAAGCAACAATTCTTCAAAACAAAAAAAGAAAACACTCTTCGCTAATTCAACACGAAAACACAACGCAGTTAAGTCTCGCAAAAATTACCCCAATAAACACACACACACACACACCCACACACACACGCACACGTACGCACACGCGTGCCGATGAGTTTTAAAGTTTTTAAGGGTTTGCCGAAGATTGCGCGGCTTGATTACCACCCCGGGGCCGCCGAAAACGCTGCCCTCCCTTTTTTAAGGAGGGAAAATTAAAAGTGTTGAGCGCGGTGAGGCGGTCTTGGTACTTTAAGACGCGTGAGTTTTTAAAGGGGAAAGCTAGAAAGAACTAAGCTCAAAGGATACGTTTGTAAAAGATGATAAAGAACTCATTATCGGTATTGTTATTTAACAATAAATTATTAGGTACGGTTCTTTAAATTTTATTAAGATAAATATAAAAAAGCTATTTTGTTTACGTGACACTAAGATCTTTTTTTGTGTCACGTAAGTAAAATAGCTTTTTTTGGATATAAGATTAATTTATCATTTCACATTTAGATGTTACTGAAACGCGAATTGGTCGCGCTCGTTCTAGTCCGATCCGATTTACACATTGGTTTAGTGCAAGTTTATACATCTACTACTTGCGTTAAGTAGCAATGTATGAAATCGCACTTAACACTGACCAATGTCTTAATCGGGTTTACCACTTCGGGAAAATTCAAAACTAATTAAAACTGAAACAAAAGTGCCGATGTTAATCTTGAGGAAATTTGTCAGTTTTGAGTTTATTTAGCTGACCTGGAAATTTGCCTGTTAGTTTTTTCCATGTTGTCCATATTTTTTTTTTATAATGAATGCGGAAGCAAGTACCAAGAATCCCCGGGCACACCGCCCGCGGATTAGCCCCCGAACGACATGTGCGCGGGAAGGACACCGCCCGTTCATTTATGAACGATTGTAATTTACTGCTCCGTTCTCCGTTCTATACCATCCTGTACATGCGTGTATTTATATGCAAATACATCTGTGTATATTTGTAGATGTATATTGTATTAAGTGCACGTAGAAGTACCTACTAGGTATAGGTATACCTACTGAATGAATTAAAATGTGTTTTGAGGTATTTGTGTAAGATTGTTCTTACGTATATATAGTAGTAGTAGTAGTAGTAATCACTTTATTGTACACAACACAGGTATATATTTACGTATTTGTTTATTTTGATATTATACGACGGTATTACACAATATGGTTTGGTGTGGTTAGTTTACAAAGCAGAATATTTAGTTACTAAATTAGACAAATTCAGTGGGTCAGATGATCTGTCCATTTGGTTAGATGGTAAGATTAATCGAATTAATTATTTCCCTCAATTTGGTTTTGTTATGAGGGAGGCATATTATAGGTACTCGAAGTGTAGGTTAGATATTTTTTAATGGTTAATTATTAATTTTTGTTTTTCCAACTTAAAAGACAACTGACGGGTGAATTACCGTTTATTTTATACTTAATCATTTCATTTTCAGGAAGAGTTTAAAATGTATCCTAAACTTCAAAATATTCACGTACGGACTCCAATACTCCATGAACGCCGTGCTCTACTGCTAGCAAAGACTCAAGAAGTCCGTAAGAAGAAAATAAAACATGGAAGAATCAAACAAAATTAGAAAATTACATTCGCGAAACTGCCGTACGCATCCTACGTAATGGCCCACACCGTCACCCTCCGAAATTAAAAACAAAACATACATCTATCTATAGCTCCTAATTATCGTGGAGGGACTTTGCATAAGAAAGTATTGGCGCGTTACGACGCGTGGCGCCCCCCGGCCGAGATAAAAAATCTTCCATTTCCTTAATTCGTTTATCGGGGAGAGTTGCAGATGCTTGCCTAGTTAACGGCTCGGCCACGACATTGAGCGACTTGCGACGGCCATCGCAAGTCGTTCAATGTCGTGGCCGAACCGTAAGCGCTGGCGCGAACCAGTACCAGGCGTGGCTCACTCCGCGATTTCGTCACGTCGCTACAAGTACATGCGGCCACACCAGTTTTGGTGTCTAGCAGTAGTGGTTGCCGTACACCGCTATGGAACGGACGTATGCTTGCTTGCGCTTCGTAATAGACGTGTTTTGTTAGAGAGTGAACCTTCTGTACCTATACTATTATTTATTCTATGCCAGTACATTCGTTCACCGTAAAACAATAGATACATACCTACGTCTTCTCGGCTTCGAATTCTGCTATGAGAATATATTTCGTACTTTCTAGAAATGGATTAGTACAGGCAGGTACAGGTATAATATCAAACCATAACAAAAATAAACAAGATCACAAAAGAAAAGTTGCTAAAGCGAAATCAATAAAAAACTGGATTAGCTCTTCTAATTACGACGTATGTGAAAAGTGCTTATAATTTCGAGTAAAAATAATATAGAATTAGAAGTAGAGAACAAATAAAAATGTTTTGTTTTTAATGTTTTGATTTTTTTAGGGAGTCACACTACAGGACCGGGTGCCGCTATGACCAGGAAGCTTTGAGGTTATGGCGTGAAAGCTGGAGTTGCCGGTTCTTCGGTAGTCACTTTTGCTTATAATAATGACACTTTTTCAGTAAATAAAATTGTCAAAATAAAGACCTCGTTACACTAGTCCAGTTGACCGTTAGTCTCGGTAGCAATGACAACGCACGGGTAGGCTTTGTCTCCGATCGATGGCAAATGAGCGGTGGACGTGAGCGGCGTGTGCACGGCTTAAGGTGACGACGGATTTTGAATTTGGAATTTTCGAGTTCTTTTCATATTTTTTAAATTAACGCCCGTGCGTTTCCTGCGTCAAGGTATTTTAGACTTTCGTTCTTTGGCAGTCGAGTAGGTAGATATAAAAATCATGCTTTTTGCGACCTATATTCTTTTATTGAGATGTAGCTGTAATTATATCAAATTAATACTTAATTAGTTTATGATCAGTATATTGTCCCTAACAAGTCATTGAACTCAGATAGCACTTAAAATATTGGAATAAATTATATTGATATAATATTGGGGAATTTAAAAAAGAATGGTATTTACTTAGGCTAATTGCAAGTTGGTTTGCAATTGCTAAGTTGATAAACATGTCTCTATTGCTTATTTAATTTTATTGATTACTAGCATATTTACAAGATTTGATCTAACCACATTGAAATGGAAAAACCTCTTGTAGTTTGCATGCCTCAGTAAAATTAGTTTCTACTTTAAATAAAAGTCCTTTGGTTCATAAAGTAAAAACTAGATATTAATTCATACTACCACAGGAAAAAGTATATCAGAATAAACTATACAAGTAGGGAGTAAGTATAAATGAATCAGTCAAAACGCAATTAATCGAACGGCGCGACTCACATTAAAACTGTAACCAACACGTCGTTCCACACCCACATCAAACATCCAAAATTACCAAAAACTTGAGCAATCAAACGCACCCCAAAAACCGAACAAATGTCAATAAATTACGTCTTTAACTGCAAAAACGACGTATCTGCGTATATTACACATACTTACGTCTTTTTGACTTAGAGTTTTGCCTTTAGCATTTAAAAATTGTATGTTTTTAAGTTTATTCTTCACTAGCGTTAGCGCGCGACTTCGTTTAGATTTTGGTTATCGTTCTTTCATACTTTAATCCCTTACATTTCACATTAAAGGGATATTAGAGTAAGACCAAGAAAAGTCTGCAACGATTTTGATAGCACACGTAGTACAAGTGTTATTTATACGTCTTATTTCATAGAATTTTGACGTTTAAATTGACACTTGCACTGCGCGTGCTATCAAAATCGTTGCAGACTTTTCTTGGTCTAACTCTAGATTATGTTTGCGTTTTCTTATCAGGTTGTCGTATTTAAGAGTAAAATGCCCATGACAACTTAATGTTTGTATACTACATTGAAAAACACCGATTGAGTACAGGACTTGACCACACATATTGCAAATTTTTGACAGGAAGTACCGTTTGGAAAATTTTGATATTTAGGCAAGTAGTAGGCCAATATCTGACCTACAAGTAGAAAAAATATTAGAGGTGTCGCTACTTCACAACGACATTAAAAAAAATGTTTTTTTTTTTTACTTAATTTTTCTTTTTTTTTATATGACAACTGGTATTCGTTTTTTGAGTATCGGTGCATACCTAAATAAAGAACACTATTTTAAAAAAATAAGCAAATCGCTTGAATACATCCCGAAAAACAATACATTAAAGAAAAAATAAAATAAAATCATAAGTCAAAAACTGTCACTAGTAGGATGTTGATACTCAGCAAAAATATCCTTCACCATAAGAGGTACTCATAAAAAAAACCCGAATCGAATTGATTTAAGGGCCAACTTACTATGGAAAACCGACTATGGCCTTTGTAATACCTAACAATTTAGACATACAAATATACCTAATGCAGAATTCGCTCGCTGTTTTGGTAGCCATCTGCTTTTGCACAAGCAAAAGACGCATATATTTTCAAAGGTATTACAGATACGTCGTTTTGGTTGTAAAAGGTCCACACGCACGATAACTTGGTAATTAAGAAAGGCATTAATCACAGATCGGGAACAAGCCTCGGTAACGAATCGGGAATGTGACAAACTGCGAACAGTCATGCGGCGAGTGGGTATAGGCCTTTAGATTAATAAGAAATAGTCGTTTGCGCGAGTAAATTTCTAAAGAGTTACGATCTTTTCAAAGTATGTTTTAATCCGTATATGCGTATTTTTAGGAGAATAGACTTTACTGCTCGCTTTGCTGCTGCTTTAAAGTGCTCGAGTGGAGACCACGGACTAGCAAGCGCAGCGTAGGACGTCCACCCACAAGATGGACAGACGATCTTGTTAAGGTCGCCGGAAGACGCTGGATGCGGGTCGCTTCCAACCGGCACGTATGGAGGTCCAAGGGGGAGGCCTATGTTCAGCAGTGGACGTCTTATGGCTGAGATGATGATGATGATGAGACTTTACTGAAATAATGACTAAGAATGAAAAAGAACTGTAAGACAAGTGTTTTTAAGAGTCAAATTGAAAGCAACTTAATATTCGAAATTGAGCTTTTTATTTTTAGCATGATGTTTGTATTATAAATGGGCTAGGTTGTCATGATATACTTAAGTCATTATTAATTTCCTGAGAACGTTTATTTCATAGTTAGTATTCGGTTTTATTGATAGTGAACATCAATACGTTTGATGTAAACGCTGGGCAGTTTCGAATCCGAAATGGGCTTCATGGCACATTCTTTGATATGATACGAAGGGATTATGCCTACCCTTGGGACGTAATATGTATTTGCTATGTGCATGCATGCGCCATGTCAGCTATTACCAGTGATCGTTAATTTTCCAGCAACTTTGGTGCAGCATAGTAAAAATAAAGGATTTTCTTCAATTTTTTTCTAGGGAGAGGATTGGTTAAGGTTAATATTACTGTTATTAACCCTAATTATCTATTCCACCTAGAGTCCGGCTACAGATGCTTTTAACCAACAATGCTGCACCAAAATTGCTGGAAAATTAACGATCACTGGCTATTATATATTTGCCGGTGGATACTTCACTTAGCTTCATAAATAATTATGAGGATGAAGTCGCGGCCAAAAGCTAGTGTTCCATAAACTGTTAAGTGTTTCTCGTGGACCAATGGACACAAGCCACTTAAATAATTCGTCCCACGTCTTAATATTTCTATCTCCATTCAATAGTGATTAATAAATCGAGTCATATATATTTCCCTTTCATTCGCTTCGTTTACAAATAGTTAAGTAGGTACGTTTATTACCAACTAACATGAAAGTGGTTAAGTATCTGTATTTAAAATGTTTCAATGTATAAATTGTATATGTATTGGTACAGATGTTAATCACAATGAAAAAATGAACTGTGTCCAACTTTGGCCACTGTAGGATTCGCACCCACTTCTTGGGATTGCCGGTCCAACGCGTTACCAATAGGGAGTATTACTGCAATGTTCTGCCGCCAGAGTGCAGCACTAATTTGTTTAGTAGACCATAGAGTAACTTATACATACTAGGCCTTAAACAGTTTTTTGACAAGTTTTTACTCTGACATTGATGCACCAAGGCGGTTTGCTTACAGGTGGCCTGCCGCGAAACGCGAAAATCGAACTTTCTTTTTCTGCCTCTTTATCGATCGAATAAGCAAGAGTGATAGAGAGGCAGAAAGCGAACTTTCGATTGTTGTGTTTCACGGTAGGCCATGTGTTTGACCTCGTGACGCATGATGTGCCATTGATGATGTCAATGATTTGTTTACTGTATGTGCTAGTGGTGCCTTCTACGCAGAGCTTTGCCTAATATTCCCTATTCCGCCAGCTGACCATCCGTCATTCATATTGCAATCGTGATACGTCACCAGCGACATCTGTATTTTAAAGTCTCAATGTAGGTAGGTACTAACTTCCTTGAATATTATATTTGTGAAAGTCTTTCACTCTTTCTCTGTCCGTTACCTCTTCACGCTTAAACAGCTGAGCGGATTTGGATTAAATTTGGTAAAGTTTTTATTTACGTCGTGGGCAGTATATATTATGTAGTTTAAAATTAAATACATTTTTGGAATAATTGACGCAGAGGAATCCTTTACGAACATTTTGTACCCAATGACAATCCGTCTTGCCTCTTCATAGGATAATTAATGATTATTCTTAAAAAAAATACTTAATGTGTAAAATTACCCTATCAAATAGATATCTACAGTAAAACCACTACATTTTATTTCATTTAAACTATTAGAATTCGTAGAAAACTTCCAAAAAGGGGGTCCAGAAACTTTCTCGACGCTTCAAAGAAACACCTTGGAAGTTGTTTCAAATGCTTACAGAGCGAAGGCTAATCAAAACAGTCAACTCATACTCAATATGGTAAACATCACTTTTAGACATTGCTGATATAAATAAATTTAAGGTTTTTCCAGTCAAATGTTACGTCGATAACGTGTAACGTCCAAATGCTTCAGCTCAATGCTCCACTGTAGGCTCAGTTGGTAAACTATAGTTCGTTTTTTAGGGTTCCGTACCCAAAGGGTAAAACGGGACCCTCCCTAGTAGCATTTTCGTTGGGGCCCACGGTGCCAACGGTAGGGAAAACGTTGGGATGAGGTTCGTTCCGTAGCCAACATTAATTTTGTATTGGCCCACCATCGCATTTACCACCATTCGCTGTGGCACAGATGCCCAACAATGGGCCTTTGTGTATTTTGGTACCGTTGGCTAAACAACGATAATATTCGTTGGCCCAATGATGACATATATCGCATTTACCAACATTGGCAGTGGCAGTGATGCCCAACAATGGGCCTTTGTGTATTTTGCTACCGTTCGCTAAACAACGATAACATTCGTTGGCCCAATGGTGACGAATACCGCATTTACCAACATTGGCTGTGGCACGGATGCCCAACAATGGGCCTTTGTGTATTTTGGTAACGTTGGCTAGTCAAGGATATCACCCGATGGCCCAATGATGACAAATATCGCATTTACCAACATTGGCTGTGGCACTGATACCCAACAATGGGCCTTTGTTTATTTTGGTAACGTTGGCTAATCGACGATATCATCCGATGGCCCAATGACGACAAATATCGCATTTACCAACATTGGCTGTAGCATTGATGCCCAACAATGGGCCTTTGTGTATTTTGGTAACGTTGCCTAATCAACGATATCATCCGATGGCCCAATGATGACAAAAATCGCATTTACCAACATTGGCTGTGGCACTGATGCCCAACAATGGGCCTTTGTTTATTTTGGTAACGTTGGCTAATCAACGATATCATCCGATGGCCCAATGACGACAAATATCACATTTACCAACATTGGCTGTAGCATTGATGCCCAACAATGGGCCTTTGTGTATTTTGGTAACGTTGGCTAATCAACGATATCATCCAATGGCCCAATGATGACAAATATCGCATTTACCAACATTGACTGTGGCACTGATGCCCAACAATGGGCCTTTGTTTATTTTGGTAACGTTGGCTAATCAACGATATCATCCAATGGCCCAATGATGACAAATATCGCATTTACCAACATTGACTGTGGCACTGATGCCCAACAATGGGCCTTTGTTTATTTTGGTAACGTTGGCTAATCAACGATATCATACGATGGCCCAATGACGACAAATATCGCATTTACCAACATTGGCTGTAGCATTGAGGCCCAACAATGGGCCTTTGTGTATTTTGCTACCGTTCGCTAAACAACGATAACATTCGTTGGCCCAATGGTGACGAATACCGCATTTACCAACATTGGCTGTGGCACGGATGCCCAACAATGGGCCTTTGTGTATTTTGGTAACGTTGGCTAGTCAAAGATATCATCCGATGGCCCAATGATGACAAATATCGTATTTACCAACATTGGCTGTGGCACTGACGCCTAACAATGGGCCTTTGTGTATTTTGGTACCGGTGGCTAAACAACGATAACATTCGTTGGCCCAGTGAGCACAAATATCGCATTTACCAACATTGGCTGTGGTACTGATGCCCAACAATACCAGTTGAGTTTGCTTGTGGCGTCACTAGATGGCGTTACTGTCTCCAAACATCGAAGTTATAGTTATTTTCTCGATTATTCCGGATATAATAATAATATTTTTAAAAAGTAACTTATAAATTTAATAGCTATAACTATAAAATTTATACATACATACATACATCACTGGCTCAGTGACCCAAAGAGGATCTTGGCCTCTGACACAAGAGAGCGCCACTCTGCCCTATTCTGCGCCACTTCACGCCAGTTGGGTATTCCGAGGGCGGACAGGTCTTTTTGGGCTTCGTCACTCCAGCGGTATCTGGGACGCCCCGACGGACGTATGTGGGGCACCCGGGCGGAACTATAAAATTTATACATCAATTTAAAAAATTGTATTTTACCAACATTTTCTCAATTTAAATCTCAAAAAACATAAATCTCGCTTACGAAGTTTCGAAGTGCGGTTAGTATATATACAAATTAGAGTGTATAGTAAGTGTACTTGCTTCGGCAGTACATATACTAAAATTGGAACGATACAGAGAAGATTAACAACAACTGCTGCCTAGCCTAGGGCCTTCATGTGGATACAACCAATGCCTACCGTAGTGTAATTGTAATATTTATCAGCAAAGGCCCAACGTCGTATTACACAACCACTTACTTAACGTAGGGTAACTGTAGGACTCGTAAACAAAAGCCCATTACATAATTAGACTGTAGGCACACTATAAATTACACAACTATTTACCTACGGTAGTATTGTAAGAATCCTACACAAGGCCCAACGTTAAAGTTACAATGTTGGCCCTTTGTGGGACAAGCTGTGTTGGGCCTTCAACCTGGTGCACGACTACCTACCGACCTACCTGACTTGCCGTTGGGTAATTGTTGAATTTGCAAACAGAAGCACAACGAAAAAATTGCCCTTTTTTATTTTTTTGCAGTTGGCCCTACAGCAAGCCATACGGCCAAATGTAACAATTAACCAACCATCAAACAAATGTGTATAGGCCCAACCACGGCCCAACCAAAACCACCACCGTTGAATAATTGTATGATTTATTTAAATAGGCCCAACGAAAAAATTACTCTAATGGCCCTCTGTTGGGAATCTTCGGGAGGGCCTTTGTCGAGGGCCCTCCAGCAAATCGTACGGCCAAATGTAACAATTAACCAACCATCAAACAAATGTGTATAGGCCCAACCACGGCCCAACCAAAACCACCACCGTTGAATAATTGTATGATTTATTTAAATAGGCCCAACGAAAAAAATACTCTTATGGCCCTCTGTTGGGAATCTTCGGGAGGGCCTTTGTCGAGGGCCCTCCAGCAAATCGTACGGCCAAATATAACGGTTGCCCAACTAATACGTAAACAAAGGCCCAACAAAATCCCTACAAGAAAATGCTATTAGGGCTATTACTAAGACTTTGTTGTCCGTCCGTCCGTCCGTCCGTCCGTTCGTCCGTCCGTCCGTCCGTCCGTCTGTCTGTCACCAGGCTGTATCTCACGAACCGTGATAGCTAGACAGTTGAAATTTTCACAGATGATGTATTTCTGTTGCCGCTATAACAAAAAATACTAAAAACAGAATAAAATAAAGATTTAAATGGGGCTCCCATACAACAAACGTGATTTTTGACCAAAGTTAAGCAACGTCGGGCGTGGTCAGTACTTGGATGGGTGACCGTTTTTTTTTGCATTTTTTTCCGGTTTTTTTTTTGCATTTGGTACGGAACCCTTGGTGCGCGAGTCCGACTCGCACTTGCCCGGTTTTTAGCATTAGAAAGAAGGTGTTGAAGGTGGGCTTGACGTGTTTTATAACAGAAACCCGCTTTTTAAAAATCAGTCACTAGTCACATATTTGCCGTGACTTTTAAAACGTGTTTTTCAATTAAAAGACATGTCAAGATTGTTTACCTATTTTCTAATGCAAAAAAAATGAACTATAGCTACCGAATCATATGCGGTCTGGCGAATATTTTCAGAGTATCTTGCATCGTACCTATCAGCACGTACCACAATAAAACTAGACTATCTTAGTTACATACGCTGAACTAGCATAATTGTATTAGAAATTATCAAACGAAATTTCATACTATCTTTCTCGATAAGTAAATGAATCACGTCCAAGACGGTGTACTTTCCCATTTATTTTCTTTCTTTGTACTTAATTGTATTTTTTTATTTGATGAGAAACATAGATAATCATAAATCTTACAATTATTTATCACATTGGACTCACTTGCGCTTGGTAAGAAACAGGAATATACAACGAGAAGACATTTAAAATTTCACCAAGAAAGACCCATTTCGCACCTCAAAGCGTACTTCACCAACATAACCATGCAGTTGCCAAGGACTTTAACACCTTGCAATAAGTGTGATATTTGTTTGTGGACACGGGTTCATATCAGCACATTAGCATAGGGAGTGGACTTGGCATTTATTGTTTGACAAGCATCGTGTGACACGGCACTTTGTATGGTTAGCTCAGTTTAACGTTTTTAGGATTGTCTCGAATATAGTGTAGTTTTGTTCTATGGCAAGGAAGTCTTTGATGTAGCAACAATATACATGACAGGCACTCTGCCAATAGGAAACAAATTGAAGCTGATGGTGTTGCTACTTCAAATTAAATCCTAAATTTATGGAATAATATTAATAAATATTTAAATCAAAAACTTAATTTATAAATACAAAATAGGTTGAAATATATTCAAATAATTGAATATGATTTATTTCTTTGGGTTATACTTGCATATAAAATTATTCCATGAATTTCATTAGTTACTGTTATTTTGATTGTGTCATCCCAGGGACAGAATGGTTTGAGATCATTTCCTGGCTGGGTTTCGCCCTGGATGGGCATCTTTTATACATAAAACAGTGAAGCGAAGTACATCATGCTCTGGTAGCATCGATCAGAGGCTTGGTTATGCAGTAGCCGCTGCATCCATGAGCTAGGGAGCTCATGCTGTTGTTATTTTGCCACAAACAGTAAGTAGAATATGATAATATATGGATGTCCTCAGGTGCAACTCCTTGTTGAATCTTTGTTTGACCATTTCGCTTTGTTTCCAGTCTGCTGGTAAAACAATGTGGTGGGAGGGAGTATCACAGCTGTGAGATGAGTCCACTCTAGGAATTTCCAGCTGGTGAGAAACTTAGATCATATAATGTCTCTTAGGTTAGCAGAGCACATGCTACTAGTTATTAATCTTGAATTGTTTCTTTCAGCTGACTGGGGTTTTTCGTTTTTATGTTACTACGTATGTGAAATCAGTTCGCATATCAGAGTATGGAAGTCTGTCCATATTCCTAAAACTTCAAGTGTGTCTGGTGAGCAGTTCGCCATAAGAATTTCGCTCTTCTGCTGGATGGAGATGACGTCACTTTCAAACTGAGACCTTAGTCCTTCGGTGTTGCTCTGCGGTGTCGGGTCAGATTCCCGCTGCTGCAAATCGGCTCCGGCACAGCGGAGGATGACACGTCGGGCTTGAACTGGTGGAACAGTGTTATGAGGTTGGTGTACGCTTTCTTTCCGTCCTAGAAGCATTTCCAAATTTAAAGTTAAAGAATTTAGTAGAATCATATGTGATGGCAAATGATAATTTAGGGACTAACAAATTTAGATAGGTCTGCTTGTAAATCATTTTAGAACCATTTCTGGCACGACCCAGCTCTGTCGTCTGACATTATTAAAATAAGGTGCTTATGCTAGCTTAATGATTTACATGTAGAGTAACTGCCCGTGTTCGAATTAGTAATAAATGATGTGTCACAAAAACTAACTTTCATTCATGTCCTTTATTGCCCTGAATAGTTGATGGAAATAGGTTTAGCACCTGCTTGAGCTTTTGGTAAGATTTAGTTTTTATTTAATTTAGTAACTTTAATTGTCCGTGAGTTTCCTCAGGGAAAGCCCACAGCCGGGCTAGGAAAATTTACGTGACAATTTGGCGCCCAACGTGGGGCGAGTTTCGCCATCCTGAAATTCTTAGTAGCTAAGTTTGTTCAGTCGAAGGATAGATACTCCGGGAACAGGTCGAAGGCTCTGGGTAGTCATTTGTACTTCAGGCTTCTGCGGGTTCAGGTGGATGAAGATCCGGGGAAGTTGGCTCAGAAGATTCAATTCACAAATAGGCTTGACGCTTTGTTAGCACAGTTGGACAGTATAGGGCAGGCAGGCAGCAGCTCTAGCGACAGTGTGGCAGCAGTGACTCAGGTTTCACAGGCAGTCCCTACTAGGGAGCTACAAGTTCACTGCTCCGGAGACAAAAATGTGGCTAAATGGGGGGTCAAGTTTAATGGTAACACGGATCCGAGGTCTTTCCTAGAGCGTGTCGATGAACTCAAGTTGGCTTATGGTGTG
This sequence comes from Cydia splendana, assembly GCF_910591565.1. NCBI lineage: Eukaryota > Metazoa > Arthropoda > Insecta > Lepidoptera > Tortricidae > Cydia > Cydia splendana. Next base: position 14,326,664 of record NC_085974.1, read on the forward strand.
TCAGATGTGGTTTTGTTTAACTCGGCAGCTCAATTGTTTGTTGATCAGGGTTTGCTTTGGTACAGAGGTATAAAGGAACAAGTTTCTTCTTGGAATGACTTAAAAACCATTTTATTAGATGAGTTTGAGCCTGCAAACTTTGATTTTCGCCTAAGGTGTGAGATTCTTGCAAGAACACAGGGTTTAGAAGAGCCAGTGCACATTTATTTTGCAATTATGTCTTGTCTTTTTGGTCGCTTGAAGAATCCATTGCCGGAGGAGGAAAAGTTGCAGATTTTGATGAATAACATTAGGCCTAGCTTCTCACAACAACTGGCATTAGTAAAGGTTGATTCTATAGCCGAGCTGAAGGATTGTTGTAGGAAATTAGAGCAGGCATCACAGCGTACGCAGTATTTTGTTGAGCCCAACAAGTCTGGTTCGGCTCACACACTTAGTAGTGATTTCGCATATAAAGCCAAGTCCAAGCAGGTGAACGCAGTAGATGTTAGTAGTAGCAAGCGTTCACAAACATTTAGTAGGTCGCCAGCGCAAGCGAAATCGAGTGGGCAACAAAGTAACGCTGTTAGGAACGTCCAACGCTCGTCCACGCAATCCACACATGCACAGAACTCTGCCACGGTTCCTACTTGTTATAAATGCGGTGGCACTGCGCATGATTTTAAGAGATGCAGGGCTAAACCATCTAAAGGCGAGATTATTTGTTATTCATGTGGTACAAAAGATCATATAGCGAGGAATTGTCCGAACCGGCTGTCACAGACAACACAGACAGATCGTAAACGTCAAAGTCAAAGCGCGGAAATACGTTCCGTTTCACAGACAAAAAACGAATAGGGCCGAATTGTAGCAATATTTTTCCGGATAAATTGAGTGCTTCAATGAAAAAATTCTTAAGTTATAATTCGATTGCTACGATTCTCTTCGCACCTAGGGAAGGTGACATTCGGCCATATTTGAAACTTAAGGTGTGTAATTTTGACATTTACGGTTTGGCGGACTCAGGAGCCGCCGTTTCAATTTTAGGACGGCAGTCTTATAAAGATTTTATTAAGTTTGGATTTGAGCTCCAACGAATGGAGTCTAATACATGTAGCGTTGCAAATGGCGTCGTAGTCCAGTCACTGGGGTACATTTTTGTTCCGGTAACATTCAAAAATGTTACAAAGGTTATTCAGTTTTATGTTGTGCCCAGTATTGTCTCGGACGTTATTTTAGGCGTGGATTTCTGGCGCGCATTTAATTTAGCGCCAGAATTATTTGACAGCATCGACTACATAGAAAGACCAAACAATTATTTAAGTTTGTCCAGTATTTCAGTAAATCCGGTGAATACCATTCAGGCATACGACAATTTAACTTCAGCACAACAAGAACTAGCCGACTCAGTGGTAGGGAAGTTCAAGGATATCTCGTTCGAGGAAAAAGGATTAGGTAGGACGTCGTTAGTCGAACACGTAATTGACACTGGCGATGCCCAGCCTATTAGAACGCGACAGTATCCGCTCTCTCCTGAGAAGCGTGCAGCTTTAAGTTCCGAATTAGACCGGATGTTGAAGTTAGATGTTGTTACTCCGTGCGAAAGTCCCTGGAACAACCCGGCACTTTTAGTGAAGAAGCCAAATGGGGACTGGCGGTTTTGCTTAGACTGTAGGAAACTAAATGCAGTATCAAAGGGCGACTCGTATTCCATGCCATACATTCCGCAAATTTTAGATAGCTTAAAGGAAGCACGGTACCTGTCGACCATTGATTTGAGCTCGTCGTTTTGGCAAATACCGCTAAATGAAAGTTCGCAGGAGAAAACTAGTTTCTGTGTCCCTGGTCGTGGGTTATTTAAATTTAAAGTCATGCCTTTTGGGTTGTGTGGCGCGAGTGCGCGACAACAACGGCTCATGGATAAACTCATTGACCACAACATAACCAGTGACATAGAGAATGGTATGGTGTTCTGTTACGTGGACGATATTGTCATATGTTCGTCAGATTTTCAGACACATCTGCTTCTTTTGAACCGTGTGTTGGAAAAGTTGAAAATGGCTAATTTAACGATAAATTTCGGCAAGTCAAAGTTCTTTAGACAGTCCATTAAGTACTTGGGTCATGTCGTTGATGAATTAGGTTTAAGAACTGACCCAGAGAAGGTTTCAGCCGTTTTGAACTTTCCCATACCCACGACTTCTCGTGAAGTAAAGACGTTTTTGGGCATGTGCTCTTGGCACCGTCGGTTTATAAGGAACTTCGCAAGTATAGCAGCGCCTTTAAATAAATTAACTTCAAAGGGGAAGAACGCCCCGGCTTTTCAATGGTCTGTTGAGGCCGATAACGCTTTCAACACCTTGAAGAATGCATTAGTGACAGCTCCGATTCTGGCGGTTCCAGACTTTAGCAAAGTGTTCTCGGTACACGCTGATGCATCTTCATATGGCGTAGGTGGCATGCTCTCACAGACTATTGATGGCCAGGAGCATCCTATTGCGTACGTTAGTCGTTCTCTGAACAAGTGTGAACGGAATTACAGCGCGACGGAAAGAGAGGCTCTTGCGGTTTTGTTTTCGGTTGAGAAGTTCCAAGCATATTTAGGCTCGCGTCGGTTTAAGGTGATTACGGATCACGCGTCACTAAAGTGGTTCATGAACCTGGAAAATCCATCGGGCAGGTTGGCACGTTGGGGTTGCAGACTGTCTCAATTTGATTTTGATATTGAGCACAGGAAGGGCTCCGACAATGTCGTACCTGATGCGCTGTCCAGGCTCATGAAGGTTGACGCCGTGGACCAAGTGAATCCTAACGACGTGACTGACGAATGGTATGACAGGACGTTTAAAGGTTGTGAAACTTTGCCGGCCAATTTCCCAAACTATAGTATTAGGGGAGGGAAATTGTACCGGTTGAGTAAAAACAAGTATAATCTTTTGCGAGAGTTTGACTGGAAAGAGGTAGTGCGCAAGGGTGATAGGAACGCTGTTTTACACGCGAATCATTGCGAACCAACCGCGGCACATTTTGGAGTATTTAAAACTCATAGGCGGTTGTCGTTGACATACTATTGGCCAGGGATGTATAAGGACGTTGTCGATTTCGTGAAGGCTTGCGATACCTGTGCAGCCTATAAGCATTCACAGAAAGCGACTCCAGGTCTAATGGGACAGCCAAAAGTATGTGATCGACCGATGTTAGCGTTAAGTATTGATTTGGTAGGTCCCCTTCCGCGCTCTCGTGCAGGATTTACGTTTTTGTTTGTGGTTACGTGTTGCTTTTCAAAGTATACGCTTCTTTTTCCGCTTCGCCGCGCAACCAGCGCGTTGGTGGCGAAGACTTTTGAGCACCATGTCATTTTGAAGCACGGTGTACCCGAAACCGTAATTACTGATAACGGAGTCCAGTTTACGGGATCGGAATTTAGACAGTTAATGAAGCGTTATAACGTACCTAAAGTTTTTTACGGACCTCGATATACTCCACAGGTAAACCTGGTTGAGCGATACAATAAAACGGTCATGACAGCTGTAGCTTCGTACGTAAAGGAGAACCATAGGACTTGGGACGAAAAATTGCACCAAATTCAGTTTGCAATAAACAGTGCAGTGAATGAAACCACAAATGAGTCTCCTTTCTTTTTAGTTCATGCTAGAGAGCCAGTTATCAATGGGTCGTTTTATAAGGACACAGATAGGGACTACGAGCCAGGTGTACCTAGGGAGGAATATGCGGGTAATTTCGGGATTTTAAAGGATATTTTTCATCAGGTTAGGTTACGTTTATTGAGAGCACACGAAACAAATGCTAGGAATTATAATTTGAGAAGACGTCCAGAACAATTTGCAGTAGGCGATTTAGTATGGAAACGTAATTATGTGCAGAGTGACGCACAAAATTTCAGGATGGCGAAACTCGCCCCGAAATATGTTAAGTGTAGAGTAAAGGCAGTGTTGTCGCCTTTAGTCTACGAGTTAGAGACGGAAGATGGTCACTGTATAGGATCATGGCACATTAAAGACCTGAAAGGGAAGGTAGCAGCTTCTGGTTTGGTGAACGGTGGACGTGCGGCTCGCGTACAGGGTACTGCTCGCCGCGCCACCATCGTTGACTGAACAGGGTGAACGGTGGACGTGCGGCCCGCGTACAGGGTACTGCTCGCCGCGCCGCCACCGTTGACTGAACAATAGAGCTCATACAGGTTTTTATGGTTGTAGTTTAGCAACAGTGTTAAATATTGCAAAGTCATATTTAATCACCAATTGTCAGAGACGTGGCGAACAGGTATAACTGTTTCACCACACAGTATGAACGTGGAAGGATGCTACGAACTGAAAGCGATGAATGTATGGAGCGGCGCAACCATAGCTCAATTAACGTCAAGAGCGTTGTCTTTAATGTGGGATTATTTTTTGCTGTCGTGCGAGGTCACGCAGAAATTTGGGTGTTATGGTGCTGATGGTTTTAGCCAATACGTGGCGGATTCCGTGCATGTGTGGATTGGCGTTGTTTTTTTGGTGTGAGAAGGAGAGGCTTTATTTTGTGAGGTATCGCAGGGCGCGCACTGCATACCGCGGACGTTGTTTTTCGGTTTGGTTATGTAGTCCGTTTATTTTTTTCTCTCAGCACACGTTCTCAGGCACATAACACATAATTATAATTTAGCTAACTAGCGGTTAGTAATTTTGGATATTTTGAATTTAGTTTGGAATGCAAATTTCGTTATTTAGCTACTCTAGTTTATATTAGTAAACTTAGTAGTAGGAATTGTTTGATTTTAATTTTGCCCGGTCTAGCGGAGAAATATTTTGAGTATGCTGAACATCGGTCCTGGCAGTTGGTTTGGTTTTGCCAGCGCAACTGGGTAAAGTTGTGCTGGTAGAACCAAGGGATGGTTTACTGGATAGTTGGATATTGCGATGTGGATTTTTCCGGCTGTGCGGATACCACATTTTTTTTTTGTATTTAGGTTGTGTGGGTTCGAGATAAAAAAAATTCAAAATTTATTGGGTTATTGGTTTTGGTATGTGGAGTTGTGTGGTTTACTTTGGCTTTTCTGTTGGATAGCAATCTCGATCCTGCGGCAATCACTTCGGTGGTGGTTTTGTTTTGGGTTCTCCCATACTAAGTATGGTTGAGGTTGTTCTGTTTGTTTTTTTTTTCGTTTCTTGTGACACATGATTTAGATTTAGATAGTCGCTGAGGACAGCGAGCGTTTTACCCTTGGTAAAACGCAACAGCGGGGAGAGGGGTATTGTGACACGGCACTTTGTATGGTTAGCTCAGTTTAACGTTTTTAGGATTGTCTCGAATATAGTGTAGTTTTGTTCTATGGCAAGGAAGTCTTTGATGTAGCAACAATATACATGACAGGCACTCTGCCAATAGGAAACAAATTGAAGCTGATGGTGTTGCTACTTCAAATTAAATCCTAAATTTATGGAATAATATTAATAAATATTTAAATCAAAAACTTAATTTATAAATACAAAATAGGTTGAAATATATTCAAATAATTGAATATGATTTATTTCTTTGGGTTATACTTGCATATAAAATTATTCCATGAATTTCATTAGTTACTGTTATTTTGATTGTGTCATCCCAGGGACAGAATGGTTTGAGATCATTTCCTGGCTGGGTTTCGCCCTGGATGGGCATCTTTTATACATAAAACAGTGAAGCGAAGTACATCATGCTCTGGTAGCATCGATCAGAGGCTTGGTTATGCAGTAGCCGCTGCATCCATGAGCTAGGGAGCTCATGCTGTTGTTATTTTGCCACAAACAGTAAGTAGAATATGATAATATATGGATGTCCTCAGGTGCAACTCCTTGTTGAATCTTTGTTTGACCATTTCGCTTTGTTTCCAGTCTGCTGGTAAAACAATGTGGTGGGAGGGAGTATCACAGCTGTGAGATGAGTCCACTCTAGGAATTTCCAGCTGGTGAGAAACTTAGATCATATAATGTCTCTTAGGTTAGCAGAGCACATGCTACTAGTTATTAATCTTGAATTGTTTCTTTCAGCTGACTGGGGTTTTTCGTTTTTATGTTACTACGTATGTGAAATCAGTTCGCATATCAGAGTATGGAAGTCTGTCCATATTCCTAAAACTTCAAGTGTGTCTGGTGAGCAGTTCGCCATAAGAATTTCGCTCTTCTGCTGGATGGAGATGACGTCACTTTCAAACTGAGACCTTAGTCCTTCGGTGTTGCTCTGCGGTGTCGGGTCAGATTCCCGCTGCTGCAAATCGGCTCCGGCACAGCGGAGGATGACACGTCGGGCTTGAACTGGTGGAACAGTGTTATGAGGTTGGTGTACGCTTTCTTTCCGTCCTAGAAGCATTTCCAAATTTAAAGTTAAAGAATTTAGTAGAATCATATGTGATGGCAAATGATAATTTAGGGACTAACAAATTTAGATAGGTCTGCTTGTAAATCATTTTAGAACCATTTCTGGCACGACCCAGCTCTGTCGTCTGACATTATTAAAATAAGGTGCTTATGCTAGCTTAATGATTTACATGTAGAGTAACTGCCCGTGTTCGAATTAGTAATAAATGATGTGTCACAAAAACTAACTTTCATTCATGTCCTTTATTGCCCTGAATAGTTGATGGAAATAGGTTTAGCACCTGCTTGAGCTTTTGGTAAGATTTAGTTTTTATTTAATTTAGTAACTTTAATTGTCCGTGAGTTTCCTCAGGGAAAGCCCACAGCCGGGCTAGGAAAATTTACGTGACAATCGATCTGCCCTTTGCGAGGCGTGAAAGAGCCAAAGTTCACGCTTTTTTTTAATAACGGGGCCAAGGCATTGTGTGTACGGGTTTTATCGTGATAAAGTGGCAGAGAGACAGGTTATTTTGAGTAACCTACCTATATAATATATGAGTAGTGCATTGTGTGTCTGGGGGTTTGATCGTTTTCGTAGTATTGTATACTTTAATATTTATTTTTATTCTACAGCTAGATCCGTTTTTATCACGGCTTATTACTATGGTTTACAAAAGCCTAAGGCTGCCCTTCCACTGAGGTGGAGATGAACGGAGATTCATTATATCAATGGCATTGCTAGTTTCCCTTCTGGGTTGGAAGGTCAGATGGCAGTCGTTTTCGTAAAAGCGAGTGCCTACGCCAATTCTTTAGATTAGTTGCCAATCGGATGCCAGGCTCCCATGAGCTTTGGCAATAAGCCAGGACAACGCAGTCAATAAATAAAAAATTAGTTTCATTTTCCCAGTGTCTCCAAAATACAATAACTTACTTACTTACAAAATAAGTCCCAAAACACAATAACTTATGAAGTGCTTACAAAATAAGTCTCGAAACGCAATAAGTTACTCGGTGCTTATGCTTATAAAGCGCGGCATGTATTATCCAATTTGTGTCGAACGTCGATACTCGCGGCGGTAAATATGCCTCCCCTACGGTTTCAGCAAATAGGTTAGGATTGTGACGTACCTAGTGTCAGTGGATGTGCTATGCTAGTAGTATTTTGCCAAGGGTGACATCAGCTTGGATTGCCATATGAAAAAATAAAATATACCCCGACAAAAGTCCGGATGGCACCCTAAAAATCCTGACAGTTCCTGAACGGTAATATCTTCAAAAATCAGCCCATTAAATTCTTTCCTTCCATTAACCCTTTCGTGAGCCAATAGCCCCTTAATACGCCACAACCTTCCCTTTCCTCTGCCAAACTTCAAACTTTAGCTAAATTCTAGTGGTTAGTTGAGGTTTCTAAAAAATCCTGACACCCGCAAGTCCCCCCGCAATCCTGACAAAATATCAAAGAATCCTGACATGTCAGGGGAAATCCTGATGTATGGCAATTGCCAACCCTACATAAGTTTTTGGCAAAAATTTCATTTTTGGTACAAGCTTTATCGCTGACTGTACTTTTCTTACGACAGACAACTAATACTCATCGAGACAATTCTAAAAACCCCTAACACAATTAGATTGCGTTGTTTCATCACAGAGTTCCTATGGCTACCTCCTGTCTCCATCATCAGATCAGTTCGATGGTACCATAATATTGCATTGTCATCCGATTTATACATGCATGCAAAATTTAAGCTCAATCGGAAACCGGGAAGTGAATCAAATTTAACTTGCAAGATTTGATTACACACAGACAGACAACGGTCAGGTGAAACTAAATAAAAGCTTGTAATAAAGCACAAAAACTGAGAGAGATTATTGAGCTAACAATTTTCTGAAGCCTCGTGAGTGGTCTCGGCGCCAAATATAATGTTATCCCACACTCGCCGTCGAGTATTCTCCATGAGGTTCATGCGCCCTATATTCCATTCCATATACCTAGGATGATAAAATATCGAAAAAGAAAATAATTATGTCCATCCATTTTATCCACCAATCGCATTTGCGACTTTCATGTTATCTGGAATGAAGTACTTATAGATTACTTCAAGGACCTGTCGCAGAGATTCGAAAATGACATAATGGGAGACCAAACTTCCTTGCTAAATGCAGCAGTCTACAATCCAACGAGGAAATTATGAAAGCATCTGTTGGTGATACCATACGAGGGGCAACAGCAGATTTTATTTTATTATTTCCATGTTTACATTGTACTTTTAGCGCTTATTTACTTGTAAACACACAAACATAAATCGCTTACAATCTCAATATATCTCAGCTTCAAATACTCCACAAGCTTGCCGCCGCGTCGAAAAGCGCCAAATCATCCCAATGAATGTCGAATGTGTGAAAACATGCCCGAGGGTCGATTCTCTCGATATCGTATCGATGGGCTTTTGTCACGGCGGCGTTTAGCGATTATTGGATTTTTATTTTTCAATGTGTCATCAGAGATACGAAAAGGTGAGAGGAATCTGTTTGTTTCGTGTGTTTTATTTTTTATATTTTCATTAACGACTGCTCGCATTTTCGGTCTTTTTATAAAAAGATGGGTAGAATCGGTTTAGTTACTTTTAAATTAGTACGAGTACCTACATGTTTTTATTTTGGTGCCGTGGTCAACCCACTAAATGGTAATTTCTATGGTAGAATCGTTCTAATATCAAGAAAGGTGACAAGAATCTGTGTTTTATTTATCACCGTGGTACCTCATAAATGTCGAATGTGTGAAATGGAAACACATTCGGGGAGCCTGTGTGAGCGTTAAGCGATTATTGGATTTTAATTATGCACCTACTTATTCAATGTGTCATCAGTAAGTACAACACGAGTGACTCGCGTTTTCGACAATCTTTACGAAAATAATCTGTTTATTATATATAGTGTGTTTGAATTTTTCTTTCGTAGCGTGGTCAAAGTCGAATGTGTGGAAGGAAACACTGTAGATTCTTGGCTTTTGACACATAGGCTTTACTCGCTTTTTTGGTGTTTTGTTTTTCGCAGAGCTCAAGTAAAAATTAAAATCGAAATGTATATGTAGATGTAGGTGTGTTGGTAAATTTTGAGTGGTTTTGTTTAAGTAAACAGGATTTTACTAGTATCTTGTCTAGTTAAAATCATCTCGACTGGAGAAGTAACGTAAGCATTTACGTAATCAGTATTTTAAACCGCTTCTGTGTCGATAACCCGCGATCAGCCCTAGGCGACTAATATTTAAACAGGAAATACTTGTCAGAAACATCTTTCTACACAATGCCCTATAATAGCAATCATCGGTAGCTTCAAGTTGAGCAATTTCAAGTAGCTACTAGCTACTTGTGGTGTTATTTCCACCACTATATAGTTTCAAACCACTTTAAGTTTGAGCTTCACTTATAATAAAGCTGTTTGTAAACTAGGAGTCAAATTATGATAGTTTGAAGGTAGTTTTGCGAATGCTGCTGTGTAAGTAATGATACGTTGCTGCTTCCAGACTAGACCATTATTGATTCTAAGAAATTGGCTATGTGGTTGATCAGTGATCACATTGTTAAAGTCAATAATTTTAAAAGGCCCTTTAGACATAATGCAGGGCCGAGGATGTCGGAGGAGGCAAAGGGTTAGGCGGTTGTAGTTTTAAAGCTCAAAATTGTGATTATAAATATAAAATATAATAAAACTTATATCCTAAAAGCATATTTTATGAAACATGTAAGATATAATAATTCTTACTGGGTAATAATTAAGGTATTGCCAATTTTATTATTTCAAATTTAAATGAAGCAAAAAATCATTTCCTTCTTTCATATATTTACGACTCAATTACTCCTCATATAAAAAAATCAGAATACACCTGAACGCCTACCTCATAATACACATAATTTAATGAAAGAAAATCCAAGAGCGCCCTCACGCACATACCTACCCCAAATTAATAGCATCCTAACAAAAAATGCCCCCCTGTCTTATGAGGGGGGATCATTTGCATATATGTCTCCCCGGCACCCTAAGGAGCGGGCGAGGATGTATTTTTAATTTCATTCTTATCCCGGGCTTAAATCATGAGAGCGGCCATGCGTGCCGCCTTGCCCCGGCCTCCCCCGTCATACGTCGGTAACCGCGGGGAAAGAAAAGAAATCTTAATAAGTTTGTTACGGAGAGTTGGGTGATGTGTGGATATGGTTGGAACTTTAAATTTTTAATATAAGATAAAATCAATATTTATAAGTAGAATGGCATGGTCCAAGACATTTGGCTGGACGTGGCCCTAGCCAAAAGAAAAACGCCAAATGAAAAGAAAAAATGTATCGGAGTGACAGATGCTACAAAAAGTCACGTGACTGTTTCCATACATTATTTAAGTTTTGATTAGCGTTTCTATCAAACGATTACATATAGTACATGTGGAAATAGTCTTATAAAAGAGGAAAACTATGTAATGTGCAGAAGTATGAGTCGAAAATATATAATTTATACTTATAGGTATATGTATATAGTCTGAACTTGGATCCGGTAGTGGAGGATGCAGGATGCATCAAGAATCGATAAGTAATTATACAAATACAAATGCATTTATTTCATTGCTTTTTACATCAGTTCCTAGGTATAATATAAGGGTAAGGGTATTATAAAAAGAAGGATATTTAAATTTACATCTAAAAAGTTTTTTCTGTCATTTGATTACTGTATTGTGTAAGTTACACGTAAAATTTCAAAGTTTATGAAACATAATTTTGAGATTTCACATTTTTCTTGATAATCTACTTAAAAAACCGGACAAGTGCGAGTCGGACTCGCCCACCGAGGGTTCCGTACTTTTTAGTATTTGTTGTTATAGCGGCAACAGAAATACATCATCTGTGAAAATTTCAACTGCCTAGCTATCACGGTTCATGAGATACAGCCTCGTGACAGATGGACGGACGGACGGACGGACGGACAGCGGAGTCTTAGTAACAGGGTCCCGTTTTTACCCTTTTGGTACGGAACCCTAAAAATGTCCTAATAGGAGCTATTAGGACATTCTTCATATCTATTGGGACTCATTTCTACTTAACGTCCAGTCGATTGCAACATTTGCAACATCAAAACGTCATATTATCATATTTACCTAGCTAGAAAGAAACAGATGTTAAAACTAAATACATCGTTAATTAACAAACATCTTATCCACATTATCCCAACGCCAAATTTTAAGCACCCACCTACAAAAAACAAGCGTAGTCATTTGGGTGCGCAAATTTCGTGGAAGTTTCCCGTTCTTCCTTACATCGCACCAAACCACAACATCGCAACTGTATGGTTTTCATTCTTTCACATACCTCCTATAACACACATTGCTAACTTGCGATTTGAAACTGTATGTTATTAGCTTTAAAGCTCAATTTAAAATGGGTTGTTTGTATGAGATACGAGGTTTTTGAACGTCTACATCGTACGGGACTTATGTCTTTTTAGGTGTGAGATAAACTGTAACTTGGTTATGTTTGGACATTTCGTAGGTACGTAAGTGTGTGTGTGACATTTTTTAAATGTCGCAGTGTTTTTGTTTCAATAAGGCGGACACTAATGTTCAAGAATATTTATTATTTTATGTATGTATCCTAGCTAGACATGTATGTATGTATGTATGTATGTATAAACCCTTTATTGTAACAAACACAAATTTATGGCACAGGATAGGCAGTACAAAGGCGAACTTATCCCTAACATGCAACAGTAACAGTTAGAAAAATATTTTTACAACTTATCATATGATAAATGAAGATCTGTGATATCTTGGTGATAAACTGGTGAACCGACTATCTCTAGATATAGTTGGTCAAACCAATTTGTCAGTCAGTAAGAACCAGGAAAACTATAGGTAGGTACTCATACTCATCCTTTTCTTTTGGGTGCTAGTATTTGGGTCTATGATTGAAATGAGACAGTCCTGTGACAAACTATATATATGTATACTACAAATACATACAATATAATATACCTACATATAATACAAACATATACATGAAATAGTACCGGCTACTTAATAATTACGAATCTTAGATTTAGTTATGAGATTTTTACGCATACTTGTAAACACTAAAGGTGGTTGAAAATCTGTGTAATTTTCGTTTTTAATTACAGTTAATCCTAGAAATATTGCCACTGCAAATTCGTCCACTTGTTTAGCCCTAATTTAATTTAGCAATCCAGTTACAACACAATGCAGCTACATTAAGAAAAATTAAACATTAAAAATAACAGGCGCTGCTAAATATCCTTATCTCAAAAAAATCACACCCGAAAAAAACCCTACAACCGCGAAATCTGCAAAAGTAATCACACCCCAGAAAAAAGAGTTAGAATTGTTAGAAACTCAAACAATGAGAGATGGGCGAAACCGCGGCGTAATCGCATCAGCGGAACGGTTCGCCTTAATTATTGATAGAATGAAACTTTTATCAAAACTTCAGGAGCAGAAGCCAAAAATTATTTGAAAGCAAGGAAACCCTTCATAATGCCGCGAAAATATTAAAACAAAGCCAAGGTGCCACCCCGCCGGCCTTCGCGACAGGGTAACTTCGGGATTTGTGGAGAGGGGGTGGATACCCCTGTAGGATATCAATAAATGAAGAATAAATGAATAATTAACCGCAAATATTGAAATAAATATGCCTGCCATTTTATTCGGTCTTTTACGAAGAATCAGTGATAATGTAGAAAAAATATACCTAAAGTGTCATTCTATGGAACTTGCTAAGTATGTAAACAAAAGTCACTAGTAAATTCATCATTCTTGGACAGTTTCAATATGGCGGTTTGTTTACATAGTTAGCAAGTTCCATAGAATGGCACTTTACATAAAATGAGTTAAACTTGAATGGCGTTAATATTTAATAAAAAGCGAAAATTAATAAATCAGGTTTTGAATCGAATTAGTTACTAAAGAAAGGCCTCAAGATTGCTATTCATATTTTTTGGTAACCGTATTATGATCTAAAAAACCGCATTTTTTTTCAAAAACTCTGCTGACTGATTTTACTGCATCTTAAGAATCTAGCGACTTAATTTTAACTTTAATTAACTCAACATTATTCTGCTCTCATGTACTAGGCTACACTCTACTTGAAGTGACGTGTCAAACAATATCATAATCATCAGATCTAGAAAAACCTCGTATACACGCCCGTGTTTGCCGAAAAAGGCCCAAACGGAGATGGCGAGATGACCTGGACAGCTTCCTGAACAACTGGCCGGAGGAAGCGCCAAATCGGGAGTCATGGAAATTAAGGGGAGAGGCCTTTCCCAGCAGTGGGACACTCAAATAGTCTAAGAAAAAACAAATTGTCTTTATTTGCTTTTGTACATGTACTCGTATTGTAAACTGTATGAGGTGTGCAATAAACAGTATTGTATTATAAATAATAGAAGAGCTTTATAATATTAGATATGGACGAGCGGTGCCTTCTAAAGTTACCAGGTTAGTTTGTAAATAACTGACAAGGAGACACCGGCCACTATAAAAATTGTACTATTGTTAAAGAAGTAAATTTAAATATAATAAAAATAAAAAAAACTCTGAGTGGTGTAACCAACTCTATATACTTCCACCAAAATCCTCGAAGACGACTCCAAGCGGGTGGTGATTAATACAACGCATCTCCCCCCCTTTAATCGCTGGTTGGCAACATTTTTACCCAATTTTTGGACCCCCCACCCCCGAACCCACCCCTTTCTTTCGTAAAGATAAATTATCCCGCGATCGGGATAGGAGTGTAGGTTCAAATAGCCTTTAAAATTCAACGCTCGCCCTAAATATTTATGCTGGAATTAAGGGTTTTTAGACGTTTTAGGAATTATTTATGGTGTGAGGTAAATTTTATGTAAAACGGTTAATATGTGTTCTTCCAAGTTGTGTTGTGATTGTGCACTTAATATATGTTAATTGAATAAAAACCTAAACTATGTAAATAGATTAGATGTCATACGAAAATAGTTTGAAAGTATGTTGGGCAATCAAAATCAAGTAAAAGATAGAATTTGACTGGACACAAATAACATATAGTTATGTAATTATTTGAACATGGGTAGAAAAATCATTTATTTACATACAATATATACAGTGGTACTACTAAACGAAATTAATAACTAGCTTAAATCTAAAATAGACCCCTGAGGCAATGTACCAAGGATGCTGGCGGCATTTCCTCGCTGTATCCCAATGCTGATACGTTATGCGAGGTAGCCGCCAGCTCTTCGGTCACCAGTTACGTCAACCAGACGCTTCGCGATTTTTGCGATCACCTTATGCGCGCTGGGACCCCATGGACAGTTTCAACTCCAAATTTGAAGATTAATCCATATGGTAAACGTTCCAGTAATGTACTGGACATGCTAATTACTCAATATTTGTCAACCCTTTATTCGTGTTGTTAGGCATTTCAAAAAAATATATTTATAAATTCCTAGTTTATACAGCTAATAATATGTAGTTATGTAGGACACGGGTAAGGGCAGCATCCGCTCGGTGTACCCCTTATATTTTATTAAAATGTCAAAAGGGCATCTACGTGTTGGCTTCGGCTCCACGCATGCCTCCCAAACGTCCGGAAGACCATTGTTCCGTGATGCGAAAGACATAGTTAAGTAGATAAAAAAATAGATATTTCTCATACATCACAATTTAGAAAGTTTGTCAAAAAATAAATAATATGATACTTAGTCACGCCATCGATAAATTTAATTCGCCAAGCAGGTTGTTGGAAACCCGTTTGTTGATTCGTCAAACTTCTCCCTTTTGTGACTGATTGCTTTGATATCCAACAATCCTTTATTTTGAAAATGATTAATACGCCTACAGCGGTTTTAGGTCATTTTATTTGTCAACACATTTCTTCGAATACCCTACGAAACGTTAGTACATGTGTACCTGTACTATGTACACACTATTGTGCCTACTTATTCTTTGCAAATAGATACTTACTTAGAAGCGGTGGTGGCCGAGTGGATATGACATCCGACTTTCAATCCGGAGGTCGCGGGTTCAAATCCTGGCTCGTACCAATGAGTTTTTCGGAACTTATGTACGAAATATCATTTGATATTTACCATTTGCTTTTCGGTGAAGGAAAACATCGTGAGGAAACCTGCATACATCCGCGAAGAAATTCAAAGGTGTATGTGAAGTCCCCAATCCGCATTGGGCCAGCGTGGGGACTATAGCCCAAGCCCTCTTGCGAGTGAGAGGAGGCCTGTGCCCAGCAGTGGGACGTATATAGGCTGAATGATGATGATGATGATGACTTACTTACTTACATATTGAAAGTTAAGATACGCTAAATTAGTTACTGAATTGATCGCTAGATGTCGCTTGTTAAAATGCAAACTAGCTAACGATGTGTTTTCCTGAAACAATGGAGTCAAACAGTTTCCCATGTCAAGTCAGTAACCAAAAATAAAGTGACAGTGGTATAGTGAAATCAAGTTAAGTAGTAGCAAAGACATATGTAACTTCGTATAAGACGAATAAAGTCTAAGGAAAAAACGTGCCTCGGAATTCAAGCAAAAGTCATTCTCGAATAGATGGCACACACACCTTTAGCCTATCCTCGGCTAGATGGCGTGACGACACCGTTTCATATTTAACAATTTTAACACATAGATATCAGTGAATGAACATGGATCAAAATGATATAAAAATAATAAAATCATTTATCCATATATATACATTTTTTGATAACTTTATACGATTTCATTTTGAGTTTTAGTAGTGTGTCGATAGATGGCAGTAAATTTACAGTGACTACACAATTTACAATGACAGGACCCCTCTATACTATCTATTCTTTTTGGTAGTAGTAAATAAGTAAATGAACAGTGCTTAAATAGTGACAGTAAACTGAACTTTAAAGTGCAGTGTTTAAGAGCCAACGGGAGTGGTCATTTCTCCATACAAACGTACTCCTCGTTTTCCTCCGTGGTTTTTGAAGCTAGAGCAATGATTTTTTCAACACAGATTAATATTGTCAATATCTGTGTCGGACCGTTTTGCTTTTTTTGATATTTTTGTTTTTTAAAGGCGCTAGAGCCCTTCAAAAATGGCCAAAACGGCCTAATTGACTATGCCGCAATGAGAGGCGTGGCATTCAAAACTGATATCAATTAGCCAAAAAAGCAAAACGGTCCGACACAGATAATTTCATAATCATTTAGATTTCCAAATTTGGTTACGATTGGTTAAGTTTTGGAGGAGGAAACAGGAGTACGAAACCTCGATTTTTGAGATTTTTACGCAGGATTTTTCGCCTTGTCCTTATCGCACTATTTTTAGGTGCCGCTTCCGTTAGCGAGACGGGTATATTTACCTAAAATATTTAAAACTCAGCTCCTGTTTCGTCTTAAGTAGGTACGGATTTACAACAGCCAAGCTAGGCCTATAACTACATGCGCTGCGTTTTACATTTTACGTGTAATTTTATACTGAAATAAATGTCTTATAGTAAAGAAAAAGCGACCAATCTCTCCACTGGCCGAGTCTGGGTTCCCTAGTTTTATTTTAGAGGTAGTCAAGCAGTCACTAAATTAAAACAAACGACATATTCGCAACCGCCAAGTTAATTTTAAAAGTAAAACTCCATTTAGTATTCAGGTGCGCGCGAGCAAACAAGGGGTAACATGTGCGGACTTGGCTCGTTCTCTACACGTCACCGTAATGAATGTTAGCTCTCCGAGTTCGTCACGTGACCAAGGTTCTAAGTGGCAGTTTATAAATGACTTGGGAATTCTTTTCAGTGGAAATACGAGGTTTTTTGGGGAAAAAGGGAAGATGTAGGGCCGGTACTGTCTTTTGTGATTTTAAAATATCTTACATTACGAGTATAAGGGGGCATGCATGAACTCAAAGAGAATAAAGTCTATAGAGACGGATTGTCCAAGTAAATTATGTAGCCACTGTAAATTTACTGCCATCTTTCGACAGAACATAAAACTGTTAGAACGCCATTTGACTTTGATCCTTATTCTTTCACTGATATGTGTTAACTTATTAAATATTAATATTCACGCCATCTACTCGACTATAGGCCAAAGGTATAGTTCCATGTTTTCGAGCGATGGCGCCACAACCTTCAGCCTATGCTCGAGTAGATGGCGTGAATATTAATATTTAAAAAGTGAACACATATCAGTTAAAGAATAAGGATCAAAGTCAAATGGCGTTCAAACAGGTTTAATCTTCTGTCGAAAGATGGCAGTAAATGAACTGTAGCTACATAATTTACCATGACAGTAACTCTCTACTTCAAATCCTCTTTGATGAACTATAGGGAGCAGCATAGGAGCCGTCAGATTTTTGACGCGAGGCGTAAATGTGACGTTTATGCTTCCGATGTAGCCCACAAGAAGGCAGAAACTACTATGCACAAGGAAACGTACCGACGAGAATGGTAGATGGTAGCACTTGGTTTGGCAATATACATGTGCACATATGATTCCGATTCAGGCCACAAGATGGCAGACCCTCCAACGCGCACGGTCCCTATGTACGTTTTTGATAATGAACAAGGTACGGTACAGGGAGATGGAAATTTGCATGGACACATTATGAATGAATTCATTCATAAAGTGGCCATTTTGCTACTGGATATTCAAGTAACTCACTCACTGTATAGTGAGTTTTGATCTTGACTATACAGGTCGTTATTATAATATACCTCTACCACAATATCTATATCTCTCTGCACCAATTGTAGATGTCTGTTTGGCCCTATGGTTGACTGGTAGAGAATGCCATTTGGCATTAAGTCCGCCATTTGTACATTTTTGTATATACTTTGTGCAATAAAGTTTAAATAAATAAAAATAAATAAATATCTATTATTCAAATTAAATTTATGAGAATGTTACTTGTTCTTATTATACACACGGTTGTTCCTGCTACCAAATATTGTTGTTGTTGAGTTGGTAGGTGAGTAGTTGATATATATTTTATCCACAACAACAGTTTACATAAAAAAATTCACTACAACTACAGTCATAAATTACGCAAAAGCAACATTTACGTCGTAATTAAAATTTCACATTTTCTCTGGAAATTTTAAAGCTGACCCCATATTAGCTTTTATTTCGTAATAAATGGTATTTGTATGTTACCAAAATATTCCAGACCCACAATAAGTACAATAAAACCCACTAACTGCACTCATCCAATTTCAAATCCGCAAAAGCTGCATTTACGTAGTAAACAGCACTCGAGTGCGCCCCAGTTCCGATGTGTGTTACAATGGACATCAACATACGTAGGTAACGAGTGCAGCGACCAAAAATGGATGCAGTTTATCTATTACTATGGTCATACGGTGGCTGCCACCACAAAACCCAAGTGTTTTTTCTGAAATGTCCATTCTCAAAGACCTGCCCGTCTATTGACTTAAATTTGCATTCGGTTTTGTCATCAATGATCATTCCTGTCTGCTTATTTATTAAGGAAAGAGGCATTAGATCCACAGAGAAACGATATTCCACACAATAGAAAAGAACCCACTAAAACTGCACTCATCCAATTTAAAATCCGCAAAAGCTGCATTTACGTCGTAAACAGCACTCGAGTGCGCCCCAGTTCCGATGTGTGTTACAATGGACATCAACATACGTAGGTAACGAGTGCAGCGACCAAAAATGGATGCAGTTTATCTATTACTATGGTCATACGGTGGCTGCCACCACAAAACCCAAGTGTTTTTTCTGAAATGTCCATTCTCAAAGACCTGCCCGTCTATTGACTTAAATTTGCATTCGGTTTTGTCATCAATGATCATTCCTGTCTGCTTATTTATTAAGGAAAGAGGCATTAGATCCACAGAGAAACGATATTCCACACAATAGAAAAGAACCCACTAAAACTGCACTCATCCAATTTAAAATCCGCAAAAGCTGCATTTACGTCGTAAACAGCACTCGAGTGCGCCCCAGTTCCGATGTGTGTTACAATGGACATCAACATACGTAGGTAACGAGTGCAGCGACCAAAAATGGATGCAGTTTATCTATTACTATGGTCATACGGTGGCTGCCACCACAAAACCCAAGTGTTTTTTCTGAAATGTCCATTCTCAAAGACCTGCCCGTCTATTGACTTAAATTTGCATTCGGTTTTGTCATCAATGATCATTCCTGTCTGCTTATTTATTAAGGAAAGAGGCATTAGATCCACAGAGAAACGATATTCTGGGCTACAATACAAAAGAACCCACTAAAACTGCACTCATCCAATTTAAAATCCGCAAAAGCTGCATTTACGTCGTAAACTGCACTCGAGGTCGCCCCAGTTCCGATGTGCCGTACAATGGACGTCCACGTACTGCTAATTGGCGACCGATCCAACTTGTTGTTTGACTGTACCTAGTTTTGATTAATAGATGTCGTGTACTTAGGGAATAAATTAAATTATTTTATTAAGAGCCGATTTTTCAGCCCCCAGTTAAACTGACGGATAGGATAACCACCACCACCATTGATAAACCAATTCTCATATGTCATCCTCATAACTTATCGAACTAAGAAAATACATTTATTAACCCAAAAAAAAAACAACATAATAATAACAGCATAGGTACCTTCAGATCCACAGCGCAGGCTTCGTCATCGAATAGGTATCGGACAAATTAAAGAGAGAAAATGTGAGAAAAAAGTTACCAACCGTTTTTCATTAGTATGTTATGTATTTCAGTTCACTTAAAAGATGACGTGTTGTTTAATATACTATACTAACTTACCTATGACATCTATTTCAGTTTATAAGATGACGTATTGTTAAACTTTATTATGAAATATGTTGAAATGGACATTGATTGTAATGCTATACTCAAAGCGTGTCAAGTAAGGCATACTCTCCGTACCGATGTCGTATGGCCGGAACCGAGAAATTCCCGGTTCTTGAGTACCGGCAACATGCCCTAGTATACAGTTTTATTTGGGGAACTCGCCAATTTTGTAGACAGTCGAATTGCAGTTTTTGCCCCTTAGGTTTGGATTCTCAGTTTCGGAACAAAAATGCGAAGGTTTTTTTGTAACTTAAGTTGCGTCTCTTGATCTCCCGGGTCTAATCACTATGATAATGAGTTTGTTTATTTACGTTGCGTTAATTCAAGTTGAGTTTATGAGGGAAATTCGATCTTGGTTGAAATTTTTACAAAATATGACGTGAACTTTGTTTCCACTTTTGGAATTTTGGCGGCTAAGACTCTAGCTCTTTCTGTAAAAAACTTAGGTATCAGATCTCGGCAAAAGCTAAGCCCTGACTTTACTAACCCTATACCTTGGTTTGAAAACTGTTGTTTGGCCGTTTTATAGACCTTCTATTGTATTCATTATGTACCTAGTTATGTTGATATAGACTTTGTCTGAAATAAATGAATTTTATTTTTATTTTATTTTATTATCACAATATTGAAGACATAAACTTAATTTCTTACCATAATATTATATATGTACATAACATAATATCTATGTATTATTTATATTAGTTGTATGAGTTGTGTAAAAGTACCTACCTACTTTGTAATTACAACATGTTTTTGCACCGCCTACAAGTTATGTGCTTTGCCCGAAGGTTAACTGGTAAAGAATGCCTTGTAGCGTTAAGTCCGACTTTTATACGTTTGTATTTTCCTTGTGCAATAAAGATTAAATAAAATAAAATAATAATTATGCGCCAGACTGTTCGATGACTTACGGAAAGAAATTACATCCCAGGACTTGAATGTTGTTCTGACTCCAGTAAGTTCTTAATAAGTGACTCAAAGAATCATCAAAGCTAAAAAAACTAAACAAACACTTAACCCACCTTTATCGCATCCGAATATCGAACCAAAACAGAACAATACTCGCCAGTAGGCTGTATAACAGCGTTTGCGCGAAACACCCTCCAGGGGGACAGGGGGTGCCCCCACTTAAGTCCTACCCTTTAAAGATTCCATCGTCCTCTCATTTTTAAGACTTTACAATACTAACACATACGTATCGGGGGTGGTTAATTTGTATTAGGCACACGTCTAGGTGTGTGTTCTTAAATTTCTTTCGTTAAGACGAGGGAGATGGGATTTTTCCGTGTTGGCGGTAATTAAAGGACATTAGGGATGCAGAGGGTAATGAGTGAGTGCACATTAGAATATGGAGGGTTGATGGAGCGTAATTACGATGTCAGTCTTTTAGTTTAGTTGGCTATGGAAATAAAAGTAGTTTAGTCTAATAGGCTAGGCGTTTCCAAACTTATTTTTATGAATCAGAAACGTCTGCGAACGATACTATAAATTTTTATACGAGTATAAAAGAAAAAAAATTGTAGTTTGTGTTACAAGGCATCAAAATGATATATTTCCGAATTCTGAATGAAGCGATGGATTCTAAAGTAGAATCCTGAGCGTAATGAGCGATTCAAGTGTTAACGCCCAAGACGAAATAGTTTTGATACCGTGTGACCGGTGTGACACATACTGCTTTTCACATCAACTATGAGGAAATTGTTATGTTCCAAAATATGTATTATTTGACCAAAAAAATAGTATGCAAGAAAGATAAAATCGTGTCCTAGAACAGAAAAGTACAACTTTGATCCCTCCTAGCAGGGAAGAAAAGTGCCACTTTAATCCCTCCTAGCGGGGAAGAAAAAGCCCTTTTTCGAATAGGTGATGTGAAAAAGTTTTTTCCTTTAATATAAAGATTGATTTCCAAACTTTTTTGTCATGGGTTATGGCCAGGCATTATAAAGCTTTTAAAAGAGCAAGAGATTATTAAAGATAAATGCTACGATTCGAGTAACACAACTGAATTGTATTCTACTTACACCACTTATATTTAAAAAAATATTTTACCAAGAAATAGATATCCATTGAATTCGCAATAAAAAGAGCGTAAGTTTAAATATACTTTAAAAAGACTATCATCGCCACCCGTCCCTAACTTCGCCTCATTCTTTTTTTTAATAAAAAAGCAATCCTAATATTTATTCCAAAACTTATATAAAAAGGCGATTATAAGGTACGTAGTTTTGCCAACCCTGATCTTCCTACCTACCTATTGCAACATTGACAAAGAGCTTGGCCGATATATTTTAAATGAAGTGTATATGTACATAATAACTGTCATTCACAACATACAATAAAGTTGTCCATTGCATTCCCATTCTTCAAGCGAAATAATGCACAATAAATGCCATATAAAGTCAAGCTAACCGATCAAACTGTCCAACAATGCCTTGAAAGTAGAAACCGCGAATATATCTTACATACATACATATAAATTAGACGTTTATATTTACGTACCATCATTGTCACGCACGCTGTGCGGTTCCATTAAAGAACTATATCCACGCCAAAATAACTTTACACTTACAAATTTAGAAAACAAAGAATTTTCGCGCTTATTCCTAGATAGTTAAAGTTGGGTAGGTATTTGTCGAGGGTTATAAGTTTTCTTGGTAAAAGTACACGTTCATAATGACATTTATTAGAACCGTATTCGGTACATGACAATAATTAAAATCCATGCACGAACCGCTGTACCATAGCGTACCACGTACGTGATGCTTTTTGCATAATATTAGTTCACAAAATATTGGGTTGAATTGGAAATTAGAAAAATATTTCAGATTCTTGCGCTTGCCTCGGTAATGCAGCTTTAATTTTAGAATGGAAAATGGTATTCAATTTGTGAAAGAATAAAGTGAATACGGTAAGTAAAGGGAAATAAGTTGTAGAACAAAATGTTGAGAGACAAAACTAGCCTGTGAAGTTGACAAAACAAAAACACTTGAAAATATTTGACTTTCAAGCTATATGTAGTAAAGTTGATACTGAGATTAAATGTATAACATACAAAATGTAATGTACCTAGGTAAAATATATTATATTATGACGTAATTTAAATCTTAACTTAAGTATGCTTCTCCATGTCTATCTGAACTATTACATTAAAATTAAAAAAACTCCCAACGCTATATGCCAAAAAAAAACATTATATGCCAAAATGCCTTAGGTACATCATTTTGAAAAAGAGCTGATACTCTTCAAACTCCTGGATCTGTTTTTACCAAACATAGCTAACAACCACCAAGGAAACTCGCTTTCACTATCATCGGTCCATCCGTTGGAGAACTACGATAGTACAGACAGACACACAAACAGACAGACATATTAATAAACCCTCTTTTTACGTCGGGGGATAATAAAATACCTATAACTGGACCTAATCACGTACCAATTAAATAAACTTTAAAATTACTTCCCTTTCTCGTTTCACAATATATTCCTTCTCATGCAACCTTCGTTTCAACTAAAACCCCAATGTACCCCAACTGAACGAATGACTCACCAAAATATATCATTCTCATTTGATAAAGAATGAATGAATAAGGGCTGCACACACGCGGCACACAACGTGCGTCGCATGTAGGTGTAGGTGGCGCTGACAGCCCTGAGGAAGACAGATCGTCGGTGAATCTTCTAGGAGATAATATGGAGAGAGCGTCTGATTATCGTGAACGTTTCGAATTAAAAAAACATGAACCTGATTGAGACTCTTGTTTTGAAATATATAACTCGGTTAAAAAGGAATGTACCTACTCAACATTTTCAATTCAAGTAGGTATTCATAAAATCTGCTTCTTAATAAACCTAAGCACCTTCCTAATTATTGTTATAAAACTTATCAACCCACACACCATTTCGATAACTCACACATTCCGTCTCCAAACTTCACAATTTAAGTTTTGTTACACTCAAAGTCAATAGGTACATTCACAAGGATTATTTAGTACACCTACATTGATTATTATTTCACATCAGTGAATGCCTTTTTCTTTCCAATCGAGTATTAATAGAGTTAGACCAAGAAAAGTCTTAAGAGATTTTGACAGCACACGCAGTGTAGGTATTATTTTAAACGTCAAACTTCTATGAAATTATGACGTATAAATAACACTTGCACTGCGTGTGCTGTCAAAATCCCTGCAGACTTCTCTTGGTCTGACTCTAATATCTGCCAATTCATACCTTTCCAAACGTTATCACATCGCCATCTTTGACATACAGCCGTATTCGAACAATGAGATACGTCAAATACTAGATATTGAAACGTAATGGATTGGATCACACAATCCGCCTCCGTACCGCGCAACACTCGCGCTGAAAGGACACACGTGGCCTATCGCACATCTGGGCCCGCTACCACGGAACGCTGCGTCGACTGATCGTCTGAAACACCTTCTTGAATTTGGAAAACAACCTACATTCAATAGGTTTTGGAACGTTTTATTTGATGTAGCATTTTCTATTATTAAAAATAATGTCCATTATTTATGTCATTCCACGCTATGTAACTTAGTGTTAAGGTGTTTTAGAGTACCTATTACTCATTTTGCAGCGACTTGCATATAACAAATTGAGGGAGAAATTTGACATTAAAAATGATATTCACTCTGTCAATGGAAATGCCTTGCAGAGTTAGCTTGGTTCGACTATAACCTCTGGCCGCCCAGTGACCAATAAAAAGGTACTATTCCATTTCAATTTTTATTTTTATTTTGTCAAATCTAAATTTCATTTGTCTCATGTTTTGATGTGTGAGCGGCTAGAGGATATTTATACCGGGAGGGAGGTTTTGGGATTATACTGAGCAACGAGAACAACCGAAAAAAATGTTGGCTGTTTCATACATTTTGGCTGGTCCATTTTCTATGGAAGGGTAATTTTTTTTTTCCTGATTTCGGGGTTGATCCCATAGTAAAAGTTGCACAGTATAATCCCAAAATCTCCCTGGCAACGAGAATGCACTTAGTTTTTGGCCACCGTGTATATTTTACGAATCATGCCATTTTCAAAACTACCCCGCTGCCGAAACACCAATGCACCTTGCACTTATTATCCGGATCTCACCTAACCTATTTACCAAATATATGTAATTTAAAATCAGTACGAAGAGCGTTTCCATAGTGTCTCTTGGTACCGGAAGTGATGGATTGGCTTCCGGTTCTCTACGGGAGTACGGGACTTAATTGCCCTCACGGGACTCGTCTTAAACTAACACACGTAGGTCCATTTATTACCAATTAAGGTTACAGTGCTGAATACCACGGTAGATAAAGCTGACAGCGGTTACAGAGAATATTTTTGAGTTAACTATACAGTATTGTAACTGAACGAAAAGCGATTACTATAACCGTAAACGTTATGTCATACTAAGGAACTTTTACTATAGGACCAACCCCGAAATCGCGAAAAAAAATTGACTGTCCCATAGGAAATTTCAACATCAGACCAGCAAAATGTATGTAACATCCAATTTTTTTCCGCGTTTTTGGGGTTGGTCCCATAGTAATAGTTGCTCAGTATGACCTAAACATTAACGGGTTTGAGTAATTGCTTTTCGTTCAGATACATATTGTATTTACCTGTCTGTGTATGTTTATTATAAAATAGACTAGCGACCCGGCCCGCTTTCGCACGGGTAGGATTTTAATAAATTATACATTTAAACCTTCCTCCAGAATCACTCTATTGATAGGTGAAAACCGCATGAAAATCCGTTCAGTGGTTTTAGAGTTTATCGCGAACATACACTCAAACAGACAGACGCGGCGGGGGACTTTGTTTTATAAGGTGTACCGATGAGGGCTAAATAAAGGACTCCGAACGTAAGGACGTCCTTCTGTTCTGCAGGAAAAAAATATTTGAGGAGAATAGTGTGGGAATGCCGCCGGGACTATTTAACCTGCAGCTCCAACTCCAGGAAATTGGGCTGAATGAACGCAACGAGCGATTAACAGCCCACCTATTTCCGGCCGGGCGTCCCTGCGCTACATCTACAAACCACTTATAAAACTTTAAAAGCCTCCACATATTTAATTACACAAACGGGTCTACCGCGATATAATTTCATTGCTTTTACCTTTAATTCCGACGTTTCAGCTGAGTTGCACCAGCTGTGGTCACGGAAAGACTGACGTCCCAACAAATTTCAACGGATTTTTAGAAGCCTCCATTAATTAATTTATGTTTTTACAAATACATACCTAATTCAAAATCACAGATTAAGACAAACGATTGATCACTAATTAGGGCTTGTAACGCGTTTATGAATAACATAATTTTCCAATCTTAGTGCACCTAACTATTTGTAGGTGCCAATACGTAAACATAAAACGATTGGTATATTTTTAGACCTCTCTAAGGCGTTTGACACAGTGTCTATACCGACTCTCGTAAACAAAATGGAAACCATTGGTATTAGAGGAATCTCTTTAGATATCTTTAAAAGTTATTTGACTGACCGATCTCACAGTGTAATAATTAATAGAACAACAAGTAACGAAGTTCAACTAAACTATGGGGTACCCCAGGGCAGTGTTTTGGGGCCAACACTTTTTCTGATATATATTAACGACCTGTGCTCTCTCCAACTAAAAAATTGCGAGATTATTACGTATGCCGACGACACGGCTCTGATTGTGCATGGGGAGGATTGGTCTAGCGCTAAAGAGGCATCGGAGAATGCACTATATCATGTGTCGCAGTGGCTGTCATCTAATCTTCTTACACTAAATGTAGATAAATCTAAGTTTATAACCTTTTCGCCAACATCTGTTTCGCAACCGAGTGCGGAGTTCTCGGAAATTATTGCTCACAGATGTCCAAGGCAATTAGCTGAGTGTACTTGTTCCTCACTATCGCGTACTTACAGCATTAAATACCTGGGTGTAATAGTTGATAGCAACCTCCGGTGGGAATTACTTATTGATACACTAAGTAAGAAAATTAGGAAATTAATCTATATTTTTAAAAACCTTCGCTCAGTAGTCGACCAAATGACATTAAAAATGGTGTACTTTGCCTTGGCACAATCACTGCTAACCTATTGCATTAGTGTATGGGGTGGTGCTGCGAAAACCTTACTCTTGCGCTTAGAAAGAGCGCAACGTGCAGTCTTAAAGGTAATTTTCAAGAAACCCTTCAGGTATCCCACCATTGATCTTTATAGGGAGAGTAAAGTGCTGTCGGTACGCAGTCTATTTTTCCGCCAAGTCATTTTAAAAAAACATAAGACCAAACCTTTGATAAAAATCTCACGAAAAATAAACGTCGAGTTCGTGTCTGTGGTATACAGAAATTTCGCTTGGCAGTTTCAGGACGACATGTTGATTACCTTAGTTCTAAATTGTACAATAAGGTCAACGACCTTACCGATATATATGCTCTCACACTAAGAGAATGTAAGCAGAAAGTCACTGATTGGCTACAAACGCTAACTTATAACGAGATTGAGGATTGCCTAGCCTCTCATTATTAAAATATCATTCGAGCAACTTACACACACACACACAAACACACACACACACACACACACACACACACGAGCACATTTACAAATTAATCACACTTTCAACTCCTGTGTAACACTAATAGACATTGTGAGTGTTAACTCTTTGTTTATCATACTATGTATTTTTCCGATATTTTTAGTTTTATTTTTATTATCAGTTCTGTTGTACACTTGTAGATTTAGTACCAAAACCTATATAATAATATAGGTATACTTAATGTTTTCTCCGGGGTGAGAGCCTGGTGAACTGTAATACAGGTTTATACCTAGTTCAGACTCCAGTCTCTCACAAAGGATCACAACGTCATCTCGAATTTAAATTTTGTTATCATACTGTGAAATTGTTACAAATCCTTTGTGAGCTGATAAATAAACATTTTTATTAAAAAAAAAAAAAAAAAATTATATTACTGAGTTTTTTTCCCAGTATGTTATTCAACTCTTATTTCGTTATTTCCCTCGAAGTATTCCTTAATATGAGAGCCTCAAAGTTATCTTTCCAAGATTACCGTAATCCCCAAACATTCCCAAATCGTCAGTCACCCCGTATCTGCATGTACAGATTATGCAAAGAGCCCGAATTCATCAGTCACCCGTGGAATTGCCTAATTCCCTTATCAGTATGCAGTGTGACACGAGTCCTTGTTGTAAGGTGATAGAAACGATTTTTGATTGGCTCGTTCACGGGTGAAATACCTATTACCATGTGGTTTGGTTAAGTGCTTGAACATTAGGTTGCACAAAAACACATTTAGCTACGAGTAGGTGCACTAAGATTCGAAAATTAATGTTATTCATAAATGCGCTACAAGCTTCAATTAGTGATCAATCGTTTGGCTTAATTTGTGATTTTGATTTATGTATTTGTAAAGACATAAATTAATTAATTGAGGCTTGTAAAGTTTTATGAATAAAGAATGACACGCTTAGACCGGGCCGGAGCTTCCGGCGCTTCGTTGTCTATGGAAAGCACCATGTGATCACCGATCAGCCGTCATAGTAAATGACATGTAGGACGCCTCGGCTCGGGCACGGCCCGGCCTAGCGTGAGTCATCCTTAAGGGGAATGTAGATGTAGATGTAGTGCGGGACAGGCAGGCTGTCGATCACTCGTTGCGTTCATTCAGCCCAATTCCCTGGAGTTGGAGCTACAGAGGGCCTACCGCCAACCACGTTCGACGTGTTGCCTCCCTGTCACACTTACGTACAAATTTACAAGTGCGACAAAGAGGCAACACGTCGAACGTGGTTCGCGGTAGGCCCTCAGGTTACTATCCCGGCGGCATTCCCACACTATTCTCCTCGAATCTTCTTGTTTTCCTGCAGAACAGAAGGATATCTTTAAGTTCGACGTTTTTAAGTTTCATATTTAAAAAAACATTAAAGTACGAAAATCGACTCGATCTCCATCACAATTTATTTTTTTAATAGCATGTGACACCCCAAAAGTTAACCCCCTTTATCCCACTTTTTAATCCGCGACCGCTCCGAAAGTGCGTCCAAGAACCACTAATGGGTTAAGAAGAGGGAAGGGAAATTTTTGGAAGTTTCGCGAATAATTAGAGGCGATCGCATTAGGGACGTCACTTTTGCTTTATGACAGTCCGCAGGGACAGCAGACGGTTTTTGGCGGAATTTGTTAGACATTTTACGTAACCGCGACTTTTGGAGTTTTGCGGCTTCACGTGTTGGAATCGGGGGAATAAAGGAATTATTGTTGTATTTTTATGAAGCTTTGATGTTGTAAGAATATTATATTCTTTGTAATAGTAATGATATGTAATAACTTATTCTGTAGCCGGTTAATTGATGATAAGTTAAATACTTCCAATACCAACATAATTATTGTGTCGTAATCATACATCAAAATCTTAAAAATCTTAAACAAAATATTTTTATTGTTTACAGTACAATTTTTACCCAATATAACATACGCGCGTGTGTGTGTGTGTGTGTGTGTGTGTGTGTGTGTGTGTGTGTGTGTGTGTGTGTGCGTGTGTGCGCGTGTGTGTGTGTGTGTGTGTGTGTGTGTGTTGTGTGTGTGTGTGTGTGTGTGTGTCAACTGGCGAGAAGAAGAGGCCTCCGCATCCTGATAAATTAAAGACACGAGCCACTTTTTTACAATTGCTTTTTCAAATTTTGATACAAATGCCCAAAGCGTGTCTTTATTGTATATATGTACGAGTCCCGAGATGTCTTACACTCTCTGTAGTTACACATTCGTAGTTTCTCCCAAAAAAACAAAATGGCAGACCATGTTTATAATTTTGATTGAACGGTGCTCAAAGGTTTTCGATAAGTCGTATTGATCAATTAATTAAATTTAAAATTGTGTACCAGACCGTTATATACACAAATTAATTTGGGACCGAATCAGTTTCTAAGACTATTCAGCAATGAATAAGTGCTCCAAAGAAATACCAATTAGAAGAAATAATTACTTTAATGAGTATTTATTTCAAACCCGTCTACTATTTATTGCAACGCAGAACCGGCAGAAATTATCGATAGGTACTTGTGGATATAGTATTAGTTTGTTTATCAGAAATATTATACATTTAATAATATTTATGATACTTACGTGATATTACAGTACTTAATTTTATACATTTCGCGTTTGCGTTAAATCCGGTAGTTCTGATTTTTTGCAGACGTCTAACGTGTAAAAATTATAAATTTTGATAGGTTTTATTTCGGAAACTACTAGATGTACAGAGACAATTCTACTCTCGTATTGTAGCAAATTTAGTCCACTTTAAAACGCCCTGAGAAGGCACTATCAAAAACCAGTCCTTTAGGGTTATAATCGCCCAAATCTAAAAGAAAACGGAAATTTTCGCGGTTTTTACGATATTTGACAAAGTTGCGTTCGGCGCTCGAAGTCACAGCCAACATCATAAATAAGTCTGCAAAAAATCAGAACTACCGGATTTGACGCAAAAGAGCCAGGTTACAAAATTCGATAAAGTTACTGGATTAATATACCTTATAATATATCTGATTGATGACTGATTATATAATATACAGGCTGATTCATGAGACGTGATCAGGACTAATCCTGCACACTCAGTAACTGATAATTGATCGATCACCGTCGTATTTAGGTGAAACAACCACACTTTTCCTATTTTTTAACTTTTCGGTGAAGAAAAAATTAATTTTCTACGTGGTCACCCTACAAGACCTAATTAATAAACATAACCGTAATGACAGCATTTTGATTACGATGAAAATAAACTGTCAAACTTGAGTGAGATCAATAGTGAGATACGAGTTTTCAAAAGTAATCAGACCGTGATGACAGTGATGACATTCAATTTGACACAGAATATCGGTAGTTTAGTATTCTAATTTTAGGGTGACCATGCATGTCGTAAATAAATTAATAACTTTTTTTTCAACACGACTAGAAAATTAACATTAACCTCACTAATACTGATACGAAACAGTTGCTTATAATTTACGAAATGCGCAGTGTTAGTCCTGCTCACGTCTCTTGAATCACCCTGTATAAACTTAGACTACATTATAACCCAAATCTTAAATTATCGTAGCTTTCCGTTTCTTATACTCAGTAGCAAAGAACTCACCTCAAAAACTCTATGTTAAGTCTTAGAATTTATAAGCTTTGTACCCATAGAAATATTAATAATTAACGAAACTTTTTAGCCCAAGCAAAGCCGCGAGCAGCACCTAGCAATAAAACAAACCAAACATTAAAATCGACTCAAGTAATCAGACCCTTAAAAAGGATTCGCAAAAAACCGTCCAAGTCACTTTGGAAACTTTCGAAAAATAACGAAACGAAATACGACAAATAAACGGCCAAATCGGCGGTACCAATTATTTTTGCCTCTGAAATTGGAGACTTAGCGAAATTCGAATCGCTTAGCGGCAAAAGGAATTATATATAAAAAGCTGCGCGTCTTCAAAGGTGGGCCTCAACCCTTTGGGGGGGTGGGGGGTGCGTAGCAATATAGAAAACTTGTGTTAGCCCAGTTCCGCGCCTTTGTAACATCATTTCGGCTCCCGATCTACGTCGCTGGATTAAACTTGATACTTGGTTTTAATAACATATACAATCATGTTTAATTGTTTATTGTAGGACTATAAAAAGGAACTTAAAAAGGAATTCATAAATTGTTAAATCATAATTAAATAAGTTCCGTGTTATTAAAATGTGATACGCGATATGTTAAAATGTGAAGGGTAGGACAACGTAGCGATTCCTTTTTCTTTTTTGTTTTAATTATGTATTTACATGTGTATTAACATATAGTTTTAAAAGTTACTAATGATAAAACAATTTTTATTTCATTTATTTATAAACAAATTTTATTTCATTTATTTATTATTGATGGAGGAAACCGTAAGGTCAAAACTAACTAAACTATTATAGATACTTATTACCTAGTTGATTGTCTTTTAGGTAATTAATTTAATTGCATTTATAACTGGTGGTTTATTCTAATTCGTTATAATATTACATATAGTGAAATCTGCGGTACTTATTATTTTACAATTTAGTTTTTAGGTAACATATATCCTATTTACCCTTTAGTATGCGACACTTAACTTTTAACGCTAAACAATACCTAAATTTACAAAAAGTAACACACGCAATATCATACACATTTGGAATTTTGGAGTTAGCAGTTTTTGCTGTAGTCAATGCGTAAGTAGGTAGACCAAAAGCTACACTTTTTTAATTTATGAAATATTTTTTTTTGGAAAAAATGTCATTATGTTATGTTATAATTACGTTAATTGCCAATTCTTCTATTACCAATACTTATTCTAAAAAGTCATTATCATCAATTTACCCTTAACATATTCACTGCTGAATAAAAACATCCCATAAAAATACTGGGTCTCACACATTCCTGAAAAAGGTCACTTCTGTGGACAAAACTTCAAAAGTTAATGAACGATATATCACGAATTTCTTATTTAAGCCTACTTGTACTAAAAAAATGTATCCCGCTTGTATCGGAGCAGTTCCAAAATTTGCTTTTGATTCTCTTAACTTTGTAATGTCTACACGAAAGACGCAAACGATTGAAAAACACAATAAAATGTGTATTACCCAAGTATCAAAACCGTTCCCGTGACACCCAGCTTTATAATTTAAGAAGAAGAAACAGGCCATAAGAAATAAATGTAAAGAAGGAGAAGAAGGCGAAAGGGTTGCAGGGAGACACCCGCAGGCAGGGGTGCCACGCTCGCGGGCTCGTACGCTGCTTTATATTTATCGTGATAAGGATTTGGTGGTATTTTAATGACTTGAATATTTTAGAAAATTGTCAAAGGGATTCTGGTCATACAAATATGCATTGGTGTTTTAAGAATTTTCGATGAAATCTAACCTAAGGATTTTTAATTTCTTTTTTATTGAGGCAAATGTTCTATTATTAAGTTTCCAGTTAACTAAATAATGTTCATTTTTCAACTAACTAAGGTAGCGCAATATATATGACATTTAGATCTTTCGCGATTTAATCTCCTAAATATAATAATAAAGGCGAATTAAATAAATTCGTGATAAATCCGTTACTAATTACGATTAATTTATGTACCTACCTGTAAATATAAATATTCAGTGACATTAATTTAATCGTGTACCTAAATATACAGACAGGTCAAAATAATGCAAATTCTTTGAAGATATCGGATAATGGATACTTTCCATTTATGGCAAATTGTTTAATACTTTTTTGTCATATGAGATTTATATAAAACATACACGTGGTATCCACTTGTATGTAAAAATCTAACAAGGCACAACCCTAGCCTGCAACAGTGTTAGTGAATTTTATGTGTGCGTAAGAATTTTTGCTTACGCGTTACCATCCACACAATTAACTGACAATTTGTGAATCTTACTCCACAGACTTAAAGACTATTATTGGTCAATTCTACCAAGTACATCGTCCACCCAATGGATTGATTATTCGAGTACCTTATTCCACAGTCTTAAGGTGTATAATTGGTCAATTTGGTGTGATATCTTTGTTTCATTACGTGCAGGGCCGTTAAGGCCCTTCGCACAGAATTGTTTTTGGACGTGTATTGATTGCGTTGCATTAAAACGAAGGGGTTTTTGGGTCCTTAGGGTAGGTTTAAGGAGTTCGGTAATTTTTAATTTGGGGCTGGAAATTGCGAGGTTTTAAAACGGAAAGTTTTAAGAACAGCTTTAATCGGGTATTAAGTAAAGTGCGGGTACTTCGAAATATTTTCTTTAATCCGACGTAAAAACACCCGGAATCTGAAAATTATTAAGTAATTCATTCGAATATAATTTTATAAATGTAAAAAATTACATTTATAAAATTATACTTTTAAATAAACGTTTAGTCAAATTCTAAAAAATAATTATTATAATATAAGGTAAGGTAAAATCGGTCACAAAAATATGTTATAAAGCCGGTCAAACAAGTTTGTCAGTAGAAAAAGGCACGAAATTCAAATTTTCTATGGGACGAGGCGCGCGCGTTGGAGGGTCTGCCATCTTGTGGCCTGAATCGGAAACATGTGTGCACATGTACATTGCCAAAGCAAGTGCTACCATCTACCGTTCTCCGTGCATAGTAGGTTCTGCCTTCTTGTGGGCTACTTCAGAAGCATAAACGACCCATTTACGCCTCGGCCATGACGGCTCCTATGCTGCGCCCTATAGTTCATTCACGGGGCGTATAACCCTTCGCACCTACATTTTTTAAATTTGCCGCTCTTTTCTACTGACGGAAATTGCTTGACAGAGTATAGTGATATATCGATTTAGGACTAGTTATAAAATTAAACCCAAGTAATGCTTTTTATAAAAACATTTTTTGCTACAACGTAGGTATTACTTGTATATAAAAATAAATCTCAAAGTCACATTGGCTCGGGCATAAATAACATTAACCGTTTCTGTAACATAGTAACAAACAATGCAAATTTTCTTCAGCCGAGTTAAATAAAAATTACGTACAGTCAGAAGCAATACCTACGAGACTGCGTCAAAACATATATACCTAATACAGCTTTGCAAAAATATGCCATTGTATTTACTCTTATAGTTTTAAATTCTACGGTTAATTTTAGTTTTATATTCATTTTATAACACTTATTATATAATCAATGTTTTTCGATTTTCATATTTTAAAGCTAGTGTGTTATCGCGAACAGTACATTTTTCTCTCCTGTGGGCAATAGTTAACAGCTTGTGGGCATGTAAGCAATGATTTTATCATGGTTCTCTAAATAAAAGGAGGACCTTTTCACGTGGATAAGGGTTAAATAAGAAAATTAACCTTTATAGCGCTTAACTCTAGTGTATGTCTACAGGAAAGACATAACACAGTGATCTGTTTGACCCTCATTTGTTGCAGACTGTACGCAACCGAGTAGGTACAATGGCTGACATTGGGTCGACTTCCAATTGATTATGGCTCAGACGCGATTGTGTTGTCGATAGAATGTGCCTATAATATAATAATAGGTTTTATATTGAGTGCCAATTTGTTATGCAGGGCAACCAAAAAATTGTAATTCAAATACATTTTGTATCAGAGAATTTTTTTGACACATTTTAAAATCGGTTCCTCCGAAAGAGACAGGCTATAACCATTTATGTCAAAATGTAAATTTTGGCCTTCAGGATTCGAACCCGGGACCTTCTGCATCCTTGAACGATATTTTAACGTTTTAACATTTAACAAACTTACTAAAAAGTCAGAGAATTCGTCTGTACATGGACATTTTAGAAGTATCAATGAAATAAAGCATGTGTTCCAACATGTGCTTTGTTTCAAAATGTTCAAATAAATCCTCAGCCATTATTAATTTATCCAGAAATACATGAGAAATGTGTCTCGAAAGTTTCAACTTCCACCGGAGCGCGACAACCAAAAGGTCTGACACAGAATTAAAATACTTACGAAATAATAAACGAAACTTAAGACCTCTTAAACTGTCATAAAAATGCCCCCCTAAATATCTGGGCCGTCTGTCAACGCTCTCCCGAATTAGTACCCCTTTATCTTTGAAAAGTCCATTTTCCCTGTAAATTCTCAAATGACAAAGACATCGAAAAAAAGTCACCGACGCAATCGAAATTCAATACCAATTAAATGATCTCCCGCCTTGTCAGTATAAATTAAAGAATTTCTGGTCTCATTCATTCCCAAATGTCTCATTTGAATTAAGAAAAAGTCTCATATCTCCCGCGCCGGTGCGAAGGGGGTGGTCTGGTAAAGGGTAAGGTATTTTTCTTGGAGGGGTGGAGGGGGAAAAATGCGTAGCAACTCACACATTTGTGCGTGAGTAAATACCGCCGCACACAGACGCGCTGTATGTAAAACACTTTAAGAAGCGGAGAAGAAATGCGAGAAGCTTAGACGGTATAGGGTGTTTAGAAACCGGGTGATGGCCATCGCGCCTTATTTATTTATATTAGGAATGTTTGACACGCGAAACATACCCATTGGGCAAGACCTGCTATTTCCCTAAGACCTACAGGATACGATGTTAAGTTATCACAAATATACATACACAATAATTTTTTGTAGGAAAATTTTATTTATAATTTAAATTGTATGTTTCAAAGCTTTTGTGACCCATGTTGCTTGAAATAAATATATATACTAATATAATATTAATAAATTAGAAAAGCCCATGAAAATCGAGTTATATGGACCCTCGCCAATATCAAATACAGTAAGTGCTTTATATTACTGACAATGTCTTTACTGCTTGTAGTAACATGATTTTTAAATGGTGACTAACACTATGTTTTACGTATGTTTGTAACGACTTAAGGACGACTCACGCTAGACCGGGCCGTGCCCGGGCCGAGGCGTCCGACATGTCATTTTCTATGACGGCTGATCGGTGATCACGTGGTGCTTTCCATAGCAAACGAAGGTCCGGAAGCTCTGGCCCGGCCACGGCCCGGTCTAACGTGAGTCATCCTTTAAACAATTAAACAAGACTTTACCTTAATATTGTAAATTGAGCTAAGTATATTCGTTTCTATGTTACTATTTCAGTAAAATCAATATCCATACGAGTATATAGGAGTTTATCAAATGAGAAAGCTAGGTTTCATTTGCAGATAGTCTGAGATTAATCAATGCCCTTAGCTTATTGTTAGTTGGTACTAGCGACCCTGTCTCCGAAAACTAATGGTTTTGGATTCAAATGTTATAAATGCGCAAAAAACGGACGCTAAAGCCTTTTGTTTCTGAGTTCTTATACTTGTTTTTTTAAAGTATTTATTTGTGGCTTTCCGTCACATAAGGGGCCTTATGATTCAAGTACCATAAGGTCCTTTCCATCTGAAATTCGAACAGAAACTCTGATATAAGTGTCCTTATTGCACATGAAGCAAGGACCCTTTTCCGCTTGAAAGCCACATTTATCTATCTATTATTCATCCCTAGAATTCTATTACATTACTGATACATAGATATTTATTTTAGGTACAAACTCTCAACAGTTACGTAACCTACTGCGCATGTGTGAACTTACGTAACACACGTTAACCTACATGGAAACTCCCATTTACGTGCCATATTTTTATTTATTTACAATAAAAATATTAAGAATCAGCATCACCCTGGCCAGTGGGGAAAGCGAAAGGGTTGGAGCCACCCGGGGGGTGTCCACCGTCTTCTTACAACCTTTTTACAGAGGGGGGCACAGAGTACCCTAGCCTACATACCACCTCTCTCTGTCGAGGTACTCTGTGTTTCGGTTTTGAGTTTGGAATAATTAACAATTTGTTACGCTTGTTTGATTAAAATGCGGAGGATTTTACTTTTTTGTAATTAATGTTTGAAACTAAGCAGAGTAAACCGTTTCTTGGACGCTCGTTCTTTTCACTCTTCATTGCATGTAATTATATAACACATACCTAATACCTATATGGTGGTAACATTTTATTTATGTGTTTTTTATAGTCGACGCAATGGTGCATTTACTTTTTTTTCTAATGAGACACTGAACTCATTAATCTGCACAGCGAAATCTATTTCGAACGAGTTTAATGTTAACAGCAACACTCTTAACTGACCATTGGTGGCCATGTATGGATATGATGGTCGTTCTTGTCTACGTGACAGCGTGATAAAACGGTGTCCGTCACTTTTTATCCCACGGTGTTAAAAAGTGACAGTTATTTTATCACGTGGATAAAGATGGATAAAGCCATCCATAATACGCCGGCTGGGGGCCTAGCCAATATGTCAATCGTACATCGACAAAAAAAGAAAAAAGGTATCGTTACGACCGATGCTATGAAAAGTCACATGACAATTTCCATACATTATTTAAGTTTCGATTGGCGTCTTATATCAACGATTTATTTTGGCTAGGCCCCCTTATCTTTGCAGTATTATCAGTAAATAGCCACAACAATTGTCCCCATTTCTGTCTATATAAATCAAAAAATCAAATCAAAAATCATTTATTATCAGGCAACTAAGGCCCATAGATACATACCTTACAAACTAACATACATACAATAGTAAAATCTTACAAGCTAAAAATTATTTTGGCGACACGGCGGTTTTCAGTTGTGTCGCATGTTCCGGTGAAGGATAAATAATCAACAAATACATCTAATACTTACTAATAAAACATATTTATTGTTGATAAATGATAACACATCGAAAAACCCGCTCCTAGAAAGCTTGTCGCCAAGAATGTTGTATTAGCGGCAGGGAGACCACCCTACGGGGGTGTAATTGCAAAATAAAATTAGCCGGAACGGGTACGTGCTCAATTTGCGCCTCCCAGCACTGATTTGTTTTCGTTTCTTGCCTTTCTTGCCTCGCTGTCCACGTCTTGCCTCTTGCCTCGATCCCTCGGTGTCTTTGCGTACTCTGTGCGTCTTAGCCTATATACTATCGATCAGAGCTCTGCCATATTGTTTCAGAGGTCGCGCTAGCTTTGCTTATATTTTTACCCGATAATGGGGTAACGGGGGGATTTTATTGCTGTTATAAACATTTACATATATGATTTTCTTTAGATGTAGCTTAAGATAATAATATATTTTTAAAACTTAGTTGTATATAAATAAGTATAGATATTTCGCACGACAAAGTGCGCAAAAATATCAGACCCAATATTTCTTGTAGACCCATAAAAGATTGTATAATTATATTTTTGCGCGTTTCGATGTTGAAGATATTACTACAGGTAACTGTACACACCTGTGTACTTAGGCACAGCGTATATAACGATCTCATCTCACTGCTTCAAAATAGAAAAGTTTCTCTCGAAATTAAACAGACGCTGAAAAAAGGAAATATTCCCACCTGTGCCCGCAATTATCGAGGAAAACCGCGGAAAATTGCGAGACGAACGCCAAACTGACACTCCGGAACTTCCTCCAAATAAAACTTTCCAAAGTTCAACCGGAAAAAGAAGAAAACGCGAAAATAAAACAGCCATTGACTTCGGAGTCCGGCCGAAAGTTCTGGCTTTCCATTCCCATCTGTTTCAATCGAACTAGCATAAGCTAACCTAAAATCCTTAACAGTTACCAGCAACTGCCGTTCATGTTTACCGTGGATGCAAGGAGGCGAGGGTTAGTAGCAATGTTAACGCAAGGCCGTGCCTTTTTAAACGCGGGCGAGTTTTTTTCTGCGATTCCAGTGCTTGGTAAACTAGCGAAGTTTTCAGTAATACGTATTTAAATGGGATTTTTCAAGGCTCATAATTATAAGCCGTGAATGACGTTGTGACATGATTACTATTACAAGTAATGCTTCATGTTATCTTCAATATTATAGAATACCTATATAGTACCTGCTGTAAAGATATGTTTGCTATTCTTGGTGTCAATATGATAATCGCATACTACGTATAGGTTGGTGTACAAAAGCTTCCCAATATAGTCTGTCACTTTACGAATGTCACATCAAACACGAAAACCTAATATTGGATACTAGTGCGGTTCCGTACTTCTTTGCAAGTCATTCCTAAATCTCCGAATGTCGGTAAGCATTTAGTATTCATGTTCATATTAGTAATGTAACATAGAGTGATGTACGTCTTTTGATTCCTTATATTCGCCACTTATTCCCGTAGATGTCTACTTTTCCATGTTCACTCTTAAACATCATGTTCTTACCAATGAACACATGTCGTCAGTACATACAGAGTTTCCTTTATATGACGGCGACGAATAACATACTCCACCCAATCCTATATCCGTAAACCCTTTACATAACACATGAGCCAATACGTAACGTACACGCCCCCACACACCACACGCCTACACACTACGGAGGCACGCCCACATGGCATATATGCTGGATACGTGACACGCATGGGCGTCACCCACTGCGCATGCCTCGTGACCGTAACACAACCGTACACGTTTACGTCAGTGTGCGTTCACGTGACAGCTATTTATACGACCTCCTCCAAGAATAAATGAGTTATAATTTATTTTTACCCGAAAGGGTACCGTAATTAATGGGGAAATTGGCTTTCCCCAAGTTTCGGGGTAATGAGGTGGGATTGAGATTAAAACTCGAAAATGTAAAGGAAAAATGAGAAGTTTAATAGTTAGTAGTTAATTATTAATAAGCCTTTTAAAGCGTTTTAAAATTCATTTGAATGCGAGATTGACATCGAGTTGTTTTAAAGTGACAATTAATGTAATGGACTTTCCCTCTGATTGTATGATCCTTGCGTAATTTGTTTCAACTTCTCGAACGGCTTTAAACTTTCTGTATTTGTACAAAATTGCTTTTATACTAATATTTTCTTACGACTTTATCTGCAACGTAAATGATTAAGCCTTTTTTGATTTACTAAATGCAGGATTAAGACTACATTTAATGGTTCTCGGGTTAGTTTTTTAATTCGGGTATGTCTGGCAACTTAACCAACACCCATACGGAAGTAGGTATGTATTTCGTTAACGTGATGTCGCTGTTAAATAGGTACCACTAATTATATTCTAAACGCATCATTATTCAAAACATATGAACAAGTACATAGATTGATTCATGGGTATATTACGACTTAATGCGAGGATTTTTTTGCTTTCCCCGACTATTATATACATGGACAAATTGGACATTTGGACATACATAGAGAATATAGGACATCATACGAAACGTGTCTGCCGAATTTATCATGCATAGGGTCTGTGTGGAAAGAGAAGAGTCGTGAAATGTAGGCAAGCCCATACATTCCACGACTCTACCTACTATTCACATTTTTTCGATGTGAATCGTCAAAAGCTGCATATTGTCAAGTTTCACATACTCTTATCTCAAATCTGTCATTTAATCCAAATTCAAACCGTATTTCAAACGCAACAAGATCGAATTTCCAACGATACAGTACGTAAGAAAAGAGTAACAGGCATATTAGTCGGTTGACGTAAATCAAATCCTACGCATTATGTATGAAATATGTTAATTTTACATCAACACAAGGTGAAATCTCTTGAACACACGCCAAGCTAAGCTACAAAGTTATGATAACGTGTTAACCAATTAATTTTCAACCTTATTTTAATTACGCTAAAGTTGTAAAGCCAGTTTTAAGAAGTTTGTTAACTTTTAAGTTATTGAATGGACTCCGTATTTGCGATTATAATGAGATAAAGTCAGAACTCAGATCACTTACTTAGATAGAGCATATAAGATGACTTTAGATGACTCACGGTCACCAAATGTTAGCGCTTCCATACAAATTTTGTGAGAGAGCTACTTCTAATTTAAATTGCGTTCAACAGACCTGGGTGCCTAGCCAAGATGGCAATCTTTAACGTTCCGTAGCGAACGAAACGCAACAGTCACTGCCGCATTAATTAATTTATTATGTATTACAAAAAGTTATACATACGTAACCATAACAATATACCCACATAACCATAAGCATAACAATATACTTAATATGGAAGAGTGATGACATTTTTTTTCGTTTGGCGTATGAACGATTGTCATCTTCATCTTGGCTATATTAATGTACTGTCGTATTTGAACTTCAAGATAATCACAAGAGACGACACGTACTAGATCCATTCTAGATACTTTATAGTTTAGATATCAACTAGTTCTCTTTTGCAGCGCAATTCGGGCAACCAATGTCACTTTTACGTTAGATAGAGTAAGATATCTATTAGATGTGAATTGGATCTCTAAGTCATATCCTGTGGAAATCGTTGAACAGTATCTCCAGAATCGCGTAAATGACAAATTTGACAGGTTAGATCTTAAACATATCGTTATCGTATCTTGGTGATGTCTAAAAGAGGTCTATTTCAAAATCCGAATCGGGCCCATAGTTTAGGCAGAGCGGCTTGGAGAGCGCTGGTGAAAAGTGTCCACATTCGTCACGTCCCTCAGCCATGAGGATACGACAAAGAAGAGAAGATATACAAATATCAACAGAACTTTAGTAAGAGGAAGGAAGGAAAGGAAGGATGGAATGGTATACTTATGCAACCACTTGGGTGCAACTTCCGGATGCGTCCTGCTTAGTAATTCCTCCAACATCATTGTTGATCATCGTTCTCTGTGACTAGAAGATTTGGATCCTTAATGTTTTCTTGAAATATGGAATCGAGTGGTAGTGGATATCTACCCACTACGGTAGAGTCCTAGGTTGAAATGTAGGAATTTGAATTATATGCATATTGTGATGCCAGGTGCCTAAGAAAAAAATTAAGAATACGAAATATATATTAGTGGTTGAGTTGAGATGCAATTGCTTGATTTTTGACCCAATCGTACTCGTTTTTCCTTGTGCGGCTACCTTGTTTACCTAATTATTTCTGGCAGACAATCTTAATAAGCATAATCAATAGATAATGGTACCTAATATACGAGTAAGTGGGTAGATATAAAATAGTTGAATGTCGCCAAATGGCCAAGGTTTTTTGTCTCTAAGCTTAATAAGTTTTGTTATATTCTAAGCCTACATTATCTAATGATAATAGATACGGTATCATATATTATCTGCTTAGATCAGATCAGGCGGTATCACTACACGTGATCTGTTTGGACAGTAACGCGCCGTGAAGCTTTGACTAATATGGTTA
Source organism: Cydia splendana (assembly GCF_910591565.1). Lineage (NCBI taxonomy): Eukaryota > Metazoa > Arthropoda > Insecta > Lepidoptera > Tortricidae > Cydia > Cydia splendana. The sequence continues at coordinate 14,369,417 of NC_085974.1, forward strand.
GTTGGGTTCGATTCCCCGCTTGCACTGTTGTTGTTTCGTCAAATTCAAAATACATACTTTAATATTTTCACTTGACTGTACATTACGGGATATGGTGTAGCATCAATGGCAGAATTTCTTGTCAAAAATATGTATTGTAATGTATGTGTGTTTAGACTGTTGAGATATTTATGTAAATTTACATTTGTAAGACTGTTTGCGTCACTTGTACCATCCCACTAACCCGGGGTTAACCGGTTAAAGATAACCCAGTGCAAATTGTACTGTAACCATAGTAACTCTAGGTTTTACTTGGTTTAACCGATTAACCCCGGGTTAGCGGAATGGTGCAAGTGGCGCTTAGAGGATTTGTATATGTTTTCGCGTTATTCTATCTGATGCAATTCATCTTGACTGTACCTGAAGTGAGCAGGCGAGAGCGTTTTATTTATAAATATGATCCTTAGCATACCAGGCGAAAATTATGCTGGTCATAGAATAGACCTCCCAAAGGACCTCCACAAGTAATGTTTACGCGCTAGAGACAGTACCTATTTGCTCGGTGTACCACATTTTATTAAATTACCAAAAGTACCTCTAGACGTTAACTTTGGCTCTTTGGGACTAAATTGTTCCGTGTACTCTAAAGACATAATAATAATCATATAACGCCAGATTAAAGGTGAGCAGCTAATTTTATAATGCCAATAAAACTTTTCGTAAGAAATCGAATATCATTTTTATTATTTACAGTGACCAAATGGGATATGATACGAAACGAGAGCACACCGAGCACTCTACGCTACTGTGACATGCATTGCCTCTGTGTGTTTAATACTAATCACTCTTATACTACCAGTGCTATCCATTTCTTATGTACGGGGTGCTCTATAAACTATAAAGCTCAATTTTAAATTACTCAAAATCAACCAACGAACTAGAATAAATATAGAAATCTGACTAGAGCTCAAAGTAAATGACCCAAATTGTAGTTATGAATAAAATTCTAGTACCTAGTAAAAGTAAAAGAGACAGATATTAGAATTAGTTATACTCTTAATGGGAAATTCTATACAAAGTAACCTGTTTTTATTATTCATAATTGTAATAATTCATATTTCTTTAACAATTACAAAGTAAGAGCCACTAATTGCACCATCCCACTAACCCGGGGTTAACCTGTTAAACCGTTAACCCAGTGTCAAATTGTACTCCACCATGGTAACTCCAGGTTTAATCGGTTAACCGGGGGTTAGTGATAGGTGCAAGTGGCCCTATAATATCATAGGGACACTATACTTCGACCCGTTAAAAACAATCAAGATTCATATATTTTATAGTTTGTATTTTTAATTTATTTCTAGTTTTAACTCTAGTTTTAATATTGTATTATTTTTTTTTTTTTTTTTTTTTTATTATTAACACATTTATTTACATACAATATTGTATTATTATGATTATTCCTTTAAAATAAAAATAAAAACAAATATGTAAAAAATTAGGATTCACCTTTTTGCTCATAGGAACTAGGCTATTTTCAACACACAAATAAAAAAGTGTGATATTAAAATCTAATAATAAATATCCAAAAAAACATCATCCTCAATAAAACAAAACATTCCTATTACGGTGACCACACAACAGATAGCGGCCGCCCGCGGACAGTCCATCAGTCAGCCACACCACCTGAATTCCTGGGACAGTCTGACGGTGCTTAATGGACACCCTACTACCCGCTGCGTCCCCATTTGTCAACATACGTGGACTATCTTATGCTGTATTGAAAATGAAAAGGGAGTCTTATTAACGTCGGTTAAGGTTGAAAGTTGAATGTTTAATTTGTAGATACCTAGCGGATTTCTTGTGGTTTTTGTAATTCTATTAAGTTTGGATTTATTTTCTGGGGTTTGTAAAAGAATGTATCAAAGTAGAATAAACAGCTCAATAAAATGAATATCTATAAGTATTTTTTCTCAAAAATAGACGGCAAACTCGATTCGACTTTGCCGTTTAAAAAATTAGTCGCGAAGCGCGTAGTTTATGGACAGTCAAAAATTAAAAAGTTAAAAACATTGCAGCCTCGATTTTGGGACTGCAATTTTGCATACAAATTCCATTATTTGTCGTGTTCCAAACTTTTTAAAAGTTGAAATGGCCATATCAAATGAAGGCACAGGCTCATTAAACAGCCAAACAGATGATTAGTACTTATTATTATAATGTTGGTACCGCAACTATTTAGCTGTCTCAAATAGGTTGGCGTATTTTCGGCAGAAAAATACACTTCTATTTTTTAATTAAAAAAATAAAAAGGCGGCAAAGCTAATTTTTTCAATTGTTTCTACTTTTTTCTGTGAAAATATATACGTAAGAACGTTGCTTTTGTAAAATATTTCTATTATATTTGTATTTCTTGCACCATTTTTGAGAAAGTATTTTTATTTATTAGGTGTATTTATTTATACCTGTACCAAAGACATATGTTACTTCGTGATGAATAAAGTCTAAGGAAAAAACGTGCCTCGGAAATCAACAAAAAGTCATTCTCGAATAGATGGCGCACACACCTTTGGCCTATGCTCGGCTAGATGGCGTGACGACACCGTTTTATATTTAATAATTTTAACACATAGATATCAGTGAATGAACATGGGTCAAAATGATATAAAAATAATAAAATCATTTATCCATATATATAATTTTTTTTGATAATTTTATACCTTTTTTTTTTTAGTTTTAGTCGTGTGTCGATAGATGGCAGTAAATTTACTGTGACTACAAAATTTACTATGACAGGACCCATCTATATTATCTATTCTCTTTGCCTGTACTAATCACGGGATATTTCGGTACCTAAGTACCATGTGAATTGGTTGTAAATAGGTACATAGTTTTCAATTTGTCTGTGCCTACTGGGAGACTAATTCGAACTGACATTTTAATATCTAAATGATGTCATTTTCTTATCATACCTACTTGTTCGTAAATTAAACATGACAATTGCATAATATACTAGTAACATCAAACATCAAACATCAACATTTATTCAGCAAATAGGCCACAAGGGCACTTTTACACGTCATCATTGAATTTACATAATTACAAGCAAAAATAATAACATCAACAATTTTATAAAATAAAACTAACAATTCAATATAACGTATTACAATTACTAAGAGATGTATATGGTCTCTTAATGTCGAATTACATAAAAAATACAGATAGAAAACACAAAAAAAAAATCTATAATATTTAGAGGTGTAAATGTCTCTAGGTGTCAGAACTATAAGATTATTTAGTTTATCAAGTTGTCCTTAGAGATGTATAGGGTCTCCAAGAGTCAATATCCTGTATAATTAATACATTAATTAAGAGAAAAGAAACATACGAGAGCAGAATGAGGCGTCTCACTGTAATTAATTAATAAAAATAAAGTTAAGTTAATTAATTAAAATTAAGTAACTAACAGGTACAATGACATATGGTTATAACTTATAAAATACTTATATCAAAAACAAATTATGATAAAAATGCACTTTACACAATGTTTTTCAGAAATGAAAAATCATGAAATTGTTTGTATCTAAGAAATTCTTACAGTTAGACCAAGATAAGTCTGCAACGATTTTGATGGCATACCTACGCAGTGCAAGTGTTATTTATACGTCATAATTTCATACAAGTTTGAAGTTTAAAATAACACTTGGACTGCATATTTATCGTGCTATCAAAATCGTTGCAGACTTATTTTGGTCTAACTATACTTATCTACGTCGGGCTAATTACATATAATCTAATCTTTTAATATATCTATCTATCTATCTAATACCTTTAAACGAGCAATTCTTGTTTATTTATTTATTTATACACATATATATTTATTTATATATATTTTTTTCGGCGATCTCGGAAACGGCTCTAACGATTTCGATGTAATTTGCTATATGGGGGTTGTCGGGTGCGATAAATCGATCTAGCTAGGTCTTATCTCTGGGCAAACGCGCATTTTTTAGTTTTTGTATGTTTTCCGAGAAAATTCGGTCTCCCAGATATTTAAAGAATAAAAATGGATAAAAATGAGACTCTGTAGTTACAAAATTGTAGGACTAGTGCGCAAAGAAGTGATTAAAGTATTAACAGAGTCCTTATAAGATAGGTAATGGAAAAGTTAAACCCGCGTATTTATCTTATCAAGCATGGTATAATAATATACTCCGCCTGGTAGGTACTCCATTCCCGTCTTTTCTAGGTCACCTAACTGACACGCGCCTACGTCATCATGCGACAGCGCTATATGATAATATGCGATAGCGCTATATATAGCGGCCATGTTGTTGTGACGTAGGCCCGTGTCACTCTGGGAATGGAAGACCATGTTTTATTAGACTATGTTATCAAGGAGGTAAAGCTACAATAAGTAGTATTAGTTAGGTACTTTAATGTATTCCAGAATCCAGCTCCAAACAAAACTTAAACATTTCAATCTTACCCAACATAACCGCATTTTAACAAACTAGTTAATAACATACAATCACATTAACCAAACTACCAAGGCCCCTCTCTCACACGTGGCAACTATAATCTACAGTTCAACTTAAATTGGTTTAAATGGGCTATTATAATCATGCTCACAATATAGTAATCATAGATCTTGGATAGTGCAGATAGAATCGCTTGTGATGAATGGCCTAGCTTTTAGTTCTAGATTTAGGTCTAGGTATAGTGGATTTATATAAAGTAGTCCATCTCCATACAAAAGTATAATCATATGAGCCGCACGCAAAAAAATAAGTGACGAAGAAAGTTTTAAAAGGCTACCAGTACCACAGAGTACCACGTTCGACGTGTTGCCTCTCTGTCTGACTTATAAATTCGTACGTAAGCGTGACAAGGAGGCAACACGTCGAACGCGGTTCGCGGTATGTCCTCAGAATCGAGGAGCCCAATTCAGATTATACGGTATTGATCTCATTTTGATACGACCTTAATGGACACACACGCTTGGGTGCACGTGAAATGATGTCGTGCGTGAGACGCGCGTCAATAACCAAAACAATCTTCTCGCCCTTCACGGTCGCATCAACACCATGACAAGAGATGAGCAAATAAAAATTTAAACGTAAATACTTAGAATTTCCATTACGCCAGAGATAGGTTATGAACTAGAGAAAGGTCGCCAATGAGATGGACCGACCAAATCGAAGCCAGTGTGTCGGCCACAGTAAGCGAATCCTCACGGAAAGCAGCTCTACGGGAGGAATGGCGACATGACAAATGAGTCGCTCAAAAGTCTACATAATGGCCACGACCCCTCTGTCAATAGTGTAACAAAGCAGAAGAAGGTTATGTACTACTGTCATTATCCTTATACTATGACCTAGGTCTATTGTGTAGTCTGAGTCAGTTTTTGTCAAAGTAATAAGGTAGTATTAACATTTTAAGATTTATATGTTACTACTTTATGTATAAAGAGGGCTTTTGTAACACGAAAAATTGCTTTATTGTTTAGCCCACTATACAAATCTTCCCTATTTTTAATTTGAACCTTATTATATAATACATTGGGGTGACATTCGTTTCTTTTAGAAAGCAATGAAACAAAGTAAATTCTACTTTATTTCGTGTTTGCAAGGTTCGATTTAGATTGAAACAGAGTGTATACTAATGCACATTGGGCCTTACTAGGTTAACAGGAATTTGATAGATGATTTAGTTAAAGTGGTTATACATATTTCCGTATTTGTTATAAGGAGCGGTACCAAAGCAATATACTGTCTATATCAGGAATCCGATTCAGACTTAACCTTTTGGACGCCAATGACCGATATATCCGCACCGCAGGTTCAACGCCAACGACTGATTAATCGGTCACAGACCACAGAGCAACATAGACCTACGTGCATATGCATAAAGTTCAATTTCAGTTTTGACACTTCGGTGACGTGGCGTCTGAGTGACAGCTTTATGTGTTTCACACGGCGTCGAAAAGGTTCACAATACGTTATGGTTTTGATTTGAACTAATAATGATATATAGCTGGTCAAGCAGATCTTGTCAGTAGAAAAAGGCGGCAAATTTGAAAAATGTAGGCGCGAAGGGATATCGTCTCATAGAAAATTTGGATTTCGCGCCTTTTTCTACTGACAAGATTTGCTTGACCGTCTATATTAGTCCGTATTTTTGTTTTTTATGTTATTTATTAAAGTTTAATACAACAGCTGTAATACATATTTATTTTAAACTTATTGAAAATGTGACAATAAATACAAATTACTCGAGTATAAATCTTAAACTAAGTTATTGACATCCAATTCTTCCTTTCATTATAAGCAGTAAATCTAAGCACTTAATTTACCTTACATAATTATATTGAGTAGCTAGAAAATCGCAAATCTAATGTAACGTAGCACATTTTTCTAAATTTATATGAAATATTATTGAGATGATTGATATTTAAAAGAAAAATACTTTTTCTTATTTCAACGTTTTTAACAGTGTCCGAAACGAACTATATTAATTGCACTTCTTTGCATAATCTGTTGCATTCAGATGCACCTCTAGATGCTTATCTGTTGCCGGGGTTGTCATACGAGTAAAAATAATTAAAACTTGAGATATTTATAATGTCACTCCAGGAAAACTTTGTATGATATAGGTATGTTTTTTTAGGTAATAATTTTGATGTAAAACAAAACATAGAAATTACAGACTTACAAACTGGCTCTGGAATGAAACAATATTAGATTTAATGATAAAAAGATATTTCTTAGGCTCAGGAGTGAAATTGTCTAAATAATTCAGACAGAATTTTCGAAGGATTTGTGTCTTCAAGGGACTGCCACCCTACCTTTTGTTAGGCCCTCAGGGACCTCCATATTGGAGGAGGTCATTCGAGAATGATTTGCACATTTGATTTGGGAACCCCTCTGGGGACACTCGCTCGCAAGAGCACAATTTATGGGAAGACCACACTTTCGACATGGTAGTCTGAAAGATGGAAACGGCTTGAGTCCTTCGGAAGCTCCACTGAGTGAGTACTAATTAAATTTCGTGGTGATCAACTCCACAATGGCGCGAAACGTTGTGGGTTCGTTCTTAACCAGGTGTTGGTTCTTTACAGAGTGACTCCTGCTCGAGGGAAGGGAGCGCTCCGCCAGAAGTCTTAGCAGCTTCCAGTGCGGTGAGCTAAAGTACAATTGTTTCGATTCTTCTCTAGCGGCCATAAAGGGCATCGGCTAATATATCCTTTTCTCGGTTTACAGGAGCCGGGAATTTAAATTAAATTTATTGATTTATTTATTTCATCATTTCAAAATCTTGGAAGTCAATTTAAGAATATTGTTTGGGAGACCTCCTGGATCGAGGAATTTAAGCACCCCATCTGCCTCTGCCACGTCGTCTTGGTACCACGTGCGCGGCCCCTGAGCTCTACACTGCCCTCCTAACGAAAAGTGCAATAACTAGAGTCAAGCTACTTTCGAGAAAAACGCGGTAAAAGATTTTAAATTTGTTTAGTTGATATCTCCAATATTACACATCCTATTGACTTGAAACTTTGACCAAAAAATAGATAATATTTTTGAGTTTATTTGTACGTACCTAATAATTATTTATTTATTTATTTATACTATAAAAAATGAGCAAACGCACTTATGCTTAGGATGGTCCAATACAGACATGATATAATTACAAGCCATAACTGCAATAAGTAGTCTACTTATTGCACTTATCGTTAGTAATTCAAGATATTACGATTATTTTAAGCAATTATAGTATGCTGCTGTACTGTATGCTTGAATCTTAAGTACAATAAGTAGTTTACTTATTGCAGTTTTAATTAGTAAGACGATGTGTTTAATTTTTTTTTCTATTATAGTTGTTGCAAAAGTGTATTTTTAACCGACTTCCAAATCTAAAAGGAGGAGGTTATCAATTCGGTTGTATGTTTTTTTATATTTTTTTATTTTTTATGTTTTTTACTCCATACCTCCGTCATTACAGGACCGATTTTGAAAATTCTTTTTTTAATTGGATGTACAGATTGGTCCCGTGTTTGTCAAAACCCAGTTCTGATGATGGGATCCATGAGGAATTGAGACAACTCCTCAAATCAAGCATATACATTAAGAAAGTTGACATTTGATGAAGTGGAACTGCTGATGATGATCAGAACAGAACTCTTCAACGACGCATAGTTCACGTGAGGTGATTTGTCCTCTTCGTTATGTTTATTGAGCAAGTTAAGTTTTTAAGCCACATTTATGCCAAGCTCGAGTTCTGAACATGGGATCCATGAGGTCGAGGGAACTCCTCAAATCTTAAAGGCATACGTATAGAGATTTTTGTATTTTCAACAGAAAATCAAGCGTTTACATTAAAAACTGTCGCATTTGATGAAGTGGAACTGCTGATGATGATTAGAACAGAACTCTTCAACGATGCATAGTTTGGCGATTTCGATTTTGTGGGTTAGGTTAGTATAGAACTGCGACCCTTAGAGAAACGAAGTGCTACTAGAAAAGTGGGTAAGGTTAGGTTAGAACTGCGACCCTTACAGAAACGAAATATGCTACGAGAAAAAGGTGACGAAGTGGATTACTATATCAGTTAAATACCAGCCAATAATGTATATATGGCATTTCAAACTATTTTGAGAAGTCGGTTTTTTTCTATTAAAGATTATATGACATAACATTACAATAACACAAGTAATAAAAAAAATAAACATTTATTTTTAGAGTCCTATTTCTGGTAAATAATACTAGTTTTTCATGTCTCACTATTGCAATTATATTTTTTTTTATTAGCCTATTTGAGTGTCCCACTGCTGGGCAAAGGCCTCTCCCCTTAATTTCCACGACTCCCGATTTGGTGCTTCCTCCGGCCAGTTGTTCCGGAAGCTGTCCAGGTCATCTCGCAGATCTATTAATTGACGTATCTTAAATTTCGAATCGGGCAGCATGTACACAGGTAAAATTTGACGAATAACAGCTTTTTAATAACTTCCGAAGTCAGTTTCTAAACTATGATAACCCGACGCTTACTTGTATGAAATGTCGTAACAAGTTATCCACTTACTGTAAGTATAATGGGCCAATGGTGCATTATTCTTACAAAAAGGTCGTAAGTAACATTACAGTGTTAGAGAGATACGACGTTTGGATGTTAAACGGTAGTTGGATATTATACATGCTTACATAAGCTCTTATAGGATATTGTTCGCCATAGTGTAATCATTTCATGTAGGCTGGGCCGGTGTAAATTTGCTATCAGCTTTGTACGGAGGTATGAATGTTGGATGAGCTACACTATTGTTATTTTATTTTCTTAGCCTATTTGTGTGTCCCACTGTTGGGTAAAGGCCTGTCCCCTGGTTCTCTATGACTCCCGATTTAGCGCATCTTCCGACCAGTTGTCAAGGAAGACACAGACTGGTTCAGACTTCAGGGGATAGGGATACGTGGAGAAATAAGAGGGAGGCCTTTGCCCAGCAGTGGAACAATATGGGCTCATAATAATAAATCATTAGGTACACCACATCCATTGTGTATGTGTCCGTCTTGCGTAAGCCGCATGTCCTGGAGCCGTATTCTCACTGCGATTACTGTTGTGCCTTACCCCGTCACGTATTCATAGTATTAAACAATACTTTAGGTAGTATAACAGAACTAGATACTATGCGCCACTTGCACCATTCCACTAACCCGGGTTAACCAGTTAAACCTGGAGTTACCATTATCACTAACACTAACACACTAGTAATATTAGACTACTAATAATACCCGGCTCCGCAGTTCCACACTGACTCACGAGGAGCCTGCGTGCCTTCTTCTTCGACCTGTGTAAATCCTTTCTCAGCGCACTTTATTCTAAGTTGAGGTACGCCACATCCATTGTGTGTGGGTCCGTCTTGCGTAAGCCGCATGTCCTGGAGCCGTATTCTCACTGCGATTACTGTTGTGCCTTACCCCGTCACGTATTCATAGTACGTTTTAAACAATACTAAAGGTAGCATAACAGAACTAGATACTAAATGTACCTATCCTTAAAAATGCAATAGATTTTTCACTAGTCCCTCAATAATAATGATTTTTGAAAACAATATCTAACCAGAAAAACCCAATTTTTATCATTTTAGAACATAGAAAATCATAATGTTATTTTTGTCTTTTTCTTCTTGTCTGTTACCTTTCGTGATTCTTCCCACGTGATGGTCTCATCGGAAGATCAGCGCTGGAAGCCACCAGCAACATGCTGAGATGGGGCCATTTCGTGGCATTTTAATCTTATTTTGTGTTTTCTTTTATATTATGTATTGTCTCGTTTGTTTGTGCTTACGAATAAATTATATTCTATTCTATAACGTTATCATGGACACTTTTAAAATCCTTCTACTATCCCTCTACATTTACCAAGTATCATTTACCAAGTCAAAAATCAATAAAAAATCAGACTTCTGAAATTAAAAAAAAATACTACAATGCGTTGTTTTTATCCCTTTTCTGTTTTAAATCCACTTCACGAAATATCGTAGGTAATAACTAACTTTACCAATAAAATTATTACCTATCATCACAATTAATATTGAGCTTGAAGCTATGTAATGATTATTATCTAACTCAATAATTTAATTACAAGCGAACAAATCACACCTAAGATAACGTCAGCCCGATCTAAATCAATAACCGCCGATCCTAAACCGGGCAACAGGTTTAGGCTATAGATAGACAGACAAACGATGTCCGCCGGCGATCGCATGGCGTCCGATAAGCGATAGCATCGCCTTAACGCACTCGGTTAAAAGGTCCTACTTGCGTCATAATACAGATGATAGCAGAGGGGTCAGTTGGCGAAAAAACGCTGGTGCTGTTTCAAGGCTCGGCCACGACAGGCGACGGCGGCAGAGGCAACCATAGGTTGGAGCGAGACACAACGATCGGTCATTTCGTTCCCAGCTATGGTTGTCGCCGCCACCGTCGCGAGCCGTCAGGGCGTCCGCTAGCAGGCTCGGGTGCACGAAGCTGGCTTACTTACTTGTACCATGGTTATACGATGCGTGCGATCGTTAAATCTTCCGTCGCAAGTTTCGCGCGACACGCCATATTTTATATTCCTTTCTAATTTCCTGGGTCCTCTTAACCCGCTCACCAGCTCACCGCGAGTGCGTGGCAATACTTGGCAAATTTTTCCGAAAGACATCAAGTACGGCTACCGCCGCCGCGGAGGATGGCTATATTCGCTAACGTCTGCGTAACTTACTTTCTATATATCTCGCTCGCATTAATATGCTAGTACAAGCGAGATGCATAGAAAGTAAGGTACGCAGACGTTAGCGGATATGTCAATGTCAGGTCAGTGTCAAGCTTGTGGTAACTTAGTAGGTCAAGTCAGGCCATCTCCATCGACTTCTGCCGTGAGGCTTGCACTATATTTCTCATGTACAGCTTGGCAAAATGGAGTAGAAATTAAAAAGTGGCAACACAGTAGTGTCGTCCCTTTCAAACCAATTTATATAAGAAAACGGGACGACACTACAGTGTTGCCACTTTTTAATTTCTTCTCTTTTTGCCAATCTGTACTCTAGTGTCCTATTAGTACTCGTAAGGAAACAAAACAATTTCTTTTGAAAGTGATCATTCTTCCCATATATAAGCTACACAGATGCTCTGAAAATGGAGCTTCGCAGCTGTTTGAACTATGGCGAAAGCTCTAATGCATGTGCTTTTGATAATAATAACCGTTACGTACGATATAACGCTAAGTGTACGTTTGCACCTAGCCTTACGTGCCTTACATTGTGGTCGCTCTACATTCGCGAAAAGACGTATGTAAACTCCTGGTTCACACATATGTGTTGTTTTTGAAATGGTGTGTTGGAATCTAGTTTAGAGGCTCTAGTAGTTGAAGGTATTAAAATGTCATGGTGTCGTATATCTTGGAGAAAAATTGCTTGTTAGTATCGTTAGGCACTTATTAGTTTATCTAATATATTGGTGTAATTAGTTTACGGCTGTACTAAGAAAATGAGGTTTCTTTAGCGTTTCACAGGTTTCGTTGTTGTCAAAAATAGTGGCCTTTGCTGTGTCGATAGATTACGCTTTTTTTGTGCATAGAAATGATTGCCAGATCATAGGTATAGTTTGTCAAAGGATTGTCTCATTTCAAACATAGACAGAATCATACTATCTCTGTCTTACACTAGTACTAGCACCCAAAAGAAAAGGATGAGTATAGTTTTTTTGTTCTTATTTACTGACTTTGGTTTGACCGACTACATTTGTCACTGCAAAATTTGTGCAGAGTTAGCATAGTCTGACTTTTACAAATGTTAAATAAAACTACCGCAAAATACAGTTTTATTTTTATAAAATAAAATATCATTATTTCAGAATATTAAAAATTCCATACAAGATTGTTAGAATCATATCATTACAGCTACATGTTAGTAACTACATTAAAATTAATCATTAACATTATACATATTTATAGGTAAATAATTGACACAATGTTTTGACAATTGACAATTAGATCAAGATTTATAAATAAAATAAAATAAATTGAAAATCATGAATATATAATTTTTGCAACACACATTTCAAGTTATTTGAGAAGACGGCGCGATTCGAGAAATGAATTAGAGGTTCACTAGATATGAAATAGTAAAGGTATGTGACGTTCCACGGCAAAAGGTACCTTATGGCGGCCGCAATAATATAGGATCGGCGTTAATAATAGCGTAAGCGCCAACCGCCATAAGGTACCTTTTTCCGTGGAACGTCCATATCTTTACTAAAATATAAAACAGTAGTTAAAGATGCGCGTAAAAGCAACCATCAACTACTGTACAGTGATCAATTTCCATAAGAGCCCAGATAAAACAAAAATACAGCCTCATTAAAAAAAAGGATAAACTAAAAAGCTTGTCTATGGTCCCACATTGTCTAATTTGGGTAAAACCGAGCGTTTAAAAAACAAAACACTTCCGTCCCATATCGAGTCGCTCAATCAAACGTGACTTTAGAAGAATCACCGTAAAGTTAAGATTTATTTGTGTCCCGTATGGTAGATAAAATCTAAAATAGATGCGGCACATTTTCAAGTACATACCATAAACTCAGGTAACTTTAGTCCACATACAACTATGGGCCAAATTCAAGTTCCAGTAAAATATGTATAAATATTATTAAAATTATGTTGAGTATCCAATATAGAAAAAGCATTACCGCAACCAACAACCAAATACGTGTAACGAGTACAAATCAAAAAGGCTCGTTAATAATCAACGTTACAAACTGGGCCATAGTTGCATTATAGGACTATAATTAATAAATAATAAATAATAAATATTATAGGGACATTCTTACACAAATTGACTAAGTCCCACGGTAAGCTCAAGAAAGCTTGTGTTGTGGGTACTCAGACAACGATATATAATATATAAATACTTAAATACATAGAAACAACCATGACTCAGGAACAAATATCTGTATCATCATACAAATAAATGCCCTTACCAGGATTCGAACCCGGGACCATCGGCTTCATAGGCAGGGTCACTACCCACTAGGCCAGACCGGTCGTCAAATTACCTGAGTTTACGTACGAGTAAGAAGCGATGATTCATATACCTACATATGAAATTTTTAATTAATTTTATATTACGATTTAAGGTCCGGTTATTAATCATAATCGAAGAAATACTTTATGCAAGTTCTGACTTTTTGTACATTATTGTGACCTAAGATCGATAAGATCACACGTTAAGATAAACTGTCAATCTAATCTGAGACACTAAAAGCTTTTTTTTTACCTGCAGATGAGCAAAAATTATATTAAGTAATATTATAAAAATGTGAAAATAAGTTTGTAAGCTACATACCTTCGACTAGTAGTATACTTATTAATAATTTTCTTTTTTGCTGCAAGACTACAGTCTTCCACAAATCTATGGTATCTAAAAGGAATAACATAGACCATTTCTATGCGGGTGCAGTCTTAATTTCGTGTCTATGTATGAGTGATGTATGATAAGGCTCCTGACCTAATTTTGAGTCTTCTTTTTACATTTTTTTGAATGACTTCTGTACCGAACCGAGGATTTAACGCATGACCATATAAATTAATAACGTAGTGCCGCATCTGATTTTTTTTATGAATCTAATATTGTATGGCTACCGTGACTGATGATCGTCAGGCGCAGCACACGTTCAACACGGCCACCGAACTCAGTCGATTTATAACTGCGTGGGAGTCGATCCAGTACATTTATCCTGGTGAAAAGAACTTATGTAACTAAATAATAAAGATTTAAGATGGTATTATATATATTAAGAACGGGTATAGTAAGTCGAAAAACGCGGAGGGCTGCGGCCCGCTTTCTGCGCCGGTCCGTCACCGTCAACGCAAGCTCCTGATGACACTCCTCGGTACGGAGTGAAATATGTCGAGCGTTTTTCGACTTAAAATACCCGTTCTTAATATATTTAATATGTCTGTGTCTAACGGAAGTTTTGTTATTAAAAGATTTAAGATGGTCCATATGAAAATTATTATATAAATATATAGACGCGATATTTAAAATATAATTTATTTATGTTGGGACAAGTATTTTAAACAAATGAACATACATCGGTTACTTATTATTAGTTATATGGACGTAAACATACTTATAAACAATTGTTACGTCTTACTATGTGCATTTGTTATACTGCACCTGGTAGTAAGCGTTCACCTTTGCTCATGGACACCTCCAACTCCAGAATAGTCATATGCGTTTTAGAAACCTGTACAAAGAACCCCATACTTTGGTATATTGGGAAAACAAATGTATTTTAATGTCCTGTTAAAAATCTACCTCTTACACAAGTTTTGGTGTCAAATTGATGCATGCCGGGTTCGAACCCATGTACTCCAGTTAGTGATCCTATTTCTATTTAATTAGTAAAATAGACGTGTAGCCTTTTAGGGGTCAAGAGATGAGGCGAGCCCTAAAAAAAGAGCTGTAAGGCTCGAGTCTTTTAGATCACTAACTCCAGTATAGTAGTCGCAAGCGCTCGGCTTGTCAGTTTCATTATAGACTTTATAGAGTTCACAACATTGTATGGGGCACACGTTGTTTTATGGAGGTTATCTGTCTTCTATATTCTCCAGCCTTTGCCAGTTTAAAAAAACCACCGTGAAGTAATAGTCAAGATTAACCGACTTAGCCTCAGGATGGCGCAAACGCTTATTAGGATTTATACGAGCATCCGAAGGGTTAACCGATCGAGAACAGCGTAATAATGGTTTTGAGCTCCCGTGCAATAAATAGCTTCTATAAAATTAGCTGGTGCAGGTAAATGGGATGCAATTCGGTGCACCTGCGAATATTGCGTAATATTGTAAGTAAATAATATGTGTAGAATCACTAGTATTTTACGTAGGTCTTCCTTGAGGCCGTAACCGTTTTTAAGGCCTGCAAGTATTGGAAGAGTGTAAACATAAGATAGATGTTTGAGTATTCTTAACTTTCCTAAATTCATTGTCAATAGAGGAGACATCAGGATATTAATTTTTAAACATTAGAATGTCAAGCATTAGAACGTTTACCTTACCTACTCCTTGTTTCCATAGCTGGCTGACTATGTAATTACAGAAAATTGTCATCTGTCTTTCCACTTTCGGTCTTTCCGGATTATTATTTGCTTTCTATGAGGCGATTCTTCTGCTCGTTTGCATATGAGTTGCTTATAAAAAAAGTACCTAGATATCAGATCGAGAAAGACGTTCGAGTAGATTACACTCTCTGGCCCTTAGCTTACTACTACTTTACTATATAGGGTCATTTTTGGACCGCTAGCCATATTGTGCGAGGTGATTAGGTAGGCCATACTGAACAACTTTTTCTATGGGACCAACTCCGAAATCACATAAAATTTTTTGGCCGTTTCATAGATTTTGGTCGAGTGGATGTCGACGTTTTCTATGGGAAGGCCAATTTTTTTTTTGAGATTTCGTGGTTGGTCCCATAGAAAAAGTTGTTCAGTATGACCTAACGTAGAAATACTAGTGCTCGACGTTGCACTAGTATTCGACATGGGCACTTTATGTCAAAGTGACAAGGATTAAATTTGAATACAGAAAAATTTTCGCCGTTCAAATTTAACCGATATTACTTTGACATAAAGTGCCCATGTCGAATAGTGCAGCGTCGAGCACTAGTACTTCTACCTTACCTAATCACCTCGCACAATATGGCTAACGGTCCAAAAATGACCCTGTATATGTAATAGTACGTTACTAGGTTAAATCCGAGTTTAGTTAAACTACTAAAGTTTTATACTTACCGTAACTGACTTGCCCTTATGCACTTTGCTGTTAACATTAAATGACAATTGCATTGTCTTTAAACTAATGGTTATTTAAAACCCTATTATAAAGTCACTTAACCAAACAACATTAGCGCAACGCAAACACCTATAAAACCAAATAAATGTCGCATAACTGCAAATAAACGTTTACCACCAGTTTTAATTTCATTCTCAGTATTAGGACTACAAAGTTATAAATGCCGTTGGTCAAATTTGGAATTATTATTCTTGATCTAATTCCACGCATGCTGCAAAATAGAATCCTATTTCCGTAGCATTAAAGATGATATTAGCTAAATTGTACAGAACGATACATGTCTGACAGTGTGAAGCAGAGGGCGTAATTTTTTCGCTATATGTCTTTCTATTCTTGCTTATTCGAGCGATAGAGAGGCAAATAGACGAACAAACGATAGAAATGGTTCGCTGTAGGCCCTTCGGAGGCTAGCCAAGATGACAAACAAAAGAAAAAATGTATCGCGATGACAGATGCTATACGAAAAGTCCCATGACTATTTCCTTACATTATGTTTAGATCGGCGTTTTCTATCAACGATTGCCACTTGGTAATACCCTCAGGTTTTTTTAAACAGTTGACTGTCGCATGCGTCTTTTCTCTACACGTCGACAGTGGCTCCACTCGCAGTATTAGTAAGTTTGCGGCCTCAAACTTCCATATATCAAGCTGTCAGATGGCGAGCCAATTGCTGTGTTTAGTGGTTTAGTAAGTGCGTCCAGCCCCACTCGAATTCCTGCGTTGCGCAAGGAAACGCCCTTAGGTACGGGCCTATTACGCTACCGGATCCTTGACTATGACTATCACTCGGCTGACGGAATCTAGGAGCGGGTAAGTGGTTTAGTGCCATACTGTGTTGGAAGTCGGACGTGTTTTGAATATGTGGGAGATTAAATGTAAAGGTCTAGAACTTAAGAGTACAACGAATCTAGCTGCCGACAAATAAATTAGTCCGAGTAGTAGTTTTACGTATACATAACTTCGATTAGAGTTACATTACTACCTGTGAGTTCCTGTAATTGGCTTCCTGTATCTACTATAATATAAACTATAGGTACTCACTACTACTACGTTGGCTCAGCTATCCAAAATGAAACTTGGTCTCCGACGCAAGACAGTGCCACTTTTCTCGGTCCTGTGCGACCTCTCGCCAATTATCGTTGACTCGAAGTTCACGCAGATCCGCCTCCACCATGTCGCACCAGCGATACCTAATAAAAAAAAAACAACGGGTTGCACTCCGGGAGTGCCGACAGAAGTGAAAACTCAATAACTAGTCCAAAATGTTTGCAGCACTATGTATAATTGACCCATCCTCCTTTCTATTGAAAAACTTTAGTTCCGAAATTGCTGGCCAGTGAACTTAAATTTGTAGCGTTAATTGTTAAAATTCGAATAGAAATTGTAAAGTTACCTTGCAGACCTCGCATCTAAATATATTTGGTCATGATATTTTGAGTTTTATTCACCAGTACTAGAGTTCACTTTTATTAGCGATTTCATCAAGATGAGACTTTATTGAATTATTGAATTATATTGGAGTGATATAAAGTTAGAATGTAACTGTGAGATCCTCGTATTTCAGCCCGTACAAGATTAGAACATTGAGCTTTATTGCTTAATATAAAAGTCCAGTTTTAAATAATTGACCTGATTATGATACGTTATGACTAAAGTTCTTTGGTGAATAACATTGTCCGTCACACATGACATAAGTCACGCAAGCGCCCTGCGCCGCCTACATGAAACAGCCGGCTCAGGCATACATTTTCGCCGTGCGGTAGAAAGAGAGGAGAGACGCCTTCGAGTTACGCGTTACGCTGTCCCGAGTTTATCATTTTTTCGCCACCTCAAAAAGTGCTCAGCGCCGCTAAAGAAGTTTTCACTTCAAAAATATAAAAGTTTTATGTTAATGTCACAGCTGTTGGATCTCCAAATAAATAAAATAAATAGAGATTGGGTATTTTGGGATCTAGTCAGACGAGATCGAGCTTTTTTCCTAAAACTGCATTAATTTATTTGTTTACAAACCCGGCCAAATACTAGCCGGTTCGTCAAATATTATGTTAGAGTCAGACCGAGCCTACACTGCATGGCATTTGCAATGACAAAATGTGTTAATGTCATCATTTTTGTCAAGTTTCTATGAAAATATGACGTTTATATTAATGACACTCCCTCATTTTGTTCTGTTCTAGTAGGTGCAAAGTTGGCTTAGATGAACTCTAGCCGAATTCTTGATCAATTATATTAGGAGATCTCTCATCTAGCATTATAATTGCTGTATAGTTGCATAGTCAATGGGCTTCCAACCTACTCAGCTATTTTTAACTCGTTTCATTTTATAACACCTTATAGACCAAAAATTATCATCCTTTAACATCATATTTTTGTATTTTTTCTCAAGCAGCATTTTTAAGGTAAGATAAAGATAAAAAATAGTTTATTCAAGTAGGCATATTACAATGCGCTTATGAACGTCAAATAAAACTATACCGGCTCCAACCCTACACCTCTGCCTCGAGAAGATTTAAATCCCCCCTCAATTGGAGGAGGGTATCCCAATATATTATGGGACCGGCAACAACTTTAATACTTTAAAGAGGCTTGCATCGTGTGTTTTTTTAGGGAGAAACAATGCTGCGTGTACGCATTGCTTCCTCTGGCCACTCGTCCCTATTACTTGCGCGCGCGTCGACAGGCGCGGCCGCGGGCTCTAACAGCACTATACGTCAACCTTTAACGAGAGATCGCGTAAAAAGCGTAGCTTCCAGGGTTTTAGCTTTGCTATAACATGGTTTATGGATAAACTTACCTATTGAAGCCTGGAGGTTTGATTGGTCAGTGGGAGTGCCTTTTTCCTGGGTCAAAATGAAAAATCGCAGGAAGACTGAAGGCGAGCAGGAAAGGGGTGAAATGGGGGCTAAATACTGTGTATATTATTAGGTATTAACAGAGAGGGTATCAAAAGCTAATCCTTATATCAAAGCGGAGACGATTTAGAAACCATATGAGGTTCTTCTAACGTGTGCTATTTATATTCAATGAGTAGGTAGGTGTACTTAAAAAGTTTTTTTTTTTTTTTAGGGGACATCTTACACAGATCAACCTAGCCCCAAACTAAGCAAAGCTTGTACTATGGGTGCTAAGCGACGATATACATACTTATATAGATAAATACATACTTATATACATAGAAACGTTATATACTTAAAAAGTTATATACTTTATATAACGTTATATATTTATATACATAAAAAGTTAGTTTCTTTTTTTATTGATACAAGTTGTAGATTTAATAGCCAACTGCAATATTGACCAAAAACTTTCTGGGACATTTTTGTCTTGAATAATCATTCATTTTAACTTTAGTACCGACATTCTATAACTAACTATTTAGATGGACCTACGCGTATCAGAATAGTATTTCGTTTCCTTCACTCATTCAATTAAAGGATAACTCACGTTAGACCTGTCTGTGTCAGGGCCGGAGCTTCCGGGGTGTACTTTTCTATGATATGACAGGTGATCACGTGATGCTTTCCATAGAAACCGATGCGCCGGAAGCTCCGGCCCGGACACGGCCCGGTCTAACGTGAGTCATCCTGAATTAAGGATTGCAAACCTGTCCAATTTTACATAAATTACTATCAACAAAACATACATCAAACAGCAAACTAACATCTACTACCTAAATAGATAGTTAACCCGTCGAACAAAACATAAAACGTATCACGTTTTACTTTCATTCACGATTACGACATACGTCAATCAAGGTGATATGGCCATTGATAACAAACCAATCAAAGGTTGCGCCGGTAAACTGCTGACATAATTATATTATCGCATGTAATGTAGAACTGCGACAGTTAAGAGGAAGGTTGCTCTGGCCTCGTAGACAACATGCCATTCGCTAACGCTCCGTAGCGAACGAAACGCAACTGTCACTGTCAGACTAATAAGGAAGAGTGATAGACACAAAGCGATTCGATGGCGAATGCAAGCGATTGTTGGCTAGGCCGGCTGGTGATAAACAGTATATATCTACTCTCATATGCGTCTATATGCGTTCAAAAACTGCAAATTATGGTCAGCATAAAGATAGACAGTTTTAATATTATACAACACATTTCTTATTGTGTAAATTACTATATTATGGGAGATAACTATAATAAAGGAGTCAGGTATAAATTTAAGGCAAGCCACCACTAATTTCATAATGATTTTTTTTAAAGATCTATCTGAAAATATTGAAGTATTGGAAATGATACTACTACAGTCAGAAATGTTTTCTATCAATAAACGAATGAATTCAACGAACTAGAACTACTACGAGTACCTACCTACTCGTATAGTAGTCTGACTAGCTCAAAAATGTACAACACGCATGTTGACAACGTCAAATATTGTAATGCCGCGCAAGAGGTTTGACATATACTCGTAGAATTATATTTTAGCCAGTAAAAACTTTTTCTCAAAAATGGACGGCAAAGTCGACTTTGCCGTTTAAAAAATAGGTTGCGAAGCGCGTAGTTTATGGTCAGTCAAAAATTAAAAAGTTAAAAACATTGCAGTCTCGATTTTGGGACTGCAATGTTGCATACAAATTCCATTATTTGTCGAGTTCCAAACTTTTTAAAAGTTGAAATGGCCATATCAAATGAAGGCACAGGCCCATTAAACAGCCAAACAGATCATTAGTACCGCGACTATTTAGCTGTCTCAAATAGGTTGGCGTATTTTCGGCAGAAAAATACACTTCTATTTTTTTATAAAAAAAATAAAAAGGCGGCAAAGCAAATTTTTTCAATTGTTTCTACTTTTTTCTGTGAAAATATATACGTAAGAAAGTTGCTTTTGTAAAATATTTCTATGATATTTATATTTCTTGCACCATTTTTGAGAAAAGCACTATATATGACTCGGCTGGAAGGCTACTTGCTGGCTTCGGATTCAATTAAACGGACTCCCAAGGTCGTCCGTTTAAAACGAATCCTCAGCCTGCAAGTAGCTACTTCCGAGCCTCGACAATAATGTAC
This sequence comes from Cydia splendana, assembly GCF_910591565.1. NCBI lineage: Eukaryota > Metazoa > Arthropoda > Insecta > Lepidoptera > Tortricidae > Cydia > Cydia splendana. The sequence continues at coordinate 14,390,800 of NC_085974.1, forward strand.
TATTATTGACTACTTAATCACAATTTAAAACCGGGTTCTTATTCAATGTTTCGGACGGGGGACGGGGTATATTTTATTGATATTGAGAAGGGATAACTTTCAGTGATATGTGTCAGATAGAGTGTTTTGGTTGGATGGAAGTCAATATTGAGAGCTTTATCTATATTTATTACGGCTCTGAATTAATTAGAATAGACTGACCTCCGCTTAATCCCGCTCCCTGATATAACCGCAGCGTTATTACGAATGTAGTGATTACGGTCGGAATGTCAGGCATGTATGTAGTTAGGTACTACACTAAGTATAGTTACTATAGTTACTGTGTAGTTAACACTAACTGCTCCGCAACTGTGTCATGGAGGTCGGACAAATCACTTTTAGTTTCGTTTTGTGGTTTTTGCTAAGAGTTGTGTAATTGGTTCGGGTAATAAGGTCCTTTTAAATTCATCCCCTTTTTAACTGATTAATGAAAATAGTTGTCAGTTCTTCTACATACTTAGATAATAATTAAACATATTTCTACATTTTAATAGCTAATTCCTACGTAATTACTTTTAACAATAAGTACGTAATAAAGTAATTATTTTGAATATCATCGATTGATTAGTTTTGGGTTTTTTTTTCAGAAATCTTCTTATTTGGAGGCTCTGTCAGAAATATTTTAGTTTGTTACCTACTTTTTCATCTGTCACCTACAAAAGTACAGGTAATCCAAATCGTGCCGTAGTTTTTCGCCGATTTTTATGTTTCTACATTTCTATTTAATAGAAAAGTCGGCTATATTTATTACCTTAGTCACACGAGACTGGGTAACTATTTTTTTTAATTAACTTTTTATAATACTTATAATACCTACTTTACAATGTTGCTCAAGCTGTAATCTTTACGATGATACTAAGTATATTAATGAGAAATAAACTACACATACTCCCTACGAAAGTACCTGATCTAGCCTCGATAAATACAAGTGATTTTAATTGACAATAAACATTAAACTACTTAGTTTACTTAAACATACGAGTTAATTTTCTTAATCATCATAAAGTAATCTGAGAATAGACAATCTAGTAGGACATGAGCTACAATGTTGGTCACAATAACCAGATATAGTTGGACCCTTAGAGCATTTAATAACTGAAGTCGCCTTTAAGAGCTTACCCCTTTGCCGAAAAACTTGCATAATTGTGCAGACTTTTGTATGGACTGACATGGCTATTTGTACGTTACGTAGAAATCATGTAGAAATAGAAATACATTGGACGTCCCCTCCCCCTCAAAATCGGCAGATTGTTTCGTACAGAAAATGACAGCTTCAGTTACTAAATGCTCTAAGAGTTGGAATTTGTATGTCTCAAAAGTGTTAAATACAATTAAGTAGTTTAGTTTAGTAAATTTATTTCATAATGATAAATTACAGTATAAATTATTCTTACGCTAATCTATATGAATTTACATTATGATCGTCAATAATTTAGCATGCAAACGTAATTATACAATGTCAACAATGATAATCAAATTACAAATTTATAATTTAAAAAGAAATTTGAGAACTATCGTCAAATTGAAAAAAACTCAATAAATAACAAAATACATGTCTAATATCTCATAATGATCGTCATACTAAAACTAAGAGCGGTAATCATAGGTAATAAGTTCAGAACCAATGTCAATCAATTTTAGATAAGCTAAGTATAATGTCAAATAGTTATTTCAATTTTAATTCCATGTATTCGTCCACTGAATATAATGAGTAAAAATGTTATTGTAAAAGTAAAACATATAATAGTATGTTTGTTATTGTGATATATGCCGTCGTGCATCAGTTATTTGGAGGTCAAAAATTACTTAATTTTTTTTTGTAAACATAATCTAAGCAGGTTACAGTATTAAAACATACCTTTGCTAACTCGGGGCACGAATAAATTATTAAAGTTTTTTGGCGTATATTTATGCATTTGCTTATTGGGAATCCTGTATTACTGTAAACAGATTCAATATCATGTCTAATAACGAGCCTCTTAAGGTAAAAAACTTTAATACTTACCATCACCTTAGTGTTCGTGCCCCGTGTTAGCACAGGTATGGTATTAAATTAAATTGATTGATACTCGTAAACTGCCTGGCAATATTATTACTTTGTTGTTAATTGTGAATCTACTAATCCTTTATTTCCGATTGCAACAAAAGAAACACACTTATAGAAATGTATATATTGTCGAAATGGTCAGGCCCTCGATGTATTAGATCGCTTTACAAGGTGCAACGTACTGCAATAAATCTACTTACAACTTTGTACCCAACTAGTTTCGTAATAAAATCAGTACGAAGACTCAAGAGTAGTAATCAAAAAAAAAAAAAGAAAATAGCCACAACCGAATACAGAACCTCCTCCTTCTATGAAATTGAAGTCGGTTAAAAATGACTTACAAACATACGAGTAGGTACTGCAATTATCTTATCCTCTATTACCGAGTATGTAAGAAATATACAAGTACTTTTCACATTCCACCATCTCGTAAACACGCTTAATGGGCCAACACGATCGATACATAGCTAATCGATTATAATAATCGACTCCTCGGGCCTTTGCATACTATTAATAAAACATATCATTCGTGTAATTTCCTCGGAGCGGGTTCGATTTGACATATCGGCGGGACCGTTATATAGGTTGATGGAATATGTCATCGGGAGGGCCGCGGGCCGCAATTATTGACCGCTGGCTTGATGCGGGCCCTGATTTACAGCCCCTGATGGCGGCCAGCGGGCAGTTTTAACATAAACTTTGTAAAGCAGAGCAGTTGGTAAACACCGTGTTTTTGTATGCCCTGTTTTGACGAAAGGCTTGTTTATGCATAAAGTATGGAGGGTTTACGCTCTTTTGGTGTTTAGTGTGTAAGAATGTGTAATGTGCATAATTATGAATTTCGTTATGGCTTTATTCGACGGCTGAACAAGAAGCGCTGTTATCTTTGAAATCAGATCGTTTGGATTTAAACAAAATAAGTGTCATCATCATCAAGTACTTCATTGTATAATAAAATCAAATTTATAGACTTGAAGGTTCGAAATGTTTTAGTAAACCTACTTTATTATTTCTGCAAATAATGTACATATCCATTTTTTTGAGTACTTAAGTCGGCACCGACCGGATCTATATCTGAAAAATCCCTAAAGTCTTTTCTCCTATCTTTGCATTCCCTAATATTGTTTGTCATAATGATCAGTTGTCCTAACACTAAAAACCCTAATTTTGGTTTCCCTAATTATTGATTACTTATCCTAATGTTATTAGGCAATTTAGGCATCTTTTCTTTTTTGCGAGGGTCGCAGTTCTAACCCTAACCTAACCATTTTTCAGAACCTTACATTATGGAAAAGAATCGTGATGACAATTGATCGTTAGGGCATGTGCCCATTAGGACAAACTAGTTAGGGCAAGTGACTTTAGGACTAACGTTGTTAGGGATTCAAAATGACACCCGCACTGACCGCACGACGGTTATCCCGGTCCTGAGCTGCTAGTCTCATCGAGAAGTTAAGTGTCGCGCGATCTTCCGAATATCGTCCACACAACAAGCCAGCGGACGCTAGGAGTTTCTTTTATCCGAAAGCGAGCCTCTCTACATTTTACTATAACAAAACTACTTTTATCTATCAACTTAAAAAAAGGTAATTACCTAACATACATTTGTATGAAATTATTTGTCAATAATCGTAACACTTAAATACTCGTCCCATAAACAGTACACGGGGCTTCCTGCGTTATTCACATCGGTCTAAGCCTTGATAACTTACGGATGTCACACATATCATGTGAAATTATATATCGCGCCGTTGGGTGCGTGCGATCAGGGCGGTTAGAGATGTGCGCAGCTTTTCTTGGATACCAGACAGTTTATTTGGTACCATTTTTAGGTGATTGTGGTACCGTAATATCACCCAAAAGCTCAACTCTATCAATATCTTCGTTCAGATGTCAATATTATTTGAATGTCGCAGTTCTTAGGCAAAATATTTTGAGTAAAAGAAAATAACGGGTTGCACTCCGGGAGTGCCGGCAGAAGTGAAAACTCAATGACATTGTAACAGTTTTTCGATCAGGTCACGTGTCCGTCTTACGTCTTAGGAATCTTACGGTCACGTGACCTGTCGCGAGTTTAACATTTTTTCCCCATCACAAAAAGTGCACAGCGCCGCTAAAGAAGTTTTTACTTCTAAAAACAACGGGTTGCACTCCGGGAGCGCCGGCAGAAGTGAAAACTCAATGACATTGTAACAGTTTTTCGATCAGGTCACGTGTCCGTCTTACGAAGCGTCTTACGTCTTACCTCTTACGCTGTCGCGAGTTTACCATTTTTTCCCCATCACAAAAAGTGCACAGCGCCGCTAAAGAAGTTTTCACTTCAAAAAAACTCGGGTAACTGCAAAAAGAAGATTGGTATTGATACTTGATGACTAGTTGACCTTGTGGATTATAGTTGTAGTAGTGGACTATACTTAGGTTGTTTAACGTTACCTAAAAATAAGGAATGTAAAATGTTATTTGGCCAATCATCGTAATCATCGTCAAATACTACTCAAATATCACTTAATTAAATTTTTTATAGGAGGCCAAAATAAAGTTGATAATTTTAATGACTTATATGCAAACTATGGCGTAGACGGAGGCTAGTAAATTACAACCTAAAAGTGAACTCCTTGGTACCATCTATATCGATTTGGCCACATCCCTGTATCGATAATTCGATACGCTCCGAACGATTACCGGCACCGAGTGATTTATTCGATAATGATCGTCCACTCGCGGAACACAGAAGTCATGTGTTGTGTAATTATGGAGCCGGGGTGAATAGCTGCCGTACCGGTAGGGGATCCGATGGATGTGAAATGTGAATAAATTTAACTAGTTAGATTTCGCTATGTATTACATATTAGGAACATATTCCTAAAGTCAACTCCATGGTACCAACTATATCGATTTGGCCACATCCCTGTATCGATAATTCGATACGCTCCGAACGATTACCGGCACCGAGTGATTTATTCGATAATGATCGTCCACTCGCGGAACACAGAAGTCATGTGTTGTGTAATTATGGAACCGGGGTGAATAGCTGCCGTACCGGTAGGGGATCCGATGGATGTGAAATGTGAATAAATTAAACTTAGTAATACTCCGTATTTGATGATTAGGAAAATATATCCGAATGAAAAAGTGCTGCCTAATGAACATAATCGTACTGAATGTCAAGGCATTAATAGGTCGGTCATACACATTTTATAGTAGGTACGCTTAACTCGTTCGCGTCTTTTCTACAGACATTCCAAAGTTAAGTGAATCAAAAGCTAATTTTTACGCTGCATCCTTACAGGCGGGATACATTTTTTATTACTTGAGACTCAGAAAACTTTTTTTCCAACTAAAAGAAATGATTAGACTATGCCCAGATGTTTCGCTTTACGAATCATATGTAATTGCTGTTTACATAGTACGATTTTTTTGTGTAATATCTCGTCTTGTTCGCAAACCGTAAATTTTCTTGTAGTATTTGTCCAAAATCGTTGTAGTTACTCGGGAGGATTGGGTAAATATTGTCCAAACCATATGCTATATAAGTAAGTATTCGGGAATATAAGTAAGTAGGCACCAGAGTCATTAGTTTTTATTGTATTGTCCACTGAAGTGACGTTTATCTAAAATGTTTGAAGTTACCATGATGTGTATTTTAGTTTTAAGTTTAATTTCTGGCGATGTTTTACCATCTAGGTGCTTGTTCTAACACGTTTAAAGAACTCAAATCTAGTGCAAAAAACTAAGTAACCTATGAAGTCAAGTCCTCAGATGTGGACTTCAAACACTCGAGCTTTCACAATCACAGCACTAACAATACCTACTTAGCCATCTCTAATACAACCTTCTCGAAGCCCCTTTTAACCAAAAACTGTAAATAGAACTCCAAACAAAGACCCTAACAAAACGCGGAAGCCATTTAAGGCTCACAGACACGCATTCGTACCACTTTCGCGAGCCAACCGTGCGAAGCGGCCTTAGTAATCTGTACCTAACTGGATTATTGGAAACATATTGAACAATAATAAAACGGTAGTCGATCCACGACTTGGAATAGTGGAATGGTGAGTGTTGTAGAGGTGCTGGATGAGGCTTGTTTGCAGTGGAACATTTTGGAAGATGTATCTACCAGGGCTCGGAACCGGTTTTTCTTTTAAATCCCGAAATAGCCCAATACATTTAGTTATTTTATCCTCTTTACGTAGGATTTAATCATGTGTTTAGGTAACAACTTCGTATTATTAGAGTGTCCCGTTAAAAATGAAATAATAAACCAAAGAACTAAAAAGGACGTAACAATACCGGTATTTTTTGTATGAAGAAAAAACCGGTTCCGAGCCTTGGTACTTGGTATCTACCGTACTCGTAGTTCGGAAAGTGGTCAAGCTGAATTGTTATTGGGCTGGATATGTCTGCCTTGCCGAGTGAGTTGTGGGCCAAGATCGCCACAGAGTGGCATCCTTGCTCAAAATTGAGATTTGGCATACCACGTCGGCGATGGCGAGACGAACTAGACTCCTTTTTAAGATAATGGCCATAGACTACAAAACCGGGGATAACTACTGTAATATTTCACATAGGGTTAGCGTAGTATATAGCTTTAACTCGAAAATATTCCTGATTTGATTTCATATGAATAAAAACGAGTTCAAAAATATTATGAAATTAATATTGATAATATAGGTAATAATAATTAATTTTGATCGCACTCTCGTAAATATATATGCGTTTACTCGAGACTGAAATGCTTCGAAATTTATATATGTAGGTACATATATTTATTTAAAACTTTATTGCGCATAAATAAGTACAACAGGCTGACTTAATGCATCTAGGCATTATCTTCCTGTCAATATTTTAGTGTATTGTAGTGCACATTTTTGGTCTAAATTAAAGGCACTTCCAAATAAACTACATCTCTGTAATAAGATGTGATTTTCTAGCTCGTGCAACGTGACGTCGGGAAAACGAAACCTCTTTTGTAATGAGCGATTATGACTAGACTTTTTTTCGCCAAAACTACAATCGCTTGCGAAATTCGCGACGAATTCGCTTTTGTCAAAATTGTCGAAACTGTGTTGATGCAACTGCGCTACGGGGGGTGATAGTTAGTGTTTAGTGTGATCTGTCTACCTAGATTTCTAAAATACTTAGGTCACAGATTTTTCTTTCACTTTCACTCGTGTAAATTTTACCACTTTCAAAATGGCTGTGCGTATCAGACCATGCACAATGGAGGGTTCCGTACGACGCCTACTTTTATACCTACAAGACAAAAATATATCAAAAATGTAAAAAAACAACTTGCATAAAAGTAGTAAACTTTTTTTAAAACGAACAAGAGTTATCACAAAAATCATTGAAAAAATTAAAAACAAAATGACTGTCATCGGAGTCAAATTAAAAATTGAAGCAATACCAAACAAAGTAAAGTGGTCATACTTTGCTCCTTGGTGTGTAACAATGCTCCAATTAAAAAAAGGAGTTAACGTCTAATATATTCAAACATTATATGTCTATATTATTATTTACATACTCAGATAAACGAAATTATATAATACTTATATTGAATTGCTACGTTAGTTATAAAATTAATCTCTCTGTTTTGTCGGGGCCTATTAATTTGGCGCACAATGGGGTAACTTTGCACCGCTAAGTATACTAAAGGTCGCAGCAAAAATACCCTTAATAATAGGTATCTTGTGCTCCTTATTCACAGCTTCGTTTTATATAAAACAACATTTCATAAAGTTGATTTACCGATAAAATATGTGACATATGATATTCTTCTTAATATACAATTAGTAATCAGGTACTTGCGTCTGTCTTGTGTATGTCTGTACATCTGAATATTTGGTAATGAACAGTTTAAAAATTACATGAAATTGGAGCAAATATTGGAGCAAATTAGGACCATTTTATGAAGCTTGCCTATGACGTGACACAAAGAAGCAATTCACTATCTCCGTATTAATGCTCAGCCACTCAATAACACAACACAATGCCCCATAAAAACCAACACACTGATACAGTATCAATCGTATCAAAAGATTCATAAATAAGCGCGCGCGCAATCGCGATCGCTTTGTGGTGACAAATCGTGACAAATTGACACATTGCATTGACAACGGTGACATTTACTGACACTTACACGGGTCTGTGTCAGAGGCTAGATGGATTGGATAGATTGATTTGAGTCAATGAATTTAGATGGCTATTTTTACTAAAGTTTGAGCAACACTGAGTTGAGGTAGAAAATTGAAAAATGGAAGAGCGTTATGGCTCCTCTGCACGATGGGCCAACGCCGGCCACTCCAAGGGACGCATTTATGCGTTAGAGGGAGCAAGTGATATTGCTATCTCATTCTACCGCATTGCTGCGTCCCTTGGATTGGCCGGCGTTGGCCCATCTAGTAGAAAGTAAGGCATTCTACGGTCATTCATAATCAGTTCGTCTTTTGTTTTGATGTTTTAGCCAGTGGGTATTAGTGACCCTGCCTGCGAAGCCGATGGTCCTCGGTTCGAATCCCGGTAAGGGCATTTATTTGTGTAATGAGCACAGATATTTGTTCCTGAGTCATGGTGGTTTCTATGTATTTAAGTATTTGTATATTATATTTATCGTTGTCTGAGTACCCACAACACAAGCCTTCTTGAGCTTACCGTGGGACTTACGGCTCGATTCGGAAAATGAATTAGATTTCTACTAGACTTCAACAGGTTACGATATGGATAATTTAAAGATATTTGTAAGATAGATATGTCAAATTTGACGTTTCCGCGATTCTGGAGGTCCTCTTGAACGATTTCGACAAGTTATGACTTAGATATCCAAGTCACATCTAGTCGATATCTAATGTAGATCTAGTTGATCTCTAAATCGTCTCAAGATCTTGTGATTATCTCGAAATCCGAATAGGCCTGTTAGTCAATTTGTGTAAGATTGTCCTTATAATATTATAATACATAATATGTCATAAAAATTAGATTATATTTTATCACCACATTTGTTCAAAAACTGATGAGGATGTTGCATTTTATCCACATGTGTGGCAAAGTAATCAAATGCAAATGTTGAATTGTTTCCTTCTGTTTGCTGGTAGAATTGACTTTTAATGACGATTTTGAAAGATAAATATTGAATTACAGTAATTTTGAATAGATTTTGTTTGATATTTTACAGTCAATATGTTCCTTGCCTTGGTGTGGTGAACAATTTTGTTTTCACCTCAGCAGCTCGAACAAGGGTACTTTGCTTCTTAAAAACAGTGAGCAAAATGCGATTTTGCTCACTGGGTCATTTTGTCTCACTCAGTGAGCAAAATGCGATTTTGCTCACTGAGTGAGACAAAATGACATTCAAGTGACCTTTATAGTCATTTCAACATGCGGGGTCTAATACAAGTTCGATATACTTGGGTTCTATTATCTCTGTCCCTCTAGGTATGTTCTCACTGCTTAGGGTGAAAAAAATTGTGTACTACACGAGATCAAAGTTATTTACATCTCGTGCGCTTTTGAATCCCTTACTACGCTCAAGATTCTAAATAGGATTCACTCGCTACGCTCGTGAATCTATTATAGAATCTTTCGCTTGCACGGGACTCAAAATAAGCACTCGAAGAAATATCAAACTTTGATCTCTTGTTGTACAAATATTCTATTTTCACTCGGTGGCAAAATTTGTTTAACCCTCGTGCCTTGAATTGAAACCCTCGCCACGTTCAAGATTCCACTTTTCGAACCACTCGCTATGCTCATGGTTTAATTTTGGAATCTTTCGCTTGCTTGGGTATCAAAATCCATGTTAGCACGAGAGGTTCAACAACTTTGCCCCCTTGTAAAACAAATAACTATTAACAGCATAAAAAATGTTATAAAAAAAAAAATGTTATGACGTGAAGTGGCGAAAGACAGGGGAGGCCTTTGCCCAGCAGTGGGACACAATATAGGCTACTAAAAAAATCCTTTAAAAACAAATCTAACATATTTGGCATGTATTTGGCCTGCAAGTATCAATCATTATGGCCTTATAATTAATCTCGTACACTACAAGTAGCTTACCCTAGACTAGACGGGTGATTGTACAACACTGCAATAATATATAATCAGTTAATGTGTACGTCTGTAATGACGGCCACATGCGGCTAGGGCTGGTAGCAGGGGAGACTGGGGATATTTGTACCTACATTAAATATAAAATGACAAAAAAAATTGTAGATTAATTGTCAGTTTACAAGAAATGATTTAAATAAGCTATTTCTTGAATATTTGCATTATTCTTCTGTAAATAATTTTGTGGGTGAATTTTTCACGTTATTTTTTTGTTTAGTCGTGCTATAAAATATAAAAATGTAATAATAACTACCTATTTAGAAAATTGCATACCGTTTTTTTAGGCAGGCGTCCGGTTTTTTACCCCATAGCTCAGTTCTTAGTCCATCGCTTTCACCCAATAACCTAGTTCATTTTAGATTCCATCAACTCTCAATAGTCCTTACACCCTGGCGGGTGCTGCCTCTGCGTGCGTCCCATGACACGGGCAAGGGCAGCCTCCGCTCGGTGTACCCCTTACATTTCATTAAAGTGTCAAAAGGGCCTCTACGTGTTGGCTTCGGCTCCGCGCACGCCTCCCAAAGGTCCGGAACACCATTGTTTCGTGATGGGAAAGACTACCTATTTATATGTATAAAAAATATATCAATAAATAGTAGTATTACAATAATAAAATAATGATCTGGATTTATAAGCGAGAGTTCATTTAACATTTATCAACTCATATTTACTAAACACAGTTACATATTGAGCAATACTTCCATGGAGCATTAAATTTATTGAAACATTAAACAAATAAATATAAATATTGTATAAAAACTTATAAATATTATATACTTATACTTATACTGCTAGACTCTTTCTTAATTCTAAATATTGTAAGTTATTGACTGAATTGTAAATTTTATCTTTGTATTTTATTTTTATCTTATAAATCTAAAATATTGTACCTAATTAATTGACTGAATTTGTAAATTTTATCTTCCTTGACATTTTATCTGTTTGCATGTTTTTTGTAATGTTTCTGACATGTATATATTTTTCTAGTGTGAGAATTGGTGTAGTACTGTAAGCTTGCACTTTATTAAATAAATAAATATATTAAATAAACTAAAAGTATCTAACTATTTTAAATTAATAAAAATAAAACATCCCTAAACCTAAACTACAATAAAAAGTCACCCCTCGGCAAGGTCCCGTAGACGCTGACAGCATTACCTCGCAGAATTGCAATGCTTAACATTAACATTAGGTTTTAAGAACTAACCATATTAATATTCATGTAGTAAACTAGACATCAGCCCCACAAACTAGATACTTACCGATATATATCCAAATAAAATCAGCATTATCAGTACACATTATCAACAACCATTTGTGCACTCATTCAACTGCCAATACCACTGTTAACTAACCCCAACCTCCCCACCCAGCTTACCACTTGACACAGTTCCAACATAATTGTAGCAATTACCTACACCACGACGATTTCTGACATCGACACGTCGAAACATATCCTCTTGCGCAATGATTGAGCCATTCATATGTAATCAGAACCATTTATGCCACGTTCACTCTCCTCTGTTGGCCCTTCGGGCGGCGATAAATGCCACAAATGTTTAATTTGCTGTTTGCTCTAGGCTTTGTGTGAGTTTCGAGAATGATAAGTGTGGATTGTAATGTAGTGGACTGTAATTTCTGTAGTGTATCTAGATCTGAGTAATGAAATCACTCCAACAACAGCTATTAGTTTCCACCAACTTGTCTTATAATAAATGTTATTTAAAATCGCGGAAGAGTGTCATTTGACAGAGCCTATACGCTGTATTTTTGAATAAAAGTAACAAAATCTACCCTCAAATGGCTCCTTTAGCCAGTTGAGGGTAGATTAAAACATTACATATGATCAAAATAATGTAGGTTAAAGTCAGGTCGTTCAGTGACTGATCCAGGCGCTTTTGTATTTGGTTGGTTAACCAATAAATGTTATAACTACCTGCAAATGTACAAATTGTTTGTTTACTTTTATTTAAATACCTAAAGATATAGACATAGTAGTAGTGATATTTATCTGGATGAAAACGTTCTGAATTATTTATTTGAGCCTCCTAGCTCCTATCTGTACGACTTGTGTCCTACAGGTAGGCTCAAATGAACTTTTGAATTTCGTTCTTTTTAAATTTATAATTGCAAATATTGATATCAAGCCGTCAGGAGAAACATCATTGTTGTCTGCCAAGGAGCTATATCATTAAAAAAAGATAAAATCATGTTTATGATTGTCGAAGCGATTAATCTTTTCGATATACAACACTTTTTTAGTCTAAAGTACTAAAACTCGGTAACACCTCCAATAAAAGCAGTTTGAAATAATCACGCAGCGTCCAAGTATTTAGAAGTTTACTAAATACTTGGCCGTTAATCTGAACGAGTGGTGGCTGGTAATTATTTCCGACAAAAACGGCCTGATTGCTTTCACAAGATGGCACAATGGAGCATGAAATGAGCTACCACCGGGTTACGCATCGTCGTTACTGTTGGTACTCGAACGCTTTTGGGACGAGATTGGTGTGAGTTTAGAATATAGACTTTTGGCATCACATGATTTACTTACATAGAAAGAAAAGATTGACTGATAAAATGACCAAAGGAACTTTCAAATTTAGGAATGAATGCCACTTACAAAATTAATGTTTGATATTGGTTAATGTTATAACGTGGCGTACCTTGGGAGAGGCCTATATCCAGCAGTGGACTGAAACGGGCTGATGATGATGATGATGAATGTTATAACAAATGGTAGATCTTTCGCACTTTTCTAGTTTTGTAAAAGAAATCGAAACATGCCGAGCGTTTATTCGAATTAATAAAACGTGAGTAACCCGTTTAAAATAAATAACTTGTGACAATTTTACCCCATATCACCCAATTTTTTATAATTGTTCTATGGGAGATATTACCAGGATATTATCAGTTATCACCGTGTATCTGTATTTTAAACTGACTAATTTGAAAGAGGCTTGTAGATACTCATAGTCATATCAGTCAGTTAGGCCTAGCACAAGATTGGAGCGACAGTATCTCGCGCGGCTAGATAGACTACCCGTCTTTTTCTATGTTAATAGAACAGGGACGGGTAGTCTATCTCGGTCGAGCTAGCACATCATTGGCGCGGCAGTATCTCGCGGCGAGATAGACCGTCCCTCTTTTATTAAAATAGTTAGAAAAAGACGGATAGTCTATCTCGCCGCGAGATACTGTCGCGCCAATCACGTGATGAACTCTTTAAAATATTTCAACGGAATAAACTGGAAATAAAACCTATAGTAGCGGCCTCAAGTTAACAATAACAACACGAAAACGTAGTGTGTCCGTTCATCTATGCAACTTTCAAAACGTACCAAATAAAGTGTCAATTCCCTTTACTAAGTGTGTTTTGCACCATAATTTATCAAGCTATAATCAACTGTAAAATAAACACGATAAGGTAGACTTTTCTTTGAAGAAAAATGCATTTTTTTGTTTCCCGTGCATTTGACGCTTGCTTCAATTGAGCCAGCAAATTGCAAAAGACACAGTTTGAAAGTATACCGTATTAAAGCAATATGATTATGCGTTTATAGGAAAAGAGGCCTTATGCTGATGACTTAAGACCTTGCTAGTATTTAGGTTTTAGCCTAGGTAGCCTAAAACCGTACAGTGTGAAATTAAATATAATTCGTCTGGCGTCTGGGTTTTGATTACCGACTGCAGACATAATATTATGTAACTGTATTGTGCATAAAAGAATATTCAGATAGATCAAAAAATGACAACATCTAATCAACATAACATATTTCTTTTAATTTTTCTTGTACCGTCGGTTAATTAAAACCAAGTTATAATAAGTTTACATTCAAAATAACTTTCTTACCATTTTAGCCTTGTTTTGTACTCATGTGTAACTGTCATAGACTAGGAATCCTCTAGACCGAGTTTAGAGCAATTATTTCATGTAACCGATGATGCCAAAAATGCGGAGGTGCGCGGGACGAGGTGAGCGAAGTCCCGTGCCGTGATTGGTCCGTTCAAAGACACGGACGTAAGGAATGCAAATCGGTTATTTTTTGTATGGAAATAACCGCGGTTTCGGTTAAAAACCGATTATTTCCATACAAAATATAACCGATTTGCATTCCCTACACGGACGTCACACAAAGACACTTTCGACTCGAACATGGAGTAAAATTACCGTATGCGTGGCAGAGGGGGTAGCGTGACTATGCTCAGTCTGGTAACTGTAGTTAAATAACAGTGATTTAACCGTTTTGCAAATCTTTAAATGACATTGAAATTTTAAATATCATAATAAGGGGACGATTACTTCTCCATACAATCGTAGTCCACACTTTTTTACACAATTTGATGTATTTTGAACACAGCTCGTTTTATTTTTTCGATTTTTTTATTATTATAAGAGTTAGGAGCGAAAAACGAGTTCCATTCAATTTTTAATTTTAAAAGCTGATTCATATTTATTTATTTATTATTATTTATATGAGCCTAGACTCTAGGCCCTAGAGTGTCCCACTGCTGGGTAAAGGCCTCCCTCCTCCCTTTCCACGTATCCCGGTCTTGACCCGTCTCCCACCAGTTCCTGTTAAAGGCGTCGAGGTCATCACTTATTTTTTTTTTATTCTATATGTGGGTCCTACTACTCCTACTGCTGGGCAAAGGCCTCCCCTCTCCGTTTCCAATCCTCGCTGTGCTAAACAAGATCCCGCCAATCCCGCTGGAATAATTAAAATCGAAAAAAATCAGACGAGTGGGCATAGATTTATTTATTTAAACTTTATTGCACAAAATATATACAACAATGTACAAATGGCGGACTTAATGCCAAATGGTATTCGCTACCAGTCAACCATAGGACCAAACAGAGATACCTACAATAGGGTATTTTAGTATTTTCCTACTAGTCAAATCAGTTACTTTTTAACAACTGTCAAAACGATTTGCTACTATGGAATTTATATGAAACATTACATCGTGACGTCACGGTAAACTCACCTACTTTTTATATTTCTATCCGATTTATTAAATAGAACTTGTGTTTAAAAATAACTCCTATTTGTGTTTTTCTAATAATTATCTGGTGCTTTATTTCATGCATGGTGTAAAATAATTTATTTTAAATACAGTATAATACCCTATTGGTGCAGAGAGTGAAATATATTATAGATAGATAGATGTAGATAGATGCGCTTAGATGTAGTTCACATACATCAAATTGTATCAAAATATCTTCAATAACGTTGATAACCAAAGAACAAAATGGGGATTAGGTACGTTTGTATAGAAAGGCGGTTTCGGGGCGGTCGTCTACTTTCATCTTAAAGCTCTACTTCACAAAAACCAGGCATCCCACGTTTCCTTCAAAAATAGTCATGCCACTAAAATAAGACTCTGGGAACACCGCCACCCAACCGCGACGCTCACTCAAGCGTCCGCAGTGTGTTAAATGACTTTGAAAAACTTTTGACATCATTTCACGTCGATCAATGACCATATGTTCACATTGCTTCTCAAACACAAGCGAGTCAAACTCTCAAACTAACCAGTGTAACGTTACATACTAATCCGTAAGAACTCGGAATGTGCCCTTGTACTGGTTTAGCTGAGTGGTGAGCTTGGTGAGCGATTGGAATGGCATTTGGCCGGTGAAAGAGCGGAAAAAAGATGAATGCAACTCGTTTTATGAATGAAATAAGATTTTTTTGAACCGCGACGAATACGTGCTTTCCTTTCGAGGTAGACGTGCATTCATTTTCTATATTTTTTCAATGTGGTATCAGGTTTCAAAATTCAAACTTATATTGAGGGGGATTAGGTATGAAATGGAATATCGTAATGTCATGCGTGGAGTCAATGAATCATATGGTCAGAGCTTCCGGGGTTTGATTCGGGAGTTTTCAATGTGGCTTTTTAATACGTTAGACTCTGCTTTTAACATTTAGTATCGGGGCATCCAATTTTCTCGAAAAATAAACGACTTAAGTATGTTTTGAGGACTTAATTAAAACTGTTTACGGTTTATCTACGACTGAAAATCGAGAAAACATTCAACAGCATTCAATAGCGTATTTCACAATACGAGGGAGATACGAGCAATCCTGGATAATATCCATACGGAAAATTGAATATGCGACATCTCTGTAAAGGCAGATTACTCCGGACTTCATGACAATGCCTACTCACAACTTAAATACCAACTAGATTAGCCTAAGACACAAATCTTACACTAATCTGTTGTATAACACTTTGTAACTCTTTGAAAACATGTACCTAAAGTTCACTTAAAAAATTAAGCGAGTCAAATTAAGTTAAACCTACAATGAAATCAATAGAAATCGATACACTGAAGCACCCTAAACCAAATTAAGTAGGCTCTTTAAATTTTACCCCTAGTGAGCCTATTCGAATCATATCCAAAGTATTTTAATATCAAAAATTCTCTCCAGCGCACTTTCTTAACTAGAAACTTTAAGCCCCATAAAACTTTTCGAGCGAGCTCTGCTCCACATAAGTTTTACACTCTCTTATAGTGCTGCTTTGCCAACACGAGTTTGCGGTTACACGTTTCAATTTTGATACATATCGATCGGACTCTTCAAGCGAATTGTAATGTTGCTGACCGCATTTGTAAGTTGGGTAAAGTAAACCAGGCGTAAAACGTTAGACTGTTGTATGGCAAATAACCATAAAGGGTACTATAGTGAGTATTCAGCTTTATTTCGCTTTGAGTGCTATAAAGGGTCGTTTTAGGGTTAGTGGGCATTTGGAGTGGATATAAGTTTGCCGAAACGACTTTAGGAATTGATATTTTGTAATGTTGTGTAAAATGCTCTTAACATGGTTTAGGTACATTTATAGCGCTGTGATAAGGTGGAACTACTGTGGAGTTGATATTTGCATTTAGTTGATCTCAAGTAATGACAGGCTTATGGAAAAGTAATTTATGTCAAAACATGCAGTTACACTATCAGATATAACAGGAGTAGCTAAGGCGCTCACAAATATCTGAACACGCTTCTATTGTCAGGACGTTAGTGTTAAGTGTTATTTATACGTCATAATTTCATAAAAGTTTGACATTATAAACAACACTTTGCACTGCGTGTGCTATCCTATTTATTATGTGCCATAGAAAAGTGTGTACCTATAATATGTTTCCACGCCCTTGTAGGGTCCATGCTGTACTCAATTAAACTTAAACACCTTTGTAAAATACCATGGATGCAAATGATTATGATTATGAAATTGTTGCAGACTTTTCTTGGTCTAGCTCTAGCATAAAATGCAATTTTGTAATCAACACCACACCTGTCCAAGCTCAAAAACATTAACCCAACACATATCTGGTCTATTCTCTTAAATTATGAAGGAATTAACCATGTACCTAGATCTTGATAGAGCGTGTTCGCCGTTTCGCGTCGCCATTTGCAATCGTCGTCCGAGATCGAACGTACTTGTAACAATGAGATCTTGTCACACACGTGTTGAAGGGGCTATTCTGGAAAGGTTTCGACATGTAGATTTGCGAAATGGTATAACTCTCGCGTCGAATGATGCGTCCTATGACAGTCTCTTTTGGTTGTGCGTAAATTAAACAGGTATTGAAGAAATATGTTTTTATTTTTACCCCAGTTTTATTACTTAAATGATAAATTTCTAAATAGATTAATGTGCTAAACTAAAAAAACTTGTAGTAGTAGTAATAGCACTTAATCACTTTATTGTACACAACACAGATTTACATAAAATTGAGAGAAATAAAGGTACAAAGGCGAACTTATCCCATAAGGGATCTCTTCCAGCTAGCCTTCGAGTAGATGAGGAGAGAATTCAAATTAGATAGACAAACTTACGGAGTCCCTTTGGTCGTGTTTTAATTTATCGCCACTCGTTTCGAATTTCCTCTTTTCCGCACTTGTATCATAAATGACTATTTTAAGGTGATACTGTTTTTATTAATATTCAGTTGGATAAATTATGTGATACTGTTTTTATTAATATTCAGTTGGACACATTATTTATTAATGTTATTGCGTTGAAGAATTTTGACAAATCAAATCTTTAATTTTATTTAAGTTTGTAATTTTCACATATGTGGCTTCATGATTTCATGAATTTAAAATAACTAAGTAGGTACACAACTTAAGAGTTAGCCGATTTTGTAACCATTCTTGTGTATTTTTAAATAAATTCGTACAAAATTATATTTCAATTTTCTACGTAATAAGTACTTACCTACCAGTTAATTATAAGATTTATAAGCTAAGGATAAAATATAAGAGTTTGTACATTTGGTTACTTACGTTTTTTTTAGTAACTATGTCGTTACTTCTTTTTTTTTGTGACGTGACACGATCTACGACTAATCGCATATGATCTAATCAGGAATAACAATCCTTGATAAGTACAAAACGACAATCAAATGACAACGACAATGCCAATGCAAATAGTCAGGTAACTTTTTGTAGTTTCTGTGTTATTACGTTTGGCGTTTGACCGGTTGTCATCGTGGCTAGGCCCCTCTAGGATACTCTCGACATTACCAGACATTACACTCCCAGAATAACCCCCAATACACATTGTCCCAGCTCGAATGCAACTCGCCCATTATCACTAATTGCCATCGCTGTCATTTTACGGTTACGCATTAGCATTATAGCAATTTCACTATCGATACGGCCGATCTGAGGGCGTACCGCGAACCACGTTCGACGTGTTGCCTCTCTGTCGCACTTGTAAAGTCGTACGTAAGTGTGACAGGAAGGCAACACATCGAACGTGGTTCGTGGTAGACCCTCTGTTACGAATGTCCTGGGTTACGTAATAGGGCTTATTTGTGCATCGCTTTTGGTTTTAATTGTTTTACTATTTAACCTATATTACGAAACGTAAAATGACATTCAGAACAACTGGGTCAAAAATGTTCGGAGGGTTTGTGGGTCTTTTGTATTATAAACATTACAAAAGTGACCGATTAGGATCCATTTTTCTATGCCTTTCATTTCATATAGGGATAGTGTTAGAAATTTTGGCTTTAAAGTCTGTTTATTTTATAATGTTCACAGGAAAGATATATAACTGTATCTCATACGAAAAATTCTAACGCCAGGAAAAAATGTTATTCCAGTTTAGGTTAATTTCGCAAAAAAAAAATTGTACATATATAAAGTAAAATGTTATTGTTAAAACCATGACTTAAAATGGATTGGTTTTTTTTTCGTAAAACCTAGTTTTTGCAGTTTTGTCACTTTTTCAATAAGGATACTAGTAATATATTTAGACAAGGGCCCCATAGTGACAACATCGCCATTAAAATGGCGTTATATAGGTAATTTATTTTAAAACAAATCCTAAAATCAAACTCTCTACTACTAAATCATCATTAGAAACACGAGTCGACAATATAAAATGTCAATTAAATGTAAATCAACAAAAGTCCAGTGACACAAACTAACTATAACTTAACGAAAGCACAACAAAAGGTTAGATAAACGGAGTTGAAGTTAACGTAATCGAGATCACGAGTCCTTTGTGCGATCGATACGATCCGTCGATCGGGGACGTGCGTGCGCGCATGCATTATGTACTCGCATTCCGGGGCCGGTGGTACTATGACAGAGTTGCTTTAAACTCTGGTTAGCTTCGGTTTTAACATCGTAATTGACATTTGAAAATCAGTGTGAACTTTGAATTTAATGCGTTAGTAAATTTATGTAATACACGAAAAAAAAGTGCCCCAGGCCTTCCGTGCCCAGAACTTACTAGCTTACGAATGCCACTTACGATTATTATGCTTTGTGGAGTAGCGATTTATACATTCACATTATTGTCCGGACTTAAGACGAATACATACCTATATTATTTTTTATTATAATATTACTTATATTTTTTTGTATTATGGTGATGGATAGCGGCATGAAACTGACGATTGATGACAAACGCTAAGATGTCAGAAAACTGACATTTAATCTGGCCTTAAAAGTTCTTGACATAGAGCGTTACTATCACATTACTGTGTTGGAAAAAAGATGCTTATAATTTTCATAAAAATGGTTTTTATAGTTAACTACTTGAGGATATTTCCTCTATCTATAGATGAAATAGGGCAAAAACGATTTTCCTTTATGTGAATTATTAGCTTTCTACCTATTAAAATCGTTACAATTTCATCAAATCGGGTTTCCACATTCCCAGGCACGTTAAGGACTAGACGACTAGTCGACATAGAGCAATGGCAACCGCTACGCCCGTGGTTAATTTTTGGAATCTTTCGCTTGCTCGGGTATCAATATTAGCACGAGCGATTAAACAAAAATTTTGTCCCCTTGTAAAACAAATAACTCAATGTCTCCTTCATTTCTTTTTTATGTCAATGTATTTATTTTACTGTGTGTTATTGTAGCAACAAATAAACGTTTCTATCTCTTATGAACATCATTCGTTAATCTATACACACCCTTTTTCATTCCTTTTTTTCTTTCTTTGAATTTCACAAGTTCCTTAACTATAACATCACCTATTAGATTAGTTTTTTCTTAACCTTTAGCCTACGAATTACGAATCCGGCTACCACGTGACAGGCGTAGCCTAGTGTGGAGCCACAGGATATTGATATTTGTTAACAAGGTTTTTTCTTTCAAATAAATATTATTCTTTTCTTATTCTAATCTAACCGCCGGTCGTTCCACCGGGCCCGCAATGCGCGGAAACCCGATAGGCATCCTGCAATGGGATCGTTAGTTAGGACAACGTGAAAGCTATTGCAAGCATTTTGCTGGAAATTAACAATTATGGCTACACTGTAGTAACAGATAGAGTTGGAGCGTATGGAGATATCACGTTCGTCTGATTTGTGATTGTAATTGTAACATTTAAAACAAAGGATGACTCACGTTAGACCGGACCGGAGCTTCCGGCGCTTCGTTTTCTATTGGAAAGCATCACGTGATCACCGGTCACTTGTCATAGAAAAGTAAGCGCCGGAAGTTCCGGCCCGAACCCGGCCCGGTCTAATGTGAGTCATCCTCTCGTTTTGAACACATAGGTACTCGTAAAGTCATAACTTTTATCGCAAATTTATTATGATTACCTTTATTAGTTGTAGTGCGCCATTGATTGTTTTATGTGGAGTAAAGAAATAAATAAAATCACAGAAAATATCAATATTTTAAATAAATAAATACATAAATATTAGGGGACATCTTACACAGATCAACCTAGCCCCAAACTAAAGCAAAGCTTGTACTATGGCTGCTAGACGACGATAATTAAATATTTTGTATAGGTACCTAATATTTTTTGCGCTTTAAGTTTTACGTACCTACAACCAGGGACAGGAACCGGTTACCTTAACCGGGGTTTTTCATAGGGTTATTTTAGAGGTGTTTATAAAAACCCCTACCATAACGGTAACCGCTTAATAAGGTAACACTTTGATTCGGTAACCGTATCAGATCGAGTTAACCTCTGTTACCGGTAACCGAAATAAAAACCCAGTCTATTCAGTTACCTCATTATGAGGTTTTTGACCAGTTCAAACGATTGTAATCTTTACGCACACTTAAATTCAACTTATTATTGAATAACCGAGGTTTGCATGGGCGGTCTATGAAGCCTCCAGTACAAACAAGTTTTTTTGCCTTTCCTTTGTTTATCTTTATACCTACCTGTGTGGTGTGTTCTTATTATAAATATTATTATATTATAACTAAAATAATTAAAATAAATAAATTAAATAAGTTTAATAAATTAAATAAACGAAATAAATTAAATAAATTAAATAAATTAAATAAATTAAATAAATTAAATAAATTAAATAAATTAAATAAATTAAATAAATTAAATAAATTAAATAAATTAAATAAATTAAATAAATTAAGTAAATTAAGTAAATTAAATAAATTAAATAAATTAAATAAATTAAATAAATTAAATAAATTAAATAAATTAAATAAATTAAATAAATTAAATAAATTAAATAAATTAAATAAATTAAATAAATTAAATAAATTAAATAAATTAAATAAATTAAATAAATTAAATAAATTAAATAAATTAAATAAATTAAATAAATTAAATAAATTAAATAAATTAAATAAATTAAATAAATTAAATAAATTAAATAAATTAAATAAATTTAATAAATAAAATCAACAAAATATAAATAAAGTGAATAAAACATTTATTTACATACAATATATATACAGTGGTACTACTAAACGAAATTAATAACTAGCTTAAATCTAAAATAGGCCCTTGAGGCATTGTACCAAGGATGCTGGCGGCATTTCCTCGCTGTATCGCAATGCTGATACGTTGTGCGAGGTAGCCGCCAGCTCTTCGGTCACCAGTTACGTCAACCAGACGCTTCGCGATTTCTGCGAACAACTTATGCGCGCTGGGACCCCATGGACCTAGAGTTTCAACACCAAATGGTACAAAATGGTACTCTCTACCGAGGCTCTTATATTTGTTACGTTTTAGAATTTCGGCGCTTTCCGCCGCTCCGCCCGCTTTTACAGTAGTCCGTTGGAGGTGGGACGGTGCCAGTGTGTCTACGCAGGTAGCATCCCACACCAACATCCGTCCCAAGCTCCAAGGAACTAAGGACACTCCATCGGGCCTCTTGCCATCATCTCTGATAATGCCAGTCGGCTCAAGAAGAGCAGGCACATTGATGGTGGCAAGAGACCGACGGACTATGTCATTAAGCGACGCATGTCTCGAAAAACGGCCTGCACTTTTTTGACAAGATAATCCGTGGTGTCCCAGTCGGTCCACGTCCGTGCCACAAGAGCATATGTGTGGCGTACACACCGAAACCCCGAGTCGCAAACCAGTCGCCAGTCTAAGGGAGGCCGGATCCAAGAAAGTACCAGTATTGGGCGAAGGATGGGCATGTAGCCAGTAACCGGCTTCCCGGGCTCCGACCGCCAAAAGCCTCGCGCGGTCTGGACCTGTACAGTTGTTTAGGAGAGTATTGTAAGTTAAATCACAGTAAACATTATCCCAACTCCTTTGTGAATTTGGGTTGTCTGGAAATTGTTTGCCTGGGCAAGCAATTTTAAAAGCATTTTTGGCATCCTCAAAGCCCGCAATCTCACAGTTTGTGGGCAAAGCCCTTAAGATATTTCCTATGAGACCAGACGTGCTATGAGTGGACGCCAAAAAGGCTGGGGAAGCCACACTGGAAATTTTGCGAATTCCTAAACCTCCAAACCGAATGGGGAGGGACGCTTGAGACCAGGAAGGCTCACTTAGCTGAATGTTTAGAATCGTCTCTAAACTAATTTTGATCAAATCATCTATGGGCGACAATAAATTTTGATGTTTCCAGAAAGGACAACAGCGGAGCACATACGTAAATTTAGGGACAAAAAGGCAGAATTTAAGAATCACAAGAGCATAATGAGGGCTAATTTCGAGTAAGCGATCCGTGTGACTTTTGAATTTAGTTAAATAAAGTAAATAAAATAAACAATTTTTTTAGTATTTTTTTTAGTTCTGACGGCACATCACTAAAACTACTTTAATGTAGCAAACCAGTAAGCAACCGATAATAAAGGTTACCATAACTGAATGAAAACCTGTTAAAAACCCTTAACAAAAACCCTATCGCGATGGGGTTTTGAGATTAACTCGGTTAAAGGTTAGGGTTACCGTTTCAATAAGGTTACCATTACAATCAGGTAACAGTATGATAGGGTTACCGAATGATAAGGTAACCGAATCGATTGGGTTACCGAATTGATAGGATTAAGCGTAAAGAGGGGTTTTCCGGTCCTTGCCTACAACTTTTGATCTAAATGAATGGTAGATAGACGTTAGATAGTCTGTGTGCCTAGCCAAGATGTCTGGTGTTTGGTCTGGTGCCTAGTCCAAAATTGACGTGAACTCATAGTTTTACTTTAAAAAGCCGGTGATTTCGTAGAGTGACCATTTAAGGGTTAAGCATGAAGAGGTAAAAGACAGATGGAAATAGAGTCACTTTCGCATTTAAATGGAATATTAATTATGCCAAAGTAATTCTACTAAATGGCTGAAGAGATTTTGACTAATATATCTACCTACTAGTTAGTGTTTATTGTTGTTAACTTATAACTTACAACTTACCTACATACAATTACATACAACTGAGGTACAAAGAGGTGATCACAAAACCATTTTATTTACCTTCAACTTACATATAGGCAGCTAACTACATATTACCTAATTTTAATAAATAAGAAAATTATTAGGGTTCCGTACCTCAAAAGGAAAAAACGGAACCTCTATAGGATCACTCGTGCGTCTGTCGGTCTGTCTGTTCGTCTGTCACAGCCCATTTTCTCCAAAAGTACTTGACCAATTAAGTTGAAATTTGGTACACCTATGTAAATTCGCGAGCCAAAGACGGACATCTTACGTAAATAAATAAATTTGACTTATGGATGCCACTTTAGGGGGGTAAATGAGAAAATTAAAAAATAATGTTTTTTAAACTATATCGTGTTACATATCAAATGAAAGAGGTCATTTTGAGAATCTCAAACGTATATATATTTTTAATTTTAAAATAAATATTTTAGAAGTTATTTAAGAAAATAGCCAAAAAATTACCATCCCCCCCTTTATTATCTCCGAAACTACTGGGTCTAAAATTTTGAAAAAATATACAAAATAGTTCTTTACCTTTAAATGACAGGAAAACCTATTAGAAATATGCATTCAAGCGTGAGTCGGACTAATTACTTAGTTTTTGATCCGACCCCTACGGATTTTTTAAAGGCAATAGGCCTGATGACAAATTTTGAAAACCCTTTTAATATCGTCGGTGCACTTGTATCAGTTCCGAAAAACACTATATTTCAGTTATACTCATAAGATTTAACATAGATAATTGCATTTTATTATAGCTAGTTTAAACTTCGCGCGAAAACGCCTCGCATGCCATTTGTGACGTCATCATTTAGTTGGTGGTAGGGTGGTAGATATTGTTTACATACTTACAGTTACGAATTTCCCTTGAATCCGAATGATATTGTTAATTCAGCACCATATATTACGATTAGGGATGATAAATACATTACAAAAGTTTATCACAATAACTCATTTTACACAAAAACTCTCACACGGTTGCAGTTTAAGATTAATTATTTAGATACCTCACCGAAAATCACCGAACGCCGGTTTTACTTTTTAATTTTTATTTTTTTCTAGTTACGACAGCCAACATGGCAATGATAGTTCCATTCAGCCAAATAATTAAAAAAGTTTGTTGTTGAAATATCGTATTATTTAGCAGTTTATTTAAATAATAACAAATAGATATCTACTTTATATCGTGTAATAATATTTTTTGGACGTAATAAATGTTTAGTGGCGAAATAACATTTTTTTTGCACCTTTCGAACTCTTTGGTGCCCACGTATAGATTTCCGTCAATGAGGTTGTCTATGTTGCTCTAAGAAATATGTTATGGATTGATGACGTCACTGTTTAGAACGCTTCTGATTGGCGTTTCAGTAAAAATGGCCGATTGGAGAATTTTGCACTTTTATTTTATTGAATATATTAATAATCCTTCAGTTTATACTGAGATTGGTCCATTTTTTAGAATCATATTAACATATGTGACGTTCCACGGGAAAAGGTACCTTATGAGGGTTTCTAGTTTCGGAGATATGAAATGTTTTGTAAAGAGGTGAAAAAATGCTCAATTTTTTTTTATTGTGTGATCTGAAACCTTAATGCGTAACGTTTGTTTACCTGTTTTTATTTTTGTTATAAGTTAGTTATAAGCCTAGTAATGTCGTCTCAGAGTTTAGTAGAAAAGGTACCTTATGGAAAAAAGATTGAAAATTCCCAAAAAAACTAGTCAATACGGGAAAAGAAGTTTGGTAGAGAACTGTATTAGCATTCTGCAAAACTAATTTGATAATTTCAGTTCTGGTTGGGGCGCCTCGCAAATATTATAAGCGTACATAGACCGACATCACAAATCCAAGTAGCCTGCTATTATACCAAAGTTACTCTCGTCAAGTCTTTCTTAACTAGAATAATCTTCATTTGGTTTGGTCGCATGCAGTAAATCAGCCATTGGTTTGCTGAAAAATGCCAATACCCGACGCATTACCTTATGGAATATCTGAGGTCATTGAACCTCAATGCCGCTTATCTTCAATAGCAACCGAAATATATTATTGATAAGAAATAGACGATTTATCCCCACCAAACCCCAACTCCCCAAAATATTATTAGTTTATCCTAACTGTTCCATCATCATCATGCCTCATAATGTAACTTAATCACAAGGTACCTTTTCATTACATACAAATTATTGGTCTTTTTTAAGATTATTATGACGAAGAACTAATTAAATTTGGGGCAGTTTAATGTAAATTAATATTTTCTATTCATAAAAGATAAACTGTAATATGATTGATATTTTGTAGTGATGTATTATTAGATTTATTTCCATAAGGTACCTTTTCGTAAATGTATGGAGCAAATACTGTTATTGTTATGTAAGTTTAACCCCTTACTGCATGTCATAAAAAAATGTTTGTTTAAATTTGAACTTTAATAGCTGTGAATATAGTTGAATATTATAACTGTCATATAAGGCTGCATATGCGATAAAGGGTTAAAGTGGCATAAGGGGTTAAATATAGTATTTAGTTGGGGTTTTAGGATTTATTTCATTTGAATGACAGAATTTCTTTCATATGTGCTCAGAAAAATTGATTGTGTGTCACATTAAAAGTAAAAATATTCAATTTTGTGATTTTATATGAAAAAGTCAGAAAATACATTTTCACCTCTAAATCGGTATTGTTTTTTGCTTAAACTGTCTGTCAGTGTCGTTTTCTAATAGATAGAATTTAAATCTTGAGAGCTCATTGCAATCAATCGTGAAAATAAAATAAAACTTTATTTTCA
Organism: Cydia splendana; assembly: GCF_910591565.1. Lineage (NCBI taxonomy): Eukaryota > Metazoa > Arthropoda > Insecta > Lepidoptera > Tortricidae > Cydia > Cydia splendana. Next base: position 14,417,903 of record NC_085974.1, read on the forward strand.
AGAGATTGGCTAGTATACACATAAATCAGTCGATATCAAAAGTTTCTATTTGCATTACAGAACAAGTCGCAATATTTTTTTAATCTCACATATATAAGGTATTATTATTTGTAGTCAACTATGTAACTTACTTCAGGAACATAGTTTTTTAGGCGGCTAAACTTAAAACTTCTCTATCGTAAAGTTGCTAATTTCACAACATTATTTTCAAAAAATCATATCTCTGTAACTACGCAACCTAGAAGGTTGATCTTTTGTGTTATCGATAGCTTATTTATTGTAGATTACTGGGGTATGCATAACTCCATACCCGCCATAAGGTACCTTTGACCGTGGGACGTCACATATATGTGTCGTTGAAACCATTATTTCCATGATTCTTTGTTACTTGCAACAGGCCTATTCACTCGCGTATCACATATATAAAAATTACATTGTTAAAAATTGGGCAATGTACGGAACCCTTGGAACGCGTGTTCGACTCGCACTTGGCCGGGTTTTTATTTCCATACCTATTAAAATATGCAATTATAATTTAATTAATATTTAAACGCTGGTATTTTTCTAACATTATTGTTATAATATACATAGGGTCAAATCTCGAATTCCCGGCCCGCCCGGCGGCCGACAAGCGAGCAAACAGAGCGTATTCCCACAATCCGTGCTCATTTAGTGCTCGTACGGGCACGCGTGCTTCGCGCATGTAGACTTACTAATATATTAGAAATTGCTTATATTTTAGCAGACATACTAAAATCTGAATGCTCCTGTGTAAGATAGCTGCATTCTATGTCATTTTCTCCCACCTTTCTCTAGCGGAGCGATAAAAAAAAAGTCTTGCCTCTATCAGAGATGCGGCTGCAGTAGAATATGTGAAAAGTTTTGGGCGCATAAAAAAAATATAAACTGTTTATTATAACTGTTTACTAGAATCAGCGTCCATCGGACCTCCTGCAATTCGGCCTACGGCAGCCTCACACTGAGGACAGATGGGAACGTTGAGGCCCAAAATCGGTCCCTCATTAAGCCCGAACTCTGCCACGCTTTTTTATTTACTAGCGACCTGCTGGCTTCGCACGTGTTAACAAATTATACACTTAAACATCCTCAAGAATCACTCCATCGATAGGCGGAAAACGCATTTTTATTTATTTATATTAACAAAAGTACATAGACAATTACAATGATATGGTTTCGCCAAACTGCTTAACAGTTTGTTGGCGAAATACAGCACTCTTTACTTATAAAACTATAACTTATATATATGTATAATATTAATGATGCCTTGGCTGACATAAAAAAATGGACATTTTATAATAATTTAAATATAAATATGACAAAGACATTTTTTATTCAATTTCATTCATATAATAGTAATCCATTGCAGTTAAATATTAATTATAATAATGTTTCTATATCGAGTTGTGAAAGTATTAAGTTTTTGGGATTATATATTGACCAGCATCTTAATTGGAAGGAGCATGTTGATTATGTCTGCAGCAGATTAGACCGATTCGTATTTGCGTTAAGAAAACTGAGACACACTATTAATGCTGCGGCGTCGATTACAGCCTATCACGGTTATGTGTCCTCGGTGCTTAATTATGGATTGCTACTTTGGGGCAACTCTGTAGATACTGAAAGAGCCCTCCTGTTACAAAAGAAGTGCATCCGTGCTATAATGGGAGCTTGGGTGACTGACAGTTGCCGGCCACTATTTAAGGAATTAAACATACTACCATTACCTTGCATGTATATTTTAAAAGCGTGTCTATTTGTAAAGAATCGCCCAGACATATTTAAAATGAGATCTGAGTTCTTCTCAGGAACTCAGAGGTCTCAATATCAAAATCTAATATATCAGCCAAGATGCAACACGGCCATATACAAAAATAATGCCTATAATATGTGTATCCTTATATACAACAGTATGCCTGTTGATTTCAGAGGTCTAAACACAACTGAATTCAGGAAGAAAATGACAAGCTTTCTGTTAGAACATTGTTTCTATAGTGTCAAGGAATATATTGAGCACAATAATGCAGATAACTAATATTATTTATTATAATCTAATTCAATATAAATTTTATGTAATGTAATGATAATCAACCAATGTAATGTGATGTATTGATAATAGTCCAATTGATGAAGTAATGAAATGTCCTATACAAACTTTAGAGTGTAATTTATTTTATCGTAATTGTTATTACATGTATTAAAATAAAATTCAATAATATAATTATTTTCTGTCTCGCATATGTGCAAGACTGAAAATTATTATTGTTAGGTAATATAAAATTTGCGCATCGTTTCAGTACGATAGAATACTGGACAATATTCTACAAAAACATCCTGTAACTATAATTAAGTATTCTTGCAAATAAATGATATTGATTGATTGATTGATTGATTGTATTAAGGTCTAATTTGGGTGAAAATCCGGTCAGTAGTTTTTGAGTTTATCGCGAACATATTACATACACACAAAAAGACAGACGCTGCGGGGACTTTGTGTTTGACATATTTGAACACGATCACAATTTAGCCGTTTTAAATTTCTCCGTGCCATTTCTATCCCCTCCACACACCCGCATTGATCTACAATAGATCCTCCCCAGCGGCGCGCGCACGACCTGCGCACGATTCAGATTAATCTATCGAAAATCGTTTTACAACATATTATTTATAGAGCGCATGCTCGCAATGGTCATCAGTCCGTAGGGATGCGACCGAGTATCGATAAGTCGGGTTGATGTTGTCGATATTATTGTGACATTTGCGGTTTTATTTTTGTCTTCGTTTGGTCATCATTGTAATATTGTAATGTTTAGGTATTGTATGATAAAGATTGATTCATTTCTTGATAAATTATATAAATTGCAAAACTGGGTTAAATACACTCAGTTGGCAATATTCAATACAATATATTTCATAATCTGGCGATTATGTGCTATTTTCGTAAACATAATAACGTACTTAATTGCTTGCTTATGTTATTACTGAGGTATGTAATGCAAATTAGTATTGTAGATATGATTATTTTAGTTAAAGACTACTTCAAATAATTTTGCCTCATCTCAAAATACCTCACTTCAAAACAGTCTACATCTAGCTTCTAAATCTCAATCCGTACACAGAAATAAAGCCCACGTCTCAACAATTAGGCCCGTAATGAAATTTCCGAACTATCTCAAGACCAGCCTATTCTAAGAACATTGAATATTTAAGAGGCCTAATTGAAATGAGAGCGCGTCCTGCGACACTCTGAAGTGCGGCTATGGGGGTACTTGCACATTATCCGAGACGAAGTGGAAAATTTCTTTTCACCACACCAGCTCGGAAAGGCTTACTTTGCACTTCAAATACTGATAGCAAAGTTGCATTTTATTCACATGTGAGGCAAAGTAATCAAATACAATTTTTGAGTTGTTTTCTTATGTTCGCTGGTAGAATTGACTTTTAAATGATGATTTTGGATGATAAATATTTAATAACATTCATTTGGATCTGATTTTGTTTGATATTATACATTTAATATTTGCTTCGCGTTGGTGTGGTAAAAATTTTTGTGTTTCACTCGGGGGCAAATTTTGTTTAACCCTCGTGCTTTGAAACCCTCGCAACGCTCAAGATTCCATTTTTCGTTTGGAATCTTTCGCTTGCTCGGGTATAAATATTAGCATGAGCGGTAAAACAACAACTTTGCCCCCTTGTAAAACAAATAACTATTGTTAAGTTCGGTCCATTTATTACTTAGGTACTTACTTTTATATGTAATGAATAAACTCTTTCGGATTTTTTTTACACAGAAACTATGTAATAACTTTTTTATGGATCAATAAAGAGTCCGTCTAAGCTAACTTTGCACCAATTTGAACAGAGCAGAGTGAGTCTCTATAAACGACATATTTTCATACAATTTTGAAATTAGTGATGACATTCCCTCACTTTGTCATAGAAAATTCCGTGCAGATTTAGCTTGGTCCGACACTACAAAGGTAGACTTGACTATTGACTTAGTAGGTAGGTAAATATAATTTCTTGCTTCTAAATATAACACGTGTCAAGTCTCAATTTCCAGTTTATTTTTTTAGTTATGTTGGTGTATTTTTAGATAATTGTAATAATATTATATGTACAGGTTCGAGGATAACGCTTTTAAATGTTTGCATCGATATATTACAGAAATAAAATTTCTCATCTCACACATAATGCTTATTTTTACTAGTCTTTGCCCACGATTTTATCTGTGTACCAAGTAGTCATTAAAATTTTCCTGTACGCTGGTTATACACGGCCTGTGAGGCAAATTTATCAGATATTACGTGATTAATAACGAAACCATCCAAACACACAAAATTGCTAAACTCATACACACACAGATAAGCAGCAAGATAATTAAAAACCTCAACCTTTAAAATTATATTAAGGCATCTAGAACCCAGCACCGAGTCATTTACCCCACTGTAATGAGAGTCCTGACACTGGAGTGCGGCCACGATAATTACCCGGCTTCCAAGATGAGATTTAACGTTACGGTTAATTGGTTAACGTTTTTTATAACGTCTAGGAACGTTTTAACGTCTGCAAACGTTCCGCGACCACGATTTACGCGGAGTTAATGAAGTGACTGCTTATGTCTTAAGTTTTGTTTCTTAGTTTTTATGATTTCTCTTTGTGAAGCTGGAAATGTTAAGATGACGTTTATTTTTTTTTGCAATGTGCTTGGCTCAAAGAAAATGAGTTTCTTCGAATGAAGTTTTAATGAGGTAGGCGGCAATTATAAACCGGGAACAAGTAAACTAAGATAGAATGCGATGTTGCGATTTTATATCTTGAAATAAACATGATAGATATTAAAAAATAAAGCTTAGGTAATACTTTCATTATAAAACCGAATTAAGTTTTCATTTATTAAATTAAATAAAGGTTTAAGCTCACTCAAGCTATGTTAACATATATATTTGAATAAAAAATATTTATTTTATTTTATTAGCCTGCTGTATATTACTATCGATATCATACACTAACATCTTCAAGTTTTTCATATAGGTGTTTTCTTCACAAAACTTTGCATTAACCGAATATCGATATATTAGTCCCATCTCTAGTCGTATGTCGAAGGTTGTTACCGGTAATTCCGAGTCAGTGTGCGACCGGGACTTTATTCTGGTATAAGTCTAACATGTATTCGAATATCGATATGTTTGGCCCATCCCTAGTCGTATGTCGAAGGTTATTGTTACCGGTAATTCCGAGTCAGTGTGCGACCGGGCCCTTATTCTGGCATAAGTCTAACATTTATTCGAATATCGATATGTTTGTCCCATCCTTAGTCGTATGTCGAAGGTTGTTACCGGTAATTTCGAGTCAGTGTGCGACCGGGCCCTTCCGGTATCGGTAACAGACTAAAATTGACTGCTTGTGTGATTTGTGTGTGTTCAGATCAATTTGGCAACACTGGCATGAATAGATCGACTAAGGGCCACTTGCACCATTCCTCTAACCCGGGGTTAACTGGTTAAACCTGGAGTTACCACAACCAGTTAGTGGTTAAAGGTTTTACCGCTTAACTCCGGGTTAGTGGGATGGTGCAAGTGGCGCTAATGACATTACGAATCGATGAGTATAGTCTGGAATTCTAGATGAGATGTCAGTAGAAAAAGATGGCATAATAATTTTGGCACGAACTCCAATAGAATTTTTCTCTGATGATCTGATGGGATATCCATTGATTTATAATTACATCTGTTTGTAAACATCGTAATATAAGCCATATAAGGTGCAGGGGGGCAATTTAGACTGCGGGGTAATTTAAACTAATCGAAATATCTGCCATGTTTTACATTATTAACTAGAGTGCAATATATGTCCAGATAGCTAAAAAGATGTGTTGTGTGTGACTCTAGTTAATAATGTGAAATATGGAAGATATTTCGATTAGTTTAAATTACCCCGGAGTCTAAGTTATTCCCCTGCATCTTAGATAATATAATATATATTTTTAAAATATCCCCAGCACTAAAGTAAATCAGTTTTCATACTAACTAGATTCCACTTACCATATAAATAATGTTCTCATAAATTATGTAATAAAATATCACTTACATGGACACGGCTTTGTCCAAGTATGCACCACACCTTTCATATCTTACCCGTATTTCTCGGACATTGTCCAAATGCACTTTTGCATAATACGTGTCCATAGATATATAACTGAATAGACGCCTCTCGTAAGTTGCTAACCTCCTGAGACACAGAAGCAATTGTTTTGTTTTTGAAATTGGAACCCTTAGTTACACAATAAAAGTTCAAAATAGATTTTGGAATATGTACAAAAATTGTACGCAGGGACTTAGGAGGCCCTTTGATCAATCAAGGAGGTAATGGTCCTTTAATCGGAAAGCACCTGAGACATGCGTGCTGTCATTGTTTTGGTAGGTTTAAAAATAAAGCGTACGGCTCAAGGCCCGTGTGGCGCGGGTCGTAAAAGTTTATGTCACCTAGTACAGGTAGAATGCAGAACATACACTTTCCTTTACAAATACGAGAAATATTGAATGAATTCATTAGTAAAGTCAGCGTGCAATTTTGCGGCTGATGGTACATATATTATGCTGCAAAGTGAGTTGCGAAATTGCATGAACAAATTATTAATTAATTCATTCATAAAGTGGCCATGCAATTTAGATACACGGGATTGTTATGCCATTTAGGGTTCTTGCTAAATTGGAAATTCTATAGTGTAAGTGTTGAACAACCAATTTAGTTAGGACCCTAAATCGCGCAACAATCGCGGAGCGTGATGGTATACACTGAGATTATTTCTTCTATTAAGATGTATGTCTGTGTGCTTACTAAAGTTCAACCTAACTAAATGACACAAGCATACGACGAAACACGAACAAGCTTAGATCATTTTAGAACTTAAACACAAAAGCATAACATTAACTTGGAATGTTGTAACTGCACTAAGTTTTCTTAAGCACTTAGACCATTTGAAGTACTAGCTTACGAGTAGTGTCTGTAGGCGTATAGAGGTGCCATTTACAACGCTTAGCGCCACTTGCACCATCCTACTAACCCGTTAAACCGTAAACCGAATGTCAAATTGTACTGGTAACCATGGTAACTCCAGGTTTAACCGGTTAACCCCGGGTTAGTGGGATGGTGCAAGTGGCGCTTAGCGATTCAAGCCAGGAGCCAGATCCAGATTAAACAATTTGTTACAGTTTTGATATTATCCCCCAAATCCAATGTTTAATTTGTATTTGTTTTTTATGTGTATTGTTTTTCTTTGTCTCCTTGTATTTTTGAAGTGAAAACTTCTTTAGCGGCGCTATGCACTTTTTGTGATGGGGAAAAATGTTAAACTCGCGACAGGTCACGTGTCCGTAAGACGTAAGATTCGTAAGACGGACATGTGACCTGATCGAAAAACTGTTACAATGTCATTGAGTTTTCACTTCTGCCGGCACTCCCGGAGTGCAACCCGTTTTTTTTTGTAGTTTCACAGTCCCTTGTTTTTACTGTAATGCTGTGTTACTTATTTGATCAATAAAGTAAAATAAAAAATAAAATAATTATTTTGATACTTGAAGATCGCTCACTTTGATTGGTGCATGCGAAATGAAGTTAAGTGAAATAACTAACTGTCCCATAGACGCCAAGCGAGCACCATTGTCGCGCACATAGCTAGTACACCTACTACACCTATTTACTCGTTCGCCTAGAATGTACCTACATAGTTAATGAAAAATAATGAAAAGGCTCTTCTTCCTCGCGTTATCCCGGCATTTTGCCACGGCTCATGGGGAGCCTGGGGTCTGCTTGACAACTAATCCCAAGTTTTCCGAAAGCGCCTGCCGTCTGACCTTCCAACCCAGAGGGAAAACTAGGCCTTATTTGGTTTAGTCCGGTTTTCTCACGATATTTTAATTCACCGAAAAGTAACTGGTAAATATCAAATGATATTTCGTACATAAGTAAGTTCCGAAAAACTCATTGGTACAGCCTTTGTTTGAACTCGCGACCTCCGGATTGAAAGTTGCACGCTCTTACCGCTAGGCCACCAGCGCTTCTCATAAGTACGAGTAATGAAAAGGCTATCAGAGAATATATATATATGAAAATTGCTTTACCGAATAGAACCCAGCTCTTGGCGGTCTTTACATTGGATGGATGGCCGGTCTGTTGTGCGAGCGGGACATCGAGATATGTGCATAGGTATTTAGTCCTGTCTTGCTCAAACATCAGAGCGGCGTGAGGTTAGGATCCGCATTGGTGTGAAGTGTGTGATAACCGATGATGATGATGATGATGTTAGATCGACGCGCACGCTCTGTAAAGTCTGCAAGTATTAGGAATGCTAGGGTAATATAATTTAATTGCTATTGCATATGATACTAATATCATTATTGTTTACGATTGCGAGAATAGCCTGGGGGCTATTGTGGTATTGTGGGGAGACCCGTAAATTAATGGGTTAAATTTATGCCCGAAACGAAAACGTATATTATATTTATGTGTCGTATATTTTGTAGAAATGGAATATGCAATGAGTGCGTGTAATAAAAGTATGCATGTTTTGTTAGTCATTGGATGAGTTTTAAATGTAGGACGTTGCTATGGTTAATGAAGAGTCTATTCTTCTTCTTCCTAGCCTTATCCCATTTACTTGGGGTCGGCTCTCCTTATATGGCGTCGCCAGGAGTCTGTCTTGGGTCGTCTCTGGTGGTATTCTTTTTTCTTTAAGGTTCTTTTTTACAAGACCTATCCATGTTGTCTTGGGCCTCCCGCGACCCCTAGGCTTCTCACTCATCTCTAGCACCTTTCTCGTCATGTGGTCTGGTGGGCGCCTCATGACCGTAATGAAGAGTCTATTATTCATAAAAAATAACAAACCTCCGCTAACTAAAATGTGTTTTGTCCTTTTCCCACAAACACAAATGTCAAAGTGACAGATAAAGACAAACGAATATTAACGGCATTTTAGCTAAAATAGGTTTGATGAACGTTTATGAATGGGGGTTAATTTAATACCCGATGTGCCTAACAAAGTAGTATTTTTTTTATCAAATCAGCCTTGTAATTCCTAAGACAATGCAATCTTATCGAACAGCGCACTGGAACTACAAAATATGATATCAAATTTACACTCAATTAGCCATGAAATCGGATTGGAAATGAACTTGAACAAGACAAAAATAATAACAAACGGAAAAGAACGACCAATACACATACAAGACGAGGTAATCGAGTACGTGAAAGACTATATCTACCTAGGAAAACAAATTTCATTCGATAAGGACCGAAATGAGAAAGAATTAGACAGAAGAATCACAAAAACATGGTGTAAATTCTGGAGTCTAAAAGACATTCTAAAAAGCCCTATACCGATGCCACTGAAAAAAAGAGTCATAGACTCCTGTTTACTACCATGTCTAAGCTATGGGTGCCAAACCTGGACATACACAAATGATATTAAACAAAAAATTAGAACCTGCCAGAGAGCACAGGAACGAAGTATATTAAAAATAAAACGGTTAGACAAAATAAAAAGCTCAGAAATAAGAGAAAAAACCAAGATCGTAGATGCCCTAGAACACTGCATAAACATGAAGTGGAAATGGGCAGGACATGTAGCTAGGCTACCTTATACAAGGTGGACGAAGAGAACGACGCTCTGGAAAGGACCACCAGGCAAACGCAGACAAGGGCGACCACAGGCAAGATGGATAGAGGACATAACAAAGCACGTCTCTAGCAACTGGCACACCAAGGCTCAAGACAGAGAGAGCTGGCGCAAACTGGGAGAGGCCTTTACTCACGAGGAGGTCCGCTCATTCAAATAAAAAGTAAAGATATAAATTGTATTATGTAAATATTAAAAATAAGTTATATGTAACCTTAGTTTGTAAACTTTAGTTAGTATTGAGTTGGAATAAAAGGCTTTTTTATTTTTATTTTTTATTTTTTATTTTTATTTTATTTATTTAATTCCTAAGAACAAATTTTGATAAGATTTTCATAATAACCTGAAGGTCCAAATTTTTCCTGAAAGTACTTGAACGTCTTTGCATAATTATTATTACTAAGCACCTAAGAAAAGTGTGATATAAGGCGGCGTTAACACAAGTCTTATAGGAAAAAAAAGATATCAAAAATGTACAAATCAATCACAGCCTATTTTGTGTACTCAGAAAATAAATATCCTCATACCGAAAAGGGAAAAAATCACTCAACGCGCCCATAAATGTTCCCAACAAATTACGTCACTAGAAAAAGATAAATACGACACCCCCTTCCGAATAAATGCCAATAAATCGACATGCCCTTATGTCAACATCGTATTAGTGAACATGTCCAAACCAGTCCTGCCTAGAACTTCCACACCTCTTTAAGCGCCTTCTAGATTAGGTGACAAAGGACAAATTCGCCTGAAATTGCCAGGTCTATTAAAACTGGTCGTATTAAGCCCTCAGATTTGTCGCGAGTAAATCACGCGAAAAATCCAACGATAAACGTCTATATCCGCTTTTCCCACGCATTTTCGCGTTTCCCTCTCATGTGCTCACTTAATATGACGGTGTTTGCCCTTTCCCCCTTGCTACCGCAAAGTCAAATCCTTGCCTAATCTTACAAACCAAAATCAACCTTGACACTAAACCGCTAAGGTAGAATTCTTATTAAACGAATTTGAAAAAGAAAAATGCGTGTTCTTTTTTCGAAAAATTCCACACATATTCTCAGACCAAGCTGCTTTATACCTTAGGTCTATCTTTTTAGAGCTCAAATCAATATATCAAAGTTATCCGCAGTTTAGTCAGTTGACAACCGTTAGGGGAGATTGGGTGACATTGTTACACAGTGTATTGCACATTATTGGGTGATTGAATGTTGTACTTTAGGACGGCGACAAGTATGATAAGGTGCCCTTCGTGTAATCGAGGGCGGGTATGTAGTGAATTTATTTTATGAGATAAAGTGATTCGTAAATGTGGTGGCGATGTGAAATATGGTGCTGGATGTTTATGAGAAAATAGCATGAAAATAGATCTAAAGGGTACACTTTATTTTGCGGTTAACAAGATTCAACAGTATTCTGTATCATTATCAAACCCTCTCACAAAATTTCACGAGAATCTTTTGAGAAATGCAGTTTCGAGAATTTCGCTCCGCTTGTTCATGGGACAAACATGTTCCTAAATCTATTTATATGCATACAATACAACAATTATACATATCACAACAATAATAAGATACGTTGCATTAGCTTTAGCCATAAATAATTTTAGTGAAATTCCACCTATCTGTGTATGCTGACTTTGCATTATTTGGTACCTAGGGGAGACCGAGGTAAGTTGTGACAGAGGAGAGTTGTAACATTGTCGATTTTTAGGGTTCCGTACCCAAAGGGTAAAACGGGACCCTATTACTAAGACTTCGCTGTCCGTCCGTCCGTCCGTCCGTCCGTCCGTCCGTCCGTCCGTCCGTCCGTCCGTCCGTCTGTCACCAGGCTGTATCTCACGAACCGTGATAGCTAGACAGTTGAAATTTTCACAGATGATGTATTTCTGTTGCCGCTATAACAACAAATACTAAAAACAGAATAAAATAAAGATTTAAATGGGGCTCCCATACAACAAACGTGATTTTTGACCAAAGTTAAGCAACGTCGGGAGTGGTCAGTACTTGGATGGGTGACCGTTTTTTTTTTGCTTTTTTTTTCGTTTTTTTTTTGCATTATGGTACGGAACCCTTCGTGCGCGAGTCCGACTCGCACTTGCCCGGTTTTTTTTTGGAATCTATTAACTGTTAGTGAGCTCGCAACAGTGTGCCTTTGTTAGCTCGCAACTTGAACTAACAAACGCGCGCTATTGCGACCTAGTTTTTAGTTAATAGATTCCAAAAAATCGACAATGTCACAACTCTCCTCTGTCACAACTCACCTCGGTCTCCCCTACACTTGAAAAAATGGAATAGGTATCCTGATAAAAATCCAGACATCAATCTAAAAATCCTTTCCGGGACGCTCATACCGCCAAAAGTCACCATCACCGTATTTTAAAGTTTTAAAAAATCTTTTAACTTTATTATGCATTTGGTTTAGCCAAGAAAATTACGCCATCGCCACGACATGCTGAACCTAACTACAGTGGCGTAGCGTGAACAAATCTAGCCGTGGGCGAAAACCACATCTGCGAGGCCCTTTTCAATGTGTTTTCCCAAGGTAATAAAAAGGTTGGCTTTGCGAGGCCCCCCTAAGTGCGAGGCCGTGGGCGAAGGCCCCATGGCCCCAAGGCCACTGCCTAACTAGAGCACAATTTTCCCTTTTCTCTGCTCAACTCCAAACTTGTAGCTAGCTTCTGGTGGTTAGTTGAAAACACTGACACTCGCCAAGTCGTCCCGTATTCCTGACAAAATCCTGATATGTGTCACGGGAAATCCTGACCCAACCTACCTTTGGGAAATCGCTGGCCCAATATTACAGGGTTCTATGTTACATTTTCAAGATAGTTGAAATTCGACTTAATGTTACTATGACAATGTTAAAATTGCAGCTCGATAAAAGTGAAACATAGAACCCTGTAATATTGGGCCAGCGAATTGTAGTCTATCTTGTATGTTATGCTCGTACACACAAAATTACATCATTTGCCTCTCTATAGCACATACATCAATATGTGTTTATACGAAAACAACAATGTACTTGCTTTCTAACAGCGAATTGATTTTGCGTGTACCGTGTACCGATTATTGGTACAAGTAACAATCTAATTTGTACACGTCCAGCGGTACAAATTAACACGTTTCAAGCTGTGTCGGTTTGTATGGAGATGTACTAATAAAAATATATGTAGCTAATAATGTACGTTTGTTGGTATATTTGTTTATTTTGTTTTCCTTAAAGTTTTAAAAGTAAATTTCTTTCTCTTTAGTCATAACTACATGCAATCTTGTTTTAGGGTTCCGTACACACAGGGTAAAAACGGGACCCTATTACTAAGACTCCACTGTACACTGTCCGTCTGTCCGTCTGTCTGTCTGTTACCATCTCTGTCTGTATCTCATGTACCGTGATAGCTAGACAGTTGAAATTTTGACAGATGATGTATTTCGGTTGCCGCTATAACAACAAATACTAAAAACAGAATAAAATTACTCCCATACAACAAACGTAATATTTTTGTCGTTTTTTGCGTAATGGTACGGAACCCTTAGTGCGCGAGTCCGACTCGCACTTAGCCGGTTTTTACAGAGTGGTCGTTGATCTTTTTGAAGATGGTAATGTGTTGTAGGTACCTACCTATAGGTAGTGGCGAGGCAGTGACAAAGTCAACTTATCAGTGATTAGGTGGCCTAGCCACGGTGACATTCAACTAGGTGTTCATACATTATTTAAGTTTCTATAGACATTCTCTATCAACCATTGTCACCTTGGCTAGGCCCCCAAGTAAGCCGGTGAAATTCGTGTTTTATTGACGCTGTTGGTTGATACTTGCGAATTGCGATGTGTCTCCAGTTAGTGAGCCAATTTCGCTGCATATTTAAATTAAATATTTAAAAAATTACTAACTATCTAGGTCCATAGTTCGGTTAGTAACGAAGTATGTACTTCTTTGTCGTAGTTTTGTTATATCCACAAACAAGAAATGCTATAATATCTCATTAATCAAGCTTAGTAGTTTTGGCGCAACTTCTGATAGATCCTTTTCGATGCTGTATTGCATCTGACTCAGCCAAATCGTTCTCACACATAACTTCTGGGTGGCCATACAAAGCGCACCCATACATTGTATAATCCACAGCCAATGCATAACAAGTGCGTTTAGCGTGTAAGCCTGTTGGCGGGGTTTCGATTAAACGCAACGCTAACGTGGCAATTATGACGGTTTACTAAACTAGGTGCGGTACTAATAGGGTATTGTACAGTTTAGTACAGCATCAATAATTTAGTAGCGTATGAAACGGTGTTCTGCCTTTTCGCAGAACTATTTTTGGCGGAATTTCATTTGCCAACCAACATTTCGCCGACGTTTCACTTTGACAACTAACGATTAGCAAATTTTTGTATGACAACGTTTCAATTGGTAGAATTATTGTAAAGCAGATTATTATAACGCCTCTAAACTTTTGGGAGACTTATCATTTGTCAAATCTTTCACTTGGTCGAACAACTCTTGGACGAATAACGTTTTGTTGAAGCTACAGTTCGCTTTTCATACATTAGGCCAGTTACAGAAGAAGATACATACCAAAAATAATGTATATTTTAATATTTGGAGCCAGTGACAGTGAGCGAGCGAAGCGAGCGAGCAAGACCTTCCTGGGCAGAGCCGACTTGGATATGGTTAGGTTAGAAGACTGAGGCGGGAGCTTTGCTCCCGCCTTAGTCTTCGTGGTTTTTTTTTTCAACAACCCAAAAAATGTAATTACACAGCAACTTTCGGGTCAAATATCCCAACTTTCGTGTCAAATATCTCGGCCATTTTTGATTTTAGAGAAAAGTTATTTCTACAAAATGTCTACGATTACACAATAAAAAATAGATGTTATAATGACACAACATCCATCGTAAATTTGACCAAGTCCTAGATTTTTCTCAACTTTCGGGTCAAATATCTCGCCCATTTGTAATTTTACAGAAAAGTTAATCAAGAAAAAAGTGATTATTTCATCAAAATCTTAAATTATTCTAAGTGTTTTGAAACCCCTATGTTTTTAGTCCCAGAAACGGCCCCCCTTTGGTACAGACTGACCAAATAAAACAATTGGTAAACAATAAACAACTAAGTGTATATTATGCCAACTAAAACATTCTACGACATGAAAGTTGGCATTTTGAAAATTGACATTATAAAACTCATACCAAACGTTTAGTTGGTAAGTGTGCGGTTGGCAAATTAAAAAAAAACATTTGATAAGTTGGGAAATGAAAATTCGGCGAAATACAATTCCGCCAAACGTGAGTTGGGAAGTGATAATCGGCCATACCATTTTCGGCGATAAATAAGAGAACCGTATGAAACGCGCCAAACTTTATATTGTTGTTATTTTTTAGGGTTCCGTAGGTACCCAAATGGTAAAAACGGGACCCTATTACTCCACTGTCCGTCTGTCCGTCTGTCTGTCACCAGGCTGTATCTCATGAACCGTGACAGATAGTTTTAAAATGGTGCCAAAGTGTGTAAGAATGTAACAGGGGGGTTTGAATTTCGATCGCTCGAATTCGTCACTCGAAAATCGGTGGAAAACGGCGAATGCTATTTTTTTTTAATACGATCGATAGAAATTTGGAATCGAGTGATATTGACCACTCGTTTTCAATTATATTAGTAGAATTTAAATGCTTAGTAGTGGAGATATTATTAAACGAAATACGCGAAATCGAACGATCAAAATGCAAAAATCGGCCCCCATAACACCAAAAGAATTCGTGCGGTGTTCCAATTTAAAAAAAATTACGTTTTCATTTTGTCAACGTAATTTTGGGCCACGGTGTAAATATACTAAAGGGGCCCACTGATTAACAGTTCGATGGACGGTATCGGCCTACGTTCGAACAAAATTTTGACAGTTCCGAACAACTGACAGGCCGATACCGTCCGGCAGACTGTTAATCAGTGGGCCCCTTACCATAGGTGGCTGGATAGAAATAGTTCACTAGACTACTAGTATAATAATCGTTAGATCTATTTCCAAACACACTTCGCCATATAATACCTACTCATAATAAAAGGTCACCGCATATTGACCTCGCCATGTCGTCACAATAAAACTCCCATAACTTTTACTCCACATTACGGTACCTTTCAATACAGAAGATTGCACATTAAATGTATCACAGATTCCATTAGGGAACAAAGAGGCCGATATGCGTAGTACCGAATCGAGAAATCACTTTCACAACCTCGTGTCTCACTAGAAACCTACATTCTAAATTGAACTTTACCTGTAACTTAATAGAGTCGTAATTGGCAGGAGAGTGATAAAATATACAGTATATAGACAAAGTAATCGTTTGAAATGCCAACGGTTTAGCATATCGTGCGATCTTAGGCCGCGGCCACACCTGTTTCGATTTAGATTTACCTGTCTTAAAGGTTGGCGTTGACAATGCTTAATGGTATTGTGGTTTTGCGTTTGACAGTTCTGTAACAATATTGGTTTAGTGTTCCTGGGATTGGACCTTTACGTAACTGTATTAAAGTTAAAGGAATAGTATAATTGAATAGGTATCTTACCTACATATATTTATGTCTAATTATTTAACCCGATTTATTGTAAGAAAACCAGAAACTCGATCTTTTACCTATATTGTTTCATGTTTTAACCAAAATTTGACAGATTGAATAACACTACACATTTGTTGTTCTTTGTCATCGTATTTTTGGGGCATCCTGTAATATATAATCATATACCCTGTTCATTTTAAATGTGTTTTTATCGAAATTGCGGCTGAAATTCTGATAGTTTTGCAATGCAGAAAAGGCATAATCTATATGTTGATTATAAAGAACACAAATTTAATATAATATAATAACATTTCACAAACATGCAACCGACATGAGAACCTTTTGGTTGAAAAAGACACATTTATGTAAGTACAGTGGCGGATTTGTCTGTAGCCGCCTCTTTCTCTGCACCCATCATATTGACCACATTTTGAGTTATTTCTTGTTATCATCAGCGAAATTTTTGTCACAATTTGCCGCCCCTAAATAACTTGCTGCCCTAGGCCCGGACCTACTGGGCCTTATGGCAAATCCGCCACTGTGATAGTACATATTATATTTTCATTTCGTCAAGTTCAGTAAGTAGGTACAGAAAATGCTAAGAAAGTCGTACCAACACAAATTTTCGTAATTTCTGCTCCAATCTGAACACGCCTTTAACCGATACGGTCAAATCAAGCCACTAGTTCCAATAAAAAAATGTATTAACCTAAACTCGTACGCCCAAAGGTCATATCATTATAATCCTAGTATAGCAAAACCACGATAGTTCAACATAGATAAAATTCTTAACTAAATAAACTTAAGGTTTATAATCGTATAATTTAGATGCAATACTTTCTCGGTTCTCTATACGTGACCGACAAAAAGGCATTGCTATCTCGACTCGTATACCACCGACAAACTTAACTTTACCACTGGTAAAATTTTGAGCTAGCGCTCCTGCATACTTAAGCTACATTTAATGTATCGCGAGTGTTCTACAGTCAACGGTAAACGTAAGTTTGTAATTGTATAATTCAAAATTTCTATTCTCTTGTCGTAATAAAATCATGCGCGCATGCGTTGCCTCCGTTCTAAATTTAAACATTTTGTTTTTGTTTTTGGCCGTTACAGAGTATGACATAAGGGTGACTAGGCAATTTTAAAATTGCACCATATCGTAGATTATGTCCAAAAATATCTACAAGAAATAGTCATGTGTAAATAAACATCTAGTCAATTTTATTGTATAATGCAATTACAAATGTTCTTTTAACCTTACACCCATTACTTTCCAGTCCATTGTTTCCGAATCCTACGCTAATTAGTGAATAGTTTCTAATGAAGGTAAACTATCGATATTTAAGACAAGTAAAGATGTGCGAAAAGTTTTCGAAAAATTGCAATTTTTAAGGAATAAGGAACAAAGGAAAATTTCGAACGACATACAAGAATATGAGAAGCTTCCGAATTTATTCCATGTGAAAATTTTTCAATTTTGTAAAACGGCATATCAGTACCTAAAGTCACGTGTTAAATTGCCGATTCTTCACTTACGATAAAAAGAGATTTTGAAGTATAAAATTGACCTATACCTACTGTAAAAACGTATGTTTTTGATAGCGGTTGATATTTTTTCAGAGAAAATAAAGTGTTTCAAAATTTCCATACGTTTCCCGGTCATTCTATTCCGTTACCGTCATACAAAGTCTAAGAAAAATAAAAATATTTGGACATTTTTTTCTCCTATAAAGAAGCGAAAAGAGCTCGTAATTCTGAGTAGAATTAACAAAAAAATCCAAATCTGAAGTGTAAGTAGTGAATAAAACAAATAAAAAAATACTGTCTTGGGTAAGACTTGAACTCACGGCCTCTGGATCGATACTCCAGCGCTTTGCCATCTGAGCCACCAAGACCTCATCCATAGCCAGCAAATCTTTCCACCATATATGTAGACCCATGGTGTTTGTTAAAAATTAAAAAAATAATTTAAAAAAATGTAGAGGACAACTTTAGATAAAATGGCACACCCATTGCAACGACAGACAGTTTGTGTAATCGATACCAGTATCGATAGTGCGAGAACCGATGTACAACACTACTAATTAGCCAGCAAAAGTGCCAACGGCCTGACATTTCGTATGTATGTACACTAGTGTCGCAACGTTACAATCGCGGTGCAAATTGGTATCTGGTATCTGGTACTAATTAGTTGGATAAGATAGGGTTAATAGTGCACTGTTTGGTTCCTACGAGTACATTGTTTGTTTCTTAGGTACTTAGGGCTACTTGTACCATTCACTAACCCAGGGTTAACTGGTTAAACCTGGAGTTACCATGGTTACCAGTACAATTTAACATTTGGTAAACCGTTAACCAAATGTTAAATTGTACTACTGTAATTGTGTTGTATTGTAATTGTATTTGGTAAACCGTTAACCAAATGTTAAATTGTACTGGTTTTGTAATTGTAATTGTAATCGGTTAACCTCGGGTTAGTGGGATGCTGCAAGTGGCGCTTAGGTGCTTAAAAGTTAGTAGGTAACTAATTTTTTGAACTGTGAAAGATATTGGAAGGGTTGGATATTTTTTATAATACACTAGCGATCCACCCCGGCTTCGCACGGGTTAGGTACACAGAACCTTAACAAATTACATATATACCTAAACCTTCCTCAAGAATCACTCTATCGATAGGTGAAAAGAAAATCCGTTCAGTAGTTTTCGAGTTTATCGCGAATATACACACAAACAGACAGACGTGGCGGGGGATTTTGTTTTATAAGTTGTAGTGAAGAGGCAAACAAGCAGACGAATTGCCTGATGGTAAGCGATTACCGTAGCTCATGGACGCCCGCAACACCAAAGAGTTGTAAGTGCTTTGCCGGCATTTAAGATTTCGTTCTTTTCATTCCACGGTGTTGTGCGAGGTAGGAAGTTTCTGGAGAAACACACGGGTCTCTATTGTTTCCCAAATAGTTTTAAGTCATAAATATTGTTTGTCCGAATTTTATTGAGTCACAATTGGTTTTTCTCAGAAACGCGTAATTTTTCAGGATTTCCATAAAACAAACCTAACCTAACCTAACCTATCTATAGAATAACCTTACGAAAATCCTGAAAAATTAACGGTTTCAGTTTTATGACTAACGATAATATGTCAAACAATACATTATAATTTATGACTTAAAACTTTATGGGAAACAAAGGGACCCCAAAACACACATCGGATATTTTGTTATGAAATGGGTTTCAAACAACTTGATTTAGGGCTAGGTTAATGATAGCGATGTTTTATCATAAGAGAAGAACAGAATAATCCAGAAACCTTAGTATAGCCAAAAAGAATAGATAGTATAGAGGGGTCCTGTCATTGTAAATTATGTAGTCACTGTAAATTTACTGCCATCTATCGACACACGACTAAAACTCAAAATGAAAACGTATAAAGTTATCAAAAAATGTATATATATGGATAAATGATTTTATTATTTTTATATCATTTTGATCCATGTTCATTCACTGATATCTATGTGTTAAAGTTGTTAAATATGAAACGGTGTCGTCACGCCATCTAGCCGAGGATAGGCTAAAGGTGTGTGCGGCATCTATTCGAGAATGACTTTTGCTTCAATTCCGAGGCACGTTTTTTCCTTAGACTTTATTCGTCTTATACGAAGTTACATATGTCTTTGGTATAGCCTTCACGTTTGCGTTATGTCTATTTTTGTATGGGATTTTGAACAGCGCGCCAAGCGGGACGTTTTGGAAGCACTGTAGTCTAATTTCTAGCAGTAACTTAACTAGCGAAAATCGCTCCCGATATTATTTTAACGGGGCTATTTTGGAAAAAAAAAAGTTTTGAACCCATATATTTCTTACCGTGGCCGTGGTAGAAACGTGGATCTTCGTCTGACGTTAATCTAGTGTTATATTGGTTGAGGGTTGGAAACTCAAAATCATAGATCACGAGCGAGATGCAGAAAGTAAGTTAAGTTCTCGATAACGATTATGTCAGTTTCAAACTGGTGGTAGCCACACTTATCCCAATGTACTTAGATATTATTTGATATTGTATCTCCATTTTGGATTCCACGGGCCTATAAATCCCGGTCTTTTGATAGGCTTGCGTTGGGATATAGATTCAACACGTAGAGGCCCTTTGGAGAGCTTTAATGTAATGCGGAATGGCTGTAGTTAGTATTAGAGACGTGCAATATAAAGTTATTGTATTGGATGCAGACTGTACTTACCTTACTCCAAGTTCCAAACATATACTTTCATACATTTCGCTAAGCGGTCGTCCATATCCAATCTAATTCTCCATAGACGAAGCGGATAAGGGCAAGTACATAACCGCGAAATAATCAATAAACTATCTTCGTATGTAGTGTTTTTTTTATTTTATACTATAACCAAAGACATATGTAACTTCGTATAAGACGAATAAAGTCTAAGGAAAAAACGTGCCTCGGAATTCAAGTAAAAGTCATTCTCGAATAGATGGCGCACACACCTTTAGCCTATCCTCGGCTAGATGGCGTGACGACACCGTTTCATATTTAACAATTTTAACACATAGATATCAGTGAATGAACATGGATCAAAATGATATAAAAATAATAAAATAATTTATCCATATATATACATTTTTTGAAAACTTTACTCGTTTTCATTTTGAGTTTTAGTCGCGTGTCGATAGATGGCAGTAAATTTACAGTGACTACAAAATTTACAATGACAGGACCCCTCTATACTATCTATTCTTTTTGCTATAACTGTATAATATACTGTTTCATTACATTGCGTTATTTGATCGGCCGGCTGAATTGATGTAACCTCAATGGTCAGCAATGTAACTAAAATCGCATGCGAGTTCGCGCGCCGTCTAAATCTCATACTTATGTACCTTCAAACGAGCAATTCTTCAGGGCATTTTATATTTCAGGGATCAGGGATATTCAGGGATCTCGGAAACGGCTCTAACGATTTTAGATGTAATTTGCTATATGGGGGTTTTCGGGGGTGAAAAATCAACCTAGGAAAACGCGCATTTTTGAGTTTTTATATGTTTTCCGAGCAAAGCTCGGTTCTCCAGATATTGAGCCCTTATGTATAACTTTGCACTGAAAATGTTTTGCACGAAGTTGTGTCAGGCGTGGCTCACTCCGCGATTTCGTTGCTTTGCAACAGGTAGCTACAAGTACATCCGTTCCACACCAATTTTGGTTGGCTAGCCATAAGCCGCGCGTGGCGCTGTCGCCACCTAGCGGCCATATCTGTCCTGATCGTAGCAGACGCGTTTTGTTAGAGAGTGAGTCTTCTTTAGCTTACTAGGTATTTATTTATATTTATAGGACTATTATTTATTCTGTGGTTGTGTACCGGCCCTTATCCGTCAGAGACAAAGCAGTGTTGCCACAATAATAACGTATTATTGCCGGCTATCTGATCCGTATTATTTATTATTTATCTGCATTCTGTGCGCATGACAATTTTATTGATTATACAATGGCCATGCGTTGAAATGTACGTGTATATGGGTGGTACTCAGAAGCGGTATCATGGTCGCATTTTTATCACCTGTCATGCCATGCGTCACTTTCGCACTACATATTAGAACGTGACAGGCATGGTGACAAATGATAAAGAGCCGACCATCTTGGCCCTACAGAAGGTTTTACGAGGATCAAAACAAAGTTGAAGCTATTCCAATTATAATAACTATAACAAGTGCAAATTATCACCACTCGTTTGTGAGTAAATACCAGGCGGCGTAGCACGGTCGCGTTTTTATCCCTTGTCACCATGCCTGTCACGTTCTAACAAGTATGTAAGTGCGAAAGGGACGCGCATAGTGATAGACGATAAAAATGGAACCGTGCTGCGCCCACAGAACCACTACCACCAGTTTTGACATTGACAGATACGCTCGCGTCTAAGTAACTTACTTTCTATGCATCTCGCTCGTACTCGCATATTAGTGCAAGCGAGATGTATAGAAAGTAATTTACGTAGACGCGAGCGCATCTGTCAATGTCAAAACTGGTGGTAGCCGTACCGGTTTGTTTCTGTAAAGACGCGTTTTAGTGATCGCCGTTAAAATGTGGTCCAACGTGAGTTAATTGCAGTTTTTAGAATTTTACGAAATAAGTCAAATCCTTTATAATTTCAGGACTTTCTACACAGCACAGAACTTGGCACCCATATAGATCTCAATTCTTTTGTCGGCGAGTCAACAACGACACATATTCTTAATATTGAACTTGCCTCTCATTTCACATTTATGTTTTTGTTGGGATTTTGGGGGATAAAGTACATACTTAAATAGTATTCATCATGAAAGCAGTTTTGCCCAAGCTGACAAGGACAAACAAACAAACAAACAAACAAAATTTACTTTATTCATGTAGGCCTAGCAACAAGCTCTTATGAATCGTAATTAATCTTAATCTAATTATCAGAGCAATTTATTGATGTTAGTATTATGCCATAATAAAATTGGATTATTATACATATCAAATTTAACACTAAAAATTTCACAAAAGGATCGTCAAACATTAAAAAGATTGTATAAAAAAATACTAGTCTAGAATTTCTAGAATAAAATCTAAATGTCAAAAAAAAGCATAAGAAACCCTCGCTAACGCGAGGTCAATTCAGTATTTTATTAATCTTCTTTCTAAACTAGTACTGCGGCGCTTCATGTGCGCAGCTCCCAGCGCGTGCGCAAGCCAGATGTACAAACATATTCAACTGATCATTGATAGACCCTATGCCTTTAAAATAAGGTTCAGAATGGTCAGCTAACTTTACTGTGCGTACGATCATAGTATCGTAATATACGCAATTGTCCAGTGATAGACTTTATAACCCTGCAATAGGGTTTATATTTAATAAGTTAATTATGTCAAGAATGCACTGAAACGTTGAGACCAATAGACGAATGTCAGTATGAGAACGTATGCATATACGACTTCTTGGTTTATCAGTACGTCGCGGTTAGGGTTACCAGATACAAATTTAGAATTTCCTGACAAAATTCCTGATTTCCGAATATTTCTCCTGACATTAATTTTTTAACGACGACGACGGGGGGGGGGGGGGGGGGGGGGGGCAGGGGGGGTCAACGCGGTACGATAACACCTATGTATGTATGCTTGAGTAAAGATTTGTTACTTAATAATTACGAAGTTATATCTCATTTAATATGTTTTTACAATGTTTTTGGATTAATTTCAGTAAATAATAATGTACTTTATAAAAAAATCTATCAATTCAAAAAATTCCTGACATTTTCGTGTTCCGTCATCTGGTAACCCTAGTCGCGGTATGCTGCCTAGGTTTATGATATATGGTGCTTCGGAAGGCAGGATATATGATGCACATTTCTGGGGATATAGAATGCAACATTCAGCACCGAA
Organism: Cydia splendana; assembly: GCF_910591565.1. NCBI lineage: Eukaryota > Metazoa > Arthropoda > Insecta > Lepidoptera > Tortricidae > Cydia > Cydia splendana. Next base: position 14,441,547 of record NC_085974.1, read on the forward strand.
TAGCCGCTGCATGGCTGAAGTGGCGGGAAGTAACGGGTGTCACCTGTGACAAAAGAATGCCGGTCAAACTGAAAGGTTTGATATATAAAAGTATCATAAGGCCCGTACTGATGTATGGCAGCGAGACGTGGGCAGTTACGCAAAAGAACGTGCATACCATTCAAGTTGCCGAAATGAAGATGCTGAGGTGGATGTGCGGCGTTACCAGGCTTGACAAAATCCGCAACGAGTACGTGCGAGGCAGCCTGGGCGTGCGTGACATCGCCGACAAAATGCAGGAGAGTAGGCTGCGATGGTATGGCCACGTTAGAAGGAGACCACCAGACTACGTCGGAAATTTAGCACTACGACTTTCCATCCCCGGTAAAAGAGGCAGAGGTAAACCGAAAACAAGATGGAAGGACGTAGTGCTAAAAGATATGATTGAGTGCAAAGTGTCCGAAAACGACGTCGAGGATAGGGCGAAGTGGAAGCAAATAACACGGAAAGCTGACCCCATCACCATGTGGGATATATAGCCCGGAAGAGAGAGAGGAAGGCAGGATATAAAACATACATTTGAAGGACATAGCCCCTTGGAGATTGCATGAAACATCGTTGAGTCATCGTGTTACGTGTACCTAGCCACGGACTTCAATTTTTGAGCTATTTAGGATTTAAGCTAATTTAGTTGTGATAACGATATCAAATGTCCAATATAAACTAACTATACCATCAAAAACATAAATGTGAAATGAGAGCCAAGTTCAATATTAATAGGTATGCGTCCTTGTTGACTTCGCTGGAAAAAGAATTGATATCTTATGGGTGCCAAGTTCTAGTTCGCTTGGGATGTAATTAAAGTTCAGGATTTTACTTGGCTAGTTTATATGTCGCTACAGTCACCTGCAATAATATGTTACTCTTCGAAGGCCGCAAAAATATGTGACACACTCTTATGGCTCTACAAATAAGATCGTGTCAGATATTTTTGCGGCCTTCGAAGAGTAACATATTATTGCAGGTGACTGTACATGCTAGACTATGTTTCTTTTTTTAACTTTTCTGTATCCAGGGTTCAAATCCGCTATTTTACTAAGCCATATAAAAGAGATGTGTTTTCCTTAAGGGGCCCACTGATTAACAGTCCGCCGGACGGTATCGGCCTGTCAGTTGTTCGGAACTGTCAAAATTTTGTTCTAACTGACAGGCCGATACCGTCCGGCGGACTGTTAATCAGTGGGTCCCTTTATAGGCATTTTTGTCAACCTTCATAAGTCATTGGCTACTATGCCTACTATAAAACACCCCAGTTTGTCGTTCAAATAGGGCCATTACTATTAATTACTAGTTCCCAAACTACCACCCTTGTTTGTATAAGAAGGCAAACAACTGAAGTTAAGTAGTGGTATAGTAACGCGTCATACGTCATAGTACTTACTTACTTACTTACTTGGTTGGCACGGATACCCAAAATGAGTCTTGGCCTCCAACACCAGAGCACGCCACTTTGATCGGTCCAGAGCGGTATCCCGCCAGCTTTCGCCGACGCCCAGCTCACGGAGATCTGCCTCCACTCTATCTGCCCAACGGTATTTAGGACGACCAATAGGACGGCGCCCAGTTGGTCGACCCAAGTAGGCCCTTTTGGCTGCCCGATCTTCACCCATCCTTTCGAGATGGCCAAGCCAGCGGAGACGATGCGCTTTGGTCTCACCTATTATATTCGGCTCGGCTATCAGATGTTCTATTTCGGCATTATTTCGGATCCTCCAACTGCCATCGTCTCTTTTGACGGGTCCCAGAATCTTCCTTAACACCTTACGTTCTGTGACTAAAAGGCTGTTCTCCTCCTTGAGTGTTAGTGTCCAAGCCTCACACCCATACGTCATAGTAACGAGACATATTTGTAAATCATATATTGTTTTCGTACCTTATCATTTGTAAGTATTTCTCATTTACTTATAGATAAACGGTGTCCAGGACATTTGGGAGGCGTGCGTGGAGCTAAAGCCATCAATAAGCATAGAGTATTTGTGGGTCTTTCTCATTTACTTACAGAAAAACAAAGTCCCGGACATTTGGGAAGTGTGCTTGGAGAGCGCCATCACATGGAGGCTATTTCAACAATTTAATGAAATGTAAGGGATACACCAAGCGGATACTGCCCTTGCCCATGTCATGGGATGCACGTAGTGAGGCAGCGCCCATTACAAACCTATTGCCACACCCCTCGTCTTCCATTCGTCTCAGTTTTGTGTTTCATCTGGCTAGTTTTTATTATCTCTACAATAATATTCATCATCATCATCATATCAGCCAGAGGACGTCCACTGCTGGACATAGGCCTCCCCCAAAGAGTGCCACAATGACCGGTCCTGCGCCACCCGCATCCAGCGGACTCCCGCGACCTTTACCAGGTCGTGAGTCCACCTCAAAACCGCAATCACCACAATCATATTAAATAACTCAAAATAGTTCTGATCATATAACTATTTTCACCTAGATATATGTAGATTTGCAACGGCACAATTTTTCACATAAAGATAAACAAATGAATGCATATTTGTCTGATCAGTGTTTTGAATCAACCCGTATATTTTGTAATTAAATGAATCTCAGTAGAATTTAAACGTATTAAGTAAGAAGCGTAAAACGAACGGCTACCGTCAAGCTGTGATTAAGCACGTACATATACCATCGTCCACGCTCCACTGACATTACCTAAACCTTATCACAACCACATAAGGATCACTATAGATCAGTCTCTAACAGACGGTATCTAAATCCGGACATCACACTTTCGTTAAGCTTTAAACACACTATCAATAATGGTGACGACAGTGACGAGTTGATCGTATCTGCAGGTTGAGGTCGAAGTACGGTGATTAAAGGCCGAAACACACCGGTTGTGCAATGCAGCGCAGATGCGACTACCGTCACAGAATAAATAATAGTACTAGGTACAGAAGACTCGCTCTCTAACAAAACGCGTCTGTTACGATTAGGACAGATATGACCGCTAGGCGGCGCAAACGCCACGCGCGCCTTATGGCTAGCCACCAAAATTGGTGTGGGACGGATGTACTTGTAGCTACTTGTTGCGTCGCGAGTCGCGACGAAATCGCGGAGTGAGCCACGCCTGCTACCGTGCCGAGTGCGAGCGCGTGCAGGCCACGGTTGCAATGTATGCAATTTTATGTCCTATGTCACATCGAATTGGTTGCGTACCAGTACAAATAAGAAAAGCATAAGGATGTAGGCAGTTGGGTAAATACTTGAATAGGTACAAGTTGCTTTAAGGATGACTCACGTTAGACCGGGCTGTGTCCGGGCCGGAGCTTCCGGCGCATCGTTTGGCCGGAGCTTCCGGCGCATCGTTTTCACGTAACCGCCTGTCATGTCATAGAAAAGTAAGCGCCGGAAGCTCCGGCCCGGACACGGCCCGGTGTAACGTGAGTCATCCTTTAAACTTGTTGCGCTCTACTATGATATATACACACGGAATACACGGATTGAACACACACAAAACTTGTCTAATACTTTTTACAGTCTGCTTTTACAGTTTAGCAACCGTTATTAATTTTCATTTAATATCAATACAAATACATGTTTAAGTAAGTAAATAAAAATCTTATACCAAAACACTCACTGTAAAATCGATTGTCGAACTGACATGCTAAAATCCGTGAACCGTAAAACCCGATAAATGACTATTGAATCAAAATAAACAGTTACCGTCACAGATTAATGTTGAACGAACGGTTAGAAAACAGTTAAACCATGTATAATAGATACCGTTAAAGTTTAGAAATAGGCTTTAAGCTAATAATAGAACGTAATGCAAAAAACCGGCCAAGAGCGAGTCGGACTCGCGCACGAAGGATTCCGTCACATTAAGCAAAAACGGCAAAAAAATCACGTTCGTTGTATGGGAGCCCCACTTAAATATTTATTTTATATTCTGTTTTTAGTATTTGTTGTTATAGCGGCAAGAGAAATACATCATCTGTGAAAATTTCAACTGTCTAGCTATCATGGTTTATGAGATACAGCCTGGTGACAGACAGACGGACGGACAGACGGACAGACGGACAGGGGAGTCTTAGTAATAAGGTCCCTTTTTACCCTTTGCACAAGAAGACTTTAAATTATTGCAATTTGCAAGGAATAGGAGCTAAATTATTGCGTTTATTTGCAATATTATCGGGTTGTATGGAAATTAGTCTTGCGTGTATTTTTTTTTAATTATTATGGTCAGTCACATGGTACAGTCAGCGTTATATTGTAACGGATGATACAAAGTGCCAAAAATATCTGCCACCCTGAAGTACTTTTTTATATATAGTGAAACCTGGATAAGTGAGACTTCAAGGGACGAGCAGATTTGTCTCACTTAAAGAGGTATTCCACTTACCCAGGCTCTCAGTTAGCCAGGTACAAATAAATTTCTGTCTCATTTACAGAGGGTCCCATTAATAGAGGTGAGAATAGAGGATATATCTCAGTTTTAGAGGTGGTTAATAAGGTATTTTGTAATTATCTTTAAATGTTTAGGTAAAATATGTCCCTAAATATTTTTAAGTCTGTTTTAAATATTTCTTTGAATTTATTTTGAATGTTTTTCCAAAGGATAGATTTTTTCAATTAAATTTGATACGGACTTCATTGCGTCTTAGAAATTTATTAAATGAAAATTTGTTGTTCTTGTTACTTATCAAGAGTTCAGCTTTCTTTCGATAGTTCTAACTACATAACGTAACTAAATGAAACTTGAAGTCGTTTAGACACAATTAAGCAAATGCGGAATTTGTGGATAGAGTAAGAGTTAGTAAGAATACGGAAATAGATCAAAGTCCAAGTTAGAGAGGTCATAGATTGACGTTATCTCAGATACAGAGGTAATTCGTATAAAATTCTAAAAATCAATTAGGAAAATGTAATCTTATAAATATAGTCTCAGTAAAAGAGGTAAAATACACTCTCTGTCTCAATTATAGAGGTAAATGTGACTATAAACTCACAACAACTAATCCCAGTTATAGAGGTTCGTTTTATCTCACTAACAGAGGTAATTCAGTGCTAAAGTGTCGGGACCGCACCATGAGTCCCAGCTATAGAGGTTTCCCACTTATCCAGGTCCCACATAACCAGGTTTCACTGTAATATCCAAAGTTCACGATTAAAAGTAAGTGGACTATGCGACGTTTATTTCTTTTTGTCGAGCATGGTTGATACCTTTGACACGTCGTCTGATCCCCTAATTTATATGGTGATTTTGTTAATCAAGGAATTATCCAACGAATCATGTCGTAATATTTTTTTTTTTTAATTCACTTTGATAATCATAATGTTTAAACATAATATATATATATATATATATATATACATTATTGGTATTTGAAACTATGTACTAGGTACAGTCACGGGCAATACTATATTACACAACGAAGGCCGCAAAAATATCTAAGACGATATTATTTGTAGAGTCATAAGAGCGTGTCACATAGTTTTGCGGCCTTCAGAGTAACATATTATTGCAGGGGACTGTACTACTGCTACTACTACGACTATAGTATTATACACTATAACTTAAAGAATCCTTCTTCACGAGCGTTTTATTATTTTTTGCCATTTTTATATATTGTGACCTTTTTTGCCACTTTTGTGTTATTTCTACTCAGAATCACGAGCTCTTTCGAGTTTTTTTCCTATTGTGTTACCATTTCCCCATATACTTTGTATGGCGGTAACAAAAACGAAAGTTTGAAAAATGTATGGAAATTTTAGGATACTTTTTTTCTCCTATAATGATGAAACTCGCGATCCTGACTAGAAATAACACAAAAGTGGCAAAAAAGGTCACAATATATAAAAATGGCAACAAATAAAAGAAACTTAAAATTGCCATAGTCTTAAAATATATACGTACCTACTGTTTAGGACTGCACTCCAAAACTTTTAAGTATACATAATCGCAACATTACAAAATAGAAATCACAAAAACGATTAGCCCACAAGAAGATTCACTCCACAAAAAATGTCACTGGACCAGAGATCGTCAACCCGGATCGAAAACAAAGGCTGTAAAAAGACTATTATAACCGTTTAATGTGATATATAAACAGTTTTTAGATAAAGCTTTTAAGTCGTAGATAAGTGGTGATGATCGATTGTGGGAAGCGCGGTGACAGTAAGTTACATTTAAGTTGGTTGCTTAGTTGCTTAGCGTATATGCGAGATACGATCAATTGTGGGTGCAAGAGGTTTTGGTACTTGAGAAAAATAAATGCAGCTTTTAGTCATTATAAGAAAGTTACATTTAAGTTGGGTGCTTAGTTGTTTAGCGTAGGTATATGGGACATACGATGGTGGTGGGTGCGAGACGTATTGATATTTGAGAAGAATAAATGCAGATTTTAGTAATTATAAGAAAGTTACTTACAATAAAGTAAGAAAGTTACATTTAAATTGCTTGCTTAGTTGCTTAGCGTATATGGGGGATACGATTGGTGGTGGGTGCGAGACGTTATGATACAGGGAAAAAATGGTCATCCCATTTTTGGTCATTATAAAAAAAAAGTGATCGTTACTTACACTTGTAAGCGACATGCGTTTTAAGTTGAAGATATTACTTTAGGATTAGGCAATAAAGGTCCATGCAGTCAGTTTATAGGATCGGTTTTAGCGCTTGAAAAAAAAAACTGAAAGTGCGTTTAGGTCAAAAATTTACTAGGAGAAGGTTTAAGTTTGCCCATTAAACTTGTTATGTTGTTAACTATTATTATTTACGTAGAAATGTGTAGTAATAGTCATAATCATTAATTAATGTAATTGACACTTTTTACCTACTTAGTTAATTTTCTGGTACTCGTATCACCTTTTACTCTTTTTTACAAACTGCTCAACGTTAAATACTCTTCTAATAAATTTTATTCGATTGTTTTTAATGAATTAATTAATTTATAAACAACGAATACTAATGATATTTGCGTCTGTTGAAAATATATACAGTTTTCAATCTACTAAAAGTATCAAAACTACCCAAACCGACTCATCAAAGTGCGCCTCATACATTATGCGGTTGACATACATAATAATATAATCCATATAATAACGTTTTCTCATAATACCGTCATTAGAATTAGTGCGCTCACCACGGCTACGTGTGCGGTCGGACTAAGCACAAGCTGCAAGTCAAAGGATATAACGGTTTCATGTCTTACCGTTTTTTAATAACACAGTTTTTTTAGGCAACAAACAGTCATATACAAAAATAATGTAAGAAGCGATGTGTGAATATACCTTGACATCGAGTGCCTATATATACCTTAACACATTCAATACCACTAAGTGCTACGGGTTACGCTCGTAGCGCGTAGCCACGGTTTCGTCGTATGTAGCGCGTAGTCGCTACGAACAGTGTACCCGACAGTCGGGTTCTTGGTGTTGAATGTGTTAATAAATATTTTCTAATCTAAAGTACTATTAGTGTAGGAGCAGTAAGCGGAAAACAAAGTTATCATTAAGTAACAAAGTTATCAATATTTTTCTTGCGTTTGTTGTTTTAATTCAACACTAACCGATATCTAATGTACCCAACATGATTGGAAGGGTAGGTAGGTAATGTAAAATTAGTGTTATAAATAACGCACCTCAATAGGGTTAGTAATCCGGATCCAATTTGTACGGAACTAGAGTTGACACAAATAAAAATTTTAAAATTGTTTGAGACAATTATTTTAATGATGTGGTATATAAGTACCTGTATACTTACTAGTTAAACGCGGATTGATCCCCTCATTTATTAAGACATTGCCACTACCACCACATTTATCACTCAAGTAAAGGTGACTTGTCCTAACTTTTCTTTTAATCGTTGCGACTTGCACCCCTAAAAATATTTGTACCGAGCAAGTAAATAAAACATATAATACCCAAACTTGTTATGACTTACAATCAATAATATTAAAATATAAATCAAATTACCATGTAAACCACGTGCGTTAATTAACAACACACAAATTAACCAAATACCCAACCAATTAGGTTTACAGTTAACCCTCCACTCAGAAAAGGTGTTCATATAAATCCGACATATATATACAAACTAAAAAGCTTAAAGACACAAAATAAAAATCGCTTTACTAACGTGAAAAATGCTGTTTTTCGATTTCTCCTTACACCACACCCAGTCCCAAAAAGTCACGAGCCGCGTACGTGTGTGGAGCGCAAACGTCCTCATATTGCGTACGTGGAATGAATAAGCAATGACGGGTAACCTCTGAACCGGGAATCATGTGTTTAATGTCCTTTTACCGATTAACGATACATTACATTATCTAAAAATACCTCAGTACTCGTAGACAACATGACAATCGGTAAGAGCGTTGTCCGATCCTATGGGCCCGATTCGGATTTTGAAATAGACATCTATTAGACATCTTTTAGACATCACCAAGATACGATAACGATATGTTTAAGATCTAACCTGTCAAATTTGACACTTGCGCGATTCTGGACATACTGTTGAATGATTTCCACAGGATATGACTTAGAGATCCAATTCACATCTAATAGATATCTTACTCTATCTAACGTAAAAGTGACATGGGTTGCCCGAATTGCGCTGCAAATGAGAACTAGTTGATATCTGAACTATATCGTATCTAGAATGGATCTAGTACGTGTCGTCTCTTGTGAATATCTCGAAGTTCGAATACGGCAGTATATCGTATGTCGGAAGGAAGTAAAATGTAAGAAATTTGTGTTTCTCTGTATTTATTTGTACATTTAATAATTAAATCATTATGACTAAAAAACGATAGATAACACAAAAAAGGCGGACTTCATGCCAATGGTACTCTCCCAGCTGTTTTTATCATAGGCGCCTTCCGACAGCCGATATCTGAAAGGCGCTTCCGATAAATTCTGCCATTGAGCTGTCGGACCGATAATATTTGTTTGTGTGCGTACGTGTAGGCATAATGTTTATTGTAGTGTGCGTGACCCCCAAAGACAGCGCCGGCGCCGGGCGCACCCCCGCGGCCTGACTACGGGGATGTAGGATCCTACATCCGATATCGGATCGGACAGTGTGAAAACGCTCTAACGCTCCATAGCGAACGAATCGCAACTATCACTATCACACTAATATCGAAGAGTGATAGAGAGACACAGCGATTCGATGGCGAAGCGCAAGCGATTGTCACCTTGGCTAGGCCGCCTGGTCAGACAATCTTCTTGTCTGCAAGCTATGGACCAGGTAACCAAACCCCGTTGTACAATGTTGGAACTCATTAAAAATAAGGGTTTTTTGTTAACCCTTAACCGTAATGGACCCTAATTTCAAATAATATTTTTTACCAAGAAATAGATATCCATTAAATTCACAGTAAGTAGAGCTACGTTAAAATAGATTGACGACGTCACAGATACCTACTACTCCCACGATTTTGCGCTTATCGTATACAGGATGGCCAAAGATAAGTGCATTTTCTGGAGGATCTGGGATTATACTGAGCAACCCATAATCGCGAAAAAAAAAAATTGGCTGTTTCATACATTTTGGCTCGTCCACTTTCTATGGGAGGGTAAGTTTTTTTTTTCGCGATTTCGGTCGATTTCTAGAAGGCTTCTAGACACAGCGTGACGAGCGTTCGCGTTTGTGTTATGTTTATTTTTGAATGGGATTTTGAACAAGCCAAGCGGGACGTTTTGGAAACTCAATTACATATGTCTAAATATTAAATATTTAACAATATTTTTACAAATTTATTGTAACTTACAATCAACAACATTAAAATAGAAATCAAGTTACCACGTAAACCACGTAGCGTAATTAACACACACAAATTAACCAAATACCCAACCAATTAGCTGAGTTAACAGTTAACCCTCCACCGCCAAACGGTGTTCATATAAAACCGTACATACATACAAAGAGCTCGTAAAACAAAAGTGCCGCATAAATTTCCCGGCACGCATTAGCTTCGGGATTTTCCACCATATGAAGGAGGTTTTCCGGGACGGGTTTGACTGGGCATGATGCTCTACTTTGGTATTTTAAATATTTGATTGCATGTTTTATTATTTAATAGAAGTGGTTAATGGAGAAGGAGATGACGGGATGAACGCTTTCGACGAGACTGATGTTAAAAAATATCACACTGCCCGATTCAAACTTTAAGATACGTCAATTAATAGATCTAGAAACTACTAGCTAGATATAAACTAGATATGGATTAGATGTGTCAGTGTCAAAAGTACATCACATTTAACACTGACATATCTAATCCATATCGTTTCTAGATCTATTAACTGACGTATATTAAAGTTCGAATCGGGCCGATAGGCAGGTGAAAAAGTAGGTGTCTGCGAATGTTTAGTGAAAAAAATGAGTAGGCAGAAATTTCCAGACGCTTTAAATGAACAATAAGAATAGTTAGGTAGGTATACCTAATTCCAAGATTGTAAAAAATAGTGTACACGAGTTACAATTAAATTGGTTTGTAACACAGGACTTCGCACTTCAAGTGGGGATGTCCACCTATGGCTGAGATACGGGGCCTAACTAACGGCTCGGCCACGACATCGAGCGACTTGCGTCGGCGGCAGCGATAACCATAGGTTGGAACGAAAATTCCGATACTTGTGTCACGCTTCAACCTATGATTATCGCTGCCGCCGTCGCAAGTCGCTCGATGTCGTGGCCGAGCCGTAAATGGCAATTAACACAATGTTGCCACCACCAAAATGTATTATATTACGGAGATAATACGCTATTATATTAAAAATATAACGGCGAACTTTTAGTCTTACCCCTGTTTTCAATTTACCCCTACGCACATTTAATACAATCCCCATACCACGTAGAGTAACGTTTCACACCACACACCGTTTAACCCTACGGGCGCCCACCTGTTGCTCACACGTCCCCTACACGTAAATAGGCCCGCATGGCCCAGACGGCCCGGCCCGTGCACGGAGGAGGCTGCCTTTATAAGCTTTTATGAGGCTTTTCGTATCGTTGGGAGTTCCGCGATTTTGCTTTGACGCTTTCGTGTTGGGTCTCGCGTTGTAAGTGAGGCGAGGCGGTCTTCGCGTTGGATGTAATTTGGTGCTGATCTTAAACTTGAGCGGGGAGCGGATCCGCATTCTAGAAGGCCTTGCCAAGATGATAATCGTACATCCACAAACGGCAAACGAATAAAAAAAATGTGATCACATTATGCTACGAAAAATGACGTGACCTGTTCCATACATTATTTAAGTACCTACGTTATGTACGAATCGTCGATGATCCCAAACTCACAAGCGGTATTGAACCTTTAAGTCTAAGGAGAGACTTTGCCTCCTTGTGTGTGTTCTACCGCTTGTACAATGGGCTGTGCTCTGAGGAATTATTTGACATGATGCCAACGGCCGCTTTCTATCACCGCACCGCTCGCCGTCGGCAGGGTGTTCATCCTCACCTCATCACCCTAGAACCTAAATGGTCGCGTAATGTGCGATTTAAGATGAATTTCCTCCCGCGGACGCTCCGGCTGTGGAATGAGCTCCCTTCCGAGGTTTTCCCGAGGGTCTACAGTATGGGGTTCTTCAAAAAAGGAGTGTACAGTACAGGTTTTTAAAAGGTCGGCAACGCGCTTGTAACACCTGTGGAGTTGCAGGCGTCCATAGGCTACGGACTGCTTACCATCAGGCGGGCCGTAAGCTTGTTTGCCACCGATGTGGTATAAAAAAAAAGTTTTGTTTGGCGTTTTTTATCAACGATTGTTACCTTGATAACCACGCAAGCAAATTAGTCAATCGGTAAGCAGTTAAACTACTCCTATATGGATGAAACATTTTCTCTTCTTGTATGGACGAGTACGTAGTATTATTCCCTCTTAAAATCTCATAGTAGGTATTTTTGTATCGTTAAGTTTGGTATTTTATGATTTATTAGTTCTAGTAATATGTAGTTAAAATATGATCGTTTGCAGGTGCTGATGGAGAGATTGTATCGACCGGTAATCGAGACACTTGGAAAGGTTCTAAAAGTCTGTATTTAAACCTAAAGTAAAAACCTTTAGCAGGTTTTGTCTGTCAAGATTTACGAGTACGCTACCAGAAACACTAACTCAAATCCTATCACCCTAATAATATTGCTCCTGAAAATAAATCCACCCACTCAATACGACCTAATCCAAAAAGTTAGAGTTGTTAGAGTCAAAACACTCTAACTCGATTTACTGAAGCGTCGCCGCCATTACAGTGACGTCATACTGACGTCAGCAATATGTCACGGATGGGGTAATGCATGCGAAAACGAAAGGGAATATGTGTTTTTGGGAATAAGTATGTTATATGCATACCTAACTGTAACCATGGTAAAATGTGCGAAGACATGTTAAGAAATGTTATAATGAGTAGTGAAATGAAATTTGGATATGTACATACTTTTATAAAAATAATTCGTGAAATTAAAAAAAAAATTGTAATGTTTGTTATAAGTAAAAACATAATATATGAACACATAATTTGATTGACCCATTTAGGGTAAATAAAAAAAATAGTGTGAGTTAGTACCTAGGTATGTCTTTTTTGTGGACATCATACAATAAATGGACTTTAAAGGTCAAATTTTCTTGCTGGGCCTTTTATAGCAAATGATTTTTCTAAAAGGTAAGTAAGGTAAGTAAATAATTTAAGTTTTGAAATTTTTTGAAATTAAGTATATATTCATTTATCAAGAATTGTACATTACAATTTTTAAAGTAAAATCTGCATCGTTGAAAACGTGGGAAACTATTTCTCGTAGTCTGAAATTTTCCTTTTAACCCCACATGGATGTATCTCAATAGACTTGCTACGTTTTGGATGTGGATGAATAAACCCAGGGGACAGAATTACGGTAATGCGCGTGGGGAGGGTAAGTGCCGTGATAATGGGTGTGTGATACCATCGCTGAGGTTGCGAAGTACTTATTGGTGTCGGTTGTGGTATATTGTTATTTGGTGTTAGATGATAGTTTGTGCACTTTTGTAAACTAGGTATTTTCAGATAGAAAAGTGTAAGTTAGGTCATAAGAAAGTTTTAAGTTTATAATTTGCTAAGCATACCTTATTTAATTTCACAAACGGGTCTACCGCGAAATAATTTCATTGTTATTACCTTAAATTCCGACGCGTCAGCTGAGTTGCACCAGCTGTGGTCACGGAAAGACCAGCAAATTTCAACAAATGTACGTCGGAACAGCAAATTTAAACTCCAAGATTTTGTCGCTTTGCAACAGGTAGCTAAAAGTACATCCGTTCCACACCAATTTTGGTGGCTAGCCATAAGCCGCGCGTGGCGCTGTCGCCACCTAGCGGCCATGTCCATCGTAACAGACGCGTTTTGTTAGAGAGTGAGTCTTCTGTACTATTATTTAATCTGTGATCTAACATCAATCATAGTCAGGTGTAATGCGCAAAATGTGTCAAAACATTGTAAAAGCCCCCGTTCTACTCAAATAATAACTTGCATAAGCAAACACGTTAATGTATCCTATATTTCGGTCTAGATATCGTTTTAATACAACCCAGCAATGCGCTTACTTTTAGCTCTTATTTCTATGCGCACTAGATTGAATATCGTGGTGACAACATCGTGTTTAAGTTGTCGCTATAATGGTATATAAGCTGTTTGGAGTGGACCTACGCACAATCAGATCGTTGGACAATGGCGGAACTGGGAAAGCTGTAGAGAGGTGTTTTTAAAAACTCTTTGATTTAAATTTACATCTAGAGATGCCCATTTAGCCCTTACGGGTAGGTATGATGTCCAAGATAAAAATTGAATTATCAATTATGTACCTACTTACCTAATTATTCTTAGAACATATGGGTGAGTCGGGAAGGTTCTTAAGACCGCGTTTTGGAGGACTCGAGGACTCGACAAGATAAGTCTCACGTGAAGTTGGACCGAAGATCTAATCAAGGCCGTCCTTTGGGCGATGTGATGATGATGACGAACTACATATCTTGGCCTTCATATTATTTATCTATCAAATTGGAAAAAAGTGACGCGACACAACGCAGTTTCAAATCAAATGATTTGTTTTGTCAACTAAAACAAAGCAATATTACAAGAGTTTCAAATCGACTTTTTAGGGTTAATAGTAGCCGCTCTATTCATCCCTTAGCCGAAGCTAGCCAACTGATAAATCTGCAAAAGTCCGCGCACATTACAATTAGACCAAATCTGGAGGCACATAAATAAGCCCGACGTTTAATAAGTGATCTCGGTCAGCTGCGGCCGTCTGACGTATCTGAAGCTGTGCGGTTGTTGTGACGTATTTGAAGCTGTGCAATTATCTGACGTATAGCGGTCTTCACATTGGATGGGAATTCGGGGGTGCGAGCGGGACATACATGTACTTATAGTGCTGTTTCACTCAACATCGGAGCGGCAAGCATCATGCAATAAATGATCTCGCGATCAGCTGAGGCCGTCTGAATCCGACGTTTAATAAGTGATCTCGCGGTCAGCTGCGGCCGTCTGACGTATCTGAAGCTGTGCAATTGTCTGACGTATGGCGGACTTCACATTGGATGGGAATTCGGGGGTGCGAGCGGGACATACATGTACTTATAGTGCTGTCTCGCTCAGCACCGGAGCGGGCATCAGTTTGACAGCTTCGTATTTCGAAACTGTACAAATCCCGTACCTATCCGACGTTTAATAAGTGATCTCGCGGTCAGCTGCGGCCGTCTGACGTATCTGAAGCCGTGCGGTTGTTGTGACGTAATCGAAGCCGTGCAATGGGGTTGGTAACTGTCAATGTTTTGCATAGATGGCCCGATCATAGATTTGGTTTAAAGGGCTGGCATCCAGGGCATAAAATTCCATTAAAAAAACAAAAGATTGAACAACTCTAGGGATTGACAGGGCAAGCTATGCTGGCGCCATCTGCTAAATACTTCGACCGGCCAACCCCATTGTCTGACGTCTGACGGTCTTCACATTGGATGAGAATTCGGGGGTGCGAGCGGGACATATACATGTACCTACTTATAGTGCTGTCTCGCTCAACACCGGAGAGCGGCATGCATTAATAAGTGATCTCGCGGTCAGCTGAGGCCGTCTGACATATTCAAAGCTGTGCTATTGTCGTGACGTATCCGACGCTGTGTGATTGTCGTGACGTATCCGAAACTGTGCGATTGTCGTGACGTATTCGAAGCTGTACGATTGTCGTGACGTATTCAAAGCTGTCCTATTGTCGTGACGTATTCCGAAGCTGTGCAATTGTCTGACGTACGACGGTCTTTATAAGTACATTGGAAGTAGATCCGTGGGTGCGAGCGGGACATCGCTATACATTGTGTCCCTAGCCATTGGACAAAGCTTACACTAACATACTCGTACTACATACAGGGAAAAATCTCAAGACTATAATTAAAAAAATAATAACACAAATTAAAATAAAATAAAAAATATGCTAAGTTTGTACGGAACCCTCGGTGGGCGAGTCCAGTTCGCACTTATCCCGATTTTTTTAAACATGTTATGCACTTGCGCAATGAAGCGGGAAGGCTGCGCGCACTTAAGCGAAACAATCACATAGTGGACGCGTGACCTTCGATTTTTTACCAAAACAATTTAAGCTTTATGGCTTTACAGTAAGGTTTAAAATTGGTTCGTGAATTACTATAATAATAACTCTTTATTTGTTCAGTAAACATCAGGGCCTTCGTTTAACACGTGTAAGAGTTTTTGCAATAATATTGATACTAAGGATCCGCTTCATTTGATATTTACTTAGGGCATACTGAAAATTCCTGGAACGGGCCACTTAGAAAAATAAGTCGTCTCATATATCAGAGTCCAGAAACTTTCAGGATGGCCCGCGTAGCAGTCCATTTTCGGTAAAGGAAAACATCATGAGGAAACCGGACTATATAATACTAAATTAATAAGGCCCAGTTTCCCCTCTGGGTTGGAAGGTTGGCAGTCGCTTTCGTAAAAACTAGTGCCTACGTCAATTCTTGGGATTAGTTGTCAAGCGGACCCCAGGTTCCTATGAGCCGTGGCAAAATGCCGGGATAACGCGATGAAGAAGAGAAGAAGTGTTTTTATACTGTAATTATGCAATAATATTGATAGTGAGGATCCGTTTGACTTCAGAGGGAAATGGTTCGTTGTGGTGAACACACAGCATCCCTGATGGGCAAGCCTAAAGGGGCCCACTGATTAACAGTCCGCCGGACGGTATCGGCCTGTCAGTTAGAACAAAATTTTGACAGTTCCGAACAATTGACAGGCCGATACCGCCCGGCGGACTGTTAATCAGTGGGCCCCTTAATTCTTGACCCGGTTCATCGTGCATTCTATCCGCGTGCCAAATCTGTTGTGGGCTGTTTTTGGTTTTTTGAGGAAAAAATATGTTTTAACCCATTTTTTTATATGAAAATATATTATATGTTTACATGAGCTTAGGTACAGATAAATCCGATGTGCCATGAAACTTAAACTTAATAAATATCAACCAGGTTCGTACAAATTATTACAAAAAAGTAATAATTACACTTTCGCAGATGTAACATACAAAATTACAAACTAATTTGTAAGTTTTGTGGGATAGGGCCCAGACATGTATCCATTTTTTAATTATGTTTGAATTATAACTACTTATACTTATTTTTTAATAAAATATAGCTGTCAGTCAAAAATTGAGTACTTAATTTTTTTTTCACTAAACTTAAAACTACTTTCTACTTATTAGGGATACTTATAAAAATATGAAGAATACGACGCTTATACAGAATGACCTTAGCCATTGGACAAACCCTGAAATCCCACGTAGGGTTACTTCTCAGAAATGCTCTAACGGTAATATTTTTATAATTATAACAAAAGATAAAAAAAAAATATCAAACAAAAGTTATTTCCAATAATCGACAACAAAAAGAAACATATTGTATTAATAATTGGCAGTGCTTTTGACAATTTGTTTGAAAATGTGCGGCAATGATGACATTTGTCTAAAGTCAGAATCTTATTAATGTCATAAATAAAAAAGATAATCAAAACGGTCGAAGAAGGTTTCATACTGTTTATTATCTTAGGATCTACATATTAACACATACAGGTTGCTCCAAAGTAAAAAAAATCGTAATTTGTTAATTTCTTCGTAAAATTGTTATGATACTTTGTATACTGGTTCTAAATACCCTAATGCATATCTGCCGTGTCACGCCTAACTCCGTTAACTCGAGTTACATGAGTTACGGATAACCAGTCTAAATCGTCTTAAAAACCATTAAAGATATATCTTCTAAAAGAAAATTTTGAAAATCTTCATTATTTAGGTACTTAGAAAAGCATATGACTCACTCATGTAACTTCATTTTTTTGCCGATGGCGTCAGGCACAACTCAGTTAACTTGAGTTGCATGACTGACACAACCAAAATATCACCATCGTTTCTTAAGTTGCCGGAGTTAGGCATGACTGGCCGAGCGCTTGGTTTATACGACAACAATATTGGTCAAGTAATACGTGTCACGTTTGATCACGCGTATGTCATGTAACTTGACTTACATGACTTCGTGTGACCACTATAGTATGGAAGAATTAATCATGCGGAACCATTTAATTCGAATAAAATGAAAACTATTCAATTATGCGAAAAAAAAATTAAAGGGCCTATTCTGTGACCATATTTCCTACATGAAGATTAGAAAAAATAAAAAAATTACGACGAACCGTCAACAATAACAGCATTTGAATCTCTAAAACTTTAAACGTAATTATCTCGAAACTCAACTATTAAAGTTACATGAGATGCGCGTGACACGGCAGATATGTACATTTCGGCTTTGTCCAATGTCCAATGGCTAGGGACACCCTGTATATGAATATACACGGCGAAGCTGCAATCCCCAGCGAGGCGGGAAAATCGCTGAAAGCATCAGCGGGAAGAAAAGAAAATATGTAATGTTTTAATATTCTCATCCGTTGAAATGGTGGTGCAAGTGAGAAGTGAGTGGCGATTTAGTATAAACGTAGCAAATAACAACAAGTAGGTAGGTAAGGTACCTGATTAATGTACGGCCCACCTCATTAATTTTTTTGGATAAATGAGGTGGGCCTAACATGGGACCTCATGTATTATATGACATAGGTATTAAACAAAAGGCCTATGATATTCTTACTTCCATCAAATATTGTTTTTTATAAGTTGAAAATACATAAATAGTTTTGATGTATTTATAAAAAAAAAGGAAAAATTTACTATCTCCGAAAATACTAAGCATACAATTTTGAAATAAATACATAAAAATGTTCTCTACTTACCTCTTTATAAGTTATATATCACAGAAAATCTTTTGAAAAATCTACGGTAAAGCGTTAAATATTAATAAAAAAATTGTCATAATTATATGGAACCCTTTAGGCGCCATGCAGTCAAACTCGCACTTTGCCGGTGCTTTTTATTATTATTTTTGACGTGCGGACGTGTCATTAGTCCGTTAATGCACGTCCATTCAGGACGCGTCCGTATTCTAGCGCATTTAACTAATCACATGTTAATACAGCTTAAGCAGATTTAATGCAGTTATCACACGTTTTACAATTTGGTTCACACATTACGAGGTTTTTTCTTCAAAATATTTGAATTTGGTTGAAAGTTAGTGACTTGTTCCCTGTGAACGGCGTGACGTGCGGACGTGTCATTAGTCCGTTAATGCACGTCCATTCAGGACGCGGCCGTATTCTAGCGCATTTTACTAATCACATTTTAATACAGCTTAAGCAGTCTTATTAATGTGGTTATCACACGTTTTACAGTTTAGTTTACACATTAGGAGGTTTTTTCTTAAAAATATTTGAATTTGGTTGAAAGTTAGTGACTTGTTCCCTGTGAACGGCGTGACGTGCGGACGTGTCATTAGTCCGTTAATGCACGTCCATTCAGCACGCGGCCGTATTCTAGCGCATTTTACTAATCACATTTTAATAAGCTAGAGCAGGCTTAATGCAGTTATCACATCTAGGAGAAATACCTCAGAAGGGATTCATTTAACATTCTGGACGTTTTGAAAAAAAAACGAGCAGTATTATTTTTACTATGTCACAAATGTATGGCGTACAGACCTGGAGGAGGAGCGTACAGAACGAGTCCTTAGGACTGAGCTGAGGACCTTCCGCGAACAACGTTCGACGTGTTGCCTCTCTGTCGCACTTGTAAATTCGTACGTAAGTGTGACAGGGAGGCAACACGTCCCTCTACGTTAGGCCCTCTGGAACGAGGCCAAGACGGTTGCTCAAGATAGAAAGGCGTGGAAGGATCTTGTGGAGACCCTATGCACCTCCAGGGTGCCCTTAGGACAAACAACAACAACAACAAATGTACTGACTAGCGCAGAAATGTACTGACAAAAGTGTCAGTGTCAGGGATAATGTAGCGGCGTCGTTAAATAAGATGGCCGGCTCTTTATCATTTGTCACCAAGCCTATCACATTCTAACAAGTATGTAAGTGCGAAAGTGACGCATGACATGACAGGTGATAAAAACGCGACCATGATACCGCTGCAGGTGTACCCTCTTGTCGGTGTATATAAGGAATCCTGACCGAATTTTACAACGATTTTTTCTGTTTTACATATTATGTATACCTACGGCTGTATACATATGTAAAATAGCCGTGGTTTCAACGCATGATTTTTGACCACTACACACAATGAACGGTTAATAAAATAAAAGGACCGGTCAAAATACAGTCAACAAAAAATTTACTACTTTTACACTAAATAGTCTGACCAACATCTACTTACATATCTTACTATCTCGGAATTTAATGATACACCTTATTAACCATCTGCAGTTATTTTAATATAGACTAAAAGTAAAAACACTCCAGTTAATTACTTAATAATTGTAAACTCACGAATATGCCGTCCGAATGAATGAGGTGTGAATTAAAAAGATTTTTATGTCGCGCGGTAATGGCTGAATGTAGCACCCTGTATTATCCACGTCTTAATGCGGCGGACGTGTCATGATAACCATGGAGAGAATTTGGAACACACCATTTATTTTAAACACCTACTCATAAAAAAAATTGCACAAAGAAGATACGTACTTACCTACATAACTCAAAATGAAAATTATTCCTACACTTATGACTTCGATTAATTTAATAGGGGGTATTACTGCAATGTCCTGCCGCCAGAGTGCAGCACTAAGCTAACGAGTAAACCATAGAGTAATTATACATACTGTGCCTTAAACTGTTTTTGATAAGTTTTCACAGACAATAAAAACATTGATGCATCAAGGCGGTTTGTCAACAAGGGCCTACCAGGAAACGCGAAAATCGTAATTTAGTTATCTGCGTCTTTAGCGCTCGAATTTGCAACAGTGATAGAGAGGTTAGATGACGAAATTTCGATTTACTTGTTTCGCGGAAGTTCGCGGTAGACCCAGATTGTCGGATTGTGATAGTAGCGCCCCCTACGCAGAGTTTCACGTAATATTCTCTAATTTATTCAAAATGGTAAACAATATTATTAGGAAAACAATGAACAAAAAACCATTTGTCTCTGATATTGTGGCGTATCTACTCTGTCACTGGCTAGAAGACTACCAGTCTATAACAGATGGCGTTAGCACGTTCTACATCGCGCATATGGATTTCCGAATGTCGTTACTATAAAGACAACTCCAGGGTTGGCCATCATGCCAATCGTTTACGCTCCGTAAAGAACGAAACGCAACTGTCACTGTCGCACTAATATGGAAGAGTGATATAGAGACACAAAGCGTTTTGTTGTCGTAGCGCAAGCGATTGTCACCTTGGCTAGGCACCGTGACCAACTCTCTGTGGACTTCGGTCAACACATTTCACATGATAGGAAATTATCTAATCAGTCCATAGATAAAAAGTTAAAAATACAAGCAGTCGGTGCAACCATTTAAATACTTATTGTTAGCAAAAAACGAAAAAAATCTTCAACACTTAAGTTCTACGAAAATATCAGTAAAACAATAGCGAAACTTACACTAATGAGAAAACATGAACACCGCACGAATCATGCCTCCACCTTACCGCATTCAACAAAACTGGCCAAGTGCGAGTGGGACCATTTATTATAAAGGGTTCAGTATCTTCACTTATTATCTAGCCACTTAGAGGGGTTGGCAACTTTTCTGACTTTCGACGCGTATATTTAAAAAAAAACCCTTTATCGAAAACCTTTTTAAAAAAAAAACAACGGGTTGTATTCCGGGAGTGCCGGCAGAAGTGAAAACTCAATGACATTGTAACAGTTTTTCGATCAGGTCACGTGTCCGTCTTACGTCTTACGAATCTTACGGTCAAGTGACCTGTCGCGAGTTTAACATTTTTACCCCATCACAAAAAGTGCACAGCGCCGCTAAAGAAGTTGTCACTTCAAAAATCTTGCACTTATTTTAAAGACCTATCGAACGATGTGCCACACGTTGATCTTTGCTAAAAAAATGACATTTGTTACCTGCATATGATGTTCTTATAAGGACAGACGAATGTACATAACGGAATCATAACCGCCGTCCGCGAAATTAAAAAAAAATTAAAAAGCCTTTATATATTAATTTATTCATTGACTAAATGTTTAATGTTGAAAAGAAAACTCACACAAAAAACTAAATTCCATAGGGCATTTCCCTTTTCCGAAGAACATCCAATATCCGATCCACTTTTGTCTACGGAACCCTAAAAACTCATATTTAATTACACCATACATTTGAGGCGGTTATTACGCACGACGTCGACATAATACTCATAATGACGGTAATAGCCCCTCGTCGCCACTTCAGGTGAACGTATGAATGCTGGGTGAGAAATGGCGCGTGCTTTTACTGTTAGTTTTTACCGGGTTTTACGTGATATGCATTTAAAGTTGGAAGTTTTTGAGCTTTCTTTTTGAAAATATCTTCATTTAGTTCAGTAACTGTGTGGGGATAAAGTGGCGTACGGTTAACAAAAATGCATTCGTGATTAATTACTTCACATCGACATTTATGGTTAATCTTACATATAATTAAATTGATATGTAATGAAATTGATTTACATTAATAAACAGGAATATGTCATTAAATTGAGAGGGGTTGAGATTAATCAAAGTTAATTTTCACTAAATAAATGATGAATTTGCAAACCTTACAGTATACACATTAATAACAAATTTCATTGTAATATAGGTAAATATACCTTGTGTATCATGGAAAGTACTAAGGTATAGATTGGCAAGCCATTTCTGTCAGTAGAAAAACGAGGCAAATTTAAAAAAGTAGGCACGATGGGTTTATCTCCCACAGAAATATTTGAATTTCGCGCATTTCTCTACTGATAAAGTGGGTTTGCCAGATTATACATACATACAACTACCACAAAAAAATGCATGTTTTGTTAATTTGAATAGCAAATTTTTTAAAGTGACTTATAAAAACGTAACTACATGGCAACGAGTGCCAAGAAAAAGGTGATTCACCCAAGTATAATACATTTCATATAAGTCGCTTAATGCATGGTTTTAGACAAGCTTAATCGATAGTTTTTAGGGTTCCGTACCCAAAGGGTAAAACGGGACGTCCGTCCGTCTGTCACCGGCTGTATCTCGTGATTTGTGATAGCTAGACAGCTGAAATTTTCACAGATGATGTATTTCTGTTGCCGCTATAACAACAAATACTAAAAACAGAATAAAATAAAGATTTAAGTGGGGCTCCCATACAACAAACGTGATTTGTGACCGAAGTTAAGCAACGTCGGGCGGGGTCAGTACTTGGATGGGTGACCGTTTTTATAGGTAATGGTACGGAACCCTTCGTGTGTGTGCGAGTCCGACTCGCACTTGGCCGGTTTTACTTATATTTATTAACGATTAGAAATCATTGGAGTACTTAAGAACCACACACTAAAAGATAAGTAACCAGGAACCACTGTCCTCTCTTAATTTCATAATCTCGTATAGAAAACTTCAAGTTTCAATCAAACTTAAACCAAAATCCCTTTAAATTACGGTTGATTTTTGATTGTATGTAAATTTGAGATAAGAGGTTGCAAAGGTATTACGTTGTGATACAATTCTAAAGGCGATAACTCACAACACATTGCGACAGAGTAAAGTCGCGTGCACATGAGTTAGTAGTGCATTAGTGCAATAGATACCGTATGGAGATGCACGGATTAAAACGTAACAAAAGTACGAAGTCTTTACATGGAAAGTATACCTTATTAAAGAGACTTTAAGGTTTGAAATTGATTGATTTGGAAATGAATATATGATGTTTTGTATTTTCGGTTTTCGTATCTTAACGCCTAGTCGCACTTCGGAATAGTTGCAGAAACGATATAATAAGTCGAAAATATCATTTGTTTATTGTCTTCGGTAATCGGTCTATGATTTGTCTGTGATTTAGGAAGATTGGGTCGCGAATTATGGAGTACTTGCCAATGGTTATGTCTCAATTCTGATTTCAGTGCCAATGAAAAGTCAGTATTAGTTTTTGGCTTAAACTTGCAATAAAGGATGACTCACGCTAGACAGTGCCGTGCCCGGGCCGAGGCGTTCGACATGTCATTTTCTATGACGGCTGATCGGTGATCACGTGGTGCTTTCCATAGAAAACGAAGCTCCGGCCCGGCCACGGCCCGGTCTAACGCGAGCGAGTCATCCTTAATGAGGCCGTGGACATCAGAGCATTTACTATTTTTTTATTCATGGTTAAAACATATATAGCTCGATAAAATAAGAAACGTATACCTCAGAGGCAGCTACATAATAGTACCCACAGCATACGAATGATGATGAATTAGTAGAACAACGCTTCAAATGGTTTGGACAATTCGGACATATTCAAAGACGCACAGGGGGCCGATTTTTAAAATTCGACCGTTCGATTTCGTGTATTTCGTTCAGTAATATCTGCACTACTAGGCATTTAAATTCTACTAATAGAATTGAAAACGAGTGGTCAATACCACTCGATTCGCAATTTCTATCGCTCGCATTTCTAAAATTAGAATTTTTTCGTTTTCCACCGATTTTCGAGTGACGAATTCGAGCGATCGAAATTCAAAAATCGTCACCCTGGCCTGTTTTGCATCAGTGACAATTCTCACAGTGATAGTGAAAACTCGCCCTAAATTGCTAGTGCAACAAGTTACATTGACGCTGGTTACCTTTGTCACTTGTCGACTCGCAAATGGATAGGAAATTGTCAGTGTCATGTGTCAATTGTTAGCTTGACAGTGTGATAACCACGTATGTGTTAAAATAATTTTACTAAGGGCGATTATGCACTACAATGAATTTGACTGTCCGGCAGTCTGAGTTTTCATTGTCCGATATGGCATGAAAAAAACGGATGATTGGCTTGTGCACTTGTCCGTCTTTTTACTCGCAGGTGCGGCGCAGTGGCATGAAAAAAACGGATGATTGGCTTGTGCACTTGTCCGTCTTTTTACTTGCAGGTGCGGCGCAGTGGCATGAATGAAATGAAACGAAATGCTACTAGAAAAGTGGGTGGTTTTACCTCCTTTTCTACATAGTGCACCATCTACCATAATCTTTCATCGGGCCCCATAGAAGTCGTTTTTTTTTTCTTAAAAATTATCATCTAATAATCTCAAGAATCAGTGCATGATTCAAACTTTACCGGTCGCCGTGGTAAGACCTAGGATTTACCATATCGGTGTTGGTAAAAGCCCGAAGTAAACTAGTAAGATTTAACATTTCGGGCTTTTACCGATCGGCATCGGTAAAAACTAGGATTTACCGGTAAGACCTAGGTTTTGCCGTACTTCGGGCTTTTACAGTAACATATACATTTAATGGCGTGCCAAATCGGACCGTAAAAACTCGGACTGCCGGACAGTAAAATTCATTGTAGTGCACAATCCCCCTTACTTGTATTACAGGTAATATCGTAAACCACTCACTGCATTTCTAACATAACTTATACTTAAGTTACGTATGTTACAAACAGATAACTCCACATCCTACATTATACAGGACGAGTAAATTAAAGAATCTGTATTGGAACAGTCTATTGCTAAAAAACAATTTGTTCCAGACTTTTTTTTAATTAGAAGCTAAAAATAAGATTTTTATGATCAGTAATGCCTTTGACATATAGTAGACCGAGACGAAGCGAATCACAGGGCGAAACGGATCAGACTCAAAAAATCTAATGATATTCAAAATATCTTATGACTGGCGTCGCAGAGTAAGAGGAGAGACGTACGGTGTAATTTCAGTGTGCACCAATGCAATTTTTTAAATATCAATAGGTAGATTTTTCATCGTGATCCTATTCGCTCTATGATCCGATTTGCCTCGGTCTGCCCTACCAATTTTCCGATTTTAAATTTCTG
Organism: Cydia splendana; assembly: GCF_910591565.1. NCBI lineage: Eukaryota > Metazoa > Arthropoda > Insecta > Lepidoptera > Tortricidae > Cydia > Cydia splendana. The sequence goes on from NC_085974.1 coordinate 14,466,924, forward strand.
TCTATATCACCCTGTGTATGGTACGCTCGTGCGCGAAAGTGGGTAATAAAGTCATGCGCGCGATAAGCTTTATCTGTCGCGTAAATTTGTCAGGCATCTGTCACACTAACGCGCGGCGTTGTGTACGACTGTACGTACATAGCAACAATAATTGACCATTGGTGGTTCTTATGTGTATGCAAATAAGGTTCACAAATATTCAACTCGATTGAAGTTAGGTATAACAATATGGACGATGGTAGATTACTTTTAGAATGCATGGTACCTACGATTCTTTTGAAAATTATTTTCCGGTTGAGGGGTAACATAAATCAAATCTATATAAGCCATCTCATCCGTTGTGTAAAGGTTGACTCACGTTAGACCGGGCTGTGTCCGGGCCGGAGCTTCCGGCGCATCGTTTTCTATGGAAAGCATCACGTGATCGCCTGTCATGTCATAGAAAAGTAAGCGCCGGAAGCTCCGGCCCGGACACGGCCCGGTCTAACGTGACTCATCCTTAAAACATCAAGATTCAATGGAATAAATTGTATAAAACATTTTCTACGAGTATAATGTTATTATCCAGAGAGAAAAATGTCGACTAGTACGTTTGTGTGGAGACGCGACGATCGTCCAAAGCCTATAAATAAGTTTTGTAGGCTTTTAATTTTACGTATAGATATGGCCACGAGAGAGAAGTCACGAAAACAATAACAAAATCATGTATGTACCCTCCTGAGTCCCTGAGGCCTTTATAAAGGATTTAATCCAAATCGAATTTTGAATTAAAATGGAATCCAAGGTTCCAAATTCAAAACTGCAATAATTTTTTATTTAATATATTTATTTCGGATAACAAGATCCATACATTTTACATTACATATATAAATACCTAATACAATAAATTAAATTAAATTAAATAAAACGAATTCTTAAAGTACTTAACTAAATTTGCCCAACAGCACCTCTATGGTCCATGTGCATAGAGTTCCATTTGCGCACTATTGGACACTGTAAATTGTCTATAACAGTGTTCAGAAGGCTGCTGGGGCTGTCCCTAACACGGCGCATCAGGGAGGCCACTCTCTTGCGCATTATGGCTTGGAAGCCATCCACGCGCGCTTCGGCAAACATCCCCGACGCACTGCAAAATCGAGGCAACCCCAACAACATTCTGAACCCGTTATTATACTGAATGCGTAAGGCATTGAGAGATCTCTGCGTACACTTGACCCACAGGCTGCACGTATAAAAAGACTGACAAAATGCCCTAAAAAGAGTTATTTTGACGGTCTTCGTACAACGTGCAAACCTGCGAGCCAACATGTTGCTTCTCACCGCCAATGCCCTACGCTCCCGCTCCACATCAAGGTCGTCAGATAGGTCCTCGGTGACCCAGTGCCCCAGATACCTGAACTGAGTGACATTTTTTAACTCAGTTCCTCCAAGTTTTAGTGGTGGTATGTACTTCGGTTTTTTTGAACCCGCCTTAAACACGAGAAGCTCACTTTTCTTGGAGTTGTATCTGAGACCGTGGGTCTCCGCGTACCCCTCACAAATTCCAATCAATATCTCGAGGGCTCCGATCGATGGACTCAGCAGAGCCATGTCATCAGCGTAGCTTATATTGTTCATTATTTTGCCACCAACTGAGCATCCAATGCCAGCTCTGCTGAGCTCCTCGATCAGGTTGTTGACGTACAGATTGAAAAGCCGCGGAGACGTCAACCCACCCTGTCTGACGCCGCATTCCAACCTGTACTCCTCTGAGTATGAACCGGCCCATCTTACACTGTTGTTCTGGTTCTGGTACCAATATTTCATGATGTAGACCAACTCTCTGGGTGTAGACGTCTCCCTCAAGAGCTTATCCCATAAAATATTGTAAGAAACAAGGTCGAACGCCTTCGACAAGTCCAAAAAACACGCGTATATCGGCGTATTTCGCGTAGTATAGTATTGAACCGTGTGCTTGAGCCGCAAAATTGCCGTTTCTGTAGAGAGCCCTGGCCTAAAACCGAATTGCGCCTCGTTCAGGTGTATATGGCGCGCAAATTGAAGATCAAGCAGACGGTCCAAAACTTTCGCCACTATGGTTGCCAACGAAATAGGCCGATAATTATTCTTGTCGGAGGCATCACCCGTCCTGTTTTTTGATAATGACAAGGGGAACTCAGGAGGATTAGCAAATTGAACCGTCAACTGCAAGATGGACCAAAAAGTTTCTTCAAGGTTTTTTATCGTGCGCTAAGTCACATTCACTCATTCATTCAATACTGTTTTTGCGATTAGTACTCTGTGTAGCTGTGTCTGTAACCATTCACATCAACTCTCCTAGCGATACCTATAACATCCTTCGTATCTATTGTCACCATACTGTCCGGCCATAACAATATTTCCACCCGACAATCCCGTATCGCACACAACCTTACATGCGCACGCGTCGTAAACGCTGATTTAGCGGCCATAAAGCTAAAGTAAACGCTGGACTATTGTGTGCTTTCTATTCTCGCATATGACAGTATGTCTTTGCATAGCTTAGTACCTGAATAAAGCATCGAACTAGAATGACTATAGGAAGCTGAGTAGAGCTCAAAAAACCGGCCAAGTGCGAGTCGGACTCGTGCACGAAGGGTTCCGTACCATTACGCAAAAAAGAAAAGGCAAAAAAATCACGTTTGTTGTATGGGAGCCCCACTTAAATATTTATTTTATTCCGTTTTTGCAACAGAAATACATCATCTGTGAAAATTTCAACTGCCTAGTAGCTATCACGGTTCATAAGATGGTGACAGACAGACGGACAGTGAAGTCTAAGACTACTACTAAGGGTCCCGTTTTTACCCTTTGGGTACGGAACCCTAATAAAGGAACAAACTAGAATGACTAAAGAAATCTGAGTTCTTAGAGCTCAAATATTACCCCACTGGAATTTGTGAGGTGAGCAACTCAATTGTGCCGCGCAGGTTGAAAACGTCAAATATTTGGATATTTCGGTTAAGAAGTACGTACAGTGAGCAGCAATAGTTGCTAAGCGGGCGAGGTGTTCAAAATGATCTTGACGCGACCCTATTGTTAGGAGGATAAGAGCGCGTCAAGGTAATTTTGAACACCTCACCTGCTTGATAATTTATGGTGCTGGCTGTACTCTAGAGGAGAAAGAACAACCAGACATACATACGAAAGCATTTTTGCCAAAGTTGTAATAAGATCTAGTCTGTATCTTTAGGTATTTAAATAAATGTAAACAAACAATTTGCACAATTTGTAGTAATAACGTTTATTGGTTAACCAACCAAACACAAAACCGCCTGGATCTAACTGAACGACCTGACTTTAACCTACATTATTTAATCATGTAATGTTTTCATCTACGCTCAACTGGCTTAAGGAGCCATTTGAGGGTATGATTGGATTTTGTTTACTTCTATTTAAATAGGTAGGTACCTACCTAGTACCTAAAGATACTTACAGAGTATAGGAACCGAATTCATTGCGGTAAAAAAGATCAACCGTAAGGGTGATTTTTGAATAAATTTTGAGTTTAACAGGGGCACATCACACGTAAGCATACAGAACACTAGTCCTTAAGAGCATGTTCAGTTATAAACTATAGCCAAGCCCCAGTATAAAATCGATATCTATCACTATCGATCCACATAAACGCGCTAAGCTCTCAATCGTGGCCGTGTAGTCGATACAAAATGGACGTGTAAGTAAATACGGCCGGGACACTACCGTATCGAGTTACTGATTTAGTGTGCGGTGTCGCCACAACGTGTCCAACGAGGGCTGGTACCGGGCAGGGAATGTAGCGGCATCGGCAATGGGAGATCTTAAAACTATTATATATATTCTACCACAATATCATCGCCACAGGAACAGAAAAGTTTTTAGGTAATTTTAATTTATTCTGTGAGTAAATACAATAGCGACACTACTGAATCGAGTTACTGATTTAGTGAGCGGTGTCGCTACAACGTGTCCGACGCGGGCTGGTATCAGGCAAAACTTGTAGCGGTTACGCGTATCGGTCACAACGCAGCAGTAGGAGTGGGACTTGGGAGTCAGGATCCTTGGTATACCAGTAAGAAACGGGCGTCCGAATTATCCCTAGATGTTCATAGACGAACAGGATGTAGAACGAGCTACCCTCAAAAAAATATTTTGCGCTATGACATGGGGGTTTATACTTGCCGCAATACCAACTGGCGACTAAGATCATAATGCTATCTCCTTTACCCTTGATAAGACCAACCTAGAGTGAAAAAGATGGCATTATGACCTGACTCGCCACTTAGTTTTGCGGCAAGTATAACGCATAAGTGGCCCTTTAATGTTGCTTATGTTGACATAGATCGTTTTCCATCAGGCGGCTCGTTTGGTCACGTCAAGCCTTAGATCATTTAATAACCGGAGTCGCCTTTAAGAGCTTACCTCTACCGAAAACCTTGCACAGTTGTGCAAACTTTTATATGGACTTACGTTTATCTGACATGGCTATTTGTACGTCACGTACAAATCATGTACAAGTAGCCATACATTTGACGTGCCCCTCCCCTGCAAACATCGGCAGACTGTTTTGTACAGAAAATGACAGCCAAGGCGTCTCCAGCTACTAATGAATGAATGAATGAATGAATGACAATTTTATTTCAGGCAACTAGTGGCCCATACATTGGCATACATAAATACCTTAGCATACATATTATATATTTTAAAACTAAACACAAAAAAATCACATTATGGCTGCGATGCATTACGCAACCCGGCCGCGGAACCGCCGAAACTTGACACCCTTCGGCCAAAATTCTTCCTTGGTGAACTAATAAATAACTCTAAGCGTCTAAGCGTCAAGCACGTCTTTAATCTCTCGCGCTTACAACTTAAGCCCATCCCGTGTAAAACACCCGCGAAAGTGTTGTAGGAAACAACGGCGAACATTACATGTGATAGTTTGCAGCTTACAGGATTTTTAGCACGACAGTTAGCCCGGATCGGTTGCCGTGAGAACAAAGGCGATTTTGTAAAACGCCATAGCCAGAATAAATAATAGTACTAGGTACAGGAGACTCACTCTCTAACAAAACGCGTCTGTTACGATCAGCACAGATATGGCCGCTAGGTGGCGACAGCGCCACGCGCGGCTTATGGCAAACCCCAAAATTGGGGCCGAACGGATGTACTTTTAGCTACCTGTTGTAGCAAAGCGACCAAACCGCGCAGTGAGCCACGCCTGGCCATAGGGTGAAAGACTATTAGCCTTTCGATAGTTTTCATTCTATGATGAATTTTAAAAGGTGGTGGTACTAGTGCTCGACATGCTAATGCCCAATTAGGTGACACCCTGCTGTCACCTCTATTGACAATGACTTAAGTTTCAAGATGACATGTAGGTACTGGGACCGCGTCAAGCACCACCACCTTAATCTACGTTCACTGCCAGAGATGGGGTCTAAAAACCCCAAGTAGAGTATGCTTAATTACGAGTTACGCTATTGCCGCAGCGAAGGCGTTCAAGTCAAGTTTTTTTCTGGATTACATTATGTACGGTGAGTTTCATCAGTGGTTACTTCATAGAGTACGTCTGATTGTCATAAATTCATACATAAGAAAGAAATTATTCGTTCACTCGAAAAACTCTCTTAACAAAGAAAAAAAGACCGAAATAATGCAAGGGTGAGTTGCACCACGCACAATCAATGAACTGATCATGCGGAATGAATGGGCATATTTATTTGAATGGTGGCACCAGTTGTCATCCCGTGGAGAACTGTCAAACTTTAGAAGTATCTAAACTCTACTTTAATGCTTAGAGTATATTTCTAATCTTTTGGGGTTGCCTAATGTAAGTTTTTTGTTACCAAAATACAATAATAATAGAAACATGAGATTTAAACAAAACGACAGTTTCATTCTCCTGCGGGCGCAGCATGGTTCCATTTTTATCGCATGTCACTATGCCCGTCACTTTCGCACTTACATACTTGTTAGAACGTGACAGACATGGTGACAAGTGATAAACATGCGACCGTGCTAGGCCGCTGGCCTAGGGTGTACAAAACGTGTCAAGCGTCGCACGTGGGTGTCCAGTCCATATCGGCCTAATTCACTTGTAATAATTCGGTTTAATTCGCGTCTAAATCCAATCGCGACAATGCCACAGTATCTCACGGTAATGTGTGCACTGACAACGCAGCGTGGTGCGCGAGCGCAAGCGGTTTTGATACTTTTGCGCAGATCCGCCTTCACCATGACGCCCCAGCGACACCTGGGGCGTCCGACAGGACGTCCTCCTGCTAGGTAGCAGGCGGTCCAGGCGGTCCTAGCCAAGGTGACGATCGCTTGCGTTTCGCCATCGAATCGCTTTGTGTCTCTCTATCACTCTTCCATATTAGTGTGACAGTGACAGTTGCGTTTCGTTCGCTACGTAGCGTAAGCGATTGGCATGTTGTCTACGGGGCCTGGTCTTTTAGAATAGCATAGAACAGAGAATATTTATTCGTAAGCACAAACACAGAAATGAAAGTTATACAAAAATAGAAATAGTCACATCTCAGCGCGATGCTGGCGACTTCCAGCGCAGATTTGATTTTCACATTCCGATATTCATCCATTCTCTCAAGATGGCCCAACTGCTCAAACAACGGGGTCTGTGAGCTTTAGTCTCTTATCTCATGGTTCAGCAACTAGGTCTACAATTTCGTGGTTCCTAAGGACTGTCCAGCTTCCATCTGATCGTTTGGGGCCCAGTATCTTACGGAGGAGTTCGTGGGCACTAAGAAGGTCTCACACCCCAGCCGACCTTCCACAAAATACAATGTAACTTACATAACTACATTTATACATTTCCTTAATCTGAATCCCTTAGCTGACATCCATATTAGGTACATATTACCTACTTCGATTTTGTAAGAGGAAAGGGGACGTCCGTTTCTCCATACAAACGTAGTCCCCATTTTCCTCTGGATATTGACATTATTGAAAATATTTTTACATAATTGGATGTATATTAACCATAGCTAAGAGTAATCCCCACGTTACACTTTATTCGATTTTTGGATAATAGTAAAAATCATGAGCGGAAAACAGATTTTATACAAATTTTTAAATGCGCCTAATTCTAATAATAATTTAAAAATTCGAAAAAAATCAAATGTAAGGGCATAGCTGTGTTTAATATTACTCAATATATGTAAACATTTATTTACATACAATATATATACAGTGGTACTACTCTATTTCTATAATATCCAGAGAGGAAAATGACCACAACATTTGTATGAAAAGGCGATTTCGCGCGGGTCCCCCACTTTCGTAGATTCGCCTTAAGTACCAAGTATCAAGATGGTTCCTCGCTCACTTCGCCTACAGTTTCGGCGACACTACTTCAAAGTAAGTGCGTCATTGCGCCGATATACGACGCGCCGCGACATGTCGCCCGATTATACTAATGCACGATGCGTTTAATTCACTTATTATGGCCCAAGCTCGTGTAATAGCGATTTGATGGTAATTGCGATCGAATTGAAGTTGTATGTGGTCTGACGTTTGCTAAACCAGTTATTTAGTTAATTTTACTTGATGTTTTTCTGACAATTTTAAGTGAGGATAGTTAATTTTACATTATTTTAAACGGAAAATCAACTTCTACAGAAACTTACGACTCGAAAAATTTATTACAATAATATTAATCACATAGGCCCATAATATTATAGTGAGGGCGAGTCACCGTCTGCCGGAAATAAAATTGCATACCGTTTTATTAGGCAGGCGTCCGGTTTTTTATCCCATAGCTCAGTACTTAGTCCACCGCTTTCACCCAATAACCTTAGTTTATTTTAGATCCCACAACTCTCAATACTCCTTACACCCTGGCGGATGCTGCCTCTGTGTGCGTCCCATGACACGGGCAAGGGCAGCATCCGCTCGGTGTACCCTTTATATTTAATTAAAGTGTCAAAAGGGTCTCTACGTGTTGGCTTCGGCTCCGCGCACGCCTCGCAAAGGTTCGGAACACCATTGTTCCGTGATGGGAAAGACATACAAATAATCTCATACAGGCCTATTCGATTGTATAATTTAATAAGTAGGTATTCAAATATTTCAATAACTTTTCACAATCTCAATATAAAGTTACATTTTAATAACTCTTTGAGCGAAAGTAATACCTACTTGTAAATATTAAATTATTTTTTCCTAGAATTAATAATATACAAACGAGTTGAAAGAAAATAACGAAGCAAGAAAATAATTTTGCAATCATCTGATCCAATTAAGGGATTATCGTTGAACATGAAAAGTATTACGTTTCTGCGAATCAATCGTAGGCGGCCCTCAATAACATTAGGTAAATGTATTGTTGTACCTTTATTGTAAATTATATTGTGCGAGATAGAAAAATACACGGACATACTCGGAAAACTGTTATTTTTTTTTTTTATCGGTCGAGAAATGATGGAGTTCTGAAGTACCTAACACAAATTAAAAAAAAACATTTAACCGATTTCAAAACCTCCTCCTCTTGAAGTCGATTAAAAATGTATCAACAATACTTATGATAAAACTAAAATAAATACTTAAACTAAGATAATTTTTTATTGAGAAAAATATTCAGAATATTAAAATCTTAATAGGTAAGTATAAAAAAGTTGGTCTTAAACTCCCATAAAACCACGATATAAAGAGCACTGACCTAGGCGATCGTAACCATGGCAACGCAATAAGAAAAAATTGATTCACCCATATACAAAATACCTACCTATCTAAAAGAATTTACAATAATCCGCACAGCTGGCATAATTTACAATGGAGACATGTTTACAACAGTCATAATTATGATACAAACAAACAGCCTAACGTGTAAAAATCTAAAGGCGGGATTCCACCAGTGTGCGGCACTGTGCGGCACAAACATTTTTGTACAGAATATGCTGGAAAAGGGTATTATACTGTATGTAAAATAAATTATTTTACACCATGCATGAAATAAAGCATCAATAATTATTAGAAAAACACAGATAGGAGTTATTTTTAAACACAAGTTCTATTTAATAAATCGCATAGAAATATAAAAAGAAGGTGAGTTGACCGTGACGTCACGATGTAATGTTTCATATAAATTCCATACTAGTAAATCGTTTTGACGGTTCTAAAAAAGTAACTGATTTGACTAGTAGGAAAATACCCTATTGGTGGAATTCCGTCTTAACAGTTCAGTACTTTCAGTAGTCGTCATGACACGTAACTCGGGCCGCGGAGATAACGAGCCCCGCGATTATCGTAAACATCCAACATTACGGCTGCGTAATTTGAGCTTTTAGGTCCAACGAGATGTACGGATATTCGACTATGTGCGACACCGGGCTACAATGTTACACTGCTGAGCCACCACAGGCCTAGAATGACGCTTATAGATGTAGTGTACCTACCTATAATTGGTTTCCATCGTATTTTCTCGGAAACGTTCGTATTTAAATAAATATTATAGGACAATATTACATAGATCGGCCTAGTCCCACAGTAAGCTCAATAAGGCTTGTGTTGTGGGTAGGTACTAGACGTCGTTATATATAATATACACATATATACATAGAAAACATCCATAACTCAGGAATAAATATTTGTGATGAACACACAAATAAATGCCCTTACCAGAATTCGAAACCGGGAGCTCCTGCTTCGAAGGCAGGGTCACTATACCGGTACCGACTAGGCTAGGAGGATTTGTCATGCTAATTCATTCAAGCTCAGTATTTTTTGTACCGAGACTGACTGAAATAGCAAGACACGTTCGTACGTGTCCGTGAAAATACGATGAAAAATAATAATATTATGCACTACATCTGAAGGTATGCTTAAATATAATTGGTGTGAGCAGAAGATAGCCATATGAATATTTCATTAGTGCGAAAGAGGCAGACTACAAATGAAAAAAATGTGACCACTTTTGACCTCATAGTGGCCACCTGAATACCAAAGCGTAAGGTTAGCGGACTGAAAATACGAAAAGCTCTGTGGTCAGCAGATATTTATCAGGACGATTATCAGGACAATTCGAGTCATAGTTATTATTCGATCTGTTTCCGGTATGATACTGATCTGTCAAGTGAAAGTATTAGTATAATATCGGAAACGGATCGAATAACCAAAACTCGAATATACATACAGGGTGTCCCTAGCCATTGGACAAAGCCGAAATGTACACATGCATTAGGGTATTTAGAATCAGTATACAAAGTATCATAACAATCGGTGTAGCGGTTACGAAGAAATTAACAAATTACGATTTTTTAGGGTTCCGTACCCAAAGGGTAAAACGGGACCCTATTACTAAGACTTCGCTGTCCGTCCGTCCGTCCGTCCGTCCGTCCGTCCGTCTGTCACCAGGCTGTATCTCACGAACCGTGATAGCTAGACAGTTGAAATTTTCACAGATGATGTATTTCTGTTGCCGCTATAACAACAAATACTAAAAACAGAATAAAATAAAGATTTAAATGGGGCTCCCATACAACAAACGTGATTTTTGACCAAAGTTAAGCAACGTCGGGAGTGGTCAGTATTTGGATGGGTGACCGTTTTTTTTTTGCTTTTTTTTTGTTTTTTTTTTTGCATTATGGTACGGAACCCTTCGTGCGCGAGTCCGACTCGCACTTGCCCGGTTTTTTTACTTTGGAGCAACCTGTATGTGTTAGTAGCTCCTGAGGTAATAAATAGTATGAAACCTTCTTCGACCGTTTTGATTATCTTTTTTATTTATGACATTAATAAGATTCTGACTTTTGACAAATGTCATCATTGCCGCACATTTTTAAACAAATTGTCAAAAGCACTGCCAATGATTAATTAATACAGTATGTTTCTTTTTGTTGTCGATTATTGGAAATAACTTTTGTTTGATAATTTATTTTTTTATCTTTTGTTCTATTAAAAAAAAATATTACCGTTAGAGCATTTCTGAGAAGGGGCTGTCCATAAATTACGTCATCGATTTTTGACGGTTTTGGACCCCCCCCCCTATAATCATCCAAAAATCATGCTTCAAATGACCCCATTTCCTCCTACTTCATGCTACCGTCATCCGATGTCCAGACCCCCCCCCCCCCCTAATTTGAAATGACGTAATTTATGAATAGCCCCGAAGTAACCCTACGTGGGATTTCAGGGTTTCATACCAGCAAGGTAGAGTACCTAGGTTCATTTATGTTGACGGAACCTGATCAAAATATTGAAGAGATCGTCTTGCAGTATATATGAACCTAGGTACTCTACCTTGCTGGTATGAATCCTAGCTTGATGGTATGGACGTCATACAAAATGAATATGTGAGAAATAAGATAATTGTTGGTTTAATATCGGCAGATGCTGTATAAATGTTGACAAATTTGTAGCATTTCTGTACAAAATACCTATCCATGTCTCATACACTATTTCAATACGTTAACCATGTCGGTACAAAACTGTGACGCCAAATTAAAAAATACAAAACAAAAATACCGCGCCGCGCTGGCAAAACTTTTTAATAGCGTCGCAGCGACCAATCGAAAAACTATTGTTTAAATTTCGAAGCCGAATACCGAAGTTTCGATCGTTGCGTTGTTCGAAAGTTGAAAAAGGTTGAAAATGGAACGGCGCTAATGGGTACTTTGAGTTTTGAGTGCATGCGAGGTGAAAGTTTATTTATTTTGCGAGCCAATTAGTGTTTTGTCAATTTTGACATGATTTGTAAAGGGTGCTTGTGGATTTGGAGTTTTTAAGTTAAAAATTGTTAAAATGTGGGGATATTAGAGGCGTACTTAGCTTTTAAAAATGTGATACCTACCAATTTTTGTTGATTCTAATTGCTTCTCTTTTGTAGGTAGGTACTTATTTGTGTCTGTGTGGGAAATTTCTTCAAAATGAAAATCGTAAGTGTCAAAGGCATTTCTCAGGTAGGCGGCATGCAGTACCCAGGTACCGAAATTGCGAAAATATCGTAATTCTGGTGACCTGTCTTACCAGAATTGCGATATTTTCCAATATGTCACAGATCACAACAACACTATAATACAAAATTTTCAACAGGCTTCATTATATCACTTGCAAGAACAACATATAAATAAAATAGGTAAAATGCCACTTTTAAGAGGGCCCGTCACTCAAGACGAAGCGACAGAAGACATGGAGATCGCGCGGGTTTTAACGTTTTACTCTGTATGTGACAGCTCAATGAGGGTTTCCGCGATCGAGATTTTCACTAGATGGCAGCACCGTGACGAGAGGTTTTTTTGACAGCTGCTGTCAAAATCCACCAATAAAAAAAAACATGGTTAAAAATGATTGGTGGATTATGACAGCTAGACCTCTCGCTACGGTGCTGTCATCTAGTGAAAAACTCGATCGCGGAAACCCTCATTATGACTGTCATGTCCGTACTGGATTAGAATTTTTTAGACTTTTTGTAGTTTATTCGGATGGTACCTATAATATAGGCCCTCTTCGGTGGTACCTATAAAAGTGTCATTTACCTATTTTTTCACACTTGCCTATACATCATACGCCTGCAGCATAATTTATCCAATATACTGTTCTATATTGAATATCACCGACAATCAAATGACAATGGCTGTCATAAATCCAAAATGGCCGTGGGCCGTGATGACACGTTACGCTAGGCGCGTGCGTCTAAATTATACCGCCTAATTATACGAATTATACTAAACACGTGTTATTTGATTGAATCTGCTGATGGATAATCTTGGGGCTGGAAGGAGCGGCGGAGTTTTTGCTGTCGATATCGATATCGAAAATTTGTTTCGATACGATTGTCGGAATTACGAATCGTTATGGTTTATCAAAATGGTACTTAGTTGGTATTAGCGAGTGTTTTATGTAGGTCAAGTTTTATGTGAGTCAGGTAGATATTTGTAATGTAACAATACTGTTTCAAGTAAAGTTTAACATGTAAGTATGTATATTTTTTTAACTCGTAAGTTCTATCGTTTTGTTTAGTACTTTAACATCAAACTAATATGTACTTTAAATCTTTCATGTAAGGAACATATTTTATATTTAAATTTGAAATATGACCAGCTAAATCAGTGGCCATGGGAACTCTGTGATAAGTATATCACAACAATAACAACTAACAATAATAACTCTGTGATATATCAATGTTGTTATAACAACGCAACCTAATTGTGTTTGGATGTGTTAGAATTGTCTCGATGAGTATTAGTTGCCTGTTGAAAGAAAAGTACAGTCAACGATAATAGCTTGTATCAGAAATGAATTATTTATTACCATTCCATTTGTTATTTTTAGTTTAAGTAAGAGGTTTGCGGCAACACGAAATCAAAAGTCAATGATGCATTACACACTGCCGAAAACCGCAACAAGTGGAAAGCGTTAGTCACAAAATAATTCGCGGAGGCCACGACCCTCAGCGATGAGGAACACGACACAACACGGCGCTTTGGTATATAAACTGTAAGCTTGTGTGTTGTATGAATCTTCTTATTCTTCCAGTGCCATCTCCTACCGGAGGTCGGCTATCATGAGGGCTATACGAACTTTAGACACAGCTGCGCGGAATAATGAGCGTGTGCTCTGTTTGAACCATGTTCGGAGATTTTTGAGCCAATTGTGAGTTGTGAGTTGAGTTACGTCTTCGTCCGGATGATCTTTTCCCTTGGATCTTTCCTTGCATAATGAGTTGTTGTATGAATAAACAATAAATAAAATGATACAACTAGAAGGAGGAGGAAAAGGTTTGCGAAGTTAGTCGACAATATGAACAGTTCGATAGCGAACGTGGAAAACCCAATAACCCCCTAATGCCGGCACGCGAGCAATGGTAAGTTGATTGTGGCCATCGACATTATAGCGATACAAAAGGTACCGGTACAATACCAGGGTTAATGTATGTAATAATTTCATTTCCTATAACGTTAGGGTTTGTTACAGTTCACTATCATCTTTAATCATAAAGCATATAATATATCTCTTATAGAATAAATCTTATCCAGTTTATACGGCTCATTATAATCTGGATTTTTCTCTTATACGTTTTATATTAAATATGCAACGAACAAGAGTAACTGCATATACCTACAAGTCTGGCTAGAGCTCAAAAATGAATAAAAAGCCAGACAAGTGCGAGTCGGACTCGCCCGTCGAGGGTTCTGTACTTTTTAGTATTTGTTGTTATAGCGGCAACAGAAATACATAATCTGTGAAAATTTCAACTGTCCAGATCACGGTTCATGGGGTACAGCCTGGTGACAGACAGACGGACAGTGGAGTCTTAGTAATAGGGTCCCGTTTTTACCCTTTGGGTACGGAACCCTAATAATGATTTCGCGTGTAGGTTTCGTGCTGCAAGCGACTCAACTGTAAGGTAAACGTACTGTTGCTCGACGCGGTCCCAGTACATGTCATCTTAAAACTTAAGTCATTGCCAATAGAGGTGACAGCAAGGTGTCATTTATTGGGCATTAGCATGTCGAGCACTAGTACGTTTCCTTTACTGTGCGCACTCAAAGTTTTGGTTGGCTTAAATTTAAATAAAATTCTACGTAAGTAGGTAATGTAGGTAGGTATGCACTGGGCCCTAGACCACAGAATAATTAATAGTACTACCGTACAGAAATGAAACTTCCTACAAAACCGAAGTTTGACAGCGGTTCAGGGTCGAATCATGCTGTCCCTTTCTAATATATGGCACTATCCCTTTCGGCTATTTAGGGTTGTCAAAAATCAAGTGGTTATCTTATCTGTGGTCGTACAGGCAAAAGGAAGTCAAGTGGTGCCAACCCTAATAATTGCTCGGAGCAATGCTGAGCCGAGCGTAGCCAAGTTTGACCGAAGTCAGGAGTTTCGCACCCCTGCCTAGACAGAGCGGCTTGGAGAGCACTGGTGAAAAGTGTCCACATTCGTCACGTCCCTCAGCCATGCCACGACAACATCAAATATTGTAATGCCGCGCAAGATGTTTGACATCTTCTCTTACTTATCGTATCCTCATAGCTGAGGGACGCGACGAATGTGGACACTTTTCACCAGTGCTCTCCAAGCCGCTCTGTCTAGGGCCCAGTGCATACCCACCTACCTATACTTACCTAGAATTTTATTTAAATTTAAGCCAACCAAAACTTTTAGTAACCAATCACAAATTTTTTTAATAGAAGGAAATTGTGTATTGTATAATATTTAAAGCTGCGGGCAGGGTATACATATATGTCATTTCGAGAAATAACTGCTAGTGATACGTGTTATAAAGTGTCAGTCATGTCAAGTAATTACTTAGGCCGTTTTTTGAAGTAAAAAATGTACGAAGAGCTTCGTATATACATATATACATGTTGACCTTAGCCATTGGACAAACCCTGAAATCCCACGTAGGGTAACTTCTCAGAAATGCTCTAACATAATATTTTTTTAATTAGAACAAGAGATAAAATAATAAATTTTCAAATAAAAGTTATTTCCAATAATCGACAACAAAAAGAAACATACTGTATTAATCATTGGCAGTGCTTTTGACAATTTGTTTGAAAATGTGCGGCAATGATGACATTTGTCAAAAGTCAGAATCTTATTAATGTCATAAATAAAAAAGATAATCAAAACGGTCGAAGAAGGTTTCATACTATTTATTACCTCAGGAGCCACTAACACATACAGGTTGCTCCAAAGTCGTAATTTGTTAATTTCTTCGTAACCGCTACACCGATTATTATGATACTTTGTATACTGGTTCTAAATACCCTAATGCATATGTACATTTCGGCTTTGTCCAATGGCTAGGGACACCCTGTATATTTCGTCGCTGTTTGCACACTGCCGGGTCTACCGGAACCTATAGGTACCGGTACCGGTACATAACGACACAATGACAATTCACACCTAACTCGGCGCTGCCCTATTGCAGCACAAAAGGGTTATGAATTCGATTCCCGGATAGTTCACCGTATTTGGCACGTGTTAGGCTGCATTTAGAATTGAAAATCCAAGGTAATATTATATCAATTCAATACCGTTTAAATGTTTGCCTCCTACCCTACTTACAGTTCTTACTTACCCTATGGCCTCCTAGCCTAGTCGGTAGTGACCCTGCCTACGAAGCAGGAGGTCCCGGGTTCGAAACTAAATGTATTTGTTTATTTATCAAGAAGCGGTGGTGGCCGAGTGAATATGACGTCCGACTTTCAATCCGGAGGTCGCGGGTTCAAATTCCTTCGTACTTATTTGTGTCTGTGTGGGAAATTTCTTCAAAATGAAAATCGTAAGTGTCAAAGACATTTCTCAGATAGGCGGCATGCAGTATGCAGGTACCGAAATTGCCAAAATATCGTAATTCAGGTGACCTGTCTCACCAGATTTGCGATATTTTCCAATATTGTCACAGATCACAACAACATTATAATAGTGAATAGAATCAGGCGTTACTTTGCGGAAATCCATATTAATTAAAACCAAAATATTACTTTGCTAATCCGCGAAAAAAAAAGTAATATTTTGGTTTTAATTAACACTATAATACTTACTAAATTTTCAACAGGCTTCATTATTTCAATGAGTTTTGGCTCGTACCAATGAGTTTTTTGGAACTTATGTACGAAATATCGAATCATTTGATATTTACCACTAGCTTTTCGGTGAAGGAAAACATCGTGAACATCCGCGAAGAAATTCGGAGGTGTATGTGAAGTCCCCAATCTGCATTGGGCTAGCGTGGGGACTATAGCCCAAGCCCTCTCGCGCATTAGAGGAGGCCTGTGCCCATCAGTGGGACGTACTTATATAGGATGGATTATATATTAACTATTATTATTTATTTATCAGATATATTAAATTTGTCCCTGAGTTATGGATGTTTTCTTTGTGTATATAATTGGAGTAATAGAAAAGGGTGCCTGCAATAGACGATCTTCTGTGTTCGCGGTAGGCCCTCAGTATCTCTAAGTATCCTTGATAAAATGTGCTCATGATCATTCATGATCTCTGTCTATAACGCAAGTATTTAGCAAGAGAAGTCTGTGGAGTGTTTAGCAAGAAGATAGGGTACGTGAGCCACCTAAGGGCGCACCAGAGAGTGAATCAGTTACACTCTAATAACGCGAATTAAAAATTGGCTACTCCAACAGACCACACCGTCGCAGTGGCCGAAATCGGTCAGGAGAGCATCATCATCATCTTTCTTCCTCGCTTTATCCCGGCATTTTGCCACGGCTCATGGGAGCCAGAGGTCCGCTTGACAACTAATCCTGAGAATTGTAGGCACTAGTTTTTACGAAAGCGACTGCCATCTGACCTTCCAACCCAGAGGGTAAACTAGACCTTGTTGGGATTATAGCCCGGTTTCCTCACGATGTTTTCCTTCACCGAAAAGCGACTGGTAAATATCAAATGATATTTCGTACATAAGTTCCGAAACACTCATTGGTACGAGCCGGGGTTTGAAGTGTTTGAACCCGCGACCTCCGGATTGAAAGTCGCACGCTCTTACCGCTAGGCTACCAGCGCTGCACCAGAGCATCATCATCATCATCTATAACGCCTTTTTATACTGCTCATGGATCATTTAATAGGCATCATGAGCATAATCAGATCTAGATCAATAATCCCAACAAGTATCCATCATTCTAAGAACTCCAAACATCCACATGCTTATTCTGAAACCGCAATCAATAGTTTAATTGTTTCCCGATGGCTTGAGACAGGCGATTGTATCTCGTATCGTTAATAGGATCGACTCATTTGGCCGTGACTTGCAGAATACGGCTGTATGTGGGGTCTTCAATGCTTTGTTATCACGGTTCTTTGGAAAATGAACTTTGAAGTGAAGGGGTTGCGTTTAAATTTGTTTGGCAGTTTACGTACGTGTGATTTTTTGTAGGTCGATCGTTGAAGGGCTTGAAAGGTTGAAAGTCCTAATGTGAAATAATCTTGGTTATAATAGTATATATTCTTGTTGGTAAGATGGGATGCAAGGAATATCAGGGTAAAGGATGATCGACTCACGTTAGACCGGGCCTTGTCCGGACCGGAGCTTCCGGAGCTTACTTTTCTATGACATGACAGGCGATCACGTGATGGTTTCCATAGAAAACGATGTCCGGCCCGGTCTAACGTGAGTCATCCTTAAGAGGAACACTTGTATGTATCTCAACTAATCTCAAGTGACAAAATATTTGAGTTGAGTTGACCTTAGTGACCTTAGGTCATTTAAATTTAATATTACGTATGTTTTTCTAATCATAATTATTAAGTCTGATACTTCGAAAATGTAAATAGGTAAGTACCTAAGAATAATAAAATAGGTACAAAAACGACTACATACACATGTATTTTTAACGAGGTCTATGTACGTAGGTATCACACAAAAGCACACATAGCTAAACAAAAGCCGGAATAACCCCAATTACCAACAAATATCACTTCCAAAAAGAAAACGTCAATAAAACAATGCCTTTCCAACAAATTAGCAAGCCCCAATCACATATCATTTAACGGTCGTGATCCCCGCTAATTGCCTCCATCGGACGGACGGAGTCACGACGCCGCATCATACACATTAATCATAAACATATTGATAAACAATTGCCCTACCTTAAATGAGGGGTCAACTGGGCCCGCTGAGCTAACGTACACTACGCTACCTTTACAAAATTTACAATCAAAATCCTACCTTAAGCGCTAACAGTTAAAACTCAATTTTATTTGACGTGACTATTTCACTTACGTCGTTTTGCATCGTGAGTTGAGGCTCGATTTTTCCGCGTTCTTCTCAACTCGAATTAGAGTTCTACCGCTATTGTTTTAAGGTACAAATCCGATTGGGTAGCAAAAAAGTTATACTGATTCATATAGAGTTTCTGTTGTCGGCGGCGCTTTGTCGCCGACCGACAAAGGCACGTGGGAACGTGCGCGCACGGCTGTGCACTATCCTACTACTTACATAAAAGGGGTTAACTTAGTACATAATTGTATGGATTTACGACCTTTTTGAAATGGGGAAGGTATTGTAATATTTGTAATGTATGGTTCGTGCGTCGATCGATTGATTTTGAAAATAGAGAAAGTATTTGAGCAATTGAATGTATGAAAAAGGACGATATTCGTAGGTGGCCTATTTCCGAAAATGTGATGCAGTATAATGTAGACTAGGTACTAGAACTATGTAGGGGTAGTTCTAACCAACTGAGCTTTTGAAGCTTTTTTGACCCCCCCTCATACTGTAGGTACGGTCAGCCAAGAAAACACCACTTTCTTGGCTGACTGTACATATTGTAAAAATCGTGTCATTGAAAAAAAAAATACGCTTAGTACATATTGCTTACTTTCCACAATTATATGTATTATATATTAATGTACTTACGTAGAAAAAAAATCGAATGACTGCATTGAACTGAAAAGTAAATGGATGTAACCCGGAAATTATCTACTATTTTTTACCTAACAATTAAAAAAAAAATCAGTATTAAGTACTTAGGAAAATTTAAGCCATTTTCTCATACACAGTATTCAACGTATAATCCATTCGGTAAACAAACAAATTGTACCAAAATTACCGTGATTCGCGATCCACCCGTGTGTTCACACGATCCCGAATGTACGACCAATTACTCGACAAGCATACCTCACAGGAAAGTAAACTCGAGAAGGGTTCCGTGAAGCCACTTTATTTTACTTGACATACCATAAATTTGACTCTAACATGTAGAATATAATAGAATAGAACATAATTTATTCGAAACGAGACAATAAATAATATAAAAAAACACGAAATAAGACACATGTCCAGTTACTCTAAGAAGATGGCATGTGTAACTGTGCTGAAATTTCGTGGTGAAAAAAAATTACATGGTAAATAGGTACTTTAATAGTACATAGCTTTGTAAATATTTTAATACATAGTAGTATTTGGTTGTAACTATATGTATAATATATGGTATGTTTGTGTCGTATGTTCAACGTAACAGTAAAATCGCCACCGCATGTTTATACCTAAACATTTCTCTTATTGCCCAAATGTAATAAACAATTGTACTAAAATTACTGAGATTCGCGATCCACTCGTGTGTTCACACGATCCCGAATGTACGACCAATTACTCGACAAACAAATCTCACAGGAAAGTAAACTCGGAAAGGGTTCCGCACAGTTTTAATATAACTAGGCTATATTCTCATTTTTCTGCACATTTTTATAGATGCCATTGCCGACATTGCCGTGAATTTTTACTCTAAACACTAAACATGGATGACAATGCTTCTTAATAAACTTAAACTACAGTAACTACCCCGTAAAATGTCTTTCATGAACAAATATTGTATGCTGACGGTTCAATTGAATGGGCCCGTTATAAATTTCATTATGTATTAGAACCGTAATTATTTTTGTCTAAAGGAGGAGCAATATTGGCAAAACACCATAATAATTATGTTTAAAAAAGAGGCTCGGGTTTCCTAGGATAGCGGCACTCTCCAATATACAAAATACTATGGTACTCATCCATATTTGACCGTATTATTGTATATGGAGGCGGCCGCTATATGATGGCACCGCTATCCTAGGAAAACAGAGCTTAGTTTTATAGGTACTCGTTTTAAAGGTTTGTGTTAAAATTATGACGGATTAGCTCCCGAGCTCTGGAGGGATTTTTTACATGTCTGACATTAGAAACGCCTTGTTTTTTAAACATAAATACATTTGAGACTCCTACCTAAATATTCTCAACTTTCGTGGCCTTGATTTATAAATTTTTCAACGCTAAAAAAATACCGAGGGACCCCTAAAAATCCTTTCATTTCATGTACAAACAATGTATGCCGACGGTGCAACTGAGTACGCCTGCAATTTGCCCCTGGACTCAGCATTTTTGCTAACGCTCTGCAAATAACGTTTCCCCGTTGTTTTGTGCATTGATTTTATTTAAATTCGCTTCGTTGTGTTCCATGTTACTGTTAATTGTGTATGTAATCAAATATGCACGTTAAGCATGGTGTTGAAGGTTTAAATTCAAATGTCCCAGGTTGAATATATAATTAATCATATTGATCACATGAGAATTAACAACATGTATGCATGTATGTTTGTGGAAATAGATTCTCATAAGTTAATTTCATATGCATAATATTGTTCTTTTGCCCCATCAGCATTTAGTTTATATAAAAGTTTATAATTAGTCAATAAGTACCTATTCATTCCCTGAATATTCGCTATTCTATAAGTGTGCACATCTATCAAGTTAGCTATAATAAATCTAGTTGATCTCAAGAAATCGTCTTTCATGGTCCAAATTACTATAAATATAATCAAGTAAATGTTAGAGTTAGCAAGTACTCTAACAACACCTGTTTAGAAAGATATAAAAATATAAGTACTTAAGTACCTAACTTTACAACAAAATTTAGACAGAACATTCGAAACCCATCAAACTCTGCCAACTCAAAACCCTTGGTCATTATCCCAAACCCATCCATACGTCCGAAATCCATTTCTCAAGTCCAATTACAGATCTTAAGACGTCCATATGTCCCTTGGTCACATGTGTTGCTAATATCCGACATTTGTCAGTCTAATTGCGAAAGGAGTACTCGGACCCTTGCTTTGTCTTAAGTTTAGACTACAGTTGGTTATGTATGTTTTAGGATTGTTTGAGTTGTATTGAGAATTGATTGTGATGGAGTGCATACAGAGGGTACTTTAAAGGTTGATTTAAAGTTGTGTCCACATCTTTGTTTAAGTTGTGAGCATTGGCAGTTTATGTAGCAGATATATTTATAATAAATATCACTTTATTTAACTTTGAGGTTTCCAAATCAGGTATTTTCTAGACCCCGTTCCACTAGATAGATTGAGATCAATAGAATTTAATCTGAGGTTTAACCTTTTAATGGACTAGGTTTAAAAAAATACACGATTAAGCCTCATCCCATCTTAAATGTGAAATATTGAATGAATTTAACTTTTCTAAAGCTTTTACTTTTTGCTACAGTAAAACTTCTTACCCTAAACTTAACACTAGGCACTATTCCGTAGATAAGATAAGATAAGATAATCGTTTATTTGATAAAACACGAGTTATAAATAAGATGTCAATATATACAAATTCAGTTCTTTACATGTCTGGCTGGAATTTCAGCATTCAAATATTTATCACAAAATTAAATTACAAATATTAAATAAGCAGTACTTACAGAATAATGTTGAAGAGAAAAAAAAATGTCAATGTGTATCAATGTCAAATTACTAAACTAAATTATCTAAATAGTACAGCTGCGTTCGTGGCCCACCAAAATGGACTCGCCGGAAGACCAGCGCCGACTCTCGGGTCAGCATTATGCTGAGGCGAGCCCATTTCGTGGTAAACAATTTGTAATTATTATCAAACTGCACAACGGGACTTAATCGCGTATTTAAGTTTTAAGATTTACCTCCGACGTTTCGAGGACGGCGTTGTCCCCGTGGTCTCGGAGCAGACTGGCTCAAGTTGACATCAACATCTTCTAGCCGCGCGAGTTTTTCGAACTACCCGCACTTGGTCTTGTTTATCAGTTTGAACGTTTTCGTCAAATCGTCAGGTCAACAAGTCTGCGGTGGCTGAGCATTTGCTGGAGTCAGGACCAAACCACTGGATTGAGCTGCATAACCCTAAAATCCTCTCCACGGATCGCCATTTCTACAGTAGAAAAGTGCGGGAAGCCATTGAAATCAAAAAACATTGCAATTTTAATCGGGACGAGGGTTTTAAGATCTCATCCACATGGAATCCAGTCATTAGTAAATGTAAGCGGAAACGAATATCGACAGTCGATAAATCGAATATCGTTAGTGTTGTGTGTCGACAGAGTGACATCCCTAGTGCGCAAAACGTTCAAACTGATAAACAAGACCAAGTGCGGGTAGTTCGAAAAACTCGCGCGGCTAGAAGATGTTGATGTCAACTTGAGCCAGTCTGCTCCGAGACCACGGGGACAACGCCGTCCTCGAAACGTCGGAGGTAAATCTTAAAACTTAAATACGCGATTAAGTCCCGTTGTGCAGTTTGATAATGTTTAATAATCGTGAAAGTTTAAATCAGTAATTTGTAATTATGTTTGTATTAAGCATTTAATTTTACTTTTGTATGTACACTAAGTTTATCACGAAAAATAAATGATTTATGATTTATAAATATTATTAATAATAAATAGTTGTATTAAATTTTTAATCATTTAAGTAAGTTAACTTAACTTAAGTTAAGTCATGATTTGTTTGATTAAGTAATTAAATACAAAGGCGGGAAGCAAGACGATGCCATTTATTTTATTATGCTAATAATCTAAATAAACAACCAACCAACATGAAACCCGTTACTCAACAAATTTCGCAAAATAACAATACAACTTTCACACACATCTATATCATCATTAATCTGGCTAACTCCACGGGAACCATATCGAATTGAATCAGCTCCATCACCAGTTTAAGAAGAGCTGTCGACATCCTTGCTTCGTGTTTGATTTAGCTTTGAAAAGTTTGTTGGGTAGATGTTGGGGGGTCAGGTTAGGGTGGTTGGGCGATTCGGTATCGCCTGGAAAGTAATAAGTATGGAAGTGTTCACCCACGCGACGCCTACGTTGGAGTATCTATGTGATGTGGTAAGGATTTGGTGTTCATGAGAGGAGCGGATTCTACTATTATAAATGAAAAACTTTACTTTCATAACTAGAAAATGAAGGGGCTCTGAATCTATCGAAAGCCTTCGCGACGAACACTTAATAGCACTAAATCGATTGATAAGGATAATAGTTCTAATATTGTACCTAACTAAGAAATAAAAGAACTCATATCTACCACCCTCTGTGACATACAATTTTTATATTAAAAGCCTCTCTCTCTCTCTCGTTAGCGTTCATCCCGGTCGCATCTTCCGCTATAGCATCGGAGCCCAGAGGGTCTACCGCGAAGAACATCCGACGTGTTGCCTCTCTGTCGCACTTGTAAATTCGTACGTAAGTGTGACAGGGAGGCAACACGTCGAACGTGGTTAGCGATAGGCCCTCATGTTCCGCTAAACGGACTCTTGTTATATATTCATGCTTTTTGTAAGGATAAACTTATATTCGACGTTGTATTGCACTATGCCCGGATGACACCGATTATTGACACGTAAGGTTCTGATAAAAGCTTATTATTCCATGAGTGCATCTAGTCCTGGATTAGCTTTTTCCTTATTGTACTTTATTTCAAGTTTACCTGGATCACACCGCGGATTACAGAGGATCTAGAGAAAGACCTGTTGGAATCTAATAACTGTCATAGCAAAATCCTTAAACTGTTTCGTACCTGTCGCTAGTAACTATACAGCTGAATCACCCGACGAAGTCGAATTTGACGACCGGTCTGGCCTAGTGGGTATAGTGACCCTGCTTATGAAGCCGATGGTCTCGGGTTCAAATCCTGGTAAAGGCAATTTTTTAGGCAAGGCAAAGGCATTATTTGTGGGATGAGCACAGATATTTGTTCCCGAGTCATGGTTGTTTTCTATGTATTTAAGTATTTATATAATATACGAGTATATATCGTTGTTTTAGTATTAGTACCCACAACACAAACCTTCTTGAGCTTACCATGGGGCTTAGTCAATTTGTGTAAAAAATCCTATAATGTTTATTTATTTTATTTATTTATCAACTAATAAAGAAATCGCCTAATTAAGTTACAGCGTAACCCCAGCCTTAGGGCCCAGGACCATATTTACGGCACAAAGGGCGTAGAAATGATGTCCATGCTCACGCGCCATGTTTCAACATGTGCCCGTTCCACTTCCGCGATCAATGCTGACCTACTGACTAAACTGCATCAGGAAATATGACATGGGTGACTGTTATAGCCTCGTAAGTCCCCGCGTACTTGACAAGTACAAATTAAATTCGAGCTACGAACTCTTAATAGAAATAAAAGACAGTTCCAAATTCAAAAGCGCAAAAATTGGCTTACGTCTTAGAGCTGTTTCCCACTGACGTCCAGTTTTTTGCAGGACGCAAACAGACTCCTCGTGTGAAAGTTACTATATTAGCAACTATACTACTAAAACGGGATCCTGCAAAAAACCGTACCCGCAAGAAACTGGACGTCAGTGGGAAACAGCTCTTACGAGGATAGTTATTGGCCAGTATACAGGGTAGCTAAAAAATAACTGCATTCCCGTTGCCAGAGAGGTTTTGGGATTATACTGAACAACTTTTACTATGGGACCAACCCCGATCGCGAAAAAAAATTTTGGCTGTTTCATACATTTTGGCTGATCGATTTTCTATGGGAGGGTTTCTCTAACACTTCTTATTTCTGTACTCCTTAGTGTAAATTTAATTCGATAGCGTGTCTTGACGTAAGCGTTTGCCCTAAGTCTCATTTTGTATGGGATTTCGAGTTTTCAAAACGTCCCGCTTGGCGCGCTGCTCAAAATCCCATACAAAATACTTAATACAAACGCGTACGTCACATCAGGCTATCAAATGTTTACACTAGGGCTTTTTGTTATGTGTTGAATTATAATTAGTGTATAACTAACTATCATAATTATCAAGTGCTACATAGTTCCACGTTTACGAAACCTCTCATATTCCACCAAATTGCCCACATATCAATGCAGAATCTGGCAACAATGCTCACATAACTTAGCATAACTAAGCAAGCCATTAAGTTTTCAATAAGGCCACATATCCCGGCGGGTCGGGTCGGGACGGACGCTATGTATTAACTTATCACTGATGGGGTTCGCATCTGCATATCTTAAGAATTTATGTTGGGACGGATTTGGAAATTATATTTGTGGTGAGGTATATTAAGCATTAAAAGTAATAGGACCGATTACATGTTAAAAGTATCTAAAAAAGTTTTATTAACAGTTACGCAGAAAAAGATATATCTCCATGTGTAGAACAAATAGGGTATTATACTGTATTTGAAATAAATTATTTTACACCATGCATGAAATTAAGCACCAGATAATTATTAGAAAAACACAGATAGGAGTTATTTTAAAACACAAGTTCTATTTAATAAATCGGATAGAAATGTAATAAGTAGGTGAGTTGACCGTGACGTCACGATGTAATGTTTCATATAAATTCCATATTAGCAAATCGTTTTGACAGTTCTAAAAAAGTAACTGATTTGACTAGTAGGAAAATACCCAATTAGACTGGGACATCAGATACTGTAGAACACGTACTTTAAGTTGATATATTTCTATATGGCTAAAATACTTTTAGCCATATAGAAATATATCATATATATAGTAGATCACCAATGAGATGGACAGACCAGATCAAGGCCGCAACTAAGTGCTCGGTTTACGAATGTACCCGGAAAGCTGCAGTCCGCGACGAATGGCGCCGTATTAGCAAGATCATCACTCATCGAGATTCACAATGATGACCACGACCACTCTGGCAAGAGTGTACCGACTAAGAAGAAGAGAAGAGAAAATACTTTTGGAGCATTGCTTCGTCCGCTATTATTGATGCTGACTGTACTATAACAATAAGTCAATAACCTATTTTACGGTTAGTATGGTCATGGTTACATGGTCATAGTACTTACTATCTTTGTGGTCTTCCTATTCCTACCCATCCTCCTTTCCCGCGTGATTTCATTTCGTTCATTTCGTGGAATCGTGGAATCATTTTCGTTAGTAGGTAAATGAATTGTATAATCAAATTTAAACTGTAGTAAGTCTAACAAAAATAATTTTATTATTAATGTAATTAGGGTTCCGTACCCAAAGGGTAAAAACGGGACCCTATTACTAAGACTCCACTGTCCGCCCGTCTGTCTGTCTGTCTATCTGTCTGTCACCAGACTGTATCGCATGAAGTCATGAAACGTGGTAGTGTCTAGACAGTTGAAATTTTCACAGATGATGTATTTCTGTTGCCGCTATAACAACAAATCTAATAACAGAATAAAATAAATAATTACGTGGGGCTCCCATTCAACAAACGTGATTTTTTACCGTTTTACCCTTAATGGCACGGAACCCTTCGCGCGCGAGTCCCACTCGGACTTGGCCGGATTTCTTGTATATTCACGAGTACATAAATAATAGCCCGAATAAACAATTTTACATTTACTCACTTATTCCAGTGTTCCAGAATAATCCAAACGCACTCAAACAGTCCGCTAATATAAATTACCCAAAAGCCAACCCCAGTCCGGGCCTGCGCCACCCCTCGGACACGGGCACATATCTCAGCCGGGGATGCAAGAAATGCCCACTCCCCAATATGTAGATTCGTACCTCCTCACTGGTCATTATTCTACGCCGGTCTGCTAGTCTTGATACTTTCAAGAGGTTCAATTATATTATGCTGGCTTGAATCCTTGAATTAACATTCCGAGGTAAAATGTTATTGAAATTGGGTAATAAGGGATCAATAGGCGAGTTTCCTGAACCGTTAAGTTAGCTTTGCTTTATAAAACTTTAATAAGATATACGTCCCAGTGTTCGACATGCTAATACCAATACCCAATACAGATGCCGCCCTCACCTTCATCACCTCTACCTACCTATTTGCTAATGCCGTAAGTTTTAAGATGACATGTCTTGAGACAGCGACGAGCACAAGGACGTCCACTCTATAAAGTTGTCTTGAAAACCGCGACATGTGACTAAAGCGCAAAAACATGTTTTTATTTTTCGGCGTATTTTCATAACTTTGTTTTAATGTCTGTTAAACAACTTCACTTTACTGCGAGAACGAAACCCGTGGGTGACCCGGAAACTAACTCAAGGCCACACATGACGTTTGAAGCGCCCTTGCAAAAAATAATTCACATAAAGTGATGTACAACACTTCTGTTCCAATGACGAAGTTAGGACCGGCTGGCATGATTTTGCATTCTCACCCGCGAGTCCATGAAGTTGCGCTAGATGTATGGAGCCGTGCTGGCGAGGTTGCGGAAGAGTACTTCGGCGTTCCTGGGACCTCGCCATATAGCAGCGAGGCGGCAACAGAGGGGTTTTAGTGGGTAAACCTGGGGTCTCATTAGCCCACAACAGGGAGTCCCACATAACCATCCCGGCCCGTCCCCGCGCCGGGTGGTATGCGTAAAGCATTTCCCCTCTTTAAAAAAAAAAAAAAAAAAAGATGTATGGAGCCGCGGGCGAGAAAAGTTATGCTAGCCGGTGCGGTGTTCAAGAGAGCTCATCTCCACCGTCTTATAAAGTATCAAGATGATCCGGCAGCGGCGACCAAAACTCGTACCTACCCAATCAGCACGTCGCAGAGAATGTTTTGTCTGCCGGCAGTGCCGTGTGACACTGCCTTGGAACGCAACTTATAACAGCGGGAACATTATTTACAAAAATTCAGCCTACCCCTCTAACCCCCTAAATTTCCCCCTAAAATCAGAAATAAGCAGTTTTGACTTATTCACAGTGTTAATGATAGTACTTGCCATAACTATTCCAAATTTTAGGTACCTACATCAAACGGTCTTTGAGAAAAACGCATTTAACCGATTTGCAAGACCGAAGTGATCCCATAAGAGGACCGTGAACAAAGTTTTGTACGGTGCTCTAAAAAGCGTTTCCGTGGTGGAGAAGACTTTTTGTACAGCGTAAAAAGTGTCTTTCAATTCAAGTACAATATCATGATTATCATGAAATTTAAATAAGTAAGCTGTTTTGCTATGAGCTACATCGATTATGATATAGGATAGAGTCTGATCAAGAAAAGTCTGCAACGATTATGATAGCACATGCAGGACAAGTGTTATTTTAAACGTCAAACTTCTATGAAATGATGACGTATAAATAACACTTGCACTGCGTATGCTATTAAAATCTTAGCAGATTTTTCTTGGTCTAACTCTATTAATGGATCAATACTTCAAACCTTCAAGAAAAGGGCGTATTCCTATCTTAAAGACAGCTTGAATGCAAGCTTGCAACCCCCCTGGTGTTGCAGGCGTCCATGGGCGGCGGTAGTTACTTACCTACTATCAGGCGATTCCTCTGCTCGTTCTCTTGTTCGTGGTTATGTTTACCCTCCAAAACTGTCTCTGACATCATTCATTTTCCCATAATTAAAAATGTTTGTTAGTCTGAAATGACCAGTACCTACGTAAATGGATAATATTAATTTAAGCACTTATTAAAACTGATTCTGACCTGGAAACACGATCGTCGGGGAATGGTGATGGACAACGGTGGGAAAATGGTGGGGATGTTGGGTGACCTGAATTAATATTTAATATAGCCAACAATTCGAGCGTTAAACTCCAAACTAGGTAAAGTAAGCGTACTGGTGCTCGACGCGGTTCCAGTACAAGTCATTGTCAATAGAGGTGACAGCAGAGTGTCGTCTATTGGGCATTAGCATGTCGAGGACACGTTTACCTACCTTAACAGGTTGAAAAAAAGAAGGAGTAATAATGATAATAACTGTATTGACCAAAGGGTCAAATACTGACTTCACTGGCTCAGTGACCCAAAAGGGATCTAGGTCTCTGACATAAGAGAACGCTACTCTGCCATATTCTGCGCCACTTCACGCCTTTTGGGTACTCCAAGGGTGGACAGGTCTTTTAGAGCTTCGTCTCTCCAGCGGTATCTGTCGCCCGGACGGACGTTTTCCACCCAGCTGCCCCGCATATAGTCCGACAAGAAATTGTAGAAAATTATTGAGGGCGCCGCTTCCAACGCAACTATCACATTTTTGACGTAAAATGCTTTTAAGCATGGCAACAATTTAGTATGGAATTTTATTAGTTCCATTTTATTTAATTTCTACAATTTTATGCCGCACTGTACGCTCTTCTCACAGCTCGATCCTCCCCCATCCTCTGCAAACGGTCAAATAATGAATAAAATTATACGAGTAAACGCTCTGTTTCTCGAACTGCTGCGATGGTGCCTTGCCGGCATATGGCTCGAATATCCTTCATTGCGGGCGACATGTTTCGATTGAGACAACCCTTCTAGGCCGGGAGCTCATCTAAATTAGCTGAATTTTCTTCAAGATTAGTAGTAATTAAAAGTGGAAATTTCAATGAATCGGGCAAAGCTAATAAAATATAGGCTCTAGTTCTAACTCGCGACTAAAATATCACTATCAGGCGGTCTAGCATAAGTTGCGTTCTCGCGCGCGAGTCCATACTTGAAGTCGGGCTTGAAGTATGAAGTCGCGCGCGAAAACAACTCATGCTAGATCGGATTTCTCAGTTGGCAGAGCGATGGGCAAGTGATCCAGAGTCTTTTGTTCAAGCCTCACCCGAGACAGTGAATTTTCCCTTTTTTAATTTGTTTAAACTATTGCACAGTTAAAAATGTACAAAATGCTAACTTAATGCCAGAATTTCTTGCGTTTCTGCTTAATACATAACTAGTATCTTTTAGATATTATAATTCACTTGCGATTTATTTTGTATGTTATATGATATTTGCATTTGGCGAAATTTATGGTCGGTGGATTTAAATTTGAAGTAGTAGAATAGGTATAGATAGAGAGCTCTTCTTGTATGCAGTAATGCAGGGTAATTTTGAGCTCTAGTTAGAATTAGTTCCATGGAAATGTTGGGATGTATGAATGTGAACCTATTACACATTTTTTTACAAAGTATAACAAAATTACCCCAAAAATCCACCCTTAGCTCCCGGCCCACCACGTCTCAAGACGTTCCAAGGGTTGTCCAAAGCAGACTCCAATATAATAATACTGCGATTGTCGTATGTGTGTCTGAGGGAATTATTAACGCTGCCTAGATCCGTACACCCGTCGTTATTTAAATACGGTCCGCATATTAGTTTCTGCTTTTGATTATGGTTCCAATAGCCTTTGGAGGTGAGTTAGGATTTAGTTTGTAGTTTAAATGTAAGGTTATGAAATAATTTCGCTTCACTGTACTTTTTTTAGGAAGATTTATACACAAAATTATTTTATATAGATGGCATGTACTAAAGAAAAAGTGACCGTGATCGTTTTTATACAGTTGAGTGACTACTTAGAAATCCTATAAAAAAATGTTTACTAAAATATTGTTCCCTAGTTGAAGGTATAGAAGGCAGCACCATTTCTAGGGTTTGCACGACGGATCCGAAATGTATGGGAAGATCCGCGGATCCGGATCCAGATCCGGATAATTTCATACATTTCGGATCCGGATTGCAAACCCTAACCATTTCTCTCGCTATGGAGTTATCTCGTAAGAGATTAGTATAGGAGGTGCAAGCACGAACTTAGGTACTGCTCGACCTTTTGGTCAAGCGTAGCCTTTCAAAGTAAGCATATACTTAGGAATTTGAGACGGGTACCACCGTGACCGAGTGGTCTAGTGGTCAGGACGTTAGGCGCGTAAGCTGAAGACGCGTTCGATTTCGGCCGCGACCACCGTTTCACGATCGCTACTCGAGGACCTTTCTATCCCGCTACAAATGCCGATAGTTTAGCTACTTTACTAAGACACTGTCAGCAGAAACAGAACAGTCAGTCAAACAAAGATAAGAAATATGCCTACCTAGATGATATTAGCTAAACTGCGCTTTTACACTGTATGACACTAGATATAAGACCGAGGAGAGTGGCGAAATAACGAAGAGGCCTGTTACCTACAGTGGGTAGCCTGTTAGCCTAGGCCCGGCCTGTTACCAATCTGAATAGAAAGATAGATAGATAAGTAGATGACATCTCCATACAATTGACGACCGGTCTGACCTAGTGGGTAGTGACCCTGCCTATGAAGCCGATAGTCCCGGGTTAAAAATCCTGGTAAGGGCATTTATTTGTGTGTATATTATATATATCGTTGTCTGAGTACCCACAACACAAACCCTTCTTGAGCTTACCGTATGGCTTAGTGGGTTTGTGTAATAAATGTCCTATAATATTTATTATTTATTTATTTATTTTTTTAATTCTGCGTTATACAAAAAAACACTTTGATGAGTTGATGGAGACATGATCATTTGCAAGGTACAGAGGATGTCTCGGTTTTTCCAACACCCTGATCCATAAGTTAGCTCTAATTGGCAGCCCTCAACTATCGCAGTAGGAGCCGGACAATGAAATATGCGCTCATTACGAGCACTGTGATTAATTGGCCTTCTTAGTTGGGTGGGGCGCCACTGTTAGCGGAGAAATGTTAAAGGGGTATTTATGCGGTATTATTCGGCTATAGATCAACTAAAGAGTAGCTTTGACCAAAGACGTTATGGCAGCCTCTAAAATATGGTTTTTAAGTCACATTAAACTATGAATTAATCAATTTGTTAAACATATTTTTGTGGCCGTTGATCTTAAAAGTGTTTCCGTTTGTGTGGTAAAAACTGGACCTCTATTCAATAACCTACTGCTGTTTATTCGAATTTATTTTTCACAATGTAGATCGTTATAAATTGACATGAATTTAATGTGTACTGCAATCGTATATTAGGTAATAAGTAAATCTAAATCTAAGTCATCAGTAAAAATAAGTTCACAAAACTTATTCAGAACAAACACATAAAATCACTTTAATATTTATGATATAGGTTTTTTACCGTATTTGCCATATAATGCCAATTAGGTCATCATCACAAATCATCATCAGCTCAAACTCGGGGTAGTTCGGTTTGGTTTGGTTGTCACCTAACTGTGGATTGCTAATGTCAAATGTTGACATTGTACGTATTCGAGAACTTATGATTTTTCCCGCATCAACGGGAGATCAACACGATA
Organism: Cydia splendana; assembly: GCF_910591565.1. NCBI lineage: Eukaryota > Metazoa > Arthropoda > Insecta > Lepidoptera > Tortricidae > Cydia > Cydia splendana. The sequence goes on from NC_085974.1 coordinate 14,499,602, forward strand.
CGTCAAACGTCTCTTGTCGAATAGGGGTCCTGTCTCACATTATATTACCTAATTGTTTTAGGTTTTCTTACCCGCTGCAACTCACACTCCACCTAAATCTTGTCGGCTCTTAGCGTGGCCATTCTATTGTTTATACACGCGCGATATAATGTTTTGTCGCTCCCGATAAGGCGAGAAGATACGTGTTTAATTTCAAAGGAATTCTCTATTATAAACTATTAGAGAGCTCACAATGCATACCTTAAATTATGGTCTTACATTGAAGCTTGGTATTTTTGAGGAATTATAGCGGTAAGTGATACTAGGAATATTTCATTAGTGCGGATGGTAGTCGTTACAGTTGGTTCAAATTCTCAGCAATAAATCGTCGGTTGAGAATACGTTTATGTCATATCCATTTTTGGATAAAATCGTTTTTTAATGATTCCTAAAATAACAAAAAATATGCTATAATTGACACTAATCGGTTTTTGAAAAACATTATTTTTCAAAAATGTTGTGCCATATCCGCATTTTACTTTAGGATAATTACACTATATTAACAGAAAATTATCACAAAAGTGTGACATAACATATCCAACACTTTTGTGTCATTATTATACATATTGCAAATAAAAATGCTTTTATTTCATGATTACCACTATATTCAAAATATTCGTATGGTACTATAAATAGTAAACATAATTATGTGCCTAAATGATTTCCGGCCGACTCAGATATCTGTTATATAAAAAAAAAAAGTGCCTAAATGATAAATACGTTCAATATTTCCTAAATGTAAAACTTTTCAAAAAAAAAAATGTTTGCTTCTTTTCGCTCTCCTCTAAACCAATGTAAGTGGCGTATGGCACAAACGTGTTCTCACCCGACGAAATATTCTAGGACAATTTTGCACAGATCGACCAAGTCCCAAAGTAAGCTCAGGCTTTTATTGTGGCCGTGGTGTGTGTTGTGTGTGTGTGTAGAAGACCGTCTAGGGGAAGAGAAGGTTTCTAATGCTGCTTAAATTTCTTTTCCATAATCCACCTTAGGTAAGTCTGTTTGGAATTCTTACAAAACCAAAACTAAATAGATCGCTCTATAAATGACATAGGTATCAAAGCCACGGAGATTGGAAGTTGTTTCATAAGAAGGCTCAAAGTCACTCAAAAGACCAGTGCTACTCGTAAAAGTTTCTATGCGAAACTGAAATCAAAATTAGAAGATCCGTCCTGGACGGGACTCCTTGTAAAGTGGTTTTCTTGATGCGTGCTTGGTCGAGATCGCATCAGGGAACAAACGAATTGATATATAAATGTCAGTAAGTAAATACTAAATACAACAATTTCGAATTTCTCCTAATGTTATTTTTATTACGAATGTCCAATTCCGATCCCTATCTAATCCCATAACTCTTGCTACACCGTTGTCCGATTTGCCTAAACAATCCGCACGCACGTACAAAATCACACTACAAACCAACCAACATACCCCTGTCGTTAATCAACCCAAAATCAACCCTATCCTAACTGACTAAGAGCCTTGGCATAACCCTATATAAATTGGCAAACCTATACCACGTTTAGTAGGTAAAATGTCGTAAGCGCCTAGGATTATTGAGGGGGTTATGATCTTTTGTGTACGTAGAGATAGAGCTAATATTTGCGAGATTAACACGGTCTCGCCGTGTGTGCCGTGCTTATTGGGACTCGATCTGATCTGTGGTTGATACGTGTATAATGTGCTTCATGGGTAGAACAAGTTTTGAGCGACAGCGATTTCTAGTTGTGTTAATACTTAACTACAATGGTTATTGAATCAAAAATATTTTGTTTGTTATATTTAGTTCTTTTACGTTTTGTGATTGGTCCTACGTAGTAATAGCAAAACGTTTTCTTTTAACAATTGACATTATTAAAATTTGACTAACGACCAGAAAAGGCATTCCTCCTTCTTTCGATAGTCCTCTGCATTCGCGACAAATGCCTAGACCACTAGTTATCCGGGTCATGGCGGCATGGATCGAATTTTCTCAAGTACATGCAGTTTAATAATGACTTGCGGCACCCTCTGGTATAGAGATGGCCATGCGATGGTTAAATATGGCTCCTCTACACGATGAAACAGCGCTGCACCAACGAGATGGTCATGCGATGGTAGAGAACACGCACTATGGAATGGGCCACGTGTAGATGAGTACGCAGCATATCGCTGGCCCACTACCTTTGATGTGCGGACGAAAAACCGACACCGTGGCCATCCTGCCGCGCCATAAGCCAGCCGACACAACACCACTACCCTCTGTACACGCTGGCCCATCGTGTCGAGGAGCCATCATACTCACAAAAGAATACGAAAAGTGTTTGTTTCTCATGACTTAGCCCACACATGGGTCCGTATAGGTGATTATTAATGCAACCCTCGTTAGAATTAATCCGGGGCCAATTGGACGACATCTGTATTCGATAATTATCCCACCCTGTATTGTTTACGGTGGCGATATATTCTGTTAATTGCGGTTATTGCGTTTTAATAATCTTTTATGAGACGTGTACTTTCGAATTTATTACTGTGTTCTTGAAGGCAAATAAATACGTACTACCGGTCTGGCCTAGTGGGTAGTGACCCCGCCTGTGAAGCCGATGGTCCTGGGTTCGAATCCCATTAAGGGCAATATTTGTGTGATGAACACAAACTTTTGTTGAAGCGATGGTGGCCTAGCGGTAAGAGCGTGCGACTTTCAATCCGGAGGTCGCGGGTTCAAACCCCGGCTCGTACCAATGAGTTTTTCGAATCTTATGTACGAAATATCATTTGATATTTTCCAGTTGCTTTTCGGTGAAGGAAAACATCGTGAGGAAACCGGAGTAATCCCAATAGGTAAGGCCTAGTTTCCCCTCTGGGTTGGAAGGTCAGATGGCAGTCGCTTTAGTAAAAACTAGTGCCTACGTCAAATCATGGGATTAGTTGTCAAGCGGACCCCAGGCGCCCATGAACCGTGGCAAAATGCCGGGATAACGCGAGGAAAAAGAACACAAACATTTGTTCCTGAGTCATGGGTGTTTTCTATGTATATAAGTATGTATTTATTATGTATTTGTATGTATTTATATAGAGACGTTCAAATCCTCAAAACAAAAATAATCAAATTTATTTACGCTCTTGGCATATTAAAAGCAAACACGGATTTTGAGTCAGCTTTATCGGTCTATTTTGCATATATTTATTCTGGGCTCCGATATGGCGTACTTCTCTGGGGAGATAGCACAGATGCCAATGAAATATTCGTCTTGCAAAAAAAGTGTATACGAATCTTAGCGAATGTACACATCCCTAACAGCTGCCGCCCTCATTTTATCAAATATAAACTGTTGACACTACCCTCAATATACATAATGGAGGCTGCACTTTTTGTCAGACAACATACAGAACTATTCCCACCGAAAATCGATACGTATAAAACTAGAAGCCAATATAGAAATAAGCTGTTATTGCCAATATCTACGTTAGCTATGTATAAAAAAGGACCACAGTACAAATGTATACAAATTTTTTAATAATATCCCTAATGCTATCAAAGCCGAACCAGATGATAAAATGTTTAACAATAAACTGAAAACCCTATTAATAGAAAATTGTTATTACACAGTAGAATCGTTTCTCAAAGATAATACGCTAGTTAAGTATGACAATAATTTAGGATTTTTTAAATTATAACTTGACCCATTCGTACCACTAATAAAACTTATTACCTATAATATTAGAATTAAGACATTCGTAAAATATACTATAAAATAAGTTGACCAAATAATTTAATTAACTATTTATTATTTCAATATATTTTTTGACATTACAATCCTGAATTAATTTATGTGACTAGCTGACATTTTATTGATTAATTGATAAGTTTAAATAATTATTATATTACCTTCTAGACTTAAATCGTTAAATTAAAACGTATAAAACTGTAAATAAGCATGTATCTTCTATTGTGTGCCCTTACAGGGTGTCATGAACTGGCCTTTTAAATTGTAACACCTTATTATGTACATGACAATGCAATATTGAATAAATGACTAAATGACTAAATGACTATACAAGTATGTATATCGTGGCCTAGCAGCCATAGTACAAGCTTTGCATAGTTTCGGGCTAGGTTGATCTGTGTAAGATGTCCCCTGATATTTCTTTATTTATTTATTTTTAGGGTTCAGGATATCTGTGCAGCATTAGCCTGTCGGTAAAGGATGAACTTGTATTAACAAACGTGCTTAACCCTTTGAACGCTACGCCTATCTGCGGCACGTCATCGTGTACTATATCGGAATGGACAAAGCTTAACCTCCTAAGGCCCAGCCATACAAATGAAAAATCCAAAATGTGCCATTGAAATTAGAACCTTTGGTATAGGAAATAGAGTTGATTTTGCGTTGTTGGAAAATTGAACGAAAGAAAGCAAAAGCGACTCTGTTCCATTTAAATAGGATTTAAATTTCATCGAACTGAAGATGTACTATAGGTAGGACCTTGGGCCTTAGGAGGTTAATATTGGGGTGTAGACGCGCGCATCAGTCCACTATAACTTGAATCTCTTTAAATCGAGAGTGAATAGACATCTTTTAGGCAAGCATGTTCCATCCTAGACTGCATCGGCACTTACCATCAGGTGAGATTGTGGTCAAATATTTACCTTTTTTCAATAATGAAAAAAAAAAAACAGCTGACTTCTTTGGCGGTTAAAGGGATATTGTAAGTACTAATTTTTTGACATTCGCCAAATTAGTCGGGCTTTTTTTAATTTATAGTCTGACTCCTTCGCACTTATGAAATGTTCATTATTACTTGACGGCTTCCCTTTTGCACACTTCAATTATGTTCAAGCATAAGCGTAATAATAGATCTGCTTTGCTTTGGTACGAGTCTATGACATATCCCTTAACGGGATAAGTTCGCCTTTGTACTGCCTATCCTGTGCCAAAAATTTATGTTTTGTACAATAAAGAGTTTATACATACATACATATCGCTTGCCCTTGTCCCATTCACTTGGGGTCGGCGCACCATGTCTTTTTCTTCCATACCTCTCTGTCGCTCGTCATCTCATCATTCACTTGCGTTCGATTCATATCATCTCTCACATAGACGACACGACTCATGACATATATTACAATAATTTACCAAACAATATGCGTATTTCGCAGACCCTTCGACAAAACTATAACTAACATCCCAAAGTTGAAAAGCCCAAATTAGCAAGCCACCTGGACCATATCGGCTCGTGTGATATGCAGATGTATGGTAATACGACATTCGCCAACATGACCCGAAGAGGACAAGTTTGTATGAGTCGGAATACGGCGGGTTTGACTATTAATGTGGCCGTTGGTGGATGTTCCAAATAGTTTGGCGGAAACTAGTCGAATGCGCGCAGGAACTAAGGTCGCAATCATTGAGATATTTCATTGAAATAGAGACCAAAACGTCGCAAGCGCCGTAAAATTCAAGGCGCTTACGCGTTTAGGCCGCGAGACTCACGCTCCGCTTCTATGGTTTGTTGCTATTATTACTAACGTATAGAACCGGCACACAGAACCAGTATTTTGCGCCATGAGTTGATGTTGTTTTGACAACAAACCATAGAAGCGGAGCGCGAGACTTTTGACCTAAACGCGCAAGCGCCATGAATTTTACTGCGCTTACGATGTTTTGTTGCGTGGTACAGGCTGCGATTGCGACAATGTCATTGTTTGGTATGGCTTCCATATGTAACTCCATATAAGATGAATAAAGTCTAAGAAAAAAAAGTGCCTCGGAAATCAAGAAAAAGTCATTCTCGGATAGATGGCGCACACACCTATGAGCTTTGGCCTATGGTCGGCTAGATGGCGTTGACGACACCGTTTTATATTTAACAATTTTAACACAGGTATCAGTGAATGAACATGGGTCAAAATGATATAAAAATAATAAAATCATTTATCCATATATATACATTTTTTCGATAGTTTTATACGTTTTCATTTTAAGTTTTAGTCGTGTGTCGATAGATGGCAGTAAATTTACTGCGACTACAAAATTTACTATGACAGAACCCCTCTATACTATCTATTCTCTTTGTCTATAGTAATAATACCTCAATGACACTGGTTGGCCGGAATGTTTGACTGCGCTGTTCTGTATATGCAATAGGAATAAGGGACAGTGTCGAAACTTTGGAAGATGTTTAATTTTGACTAATGTGGAGGTGACGGTCGAATTTACATCGGATCATACATTACGCATTTATGCCATCATGGTAGTAGTTTGGACTTTTGGACGCGAGATTTTCACAATGCTCTCTTGCTCAGTGATATAGGTCTTGACAATTAGAGTGGGTATAATAAATATATAAATTTATTAATAAATATTGCATAGCGTGTGTGTGTGTGTGTGTGTGTGTGTGCGTGTGTGTGTCCGCGGCGCGTGTGTTGTGTGTGTGTGTGTATGTGTTGTGGATACTACCCGTTCGCTTCAAGTTGGCCGTTACCCGTGCCGCTTCGCATAAAAAACCCCAAAATAATACATACATTGTTGCTCGTCACACAACAACTACCTACATAGTTATCCTTGCTACGGCCCGCACACGGCCCGGTCTAACGTGAGTCATCCTTAATCAATATTTTTTTCAATATACGCCGTAAGAATAAAAAAAATGACAAAAGGTGACTGTAATACTAGCCGTTGTACATACCTTTAACCGATGTTTTTCAGCTGATATGATGAAGTAAGAATTAAAATAAATCTCCATCAGAATACATTCCACGCACTTTTTCATTTACCTCAGAATGTCTCAGATTTCATTTCGCAAATCTACAAACTTGAGCAAATTTCCGACCGAAATCAATATTTTATTAAATATACGCCGTAAGAATAAAAGAATGTCAAAAGGTGACTGTACTAGCCGTTGTACATACCTTTAACCGATGTTTCTCAGCTGATATGATGAAGTAAGAATTAAGTAAGTACCTAAATCTCCATCAGAATATTACATTCCACGCACTTTTTCATTTACCTCAGATTTCATTTCGCAAATCTACAAACTTGAGCAAATTTCCGACCGTAACGATTATTAATCGGATTCGTATCGGCAACAACACACATTTAATTCACATTAGTCGCCACGTCGCGATATTTTGTCGGAAATTGAATCTAACAATAATCTTACACGAGTATTGGACTTAGGGAGCCGTGGAGTCGAATGAGTTGAAAATTTCGTGCGTATTAATCACTAAGTAAACACTTTATTTTACGAAAAGAAAAGAGTAGGTATTGGTTACATCAGGTAAAACATAAATGTTTAGTACAAAGACTAACTCATCTCTAAGAAGGATCTCTTCCAGTTCACCTATACCTAAAGGAGTGATTACTTATTCAAAATTGAAATTTTGTGTTTTATTTAGCTCAAATAATGAAATAACACATGACAAAGCACTTTTCTACATTTTACTTCTATGAGGTCGTATCTGACATCAGATCGGACAATATGAAAACGCATTTGGGAAACATAGACACGAAAGAAGAAGAACCCAATAAATACCCAGGAGTGACAGTACAGTAGTCACTAAACTACTAAAAGCAAGTTATTGCCAAAACGTTAGTACTAATAGCTGAAGAATGAGCACATTATACAGTGTGGAAAGACAAGTCGGGCCCTGGAGGGAAACTATACCTTAAATCCTTAAGCTGGCTCATTTTACTTAAAGGAGACATTCCTTTATTCTTAAAAAGAAACAAAGCTGCATTCAAAAAATTTCTAAAACACGCTTGCCTCGCCCGGGACTCGAACCGATTAAAAATTCCAAAAAATAAAAACTCGCAATTTTATTCTACAAGACGATACAGTTAATGATAACATTTCTTCAAGAAACATTAGATCTTACACTCGTCTGTCGTACAAAAGCCATAAAATCTAATATTTAGTACTCAAGGTTTTTTTAGACAAGCCAATTTGAAGAAAATAAGAAAAATACTTTGAATGCAGTTTTGTTTCTTTTTAATTAAAAATAAAGGAATGTCTCCTTTAAGTAAAATGAGCCAGCTTAAGGATTTAAGGTAGTTTCCCTCCAGGGCCCGACTTATCTTTCGGGTTAAAGATATTTTATTTATCTCAAAAGAAATATTACATTTCACTTATTGAGATAAGTCAGGAATTTTATAGCCTACTGAGCGTTAACACTAATGCAAAATATGTACATATTATTCTTATTAGAGGGTCAGTAATAACAAAATGAGCACAACAATAAAACTGTTGACATAAACTAACTTAACACGTAATAATTTCTTGTGATGTTTTTATTCCTAAGTGTGCGATTCTAAAACATGTGGCGGGTAAGCATAGATTCCTTTGTTACCGGGGCTCAAGGCGATAACGTGTTGCCGTTTGCCAGGGCCGGATTTAGATGGCTGGAATATTATCTAAAACATATGTTTTTAGTTTGTTTTTGAAGATGTTGAAAGTTGGTGCATTTTTAATGTTTTGTGGTAAATCATTGTACATGCGCGCTCCCTGATATGTTATGTTTTTTGTGCCAAAATTTTTTGTTCGTATATATGGTAGGGATAAATTATTTGCGCTACGCAGGTTTCTCTTGCCACTCTCCTTATTTGTTTTGAATGTGGTTTGACAGTGCATGGTTTTATTAAGGATTTTTTTTATTAGTAGTATAGAATTATAAGTATATAGTTGTTTCAGACTCATTAGTTGAGATTTGGAATAAACTGTATTAGACGGTGTTAGGTAATCTTAATTAAACAATAGTTTTATAATTTTATTTATTATCTTTCCACCCTGTATATGTATAACTTTACTATACTTTAAGTATTTTATTAGTTAATTTTTTTTTACCTAAACATGGTTAACTCGCTCCGTTTTGATAGTGGCACTAATAAATTAATTATCATTCATTTTGTCTTTGTTTCTGTTAAGTCAAATCTGATCATATACAACCTATCCAAAACAATTTTATAAACAAAATCATAATCTCATACCGACTCCATACCTCTCGCATCCGCTCCCCACATAACGAGTTACCCATATCGATATTAATTCGGATACGGACGGCGGGACGGCCCTATCTGATACTCGATATATCGAGTGTCTCATCACTACCCAATATAGCTCCATTTCGCGCCTGCAGCTTTTTTGCCTTTTTTAAGGGTTGATTTAGGATTATGTTACTAAGCTTGTATAATGTGTCATGTACATTTTTAGGGTTCCGTACCCAAAGGGTAAAACGGGACCCTATTACTAAGACTTCGCTGTCCGTCCGTCCGTCCGTCCGTCCGTCCGTCCGTCCGTCCGTCCGTCCGTCCGTCCGTCCGTCTGTCACCAGGCTGTATCTCACGAACCGTGATAGACAGTTGAAATTTTCACAGATGATGTATTTCTGTTGCCGCTATAACAACAAATACTAAAAACAGAATAAAATAAAGATTTAAATGGGGCTCCCATACAACAAACGTGATTTTTGACCAAAGTTAAGCAACGTCGGGAGTGGTCAGTATTTGGATGGGTGACCGTTTTTTTTTTTGCTTTTTTTTGTTTTTTTTTTGCATTATGGTACGGAACCCTTCGTGCACGAGTCCGACTCGCACTTGCCCGGTTTTTTGGTTAGTCATACAATAAGTACCTAAGTAGGTATCTAATATAATAGCAGCATGCCAAAGGAGCCAAATTTGTTTGATATACCGTAAAATGAGGTGAGTAGGGTTCGCGGGGAGAGTTGGGTTATGAATGGGGAGAAAAGGGGAGAAAGGGGGGTGAGATGGGATTTTAAGGCTACTGCTACAAAAATAATGTATTCCAATTTAAAATGGAGCTATAGTAATACTCATAATAAAAAAAAATCGATCCTACAATCTTCCAAAATCACCTTTGTATGATAACCCAACTCACCCCAAATACGAGGGACTACGGGGTGAGGTGGGATTTCCTGTTTATCGTCAAACAAAGTTATGAAATGGAACTACCCAAACATAATAAAATAAAAACAAATACTTACAGAACATAAAATAAAAACTAAAATACAAACGTCCGGAACACTTTGCATATGTAAACATAAAATGTTATCGAGGTTTGAATGTCAGTTTTGCACCTAACTCACCCCATTTTGCGGTACCAATTTTTTTTGTACCTATTTTAGTTTTATTCTAGAAAAACGTACAAAACGCTGGAAAGCCTCAGTGCTCAAATATTCATATTTAGCAATTTTGACATAAATTATCACTACACCTTATAAAACAAAGTCCCCCGCCGCGTCCGTCTGTTTGTGTATTTGTATGTTCGCGATAAACTCAAACTTCTAAACGGATTTTCATGAGGTTTCCACATATCGATAGAATGATTCTTGAGGAAGGTTTGTGTATAATTTGTTAACCCGTACGAAGCCGTGGCGGGTCGCTAGTGCTATATAAACCAGGTCATTATTTAAAACCTAGACCCATTCCATATTTGAAATTCTAATGCAACGCTTATACGAGAAAAGTATTGAATTTCACACATATATTATGTATTCTGACATATGGTTGATATTTTATGATTCTCCCATCCGTTGTCAAGCGAAAGGCAACGAACCTTATACACCGGAGAGCTGTGAAAATAGGTAACTGTGTCATAAATTTCCGTACAAAGTCACCCGTTTCCATTAAACTTGAGTGTATTCTGATTTGTATTGAAATGTATTTAGAGTGAATATAGGAATGTATGCGATGGCGTAGGTTAGTAACATCAGGATATAATAAGTTGAAATGTGACATGAGTCCGATATTCGATTTTTTTTGGAAAATATCCATATTGATAAAGAAGAGACGCTTTCCACATAGATTTTCGTACAGTGACCCGCATGTTGCTATCACTATAGCACGCGCATAATAGAGATAGCACAGGCGGGTCATTGTACTAAGATCTATGTGGAAAGCGTTCTTTAACACTTTCAGTGCCGGGCGCCCCGTCTCCAGTACAAAATGAACACTTCCCAACTAGCAAATCTATGTGCTATAAAAGTTGAGAGCACGTTTTTATTTTCGCTTTTTGGTGCTATAAACGGTGTAAAAACAGTCGAGTAAAAGTCCTGTAAGCGTTTACTCAACGCGAAAAGGCGCACTTATACAGACTAAAAGTGTTATAAAAATCGAGTAAGCGCTGTATAAGAAGCAAATCGATGCTGTAAGAGTTGAGTAAAAGTGGATAAAAGCACTTCTAGTGTTTTAATAGCAAAGATAGTGCTTTTACTCGACTATTTGTTCTATAAACATTAGCAATTTACTATTACTCAGTAAAAGTGTTCTATAAAAGCAGCCGCACTGCTTTTTCTCAGAAAAAATGTTTCGTAAAGGTAGCCGGATTGCTTTTACTCGGCATTTTAAATGTGTAAGAGTGCAGTAAATGCTTTTATTCAACTAAAATGTGCTAAAAACGATCTCAGGTAAGCGATTATATTTCAATTATTTGATTAAGTTTGAGGCCTAATCGTCTTCGCGTGTCTAATAAAACAAAAAGGTACTTAAGTATTTTTTACTGCTGTCATCCATGACATTTATTTTTACCGTGATTGTGTACATAAGTTTTTACTGTCTGTAAGTACACGTAATACAGTAAAACCCAGCGCGAAAAATACTTTATTGATAAAACCAAAGGCACTGGTTCATATATATTAATGGGCCGCCTATTTTCTTAAATTTCAATAAAAAAATATTATTAAAATAAGTAAAAATTTGCTTACACGATCTAGTTTCTGTTATATCTCATTAATTCGACTATAAGTCGAGTAACTGCGTTTACTACTACACTTATAGCACATGATGTCGCCATGTTTATGGATTTATAGTCCGATGGCCGACTGCATGAAACCCTACCTGATAAAAAAATTGAAAAATCCTACTCTGTAGGGGTAGCTGACTTTTAGCAGCTTCAACTGCTCTTGGTCGGCCGTGGCTTAACTTGGCAAATTTTGCGCAAATGGCAAAAAAGTGGTACAAATATTCATCAAAAAAACAAAAGTGGTCAGCTACATCCTGTGTTGGCAGGTTCCTGTGTCCGACCGAATTTGTGGTACCAAGTGAGCTACAATTTACCTCATCGAAAAATAGAATGTCACTTGTATGGTAGGATAGCTGTCATTGACTTTTTTTTGAATGCGGACGGACTGAAAACGCTGTCAGGCTAAGGTGAGGCCGACCAAGACATATGTCAACAAATTTAATGTAGGTATTACAATCAGTTGTTTTGATTCTATTTTTCGATGAGGTAAATTGTAGCTGTCACGTGGTACCACAAATTCGGTCGGACACAAGAACCTGCCAACACAGGATGTAGCTGACCAGTTTTGTTTTGCTGTCCTCAAAGGCAGCTATCCTACCATGCAAGTTTCATTCTATTATACGATGGGGTTTTTTTTATGAATTTTTGTGCCACTATTTTGCCATTAGCGCAAAATTTTCCAAATTAAGCCGCGGCCGACCAAGAACAGTTGATGCTACTAAAAGTCAGCTACCCCTACAGAGTAGGATTATTCTATTTTTTTGTCAGGTAGGGTTTCATGCAGTTGGCCACCGGACTATATTGAAACGTCAACATGGCTGACTTGTGATGTTAATGTAGTTCAAAACTCTTTAAAAGTACTCTAAGCTGAATACATTTTGAATAAAACCTGTAAATACACTTCAGCTCCTATAACAGCGGTTTGAACCCCATTACCCGATTTATGATATAAGCGCGCTGTTACAGCAGCATTGTTGCCAAATGGTTATTTGATTGCTTTTAATAGGCTTTTATAGCAACAGAGAAGAGAGTTAAGTAACAGTTGTATTAAAGCGCCTTATTCAGACAATTAGCTAATCTATAGCTGTTATATGATTTTAATAGAACAATTATGCTGAATAAAAGTGATTTAGTAGCGCTAACTCAGCATTTATTAAAAGGTGGAATAAAAGTGCTAAAAGATAGTGCTATAAACATTTATACGACATGATTATAGCACTAATTAGCGAAAATTGCTAAATAGTCGAGTTAACCGCTATTATACGATATATTGGTGCTTCAACAACCGTAACTCGGCTGTTATACGATTACAGGCTGAGTAAATCAATTCTTATACGACTATTTTGCTAGTTGGGTTATACGTGTTCTTAGCAGTGAATGTGTTAAGATGTCGTGTATACCGAAGAATAAATCTAATTCTCCTCAACTTGATTCTCCAACACCCAAACATTCACATTCGCCCCCTATCAATCTGCAAGACCATTACTAGGTACAAACAGGGTTCCTAGATTCCTAGGTCCGGACTGGCTACATAACAATCGAATATCTCAGCCAAGAGGGACAATCACAGATTACATCTTTTAGAGTCCGCTTTATGAGCTAATAATGCTGGTCTTCGTCACAGAATAAATTATAGTACTAGGTTACAGAAGACTCACTCTCTAACAAAACGCGTCTGTTAAGATCAGGACAGATATGGCCGCTAGGTGGCGACAGCGCCACGCGCGAATTATGGCTAGTCACCAAAATTGGTGTGGAACGATGTTCTTTTAGCTACCTGTAGGAAAGCGACGATATCGCGGAGTGAGCCACGCCTGTCTTCGTGCACATAAAGGTATCTAAGTACTCTTTTGAGATATAAAGCCATGAGCCACCTAGTAGGTCTCATCCTCACAGATGACCTCAACTGCAATCTGGAGCCTGTACCTATGATAACTGGCGGTCACCAGTCTTGCCTTTATACTAATCTTGTAATATACATATACATGTAATAATATTAAGCGCATTGATCATGTTCCTCGTAAAGCAAAAAGTCTATACAAGGTATTACACAAATAGTGGTGATCCGTAATATGCTTAAGCGGATCACGTGTGGTAAAATAGCCTGTGTGCTCTTTTGTAGATATTAATTCTAATTTACTTTAAAAAGACGCTGTATGAGCTGTAGGGCTTTTATGCCATTGAAACGCTCTATCTAGTGGTAGACAAGAGAGCCGGAGGGACATAACATAAGACGATCGCACAAACAGACAAAGCCGAGATGCAAACATCTTCTAATTGTTCATTATTTCATTAATATTGCTCAATTCCTCAATATCTCAAAGGTTAACTGAAAGAGACCCCTTAAAGGGATAAGTTCGCCTTTGTACTAATGACGAATATTATTTTTCCTGTTTTGTTTTGATTTTTGTACAATAAAGTGTTTTACTACTACTTTTTTTTGCTAGCCTATTTGAGTGTCCCACTGCTGGGCAAAGGCCTCTCCCCTTAATTTCCACGACTCCCGATTTGGTGCTTCCTCCGGCCAGTTGTTCAGGAAGCTGTCCAGGTCATCTCGCCATCTCCGTTTGGGCCTGCTGCGTCCACTACTAATACTAATACTATTACTACTAATATTAGTTATAATGTAAATGACGTGGAACCGTGTAAAAACAACTGTGTGCGATTTAAGGCTAGGTACATCCGCATCAAAAGTGACGGATAGGTAAAACTACGCTTTAAAAGTAAATATATACCATTTCCTCAAATAGCAAAATGTTGAGTATACACAACAATTAGGCTGTGACAGATACTTTTGGAGCATTGTTTCAACCGCTATTATTGCTGCTAATTGTACCCTATTTTAAAATATTTTTGTAGATTTATAACATGTTATATTTATACGCACTATCTAGTGGTAGATAAGAGAGCCGGAGGGACATAAGATGATCGCACAAACAGACAAAGCTGAGACGCAAACATCTTAATAATGTAAAACAGTAGATATTTCGATCAGTTGAAATTATCCCGCAATCGACATTGCCCCGTCGCACCGCACCCGCACCGCACCCGCACCGCACAGGAATACTTTTTTTTTGGGAAAACCAATGTTTACCAGATAAAGCAGCCCATCTGTTCGTTCGTAGATATTTGTGATCTACGAAATTGTAAATATAGAATCCACGGAAATTAGCGGTAAAACTTGTATACCTATTAATGATATGCTCTATCTAGTAAGATGAGAGAGCCGGAGGGACATAAGACGATCGCACAAACAGACAAAGCCGCGACGCAAACATCTTCAAATTGCTCATTGCTGAGCACAAGCCTATTTGATTTGAACACATCGCGGTTGAGCTTGTAATTGTATAGAGATGATAATACCAGGGGGCCTAGCCAAGATTACAATCGTTTGCGCCGTAGCGACCTTGACTCAAGAGCTTTTTCGATTTTCATGTCGCGGATGATGGAGTTTAAGGGCAGCATTTTGAATTCCTTCGGTTCCAGAATTTTCTGTGTGGCGAGGGCGTGACATTTTTTTTTTATTATAGGACATGCTTACACAGATTGACTAAGTCCCACAGTAAGTTCAAGAAGGCTTGTGTTGTGGGTACTCAGACAACGATATATATAATATATAAAAACTTAAATACATAAAAAACAACCATGACTCAGGAACAAATATCTGTGTCATCACACAAATAAATGCCCTTACTGGGATTCGAACCCAGGACCATCGGCTTCACAGGCAGGGTCACTACCCACTAGGCCAGACCGGTCGTCAAATTACAACATTCTTACATTAGGTGTATTTGCCTGCTCCCTTTACTAGGGTTTGGCGCTCCTCGTTCGTCCCTACGAATCCTGCCAGGCTGCCAGGATACTCAGTCTTGGGCTGTCGGTGGATAGAGATGTGCACTCTCAAGAGATTGATGAATGGAATAGTGATGGATGAACGTCATAATCGCGGCAGTAATACGGCGGCGAACATCAGTCATTTATCAAGGAAACTGATATACCTACAGCGGCTACATCAACGTTGCAGCAGTAATGTAAGAGTAATTCAGAAGAAGATGAAGAAGAAATACATTTATTTAACATCTTAATTGAGTATAAATAATAACACATACAACACAAATTACACAAACTAGATGCTAAACAGGATTCCCACTCAGCATAATGCCATGCTACAGCTGTACAGCTGTAGTTGATATCCGAATGTCACATTCTCTCGTCATGTTATGAAACTTAATTTGTATATTGTGAATATAGGTATGAAATGGGGTATTATCATTTCTATACAATTTCTCATAACTCAATCACATATCATATTGGTGGGTATATTCCGATCAAATACGTGAGATGTGCCGTGCCGCGTGCCAAGTTTGTCCGTCCGTCCGTCCGTACGGCGAAGTTAGGCGATGTACGGTATTATGATCGCTGGGATTAGAGTGTTGTATGCTAGTAGTTTAGTTCGGAAACTATTGTGTGTGTATAATGGATAGGATTTAATTGTTAATCGGTAGTACCGTAAAATGGGGTGAGTAGGGAAAAAACTGACATTCAAACCTCGATAACATTTTATTTTTACATATGTAAACTTAATGGTATAATAAATGTTCCGGACGTTTGTATTTTAGTTTTTTTTTATGATTTTGGGTAGTTCCATTTCATAACTTTACCGATAAACACGAAATCCCTCCTCACCCCGTAGTACCTCGTAGTTGGGGTGGGATGGGATCTCATACAAAGGTGATTTTGGAACATTGCTGGATCCATTTTTTTTCTTATGAATATCACTATAGCTCCATTAGTAATAGGAATACATTATTTAGGTAGCAGTAGCCTTTAAAAACCATTTCACCCCCCTGGCATCCCTTCTCTCCCCATTCATAACCCAACTCTCCACGCAATCCCTACTCACCCCATTTTACGGTACATTTGTATTTAGTTTGGATTTTGAAGACTGGGATAGTTGGGATAGTTGTAGGTAAAAATAGAAAGGTATCAACATGAAGCGGTAGGTAGATAATGGGCGATTTCTTAGCCATTTCCTTAAACAGTTCAGTTTAGTATAATAAAAATAGGCATTTACATAACTTCGTGTTTTATTATGTACCATCATGCTCCGCGATTGTTGCACAATTTAGGGTCCCAGCTAAATTGGTTGTTCAATACTTACGCTATAGAATTTCCAATTTAGCAAGAACCCTAAATGGCGAAATAATCCCGTGTGGTGACTGTACCTAAATTAATCTCAAAGTGATTTCAAATCAATTGTTATAGGTATTTTTATTCATACGACAAAAAAGCGATACTTATACTCTCGGAGTGAAACTCTCGC
Organism: Cydia splendana; assembly: GCF_910591565.1. NCBI lineage: Eukaryota > Metazoa > Arthropoda > Insecta > Lepidoptera > Tortricidae > Cydia > Cydia splendana. The sequence goes on from NC_085974.1 coordinate 14,516,700, forward strand.
TACTTGAAATAATAGTCTCGATTACCCCCCAAAAGTGCCCCCTATGTTTAAAATTCATTTATTTACTTTACAGGTCCGTCTTCGGGTCGCAGACTTAGATATGCGTACCTACCAAATTTCAACTTAATTGGTTCAGTAGTTTCGGAGAAAATTTGCTGTGACAGACGGACATCGGACAGCCAGACACACGAGTGATCCTATAAGGATTCCGTTTTTTCCTTTTGAGGTACGGAACCCTATAAAATTATTTTATCAATCTTATAACGACCGAACATATTTCAGTTCCGTATCTACCTATATATCATAAAGCCCATATGTTACATGTGTATGAAATTCTGGTTTCCATACTCCTGCCTCGACTACACGGGAGTCGCGATTCGTCACACCATGCGCCGGCGCAATTAAGTCGCGTGCTCTTAACCCGTCCGTCTAATATTAAGTACAGACAGCTTCAAAAACACTGAAACAAGCATCAGACCGACAAGAATTCTAGGAAGGGTCGCCATGTAAAGAGGCACCTGCGAGATGTGTTGTGTACCTTTACCAGCCACACGGGCGTCAAGACATACAAGACCCGCCAAAATAAGATATAGTAAGTACCTACAAGTACTATCGACTATAGTACTTAAGTACTAAATAAAGTACTAGTTAGTTAAGTACCTGGATTAATTTTAAGGGCTTTTGAATATAGTTTGGATACTGAGCCTCACCAAAATCGGATTAAATGACGAAACTCTAGATGTCGCCGGCTGTTTATAGTTTAGCCACGAATTTAATTTATCTACTTACTCACACGTATTCCCATCACACTTTTTTTTCCAAAAATATATTTTTTACCCCAACTAGATATTTAACAAATAAAAAGCCGACTTCACAAAAGATTAAACCATAATTTTTTGGTCTTTATTAGCAGTTTCACGTCACCAAATGAACCTCCTTTTTTTTAAAGTCGGTTAAAATAGTCGACTGTACCATCTACCATATTAAGCGTTGAATTCACGCGTAGCCGATTGTGCCATTAAAGGTACACCACGCCCACTCATCTGGTCAGGTCTTGCTTAATTATCGGGAGCTTGATTGACTACGAACTTAATGGACACGTTGATTGGACTAATATGCGGAGTTCTGATTGGATATTTAGAATTTCTATTCATATAATAAACATATTAACAATGAGTAAATTGTAGAGATAATAATATTTATCTTAAGTGTCATTATATGGAACTTGCTAACTATGTAAATAAAAATCACTAGTAAATTCATCATTCAGAGACAATTTTAATATGGCGGTTTGTTAGTTCGCAAGTTCTATTATATATAATGACACTTCAGGCCTTTAGACACGCGATTCAAAGAAAAAGGGACTGGCGACGCAGCAACCGTGTGTAAATATTACATGAACCATTTCGAGCTACTTTTGACCCCTTCACAACTTGAAACCTACTTGACCTACACACATGAAATTTGGTAAAAATTACATTAAAATACATGCCCCTCTAAAGCACTGATCAAACTAGCTTCTGCACTTGATTTCGTCGGTGTAGGATGATGATAACGATTGATAAAAACTACCCTATTAGGTATCCTTCCCCGGGCCTCAAAATATCTCCATACTAAACGTCTAAATCGGTTCAGTGGTTTAAGCGGGAGGAGGTGGCAGAAAATCAGAAAGACAGACAGAGTTACATTGATGAGTTGATGAGTTAATTGGTGAGTTTATGTGTATAACATTAACCAAAGATCATTGATCCAACACTGTGAAACGAAAATTATGATTGTTTTTTATTTTATTTTATATTGAACTATAATTATTACTTGTATACTTAATTTGTATTTTATTTCGACTTGTAAAATGTACTTTTATTTTACCAATAAAAATCTGTATTCTGTATTCATGCGCATTTATAATATGCGGCACTTTTTTCGTCCATGAAGATTCTTCGTTAAAAGATCTTCGGGAAAAAATATAAAAACAAACTTTTGTAACTATTATTAATAAAGTAAGTACCTAACTGTTAAATAACTAAACTGCAAGATATTTCACAAACATTTGTCCGTTTGCGTCCACAATTCGTAATTTAAGACCAGCCTCCATGCCCGTAGCGGACATATTTCATATCTCAAGCAATTCACAGTAAAGTCACATTAGCGCGAATATATGTCATAAATTAGACATAACATGCACCTACGTCAAACTAATGTTTGGTCGGGCGTGGGTGTTGCATTCCTAGGCTAGGCTATGACAATGCATTTTATTGAATAATTTTACGGTTTAGACTCACTTGTTTTTAGTCACTCGCGCGACATGTTTCGGAGAGCCTAGGTCTCTTTTCTCAAGCCTTAACAGTGCGAGCAGCGTTCACGACGGCCGTGTATCGCGTATGTTATTCAATGTTAGTACGTCTCACAACAGTTTAAATTCTACAATACATTTTATTTTAATTCTTAAGGAATAAAAATAAATACGCGCTACGGGCTAGCGTGGGGACTATAGCCCAAGCCCTCTCGCGCATGAGAAGAGGCCTGTGCCCAGCAGTGGGCCGTATATAGGCTGAAATGATGATGATGATGATGAAAAATAAATAAATAAAATTAAAAGAGCTTTATTCCATTCCCTACAAATACCGATGTCATTTACTAATTTATTATGTCAATTTTATTTTAATTTTTTACTTATTCGAATTAGATAGAGATGCATTATAGATTTTAATGAAAATTCTTAAGGAGTAGTGGTCTTATATTAAAGTTAGGTTTTTAGAATTAAAGGAGTAGAAAAAAAAAACAAAAAATAGTCCAACCTAAACTTGAAGTACCTAAATGTCATAGGACCATCATTCGAACGAGAGGTTTAACATTAAGCTAATTTTACGACTCAACTCACATATTGCACGAGTAACCAAAAATACGTGACTTAAAATTACCGTACCCGTAACCGTAACCGTAAAATTAACTTATATTTATATTTTTTGATGACAAGATGACGCCAGTTGTGGATACGGTACGGTTCATTATGGGTACTTTTACTTTTCGCTCTAAGTATTAAATATTTTTATACAAATGGATTTAATATTTTTATACACCTACATTTTGAGATGATTAGGCTTCAGTGCTTGTCAAAGAGAAGACCTAGCTACTAAGATATATTTAGGGTCGATTGCACCAAACTGTTCGTATCGTTAAAGAGTTCGCTAAATTTCTATGTATGAAGAGTTTCATAGTAAAGCGCCGGGGCGCGCCGGCTGACGTTGATCAGTCTGTCAAATGTGGTTGGTGCAACTGGCCCTAAGGGTCGGTTGCACCAAACTGTTCGTATCGTTAAAGAGTTCGCTAAATTTCTATGTATGGAAAGTTTCATAGTAAAGCGCCGGGGCGCGCCGGCTGACGTTGATCAGTCTGTCAAATGTGGTTGGTGCAACTGGCCCTTAGTCTCCTAAGCCTCTACCATCAGTTTTGACATTGACATAACGCTCACGTCTACGTAATTTACTTTCTGTACATCTCGCTTGCACTAATATGCGAGTACGAGCGAGATGCATAGAAAGTAAGTTACGTAGACGTGACCGTATATGTCAATGTAAAAACTGATGGTAGACGTACTAAAACCTAAACCATGCGTTTCACTAATAATCTACTGTACCTAAATATATAATGGCAGATTAACTACAAGGTTCACATTAACCAATGTAAATGTATTACTTTATGCGTATGTCTAACATATCCTTTAATTCCCGTTCCAACGCATTCTAATCCTGATTTAAATAATCCCAGGGGTGAACCATGATTCTAAGTATTAACGTCTTATTTCTAATGCGTGTGTAAATTTTATAAATCTTACTAAGATATGTGAATCTTTCTTGTTGGTAATAATTTTCAGGATTAGGGGAGACCGAGGTGAGTTGTGACAGAGGAGAGTTGTGACATTGTCGATTTTTTGGAATCTATTAACTAAAAACTAGGTCGCAATAGCGCGCGTTTGTTAGTTCAAGTTCCGAGCTAACAAACGCACACTGTTGCGAGCTCACTAAGTTATTAGATTCCAAAAAATCGACAATGTCACAACTCTCCTCTGTCACAACTCACCTCAGTCTCCATTATGCTCTTCTAAATGTATGTAGTAGTAGTAGTAGTATTAGTAATCACTTTATTGTACACAACACAGGTTTAGTAATAGAAAGTACAAAGGCGAACTTATCCCTGCAAGGGAGCTCTTCCAGCTAACCTTCGAGTAGATGAGAGGAAAACTCCAGTCAGGTCAAATAGACAAACTTACGGGATGTACAGTAATATTTAAAAAAGTAAACTAACATATGACATATGGTAAATGTATGACTTATACCAACGTAGCCAACTAACAAACACATGTCAAACTCAACACGATACTATACCATATTTAACTCACACATACCCAATACCCATCGAACTTCATCCATTACTTCCACGAACGAATCTTTCATAATAAACCAGGTACAGTCCGATTACCTATCTGAGATTTCTCACACACTGTCGCGGCCATTTGTTTAAATTGCATTAGCATGTGCATGCTTAAGGCTGGTGCGACTGTACTTTGCTTAGAGCTATTGAAAGCTATAATAAGTGACCTTCACCAGGCGTGGCTCACTCCGCGATTTCGTTGCTTTGCTACAGGTACCTAAAAGTACATCCGTTCCTCACCAATTTTGGTGGTTAGCCATAAGCCGCGCGTGGCGGTGTTGCCACCTAGCGGCCATATCTGTCCGGATCGTAACAGACGCGTTTTGTTAGAGAGTGAGTTTTCTGTACCTAGTACTATTATTTATTCTGTGCCTTCACCAAGGAGGAGTTTTGGCCGAAGGGTGTCAAATTTCGGCGGTTCCATAGCCGGCTTCCTGACACTGCGGGGTTGCGAACTGCATCGCAACCATAATATATTTCACGTGAATACATTAATGTGATTTTCTAGTGCTTAGTTTAAAAAAAAAATTATAATATGTATGCTAGTTTATAAGGTATTTATGTATGGGCCATTTAGTTGCCTGAAATAAAGATTTTCATTCATTAATTAATCATGATTTTGCATGTAGATAGTACCTATAAAATGAAAATCTGTTTATTTCACGTGAATACAGCGTCACACGTACTGGCGTACAATCGAAATTAACGATTAATCAGTTTAAAGGACTCACGTTGGACCGAACCGTAGCTTCCGAAGCTTCGTTTCCTATGGAAAGCACCACGTGATCACCCATCAGCCGTCATAGAAAATGACATGCAGGACGCCTCGGCCCAGGCACGGCCCGGTCTAGCGTGAGTCATCCTACTCGCATTGATTTTGAGTATTGATTGAGATTGGTAGATTTTAGGCCCCGAACCCCGTAGAAAAAAAAACTTCGACGAAATAAAGACCACTCTCATACGAGCCTTCTTCTTCGTCTACCTAGCGTTATCCCGGCCTTTGTCAGGGTCCGGTTTCTTTGCTTTCCTCCCCTTTGCGCGATCCTGGGCGTCGTCTCGTGTGAGCCCGTTCACGCTTATATATGCTTTCACGACATCGAGCCATCGCTTTTCTGGTCTGCCTTGGGTTGCCGAGGCTATATCAATAAAACTAGAAATTACTTAGGTACCTACCTAAAAACGATACTTTTAAAAGCGTTTCACTGGTTGCTTACCTTTATTTCGACCCTGTGTACACAAGAACGCCTCTTCAAATTAGAAACTTAATGGCCTTTAGGACCTTCTCTGAATAGCAGTTTTGTGGTTCTCATAGAAATATATGTAAGCAGACTTCGTACCTTTACCCCGATTTGTACGAATTTTACATAACACCTGGGTGCGTAGCCGACGTGCAATAACGCTCCGTAGCGAACGAGACGCAACTGTCACTCTCGCACTAGTGGGAAAGAGTGATAGAGAGAGATGACTACTAATAAATAAATAAATAAATAAATTCATTTATTCGCGACCAACTTGGATCAATAGTGTTAGTGACAGTTTTTATCTTAAGGCTAATGTTAGTATCTATAATATAATATACACAATTATTTACTTACTAGCTAATTCACTACTACAATCTCATATAACTATTTCTAATAAATAAATAAATAAGCAGATTTTCTCAATAAAACAGTTTAGAGAAAATCCCCCCACCTACTTATTCCTGCGCACATGGATCATGCAGCAGTTATTTATATACAGGCCATCAACCCTGTCCGCAATCATGGTCAGGATGCTGTTGGAGCTGGCCCGTACTCTGCGCACCAGGGATGTGGCTCGTTTGCGCATCGTGGTGTAGAAGCAGTCTACCCGCGCTTCCGCGAACATCCCTGACGCGCTACAGAATCTGGGCAACCCCATCAGCACCCTGTACGCGTTGTTATATTGAACGCGCAGAGCGTTGTACCGTTTATGCGTATAGTCTGCCCACAGGCTGCTCGTGTAGAAACTAGTACAGTAGGCTCTGAACAAACTGACTTTGACTTCTTTTGAGCAGTGAGCAAACCTGCGGGCTATCATATTCGCTCTGACGGACAACGCTCTGCGCTCACGCTCAATATCGGCATCATCTTTAAGGTCAGGGTTCACCAGATGTCCTAAATATTTAAATTGGTCAACGACGTTTAGAGGTTGACCATTTAATTTAACTGGTGGAAACGCCGGCGGGCATTTACCCTTGACCTTAAAAATAACGCATTCGCTTTTGTTGACGTTGTAAACCAACCCATGGCTAGCCGCTACGGATCGTCAACGATTGGCACGTTGGCTACGCGCCCTGGTGGTATGTAAAATTCATACAAATTTGATAAAAAAAGAAGGATAAGATTTTTTATTTATTGATGTATGTAAATTAATGTGGAAAGTCAAAATCTATCTATTCAAGATAGTTGAAAATAACTGGTCTGTGAAGTATTAGAAGGGTTAACCTAATAATTTGTAGTGTGTGTTAATTTTTAAGTGAGTATGATAATATTTTCATGACTGATAAAGTGTACGGCTAGCCGACGCCATGTGACACCTACGCGGACAGATAGGCAGCTCGGAGCACGGAGGACAAAAGGTGTGTTGAAGTGATCTATCGCGGCATATGTCTGCGACAGTCACATGCGTGGGCGCAGCGCGTGATGTGTGCGCGGATTACATTGCAATAATGCAACACATTGCAATATCGAGCGCGTGCGGGCCATTTATAATGGCCGTTATTATAAACGACGAGGATTTGAATTGCGGATTTAAGTGGATTTCATTCTGCAAATTGTAGGAGAATAGAGAAGGAAAGAAATATTTGTATTTATTACATAGGTACATACCCGTCAAAAGCATTAATTTTCTTTAAGTTACTTTTGACCACGAAGAGAGTATTCCAGGTTGGAAGACACTTTAACGGTCATTTATTTACAAACAATATATATACTGTGGTTACAAAACGAAATTAATAACTAGCTTAAATCTAAAATGGGCCCTTGAGGTATTGTGCCAAGGATGCAGGCGGCATTTCCTCGCTGTATCCCAATGCTGATACGTTGAGGTAGCCGCCAGCTCTTCGGTCACCAGTTACATCAACCAGACGCTTCGCGATTTCTGCGAACAACTTGTGCGCGCTGGGACGCCATGGACCTAAAGTTTCGGTATCCTAGACACTTTTAGTTCATCCACCACTATTGATGGTGACCTATAATATGTAGAGCGTTGGTAGCCTAGCGGTAAGGCGAGCGACTTTCCAGGTCCCTGGTTCAAACCCCGGCTCATATTAATTTGTATCTCAGAACTTAAGGGATAATTATCATTATTAGGGTAAGTACCTATTCAATAGATATTAAAAACACGCCAATACCGCATCATAAATTCAAAGATAAACTATTACAGTAAATTTCAAGTCCGCATTAGGCGGAGTCTGGCGATTTTTCATTTTTTCGCAATTTTGAGTTATGAATTTTTAATGAGATCGCGAGAGATTAAGAGTCAGAAAGTCATTTCCCAGTAAAGGAGGGAAAAAAAGGATTGCTTCAGTCGTATCGCTTGTTAGAGTGAAGCCAGGAAAATGGCGGGGAAAATAAAATATGTGGGTACATACTAACCCCCTTATTCATAAACGTTTACTAAAGTTGACGAGCCGATAATAATCGTTTGTCCCTTTCCGGCGTATTGGTATGATGGATAGGGACAAACGATTAGTATCGGCTTGTCAACTTTAGTAAACTTTTATGAATAAGGAGGTTAGTAGAGTATGTCACTTCAACGCGTCAAAAAATTTTTTTCTTCTACTTTTTCCAAATCATAACACGATACCGAATATGCCCTTAAACTGATCCCCACAATTTTTTTTACAACCTGTTTATCTTTGAAACTCAAAACTTGTCCTTAAGAGAATTAAAAAGTAAACTTTCACAATGGCTGCTAGCGGAATGTTTATTTTATACTGTTGATGAATTGCTGAAGAGAAATGGAATTGGCCGTAGCTATTAAGCAGGTATGTATAAATAAAAATAATTGAATGAATATAATTTATATTAGAGTAAGTATTCACATGTGCATGTCTTTATTTGACAAAGCATGTGAAATTTAATGATAGGTATATGGTATATACTACCTGGGATGCTCGACGCTGACACCGACCGCTTATCAACTTATCACGCGACAAGCGTGATAAACTGATCACTCAAAGCGTGCGTTCTGTGACGTGGCCCGAGTAAAGGATGACTCACGCTAGACCGGGCTGAGGCAGAGCCGGAGCTTCCGGCGCTTCGGTTTCTATGGAAAGCACCACGTGGTCACCGATCAGATATCATAGAAAATGACGTGTCCAACGCTTCGGCCCGGGCCCGGGCCGGTCTAGCTTGAGTCATCCTTAAGACCTCGTTTTGCTTTGCGTAGGAATATGGTTTGATTCTAATATAATGACCTTAAAATCGCTGGTTTCGTGCCTCCATTAGCCAACTCGTAGCTGGAGGGCAATCCAAACGTTTCGGTGAGGTTTGTGTACCGCTTAACCAAATTTTTGTTCTTGTTGTTTTAGTGCTGCCGTGTGCGACCCCTGCTTTTGAAGATAATGAGGTAAAACGATGAAAATGATACTGGTACTTATGGATGATTCAGTCATTACCAGAACGTATTACTATTACTGACAATTTGAAAATAAAAATAGGGCTTTTTATCAATTTTAAAATACCTATATCTTTTGCAATAGCGCGTTCCAGGATTAGCCAACTAACTCACAGTTACATGTTTATACAGAGTAAAACTGTACTGTATCTATGGGCTGATCAACCTTCGGCATGTAAATTAGAAAATAGATAAAGTCTTGCAAACTACCCCATAATATAACCCCATACGCAGTCTAAGCGTGCACGTATACGTGGTAAATGCGCGTGCTATACACCGTGAGGCCGGAGATTAGGGTAAGCCACGTATAAATCAGCTCGCCATGTGTCGAGGATGCTTTAATTTGTTTACCAGTTCATGTTTATTTGCAGTGGCTAGCTTATTTAGTGGACTGCAGGTTTAAGTAACAATGGTGAGTGGTAACGGAATTTTATATTTCTTATTTTTATTTTGCTGCGTGGTATCTTATTATTAACTACCATTATGTGCAAACATTATATAGAGGATATTCACAGTCACTTGGTATGTATTTTGGAATAATCCATTCAGTCGTTTTCAATCTAGACCAGTTCAAAGTCAACTCTGCATTGTGAAATTTTTGACGTTTTCTTATAATTTGTTAGACAAGTAGTAAAAATGTTATAGATTGGTATATATTTGTAATCTAATCACAAAACTCTTTCATTTGGTACCCCGCATGGTATCTTTCAAATTTCTTTGTACCGCTGACTATATGACGTAACGGTTACTACCCTGGGCCATTTTCGCGATAGTTATCTCATATATTCGTGTTCAGGACATCATACTAAATGCATTGATACCAAATAAATATACCCATATCCGAGATGACTGAAAATCGATTTCTAAAAGACTAGACAATACCGAATGAATATACATAATTATCATAAACTCTATAAAATGCGTTCAAAAACCGCAAATTACAGCAAACATAAAGAGGAAGTTCTGATCTGAGTCGACCATTCGAGCCCAAGTTTTTCCTTTGTCCACTAAAGGTTGTATAAATAAATAAAGAGTGCAACAATAAGTGTGCTCCCGTGTGGAGCCCTTGCGTACTATAAGTGTCGTACAAGAGAAACGGATGACCGGCCTGGCTCATCCGTCATCCGACGTAAGAATATACAGGACCTTCCTTGTATTAATCATTGTTTTTAACGAGATAATATTTTATTTTATTCAAATTCTTAAATTAATGGTACATACCTACAATCATAAACACAAACTTAAAGAAATCTAAATTAATAGATAAACTACTGAAGCTATATATAAAATTACTTTATAATAAAATTAAAAACTGAACAAATCTAAATTAAAATACATCTAAATAATGCCCCCGCGGCATTTTGCCCAAGATGCTGGAAGCATTCTCTCGTTGAATGGCAATACTAATGCGAACGGCAATAAACTACTTGAATAAAATATTTTATTCGAATTACCATTTTCCCTGTGTATTACAACATACAATTAGTAGATTTTTCTCTTGGCAATAATAATAATTGGTTTCTCCTCATTTAAAAGCAGTGTCTAATATTTAAAACTTTTTTAACAATATTGGTCTTATGACTGTCTAGTATCTCTGTTATAATTGATAAGGGGCCCACTGATTAACAGTCCGCCGGATGGTATCTGCCTGTCAGTTGTTCGGAACTGTCAACTTTTTGTTCTGACAGGCCGATTCCGTCCGGCGGACTGTTAATCAGTGGGCCCCTTTCCGAATCGACTCGATGACGCAGCGAACGTGTTTACTTATTCTTTTACTAATTGGATGAAAACTAAAATCGCCAATGAAACCGTAGCTCAAAAAGTCAAAATTTTTGACACAAAAATTTTAGCAAGGTACTTCAACCACCATGATAATTATGTTATTTTAATGGCTTAAAATAAATATGCCATGTCCACACTATTCCATCAAAGCTCACACTCGCCGCACGCGAGCGTTTCATTATGTGCTGAAAGCGTGTGGAGACGCCCTAATGAATCATCCTGCATACAATTATAATGATACACTTACCAACTTAACTACCATATGGATCAAGCGAAAATTAACCTTATTCCCTTTACATTAAAGTCTCTGGAATAGCAAAAAAGGTTGGTGTCCTAACTGGCAGTCACGCGTACTTTGCGAGTTTTTTTTTGTTTAGGTTTAGTAGCGTTTAATTTTAATACTTTTACCTATAAAGGTTGTTGTTTGGTTTGATTTATTTCATAACTTATGAAGATGTTGGTAGTTACAAAATTTGTTTTTGCCGAAGTCTAGATGATTCAACCTAGATAAAGTGACCTAGGCTTTTTTAACTATTTATGTAATAAATACTAGACTTTTCTAAATAATATGTTTATTAAAACTAACACGATTTTCACTCGTAATTAATAAATGTTAGTGGACGCGTTTAGGAGCCGTTTCAGTTTTAAAATTATGGCGTTTATAAAGACAATACTTGCTAGAATATTTAAGGCCTTAGCTCGATTCGAACCCAATAATTTTAGCCCATTTTAACCTATACCAACTGTAATTAAATGTAACTTCATGTAATAGAAATTCCCTTAGGTATCTATTCACAAGAGAACTTAAAATTGCAAATTAAACGAGTCAAGCCATTTCAAAGACACACACTTAACAATGAATTATTAACGCTCAAATGAGCATGCAGACATGCACTTCAAAACCTATCATCAGCTTAAAGACTACCTGCTTAACCAATTTAAATATAACCCCTATATTACACATGCTACATGGCTACCTACGTTATAATGACGTATTGAGGGACCTTGTTAAATTTGCCGCATTGTATTCCACGCGGTCACACCCTTGCATTTCAAATTTCGAATTTCGAATGTCTGCGGCAACGACCCCTGTCTAGTCGGGTCACGTGATGGTTGAAATTTGAAAATGGAACTGTGTTGCCGTTTTCGGAAATGCTTGGTGAGGCAAAAATTTACGGTTTGTTAATTTTGGAACGTTATTAGCGGCCAGTGTCTTATTTAAGGCTTCCTTATCATTTCAATTTTTTTTTATTACTTTAATATGAACTCTGGCACAGTGACAATTCACTAAACTAGTGGCTCTGTGAGCTGTAGACCTCGCGAGCAGAGCTTAAAACTGAATAAATGTATGGTTCCGTTGTTTAGAAGAATTTAGAGAATCTAATTTGACCATAAAAACTTAACTATCAATTGCTTACAACATTCGGGAATTTGTTTAGATATGCGACCTGTAGAGTAGAACATATGGACATACGAAACAATTTTTGGCTAACAGGCCAATTCAAACTTACACTGATATCAGAAAGACATCTGTCATTTAGTTATCGTGCTTTTCACTCGTTCTTGTCCGTATATGTATTGGCGCAAGCGAGACGCACGATGACTACTAAATAACATGATAAAAATATCATCCCGATGTCAGTGTACGGTCGATGCCCCTTAAGTATCCACGTCGCCATACTAATTGTATAGAAAAGTGGATAGAGTTAGACCAAGAAAAGTCTGCAGAGATTTTGACAGCACACGCAGTACCAGTGTTATTTGTGCCAGTGTCAAAATCTCTGCAGACTTTTCTCGGTCGAGTGTGGCCCATAATTTCCGAAAATCATTTTTTCTTCGAGGCAATTACTCCGTTCTCATATTTTGCGTTGCCCATAATTTCCCGAAATCATTAATTCTCGGTAGCAATTTTATTACTCCGTTCCCATATATTCCCAATGGTTTTCTTCCGCAATCGCCTATTTTTAATATTTTTAAATTAATCTTTTCCGTATAGTTTTCGTTCTTTTAAATATCAAGGATAATAATATTTGTTTCTTGTAGGTATTTCACATACAACAAATATCAAAAACACTAAAATTAAAACATAATCTAAAAAACTACAAGTAAAAAACCAAACGCTGTCAGCCAATAACTCTAACCTACCTATATCTGGGAGCAGATTCGTTTTTAGGGTCATCAAAAAAAAATAACCCTAACCTACCTATCTCTGGGAGCTTTTTCGTTTTTAGGGTCATCAAAAAAAATAACCCTAACCTACCTATCTCTGGGAGCAGTTTCGTTTTTAGGGTCATCAAAAAAAATAACCCTAACCTACCTATTTGAAAAAAACCTGGTTATTTTTTTTTTATAAAATAAAATAAAAATATTAAAAAAAAGAGAAAATATGGAGATAGAGAATATTTAGTTAGTGAAAAAAAAAGCCTACTGGTTATTTTAACTACTGGGATCAAAAAGAAAAGGGAATAAATTGAGAAAGGGAAAATTTAGTTTATGAAAAAATGTCCACGAAAAATTAAATAAAGCGAAGAAATTCCACTGGGAAAAAATGAGAACGGAGTAATTGCCTCGAAGAAAAAATTATTTGCGGAAATTATGGGCCATTTTAGCGAGGCGATCCAAATTAAAAGGCTCTAGGATAATGTTAGTTAGACTTTGAGCCCGGGAAAGCGCAACGTACGAGCAACCTACAGCTAGTTCCCTGATCCCAAGGTCGACCACTACCCTAGGCAATGTTAACCCCTGCGATTTATGGATGGTGACCGCCCATGCTAAGGGGCTGTCCATAAATTACGTCATCTATTTTTGACGATTTTTGCCCCCCCCCCCCCCCCCCTAAAATCATCCAAAAATCATGCTTCATGTGACCCTGTTTCCTCCTACGTCATGCTACCATCATCCGATGTCCAGACCCCCGCCCCCTAATTTGAAATGACGTAATTTATGAATAGCCCCTAACGTAAGTGGAAATTGACTCCTGGAACAGCCATGCCCTTGAACTTAAACCGCTAAAAAAATGTTCAGACAAAAACTCAAACGAATACGCTTACCTCGCGCTTCGCGCTCGGTTGATCAATCAGCAATACGATGTTTAAGTGCAAAAAATAAATAAAAAAAGTTGCATTTACTGGGGATCGAACCGGGTACCTATCCCATATCCTTGCTTGTAAGCGTCTTTCCAACTGCGCTATGATAGCATTTAGATGACCTGACGAAATTTGATTACTTATTCTCGAGTAAGAATTTAAATATCTAATCTAAAGAGAATAAAGTGTATAGGGGACGTGCATGAACTATAGGGGGCAGCACAGGAGCCGTCAGATCTTTGGCGCGAAGCGTAGATGTGTAGTTTATGATTCCGATGTAGCCCACGAGATGGCAGAACCTACTATGCACAAGGAAACGTACTTACGAGAACGGTAGATGGTAGCACTTGCTTTGGCAATGTACATGTGCACATATGTTTCCGATTCAGGCCACAAGATGGCAGGCCCTCCAACGCGCACGGTCCCTATAGTGGGCGTGCGTGAACTATAGAGGGTAGCATAGGAGCCGTCAGATTTTTGGCGTGAGGCGTAAATGTGACGTTTATGCTTCCGATGTAGCCCACAAGATGACAGAACCTACTATGCATAAGGAAACGTACCTACAAGAACGGTAGATGGTAGAACTTGTTTTGGCAATGTACATGTTTCCGATTCAGGCCACAAGATGGCAGACCCTCCAACGCGCACGGTCCCTATATGTAGTAGAGGGTTATTGTCATACTAAATTTTGTAGTCACAGTAAATTTACTGCCATCTTTCGATACAGGATTAAAATGAAAATGAAAAAAAAAATACCAAAAAAATGTATATATGTATGGATAAATGATTTTTTTTATTTTTAGAACGCCATATGATTTTGACCCATGTTCTTTTACTGATATGAGTAAAAATTGTTAAATATAAAATGGTGTCGCCATCTAGACGAGCATAGGCCAAAGGTATGGCGCCGTATATTTAAGAATCAAATTTTCTTTAAAGCGCAAAAAGCCATCATCTCTTGCAAAAAATAAACGAATACGCTTAGCCCGCGCTTGATTTAAATACGATTTTTTTCATTTTTTCAAAATAAAAAACAACAATTGATACGAAATTTAAGTATAAAAAAATACAAAAAGTTATGTAGCAGCAAACAATTACTGGGGATGGAACCAGGGACCTCCCTATGCAAACAAAAAAGCGAACGTTTGCAAAATGCGCCATGATAATTCTTACTAAAGCTGACGAAATTTAGCTACTCATTCTCAAGTAAAAACTAAATATCAAAATACCGCCGAAACCAGCGATACAAATTTTCTGAATTTTTGGCCATTTAATCTATAGACATATATCAAAAAGAAAAAGCTCTTATGATATCGATACGACTATTTGTTTAGGCGACAGGTATCACGACTACGCCATTTTTAAAAATTTCCAAAAACCGGATTGACAAAAATTTTTTATTTAGTCATAGAATCTGGTCAAAAAATTTCATGAGAATCGGTTAAGAATTGCGACCTGTAGAGGAGAACATCCGGAAATACAAAACTAAATATCTAAATACCGCCTAAACCAGCGATAATTTTTTTGCTGCATTTTTTGCTATTAACTCTGTAAACATGTCTCAAAAAGAAAAAAATCGTATGATATCGATACGACTATTTGTTTAGGCGCCAGGTATCACGACTCCGCCATTTTTAAAAATTTCCAAAAACTGGATTGACAAAAAAATTTTATTTAGCCATAAAATTCGGTCACAAAATTTCACGAGAATCGGTTAAGAATTGCGACCTGTAGAGGAGAACATCCGGACATACGAAAGCAAAATGCCCGAGTCAAAACGTAGACCTTCGCTTCGCTTCGGTCAAAAAACGCGGCAAAATTTTCTTCTGACAATTAGTGGCTGTGTTTCACTATGTCATAAGCAACTCCCGTGTGTCACATCACATATGAGCTATGTAAAAACCTCTTGAGAAAACCAAAACTGTTTGTTATTGAATGTCAATATGATAGATTACGAAATTTTTGATTAAATTTAGAATGTAGGACAAACACAGATGGCCTTAGAGATGTCTTCGGGTAGCGATACCTGCTGTTTCAATTTTGAAACACGATTCTATTTTCAAATGAATACAATCATAATCTCTCAATCGAACCACGCCCGTGACCTTTACTGGCCAGTTAGATGTTAGGTTGCCATAAATGTGAAGAAAAACATGTTTGCCAAAAGTTATAATCTGGCAAGGCAGTAGAAAAAGGCGCGCAATTTCAAACTGTGTGTATGTGTGACGACTTTTTTCCTAATTTGCCGCTCTAGTAACAAACCAGGCTTGCCGGAGTGTATACTAATAATTATGAGGAATTCAAACCTAGATGATTTGCAGAAATGCAGGTTTTCAAATTTGTTTATTTGAACATCATAATCGAAGTAGAGTTCCTACCTAATGCATTTACTTCGTTAGGTTTATCTGTGTGAGATTTTCTTACGGATTCTTTTTTAATTTTCATTTTTTTCCAAAATGCCCAAAAATTTGCTGTAAGTAAACAAAACTTTTTACTAATATTGAAGTTATGAAAAAAACACTGAATCACCCTTAAGTAATTAGTCAACGATTTTGCGAAATCGAATTATTGAAACCGAGAGTTCCCTTCGTGCGATGGAATCGACTCGTTTAAATTCGATTGTAATTTGTTTTCGATAATTGAATCTGTACAGCGAACGCTGGCTGGTTAGCTTTTATCTGAATGCCATATAGTATTAGCTAGTTGAGAAATATATTTAGGTATTGAAGTTTACATTGATTTAGTTTAGAACTGAAACTCTATTTGATTTGTTGAATTTGTTCACTTAGTATCATTATTATTATTTTTTGTTTTTACATAAATCCGAATTACAAATTTATATTACACACAATCAAATACACACTTTTCTCAAGCAGCAAATTAAAAATGAAATATGCTAGGCTATTGGGTGAAGGCGATAGAGTAAATACTGGTCTATGGGATAAAAAAACTATGTAATAACTTTAAAGCTCGCTTAAAACTGAAAACTTATTAAGCTTATTACAAATAAGTATTCGCAAAGCGAGCTTGAAACTTATCACAAAAAGTTTTTATGAATGGAACGAGTACTCTATGCTTACTTATGTATATCTCTGTCTGTGTCAGTACCGTGTGTGCTTAGCATCAGTTAAATCCTTAATGACACACTTGACTCTCACACATTCATTAAGGATGTAGGTCTAACAAGACACGTGATTGCAGACATCATTAAATCAGACTGATTGCAATCACACCTCATCGTTACGGTATTAATGAGTAATTTCAGCATGTAATGATGCTCTCAGACTGCTAATGAGTTTATTCACTAATTAAATGGATCCCAATGACCGCTGATTGGTGTAAATTAAATAGTTGACTTTTTTGATGATAGCTAGCCTATTTTATAAATAAATAACACTTTCAGTGCATGTGTGTGCAATCGATAGCGTAAATAGTTTTCGAGATATTTAGCGATGTGATCATTTGATAGACAGATGGACAGATGGAGTCGCACCATAAGGGTTCCTTTTAACACCTTATGATTTTAAAGCTATATGATAAAATAAAAAAAATCGGTAATAAAAAAACAGAACAGGAAAAAAATTACCAATAATTATATCTCAAGAACTACAATATTGGTCGTATCTAATACTATTTTCACGGATGATTACATTTAACACATTAGATTTGTAATACTTTGACTCACTCTAAATTTCATCTACAAGACTTTACTTCAAAAATGAAATGCTAAGCAGACATCCAGAAAATAAATCCAAGCTAAAAATCCAACCGCCATCCTATTTTATACGCCCCTTGAACACATAGTTCAGTGCAGTCTCAAGAAAGCTCGCTCGCAAAATTATACTCTCAAACATGAATAATCGAGGAAACGAAATAAAGGAAAAAACGGAGGGAAAACAAAAACAATTCACTGAGTGCATACATTGTGACACACGTAACCCGTAACCTCTATACAAAACCACCATTGTACCGCGAATGGGCTTTCATTGCGAGGGAACGAATTTTTTTAAGAACGCATTTTTTCTTTTTTCAAATATGTTTTCCGGATACCGTGCGAATGTTTAAGTGTATTGCTGGCATGTGTTTTGTTTTTTAATTTGACAGATGCGTTTTGTTTGCGCTCGGGTTATCGATGGTTTTATTTTTATTGGTTTTGTTTTGCGTGTATACGTTTTGATATTGCTCCTGAATTCTTAGATCGGGTAAACACATTTATTGTAGAATATTTGGGATAGTATTTATAATAATATATTATTGTATTACGTTATAAGCCCTATTTGTTCTTAGGCTAGGTACACCGTTACTGGAAGGTTAGGTTAGGTTCGGTTACCCTATACAGAGTCAAATAATCACAAACATTTTTTTTTCAAGCAATTTTTCACCAGTCAACGGAAAATCCTTTACATCAGTAAGACACCCAGTCCCTGTCAAATTATTTCCCTTAATAATGTTTACCGTACTTATTGGATGGTCTTTTATTGGACTTTTTATTATTAGACGATTCAATATACGTTACATTACAGGGCGTGAAAAAGTTCCTGTTTTGACGTCTAGTTAAAGTAGGCATCGACACGCGACTTAGGGTTGCTCTCGGTTACACGTTTTTTTTTAACAAAATGAAAGTATCTTTTTTTGTATATAGAAGTTTTTTAATAAACTATCGAAAGGAATGTTTATACAGATTTAAAAAGTCGGCAACGGTACTGTAAAACCCCTTGAGTTCTTATACCTAAGGCTCTTTATAGTAACTGCTAACCATAAGGCCGTAGGTAGGTACATTTGTTTGTTACCGACGTAAAATCTCACTCTTTAAAATAATAAATAAATACTATAGGACATTTTTTACACAAATTGACTAAGCCCCACGGTAAGCTCAAGAAGGCTTGGGTTGTGTTGTGGCTACTCAAACAACGACATATATAAATACTTAAATACCTACATAGAAAACAACCATGACATGACTCAGGAATCTGTGCTCATCACACAAATAAATGCCCTTACCAGGATTTGAACCCGGGACCATCGGATTCCTAGGCAGGATCACTACCCACTGTAGTCCCTCGAGTAAACCTTGTCATCCTGGGAGCATCTTACTGGCGCATTCCACAGACATAGGTATAAGTACTTTGACAAAACGAATAATAACATAACGGGAAACTTCTCGGCGGACAGAGTGCGGGCGTGGCGTCCTCCATTACGCTAACTAATATTGACAGGCTTGCTTATACTGACAGCTCACGTCAATCGGCACCCAGTGCAGCTTTATACTGGTTTATACACGCAAATTAGTTGATTGGCCAAGAGAGGGAATTGGAACAATCGGACCACGCCACGGTTATAATTATAACTATAAAATGGTCATGTGTATTGCATTTGGCAATAGTAGTCACATAGGGTATTTGACTACTAGTCAAATCAGTTTCTTTTTTCGAACTGTCAAAACGATTTTGCTACTATGGAATTTATATAAAACAGTAGCATGTGACGTCACATTCAAATTACCTACTCTTTATAGTTTTATATGGGTTTTAAAATTGAAATAGTGTCTAAAAGTAACTGCTGTCTACGCTGTCTCTATTGATCTTCTTGTGATGGCGTAAAAGATTTTTTTTAAATACAGTCCAATACCCTATTCTTTAGCGTATGATACGAATTATATTTATTAATGTTTTATTTATGATAACTTAAAAAATACTATTTTATCAGAAATGTCAATTTTTAAGGCGTGCTTTTCCCGTAGGAGCTAAGCGAACCAGTTTTTTGAATCCATCGGAAATATAAGAAACAATGTTTTAAAATTGTGAAAAAAATATATCTTATACTTAAGGATCTGGCAGATATGTTTTGGATCTCAAAAACATGATTAGATAAAGTTTGCTCGATAGAAAAAAATTCCAAAGTTACGCCTTTTTTTAACAATAAATCAATCTCAGAGCTACAATACAAACTTTATTGGCTTGTTTTTTACATAAATGTATAGGTAATAAGATAATCTAGATGGTTTGGATCACTTTGTCTCGGTAACATCATTAAAATAATTTCTATGTTTCAATACCTACTAAATCCGCAACCGCCATCACTCGCGAACGCACTTACGCCCTCTTCAGTCGCGCGGCAGCGCTTGTAGAGGACGGACCTGCGTCAGTGTGTTCCGCGCGGTCACGTGATTTTACCATTTACAAACAATGGGAATCAAAGCATATGAAACGTAAGAAAAAGTCACTAAGTGCTATAAAAACACACTTTCTGATAACAGAAGCATCTAATACTTTACGAGGTGTTTGAAAGCGCCTAGCTTTCCTACATCAACAGTTAAAATATTTCAGTATTTTCACTAGGTCAGCAACCAATTTCAATGTAGGTAAATAATATTATATTGCTAGATAATATAATTGTGAGTATGTAAGTATGATATATTTACAGTATTTCACCTTTACTGATATACCTACGTCCGATCTGTAAAATGATTATATTCCTTCGTGCTCTTTGACTCCTTTGAAAATCACAAATTATTTATTTGGATTGATACAGTATGGGGATGTTACAATATATGTATAGTGTTACGCTTTTAGTATGAGGGTGCCGAAGGCGCCCGGCTTTGGATCTCATGCAACGCGCCACGCCCGTCAAGCGTGCAAATTCATCATCATAATCATAAATTTAAATAAATATAAAATGTCAAATTGAAATAATTGAAAAAATTACCCTAATAGGCATATCGCAATCCAATTATTTAAGAACTAAATACATATCACTAATTTTAATATTTGACCACGGTCGACATGAATTAAATATAATTGAGAGTTCAAGGTGCCTACAGGCAGTTCATCTTGCGCTTGGTTGTATTTTAGTCTTGTTCGAAGCGTCACACGTGAGGAGGAAGTTGGAGCTGCAACACGACCCAATAGGAAAAGTTACGATTTCCCAAGCACGCGAGGCCGAAGGCCGAGCTGCGGGAATGAAGTTCTCGCATGCGGATCTTTTCTTTCTATCAAAAGTACAACTTTATTTATTTCTCCCTTTGGAAAACAAACTACTACACAACAATAACAACAGCAGGAATGGACTGCTACCAACAATGTGGGTTAGGTTAGGTTAGAACTGCGACCCTCACAGGAACAGACTGCTACCAGAAAAGTGGGTTAGGTTAGGTTAGAAATGCGACCCTCACAGAAACGGACTGCTACCAGAAAAGTGGGTTAGGTTAGGTTAGAACTGCGACCCTCACATAACCGGACTGCTACCGAGCTACAGGAATTAAGTGCTCGCACGCGGATCTGTTTGTCCTAGCAAAAGTACAACTTTGTTTCTTTTTACCTTTGGAAAACAAGCTACTACGCAATTACAACAGCGCAAACAACAGCAACAACAACACGTCAACAACAGCACCAACAGCAAACAACACGCGTACCGCGGGGCCCTGAGGGCCCTGCGCACAGGGCAAAATCTAGTTAATATTATTAAGACGATTGGTAGGCCCAATGCCCTTGAGCGTCTGGGTGGAGCTAAGCGCTCTGTACCCGCACCACCCGCTTACCCCGCTCACTGCGATCGTACGTGAATTTTGTATCGCTGCACCGCCACGAGGTTCAAAGAATAAGATACAGCCCAGAGGCGCGCAGTTGGCGCTATACTCGTATAATCTTTTGTTTGCAGATATTTTGTTTAGTGTAAAATTATATTATTATTATATATTACTTACCCATTCCGTTACGCACCGTGCACGTTTGTGTAATTGACATAACCGTCGTATCGGTAACCGTTCTATGAAACTTGCTAACTATGTAATCAAACTTGATGAATGAATGAATATACTAGTAACTTTTGTTTACATAGTTAGCAAGTTCCATAGAATGATACTCTATGCAATACGCCGTTAGCCAACATTTTTTAATGTGTTTATTCCCTACCTTAGGTTTTTTGTTTTGTCTAATATCTAAAATTATCTTGTATCGGATCCTTAGCGGCGTAAGAATGCGACGCCATCGCCATCTGTTTGATTGTTATGGACCACGGAGTGCAAGCTATCGCTCCCATATTTATTTGCAGTCAGTTACTCTACGACTTTCTAGCTGAGCCTATCGTGGTAGCTTTGAACGAGGAGGTTATGTCGCTCCGTGATTTCTTTGTACCTAGTACCTACTGCTACTGTTTATGCTTGTGCTCGGCCCAAGTGCAGCCAAAAGGCTAATTTGTTGTGGGGAAATTACACTAAATCAATAACGCATGAACGTTTTATTGTTTAAAGTAGTATCAGATGACCGCTTCCCATCAGGCGGCTCATTTGCTGACTATCAGATAAAAAAAGTGCCAAGTGCCATTTGGGTTAGTTACATCTCTATACAGAGTGTCCAGTAATTAATGGACAACCTTCTAACCATCGACAGGGCAGCTTAGGCTGGTCCAGAAAATGCACTTATAGGTCTAGTAAAAGTTTCGTGGTTTTCGAGATAATCGCACTTTTATGTCTTTTTTACTAGTTAGCACCATACTTCACTTTAAACACCATCTAGGCCATATCTTTATTTGTAGAAATGTAAATAGCATGTGTGATACCATTTTAGAATCAGTATTAGATAAACTATTTTTAAGAAAGTTGGCCACTCTGTTCTCCATACATTTTTTTTTTCACCACAAGCGACCAGACTTCTTGAAAATGTTATATATATATATATATATATATATATATATATATATATATATGTATATATATGGGCAGGCCACATTGCGTGCAGAGAAGATGGTCGATGGGGTCGAAAAGTGCTCGAGTGGAGACCACGGACTAGCAAGCGCAGCGTAGGACGTCCACCCACAAGATGGACAGACGACCTTGTTAAGGCCGTCGGAAGACGCTGGATGCGGGTCGCTTCCGACCGGAATGGAGGTCCAAGGGGAAGGCCTATGTTCAGCAGTGGACGTCTTATGGCTGAGATGATGATGATGAGTCAGTTACAACTTAATAAAAAAAATATATATATAATGTACTTAATAAAATGTAGGTACCATCGGTGCGCGAGTTTGACTCGCACTTAATTAAATTATTTTCTTGAAAACATTGTTTCGTTAAAATTGTGTGATCATTAAAGTAGGTATAAAGTCGATAGGTATTGTAAACAATAATTTATTAAGTTAGGCAACAAAAGTATTGGAAATTGTGATAATGAGACCCACCAAAAACATTTTCATGTAAAATGTTGCCAAGACGAAACCATAAGGCTTGCACTGACCAAAAAGTTATCAGAAATTTACTTTGAAACTGTTTTTTTTTTGTTTTTAGAGCTTATAAATAAGTACTACTGATCAGTAACAACGTTTTAATTTCACGGCAGCGTTATTGAGTTAAAGGAATCTGTAAAGTAAAATTGTTGATTAAGGTTAATAACCTTTATAAATAGAACCCTTAATTGACCGTCTCCTTTAAAATTGTTACTTTCCTTTAGGTACTTTAACTCGAACACGCTGCCATGAAATTAAAACGTTCTTACTGATCAATAATAAGTACACATGTCTATATAAAAATAATAATTCTACATGAAATGATTAGAAATACGTAATGCAAAAAATACATACGTACATATACAATAAAAACTCTAAAACGTGACCATTTCCCGGTCTAGTTAAAATACTGCCATCATAAGATCATTATACTGTGACCCGTCTGCAATGTTTACCGTGCGCGGCGCGCGCTCACGAGCTCGGCGAGAGGGTCGCGGGACGCGCGGGCGGGGCTTCACGGTTTGCCGCGCACCTCACCCCCTCAGATTCGTTGATGAGTCGAATCATATCGCCTTAAAGGACATATTTTTAGAAAACAAATTAAAAAAAACGAAGCTTTGGCGTCAATTGAAATTACAATTAAAAGAAGTTTGAAGGTATTAAGTATTAATAAGCGAGTATTAAAATATCAAACTTTAGCCTATCTTTATTGTTCTAAAATTCTTCTCTTCATCAAAATCCTCATAAGCTTAAGACAAATCACAAATAATAATTGCTAAAAATATTACTTTTATAACCTCATATCTCCATCCAATACCACTTCGTCAATTTGAATTTTACTGGCTAGAACTTAAGGTTGGTATTACAATATCGTAATTATTACAAATACGAGGTTTTACAAATGAGAAGGTAGGAATAGGCGGCTGGCTGACCACTTGAGGCTTTCATGAGGGCAACTCCGTTGTCTCAAGTACCGGTCTTGACTACTGTTTTAAAATTCAGCTTATGTCTGCGTGCAGTCAAGGGCAAAAACATAGTTACATCTTGGCTTGTGAAATACAGTATGTAAATTAACGAAAAACATTTACTCAAACCCGATAATGTGTAGGTCACACTGAGCAACCAATTTTTTTTTTCGTGATTTCGGGGTCGGTACCTACCATAGTAAAAGTTGCTCAGTGTGACCTGCACTTTAACAGGTTTGATTAATACTGTATAGGTAGTGATATTATGATGTCATCGAAGTCTGGTAGTTTATACGCAGGAACCTGTACGGTTACCATCAGTTTGTCACTGACATAAACGCCGTCGGGAACGTAATTTACTTTCTATACATCCCGTTTGCACTAATATGCGAGTCCGAGCGAGATGTATAGAAAGTAAATTACGTTCTCGACGGCGTTTATGTCAGTGACAAACTGATGGTAACCGTACTGGAGAAAAACATGTGAATCGGTCACACCATGAAGTTAGAGCTAGACCAAGAAAAGTCTGCAGCGATTTTGATGGCATACGCAGTATAAGTGTTATTTATAAGTCATAATTTCATAGAAGTGTGACGTTTAAAATAACACACTGCGTGTGCTATCAAAATCGTTGCAGGCTTTACTTGGTCTAACTCTATTGATATTTTATATTATTGTAATGACCTTAATAAATTCGAGAGCGAGCCGTTTTGCAACATAGTATTGCAATCCGTTATTTAAAGTGTAAGAGACTAGATTAGGTGTTTTGTTAGGTCATTGAATATTTATTTAGCTACATTTGAATAAGCGAACATATGGACATTCAAATATTTGCGATATTTAACATAAAAATATTACAAAAACTGACACCAAAGACATGCTTAGATTACATGTATAGTCTGTAGATTTGTAGCTGGCTCCGAACTGCTAATCCTTTGTCTATTGTTAAGTAAAACCGCACGTGCTACTTACCTGCAAAAAAGGGTCTTAATTATTCTAATTGGCACCTGAGCGCGGGCTAGTCCAACGCTCAAAAAACCAGTGCATGTGCGCTCTCCGATAACGCGCCTTTGCTATGTATTGTAACGGTTCGGGGAGCCCTATAGTGGTATAAAATAAAAAATAAAGAAATTTGTATTAACAAGTATATTTACTATATATTCCAACAAGAAATTTAAGCGGGTAATATTATAATAGTAACTAGCTCAGTCGTAACTTCAATATATAATAATTTAGAGCACAGGGGGTGAGTCTGTGTTTCAATATGCTGGAAGACCTTTGTAAATTAGAGGAAAAAATATTTAATTATTGGGCGCCTTAATAAAATTAAAAAAAAAGAACCATCTGACCTCCAGTTAAATAAGGAACGAGAAATGAGGCTTGCAGCCTCGTGGTGGTGAGCTCAACCACCCCGGTGCCGCAGCCGCCGCCTCCGAACGTCCATGCCAGTTAAGCCGTCAAGGAAGCACCAGCTCAGATCGGCCTGGAGCGCACCCTGCGCTCATGCCGACGCCCTTGACCGAATAGGGAACTGAAGGGGTAAACCGGAGACTTAAGGACCTCTTCTTAACAGACCCCTAATGGAAAGACCTCTCCTTGAAATACCTCTTCCTGAAAGCCCTGGAAATAATTTAAAAAACAATAAGTATGGGTGGCTTAATGGCTTTGCCGATCCTCGACGAGAGTTAAAATTCGCAAGGACGGTTGAGAACTTACCCAATGCAGAAAAGAAGCCGGCTTGTAAGTCCGTGCTTTCATGTCGATGCATGGGGCCTTCAGAGGTTATGGTACGAAGAACATAATATTCTCCCTGAAAATAAGTAATAAAACAATAAGCACTGAACACGTCTCGAACAATTTGATACGTAGATCAAGAAAAATACTTACGATTAAGCGGTTTAAGCCGCGATTTAAGAACAATGTGGCTCACTGGCCTTTGAAGAAAACGAATCGACCTACACCATCTCATCCGAATTGAAAATGACAGCTGACAGATCAAACCGAAGATACTTCCACTGCTGCGCTGCGTTTCGTTGCGCGCACGATGTAGATACAGCTTCCAAAACTCGTTTCAACAAAAAAAAGATACTTAATAATAATTTCCAAAAAGGAAAGAAAGTTGTAAAATATTTAATTAAGTTTTAATTTCTGTAAATTAATAAAAGTAAACCTTTTACTGAAGAAAAATCGAATAGCGAGCTACTCACGCCCTCTGTCGATCCTTCCGGCAACTAGACCGACGTCAATTCGATCAATGCAAGTATTAAAACAAGTATTACCAACGCTCAACGCTAGATGGCCTTTATATTAGAAACGAAATATATTAATACCTATGAGGCTTAAAAAAATATTGTTACAGCATCTGGATGACACACTTCGACTCGCCAGCACTCAGTAACCGTAGAGATTTACACGAGCCTTTTTTTTTTACAGGTAGAGGCACGTGCGGTTTTACTTAAAAATAGACAAAGGATTAGTGGCTCGGGGCCAGTTACCAATCGAAAGACAATACCTATAGTCGCCATTAGATACCTATATCACAATTATCTGAACACGCCTTAATTGTCAAGGCGTTAGAGCCGTGTACATATATTTTTGAGCACCTCAACCGCTCCGATATATCTGACGGCGACCGTACAAGCTAAAGATTCTACTTACCCATTCCCACAACCCTAACAAGTTACTCGCAAACGGAAATCTAAGCCGCGTACACTCGAGGCAAAAAGTACTCAAAGGTATTTTTTCCAGTACTCCGCAGTTCCTTAAGAAGTAATAAGCAAATGCGGATAAGATTGTGGAAAGCGGAAGGATTGGAGAGGGCGAGACCTGGTACATACTTGGATACTGGGTGAGTGAGATTACGATTTAAAATGACGGTTTGTACTTTTAAATAATAGTCAAGATCAAAAGTCAGAAGTCAGACAATAGACAATTTAAGTCAAGCCAAGTCACTGAAGTGACTTTTCTTTATAAGTAGGTACATATTTATTACAAAATTGGAATTTCTATTCAAATATTTATTTTTACGTCTAAGAAAAAAAATTATAGCACTCAACATGAAGTCAGTTATAATGCTCCTTTTTTACCAATAAATACAAAACAAAACAATAATACTGTTTGGAAATTGGTTCCTAATGAAAGTCGAACCTGATCACATAGACAACGGCTCCATTTAAAAAAAATGAAAAATATGTCATATTCATTATTATGAATACTAACCTAATTAAATAGACTACTATACCTACGTAAATAGATAAACAAATTTACAAGCCCTAGGCGTTAAGTGAATTCGGCGTTTCCTCGTCTCGTTAGCCGAAATTCATTTCCTTGGAATCAATTCAACTTTTTTTATAATAGTTTGCGACATGCCAACCGTGGCGAATTATCATAGCGATGTTTTTATACTGCAATGTTCTGCCGCCAGAGCGCAGCACTACCGACTCAGTAAATTTATAGACTAACATACATACTGTGCCTTAAACTATTTTTTGACAAGTTTTCACAGACAATAAAATATGACATTGATGCATCAAGGCGGTTTGTTAACAAGGGCCTACCGGTAAACGCGAAAATCGAAATTTAGTTATCTGCCTCTTTATCGCTCGAATATGCAAGAGTGATAGAGAGATTAGATAACGAAATTTCGATTTTCTTGTTTCGCGGTAGGCCACGTGATTGACGTGATGTGTGATGTGTCAATGTGGTTTGTTTACTGTATGTGCCACAAAGGTGCCACCTACGCAGAGCTTTGCCTAATATTCCCTATTACAAAAATAATAAAATTATAGGAAAATCAGCTGAAGAAAATTCTGATAGGTCCTCGCTAAAATGCACCACATACGTCATACGTGTATATGACACCATTGATGGTTCACCTTTCTGGTTCGAAGGTCCATTCCAAGTAGATTTGATCTGGTTAGTCCATCGCATTCGCATGGGTGTCATTTTAAAAGGTCTGGTTCCATGTTTACCTAGTGCCTCTGTAATTAGTAGACCTAGCAAACCCTCATGACTCCGTCATTTTGAAAAAAATTACAACAATACAATCGACGATTAAATTATATTATCCCAATTAAAACCAAAATATTACTTTGCTAATCCGCGAAAAGATAACGTGCTAGTCAATCAGTGCTAACCCGTTATACTTACTTGCGTATTTTTACATGCAATTAATATTCCCACCCTCCCACCGCAAAAATAAATACGCAAATAAATATAACAAACCACCACCAAAAGAATAAACCTCGACACGTGTTTCGCCTCTCTACGAGGCATCCTCAGGAGTTGTTGACGGTCTGACGCCCGGCGTCCGTTGCATTAATTGCATGTAAAAATACGCAAGTAAGTATAACGGGTTAGCACTGATTGACTAGCACGTTATCTTTTCGCGGATTAGCAAAGTAATATTTTGGTTTTAATTAGTATAGATTTCCGCAAAGTAACGCCTGATTCTATTCATTATATTATCCCTCCATCCCCCTAAACGTGTGATGTAATTAATGGATGACCCCTAATTATCGAGCATGTTCATCAACTTGTATGACAATAGGTTGACAAATGCATGACGACAGGAGAACAGGATAAGGTAGGTATAAAAGCAGTTTTTCTCTGGCTGGAACGGAGAAATTTGGTAGTGCTCGGTTAATTTTCAAATCAAAACCAATCAAATTATTTTATTTAACACCCAATTAAAGTCCATTACTATTATCATTCATGATGTGACTATGTAACCAGTAATAAAAAATAATGTCGAATCCCCCCCATTTCCTCAGCTAACGACTTCCCAAACACACATGCGTAAGACAAAGCGCCGAAAATTTGCAAAAACCAGCGCTAACAATTTCCTCCATTCATTATCCCTAACTGCATTCTGCATAATGGGGATTTTCGGGCGTGAAATTTGAAGGGTTTTTGGTTTACGAATACTTTGTTTGGTTTAAAACGATACGGTGGTTAATCGCGATAAGTTTTAGATGAAATTTTTTGTGCGAAATTAATTAATAAATAAATATTATGGGACAACTACTGACCAATTGAAATGTGCATCTGACATCAAAACAAAATTTGAAGCATATTGGAATCATATCAGTTGTTAACTCACATTTATAGACGGGTCTATCGCAAATTTATTTTATTATCTGTATTTACTGACGTTTCGACACGGGTTTCACTGGTCGTGGTCGCGGCTAATTGATGTTCCAGCAAAATGCCAAAACAGAGATTTGTGCAACTACCCGACGAAAAGTGTATGAAATAGTTTAGGGTTAGCTGTCAGCTGTCATTCGCGTGGGTGGCTCGCTCTTACTAATATATGTGCGGATAAGTCTGAGCAAAAAGAACGTGAGCTAAATAAGGCAGGGATTCGATCAAATGACTGATTTTTTCCAGGCATATGATAAAGTGGTTTCATCATTTTAACATCCTGCGTGACTTTATCATATCCCTTAGATATTTGGTCAAATCTCTGCTTTAAACATTTCTCTGCGATAAATACATATCAATACGTAGAAAACATCCATAACTCAGTAACTAACATAAATAAATAAATAGGCCAGGTTGGCCCCACGTTGGGTGCCATTGTTATTCTAAAACTTGTTGATTACGGCATGTTCGCCCCATGCTGGGTGCTATTATTATTCTAAAACTGTTGTTTACGGCAGGTTGGCCCCACGTTGTGTGCCATTATCATCCTAAAAATTTGGTTACGACAGGTTGGCCCCACGTTGGGTGCCATTATTACTAAAACTTGATTACGGCAGGTCGGCCCCACGTTGGGTGCCATTATTATTCTAAAACTTGATTACGGCAGGTTGGCTCTACGTTGGGTGCCATTATTATTCTAAAACTTTTGATTACGGCGGGTTTGCCCCACGTTGGGTGCCATTATTATTCTAAAACTTTTGATTACGGCAGGTTGGCCCCACGTTGGGTGCCATTATTATTCTAAAACTTAATTACGGCAGGTTGGCCCCACGTTGGGTGCCATTATTATTCTAAAACTTGACTACGGCAGGTTGACCCCACGTTGGGTGCCATCATTATTCTTAAACTTGATTACGGCAGCTTGGCCCCACGTTGGGTGCCATTATTATTCTAAAACTTGACTACGGCAGGTTGACCCCACGTTGGGTGCCAGTATTATTCTAAAACTTGATTACGGCAAGTTGGCCCCACGTTGGGTACCATTCTTATTCTAAACCTTGATTACGGCAGGTTGGCCCCACGTTGCGTGCAATTATTATTCTAATACTTTTGATTACGGCAGGTTGGCCCCACGTTGGGTGCCATTATTATTCTAAAACTTTTGATTAATGCTGGTTGGCCCCACGTTGGGTGCCATTATTAATATAATACTTTTCTTTCAATACGTGGAAACCATTGATATAGAATAAGAACTGGATACCCAATCAGCCGCAAAAAATGGCCCCGCAAAAGTAACGTTAAAACAGATCACGCGTTACTTTTTCGTTTAGTCTTGTATGGACCGCTCAAATGTGAAGTTGTCAACAATGTCGTTAAAATATGCAAAAATAACAATGATAAAACAAGGAAAAAGCATGGAATGTATTTCTTTCGGTTAGTGCTTTGGATAGCATTACATAATTTATGTAATCTGGTGGTAATTTCATGGTTTTGAATAAATTATTTTGTTAGTACCAAAGAAGGGATGTGAAGGAACAAAAATCTAATGAGTCGATGTGAGGTTAATACTTTTTTTTTTATATGGAATTCGTAACATACAGGGTGAAATTTAATTCACTGGCCAAATTGAAACACCCGAAAGAACTCGAAAAAATATTAAACACGTGTTTTTTCTTTTAATACCACTCAGTACATTTTTTTCGAAATAACTCATCATCAAGTTGTCCTAAAAACCTCGTACGTTATGGTGAACCGACAACTACCCACTACACCCGCTTCTCTCTTATCAGTTAAGGTCATTGACACCCCGCCCCTCCCGCTGTTTGCAATAGCGTCACCAATTATGAACCCTATTGCAGCGAGATAAGACGCTTACCTACATAAGTTGCTAATTTTTCCTTCATACTTTAACGGGCTTAGAGCCGTCAAAATGCAAAGGCAACCCATTTTTAATCTAAAATATTATTTCGGACTATTGATTATTAACAAAACGTCCGTGGCTTAAAAACAATGAGTAAAAACTAGGTCAGGAATCTTTGCATTCAGGCGTATTTAAAAAATTGAATCATCTTATGTACTTACATTTGATTAAAAGTCGACGCAATTAACGAAAGTCCCACGAGATGGTACTCTTGGATTCAATCCTTGTCTGCGAAGGCGTGGAACTGATTCCATTTCGTATAATCTTTGTGCACCACGTAAACACTCACCACTTAATAAATAACACCGTACCATTTCCTAATATTCCCGGTTCGAAAACATTTTTTTAAACCTTAGTACGCGCGCGATTATTATTTTAAGGTTGGCGAGTGACGAGTGACTAATCATTTATGCTAACCGTTATGTTTACCGCTAGCGCGGAATGGTTTAGACTACCCTCGAAATTGATAAACCTGCCTACCATCGCCAACACTAACTAGGTGGACCCTATTGCAACGATTATAAGGTTTAGTGAAGGTCAGATAAGGGTTTTGCTGATGTTGTTGTTAAAACCTACTATTAGGTTTGTTTACATTTGTCGTAATAGGGTGACCACGACTCGTGGAAAGTATTTAAAAATTGAAAAATGAAAAAAAAAAATGTACTCTTTTTTTTTCGCTAAATAGATTCCTTAAGTGTAACCTAGTGCCTGGAATGAATATGGCCAGTGATTTAAATTTCACCCTGTATAATATTATGTTTAAATTCAAGATTTCCAAGAAAACCTATGCGACGTGCAGAATGGACTGCTATTATAGCAAGAGATAGGGGTGATGCAGTTTTAAACAAAGGCAAAACGGCACTTGTGTGTTCAGCCCATTTCCTTGTTTCCGACATATACACGACCAATAAGGTCATCGACTAACTGTAAATGCTAAACCTGTCTGAACACAGTGACAACCACAGGATTTTTTGATAAAGACCATAACCAATCAGTACCAGTAGCGACCTAAATGTCCCCGTGCACTATATTGCAAAGAACTAAAGCGCGAAGAGTATTATGTAGATCTAAAATACACAGTTATTTAATAAGTTGAATTTATTTCAAGGAAAATAGTATTTAAAGACGAATGCTTACTTATTAAAAATAAATTTGTTTTATGATAACTTACAGGGGTTGTTACCATGAATTAATTTTATTTGAACTCCCGATCAAATTAAATTTGTTTCATTTATTACTTTGATTTTTCTGTACAGTAATACCTATTAAAATGTACCAAAGGGACTCTATTCGTTCATTATTCTCGTTTGACGTTGTTTGACGTAAATACAATGGTGACGTTACGTTTAGTGCCATCGGACTTAAAAGTTTTAACAGTGTTGGTACTAATGTTTACAAATTTGACACTTAATGCTTACGACAGTAAGTTCTTTTCCGTACAAAATATTTATCTTGACTCAAAATTTACGTAAGCGTTTTTATCATCAATGCAAATTTTCCGCTAATGTCATTCTGACCCACATTTTGTTGACGTTTTTGTTCCGCTCTGTGTGTCTATTTCTAATATTAAGTCAGTGGTGGAAACTGAAAATGAATTGTCCAACTCATAAGATACTGGATAGTATTTAAAACTTTTATTTGATTTTGAATATCACTCTTTTCTTTCGGCTCAAACAATATCAAATTGAAAGGTAATATATTTTTATACCTGTGTTTTATTGTGAAGATAATCTACAGGGCAAAAATATACACGAATCATACTATTCAGTACACACCAATCTTCCTATGGTTACCTTTTTTACCTACTTATTCACTTCGCATCGCAAATACTTGACATTATATCTCGGGGAGGCCGGGGAGAGAGAGCCCGCAATTAAAATTATAATTTTTGGCAAACATTTCCCCTCGCCGTATATCTGTATCTTTGACTTGTTCCGCCAGTGGTTAGAGTAGAGGCACACTGGGCTTGTATAAAATTTTAATTTATAAATATCAGAAGTAATTTTCTATTTACTTAAGGTAAAGGCGTACCCAAATCAAAATAAGTGTATTTTTAATTACATACGATTTTTTCTTACCGCTAAAGTCCATATTATGTGTGTCATTATAAAACCCTGTCTCATTAGTAAATCGCAGACGGTGGCAACCTCAAAAAGTTTTTGTGACCGGCAAAGTGGATGGGAGAAGGCCTGGACGCGGTCGCAGTCCAATACGTTGGTCTGACCAGATCCGCACCGCTCTTGACTCCACAGTTCACATGGCTCTCCACACCGTCAAAGACAGAAACAGATGTAGAAAGATCGTAAGAGAGAAAGTGATACAAAAGGGAGGTCACTCAATATTGAGGAATACGACGCAAGGAGGAGGGCATTAGTAAATAGTAGTAGGAAGAAAAATATTTTATGGTACCTACATAGCACAGAGAGAGAATACGTCTTAATCGAACAAAAGTCTTTAAAAAAGTTTATTACCATGTAAACATTACATGGATAGTTGGATACGATGCATTTTAGGTACAGTCAGCTGCAAAGATAAGGTCCCCTCCCCCCTGAATAGAAGTTTGTATGCAAAGGTGCTAATCTAATAATATTGATGACTGTACATATTATTACAATGTACATATTCATGCAATCTAATTTGAACTTTTCATGAGCCAAATAAAGTATCATTTCTTTTGTTGCATTGCTTTTTAAAACAAACGAAAATCTTTCCAAATTACGTATATAACAAGGTCGAAATTAAATATTGACTATTGATAAAGTTTCTATGGTGGGTCTTACGAGGATAAATATAACATCGGAAATATTTAATTAAGTACTTGCTCTCGGTGTACCATAATACGGAACTTGACTTCCAAAAATAAGTATCTTTCTAGATTTGGCGTCCCGAATGTCATTGTGCGCCCCCGCTTTTAAATATTCATTGCAACTCTTTAATTACACTATGTGCATATGATCGTTTTATTCTTTTTGGTAAAAACGGAATTTTTAAGTTTTTTACGTCTAGACGGTTTGAGGGCTTGGACCGACGTGGTTTGGAGATAATAATTAAAACACAATACGACGGGAAAATCTGATGTAATTGTGATTTGAATCTTTACTAATATTATGACTGAGAAGGACGAGGTGCAATCTAAATACACCATTTTTCAATTTCCAGACTTTCAGAATTACACTTTTGATCCTAATATGAGAAACAATCTTGAGACACATTTTCTCCTCTTAAGATCGACATTCATTCTTAATCACGAAATGCATTTAAACACTAAATTTACACACGTTAAAATGCAACCAAAGCATCATTTAACTTGAATTGCTCGACGGAGGTGCACATAAGTAGTCTAGGCTCTAGGCTAACAATTTTACACCTAATCAGTTTACGGTGTTCCCCCATCTCCTCGCCAGATTCAGTTATCACGGCCGGGGTGAATTAGAGCCGTGTATTTATAATAGCTCAAAACACTTTTTTAATGAACTTTTAAGGATAGTTTCGCGAATTCTGATTTTTTTTAAGTTGACAAGAGACAACGGCTTAAGGTTCTTCAAAAATCAGTGCACAAAATTTTAAAGTTTCGTTTTGGAAATAAAAATTATGTGAAATCAACCCAACTTTTGGCTGAAACTAGAGCAAAACCGAACCTTTAGTTTTGGCAAAAAATCCGGTTTCGGTCGGACACTATATTTTAGTCAAAGACACCAGAAAGGGGTCAACCCAACCCAACGTTAAATTAGAAAATGAGTACACAACATTCCATTACATTCTTTTATTCTAGAACATTTTTAGTCACGGTGATCATGACAAGTGGATCATACACATCGTGTATTACGCTTAACTCACTTGCGCCTTTCCTGTATAAATATAGACATCGCAAAATCGTTAACTTTTTGTGTATTGTTCACAGAAGTAACCTTTTTATTCTAAATTGTATTTGACCCAAGTAATTAACAGAAATACACTTATTCAAATCCTACTTATTGCAGGTTTCAGCATCTTCATTGCAAAGCCGAGTCTAATATAATTTCCATGTCCATTTCTTTATTGAAAGCATTCAACCCGCAATAAATATCGTAAAATTGTACATAAAATCCGTCAGCCACCAAACAAAGTTACCTAGCCGTGATTACTTTTCCTGCAAGTCTCAAGTAGGGATGTGATGCGAGAATATTCCCGTTCCTGAAATTGTTCCTTTAATATTTTGAAAAGACCGTGGATACAGATATAATAAAAACCGGCCAAGTGCGAGTCGGACTCGCACACGAAGGGTTCCGTACCATTATATATAAAAACGGTCACCCATCCAAGTACTGACCCCGCCCGACGTTGCTTAACTTCGGTCAAAAATCACGTTTGTTGTATGGGAGCCCCACTTAAATCTTTATTTTATTCCGTTTTTAGTATTTGTTGTTATAGCGGCAACAGAAATACATCATCTGTGAAAATTTCAACTGCTATCACGGTTCGTGAGATACAGCCTGGTGACAGACGGACGGACGGACGGACGGACAGCGGAGTCTTAATAATAGGGTCCCATTTTACCCTTTGCGTACGGAACCCTAAAAACGATTTTATTGATTATGTTTAGAGTTGTCACTTAATTCTTTATTTATGTGTCATTATAGCCTGTCCGATTTCTAAGATCAAGTTCACCGTACATTTACTATGGCTTACTTGATCTTAGAAAAACGGACAGACTATACCTTATAAACCGATGTAAATATCGTAAAAATCTACGTGAAATCCGCCGTGATTACTTTTCCTGCAAGTCTCAAGTAGGGATGTGTCATGGAAATGATCCTGTTCCTGAAATATTGCAGAGATTTTTTATAAAAGACAAATATTATATAATACCTGTAGAATTATCTAATACCTTTTAACTGCTATAAAATGTTTGAGTACGACATTATTTCGTATATATGAAGTGGTCCCTAATTTTTTTTAGCTCCCGAATCATAGGCAGCGGCTGACAATTAAAAACTTTTCAGTAACATTTTGTATACCTACCGTATCTTATGACTTGCCAGTAAAATGAGTGTTTTGTTCTAACATACATATGTACCTACAGCTGGACATAACAAAACTATACACATATTAGTTTTGAAACCATATTGGCCATATTGGTGATAAAACTCTTAAAAAGGAAACAGCGCATCCCTTGTTTGCGCCGGGACTGATTCCTTCGTTCTCGTTGTCACAGTAGGGAACATTCCCGGTTAGTTCCCGTCGTCACAGCACTAGTGAAGTCCCGCGACGTTGGTTACTGCTCGCGCTCCACTGGATATTCTTTTATCGGGCTCTTAGAGACATGTCGGTTCAATGCAGTGTCGCTAATGGAAAGGAAAATACTGTCGGGAACATTCCCGGTTTGTTCCCGTCATCACAGCACTAGTGAAGTCCCGCGACGTTGGTTATTGCTCGCGCTCCACTGGGTATTCTTTTATCGGGCTCTTTGCGACATGTCGGTTCAATGCAGTGTCGCTAATGGGAAGCAATATGACGGTGCTGATTAAAATTCATGTCTTACAAAAAACACATGATTTCTAGGTGTTCGTATGTTATGTAGGTATTCGCGACATACTCGTACCTAATGATTGAGATCAGCGAAGGACTTTTTGTAGGCTACATATAATTGTTGTTGTTGTTGTTAACGTACATTGCGATATAAAATAATAGAAATTAAATTAAATGGAACTAAAAAATCCATACTAAATTGTTGACATGTTTAAGCATTTTATGTAGGTCAAAAATGTGACAGTTACGTGTGAAGTGGCGCCCTCATCTACTATTTTATGTCGCACTTTAAAGTAACGCATTTTAAAAATGTAAAAATATTGTTATCGCTTCCTTCTCCGTACCTATTTTATGCACCTTACATGGAAAATGGCAAATATCTATGAAACCAGTGGGTTATCATACTTTAGCAACACTTACGCTACTGCAATTCTTACCAAGCCATCTTACTTACTGCTGGTACAGTACAAAGTGCTTAGAGTTTAATCGATTATTGCCATTTTCATTTTCTAAATGATTCCACTTTCGAAGTGCCCCAATTCTTCAACGATTTTGATAGCATACGCAGTGCAAGTGTTAGTTATAAGTCATAATTTCATAGCTTGTTTAAAATAAAACTTACACTGCGTGACCTATTAAAATCGTTGCAGACTTATCTTGGTCTAAAGAGATGGTCAACTCTATAGAAATGGTATTAAAACCGATAACAATATGTTTTCATTCTTAAAACGCGCAATTGCTTTACTTTAACAACGCACCTACAAAAATCCCTTCCCTGACCTCAAAACGCCATTAACCGTCAAATTTAATAAGCTTACTTAGCAATATTTCAGCCTATAAACCTTCCAACGGCTCATAAAGGCGTACACACGTAAACAAGAATCCATTATTATTCATCTACGGCTGACGGCGCAGTCAATGTCTATCTTATTTCTTTTATAATTATTCACGTCTCCCCAACCACCCCCGTCTTGGGTTTTTGCGGCGTTTGTTTCAAGTTTTTTAGGGGGTAAACCCTTTCCTGAACATGACAGGAATTGGATCATTAAGCAGGGCTAAGCACCCTCCGATTAGATGTTTTAGTGTGCGTGCCCATGTGTATATTTATATATTTTTATTTATTAGTAGAGGAGAAAATCGAATTATTAATTATTAAATTATCAGAGGTGGCTTGGCGAAAGCTGAAGGCGCCAGTTCGATCCAGTCTCGGACACTGAAAGCCGTGGCTGTTTTGGTATATAGTCATACAGCTATTAAAAATTCTAAAAATATTGTAAATTAAATATAAATATGTACTGTAATATGCCAGTTGAAACTTTGTTGTGAGGTATACTTATTTATAGTCCATTATTTATAAAAACGTATAATTTCATTTAATTACATTACTTACATGAAATATTAAGGCTCTTTATATATAAATTGTTATGCATTGTCATAATTATATCATTATACGGGGTGAAATTTTAACCACCAGCCATACTATGCGTAATAGTGACTTTACATGTCATACTGAAAAACTTTTATTATGGGACCAATGCCGAATATGCGTAAAAAAATTTTGCGTTGCGTTGGCTGTCCTAAAGAAATCAGCGGCATCACATCAGGCGGAATGTTTCATATATCAAATATAGTTGGTCAAGCAAATTTTGTCAGTAGAAAAAGGCGCGGAATTCAAATTTTCTATGGGACGATAACTCTTCGCGCATACATTTTTTAAAATTGGCACACTTTTCTACTGACAAGATTTGCTTGACCAACTATAATATAGTTAAAAATGGAAAAAATACAAATACTACTTGTTTCATAAAAAATGTAGCTTTCTTCATCAAACGCATTTTTAACAAATAGGTACATTAATTTCCTTCAAACTTACAGACTGAATCCCAAGACAAATTATTGCCATAGGTAGGTAGGTAGTATAAATATAGGAAAATGTCTTATCCTATTTCCTCTTCTCCCATTAACAACTCCCCACTCCTCAAATCAAATACTAAACCGATAAAAAAACGAACGCAAATAACTCCAACCATAAATGCATCGGGAACGAACCGAACGCAAAAAGACCGAACTAAAATATCCTGCATTCAAATACACGGACTAATCAATTCAAATCGGGGAAAGCGGGGAAACGAGGCAAAAGGAACACACACTGCTTATGAAATTATATCGCGAAAATCTATGCTCGAATCACTAAAAAGTGGAGGAATAAAGGTATAATTCTTTTTTTCCCGTCTGTCTGAGACGTAAATGGGTTAGAAAATTGAATGAGCGTATGCCGAGTTGAGTTGTTTGGTTAAGTGTTGAGCGTATGCGGAGAGTTTTGTTTGGGAATACATCTCTTTGTTGGATCATCCGATTGTTGACTGTTTCCTTTTAAGTTGTTTAGCGTGTTTTGCATTGTCTAGTGATTCGACTTTACATGAATTAAGACGCTTTGTTTGCTATGTGCAAATAAACTCGCTTTACTTATTCGTAAAGTTCACTCTATATTTTTCGCTGCAGCTTACATTTATATTTAAAGCAAGACGGAAATCATTCAACAAGTCGCCGCTAACTTTTGAGTGCTGGTCTATTAACTCGCAATTTCCCTCGAACTTTAGATATTTTAAATTCAACCCTTTTTCCGCTACTTTTACGCAATCAACAGTTAGAATATTCTCTTTTGAGCAACCGCATAATTTTCGAGATGAAATACATGTAGGTTGACGTGGAATTTTATTTAAATTGAAAGTCAATACCTATAAAGCGACCTCATTTTTCCTCCTTATGCTGGAATGAAAGGAGCGCATAAAAATAAAAGTACAAAAACGACGTCTGTGTTGAACCATAATACCCTTATCTTGCCACTAACGACGTCTCCTTCAAAGATTTCCTACACATGTGTTCGTGACTAATGAAAAGAGTCGGTTCCGACGAGACATGCCGATAGGAAAATTAAAACGTCTAGACGACTTCGACGTTTTGTTACAAGACTTTGAGACTTCGATTTTGCCGGTTCTCCCCTCAAGGAAATTTTTTCACATAACCTAATTATACATTAAGGAAAGGATAGCGCATGGTCAAGGAAAAAGGCGATTGAAGACGTACTCTTCATTAGCGACAAGAGAAGTGATGTCATTCCGTTGTGACACGGGAGCATGCGGGGTGGTCCGCGCCCCCCGGCGGCCACAGCGCGACTGACTTCCACCCCGTCTTAAAGGCGCCCATTCCTCGGGAGGGGTGGATGGCTTTCTCTTTCATTTTTCCTTCGCTCCTCGGCTCATCCAGTTACATCGTTCTTATGTTTTATTTTTAATTAAAGCGTACGCAAGTCGGCGGCGTATCTCCCCCGAAGAAGGCGGGCGGTGGGGCCACACGCGGGGGTGTTGATGATTTTTCAATGGGGAGAAAGAGTTCCCTCATTTTCTTAAGAGAAAATTGCGTTTTGTTTTCGAGTAGTCGAAGTCTGTCGTAATCGCTTTTGTTTTGTAGAAGTTCCCCGCCGCTTTGCGCATGTGAACGGTATACCGTAAATTGTGTACTTTAAAGTTTGGGACGAAATTCTGGAGACGGCGAGATAGTTAAGGTGTTATGTATAGAAAAGTTTTTTGTTCATTCCGCTTGTCTGTGGACTGGGCAAAAAGTTGTTGAGTGCATTCATTAAGTTTGTCTCTTCTCTTTAAACTTACTTTAAGATTGTATGAACTAATTGAAGCACTAATAAGATGTCTTATTATGATTTAAACGACAGTTATTGCCAAAAAGGAAGTTCTTGTTAGGTACATACTTCATAAAGAGCTAGTTGTAATGTATAATATAATATTCGTCAGGTCCTTTTTCACCATTAAACATAACTACTAGGTGTTATAAATTTTATTGGTATGATTGATTTTTTTGTAACATTGGTAAATATTGAGTATATCATACCTCAGCAGCTGAAATTTTCTTTACTTCATGTTTCATCTTTCCAACCACTCTCTACAAAAATCTTATAATCTCAAATGAAGACCATCCCATGTTGTCCTAATTAAATGCACCTTTTCATAGACAAGAAAACATATTCAAAATACACATTTTCTTAAGAAATACAGACATATATACAAATGTCTTGATTACACTCATTTACACCCACACATCCACAACACATTATCCCCGGCTCAAAAGTTAATGTGATGAAAAACAAAAAGGCCCAAGAAAGGGTGCGTAAAGTTCCGCCGAAAAACGGGAATTTGTAAGAAGTACCCCCTCTCCCCTTAAGGGGGTCACCACCCCGTGTGCGAAAATAAATTGCCAAGAATAATAATTATAATGAAAGCGAAAGAACGTAAGAACGTATAAATTAGTGGGGACGGCGACTTAAAACTGGTTAATGTGTGCGTGTGTTTTATGTGCTGGGTTGTGTGTGTGTGTGTGTGGCAGTATTCGGAAAACTTGATGTTTTAATTTGCATGGCTTCTGTTATGAAATCGCACGAATAAGGTTTGATATTACGTAAGTTGTGTATTAAAGACGTAATTGAATTGAAAGGAATTGTAATTGAAAAAAAGTTACGTAAATTTTCAATTGTTTAAAAAGTTTCAAAGTTGTAACAGATATTTTTAATTGCCAAAATGCTTACAGTTTTTACAATACTTGTTAAAAAATTAATAAAATTTCCTTAGTTTTAAGTAGGTAAATTACAAATTCCACCAGTAAATAGAAAATAATCAAAATAGTTCAATTAATGGTGCTCTTTCTCGTCATTACTGAGATATTATGACAATTAATACACATTTTTTTTATTCAATTATAAATTATAATTATTTTTATTTCACGCTAAGCCGATTCTCTCTTGTGATTACATTATATAATATCTTCTTAATACATATTTCATACAACTAATGAACATTAATATTTTCCAATCAGTATAACCCTTTTTTTAAATCTTAATTAATTAAATTTATTCCAATATTTCCAATATGTAGCGCGCTACGATTTCCCCCCCTCTATATTTTTCCTATTAATCTAAGCCCTATCTCAAAACCTTAATGAATTTAAATTTTTCCAACGTGTCAGCGCGCTAAGCCGACGGTGCCGATTGAACCCACTCTCCCCTCATTACGCAGATATTATGGACAACTAATGGACATTCCCGCGCGTCCCTCTCTTGATTTCGCGCCGTTGACGCCTAAAATGGACACTAAAATTTGCGTGGTTAGAAATTAATTTGGCTATTTTTGAAGTTTAATATTCACGTTGGGTTGGGGAGTATTATGAGGTAATTAATAAAATACTGAGTCTAGCTGAGGTTTTTACAATTAACAAGTTAGGTATTTATAAATTTAATATGTTAATAATTTCTAGGTACTTACAGACAATAAGAGTTAAAATAGAAACAGGCGAATGAAAGCATTTAAGTATCTCTATGTAAAGAATACTTGAACTACCCGATTCGAAATTTAAGATACGTCAATTAATAGATCTAGAAACGATATGGATTCGATGTGTCAGTGTGTCAAAAGTGACGTTTTGGTTTGAAGAAACGTCACATTTGACACTGGCATATCTTATCCATATCGTTTTTAGATTTATTAATTGATGTGTCATTAAGGTTACGGTGTCCACTTATCACACTAGACCTAAGTACGTGTGTTTATTTCATACTGACTATTTACATAATAAATTTGAATCATTTACTATTACGGACTACCTACGTAATACCAAAGGAATTAAAATAGAGGTAGAAGGTAGAATACGTCATACTATTAGAATATTTGTAAATATAATGTTGCCAATAGCTTTATTTATTTCGGTATATAATACAAATATGTAAATAGATTATAATTACTGTGTTGGAATGAAATAAATTATATTAAACAATTAAAAATTCACTGACTCGAAACGCAATAACACTTAAATGATATACAATGGATGCAGAAACCAATATTGTTAGTAGATTCATCGCTCGTCATCTGATGATGATGATCAACATCCCTTAAGATAACTACCAATTTAAACTAAGTTAGTTCCAGTTTGGCATTGAATCCTTATAAAAAATAAAGAAAAGTAAAAAGTCAAACATAAAGCAAATCTTAAACATACTGTAGGTACAAAACGCACGCACAAAAAATCGAAGTACATATTTCTTGCACGATCGGCAAGATGCGAAAAAGGGGGAACGCGAAAAAAAAACTAATTAAAAAAGCAATCAAGGTTTCTTGACGGCGCTCACGTTCGCCCATATCGTCTTACCCCCACTTCCTCCGGGGGGACACCCCTGTCCACCCGACACCCTTTGAGGGGAGGCCGGGGCCGAGCGGTACTAGATTTACGTAACACGTTTAAAGTGTGTTTTGATGAAGTAATCATCCCATTTCCCCGGACTGCGTTTAAGAATTTTGCGGCCGGTCTTACTGGGGCTTTTTTCCCCTTTTTTAAGTCCAACTCTTTAATCCGGATTCCTTAACGAGTTGCCATGTAATTTCAGTAATTCCGAGGATTCGCGGGAATGTATTGAGATTTTGCTGTGATTTAGTTCTGATTTGATTGCGTTTGTGGACGGTTTGAGGTCAGACTTGTTTATCGGCTTTTAGTACTAAGCAGGACTCAAACTTTTAGTGCCGATGACGTCAAATCGATAGGTGATATCAAATAAGTAGTCTTTTTGTTAGGTGATATCCAACTTTTAGTGCCCATGACGTCAATACGATAGGTGATATCAAATAAGTAGTAGTTTTCTTAGGTGATAAATATCCAACTTTTAGTGCCGATGACGTCAAAACGATAGGTGATATCAAATAGTATTTTAGTTGGCAATTCCCACTTATCAACTTCTTCAATTAAACAATATCAACATTTGAAATGCAGCATATAAAGTCTTTGACTGACATTGTCAATCAAGTTAATAACACATTTGAAAATATTTTTTCAATGATTATACTACTTTTATTGTGGTCAGTGGTTACAAAGACAGTGTTATAAACTAAAACACATATTTCTTTAAAATATAATTATACCTGTACGGTAAGTTTCGTACTTATTTTATTTACCACATCAGTTTTTAAATAGTTATTCATGTTACAAGTTACAAGTGCGAAAATTATAAATAAATACCTATTCGCGTGTATTGT
Organism: Cydia splendana; assembly: GCF_910591565.1. Classification (NCBI taxonomy): domain Eukaryota; kingdom Metazoa; phylum Arthropoda; class Insecta; order Lepidoptera; family Tortricidae; genus Cydia; species Cydia splendana. The sequence goes on from NC_085974.1 coordinate 14,560,480, forward strand.
ACAACGTTTTACAGTACATATGTTGCTAATTTACCGCCCTAGTGCGGTAACTAGCACTAAAGGTCGAAAATTTAAATGGCTATAATATAATTATGTACCTACTGTAAAACGTTGTACAATACACGTGCGAAAAGGTAATTCGAAACTCATGTCGTTTTAAAACACTCCCTTCGGTCGTGTTTTAATGTATCGCCACTCGTTGCGAATTTCCTACTTTTCGCACTTTTATCGTAATGTACTATTACAGTACATATGGCCCTTTAAATTTTGGACGTAGTTACGTAATGTGCTTATAGCTAGTGATGTACCGACTATTGATTTGGCCGACTAGCCGTTAATCGGCGCTCGGATGGCCGATTAGTCGGCCGACTAGTCGGCTAGTCGGCCAGATCATTAGTTTTGTCTAAGTTCGGTTCAGATACACTTAAAAAAACAATCGTTTTACCCCTTTCGTCGCGCTATTCATCATAATGGTAACGCTAAAAAATAAAATAAAATAAATAATAAAATCCAAAGGCTATATTTCATACGACAACCGGACAATCGGACATAAGAAGAACTACACGAACAAATGTTTTCGTGAGCACCCTAAATAGGAATTTCGGTAAAATAGGTGAAAAGCTTGGTAAATATTTGCTGTTTATTACTTTTTGCCACGTTTTTCTGACACTTATTAAAGGTGCCGACTAATCGGCCATTTTTGCCAACTAGTCGCCGACTAATCGCCGACTACAAATGAGGCCGGATAGTCGGCTTTCCCGACTAGTCGACCGACTAGTCGGTACATCCCTACATATAGCACAGAGTGTCGTAAAAGAGTACCAGATGTACTGTAAACGGTTTTACGTCATCCGCACTAAAAGTTCGAGCCTTGCTACTTAATTTTGTTTGGATAACTAACACTAAAGGCCTATCTTAAGGCTTACCTAATTATCTAAGTATATCTTGTGTGTATATATGTTGTCTTGTTATCTCAACGTCAGGTTACGTTACAATTATGTGCGAAAAATGTGACAATATAATCGCGAAAAACATAATATAAAGTTAGAAATGAAAAAACTTTATCTTTAAAAGTAAGAAGTTATTGAACTTTTGAATGCAGTTAACATAAACTAAATTACCTAAAATTCAAAGTTACTATGAGGTTTTCAGCATTGATATCTTAAATATATTAAAAACGGGTCACTTACGTATTTTAAGCATTGACATCGCAACGATTTATAATGACGTATTTTCTAACGAAGTGCCTGAGACGCAAAACACATTAAGTCCATTTATGTGATTTCTTCGCCTAGTTACATAAATTTTGTAAACCATTAATTTATAACATCGTATGTTTTTCCATTTCCTTTTCCATGAGATAAGCACAGCAAGTAAGAATCCGAAACATTAAAGGACTCTCACAAAAATACTCATAACACGAATTGATTGAACACTCGCGAATATAATAAAATACTCACTAATAATGTAATTGAAATTCTCCGTGTCCTCACAATCGTCCTGTCCTAGATAAGTGGGCAAGGCATGATTTCCCACAACCCCCAAGCAAAATAAAGCTTTAGGTAATAAAAATAGGGTTGAAATTCGTGTGGGAGGGAAGTAGCTTTATTAAAATACTGTGGCCGTACAGGTACAGAGGTAGAAATAAAAACGAGGCAAAGCAGTTACTTTTATGAGGGCGCGAATAAGATGTTTCGGACTCCGTCTAAGGAATGAGAGAGTGGGCACGGCGGACACTGGGTTCGAGAAATGTTGGGCGGTTTTTAAAACGCTTTGTTACCGTTGTACTTGACAGCCAAACCCCGTTATCAATGTAGCAGGTCATTGAAATCAAGAGCCCATTAACGTGCACACAAATAATCACGATTATTTAGCAGTGGCGCTAGTGTGCACGTTGATGGGCCCTTAAGGGTTGGCAAAATACATAGGTATTAGGTTGTTGCATAATTATTTTCCCACTTTGGAATAAAACTATTTTTTTTGTAATAATTATTTATTGAAACAATTAATCGACAATATAATCACCATCATTATCTAGAACATGTAACCATATTATGCTTGGCAAAGTTCCAATACCCTTAGCCCAGAATGAAAGTGGCTGAGAGACAAAGGAGTTGGCAAGGTCATTTTTTAGGTCACCGGAATTTTCGAATTTCTTTTTACGAAGATGCTGTTTCAAAGCCCGAAAAAGATGATAGTCGGAAGGTGCTAGATCAGGGCTATAAGGTGGATGAGGTATTGTTGTCCAACCGAGCTCCTCTAGCTAGAAATTTACAGGTCATCGCCGTATGTGGTCTTACATTATCATGAAGTAATGATACTTCGAGTCGTTTTGGCTTTTTTCTTTAACAGCGTTCGCCAACTTCTGTAGTTGATTCACGTAGGCTTCGGCATTGATAGTCTGATGGTCGTCCAGTAACTTCCACAACAACATTCCTTGCGAATCCCAGAAAACTGACAGGAGAAGTTTCTGGCCATGCGGACTGCTTTTCGGCTGTGTTGGTGGCCATTTATCGGAAGGCATCCAAAAGGCTTTTCGTGTAACGTTCCCGTACAAGACCCAGGACTCGTCTCCAGTGAAGATCGACTCCAGGAAGCTCTTTCTTTGGGGGCGCACAGCAGACTTTCACAAATGTTGACTCGTAATGCACGTTGAGCATCGATCAAAGCATGAGGCGTCCATCTTGACAAAACTTTACGGTAACCCATCGACTGCAGATGGCGATCTATGGTACTGTAGTGATATTTAAAAGTTTTCTCTAAATCCCTGGTGGTGGAATCCGGATGCAACTCAAGCTCGCGCCGCAATGCTTCTTCGTCAAACGTGACGGGGCGACCAGTATGAGGAATGTCTTTTAGACTTGTGTCTCCTTCATTAAAGCTCTGGAACCAATTTCGTACTGTGCGATCGGTAGTAGTGTTTGGGCCAAAAGCAGTGTTAATCTTATTTGCTGTTTCCCTCGAACTGGTTCCCGATTGGTGTTCGTATAAGTAAATCACTCGAAGATGTTGTTGGTCCATTTTTTCGATTTTAACTAAATCCCTGTAACAAGCCCGCGCTTATATACCCTACGTGAAAGATTCGAGAACATTCTACTATAAGTACACTAGATTTATTTTAAAATATTCCCGAGCCTACTGAAAATTTCAAGAAAATTTTGAAGTGGGAAAAAATTATGCAACAACCTAATAAATCTCAATTTTGGTACATAACTTTGCCTTAAGTAGCAGTAAAACATAATTGCACTGCGTGTAGTAATTCAGAATTTAGGGATATGTTTTAGTTCAATTACCAAATTAAAACATTATAAGGCGAATTTGAGGACGGCTGGCAAAGTTAGGATATTTTCGAATTTTTAATATTTTACTTTGAAAATATTTTTATACAGCTCTATTTATTGTGTCAATTGATACCTATAGTTGGATGGTAATGTAAGGGTTCCTTATAAAGTTCCCGGTAAATAGTTTTGTCAGCCCTTATATTCAATAAACATGTTATGTTATGTTATGTTATGTTATGTTATGTTATGTTACATGTTTCTTTTGCCTACAAGTGTTTCTCTTGCCCCAGAGTTTATCTTACCTAATCTTACCTTAGCACATAGGCCAATTCGAGTTTTAGCTATTCGATTCATTCGATCAGTTTTCAATCATTGTGATACCTACTGATTTATCAGTGTCATAAGTGACGTTTTTGGTTGAAGAAATGTCACCTTCTGACAGAAATGTCACTGATTAGTTTAATATCGGAAACAGATCGAATAATTAAAACTCGAATTGGCAGTTTTGTTTAAAGTCAAGAGATAAAAACGCCGAACATCATCACTCCCACTGCACGCTCCCCCCTAAAAAATAATAAAATGCCGCTCCACAGTCGTAACAAGCGTCGTTGGAACAAAGCGCGCGCTCAAATAATTTGTATCAATTTGTAAAAATGCACCCGACCCCCCGGGGGTCATAATTACTAACGGGTCGTTTCGTACCAACTTCTACTGGATGTTTAGTATCAATGTTAACATACTTATGATTTATGATGATATGGTTATGGTTTGTAGCGACGGAATACTTGTTGTAACAGTTTTCACACAACAGCAAAGCGCGCGCTCAAATAATTTGTATCAATTTGTAAAAATGCACCCGACCCCCCGGGTCATAATTCATAATTACTAACGGGTCGTTTCGTACCAACTTCTACTGGATGTTTAGTGTCAATGTGAAACATACGTACCTATATTTATGATTTATGATTTGGTTATCGTTTGGAGCGACGGAATACTTATTGTAACATTTTGCACATAACAGCAAAGCCCGTTCAAATAATTTGTATCTTTTATCAACTTGTAAAAATGCACCCGACCCCCCGGGGGGTCATAGTTACTAACGGTTCGTTACGTACTGGCAAGTTCTACTGGATAAGTATTTACATACGTACGAGTATATCGTGATAACTGTGATAAAGATTACGCAGATACTTAGGACTTGATAACTTGATAACCGACGATTTCCGTGATGACGCTGATATCGAGAGGGAGCGGAGGGCCTTGGCCGTCAGGGCCAATATGATAGCTCGCAGGTTCAGCCGGTGTACAGCGCAAGTAAAAATAACATTATTTCGAGCGTTCTGTACATCGCTGTACACCTGCAGCCTGTGGACTCGATATACGCAAAGGGCTTTTAACGCCATGCGCGTACAATATAATGACGCGTTCAGGGTACTGTTGCGGCTGCCTCGGTACTGCAGTGCGTCCGGCATGTTCGCTGATGCTCATGTGGACGGATTCCACGCGACACTGCGCAAGCGCTGCGCCGCGACGCTCCGCAGGGTGCGCGACAGCCGCCACAGTCTCCTGGCCGTTGTTGCTGACAGATGGGACAGTGGCCTGATAAGGCACTGGTCCTCTCTGCATTTGTCATTAGTACCTAAGATAGTCATTTAAGTTTATTTTTAAGTTAACCGTAGCTATAAGTTTTTAAATTGTTAAGATGTACTAACAAAATATGGACCATGTTTGTCTGAAATAAATGCATTTTATTTTATTTTATTTATTTTTAGGAAGCTTAAGTAGGCAAGTATCGTACGTAAGGTTTTTACAAGGACTTTACAAGACGCATGTGGACAACCGACCGTTGACTCCAAACTGGTGGTTAAACGCGTTTCAAGATGAATTCTCCATTCACTGCACACTACCACATTAGTTTACTGTATAATAAGCTATCGATATTACACTTTAAACAATATTAATGAGCAAAAAATAAAAAATAAAAATCACGACGCGTAACTATCAAGATGGCGCTCGAATTGGAAGACTTATAAGATGCCACACCGATGCGATTCTGAACTATCAGTGTCAAAAGTGACATTTCTTCAACCAAAAACGTCACTTTTGAGTTTTTTCACTCTGACAGATCGGTATCGTATCGATGTGACATCTTATAAGCATTGTACGAATTGGATCGACAGTTACTTGCATCAATTGCATCTTTAATATCAGTACAGATTTCAACATAAACTTTATCCAAGCCCCCTGAACCTCCGAACAGTAACTTTACATCAAATTATCGTATACGCGTGTGTTGTTATCTGAGGTCAGGATCTTATCGGCGAATCAGTTGAGGTAGCGTGTGTGTAACAAATTTCACGATAATTTATCTAGAGGTTGCAAAGGTCAGGTATCGATATCGATGTCGTATAAAATTATGGCGTATGTCTGCTCGGGAGACCTTAGGTTATCAGCAGGTGAGTTATTGATGGCTTTATCCATGTGATAAAATCAGTATCGCTATAGAAAGACATACACTGTCACTGGAAATAAAAAAAGCCATACGAGCAAAAGGTCGTATCTGCGCGGCACTTACGTCCTTTTAATGTGTAGATTTTTTTTTGTAAAATACTGTGGATCGATTGATCACGTTCAAACCAATTTTTGCGGGAAGTATTCATTAAAATTAATTTCCTTATTATTCATTTTTTTGTACTTACTCCCAGTTCAAAACTTAGCGGCGGGAAGGACACACTATTTCAGATTTTCGAAACGACTAATATTTTCAAAACAATTTACTTAAAAAACCTTTAATTTTATGAATATTTTAGAAGAACTGCTTATTTTTATTGTGCTAAGGGGCATTATGTTGAATAAAAGGAAGATTTATTATATTTATAGTATTCAGACGAAAAGCGATGGCTCGATGTCGTGAAAGCAGATATGTGTAGATCGTAAACGGGCTCACACGAGAGGACGCCCAGGATCGCGCAAAGTGGAGAAAAGCAAGTAGGAAAGCGGACCATGGCAAAGGCCAGGATAACGATTGTCCGGGATAACGTCTGTTTACAATTGTTTACAATCGCTTATCCGATAATGTCAGAAACGCAGCTACCACCGCGGGCTTTAAGTACAAATTAAAAATGTGGCTCACGAGCGAAGTGTTCTACGATTATGCAGAATAATTTAACCTACCTATTATGAATTTATGGCATAAATAATATTCGAATTTAAACTGTTGTGAGACATACTAACATTGAATAATTTTAATAATATTATTGTTAATTTAATAATTTTATTTTTTTACAGTGATTTTTATAATGAATAATTGAGTTACCTATACAATTTGTGATTTTATAATCGTAATTTACTAAACATAATGAATAGAATGACACAACCCAACACGACTTGTAACTTCTTGTTATTAATAAAATATTTGTATTTGTAACGATAGAAGAAGAAGAAGATAGTAGGTATTAAGACACATTATATAAAAAAATATCGATAAAATAGAGAACATCTCTAGTTCCAGTGCGTCTAGTTTCGGAAGTAGTTTGAGTAATGGCATACATTGTTCTCATCACGAAGTTTTCTTCTATTACTCGCCACACATTACCATGTTGCGTGAACTGGAATATACTTCGATTATGATCTGATGATTGTTTGCTATGGCAGCGTTGATTGGGGAAATTAAACCGTCGTTATCATGTTAAAATGATAGTATACATTAATACAGTTTATTTTTTTACATTATCTACAACAAAATAACTTAAATAAAAATCGGGCAAGTGCGAGTCGGACTCGCGCACGAAGGGTTCCGTACCATATAAAAAATAAAATAAAAAAAAAAGCAAAAAAAAAACGGTCACCCATCCAAGTACTGACCACTCCCGACGTTGCTTAACTTTGGTCAAAAATCACGTTTGTTGTATGGGAGCCCCATTTAAATCTTTATTTTATTCTGTTTTTAGTATTTGTTGTTATAGCGGCAACAGAAATACATCATCTGTGAAAATTTCAACTGTCTAGCTATCACGGTTCGTGAGATACAGCCTGGTGACAGACGGACGGACGGACGGACGGACGGACAGCGAAGTCTTAGTAATAGGGTCCCGTTTTACCCTTTGGGTACGGAACCCTAAAAAGAATACTTGTACAAGTATATACATTGTCAATAATTTGGTATTGAGAATTGGAAGTTTCAAAAAAATATATTTTCACCTCAGCAGCTCGAACAAGGGTACTTTGCTTCTTAAAAATAGTGAGCAAAATGCGATTTTGCTCACTGAGTGAGACAAAATGACATTCAAGTGACCTTTATAGTCAAATGTCATTTCAACATGCGGGGTCTAATACAAGTTCGAAATACTTGGGTTCTATTATCTCTGTCCCTTTCACACTGTTAGCAAAAAGAAACAGACGAAAAAAAGTTCAAACGACATTCAACGGTATATTGACTGTTTATAATAGACCCCCGAAAAACTTCAGAACGCATCGTTCCAAACCACGTACGAGCTCCATACGAGTATGAATTCTAAATAATTATTTAATTAAAATAAAGTTTAAGATTTCATAAAAATACTATATTTTAGGTATTTTATTGTACAATTTAAATAATGAACTCAAAAAATACACAGATTATCACGCAAAATTAATTATTTTACTTTTAAGAATTTCTACTATAGTTGACAAATAGTACGTATCCGCAATTCGGACCGTATCTTACAAAGTTCTTTTTTTACAAAAAAAAGTTGTTGGTTGAAGTGTCAGTTGATGTTTCTTTATTTCCATATTATTTTACTGAAATTTATTATTACGTTTTGTTTTTGTGTTAGATTGCGGTAATTAAACTTAATTGTTTGTATATCTTAAGAAAACATGAGTGCATAGGTATTAAGAAACGAAGAAGGATTACATTTTTCAAGTTGTCTAATAGACCAGGTATGTTCTCACTGCTAAGGTGTGAAAAATTTTGTGTACTACACGAGATCAAAGTTATTTACATCTCGTGCGCTTTTGAGTCCCTTACTACGCTCAAGATTCTAAATTAGATTCACTCGCTACGCTCGTGAATCTATTATAGAATCTTTCGCTTGCACGGGACTCAAAATAAGCACTCGCAGAAATATCAAACTTTGATCTCTTGTTGTACAAATAACTATTAAATGACTAGTGTGTCAAAGATCACCCGATACTCAAATGCGATGTTCAAATAGGTATAATATGTTTACCCAGATAAGCCTAAAACTAAAAAAAATTACGTTTGCATTTTTATGTGTTTTCGATGTCAATTAGCCACTATAAAAAACAAAAAAATATCGGTGTTATAACACCTGGTAGGAGAATGTGATTTAATGTTTTATGTAACGTGATTTTTCTGCCCTCCGGCCGGAAAGCGTCAACTTTCCGGGTTCATCGCCACTTGCGTACCTCCAATTAATTAACCCACCCAAAATCTAACTAAACTATAAAACAAAAGTAAGACCAAACATAATTTCATTCTAATCTTAATAGGTTAACTCTTTTGATCTCTAAAAAACCGTTCCCAGAATAGCAAAGACTAAAACACTTAATCGGTAATCGTAGTGCGATTACCGCAAATTGGTCCGCGGCCCGGTCGTGTCACGCGCGAATTTCAAGTGGATTGAGCAACGCAGTGCCCAATGCGTGACGTGATCACTATAAGGGAGTAACTACCAGTTTAGCAAAAAGTAGCATCAGAAAAGACATGTATTGTCTTATTTATTAAATTGAGCTACGTACAAGTTTTAGTCTTCTTCTTCCTCGCGTTATCCCGGCATTTTGCCACGGCTCATGGGAGCCTGGGGTCCGCTTGACAACTAATCCCATGATTTGACGTTGGCACTAGTTTTTACGAAAGCGACTGCCATCTGACCTTCCAACCCAGAGGGGAAACTAGGCCTTATTGGGAATTAGTCCGGTTTCCTCACGATGTTTTCCTTCACCGAAAAGCGACTGGCAAATATCAAATAATATTTCGTACATAAATTCCGAAAAACTCATTGGTACGAGCCGGGGTTTGAACCTGCGACCTCCGGATTGAAAGTCGCACGCTCTTACCGCTAGGCCACCAGCACTTTTACAAGTTTTAGTCTGACTACCAAAGTACAATTGGGCAAAACTAAACCAATTTTGACTTGATTTGATTTAAGAAGCCCATTAACGTGCACACTAGCGCCACTGCTAATTTAATCGTGATTAATTAAATTTTACGACAAAAAAGGGGGGCCGCTACGTACTGTATTGTGTATTTCAGTACCTTTTGAATACATCAAACTAGTTTTAATGTTGCTGGATTCGTCAATCTATGCGTCCAAAGTTAAAACGGCCGTTTTTGTTTTGAGGTCCTAGTTCGACGAATCCAGCAACATAAAAACTAGTTTGATGTATTCAAAAGGTACTTAAATACACAAAACAGTATGTAGCGGCCCCCTTTTTTACATACCTGTCGTTAAATTTAAATAATCACGATTATTTAGCAGAGGCGCTAGTGTGCACGTTGATGGGCTCTTAATTAATATCACCAAAGTTCTAGATTTTTTTAAGGTAAGATAGGTAGGCGATAATAAAGTAGCAACCATACTGTTTTGCCAAATCTGTGGAGTCCCACTATAAGGGAGATAAACTTCTTTCTTGGTTTAAATGTGTAAGTACCTAATCTTTGAGATACATCATCATAATTATCACATAACTCCATGATATGATCTTTATAAATATCGCATCCTGGGCTGCCTTCATCCTAGGGTTCAGACACAAATATACCTTTAACCAAAATTAAAGATTCAATTCTACAAAAAATATATCGTAAAATAAATTTTATGTTAATATTCCTGCACACTTTTCTTGCTAAAATGGCAATGGCTTACAATTACAAGGTAGGGTACAGTCGACGTCAAAGATGTTTACATTTTTCGCCTTATTACAAAGGAGTAAGGTGCAAAAGTGTAAACATATCTTTGACGTCGACTGTACACCTTACCTTTTCCCTTTTTAGTAGGATTTTTTTAGTTTTCCATTAATATAACCTACTATATTATGCTAACGCCATCAGATGCAGTTGTATGCTTTGTGCAGTCCCTTACCGATCAATGGATTCGGCTTGTGTCTTAACTTGAATTCCAATATTAGCATAATCTTCCAATAACTGACCACAGACTTAAATTTATGACATAAATGTAGGTACTAAGGTAGGTTTTCCAACGAACGAAATGAAAATCATGTCAATCATCTGATTATCATTTGATTGCAACTGCTTAATAAGTAGTTCTATTTTATATTTAAGTATTTCGTCTATTTGTAAATTCATCTTTACTGCACATTATTAAGATCTATATCTGTAAATTCACCAAAGCTTTATACGAGGTTTATATAAATTATACATTACGTACTTAATAATTACATTCTATTCAAATGCAACTTTAATTATGTCTTCTCGGAATTAATCAAATTTAGTTTACTAAAGCCACGATCCATCAATATTAAAGTTAAGTTAATGATGCATTATAAACCTAGTTTATATCAAGCATACGATAGTAATACTCTCTTTAAGGCCCTTTTTCAAACAAAACATCAATTATTTACATCCATTTATTTATTTATTTTAATCTTTATTGCACAATACATGAAGGTACAAATGGCGGACTTAATGCCTTAAGGCATTCTCTACCAGTCAACCATTTACTTAGCTATATCAAATATGTAACAATATATTAAAATGTCTCTGCTTTTCTTCTAACAAGTGATGTCTTGATTTACCATTCGGGAAATACATTTTTATTATTATTCCCACATTTTATAATCATACATTTTTAATGTGTTTAGTAATTCAACGAAACGTCAAAAAGTGTGCATTTTCTCATTGCCAAGATAAATAAAATTATGATTTAGAGAAAATGCCAAAAGTCGCCAATCGTAACCTATTCACAATCAATTTCGATAATCAATATTACTTAATGTAATAGATACAAAATATCTATCTTTAAATATGCGCACTACTGTTTAAAAAAAAACAAACAAAACTAACCCATTTATCACGAAGCCTGACCACAAACTCATATCCCACCATATAAACCGCACGCCTCCATTCCCATACTTCCTCACGCGCGGGTTCAAACACCCTCATGTTTGTTTGTTTTAGACTTTTTGCTATGAAGATGTTACCTCCGCGTTGTTACCTATGTCAAAGGTTGATAAATATGCAATATCCCTAGATCGGAGTTAGATCGATCGAGCGTGATTCCATAACCAAATAAAATTGGCCCCTCACAGTCCCCGCGCGCTGTGCGACTACAGGTTTCTCGGGGGGAGCGTATAGCAACTCTGTAGGTCAAGATTCCCTGGACATATTGATGGTATTGTTAGAAAATTATAGATGGCGCCTTAGGAGATGGTTCGCTGTTTACATTCCGGGCTGATGTTAGATCCTGGGTAGTTTAAGAGTGCAAAGGTCGGTCGGGATTATATGTTCTTGTTTGCCGTACTATAATTGATTTGGTTGGACAACGTTGTTAGTGGCTGACATAATACGTATTAAGTTATTATGGGATATGAGTTACTGGGAAATTTCTGTTTTTTTAGACTATATTGTTTTTAGGGTGTAGTTTGTAGTAATAATTATAATTGTAACTACTAATTATAGTTTTATATTCGTATGTATCAATTAAGAGGATCGTACTCTCTTTGAATAATTTTATATTTACTACTTATAAGTATGTATAAAGTCCCTAATCCTAATCTAAAGATAAAGAGTATCTGCAGTTAAGATAGTTCTCTGATCAATAATTTTAACATATGAACGAAAATTTAATGTTCTTATATTTGTTACGTTTTAGAATTTCGGCGCTTTGAAAATTAATTTGTTCTAATATAATACTATCAATTATTGGTTTTAACATCGTGATACCTACTTCATTTACAGCTATGTTCTGATAACAATGCCTAATAGACCTCGACCCCCCAGAATCACACCAGCCAAAGCCTAACCTGTTAGCACGACCAAAAGATCTATTACCAAGTGTCAGCTTACATACAAATGGAAACGTAATAGTTAATCTTAATTGCAAACTCTAGCAAAAGTTTCTAGTCTAGGTCCTTGGGCGATCCGTAATTATGATCTATGGTGTACATGTCATTCGGTATGACGTTTTCATTTGTTGAATTCTTGTTCTTGACAGTGATGAGGTTTATAATAATATGTTATAGTGACAAGTAACATGTTTAGTCCAACAGTGCTACCTGATGGTCATTATGACGTAAAGCCAGTGAATTAGAAGGGAATAAAAGATGTGGAGCACCGCGCGAAACTTGCGACCGAAAAGATTTTAAAATAATACTTTGTTATCTAGTAAAAACCCTGAAAGGGACTCGGAAACAGTGGTAGCACCCCTAGAGACTTTTATTCAGGACTCTGAAATCTATAACATATCAAAATCTCAAAATATTTAACTGAAACCATATTTTCCATACTTTAGGTCCGGGGTCCATTGCTCGTCAGATACCTCGGCTGTGTCACTAATTATTGTATACGAAAATTATACTGCTATGTTATGATTGTTTTCTATCAAGACAACGTGCCGACTTTTTAAGTCTCAAAATTGGTTTTGGAAACTATTCTTTTGGTAATTTCATTTATCTGCTGGCATCATTAGTGGAAAATAATTGAATTCTGCAATGATTTCCTTTGCATTTCAACTTTCAAATGTCAAAATTTCATTTCCAAGAAGTAATTCCATCTCCATTGTTACAAATCTTCAAATAAACCCCTAAGAACTCCAGCGGCTCATAATGCCACCTATTTCGCTTCGTCTAACACATGTTCCCTTATCTCAGCTAAGTACGCCATTATGGTCGAGTCCAATAAATAAAATATGCTTATCTTGAGCAAAATTAACTGCAGGAACATATTTTAGCAGGTAACGTATTGTGGTTGCGGTAATCCACGGGGATAAGGTGGTTTTCCACTACACGTTATGCATAATGGAGTGGTTTTGTAAAAAGTTATGTGAGAGTTTTTAGTGGGTGGAAAAACGTAATGAAACGTTTATAGCGTTATTAAACTCTTTTAATTAAAACTATTATTCGTCAAAATTCGTTCGTGACATTTTTACTTACTTGGGGGTTTACGTTTGCGAAACGCTTCATAAAAATACTTCGCAAAATCCGGAGATCGATAGTCGACACTACCCCTAGTTAGGTTATTCCAGTCATGTGTGACCTGTCTCTTAAAAGGCTTCTTATTCATTTCTTTTTTTTAGCTATTGATTGAACGAAGTTGCTCAGCTAATTTTTATTTTGTCGACGAATTTATTTATTTAATAGGTTCGGACAAAATTTGCTTTGAAGAGGTCCTCATTCTGGGCACAAAATATGCTAAACATAATTTGTCACGAAAAAAAATATTAAAGTAAGTACAATTGTAACTCAAATGATTTTTCATGACAAACGATGAAATTGCGATTCTATTCAACAGAATAGGGAATTCTATCTATCCACAAAAATGATCGACATCTGACGAAAAAAATTCGTCAACCTCTGGAGTTTCAGGCGTCCATAGGCTACGGTGACTGCTTACCATCAGGCGGGCCGTATGCTTGTTTGCCACCGATGTGGTATAAAAAAAAAATGAATCGGCCCACTGCTTGGGCGCTCCATATACGAAGCGCATTTGCAAAATCCCATTCCTAGCTCTGCAGTGGACACCAACCCTAGCTCATCCCGGTCCGTCCGATCTTGATACGCGGCCACTCGTGATTTAGAGCAATGCTCAAGCAATGGACGTCTATTTGCACGAGCATCGTGATCGGGGCGTTTGGAGAAACGTAATGCGGGGAATTATCGGTAATAACCGGCCTGTAATGTGGGATCATGTTGACAAGGTGTAACTATGTTTTGCAAACTATGTTCCATCATATTCAAATTGGTGGATTGCTGTATCGTTGATGATGTGTACCTGTGTCATTTTGCAAGTGTTCCATCATATTGAAATCGGTAGATAACCCTTTAAGTGGCGGTCAACCCGTTAATGGTCGGATCGAAAAGCAGTAAACTGGCGGCCCACCACTCACGGGTCGATGCGAAAACCAGTAAACTGTCGGCCACCAGTGAGTGGTTGATGAGATGTTGCCGTATTTAGAGGTAAAATTGAACGCATTTAAGTATAGTTACGCTCTTCTAGCGCTCTTTAGGTAGCGAGTTAGACAATAAAAGCATACCGTAAGAAACACAAAAGCACTTGGTATAAAATTTGTTGGTAAGGACGCTGTATTGTTGATGCATGCTTTAAGGGCTACCCGAAGTTTACAATCAGGATATGAAGCTGTTATTGATTTTATCTGTCAGCTGTCAAAAGTTTCTGGACCAGAAATGACATAATCCCTTTTGCACACTTCAATTATATTTTAATCGTTAACGTGTTTAGATCTGTGAGTCACATTTTGTGTCGATAAACCGTCTGTAATTTTGAAAAATGTAAAAGAAATTGATCATGTAAATGACATGACATTAGATGATGACTTGATGACCCAAACATCAAAATGTGCTAGAGTTAGACCAATAGAAGTCTGCGACGATTTTGATAGCACACGCAGTGCAAGTGTCACTAATACGTCATAATTTCATAGAAGTTTGACGTTTAAAATAACACTTGCACTGCTTGTGCTATCGAAACCGTTGCATACTTCTCTTGGTTCAACTCTAAAAGCGGCGGCGTTTAAAATAATATAACAAAATTATTGTTCTGCTAGTAAAAGTCGGTAACTTAATGATGTTAAGCATTCAGCAATATGAGATGCAAGAATGATAATAAACAATAAAATTACTACAGAAAAGTTAAGCAAAACAATATTGCAAACAATCATTCGCTGTAGTAGTCTATAAAAGAAGCATCATTCGATCATCTTAGAATTAATATTGCTAACTTTACTTAATCTCTTAACTTTACAGAAACAAAACTTGAAAAACAAACTGTACTAGTCTAAATTTAAGGTTTATTTTTGGTTGAAGCAAGTAATTAAATACGAGGTTGGGGAAGTTGTCAGGAGAAACATTGTGAAAATCGTGTTCCGACGCGATCTGACATTGAGCCACTTAAAGGGCTAGCTTCAAACGTTTGCTATTCATAGTCTTACCCCCTTGTTCATAAACGCGCTACATCCTCCATTAGCTCATAATCGTTTGTCCTTATCTGTCATTTTGACTTATGTATTTGTAAGAAAGGGATAAAACATAATTTAACTAAATCAGGCCTGTAAAGTTTTATGAAAAAGGGGGTCTATCTCTAGCCGCTCTATAAAAAGATCTCCCGTTCCATAACATTTTAACACCTTTATTTTTTCTTCTCAGTTTTGATTTTTCGGCGGCTTGAGAATAGGTAAAATATTATCCATAAACTTACTTTACACAATTTTTTAAACTGAATTATTGTGACTGTGGAACAAATCAAATTAATTCATGATTTTTTTATTTATTTGGGACAGGTACCGCTGTGGCCGGGTGGTCTAGTAGTCAGGACGCGTAGCTGTAGACGCAAGTCCTGTAACATATTGCGTAGTTAATTTATATAAGTTTATTCTTAACAAGGCAACAAAAATAACCTACCTAGCTTATTTTAACTCGGCAAAAAATTTAGCGAACATCTGTGAAACCTGCCAAAACATAGATTTTTCAAGCGTCAGATGGGGTAAATATAAGACACGAGAAAAAAAAAGACTGACTTTTTAAATGGAATAGCAATGAAGTGTAATCAGTTTTTGAGTGTTAAAAATTTAGTCTTATTTTTACCCGTGTCTTATATATTTACCCCACCTGACCCTATAAAAAGTTGCACTATGAATGGGGTCCAAAAGAGCAACGTGTTGGTTCCCGCGATGCACTGCCCCTAACAATAGCCACGTTATAGTGCGGCCATTTTTGCGTGGCATCAATTTACCTAAACTAGCAAAAAAGACATTACCGTAACCATGGTGCAAAACTAACTCAAATATGTATATTAAATTAGGTAAGACTTTTTATTCGATTTCATCCATACCAAAATATAAGTTTCCGAAAATTTTCCATGTAAAATTTTCGCAATAATGGAAACTTTCCAACGGAAAATTAGTAAATAAAATAATAATAATGTATTTTGAGTTTAAAAAATCGTAATAAGTTCTTGGCAAAAATTTAATTTTTGTACAAGCTTTTATCGCTGACTGCAATTTTTTTTCCACAGGCAACTAATATTCCACACCCAAGTAACACACAAGCAGGATAATAGAGTAAAATTATCATCTTATTCAAATTAAGATTGCATAAATTTTGTGTATAAGCGGTGGAAATTACTAAATTCGGAATAAGAAAATATGTGGGCCTAGTGGGGCCTAAATGCTGCTAAAATTTTGCATAGTATCGGTTTTGCATATTAAAGCTGAATAATACTTATTTCTTACACAGTTAGTCAGACATTATTCAGCTTAAAGCATTTCTGGTTACTAAAAGCTGCATAATAGCAGCATTAGCAGCAATTAGCTGTATATATTTTGTGTCGTGAGATATTAAGCAGACAATATTAAGAAAAATGTGATAGTGGCTACTAAATGCTGAAAAGAAGCGTCGGTGAAGACTTTCAACTGTATAAAAGCGGTTGCAGTTTCTGTTTTAATGCTAGTTTTTGAATAAAGGTGGACGCTATTACTGGAAGCTGTAATGAAATCCACATATTATTTGTTATTCAGTAGCTGCATATATGGGTTAGTTATGGCTTTTATAGACATAACGTCTGAATAATAAATACTAAAACAACACTTATACTTAAGTTATAGCGATTTTAGTACACATATACTATCTTTTCTTGCTAAAAGCTGCAAAATGAACGCAATGAGCAGCGCTATTCAAACTACTGCTTAGTATCAATATCAACAAATGCGCGGTGGAGAGGGTTCCGTAGCTTTATAAGTTTATACACGGTCAACAGTGCTACTTGAGCCTGTTTGCTTTGAGCTTGAGCGTGTTTTTATTTTATTTTGAACGCATCTTGCGTATTTATTCTTTAATCCAACCATTATTTAAAAAATCGAGGTTTAGTTTTCTTAACAATTCTCTTCGATTGGTTATTTTACACAAGATGCATTGTCGTTTTAATGACGTAAAACAATTGCTAGCTACCATCGTAAACACTGTTAACTGACCATTTGCATACCTTATTGCAACGAGATAAAGTTTACCAATGGCCATTTAAGGTTGTTGCTAGTTTGCAAACAAGGTGGCAAATGCTAGTTATTGATATTGTTGCATTATAAACTTGTAGACTGGACTGGGTATGTGAAAAATAAAATAATCACCCCCATTAAAATATAGCGAAATCGGTTCTCCTGTCGATTTTGAACGGACTGTTTTTAGGTTTCAAGTGGGTCTACTCATACCCATCCCACACTATACTCGTACTCATACCTAAACAATACTGCCCATACCAAACTATACTTGTACTCATACCCGTGATACCCGCTACTAATATACCCGCACCTATACCATATTCATATTCATACCATACTCGTAACCACACCATACTCATACTATGCACATCTTCGTACTCACTTCGTACATCTTTGCGTATACCTTTACCTACTACATATTTGTCGGAACTGATAACGGAAAAAATAACTGTGTAGTCTGCCGTGCCCCCAGATTTATCATATAACTTAAATATTATATCGCGTTTATAATATTAGTAGGAAGTAGGATTGAATATTGCTGTGTTACATACCTATAATGTTTCACATCAAACTAGTGAGGATCTATATGGTTTTTACCATTTGTGTATAGAACCCTAATATGCTTTAAGATTGCGAAAACAATTACTATTATACTGATGTTATTCAAAACTTGTTGTTCTAAAACCATTATTATCTAACATGTAGCTTAGTAACGCGAATAATGTGAATGTCTATTCAGAAATTTAGCATATAATAGCTGTGGCAGCAGCTTATATTCAGCACAGTCGGACGCCATTACGGTTGCTCATATTCTAACCTCTAAAATTAAATAGGAATTTAAAATGAACTGAAAAACCCATTTATATTCATTTATAAAACTAGTTTTATCGTAGCATAACTTGTTAAAGTACATTTTCTATCACTAAAACATCTAAACACCGCAAAAAAATTACAAATTTAAAAGTGGTGTACTACATTTTCTATATTTACTTTCTAAACAGTGCATTATTTACGCGGCGCCTCTAAAATTTTAAATAAAATGTATATATATATTAACAGTAAAGTCGCATGCGCAATGAAATTGATGTTCTGTAAACATCAAATCAATATATGGGTAATGTCCTCCTTATTTTGTATTCACTTCAGACACTACACTTTGACACGAGTTCACAAATTAAAATGGAAGACAAATCATACACAAATAGCTGAATATATTTTCTGTAACAATGCACTTTTGAACCAAAAGCTGCATAACGTGTGACTAACTGAGTCATTCTATACAAAGCTGGATAACTTTGGTTTAAAAGCGGTGTAGAAGCTTTTGACAGCCTCTATACAAGTGTTATTCAGCGATTCAATGTGTGGGCACACACTTATACAGCTATTACATTACTGTTATTCAGTAATAAGCGGCGTGGGCTAGCCCACTTTGCGCCCAAACCTTCTGTATAACGTCTGTATAAGCGCTTATACAGACGTTATACAGCTACCTTATTCAGCATACAGTACGGAATGCTCTATTATTCAAACAATATTCAGCTACTTTTGTGTTACTTGGGCAGGCATCGAGACAACTCTAAAAACCCCCAAACACAATTAGGTTTCGTTCTTTTATCACACTATTGGCCACCTCCTGTCTCCATCATCAGATCAGCTCGATGGTCTCATAGGTAATATTGCATTGTCACCCGACTTACATATGTACTTATACAAATTTTCAGCTTATTTGGAACTCAGGAAGTACATACATAGTTAGGTACATTGCAAGTTAATAAAAACCTTGTAAAAACGCCATAACAAGCCGACCTTACTGTACCGAGCATCCGACGCACGGCGCGGCGGTAACGACTCTCGCGCCACGATTTTGCGTGAATTAGAACAACAATAAATAAATTAAACGCCCTCGTGCTCATGCTTTTATTCCTCATGTTGGCTACACCTGGTTGCATGAAAAAGTTGTATAATGTTACTAGACTTGTATCGACCGGGATATGGACCGTGATTACCTTTTGTATTGTTACCCGTGAACAAGTGTAACTGCGTCGAAATATCGGGAGCTCTAAAACGGTTAAGCGTGAATCATTCAAAACTGTTATTGTATAATGCTGTCGCTGCGATCGGGGAAAGTGTTTGTGGATAATATAGGTTATGTTTTTGCATGTTGCAATTATTATAACAGTAGGCAATGTAGGCATACGAACTCATATATTATTGTGTACAGGGAACAAAAAAATCGCTATAACTATGCTTACAAAAGTTCAGGAGTCCCTCGATTCCTCGTGAAATCCATCATCAGAACTCGACCTTCACAAAAATGTTGCAAACCTAACTTTCATCCTAATTTGAACAAACGTAGGTACCTAAGGAAGAAGACAAAATTACCAAATATGAAATAACATAACCTGGTCAATCAATAAAAAACAGAAAACGTACTTGACTAAGTATTGAATTTTTTAGTAAGTAATTTACTAAAACTCGTATTCCCGTACAATCTAAAATACAATTTTAATACAAACTATATCGATAGTAATTTAATATTATATACAAGCTTGTTTGGTGCTGGCGCAGGATGCTGGGGATTCCCTGGACAGCACATCGCACCAACGTATCGATTCTTCAGGAGCTCAAGATCCAGACGAGGCTTTCTACCACCTGCCTGCGAAGGATTCTGGAGTACTTCGGACACATAGCCAGGAAAAGCAGCGATAATCTCGAAAAATTAGTGGTCACTGGCAAAGTGGAAGGAAACAGACCTAGGGGCAGAAGCCCGATACGTTGGACTGACCAGGTTCGCACCACCCTTGACACCACCGTACACGACGCTCTTCACGAGGCAGCAGATAGAAGTGTGTGGCGCCGAGTGGTCCACACAAAACTATTTCGACGAGATGGTCACGACCCTCAGCATTGAGGAAACCGACGCGAGGAGGAGGACAAGCTTGTTTAGGTTGAGAATCTATGAAAACACCGTATTTGATCTTTGACTATTGCAAGAGAAGTTTTTTCTTTTAAATACACGACATGTCTTTTACGGATAGTTGATTTGAAGTAGTAATTACAAAATAACAAATAAAAAATATATACCTACTCAACATAATGGGTATTTAACACTCCTTGATTCAATTCTCCATTCTAAATAAACTCATTACTAACGAGCCTAAAGACCTGAAGTGTGCCGATTGGCACCTGAACTCGAGTCGTTAGAGACCTCTCGAGCCTCACTCCGCCTATCCGTCTTGCCCAAATTTACGCTCATAGAACTATGAAACTCGTAGAAGTAACACTAAGCTAATAGGTCATACAGTTTAACTTACTAGCGCGACATGTTAGCGACTTGATGAGACGACCGGTCTGGCCTAGTGGATAGTGACCCTGCCTGCGAAGCCGATGGTCCTGGGTTCGAATCCCAGTAAGGGCATTTATTTGTGTGATGAACACTAATATTTGTTCCTGAGTCATGGGTGTTTTCTATGTATATATGTATGTATTTATCTATATAAGTATGTATATCGTCGCCTAGCACCCATAGTACAAGCTTTGCTTAGTTTGGGGCTGGGTTGATCTGTGTAAGATGTCCCCTTATATTTATTATTTATTTATTTATTACTTCAGTGTAAGTAACTCAATGTTTAATAATAAAAAGTGTTTGAAACTTGCACAAGAAACGTTGGTGGGGCCAGCAGCTAGGGCGATTTCAAAATGGAGGTGGAAGGTTCAAACCTCAGTTCGTAGTTAAATTTATTGGAACTTATGTACTTACGAAATATTATTGACATTTTACCAGTCGTTTTTCGATTAAGGGTAATATCGTGAGATATATTCGGACTAATGCTTAATACGGACTAGTTTTGTCTCTGGATCGGAATGTCAGATGGCAGTTGCTTTCATAAAAAATGTGCCAATTCTTGGGATTCTCTATCTAATGTATCTGAGGAAACGCTACGATGAAGAGGGCCTAAAAATGGCACAAAAAAATCAAGTGTTATTGATTTTTTTTTATTGTCCATTAATTTATGAGGTCCTTTTTTGACCCGTCACTAGGCAATCTTACTCATGTCTGCATAAAAAGAAACACTTAAATAGAGTGAATCAATCCAATGTTACTCTGGAATAATTTAGTTTTGTACATTCCAACAATTCCTAAGTCTACAAACAACTTAAACGATGTAAGTAAGAATCTCCAAACTGTAGTTAAGTGTACAAATTACTTAATTTGAGGTTAAGTCGCCGTGTGTTTGGAGTTAATTACCCCAGTTTAGTTACTGATAGATTACTGTTCTAACTTTCAGATAGTGAAAATTTTTCATCTGAATATTTCAAAAGAAACTATGTACTTACCGGAAAACTCTCAAAGGCAGTTCATGGTGCAAGAGACTGGTAGAGTGGAGATCTTGGGGAGAGTTACGCCCAGCTGGAAAGCCAAAAATGCGTTGGCACGACGATATTAATCAAAATGGGTACGAAGAGAGAACAATTTAAGGTGTCTACATCTTTAAGATTGAATATGGCTACGAAGAAAGAATGAAGAAAAATGGTTGGAGTCTAAGATCAATTATGTTAACTGTCCTGTACGGATATCATGGTCGTTCTTGTCTACGTGACAGCGTGATAAAACGGCGTCCGTCACTTTCTACCCCGCGGTGTTAAAAAGTGACAGTTATTTTATCACGTGGATAAAACCATCGATAATACACCTGCAGGTGGGTTATATGTTAGGTAAGTATTTCAGAAGAATATGTTCCGTAAAACCGCTTGTTTCCCTTCAATCTACGCTTCTAAAACTACGCCTAAAACACTTGACAAACAAGAGATATAATTATTCTGTAGGTTATTGATCATTCTCTGTATATAACTACCCTCAATGATAATTACTATTGTATATAACTACCCTCAGGGCCGTCTTAAACTATGCTGGAGCCCCTGGGCAAATAACAACTTGGGGTCCTTTTGGAGAGTAAAGAAAGCGAATTAAACTAACATTTTTCTACTATGATCGCCTATTTATTATGAGTAATCAAATATACTGTTACCGTCTGTCCCTCGGGGCCCCCTGAGGATGCCCCTGTGCCCTAATGGTAAAGACGGTACTGACTATCCGCAAATTTCGTTATTAGCGCTCAAGCTTCTATCAAAAAGAATAGATAGTATAGAGGGGTCCTGTCATTGTAAATTTTGTAGTCACTGTAAATTTACTGCCATCTATCGACACACGACTAAAACTCAAAATGAAAACGTATAAAGTTATCAAAAAATGTATATATATGGATAAATGATTTTATTATTTTTATATCATTTTGATCCATGTTCATTGACTGATATCTATGTGTTAAAATTGTTAAATATGAAACGGTGTCGTCACGCCATCTAGCCGAGGATAGGCTAAAGGTGTGTGCGGCATCTATTCGAGAATGACTTTTACTTGAATTCCGAGGCACGTTTTTTCCTTAGACTTTATTCGTCTTATACGAAGTTACATATGTCTTTGCTTCTATGTATTTTCTAAAGCCAAGCTAAAGTCCAAGCTAACATAAATATACATAGCACAAGCACCATATAAATCTACATAAACTATGAAGTGATAACCCAGCCAAATTTATATAACCAAGTCAAATATACCAAGTCCCGCATTACTTGCGAAAGCAGTGCGTAAAATAAATTTGCATATAAAATTAATTCCAAGTCCTGGATAGAGGAGAGGGTTGGTTCCTCTTGGTGCTACACTATTTGAAACAATATTTTGTGTTCTTGAAAATTATGGAGCAAGAAATTGCATGATAAAATGTATGTGGCATATGTGTAAACTAAATTATTTAACTGCAAATATTTTTATATCATCTATTGCTGCCACAGAAGTACAGAAGACATAATTTAAATCAAATTATTATTTTGTAATAAGTGAAGAACTCATAATAACCATCATTTTCATTTGACTTTAAATAAAAAAAACGAATAATATTCCGTTTGTTAAGTATACACCTTTCCCAAAAAAAATGAGTTGAATAGTAAAAAGCACGATAGCAGTTAAAATCCATTGACGTATAATATCTAAGGACGGCCTAAAGGGGCACTAAAAATGGTACTAGTTCATCGGTGTTAGTGGCTCACGGATTCCAGCGAATCGTGCAGTCTAACGCAACTAGTTGCGACCTTAGCGCGCGTAATGCGAACTCGTCAACCACTCGCGCGCGTGATGCGAACTCATCAACCAATCGCGTTGTAGCGGTTTCACACCGCTGTACTGGCCCCTGTCATTCCTCATTATTATTGCCCGTGAAGCCAGTCCCTAGATATCTAATGTCATTGTTAAAATCTGACTAGACCTCCATTAATACCCAAATATCTAATATATAAATAATCTGCATCGCTCAATTTTATGCCACCTGAAGAATTATTTAAATGTTTTTTTTTTAATATTTTCGGAACGTTGGCTTGTAGAGCTAGAGATGTTTTTGAACTCGACTGTAGGTAAATGAAGAATCAAATGAATACCACTTGAATGCTTAATTCCCGCAGTGCAACAATACAATACATGTCTACACATTTGCGGCACTTGCGATTGAAACTTTCGGTCCTTGGTCGTCAGACACCAAAAAACTAGTAAAAGAAATTTCTACCAAACTAGTCTGGGTGTCTGGCGACCTACGAGCAGGCGCATTTTTTGCGCA
This sequence comes from Cydia splendana, assembly GCF_910591565.1. Lineage (NCBI taxonomy): Eukaryota > Metazoa > Arthropoda > Insecta > Lepidoptera > Tortricidae > Cydia > Cydia splendana. Next base: position 14,584,612 of record NC_085974.1, read on the forward strand.
ATAACGGGTGCATTACATTTGTTATAATTACTTTTCATATATTATAGATTGATATATCGTTATTTTGTATAACGTAATAAATGGCATACTACCGTAATACCTAATTAACGGTATACATAATGTTATTATTGGTATTATGGTCATAAGGTATATTTACACTTCGTCTAATATACATTGCCATAATTATTACATACTCTAAAGCATATTATTTGTTATAACAAGTGACATCACATAATTATTTATGTAGCATAATAGTTGCATGACATAAATGGGTTAGGTTAGGTTGGAACTGCGACTCCGCACAAACAAATAATTACCTAACAAAAGGAGGGTTAGGTTAGGTTAGAACTTCGACCCTCGCTAGAATAAAATATTCTATCAAAAAAGTGGTTTAGGTTAGGTTTGAACTGCGGCCCCCGCAGAATGAAAACCGTAAAAAAAAAGGTTAAGTTAGGTTAAAATTGCGACCTCCCTAGACTAAAATAGCTAGCAAAAGCAGCAGGCCTGCGTACTAGTTATAAAAAATGTAAAACTTTACGTTATCAGTAAATGAAATATGACAAAAAATGTTATACGATATATGTATTTATACTTGATAAAATTGTATGAAGTATTACGTTATACAAAAATATAATATAACAAATGTCATTAATTCATTATAAAACATGTCTATATACTATTTGAAAATTATATTACATTAGGCATTATATCAATGACAGTTTAGATGAAATCACTATATAATAAAGGAAACGTATAATAAAAATTACATTATAACATACAATAATATATCAAATGGCGTTATAACAAATGTATGATAGTTTTTTTATAATTATATCAAACATTACACACCCCGCAAAAACTCAGCCTCACTGTGCAGAGCGGGAACGCGGCCAGTATTCTGGGAACAATGCCTCAAGCTAATTTAGGTTTAGACTTATGATCATAATTTAATAATATGTTTACAAGTTACTTAAAATTCCATTAAAGATAAAGTTCCATTGGCAGAAAGAATAATTCCAACAATTCTATGCCACCCTATGAATCTGACCTGTAATATCGGAAAGAGCCAAGTGGAACACACCTTAGCTAGTTCTGCATTGTATATAACATTGTAAACGCTGTATAGCGACGGTCAGTTGGAATTTAATATTGCCCCATACACAAACGTCTGTGAGATACAAATGTATTCATCCTGTTGGTGCCTCCACCTTATACAGGTTGATATATGTAAATGGGCGCTTACGAGTATTAAAAACAAGTGTGTATAAGTGTACGTAACTAAGCGAAAACAATATATCCTCAAAAATCTGTCATTCAAATAACTGACTTTTTGACAGATAGTTCAAATTTTTATTAACAGATTTTTCTGGGTTGGATCCTTTTCCCTAAATTACGTCTATGTTTTAAATGACACTATCTTAGTATTTTTCGTTTAGGGCACTTGCTTCTTTAAACTTTTATATATTAAGTCCTGTGTTACATAATTATGTATTTTATGAAATTAACTACTATTATTCTTCTTTCTTGTTTTCACGACATTATACATAATGCCTGTAGTCTTATAATTTATCTACTAATTTGTCTATTTGACTAACTATAACAGATTATACCTACATTAAGTTTAGCTCTCATAGGGGATATATGTATGTATGTAGTTTGCTTTTCACCCCAACTGATTTTACATGAATGTCATGATTTCCTTCAACATTTTTATAATTTACTGATTGTTTTTGATCTTTCATATCATTAACGGCATCATATTCCGTCTTTTTATTATTGCATTATTTTAAATGAATCACAACATTCACTAGGTACCTTACTTATTTCACTCTCTAACAATAGTCTATATTATAAGTGTATTTATTTCTAAGTCTACAATAAAACCACAAGAAGAATAAAAGACATCTTTGAATCAGTAACAGAACACTTTGAATAACCCAACCCACATCAAATCCCTTTCAAACAAAAACACTCCAAAACCAAACACCCTGTACCCCACCTAGTTACGCCAACGGCCAAGAAATTTCTTGACGGTCAAAATATCTTAGTTATGACCACTCCTGTCCGGCACACAGCTTACGTTTGCCAAGTCCCCCCATCCCCCAAGGCGTCCGTGCCACCCCGTTTATTAATAAATCTATCTGTGTTTCGAGGAGTTAAGGATTTAAATGGGGTTAGATATAACACGTGGATTTGCGTATTGGAAAACTAGTTAGTGTAGCTGTGTTTGTTCGGTCTAAAGTTGCATCCTGATAGATATCGGTTTTGGTATTTCTTAAAATCTAAGTGATTTGAGCGAATGAATGAAGATTTTATCCAAGCAAGTATATATTTTTTGGAATCTCTATTCGTTTTACTGAAATGGCATCTAGAAACGACATAGATTCTATAGAAAACGAGAATATTTTGTCAATTACAAAAATATGTGGTACTTAGCTTATAAAATATTTGAAGAAAATCAATATGAAAAATCTTCATAATAGGGAGTTGTTTATTCTGAACACAGTTTATACGCTCATCTTCATACAAAATTTAGTTCTCATTTGAAAAAAAGTATCCTTTAAGCTACCTTTTTGAGAGTAGGTTCCCCGCCAATAATTGATATTTTTATCCTTATTTTACAGCAGCAGTTGCTCTTGTATGATAATAATTATATTATAGACTAGCTTCTATATGGGAATTCGTCTGCGTAGAATGATGATGATTGATAAAAGCATCCTTTGCCGTGCCTTACTATCTCCATACCAAATTTTATCTAAATGGGTTCAGCGGTTTAAACGTTGAGGGCTAAGAGACTGACAGACAGAATTACTTTCGTGTTTATAATATTAGTAGATGCTTATTACCCTATCTAGTTGTATCATCATTCATCACAAATCAAACAGAAATAACTAGACTTATAACAATCATAGCAAGGTTTATTTTTATTCTGTACAAAAATAACAGAAAAATTTACTAGGAAGTTTCTTTACGCACAAAAGGATCAATTAAGAATCCAAATTAGCGCTACACAATTACAGCACATTGAAATCTCACTGCTGATGCAATTATTACACACACAATTATAACACACCCCAATTAGGGGGGTAAGACACCCCCAAGATCGGACAATGGGTTACGTATGAATTGAATTTGGGCAATTTCATTTGAGACGCAGACTAATCCACTAGTGGAGATTCTAGGCTCGGTATTGATTTGTGACGGTTTACTTCTTAATTGGGTATACTGACCAAATCAGCTATTTATGCAACGAAAAACGATTTGTTACTATGAAGATAGTACGAGAATCCTTTTATGGAGTTATTATTAATTTCATATTTTAGTAATATAGTCTGACCCACCACTATCGTCACTAAGAAGACGAGAAATTTAAAACTGTAGAAGCGAAAGGTTAATCACCTTAGTATTGAAATTGAATTTCAATGGATATGGTTTGCCAGACAAGTATTGGATGTAAGGGGAAAACCATTATAAACTACACCAGACGATAGATTATAAATGGAAGGAACTACATCAAAACTGCTGACGTTGATGTACTACAACTTATCTATAAATTAATTTATCTTTAAAAGCTTATTTATTTACAAGAAAGGTCAATTTCCAAATAAATTTTTCCTGATTATTGTACCACAACTAATAAAAACGCTAGATCCATAGGCCCTTGGTGTCTATTTGCCCTTTTGCCGCAGGTGTTTTATGTTTAATAATAATCAGGCTTAAGAATATTTTGTCTCAAATCCTAAAAATGAATTTAAGTACTTACTGTTTATAGTGTTTATTTAAGTTCCTCTGCTTTCTTCCAAAAGTTACGAAATACTGTTCAGTTTTTATACAAATAGACCAAGTGGGAAATACCTCTAATATCCCCTTATCCTTATACTAATAAGGGTTAAAAAATAATTTATTTTATTAAATAATTTGTAACAAATATAAGAGCCTCGGTAGAGAGTACCATTTTGTACCATTTGGTGTTGAAACTCTAGGTCCATGGGGTCCCAGCGCGCATAAGTTGTTCGCAGAAATCGCGAAGCGTCTGGTTGACGTAACTGGTGACCGAAGAGCTGGCGGCTACCTCGCACAACGTATCAGCATTGCGATACAGCGAGGAAATGCCGCCAGCATCCTTGGTACAATGCCTCAAGGGCCTATTTTAGATTTAAGCTAGTTATTAATTTCGTTTAGTAGTACCACTGTATATATATTGTATGTAAATAAATGTTTTATATATTTATTTTCCAGCAACATTATTTATTTATGGCATTCTCAATGTTAGTAAAAATACTTTTGAATAACTACATGATCTCCTTACAAGTAAAATACGCAATTAGAATACCAGAGTCCAGTAACAAATAGTCGAAATTCCCCGCGTTGTCACGAGCCGTTACAGGTGTAATTTGTTGCCAAGCAATGGTTTCCGAATTCAAAATATTCTATTGGCAGCACCCATAGGGTCAGAGCCACTCGTAATTCCGGGCGTCTTCAAATTCAACTATTTCCAACTATTGGTCAAGAGCAGATGTCAATTGATGCTGGAAGCGATCCAATGAAAATATGGGTTGAAATAGATTTAGAGTTAATTCTGAATTGATATTTATGCAGTTTTTGAATAGAAGCGATTGAAATATTTATTTACAGATTAGTCAATGTACCAGGCTACCAGATCGATCAATTTCAGCATTTCTTCGATAATATTTAAGTGTGTCGTTGAGCTAAAAGCCAACTGCCGACATTAAAACCTAAGTATATAATTAATTTAAGTAAATACGAGTATTGTTATTAACGAATAAGACCACGATTACTTTAACTTTGAGACTGACATGTCCACGTACACCTACATAACAGATTTATTTTCTGCCTTAACACTAACCATGATTAAATCTTTCACAAGCGTCATATTATTAAGATTCAAAACTTTCTCTTCTTTCTTTTTGTGAAAGTATAAAATGATAAAGATTAAGACCTCTGTCAGTTAAACTACAAATAGGTATTCTCAACCTTACTGTGTCAAGAAACTGTCCGCATAATTCTAAGACAAAAGACGAACCCTTCCAGAAGCCCTACCTCTTCCCCACCAACTATGTCTTGGCCCGTACCGTTATTATTGCGCCGCTGTCAACGGAATATGAAATGTATTGGAGCGGGATGAGCCAACTCCTTGACCACCCCCCTCCCCTGACCTCGGGGCAGTTGGGGGGATTAATTAGGAATAAACAGGTAAATGGGTTTTTGGAATGTTATGAATATATTGGCCGTTTGGTTACATGGCTGAGGTTGGAGATAAGATGGTATGAGACTGAATATGATTTAACCAAAAATAAAATCAAAAAATTTGTTGATAATCTAGTCAGCTTAGGTTTTCTACTAGTACATACTCAGACTTTCATTTTTGTCAATTACAAACCTAAAATGATAAAAGAGAATGTTTCCCTTAAAATACCTATGTAACAAAGGGTATGTTTGTCTACACCTATACATCGAGCTGTTTAAATGAAAACCGTAATGTGTACGCCTTGTGCAGGTCTGCAGGTATTAATATTACCTTTTATAATTCACGGTATCATCAAATTCATCAATGATCACTGACTATCGGTCTTTACAAAATGTATTCATTTCGTGGATTACATTTAATTTCTAACCTTCAAGTAGTTTTATTACAACAAAATAAAATTTAACATAATTTCTTGTAAACACTGGTTAATTAAATTTTAAATTTCTCCATAATTTGTGATACTTAAGATAGCTTTTTGTCATACACCTTTTGAAGATGTATACACAATTTTCAGTAGCTGCATTCTCTGAGACTGACGTCTTCAGGACTGCCCCGAGGTGCGGCGAGATTTAGGAACAGCTTTCTGCAGAGTTACGGCTCCCACAGACAGGGTCGTAACTGCCAATTAGTAACAGATAAAAGTTTAGAGCCACTGAGCTAATTCTCCAACCTAGCATTTAATGCTACTAAATAGGTAGTTATGCAGGTGATCTTAAGGATTTGAGAATATAATTTATAATATGTGAATTATTTTAATTTCGTCTTATGTATTTATTTACATGCTAAACGCGTGGCTTTTCGTTATAATTTTTGTAAGACTTTTAGCGCTTTTGGAGTTTCTTCTGTACGTACTTCAAAATAATGTAGGTACCCATTAATAAATGAATAATTTTGCTCATAAGATTATTATGACTGTCTTTTCCATGCTTCTCTTATCATCGAAATGAAAACTAAAGTACCTAATAACCTCTAGTACCTCGTGTTAACTATTGGAGACTACGACAATAAACAAAATTCACAGGCGCTTAACCTGTAGCCACCCATACGTCAAACCTTGCCAAGCAAAATGAAATTTTATTTTGTCAACACAAAGTTCAAATTAGAATGGAACAGGAGACCTTTTTATAGGTCTCTGGGCGGCTAGAGGTTAATTCCCTGATGAGATACATATTTGTTTTCATAAATAATCAGTGCTACACGTCTTTGTTGGCATTTTAATTGTTTGGGGGGTAATAAATCAATATACATATTTGCATTATGTAAAGATAATAAATTACCGCCACGCGAGATGTCTTGTGTTAGTTTTCCGCCGTTTCTATCTTCACTAAGCCCCCTCGACTGGACACTCGACTTACCCATTTCAAATGGTAAAACACTACCCCACGACTTATCCTTACAACCTGCCTCCACCGTCCTACTTGCTGTTTGACTTGCCACTGTTGCTCGGATATATTATGTTCTATGTTACAAGAACTGTGCTTACCTCATAATTGCATTCCTCCTACTCTTTTCCTCTTCTACTCTTTTGCGCTTATTACGTTGAGTGACATTGACTTTCTTATACTTTATACGAACGACTAAACCGATAAAGTACAAATTGGTGTTAGTTAAAACGCGTGTTATTTAATACTTATTTCATACATTCATCATTTATTTTGTTTTGACCACTAGTTCTTCTAAAAGTCAAAAATTCGGCAAGTTTCAGCTAACTGTATCTTATTTTTAATTTAATTTCACAAGGTACATTTTCCTAGTTGAAAAGATTAGGACATGTTTAAATACACTAATACTTTAAATTCTCCATTTTTTAGCTTGTAGTACCCCCTCACTAAAATAATAAGTTCCGTAGCTTGTAGTTGTTTCTTAACGTAATATTTATAACTAAAGATTAACTTTTCTGAGTAGTAGGTATTATGTTCACATTTTGTCTTTCTGTTGTCGTTTAACTTGTCTCCAGATACTATGTATATAAAATTTGGCAATGAAAACATTTAGTCTTACTATTTTTCTTTGAACTTTTATGTTCTTTTAATTACGCTTCATCCTCCTTCTTGGACCACACGTTTCAACTGGATTGACTTAATGTATTTATACGCGGTCAAAGCTAATTTTCGGACGATTACAGTGGCCTCGTGTGGGCGTTGGGATTGGGTAAACAATTCAACGGTAAATAAACCTGAGCTATTTATCACTGCAATCTATCTTTGTTTACTTTGTTTTCCTTCCTTCCATCATAATGTGAAATTATGCAGCATAAGTGTTACTACACCATATATTTTATTAAAACGCCTGACATATAATTTTCTTATATTATGTTATCCATTCATTGTATATTTAAATGACCCTCATAATATTTCACTTTTATAAAAAGAACATTAAACGTTCCTTTATCAACTTCAATATCAACTATTTCATCTTAAAATTTAATATCTTCATCGACACCAAAACCGACTTCAACCCTTTGACGAAAATTATCACCGAAACTTTCAAACTTATCCCCAAAACGCATGTCTTGACCCAAACGGTCCAGACAGTGAAAAATGCGAGTTGTTCAAGTAAAACGCAGCTAATTCGGCCTACCTTATCTCTGTGTAAGTTCGACATCGCCTGTCATTTGTCTTCGTCAATGCCCGGTGATCATTTATGCTACAGCACACCCTACCCTTTCGGTGGAACATACGGGTTCGAATTGCAATGGACGAAGGAACTGGTACAAAAAATACCTAAGCCATTATACGTATAGACAATATGTAATAAAATCCGGCATTTTTGTTTTTATAGCTACCAATTTAATGAGCATACCATTATTGACGGAATATATTTACGTCGTAGGTAAAAGTATTTGCAGGAATTCTTTAAATACTTTGTTATTTTATTGGTTATAAAAAAGCAAAGAAGTAGAATGTACACACCAATAGAATAATTATTTATCTCAAAAGTCAACATAGGTAAAAAAAAATTGTAATATGAAGATAGTTTATTTTGTTCCATTACTAACTTGATCATCAGACTGCAAAAACTTTATATTAATTCATACTTACATCTATAAAAAGTTAAAAGAATAATTCAGGAGCCTACTTGCATTTTCAAAATTTAGTCAAAGAAGAAATTAAAAATGTCAGTCATCACTAAGGGGCCTGTGTTTAATCATGAGACTGTAAAAAGTTATATGAAGAATGCATACGGGTGATTCTTAAATTGTGTCCAAAAAATTTTTTTTTTCATATATAGTTTTATTTTTCACATATTATAACATATATCAAAAGTACATACAAAAAGAAAATTTTTGATTCATATGGTCAAGCTTAATACCATCAGGAAAGGTAAATAAAATGAGTACATAAACACGGTTGTGACAAAGTGTCCCTCAGTCGTGACATTTCGGCATTTTGGTGGCCAACTCGGCTATTTTGATTTATATAGTTATTTTAACATAGCCTAAGTCACTCCTATGACTACGACAAACCTAATGACAATTCAGACGTTGAAATCCGTCAAACTATAAAGGCTGTAGAGCGTGACGAAGAATTCGATACACATCATACATACATACAAGCGAAAAACATTTTTTTGCTTTGGCAGTCGGGCAATAATAGCTAATGATCTGTAGCTAATAAAAATGCATTTCTGAAGAGTTGCATGTGCCTCTAAATTAATCAAACGAATTAAGAATCACACGACCACGTGTCTATATTGTCACGAACGTGGACTCAAAAGTCCGTGGCGGTGACAGATTTTTGAGGCCACGGTCGTGATAATTTGGAACATGTTCGATATTACATAAACATTTCCTTTGATTTTGCAAATGTTAAATAATTAGCTTAATCTGCAATGTATGAGGTATATCTTATGTTACAAACAATAACGTGACTGCAACTTACTTTCAAAACTCTAACACGGCGGTGATGCGTTAAGGTTGACCGTTTTTCAAATGAACACAAATAAACAATTTTCGACAAAACTTCTCCCTTCAGCCATATGTAAACCTGACAACAACACAGTGCTGCTGTTCTAAAAAAACTTTAATAAGGCTGCCGGTAGTAAAGATAATTTTCTACTGAGTACCGCATGTTTATACAGTGAAACCTGGATAAGTGAGACTTCAAGGGACGAGCAGATTTGTCTCACTTAAAGAGGTATTCCACTTACCCAGGCTCTCAGTTAGCCAGGTACAAATAAATTTCTGTCTCATTTATAGAGGGTCCCATTAATAGAGGTGAGAATAGAGGTTATATCTCAGTTATAGAGGTGGTTAATAAGGTATTTTGTAATTATCTTTAAATGTTTAGGTAAAATTATCCTGGTCCCTAAATATTTTTTAAGTCTGTTTAAATATTTCTTTGAATTTATTTTGAATGATTTTCTAAAGGATAGATTTTTTTCAATTAAAATTGATACGGACTTCATTGCGTCTTAGAAATTAATTAAATGAAAATTTGTTTATTATTGTTACTTATCAAGATTTCAGCTTTCGTTTCGATAGTTTTAACTACATAAAGTAACTAAATGAAACTTGAAGTCGTTTAGACACAATTAAGCAAATGCGGTAGTTAGGAAGAATACGGAAATAGATCAATAAAGTCCAAGTTAGAGAGGTCATAGATTAACGTTATCTCAGATACAGAGGTAATTCGTATAACATCCTAAAAAAACAATTAGCAAAATATAATCTTATAAATATAGTCTCAGTAAAAGAGGTAAAATACACTCTCTGTCTCAATTATAGAGGTAAATGTGACTATAAAATCACAACAACTAATCCCAGTTATAGAGGTTCGTTTAATCTCACTAACAGAGGTAATTGAGTGCTAAAGTGTCGGGACCGCACCATGAGTCCCAGCTATAGAGGTTTCTCACTTATCCAGGTCCCACTTAACCAGGTTTCACTGTATTACCACGCGCGGTGGTGACGCGAAAACTAATCACAAAATGTATGTTGTTTAAAATTATATAAAATCCTTATAAATCCATATAATTTTTAAACAGTCTTGTAGAACAAGGATTAGTGTTTTATATTTGATATAAATTATTGCAAAATCACTTCATATTTTTTCAAAAAAAAATCAAATATCTCAAAATCTGGGGAAGTCACACTACACGGTCCGTGACATTTCGCACTTGTAATTTTTTTTTATATGTTTCTAATACTCTTAGGACAATACATTTAGGTTGACCTAAAACTAGAGGTAAATTGCTAAGTATATTGATATAGAGTTTACTTATTTTCACAAAAATACATGTTATTCTTACGTGTTACACAAAAAATGCATAATAATAAGAATTACCCATAACTATATAAAAAAGCTAAATGAAAAATCTTGTGTCCTCTCTCCTCTTGCACTTGAACTTGCAAAATTCAGTCAAAGAGAAAAGTTAAAGTTGCCTCTGTAAAAGTTCGCCGTAATTACCTCCCATACATCCCGACCACAAACATTCCTGCCAAGTCACCTCTATTCCCAGGCCTCTAGAAGTGTAATTCCCGTGACATATGTGGTGGAAGCGTGACTTTGGCTTTTCTAAGGAAATTGGAAACGCTCATTTAAAGGGTGCACAATGATATTGCGTTTTGGTTGAGTTTTTGTTTGTTCTTTGTGTTGGAGTGTGAGACATGTTTGTGTCTTGTAGGTTTAAGAGAAGTTTTATACACGGTGGCTAAAAAATAACTGCATTCCCGTTGCCAGGGGCCCATAACCTTATGGGATTATACTGAGCAACTTTTACTATGGGATCAACACCGAAATGAAGAATAAAAATTTACCCTCGCATAGAAAATGGACCAGCCAAAATGTATGAAACAGCTAAATTTTTTTCGCGATTTCGGGGTTGGTCCCATAGTAAAAGTTGCTCAGTATAATCTCAAACCCTCCCTGGCTTTTTTATCCATGTATTATGTTGTATATACTATGAACTTGTATATTTTGAAGATTGTAAATATTCCTGTGGCGAAATACTTGTTCGATACAGCTTGATACCCGAAGCTGAATGTTGTCTTAATATTTTGGCCTTAAGAAAACATTGTCCTAAAACGTCTTGAAGCATTCATAGTCAAAAATTATCCGACCGAAGAAGCAAGTGTTTTATTTGTAGATACAGGTGCAAAGCAATGATAGTAAATTTCAATGCAGTCTGTTATATTTAACCTATTATTGAACTTAATACTAAAACCGAACATCTTATATAGTATTTAATTCCATAAATAGTAAGTGGAGAATATCATTACTATCAATAGAGTAGGTATCACCTTTCTTAACCACAATGGTATCGATGACATTTCCATAGAAGCAATCATGCAATTCGTGATTAAGAATTAGGTATTATATTTTATTGGGTGCAATGTATTTTGTCATTATCAACACCTATAGTTTACTCTCTGCTCTGATGTTACTAGAAAACTTATTCCTGTTGATGAAGTTGATAGGTTTACGTAGTAGTTCTAGGTACAAGAAATTTCAATCACAAATGATCTCATAATAGCGCACGTGCAAATATTATCTGTGCTACAGCTTTCGACCATTCCAATAATCACAATAGACAAACACTCCAACCCGAACATCGCTGACCTCCCCCCAACCCCCTAATTAGTTTACGAACGTTATTTGCATACGTCCACTAGCGAACGTTTGTTTTTCAAATTTGGAACGCCCGAATGCCTCCGAACTTTGCCGAACAATAACTCTGCACCACAGAACCAGAAAGCTAAAAATCTTAGTAAAATGTATTGGATATGTGACTTTTTTGATTCTGAGATAACATAACTTGGTCAAGATGTTTCGAGCCGTTAATTTAGTTTGCTTTGATGAGGGTCGGACCTTTTAAGGAATCCTTCAGGTACGGTCAGCAAATCTGGGACAAATATTGGTTCTGTATTGTTGGGTGAGCGTTGATAAGGCAATTATAAATACTTAGATATAAGCCAAGATATTTGATTACTAAGCAAAATAGCATACATCAATTTTAGTTGTAACCATAATGAATGAGAGAAAATAAAACCCTTTTAACTATTATTATAAATAGGACAAGTATACCTATATCAAATATGAAAAATAAGCACAATCACAAAAAACTTTAGAATTATGTTTTGAATGAATGTACGATTGCAGCAGGAAAGGTCAAAATAGGTGTTTTAATGTCATTTTCTTAATTTTATGTCTTATATGTTTTATGTTTTATATGTCTTTCGATCCAAATCTAAGACTTATGCGACAATCATCCAATTTATTTTCACCTTTCCATCAGCTCCTCAGGTTAAGCAGGCCTGAAGAAAATTAGAAAAAACAATCACGCTGAGCTCGCAGTTGCTCAGCAACCGCTTAAATAAAGCACAATTTTATATTCCACGTCACTGGACTGAGGCACAATGAAGTTAATCCATCAGGTCTTGTCCCCGGGCGTGGGTACAGATAAGACAAGGGCCCGTATCCCGCCTTGGGTCGCCACCCTCGGCAGAATGGCGTGACAGAACGGACAAACGGGATATTGGATAGTTTAAAGGCAGGTAATATAATTTAAGAGCTTTAAGTATAAAATGTTCCTGACATGAAAAATTATAACTAATAAACTTTTAAATTGTGTCCTTAATAATAATTTTATTATACCTATCATTAAACTGTCCTATCATACTCGCTTTCTACTCCTTACCCCTTTTTCCCATGAGTTTCAAAATACCTACCATTTTAAGAGCCGGCAACGCACTTGCACCTCTGGAGTAGCATGTGTCCATGGGTCACGGTAATTGCTTACCATCATGCGCCACGTCTGCTCATTTGCCTCCAATGTCATAAAAAATACTCAAGACACTATTATATCTGTATGCTTTTCGTCTAAATCCGGTTAGAGGTTATTGCAAAATTATGTATTGAACAACAAAGAGCAAAGATACAAATATTAGTGGGATTAGTGAGATATACTTGTTTAAAAAACACTTACAGCCTAATAGTTGCTCAATTACTTGACAATATAATTATATCCGGATTTTCCAGCTTAAATTCTCTTGCATATAATATTAACTGCTCAAATGACAACAGTGCGCAACCTGCCTCACAGAGGCTCATCCCCCGTATCCACACCCACCGCATCTGCACCCCAACTCTCAACCCCAATGTCCATTCCTTCCACCCTTCTCAGCCCAGGTGGCCGGCCGTATGAATATTAATTCGACCATATCTTGACCGGGGGGGTGGTTGACGTATGAAATACTTGGGTGATTATAATTGTCTTCTGCGATGTGGGTCTTTCTTGCCATTATGCAAGGGATTTTAGGGTTTGAAAATGGAATTGAGGGTAGTTCATGATTAAAACTCAAGTTATGTCAAATGAAATACCTTTAAGGTTTGAGTAACATTTTTTGATATTAGAATGCAAAATCAAAATTCAAGAAGATTCATGAAACAAAGATTTTATCGATATACTTACAAGCCTCCTTGAGCTTACCGTGGGGCATAGTCAATTCCTGTAAAAATATCCTATAGTATTCATTTATTTATTTATTTTATGTATGTATTAATACTTAACTAAATTGACTACGTCTATAAAATTGTGAATATTAAGTTTTGTCGTACTTAGTATTTCTATTTTTTTAATGTTCCTTTTTGAACGTCCACAAAATATTACAAATTGGTCACCCAAAAATTTCCATTGGCAAAAATTTCAAATTAAAATTGGGAAAATACAACTTTTAGTCTTCTTGAGAAGCATTAGCGTTCGTGGTCAACGGAAGAGGCATGCTGTAAAGGGTAGACTCACACCATTTTCTATGACGGCTGATCGGTGATCACGTGGTGCTTTCCAGAAAACGAAGCGCCGGAAGCTCCGGCCCGGCCCAGGCCCGGTCTAGCGTGAGTCATCCTTAAAGGGTCCGAAACGTGGATGTATTTTAAATAACTTGTAAACAATACAATCCATTTACACAGTTTTAGTTCACGAGTAACTATAGCGGTAACCGAAGACAATAAATTATTAATTTAGGTAGTTCTTCTTCAGTAATTTCTTGTATTCATGTTATTTTCTTTATCATATTTCTTGGCGGTTAGGTTGTACATGAAGTAATTTGTTTATAAATAGTGTTTCAAGTATGAAAACGCAATTCAACTACTTTTCCACGAACTTACTTAATAACAGCTTTTCCACAAAGATTGCATTGAGTAAGAGTGAAATTTCGCGAAACAGCTCAATGGATTCCCGTTAGAAGTTATTACTCGAGTTATTTTTATGTACAAAATGCTTGAAAATTAAAGATATAACGATGATTGGCAGTAAATTTAATATGCAGACTTCACAGATATAAGAAAATCAAAAACAAAAATTACGGTAAAAGTCAGTCAGGGTCGATCAAGCTTAACACGAAAGTGGAGGACCCGTGCGAAATTATATCTTAATGATGTAATTTTGTTATTTTTCGCGCGTGCGCTCGTACTTGTCCGTACATATTTTGACTCAAGCGAGACGAATTATTACAAAATTACATCATTTCTATACCATTTTGATGTCAAAATGTAAATTTGAATTAGCTTCTAGTTCTCTCAAAATAAATGTACCTTCAATTATATAATGCGTCACAAAACATGCCATATTAGAGCTGATTTATGGTGACATTCCATTTCTAACTGCAGCTGCAATACTGTCAATTTTACTATGGAAATTGACAATGACAGCGACGCGTTCAGTACCGGTAGTGCAGCTGCGGTTAGAAATGGAATGTTACCATTAGACGGCGCGCGAACTCGCATGCGATTTTAGTTACATTGCGGACTGTTGGTTACGTTCAATTTAACCGACCGATCAAAAACCGCACTGTAATAAAACTCGCATGCGAGTTTTCGCATCGTCTAAATAAGCCCTTAATTAACGATATCACTGAAAAGCACCTACATCAAACTAAACATAATGCATATCACAGCACCCTTTAATATCCAAATCCAACGGACAATAGTTCGAAATTCGAAATATATGTCGGTGTTCCATCGAGTTCCGGTCGAGTTTGAGTCCAAGTTGGACATCCGCCGGAAGCGAGCGGCGGCTGAAGAATTAAGTGACGATAGTTATTCAAATATGGGTAGGTTGACCTATATTTAATGAGTATTTGTCTGTGTATGTTTTGTCAGCATGTTTTGAGGTACATATTACAAAATATGTTACTAATGTATTAAGTGAGCTACTTTTTATAAGAAGTCAAAATGATTTTTGAAGTGAAAACTTCTTTAGCGGCGCTGTGCACTTTTTGTGATGGGGAAAAAATGTTAAACTCGCGTCAGGTCACGTGACCGACAGATTCGACAGATTGAAAATTCGTAAGACGGACACGTGACCTGATCGACAAACTGTTACAATGTCATTGAGTTTTCACTTCCGCCGGCACTCCCGGAGTGCAACCCGTTTTTACTTAAGGCATATAGGGATATACGGTATGTCATATGGCCGGTCATTAATTACCTGATAAACAATATATCTTAGGTTACTTCTACAACTAAGCTACCAAATACATATTACAACGACACGAATAGGGAATGCAAATCGGTTATTTTTTGTATGGAAATAATCGGTTTTTAACCGAAACCGATTTGCATTCCTTAGACACGAAATACTTTGAAAATTGCAGCGATAAGTAACTTATGGTCGCTGGGCATTTTATACAGTTATTTTCAACATTTGCACATTACTTTTACGTATACACTAATCGAACCTTATATAGCAAAACAATCCTAAATTCACCTATTTGTCTCCGAAAATCGAGTAGTCATCTAAGGTCTAAGATTAAAAATAGGGTTGGCCCAAGTCCACTCCCCTGGGGTACACCAAAAGCTATATTCGTTTCTTCGCTAATATGGGTTCCAATTTTAACTTTTTGTGTACGATTTTGCAGGTAGTCTTTAAGGAGTTGTAGTCGGATGTCTCTAGGATGTCTCTAATGCCTATGCTTTCTAATACTGTAACTTAGGAAGAAATGGAGACTGTGCACTGTGTCAAATGCTTTAAATACTGTTAAACATTTTTAGGGTTCCGAAGGTTAAGAACGGGACCCTATTAGTAAGACTCCGCTGTCCGTCAGTCTGTCCGTCTGTATGTCCGTCTGTCTGTCGGTCACCAGGCTGTATCTTATGAACTGTGATATTTTCACAGATGATGTATTTCTGTTGCCGCTATAACAACAAATACTCTATTTAATTTTATTTTCATGGATGTGGCAATAAACCATTCTTATTCTTATTCTTTCTTAAATACTAAAAACAGAATGAATATTTAAGTGAGGGTCCCAAACAATAAACGTGTTTTTTTGCCGTTTTTTTGGTACGGAACCCTTCGTGCGCGAGTCCGACTCGCACTTGGCCGGTTTCTTATTCTTACCTATTTTATTCACGATCACATTTGGCCACATTTACAAATAGATTAGACTTACTTAACCGTATTTACCTAAACAATCGTAAATTCACCGATTTATCTCCGGAAATAGAGTAGTCATCTAAGGTCTAAACTAATAAATCTCCGACACACAGCCTTCGAGTCCAGATAATGTATTTCTGTTCGGACGTACTTACTTTGGCAATTTGCGGGAACCTTTGTGCCCTTAAGATATCTCGTCAGACGGTTGTGGGTGGTGGTGGATTGTATGGAGTAGTTGAGGTGTGACAGTGGCACTTTAGTATGACAGAGTAATGGCGTTATTCATAAACGCGCAACAAACTTCAATTAGCTATTAATGGTTTATATTAACCGTCATTTTGACTTATGTAATTGTAAGAATAGGATGAAACAAAAATTAACTAATTGAGGCTTGTAAAGTTTTATGATATGACTTACGGGATCTTGTACATCGTAGATTTTATTTTATTAATGTACACGTTTTCGCAGTGTGATTGATAAGATAAATATTTGACAGCACAAAAATAAGTTATCTCCTTTTTTTATAGATAATTGTTATATTCCTATATCCTAGTAGGTACCAAGTGACCTTGTCTAAGCAGGAGGCCCGGGGTTCGAATAGGGTAAGGGCATATAAATATGTGTGTGTATTACCAATATTTGTTCCTAAGTTATGATTAGTTTACATTGTAAGTATACAAGTATTTATTCTAATAACTATATATTATAATATATATCGTTTTCTAGTACCTACCTAAGACTCAAGCCTTATTTTGCTTACTGTGAAACTAGGTCAATCTGTGTAAAATTGTCCAATAATATATTTGTTTATCCTACTCCCGTCACATCAGCACTATATAATGATCCCTAAAACCAAGTTATCATTCCGTTACGTGATATACCCCCGTCTCAGGAAGGGCTAAGGTCTGCCCATTTACAAATCACAAACACTGACCACCCCCCTACCTCCACCCTCCCCCTGAAATATGGCGGGATTTGCCCGTTTAATTGTCTGCCCGACTTAAAAGTTGGGCAGTTTCGATTTGTCAGCATGCAACGTAAATATATTATTATTAAACAGCGACAGAATATATACGAATACATATCCCAAAAACATTTTCATGTTGAATTTTGCCAAGACGTGACCATTTGGCTCGCACTGTCAAAAAGTTATCAGATCTCATGTAGAGTCAAGCTTTTACCGAAAAAAGTTAAATGTAAAAATAATGTTTTTACATTTGACATCATCATCATGTAGAGTCAAGCTTCTACCGAAAAAAGTCAAATGTAAAAATATAATTTTTTCATGAGATCTGATAACTTTTTGACAGTGCGAGCCAAATGGTCTCTTCTTGGCTAAATTATGTACTTTATACGCAAACTTTATACACATCAAAGTGTTTAAGTATAGTATATATAATGTTAATATCCAGAGAGGATAATGTCTACTACTACTTTTGTATAGAGAAGTGGTCGTCCCCTCTTCCTCTTAATCAAAAAGAATAGATAGTATAGAGGGGTCCTGTCATTGTAAATTTTGTAGTCACTGTAAATTTACTGCCATCTATCGACACACGACTAAAAGTCAAAATTAAAACATATAAAGTTATCAAAAAATGTATATATATGGATAAATGATTTTATTATTTTTATATCATTTTGATCCATGTTCATTCACTGATATCTATGTGTTAAAATTGTTAAATATGAAACGGTGTCGTCACGCCATCTAGCTGAGGATAGGCTAAAGGTGTGTGCGGCATCTATTCGAGAATGACTTTTACTTGAATTCCGAGGCACGTTTTTTCCTTAGACTTTATTCGTCTTATACGAAGTTACATATGTCTTCCTCTTAATTCATCAAATTTGTTAAAATTCTACACCAAGTACATATGTGTATTCTGCAAGCCGATTCGAACTATAAGATACGTCAAATATTTTATCAGAGTCAAAAGTGACGTATTTGTTTGAGGAAACGTCACTTTTGACACTGACATATCTAATCCTTATCGTATCTATAGTCTGTATCTTTAGGTACTTAAAAAAAAGTAAACAAGTAATTTGTAAATTTTCGGGTAGTTATAACATTTATTGATTGACCAACCAAATACAAAACCACCTGGATCTGTCACTGAACGACCTAATTTGATCGTGTAATGTTTTCATCTACCCTCAACTGACTTAAGAAACCATTTTGAGGGTAGATTTTGTTTACTCTTTTTTAAAAACCTAAAGGACTATAGTCGTAATATTTGACGTATCTTAAAGTTCGAATCGGGCCGTAAATCTCCCCACTTCTTTGTCTATGCGCGTAACCTAACCCTTACGACGTCGTGCGCAGCTTTTACATTAAATATATGTTTTACCACCTTATAAAGATGGCGTCCGAGATGCGCCCGCGGCTAGCGGCACGAACACTTATATCGGACGACAGTGCTGGCTAGACCGGGAGATGGACCAATACAAATAGCTCATAATTATTCATAGAATCTTCGATATATTATGAACCGAAGTATAGGTAGATAGATAGATAAAATCTTTATTCAACCACAACTTACATGCTTTGTGACACAAACAATAACAAGACAGAAAAAAAAAGATGACAAGAGACAAAAAAAGGCAACATATAATTTGACACTAATAGCAGTAATAGCGATTTAACGATGTACATATTTTAAATTAGTAGAGGGTCATGTGTTGTGGTAAAAAATAGGTGCTGACTCAGCATAAATACTGTGGAGACCGCAGCGCTGATCTTCCGTCAGAACCTTAAATAACCTACCTAATGAACGACCAGTGCAGCGCTAGTCAATGTAAGTATGTATGAAATATATATAAAGGAAAATAAAGGCTCACAGTAACACCGTTGCTAACTTCCTGGCTGGGTTGATAATCGTCCCATGATCAGCCCATCAGTCCACTGCTGGATCATCATCTTCCTCGCGTTATCCTGGCCTTTTGCCACGGCTCATTCCCGAGCCTGGGGTCCACTTGGCAACTAATCCCAAGGATTGGCATAGACACTAGTTTTTACGAAAGCTACTGCCATCTGACATTCCAACCCAGAGGGTAAACTAGACCTTATTGGGATTAGTCCGGTTTCCTCATGACATTCCGAGTCCACTGCTGGATATGGATATATATTTAAGTCTCGCCCATGAGACGCCACTAAGCTCGACCTCCAGCTTTCTCTTACCCGATGCCTTTACAAGTAGTATGACTGTTCAAAAATGCCACAATAATTCCGGTCACTGATTATCGCTCCACCTAGTAATATAGCGCCATGCAATGTACCGGCAGTTTTTATTCAAGAGCGAGTTTACCCCAACTACCTTCGGTTTTTCAGTATTGAACGACCTGCACATAAAATCCCTAAGAGAAACTTCTAGCATAGCTCTCTCTCTAGAACTTGCGGCAACCATAATAAGCTGGTGGTTGGTGGTCTGGCATATATGGCACCTCCCTCCTCCTTGCATCGGTTTCCTTATCATTGAGGGTCGTGGCCACTTCTAGGGAACAGCTTCTCTTTGACAATTTGTCGCCACCTCTTTCTGTCTGTCGCCGAATGTAGGGCACCGTGGAGCGTTGCATCAAGGGCTGAGCATCAAGGGATGTGGTACCGATATGTGTATCTTACCTCTTCTTTCTTTCTAAATAGATTAGGAATGTAGGTACCTAAACAAATTTGATAATCTAAAGTCAATATGGGATGAGATATATGCTTTGTAGGCACTACCGACTAGGCTAGGAAGCCGTAGTGAAGAATTTCTAGCGAGAAGATGTTAAAAATGTATGCAAAATTATTGCGGCCAGGTCCCGTTCCATGCAACGCACGCGCATGTCCGTGTGTGTATGGTGTGATGGCCGCGTGACTGCGGACAATGTTTATTGGAGTTTTGAGGGGCTCTGACAAGCTAGGGCTACTCCAGCATAAATATAATATAGTAGCATCTTAATAATTGTCTAATCGCCGATTTCTAATAATTTATATTGCTTTCCATTGCTTTCAGGCGATACGAATTTACAAAGTCTGTGAACCGAATTATGGATGAATGGAAGAATTCTACACACAGATAAAAAAATGGAGTAAATTGTTCAAAATGCCAAGTGACATTGCATTAAGTGACATCATCTTACACTCACGGTCCAATATCTACCTACCCATCAAGCGCATTTAAAAAATATTCTTTATTGTATCTCCATTTTGGATTTCACGGGTCTATAAATCCCGGTCTCTTGATAGGCTTGCGTGGGGATATATATCCAACACGTAGAGGTCCTTTGAAGAGCTCCAATGTCATGTAGAACGCCTGCTGGAACCCGTTCACAAGCGCAACAATAGACACCCATGAACCGGTCGCAGCAGGTATTGGGACTATTGTAGAAAAAATGAACAGTGATAATTGTTTATATTTTTATTAGGTACAATAATTAACATAAACTGTGATGAGAACAAGTAAGCAAGCTTTTAAGTAAATTATGTAAATATTAACAGATATAAAAATGTATATGGGTAAACTTAGAAATTTTTAACCATTACTTATATCAGGTTTACTAAACGTTTTTGTCTTCGCCAAAACACTAAAAAATTTACACGCAAAAACTTAAAAACCCTTTGATAGATACATCCTTAACCAGCCTTAACACTTTAATGCGAGCACACAATCAGATATTTGTTTTAAATTATGGTAATAAAATGTCTGTGAGAGTCACGCGCGTGCGCACGAGGATGAGCGCATCCAAAAAGAACCAACACATTTACCTATATCACTTTCATAAGTTATTTAAATTTCAACTTTGTTACGTGTATAATAAGGTCGAGAATGAAAGTTGCGGAATGAATGAGATATGAGGTTTGCAAAGTTGTTGTTAGAATTGGATCTTTAAGGATACCGCACGGGTTACTATTATTAACGAGTTCTGGCTTTACCGTGTAAATTGGTTGTTACATTTTACTGTCATTTTGTGCTTGTAAAGTATTTTTATATGATGCTAGATGATATGTACAGTGGCTTTATAATGATTGGAATGATTTCGAAATAATTACAAATTAGTTTCCTTCTGGATTATTCTGGCGGAAAAATGTAATACCTACTTACATACTATCTATTTTTATTTACTTCAAGTATTTAAATATTACATTTATATTTGATAACGCAAACCCACTCAAAACTACTCAAAACTACTTGTGATACTCAAAACTAGATAAAGTTAAATGGAAGCAGTACCTAAGTATAATAAAAAAAAAAACCGGCCAAGTGCGAGTCGGACTCGCGTTCCAAGGGTTCCGTATATTACACAATTTTTAACAATCAGTGCCGGATTAAGATATGTTGATGCTCTAAGGATTTCTAGGTGCCCCCTCTCCCTCGGGTCATCAAGATTACATTGTTTTTTTGGTAAATTGAGAGAAGTTCATTGCCGCGTTACAGCTGAGAATGGAAATCAGTCACATCATTTTATCACGAAAATTGACAGTGCCGCAGCAGTAATGTTGCAACAGAGTACCTAATGCTGTTGCAGTCGCCACCCGAATGTCACCTTTATCATAGCTTAGAAAGTAATAGAAACGCGAGCGAAGCGAGTGCGGAAATTTTTCGATATAAAAACGCAATATGATAGACAGTTGTAAATTTTTACTTTTAGTATGGAAATCAGTCACATCATTTTATCACGGAAGTTGACAGTACTGCAGCAGTAACGTTGCAACAGAGTAATGTTGCTGCAGTCGCCACCCGAATGTCACCTTTATCATACCTTATAAAGTTATTGAAAACGCGAGCGAAGCGAGCGCGAAAATTTTTCGATATACAAACGCAATTTTACTTTTAGTCCCAACCAGGCGCGAATCCAGGATTTCATACAAAGAAGGGATGGGACAGTTTTCTATCAGCCTAGCTTCGCATAGGGCTCGATATTTCTTAGGCTTCGATATTCGAGGTTGTTTTCATGCATAAAATATGCAAGAAAGCAGAGCTTGGAATTGAATTGGCGAAGTGTGAGAAAGGCAGTAGGCCTAGCTGCGAAAGAGGAAAGCTTGGATTTGGATCCACGCCCAAGTGTAATTAAGGCAGAAGGCCTCGCATAAGACCTAACGCCGAACCGCAAAAGAGTGGGTTGAAATCGAATCTACGCATGTAATCACGACTCTTCTACTGCTACCGATTGTTTCCCAAAGAATTACGCGCCATTATTTTTGCAAATTAGCTTTTGGACAGCTAAAAAAAATCGTGTGGTAAAAACGATGTGTCTGTCCCTAATTTTAAAATTTGTTCACCTTTTTCAACCTGGCATTTTGGTGCCCCTCCTGAACGTGGTGCCCTAAGCACGTGCTTGTTTTGCTTATTGGTTACAAAGTCTTTATTAATTCAACCATTAAAGTCGACGAGTACAAAAAACTTTAAGCTAGCTCTCAATTTAACATTTTTTTTAAACATTATTTTAATTTGACCTTACAATTACTCGTAAGTAGGTAAGACCGTTAAATATTTAAAATGATTATCTTATCAGAAAATTATCACCAATTACTCTAAGAAAACTACTACTCTAAGTAATCCGGCACTGTTAACAATGTATTTTTTATGTGAAACGTGAGTGAAATCTCTTTAAAAAATTCGTAGGGGTCGGATTAAAAACTGTAATTAAGTCCGACTCACGCTTGACTGTACATTTCTAATAGGTTTTCCTGTCATCTATAGGTATAGACCTATTTTATGTATTTTTTTCAAAATTTTTCAAGATTTTTGGTCATTTTTTGCCTATTTTCTTGAATAACTTCTAAACTGTTGATTCGAAAATTATAAAAAAAAAATATTTGAAATCCTTACAGTAAGCTCTTTCATTTGATATGTAACATGACATAGTTTGAAAATTATTTTTTTTCATTTTTTCATTTACCCCCCAAAAGTGGCCCCCATGTTTAAAATTCATTTGTTTACGTTACATGTCCGTATTCGGGTCACAAACTTACATATGTGTACCAAATTTCAACTTGATTGGTCCAGTAGTTCCGGAGAAAATCGGCTGTGACAGACGGACAGACAGACAGACAGACAGACAGACAGACAGACAGACAGACAGACGCACGAGTGATCCTATAAGGGTTCCGTTTTTTCCTTTTGAGGTACGGAACCCTAATTATGGAACATTAAGGTATATTGTCGTGAAATTATAAATGGATAATGTAGAAGTGTGGAAATATAAAAAACGTCACATTAATGAATAAAAAATATGATCGGTAAGGTAGGTGCATTCATAAACTATCGCCCAGCGATGTAAAATGTGTGGCGTCTCCTCTGTCACTGTTAACGTTGTGCCACAAAATCTAACGGATGACGTTAGTAGAGCTACTTCTATAGAAAGAGTGCAACCTTCTATGTAGTGCCATACATTCCTTACATCGCGCTTACGGAATTCCAAATATCAGTTACTCATAATCTCATTGATCTGCAGGCGCGGGGTTTTAAGAAAAAACGGTACCATTTACTTCTTTTCGAAAAACCATCCAACTTCTTGATTATTTAGACTCAGAATCACGAGTACTATTGAATGAGACAATGAAAAAAAGTGTTCCCAGTCTTTCATACAAATTTTGGGTGTCAGATTTGTGACGGTCCATACAAAATGTATGTGAGAATGCGTCACAAAACTGACATTTACTTTGGGACCCTTTTTTTCTGTAAATCGATAGTCCTCGTGGTCCTGAGTAGAAATAACCCAAAAGTTGATGGATTTTCTAAAAAAAGTAGAAGTGCCTGGAGAGAGTACTATCTATTGGCCCTCCCTTCCACAAATCAATATCAGATTTGATAGATCGATTGTCGCTCCTGTCTCTCTAAATTCTGGTGGTTTTGGTACGTGGATAATGACAGTCAAAACTTACGTTAAAATCTAATCGGACAATTGAGAACTTTCGGCTGCGATCATTAAACTAATATAGATTACACCATGTAGATAGCTGTGTGGTGACGCATAGTTGGCGGTGAGAGGGAAATGCACAGAGCGATAAGCCGATCCGAGCGGACTTTGTGATGTCTACTGTCCGCGCGTCTCCGTTCAAGATAGTGCATTGTGGATATGACTTACAATGGGCTATATTAAATTAAATTTAATTTAACATACACAATGTAGTTCGCACTGAAGCCTATTAAGCTGGTTTTTGGTACAAATATTTGATTTTCAAAAAGTTGGGCAATGGACTCACATCCCTTGCAATTGTGGATTTGCAAAGACAAATTTGTATGTGAAAGCCACACTTGCGCCCATGCACGTAATAGTTAAGACCATTTTTAAGGACGTTGCCTTCGATGGATACGTATGGGAGGACATCATCATCATCATCATTAGTAGCCTTTAATCTGCAAGATCAGAAATAAAACATAAAAAAGTGTCGGTCTAACAAATAATTATAGGAGGTGTCTCGGACAACCACAGGGCGGCCTATTAACTCTGAGAAAACGGGCAATGCCGTCAGTATATTGGGCACTATTCCAGAAACGGGTGACTTTGGAGGGGTGTTTTACATTGATTTTAAAATGTATACTTGTAGTTATTTGTTAGTAAAAAACAGTAATAAAAAAATATGAAACCTATTTTCTATATACAGCCTTATCCACACTAGCATCTCGTCCACCTACGAGCAAATCAGAACGAGCCAGGACCGCATTGTTGCAGATTTAGAGCGGCAGACATCTCCAAACTAACTCGATCACGTATTAATATCAGACGTATCGATTGTAGATTATCGAGCCGAAGTTTTAATACGTATCGATGAAAGTTTGAAGGGATGGGATTTATTGGTATCGAATGGAATACAGTATTTCGATGTTTAGTTGTTTACATATTTAGCTAAGTTACATTGCAATAATATGTTACCGTAAAACGGGGTGAGTAGGTTTCGCGGGGAGAGGTGGGTTATGAATGGGGAGAGAAGGTTTGAGAGGGGGGTGAGAAGGGAGTTTAAGGCTACTGCTACAAAAATAATGTATTCCAATTTAAAATAGAGCTATAGTAATACGCATAATAAAAAAACATCGATCCAACAATCTTCCAAAATCACCTTTGTATGAAAACCCCTCTTACCCCAAATACGAGGCACTACGTACGGGGTGAGGTGGGTTTTCCTCTTTATGGTCAAAGTTATGAAATGGAACTATCCAAAATAAAATAAAAACTAAAATACAAACGTCCGGAACACTTATTATTTATTATATACACCATTCAGTTTTCATATGTAAAAATAAAATGTTATCGAGGTTTGAATTTCAGTTTTGACCCTACTCACCCCATTTTACGGTACTCTTCGAAGGCCGCAAAATGTGACGCGCTATTATGGCTGTACAAATAAGATCGTGACAGATATTTTTGCGGCCTTCGTTGTGTAACATTAACATATTATTGCAGGTGAATGTATAGCCGCCATCAGATATATCAGAGAAGCCAAGGTGCTCACAAATATCTGAACACGCTTCGGTTGTCAATGCGTTAAAGTGCGTGTTCCGATATTTTTGAGCACCCCGTAGCTCCGATATAATTGGACATCAGACTAATCAAATCAAATGAAATGCACATAACCTTTTAAAAACCTTTAGGTACATTTCGTTATTCTAACCAACCAGGGTTAACTGTACACTGAATTCAAAAAGGGCTTAAGTCCCTTCGGAAATGACTTCAAGTATGTCTTAAGACTCTTCCAAATTCCATAGGATTTAACCCTTTTGCTACTAGGCAGTGTAAGTTTAATTAATATATAAATAGCACGAAAGGCGAGCGCGGACGGGTTAACGATAGGGTTAATTACCCATTAAGACTAATTAAACTAAAATACGGTTCTTAATAAGGCAATAATTAGATTAATCTAGTTTATATGCTTTCGAGTTAACGTTAAAGATGCCTACACATATGTACATACTAATACAAATACTAGTAGTAGTTTTTACGCAAGCAATAAAAAGATCCTAATTGTTCGAATAATTATTATGGCCAATTATTTAATAATATAAGAGATAATATCCTACTAAAATAAAAAAAAATAGGCCGTGGAGCTTGCAAGTCGCGGTTGTAGTGTAACTTATAAAATTAAATCCCAAATTTAAGAAATGTTTATGGTAATTGTTCCCGACTTTACTTTAAATTTCATTTTTATACACTACAATGGCGCCCGAAGAAAGCTTTAATATATTCAGCCTGGTTACTGTGAGCTTGGGAGAGCGATAACATAAAGTTATATGAATTTTTGTCATTCAAAAAACTTAATATTTAAAAAATTAAGTGGAATTATCTCAGCCGAAAGACGTCCGCTGCTGGACAAAGGCCTCCCCCAAAGATCTCCACAGCGAACGGTCATTCGCTGCCCTCAACCAACGGTTTCCGCGGTTTATTTGCCCTTATTCGAGTAAAAAAGTTAGTTACTAACTTATTCATATGACAGGAAACGACCCTATTACTCGTTGTCGTAGCTGCTAATATTCAAATTTATTTATACCTTTCTAATATCATAAAATACATGGACACAAATGAAAGTAAGTACCCAATAAAGAAACAGCTCTAGCTTGTCTAGTTTTGCATAACACCATCCGCGAACTAAATCAATACAAAGTAATACTTTCTTTAACTACACTTTGCATAAACTTGCAAAATTATTATACAGTTTACAGTTTCTGTTTTTGCAAATTTATATCCTTTTTATCTTAGCAGTAAGGGTTAAAATTTAATAACATTGATTTTGATAGCAGCAATATTAAATATGCTTCTAATTTTAAAATTGCTACATATACAACGTAATTCAAAATGCAACCCTTTCAGTTTTTAAACCTTATGTTGTTCATAATAAAGTTGAATTTAGATTGGTATCAGTTTTAGCAGCGGCAAAATAAAGTTGGTTTCTAAATCGGTCACCGTGTGGGGGCAGTATACGTTGTAAATCAGACATGTATAAGTTGCAAACAGTTTCAACTTTATGAGTTTTCTTGAAGTGACGAAAGTTAGTCAGTTTGGGAAGTTTTCTTATAGCGTAATAAAGCGTGAAGTTTTCAGTGCGGAATTGGCTTATTTCAAACTTAAATAGTTTTGCGTGGTAATCATACTTGTTTCATATAAAATCTGATAATAATGGGAAGTTGTATCCTTCAGTACTAGTAAATCAAGTTAACTATTATCTCTCTAATCTCAAGAATTAGTGGTGTATTTAGAAAACTGGTCACCTGATTCGGGGGGTTTTTCAGAAAAAATGGTACCATTTACTTTTTTCGAAAAACCATAAACTTTTGGTTTATTTAAACTCAGAATCACGAGTACTATTGAATGAGACAATAAGAAAAAAAGCGTCCAGTTTTTTATACAAATTTTGGGTGTCAGTTTTGTAACGGTCGATACAAAATGTAGGTATGTGAAAACGCGTTACTAAACTGAATTTTTTTAGGGTTCCGTACCCAAAAGGTAAAACAGGACCCTATTACTAAGACTCTGCTGTCCGTCCGTCCGTCCGTCTGTCACCAGGCTGTATCTCGTGATCTGTGA
This sequence comes from Cydia splendana, assembly GCF_910591565.1. Classification (NCBI taxonomy): domain Eukaryota; kingdom Metazoa; phylum Arthropoda; class Insecta; order Lepidoptera; family Tortricidae; genus Cydia; species Cydia splendana. The sequence continues at coordinate 14,612,753 of NC_085974.1, forward strand.
TAGCTAGACAGCTGAAATTTTCACAGATGATGTATTTCTGTTGCCGCTATAACAACAAATACTAAAAACCGGGCAAGTGCGAGTCGGACTCGCGCACGAAGGGTTCCGTACCATAATGCAAAAAAAAAACAAAAAAAAAAGCAAAAAAAAAAACGGTCACCCATCCAAATACTGACCACTCCCGACGTTGCTTAACTTTGGTCAAAAATCACGTTTGTTGTATGGGAGCCCCATTTAAATCTTTATTTCATTCTGTTTTTAGTATTTGTTGTTATAGCGGCAACAGAAATACATCATCTGTGAAAATTTCAACTGTCTAGCTATCACGGTTCGTGAGATACAGCCTGGTGACAGACGGACGGACGGACGGACAGCGAAGTCTTAGTAATAGGGTCCCGTTTTACCCTTTGGGTACGGAACCCTAAAAACAGAATAAAATAAAGATTGAACATACAACAAACGTGATTTTTGACCGAAGTTAAGCAACGTCGGGCGGGGTCAGTACTTGGATGGGTGACCGTTTTTATAGATAATGGTACGGATCCCTTCGTTTGCGAGTCCGACTCGCACTTGGCCGGTTTATTGGGACACATTTTTTCTTTTTAATCGATAGTCCTCGTGATTCTGAGTAGAATTAACCGAAAAGTTGATAGATTTAAAAACAAAAAAGTAAATGGTACACTTTTAAGTGAAAATGCCCTTCTACCAAATTGTCCTTTCTTTTCAACCCAGAAGAATAAGTAGGCCTTTTTAGGATTAGGCCCTTTGCTCACATGTTTTTGTAAGTAATGAAAATAAATGAAAATGAAACGTTAAAGTCAAAATCGATTTAACCAAGTGCCCGCAACATATAAACTAGAATCAACTTGACTTACTAAATAACCAATCTTTATCCGAGCTCAGACCACGCCCATCAAATGACATTAATTACACATACACACACACAAACATGAACCAAATTGTCTATGTATAGAGTTACGTTCACTCTCCACCTCCTTGGCCCAATATTACCGTTATCATTAAATTTATCTATGTACTACAGTTTAGTTCATAAATATGTGTACATATTCTTACCTTATTGCAATGAATTAAGGAGTAGAAATGTATACATATTTGTGAACTTGACTGTACCGTAGTTAACATACTACCCTGACTATATAGATAAGTGTAGGTTTATGTTATCATATATTTCTTGTAACATATGTGAGTTTGTATTGGAAAGAATAGGTATGCGGTATGCTAGAGGAGTTGTATGAAAGTACTAGGTATTTATTTCATTATTTACATGCATTTATTTCTGAGTTTATAAGTTTTTATATAATAGAGTCGGACCAAAAAAAGTCTGCAGCGGATTTGATAGCCCACGCAGTGCAAGTGTCATTTAAGTATACGTCATAATTTCATAGAAGTTTGATGTTTAAAATAACACTTGCACTGCGTGGTCTATCAAGTCCGCTGCAGACTATTCTTGGTCTGACTCTATTTATATTTATTTTCTGAGTTGAAATTATGTTGTTAATAAATATAATAATTACCCTAGTACCTATGTGTTATTGAACTTGCTCGATAATTTAATATGCGGCATAACAATAAATAATAGATACTTAATGCTAACAATAACAATATTGTTATGCCACATAATTATCGTCATGTAAATGTCTAAATAGTCGACGTCAAAAATATGTTTACACTTTTGCACCCTACTCCTTTGTAATAAGGCAAAAAATGTAAATATATCTTTGACCTCGACTGTACAATATACTTGGTCAAGAAGATCTTGTCAGTAGAAAAAGGCGGCAAATTTGAAAAATGTAGGCGCGAAGGGATATCGTCCCATAGAAAATTTGAATTTCGCGCCTTTTTTTACTGACAAGATTTGCTTGACCGTCTATACCTATTAAAGAAACGAATTTCGAATTCCCGCGCTTTTAAAAAAATGGGGGGTCACAGATGAACCAGGGCATGATATTGGTATGCAATTCTACTATCGAGCAAAATTTTAATTACTTATGTTGCCTATTGCCTATCTAAAGTATCTAAATAATAATACCCAGTTACCCACAATACACATAGGAATAGGCCTATTGCCTGATCGCTTACCATATTAATATGCGCGTCCTTCATAAAAAAAACAAGTCATAACATTCGAAAATTCAAATTCCGAACTCCAGCGTTCGAATTTCAAAAAAATGGAGGCTCCAATTAAGGGGGTCACAGATCAACCGGGGCATGATACTGGCATGCAAATCCGCTACCGAGCTACGCAACCCGTTAGCCAGGGCCGTTCAACCTTTGCCGCAATAAAAAATATTGTGAATAAAACGTAACAAGGATACGATGCATATTAATGTTTGCAGTGAAATGTTTAAGGATCGGTTGCACTTAAAGGTGCCGTGCGGTTTTAAACTACAATGTTAAGTTTACTGCTGGTGTATTCGTGCCATTAATTTGACTGCATAGCTGCAGGAAACGTCAAAAAGGTACCTATTATCGAAAAAAATATATTAAATTTGACACTTACGGCAGTCAACAGCAGCGCAATAGTACAGTCAACTGCAATAATATGTTGAACAACGAAGGCCGCAAAAATATCTGACTTAATATTATTTGTAGAGCCATAGAGCGTGTCACATATTGTTTCGACCTTCGAAGAGTAACATATTATTGCAGGTGATTGTACTACTGCGCTGTACAGTCACTTGCAATAATATGTTACACAACGAAGGCCGCAGAAATATCTGACACCATCTTATTTGTAGAGCCATAAGAGCGTGTCACATATTTTTGCGGCCTTCGTTGTGTAACATATTATTGCAGGTGACTGTACAATGCACCGCCAATTAAGTAAATTACTATCGTCTGCAATATATTAAATTTGTACTACTTACCGACTACCTAATAAAATAATGCATTATATATATCATTGGCAGATTGGCACAAACAAATTAAATCTCCTATTTTCCAGGAAACGCATTTTTGACAAGTAATTATCTTATTTAAATATTAAATTAGTTTTGGAAATAAATACATTCTGTTCAATTTATACAAGAACTGCTTGTGGTGCAGCACAATGTAGGATATTGACAAAGATAATTTAAAAAAACGTATCCCATAATATTCTTATCTGATTAAATTTTTATTTCTTCAGTAAACATTGGAAACCCCTGACCGATCGACTAAGCGCTTGTAAAAACGTAATTATACACACGAATGCGCATGATTCACGTAATTTTTTAATACTGTAACAACGACCAGATTTTCCATGCTAAAACCAACCTAGCTAACAAATATATACAATCGAAATCAAACCTTAAAACCAGCCAATACGTCTTAAATTTGATTGACAAGTTACGAGCACAACGAATTTTAAAATTGGAACTAGCATAATGCATAACGTGCTGTACTGTTAAATAGATAAAATACCTTGATGGGAGGACATAAGGTTGATTTTTAAATGTGTATAAATGGTCAAGTAATGGTGGAAGATGATGGCTAAGTTGTGATGTGCAGATGCCGTGGGAACGACCAGGTTTGGGAAATTCTAAATACAAACGAGACGAACGGACGCGATCGGTCCGAAGATATCGGTATGAGTTTGCTCTGCTTATAAAATATAGTTCAGGCTATGAAGAAATATAATAGGGTAAGGTTTTGTTGAAAAGGGCGCCGAACGATTGACGTGAAATGATAGTTGGTGATTTTTAACAAGTGCCTTTTGTTATTTGCATATTTTTGCTGTTCATGTTGGAATTTACACAACGGGTAACCAATATAGGGTCATTGCGCTAGTTTTCGTCCGGCTCTAGTTTTCGGCAACTTGACGAAATTTGTATATAAACCTTCATTGCTGTACAAATTTGGACTTATTATACTTAAAAATTATATTTTGCAAGTAGCAAATTATAAATGAAATGTATTATTTGCTAATCCTACAAGTGGACGGAAACTGACACTGGACGGTAAACTGACGCAATTACCCTACCTACGTATTTTAACCACGCTAACGTAACATTTGAGTGACATTGACATCGATTAAATAGGTAGAGGCATAAATACGTAGGCGGTTCCTAGGGACCCTACATAACGTAGTGTTTCTGGCTAAATATGTAAAAACGCAGGTAAATAAAAATGTTGCATGTATAAATTGATCGATTTGTTTTTCAAGTTAGTATAATAAGGGCCACTTGCACCATTCACTAACCAGAGGTTAACCGGTTAAACCTGGAGTTACCATGGTTACCAGTACAATTTGACACTGGGTTAACGATTTAACCGCTTAACCCCGGGTTAGTGGGATGGTGCAAGTGGGCCTTAGTGAATGTTAACATAACAACATGTTAGAATCTTGAATAAAGTTATAAATTTTAATAGTTTGCATATAAAAACAATAAATGGGTGGTTCATGTAAACTTTTATGAAGTAATATCTTAAGAATAATCCCGTGATCTCAATCACGAAGATCGTTAATCCTTTCGATAATCGATTTGCACGCACGCGACCCCACCACATGACTTATTCCGTTATCTTACCAAAAAACACGGAAATCTCGTCTTTCTTACTCACTGAATAAAGTAGCAGGTTTTTTTGGGCAGTAACTTGGTTTTCCAAGAACGCATGCGCGTTGGGACGCGACGACCACATCCTGCCTTTTGTCCGATTGAATCGAATCGAGTGTTCGATCGAGAATCGATACTTTTTGTACCACGACGTGTCTTTCGATGCGTGTTCTTTTTTCGATCTAGTTTTTGAAAGATTTATTTTTAATTTTATTTTTTAAACCTTTTTTTACGTGACTCTCATGGCAACTCGTTTCTGATGCGCAATCGGATGTAAATAAATAAAAAAACTGTTCAGTTTACAGTAGTTTTTCGGCAACATTCAATATGATTTTAATATGCCACAATAGTGATATTTTTAACACATATTATCTCCAGTTAGGTACTATTATACAGTTCCTATGATTTAAGGTTTGCGTTGTGGGTACTAGATAACGATATATGTATACCTACCTATAATAGATAGATGTATACAAATCCTTATACATAGGAAACATCCATAACTTATGAACACCTATCCCTGATAAATACAAATAAATGCCCTAACTAGGATTCGAATCCGGGACCTCCTGCTTCGTAGGCAGGATCACTGCCGACTAACTGCCCGATTCGAACTTTAAAATACGTCAAATATTACGTCTAGATACGATATGGATTAGATATGTCAGTGTCAAAAGTGACGATTCTTCAAACAAAAAAAAGGCACATTTGACACTTACATAACTAGTGGCTCTGTGAGCTGTAGACCTCGCGAGCAGAGCTTAAGAGCCAACAGGAGTGGTCATTTTTCCATACAAACGTAGTCCTCGTTTTCCTCCGTGGTTTTTGAAGCTAGAGCAATGATTTTTTCAACACAGATTAATATTGTCAATATCTGTGTCGGACCGTTTTGCTTTTTTTGATATTTTTGTTTTTTAAGGCGCTAGAGCCCTTCAAAAACGGCCAAAATGGCCTAATAGACTATGCCGCAATGAGAGGCGTGGTATTCAAAACTGATATCAATTAGCCAAAAAAGCAAAACGGTCCGACACAGATAATTTCATAATCATTTAGATTTCCAAATTTGGTTACGATTGGTTAAGTTTTGGGGGAGGAAAAAGAGGACTACGGAACCTCGATTTTTGTCATTTTTACGCAGGATTTTTCGCCTCAGCTGCAGTTGTCCCTATCGCACTAATTTTAGGGGCGGAGTCAAGTTTCTAAATACGTACACAGCCAGAAAAGTGATGGGCAATAGTCGACATTTAATGTCGATAATCTAGTGATGTAAGAAGTTATCGATAAACCGTCTTGTGTGAAAATATCTAGATCCTAAGATACAAGGGGTTTTGGGTTGAGAGTAGGGAACACATTTTTGTAGTTATGATATACAATCTATTATGAACTTTTTGATTCTAATATTTCAAATTAGAAATCAAAATCAAAAATATTTTATTGCATGGTTAAAATGGGTTAACAAAATTTTTAGGTACCTACAGGCACGCTTCGTAATTGTCGAGCAATTTAGGGTCCTAGCTGAATTGGTTGTTCCATACTTACTCGTGCTCTATGGAATGTCCAATTTAGCTAGAACCCTAAATGGCTCAACAATCACGGAGCGTGACAGTACAAATGATTCATGTTCTGTATATCCTGCCCTACAATGGCGTTAATATTTGGTTGTCATGTCTATACTTCGTTTTTAAGCATTATTGAAAAAAAAATAGTAAATACTAATATTAACCACTAAGTACATAACTATTACAAAAAAAGCTAAATAATTATACGATTGCATGCTTAAAAAAGACACGTCACCTTCACTCTAATGCTAAACAAACGAAGAATAAGAACTAACAGCGATAAGACCGCCTGTTGCTACCTTTATCTACATTGTAAATCGGTTTTAGGGTTCCGTACCCAAAGGGTAAAACACGGGACCCTATTACTAAGATTCCGCTGTCCGTCCGTCCGTCTGTCACCAGGCTGTATCTCACGAACCGTGATAGCTAGACAGTTGAAATTTTCATAGATGATTTATTTCTGTTGCCGCTATAACAACAAATACTAAAAACAGGATAAAATAAAAATTTTAGTGGGGCCTCCCATACAACAAACGTGATTTTTGACCGAAGTTAAGCAACGTCGGGCGGGGTCAGTACTTGGATAGGTGACCGTTTTTATAAATAATGATACGGAACCCTTCGTGTGCGAGTCCGACTTGCACTTCGCCGGTTTTTTTGAAATTTGTTTTTATGTTTGTGGTGTAATAAAGAATATTTTAGAGTCAGACCAAGAAAAGTCTACAGCAATTTTGATAGCACACGCAGTGCAAGTGTTATTTATATGTCATAATTTCATAGAAGCGACGTTTGAAATAATACTTGCACTGCGTGTTCTATCAAAATCGCTATAGATTTTTCTTGGCCTAACTCTACTTTAAATTACAAAGTAAGGCCTAAATTATAAAATAAGGCCCATCAATGTTTTTTTTTGTGTTTATTAAACTTGATATTTTGTCTATAGTATTAGCGGACATGGCCTCAAAATTTAAACCCGCTTAAGAATCGGGCCTTATTTCGTGCATTATATACAATACTACCCATTTTTGTGTAGTCATTATTTATACTATAGAAGCATTGTTTGAGTAGCCAATTATTTAAACAGTATTTTTTTAAAGGGCAACGATGGCAATATTTTAAGGTCTGGATAATAAGATACAGATCTTAATAAGGATATCAATGTAAGTGAATGTTACCATGACTACCAAACAAACAAATGTGATAGAATTTGCCAGCTGGCATTGTAACATTCAGACAGTTACCTATGTACCTAATCTGAAATATGAATAAATTAGTAATATTTTAAACAGGAAAGTAAACCGAATTTTGGCCTTTTGCTGGACACAATCACAATAGTAATTTGTTTTACAAGAGGGCAAAGTTTATCGCCACCGGTTGATGCATTTGCAGCACCAATGGTAGAAAATGCAAGCTCATCATCAACTGCATAATCGACGTTTGATATGACTATTGAATCCGAGCTTTCTGATCATGAATCATGATAAAACAAAATTTTAGAAGGTCGCAGAATAGTGGATTTAAAATATTTATTTTCTGTGATCTCAAATATCAGGCACGATCATACAAATTGTACATTTGCTGATCTTGCCTTTGTCATTGAAAGACGTAAGGGTTTACACAGAGAATATATATTTAAGTGTAATATGTGCAAAAAAAAGGAAACGATACACTCTGAAGACCCAAAAAGAAAATGTTAGTAAATACTGCTCCTCCCCATGGTTACTTGGTTCCTTATTCAACCTCTTCTTCTTCTTCCTTGCGTTATCCCGGCATTTTGCCACGGCTCATGAGAGCCTGGGGTCCGCTTGACAACTAACCCCATGATTTGACGTAGGCACTAGTTTTTACGAAAGCGACTGCCATCTGACCTTCCAACCCAGAGGGGAAACTAGGCTTTATTGGGATTAGTCCGGTTTCCTCACGATGTTTTCCTTCACCGAAAAGCGACTGGCAAATATGAAATAATATTTCGTACATAAGTTCCGAAAAACTCATTGGTACGAACCGGGGTTTGAACCCGCGACCTCCGGATTGAAAGTCGCACGCTCTTACCGCTAGGCCACCAGCGCTCCAGCAGCGTTCCTTATTCAACCTACCTGAAATTAAACGAGTAGGTTAGTAAATTATATCATTTTACATTATAAAGTTAAATGTTTAGGTATCTCAATCACTTACTCACTGGTGGACATGGACGCAAAATTTTTGCCCATCTACTTATACTATCTTATAAAAAATGAAATTTTGAAAGTTAGCACGCTTAAAGTTCGTTTTTTTTGCATTAAGGTAACAGATTTTGACATGTCTTATTAAAAATTACCATTGAAAAATAAGTCATAGCAAATATGTTAGAATTATAAATCATATTAATCATATTAATGAGCAAGAGCACCCTAAACCGGCGAGCGTGTATGAGGAATGTTATGAATGTGAAGGAAGCGAAAGTGGTATGTCAGGATCGTAGCAAGTGGAAATCCGTGGTCTCTGCCTACCCCTCCGGGAAATAGGCGTGATTGTATGTATGTATGTATGTATGTATTAATCATATACTTTTTTATATTCTTTTGCTTTCATAAGTAATATAAACTAATTTTTGAAAGCGTTTTTCAATAATTATTAATAAAAAGACACGTCATGATTGTTTACCTTCTTTCTAATGCTAAAAAATAACGAACTATAATAACCGGGCCTTATTTGGTACAGAACCTTGATTTGATAGGTACATCGGATATTCTGGGCCCCTGAGTTTGTTACGTAAAGGACAAAATGGTGACATGTGGTTAGAGCTGATACTGTTAAACTAGTGGTTCTGTGCGCTAAGTATAAAAAATAAGCTTCAGCGAACTCATTAAGCCTAGAAAAAACCCTACACCCTACTGCCACTTAAGTCAGTCTTGAGTCTTTGAATCAATTTCCGTAGTAGTACTACTACTACTAAGGTACTAGGAGGTAATAAGGCCTATAGTAGGTATAATAAGGCCTACCTGAAAAATAATGTTCTTACAACAGTGTAACCGTGTTAGTTATTTGAGTAACATATATGTAAAGTGATACAATTAAAAGCTAACAGCAAACCAGTACATAAATTATATCTTATGTACTTCTTATGAATTACACTCTTATAAAGGTTTCGGCTGATTACGCTTAATTACTTGAATAAAGGTAGATGAATTGCGTGCGGTCCAATAGGTAACCACAACTCACGGAGTCCAAAACAATAAGCTGATCAGCAAAGTCAAGTAAACAAAGCCAAGTCACAGTAGTAGAAAGATTATCGAGTTCCGTAAACGTAAGCCGGGTCAAAAAATTAAATCGCAACACAGTAAGTAATAAGTGAACGCCTCGTGTCAGTAACGCACGAAAAATAACATTGCAAATTGTCGGCAATGAGGCGCGCGCGGGTGCAAGCGTACGCATCTGTGTGCGTGCATTACACACACAAATACAGTCTCTCACGCCCCGTCAGAGCGACGGGTATATTCAGCTTGAAATCTCAAAATTGACTTTTAGCTCAGCTCCCGTTTCGTCTTAAAACTGAATAAATGTATGGTTCCGTTGTTTAGAAGAATTTAGAGAATCTAATTTGACCATAAAAACTTAACTATCAATTGCTTACAAAATTCGGGAATTTGTTTAGATATGCGACCTGTAGAGTAGAACATATGGACATACGAAACAATTTTTGGCTAACAGGCCAATTCAAACTTACACTGATATCAGAAAGACATCTGTCATTTAGTTGTAGTGCTTTTCACTCGTTCTTGTCCGTATATGTATTGGCGCAAGCGAGACGCACGATGACTACTAAATAACATGATAAAAATATCATCCCGATGTCAGTGTACGGTCGATGCCCCTTAAGTATCCACGTCGCCATACTAATTGTATAGAAAAGTGGATAGAGTTAGACCAAGAAAAGTCTGCAGAGATTTTGACAGCACACGCAGTGCCAGTGTTATTTGTGCCAGTGTCAAAATCTCTGCAGACTTTTCTCGGTCGAGTGTGGCCCATAATTTCCGAAAATCATTTTTTCTTCGAGCAATTACTCCGTTCTCATATTTTGCGTTGCCCATAATTTCCCGAAATCATTAATTCTCGGTAGCAATTTTATTACTCCGTTCCCATATATTCCCAATGGTTTTCTTCCGCAATCGCCTATTTTTAATATTTTTAAATTAATCTTTTCCGTATAGTTTTCGTTCTTTTTAATATCAAGGATAATATTTTCTTGTTACTGTATGTTAATAGTGTAGTAATTATATTTGTTTCTTGTAGGTATTTCACATACAACAAATATCAAAAACACTAAAATTAAAACATAATCTAAAAAACTACAAGTAAAAAACCAAACGCTGTCAGCCAATAACTCTAACCTACCTATATCTGGGAGCAGATTCGTTTTTAGGGTCATCAAAAAAAAATAAACCTAACCTCTATCTCTGGGAGCTTTTTCGTTTTTAGGGTCATCAAAAAAAATAACCCTAACCTACCTATCTCTGGGAGCAGTTTCGTTTTTAGGGTCATCAAAAAAAATAACCCTAACCTACCTATTTGAAAAAAACCTGGTTATTTGTTTTTTTATAAAATAAAATAAAAATATTAAAAAAAAGAGAAAATATGGAGATAGAGAATATTTAGTTAGTGAAAAAAAAAAGCCTACTGGTTATTTTAACTACTGGGATCAAAAAGAAAAGGGAATAAATTGAGAAAGGGAAAATTTAGTTTATGAAAAAATGTCCACGAAAAATTAAATAAAGCGAAGAAATTCCACTGGGAAAAAATGAGAACGGAGTAATTGCCTCGAAGAAAAAATTATTTGCGGAAATTATGGGCCATTTTAGCGAGGCGATCCAAATTAAAAGGCTCTAGGATAATGTTAGTTAGACTTTGAGCCCGGGAAAGCGCAACGTACGAGCAACCTACAGCTAGTTCCCTGATCCCAAGGTCGACCACTACCCTAGGCAATGTTAACCCCTGCGATTTATGGATGGTGACCGCCCATGCTAAGGGGCTGTCCATAAATTACGTCATCTATTTTTGACGATTTTTGCCCCCCCCCCCTAAAATCATCCAAAAATCATGCTTCATGTGACCCTGTTTCCTCCTACGTCATGCTACCATCATCCGATGTCCAGACCCCCGCCCCCTAATTTGAAATGACGTAATTTATGAATAGCCCCTAACGTAAGTGGAAATTGACTCCTGGAACAGCCATGCCCTTGAACTTAAACCGCTAAAAAAATGTTCAGACAAAAACTCAAACGAATACGCTTACCTCGCGCTTCGCGCTCGCTTGATCAATCAGCAATACGATGTTTAAGTGCAAAAAATAAATAAAAAAAGTTGCATTTACTGGGGATCGAACCGAGTACCTATCCCATATCCTTGCTTGTAAGCGTCTTTCCAACTGCGCTATGATAGCATTTAGATGACCTGACGAAATTTGATTACTTATTCTCGAGTAAGAATTTAAATATCTAATCTAAAGAGAATAAAGTGTATAGGGGACGTGCATGAACTATAGGGGGCAGCACAGGAGCCGTCAGATCTTTGGCGCGAAGCGTAGATGTGTAGTTTATGATTCCGATGTAGCCCACGAGATGGCAGAACCTACTATGCACAAGGAAACGTACTTACGAGAACGGTAGATGGTAGCACTTGCTTTGGCAATGTACATGTGCACATATGTTTCCGATTCAGGCCACAAGATGGCAGGCCCTCCAACGCGCACGGTCCCTATAGTGGGCGTGCGTGAACTATAGAGGGTAGCATAGGAGCCGTCAGATTTTTGGCGTGAGGCGTAAATGTGACGTTTATGCTTCCGATGTAGCCCACAAGATGACAGAACCTACTATGCATAAGGAAACGTACCTAATACAAGAACGGTAGATGGTAGAACTTGTTTTGGCAATGTACATGTTTCCGATTCAGGCCACAAGATGGCAGACCCTCCAACGCGCACGGTCCCTATATGTAGTAGAGGGTTATTGTCATACTAAATTTTGTAGTCACAGTAAATTTACTGCCATCTTTCGATACAGGATTAAAATGAAAATGAAAAAAAAAATACCAAAAAAATGTATATATGTATGGATAAATGATTTTTTTTATTTTTAGAACGCCATATGATTTTGACCCATGTTCTTTTACTGATATGAGTAAAAATTGTTAAATATAAAATGGTGTCGCCATCTAGACGAGCATAGGCCAAAGGTATGGCGCCGTATATTTAAGAATCAAATTTTCTTTAAAGCGCAAAAAGCCATCATCTCTTGCAAAAAATAAACGAATACGCTTAGCCCGCGCTTGATTTAAATACGATTTTTTTCATTTTTTCAAAATAAAAAACAACAATTGATACGAAATTTAAGTATAAAAAAATACAAAAAGTTATGTAGCAGCAAACAATTACTGGGGATGGAACCAGGGACCTCCCTATGCAAACAAAAAAGCGAATGTTTGCAAAATGCGCCATGATAATTCTTACTAAAGCTGACGAAATTTAGCTACTCATTCTCAAGTAAAAACTAAATATCAAAATACCGCCGAAACCAGCGATACAATTTTTTTGAATTTTTGGCCATTTAATCTATAGACATATATCAAAAAGAAAAAACTCTTATCATATCGATACGACTATTTGTTTAGGCGACAGGTATCACGACTACGCCGTTTTTAAAAATTTCCAAAAACCGGATTGACAAAAATTTTTTATTTAGTCATAGAATCTGGTCAAAAAATTTCATGAGAATCGGTTAAGAATTGCGACCTGTAGAGGAGAACATCCGGAAATACAAAACTAAATATCTAAATACCGCCTAAACCAGCGATAATTTTTTTGCTGCATTTTTTGCTATTAACTCTGTAAACATATCTCAAAAAGAAAAAAATCGTATGATATCGATACGACTATTTGTTTAGGCGCCAGGTATCACGACTCCGCCATTTTTAAAAATTTCCAAAAACTGGATTGACAAAAAAATTTTATTTAGCCATAAAATTCGGTCACAAAATTTCACGAGAATCGGTTAAGAATTGCGACCTGTAGAGGAGAACATCCGGACATACGAAAGCAAAATGCCCGAGTCAAAACGTAGACCTTCGCTTCGCTTCGGTCAATTATCAAATCATATCATATCTAGACGTAATATTTGACGTAATCTTAAAGTTCAAATCGGGCCTTAGTTTAGGAGCTAGGAATGTTGACGGTCTGTTATCGAAACGGGGTCCGGTGCCCGCCAAAAACATTTTTTTTTCGCTACCCATGTAATGTTGTCTACCGCATACCGACAACTAAATATCCGACAAAAAACCATAGCCTCGATCTCATAGGGTTTTTCCGATCAAAACAATACCTAAAGATCATTGACATGGAATCATGTCAAAAATTCCAATCATCCATATCACCGTCATACTCATCTAAACCTTAATTAAACTTAGATATACAACATAACCATACCCAATTATCGTCGCTATCTTTAAAACACATCTAATATTAAACGATAGTTCAATAACAATAACATTGTAAGCTATTATCGACTTTATTACGTAGATAATAAGATTAAGGATTTATTATATAGTTAAATTTACAGTCAGTATCATGTACGTAACAAAAGTATATGCAACCATCGATTACTTTTCTAAATATAGATACAATGAAATTTTAACCACCGTTTATACTCTGCGTAGTGACTTTACAGGTCATACTTACTGAACAACTTTTATTATGGGACCAATGCCGAAATCGAAAAAAAAAATGTTGTCTGTAAAGTCGGTTTACGGACGATAATTTTGCGTGGTAACATTACCATTTACATTACGTAACGTTACCATGGACAGAGATGTGACTTATTTGAAATACTTGTATTTAAAATGCAAATACAAAATGCAAAATACCTATTTTGTATTTTGTATTTAAATACCTTTTGAAGAAAACTATTTTGTATTTTATTTGAAATAGTTTTTGGGACCTATTTTCTATTTTCAAAATACAAAATACTTTATAGTAGCTAATGTAGGTAGGAGTTACATCTCTTCTGATGTAACTCCTACCTACATTATTCTGATACAGTACTGGCAACTCTCTCATTCTTTTAACATGGAACTGTTGAATCTGTTTAGTAACGTCGCACATGACCACAAGCGTAGCGAGTGGTTAAAAAAGTGGAATCTTGAGTGTTGCGAGGGTTTCAAGGTACGAGAGGAGAGGAGAACAAACTTTTCTGGCCTGGTGAAACACAAACGAGACGTTTTCATCACACCAACGAGAGGCATTATACTAGCTGTAAAACATTACAAATCTAAATTAATGCTTTAAAAATTGGCCGTTAAAAAACATCATCCATCCATCCTACCGGTTAATATGAGCAAACAATTAGAAATTTGCACTTTAGATAGAAGACTGATTGACACACTGTTTTCAAAGAATGAAGAGAGTCTTTTCAACTCGGAAATTCCGAGTAAACTTTTTAATTCAGACTAGGTATTCACTGTTCAGAGTACCTTTTATCGCAAAGTATTTGTATTTTGAAAATACCTATTTTGTATTTTATATTTGAAATACAAATTCAAAAACTATTTTGTATTTTGCATTTGAAATAGTATATTAAGGAAGTATTTGTATTTTGTATTTAAATACTTTTTATAAAGTATTTTTCACATCTCTGACCATGGAGATCTGTCCACAACGTGACACTTTTTCGTGATGCTACCGGTGTTGATCGATTTATAAGACGTCATCACGTCAAAAAAAAATTGCTGTCCCATAGAAATAAGCGGCATCATATCAGCCGGAATGTATAAAACAGCCAAATCACATCTTATAAAACAAAGTCTCCCGCCACGTCTGTCTGTATGTTCGTGATTACCTCCAAAACTACTGAACGGATTTTCATGCGGTTTTCACCTATCAATAGAGTGATTCTTAAGGAAGATTTAAGTATATAATTTGTTAAGAGTAACTCGTGCGAAGCCGGGGCGCGTCGCTAGTTTTTTTAAATAATGTTTTAGTGAAGCTTGTTTAGATAATCAAATAGAACAATGCTTTGATAATGATATTTTGATTTGTTGACGGCTCTATAAATGCTCCAAACGGTTGTGATAGCGATCCTTTGATGGTACTAAATAGATAATTACAAACTATCAGGTTTGAATCGTATTATAATTGTAACAAACTGTACATAATAATAAGAGACGTAATTCTTTGATAAGTGATATTATATTGCTAATTCGGTGAGATGTATGTACACAATATCACTTTTTTTTCTGAGGCGTATACTTACTGTAGGTAGGTATATCGACGAGAAAAACATATTACTTATAGTACTGATGCATACTATAGTTCGGTAACTATAGTCCAAACTCAACTATGGTCCAAATGTAACTCGAATATCATCGATTAGGTGTAGGTAGCACGTATGGAGGTCCAAGGGGGAGGCCTATGTTCAGCAGTGGACGTCTTATGGCTGAGATGATGATGAGGTGTAGGTAGGTAATTATTACAAACCAGGAATATTGTTGCAGTATTACATAAGAGTTGTGTGGTTTTACGGCAGTTACTAGTTATAAAGTAAAAATACATTATAATGATTAACAGATAATAATTATGATGGGGGGCGATTTTTGAATTTCGATCGCTCGATTTCGTCACTCGAAAATCGGTGGAAAACGGCGAAATGCTAATTTGAGATTTGAAAATACGAGCGATATCAATTTGGAATCGAATGGTTTTGACCACTCGTTATCAATTCTATTAGTAGAATTTAAATGCCTAGTAGTGGAGATATTAATGAACGAAAAACACGAAATCGAGCGGTCGAAATTAAAAAATTCTAAGTTTCAAAAATATCAGATTGTTGCGCGACAATAAACATTTAGTTGGACATCATTGGATATTGTAGGTCATTCTTTATTTTATTGGGCTCTCTATTAGCTGTATCACTTTAATTTCAGTGTCTTTTATATTTTATTGTGATGTGTGTTGTAAGTATATTTTAAATACTAACAAACATACTAACAAACAGCTGGCATATATAACTATATACACTGAAATTAAGTGAAGAACCGTGAAGTTTCACGGTAGCTTATTTCGTGCATCGTGGCGCCATCTTTTGGCGAGTAGCAGAACTAAATCACTAACTCTTGCTTTCAGCCCACGTCTTAACGTTGGGAATATTCATATTATTCAATTAGTTTGTAGGTACTCAATTATAATATAAATATTGCCTCCAAATTTTATTATAAATTGGACTAAAATTCATTATTACTGTAAGTACTTACCTACAGATGTTTGTTCTTACATCCCGGGTAAGTACATATACGGTTTTCGATGACATTTGACAAATGGATAGTTTAAAACCTAGAAATGAATAAAGAATACTTTTTATTCTGAATATCTTCCATAATGCATGCATAAAAGTTAGCACCCTACCTACTATAGGTAAGATAAAACGATCATGAAATTATCATTAGAAATGTAGGTAACTAAAAGGGTCTCCAATCGGAATCCAACGGAGTCGTGATTTCGTATTTATACCAATCAATTCGTATCGATAGTATCTAACAAAAACCACCGAACAAGTGCGAGACGGACTCACCCACCGAGGGTTCCGTACTTTTTATTATTTGTTGTTATAGTCTGTTCGAGAAACTGAAAACGGTGAAAAATAGAGATACTACTCCTAAAAATACGTGTGATACCTCATTAGATTCGTCATGATGCCTAGAAAAATGTATTCGAAGCGTGTATTAGCACACAAAAAATATCAAAAGTTATAAGCAAAAAAAGGGGGAAAAAAGTAGATAGCCATAGACATAGACATAGACATTTATTCATAATATTTTAAATATTACATGTCAGGCAGTTTTTATATAACATTAAAATTCATTAAAATATTATTGACATGTTTTAAATACTCCATATTTTTTTTTAATTTTTCAATGAATATTTAATACCTTTAAAAATATATTTCATGTTACGTAATCTTTTCACGCCGCGCGCGTTTCCCGAAAATGAGGCGCAGAGGGTGTGTTCAGCGTTGAATAAAAAGTATAAATAATGAAGATACAGTTCTGCAAGTATGTAATGTTTTATTGGAAATATCCTCCTCTTTAATAATATTAATTTTCGTTCCTTAAATATGAATAATAAAGATCTAGACAAAATATAAATCGAAATAATCGAAATCCAAATACGTTTATGAAATACCACAAAGTAAATAGCTACAACTCTTAATAAGGACCTAAATACGGTAAACGTTATAACAAGCCACGTACAAAATACCTTCATTGACATATTAAGTACGCGTAATACGCGTAAATACGCGTAAATGTACGACATTACTTATATAGACGGAGTCACGCGTACATTGTTAATTTGCTTTTAATATTATAGCTTTGAGAAAGCTCAATATGAAAGATACTCAACTGTACAGGCTGATTATAATCTTATTGAAATTAAAATATTATACAGACTTGGGAAATATATATTTTCGGATAACTTTAATGCAACTGAATTGTGTAGTTTGACTAGCAGTGTCTATATTTATGGAACCTATTTTTAATAATTTATTAGTATTTCATTCATCATCATCCTCGCGTTATCCCGGCATTTTGCCACGGCTCGTGGGAGCCTGGGGTCCGCTTGACAACTAATCCCATGATTTGACGTAGGCACTAGTTTTTACGAAAGCGACTGCCATCTGACCATCCAACCCAGAGGGGAAACTAGGCCTTATTGGGATTAGTCCGGTTTCCTCACGATGTTTTCCTTCACCGAAAAGCGACTGGCAAATATCAAATGACATTTCGTACATAAGTTCCGAAAAACTCATTGGTACGAGCCGGGGTTCGAACCCGCGACCTCCGGATTGAAAGTCGCACGCTCTTACCGCTAGGCCACCAGCGCTTATTAGTATTTCATTATCAGAATTTAAATTTAAAAAGTATTGAAGCTTAGTAGAGTGGAGGCAGATCTCCGTGAGCTCGGCGTCGGCGAAATCTGGCGGGAAACTGCTCTGGACCGAGCAAAGTGGCGTGCTCTTGTGTTGGAGGCCAAGACTCATTTTGGGTCATCGCACCAACCAAGTAAGTAGTATTCAAGCTTAGTCGCATAAAAATAACATTAATAAAAAAACACTTCCGAAAGGAAGGCATTTTGGTAAATAAATTATCACATAATAGCGTCACATGTCACGTCATGCGTAATAACTTATTAACCGAAAAGTGAATAAAAACTAAATTCAACATAAATTACATAAACATACGACAGTAATAAAACCTCGCGATTAGCTCATAATTTCCGATAAAACTCGAAACACATCGAATCTCCAATGAATAAAATAAGCAAGACGTATGCGCGAGGCGCCGCCGCCGTCGCCGCAGCGAGGAATGAATTTAGAACACCCCGTAGATTCGGTGTTTTCTTAGCATTAACGTGTAGCGGTTTGGATTCTGCGATGTGTGCTAGGGTTGGCGCACTGCATAAAAATAAAAAACAATTTTTTTTTTGTTTTATTATAGTCGCTAGTTTTATAGCTGGCCCATACGGCTAACTCTTTGTCTATTGTAAGTAAAAACGCACCTGAAAAAAAGGCTCGTCAAGTATGCAGAAAGTGATACGTTTCTGCACTAGAGCATTTTACTTTCCAAGTCCGATTTTTTCAATATTTTTTACGATAAGAAATTGTAATTTGGTTTTAAATGGATTTGTTTATATCATTTTCATTCTGATTTCTAACTCCCCATTCCATAAAATAACGATACTTTCATCTAAATTGTTAATTAAAAGTACCCTCAAGAAAGAACATAAAAATCTATACCTACTTAGTCATGTTTTAAAAAAAACACATGTATTTTTTTTTCTTCTTATTCGAAATGAAAAGAGTGTTTAACTATGAAAGGGCAGGCAGAAATGAGTGCCTCTCATCCCTTGGTTAACAATCTACTATTACTACCTTGAACAGTAAATATAAAAGCCTCAGATCACATTGTAATGTTGGCCGAGGCGAGCCGAACATTTCTTACTTTGCTACCCTAGGTGTGTACTTACCCCCCTTATTCATAAAACTGGACCTGATTTAGTTAAATGTTGTATCCCTTTCTTACAAATACATAAGTCAAAATGACAGACAAACGATTATTAGCTAATTGAGGTTTGTAGCGCGTTTATAAATGAATAAGGGGGTTATTAGCACATTACATTATATGATTTATTAATTTCTCATTTAAGTGAAGTTTTGTTATATGTGACGTCCCACGGTCAAAGGTACCTCATGGCGGGTATGGAGTTATGCATACTCCAGTAATCTACAATAAATAAGCTATCGATAACACAAAAGATCAACCTTCTAGGTTGCGTAGTTACAGAGATATGATTTTTTGAAAATAATGTTGTGAAATGAGCAACTTTACGATAGAGAAGTTTTAAGTTTAGCCGCCTAAAAAACTATGTTCCTGAAGTAAGTTACATAGTTGACTACAAATAATAATACCTTATATATCTGAGATTAAAAAAATATTGCGACTTGTTCTGTAATGCAAATAGAAACTTTTGATATCGACTGATTTATGTGTATACTAACCAATCTCTTGAAAATAAAGTTTTATTTCATTTTCACGATTGATTGCAATGAGCTCTCAAGATTTAAATTTTATCTATTAGAAAACGACACTGACAGACAGTTTAAGCAAAAAACAATATCGATTTAGAGGTGAAAATGTATTTTCTGACTTTTTCATATAAAATCACTAAATTGAATATTTTTACTTTTAATGTGACACACAATCAATTTTTCTGAGCACATATGAAAGAAATTCTGTCATTCAAATGAAATAAATCCTAAAACCCCAACTAAATACTATATTTAACCCCTTATGCCACTTTAAACTTAGGTACATAACAATAACAGTATTGGCTCCATACATTTACGAAAAGGTACCTTATGGAAATAAATCTAATAATACATCACTACAAAATATCAATCATATTACAGTTTATCTTTTATGAATAGAAAATATTAATTTACATTAAACTGCCCCAAATTTAATTAGTTCTTCGTCATAATAATCTTAAAAAAGACCAATAATTTGTATGTAATGAAAAGGTACCTTGTGATTAAGTTACATGATGAGGCATGATGATGATGATGATGGAACAGAACAGGATAAACTAATAATATTTTGGTAATGGTATAAATCGTCTATTTCTTATCAATAATATATTTCGGTTGCTATTGAAGATAAGCGGCATTGAGGTTCAATGACCTCAGATATTCCATAAGGTAATGCGTCGGGTATTGGCAATTTTCAGCAAACCAATGGCTGGTTTACTGCATGCGACCAAACCAAATGAAGATTATTCTAGTTAAGAAAGACTTGACGAGAGTAACTTTGGTATAATAGCAGGCTACTTGGATTTGTGATGTCGGTCGATGTACGGTTATAATATTTGCGAGGCGCCCCAACCAGAACTGAAATTATCAAATTAGTATTGCAGAATGCTAATACAGTTCTCTACCAAACTTCTTTTCCCGTATTGACTAGTTTTTTTGGGAATTTTCAATCTTTTTTCCATAAGGTACCTTTTCTACTAAACTCTGAGACGACATTACTAGGCTTATAACTAACTTATAACAAAAATAAAAACAGGTAAACAAACGTTACGCATTAAGGTTTCAGATCACACAATAAAAAAAAATTGAGCATTTTTTCACCTCTTTACAAAACATTTCATATCTCCGAAACTAGAAACCCTCATAAGGTACCTTTTCCCGTGGAACGTCACATATCTTCTTGAGAAATAAAGATTCTTACACCTGACATTACGATAAAAGTGCGAAAAGTAGTGAATTCGCAACGAGTGGCGGTAAATTGAAACACGACCGAAGGGAGTGTTTTAAATCGAGTTGCGAATCATGCGTTTTTGCACGTGTATTGTACAACGTTTTACAGTACATATGGCCCTTTATTTTTTTTACATCTATACATCTATCTATACATATAATAAAGCTGAAGACGGTCGAAAGTCTGTACATGGAAGATATTTGAAAAAAAGTTGGCTGGGGATACTTAGAATCGATAACAGAACACGTTCCAAAAGTTTTTAGAATTTTTGTCTGTTTGTCTGTTTATCTGTTTATCTGTTTGTCTGTTTATTTGAACGCGCATCACGTGAAAACGGCTGAACGGATTTTGATGAAAACTTTACTAATCTGTCGAGAAAATCCCCGGCCAGGTTATAGGCTATAAAAATTCAACCCCTAAAAGGGGGGGTAGCCACAACACTCGATTGACTTAAGTTTGCCCCTGAATCGTATGGCGCTACTTAGGAAGGAGAGGCAAACTTTTTTCAAATATGTGCTAACACTATAGAGTACCCTGGTAAACTAACAGATGGCGCTGAATTTAATACGATGTAAGTCACCGAGGAAGGATTTTGCCAAATTAACTCTAAGTTTAGAAGACCCCTTTTCTAAAATTTCAATCAATCGTACGGATATCAACAAATTTAATTGAATAATTGTGTTGATTTAATAATACAACAAAATTAAACGACAGTAAATTAATTGCCCCTCATTGCACAAATGCACGGTACCATCTTTTGGGGAGCTGATTAAACATTAAGTAACCAAGAAAAGTAAAAATGGGTTTACACAGTTACGAAGTGGTAAAATAAACACACATATCAACACGCGTAATATTGCATAAAATTAGTATTTTCTCCGTGGTGAATTATACCTAATCGTAATTATATCGCATCCATATCAAATACGTATCGCCTCCTTAAGCACTTAATAATGGCCACGAAGGTGGGTACTTTGAAAAAAAAACATTGACCTCTGTCATTTGCAGTGCCGGATTAACCCTTTTAAGCAAAATAAGCACTTGCTTAGGGCACCATGTCTAGGGGGCACCAAAAATTATCGAAAAATTTTCGCGCTCGCTTCGCTCGCGTTTTCAATAACATTCTAAAATGTTTATGATAAAGGTGACATTCGGGTGGCGCCTGCAGCAGCATTAGGTACTCTGTTGCAACGTTACTGCTGCAGCACTGTCAATTTTCGTGATAAAATGATGTGACTGATTTCTACACTAAAAGTAAAAATGTACAACTGTCTATCAAATTGCGTTTTTTTATATCGAAAAATTGTCGCGCTAGCTTCGCTCGCGTTTACAATAACTTTCTAAGATATGATAAAGGTGACATTCGGGTGGCGCTGGCAGCAGCATTAGGTACCTACTCTGTTGCAACGTTACTGCTGCGGCACTGTCAATTTTCGTGATAAAATGATGTGACTGATTTCCATACTAAAAGTAAAAATGTACAACTGTCTATCAAAATGCGTTTTTTATGTCGAAAAATTTTCGCGCTCGCTTCGCTCGCGTTTTCAATAACTTTCTAACATATGATAAAGGTGACATTCAATTTTCGTGATATAATGATGTGACTGATTTCCATACTAAAGTAAAAATGTACAACTGTCTATCGAATTGCGTTTTTTTATATCGAAAAATTGTCGCGCTCGCTTAGCTCGCGTTTTCAATAATTTTCTAAGATATGATAAAGGTGACATTCGGGTGGCGACTGCAGCAGCATTAGGTACTCTGTTGCAACGTTACTGCTGCAGCACTGTAAATTTTCGTAATAAACTAATTTCCATTCTCAGCTGTAATGCGACAATGAACGTCACTCAACTTACCAAAAAAATTCAATGTAATCTCGATGACCCTAGGGAGAGTGGGCACCATGGTCTAGAAATGCTTAGGGCATCAAAATATCTTAATCCGGCACTGGTCGTTTGCGGAGTCAAACGATTTGGGACTCGCATTTAATATGCATTACCATGCCTTCCAGAAAAAAATCCAATCATTCGTGAAAGACTCGCAACGCATTGAGGTTACAAGGGGCACGTGGTCTTCCTCAGGAGTGTGAAGAAGACCACGGTAGGTGGCGCTCTAGCCAGGCAGGCCGCTTCGCTTTCGCTCGCGCGCGTGTACCTTACTGTATCGTCCGATATACATCTACTACTCTGTCGTTTAAATCACGTGTAAAATTTGAATAAGGGCGAACAAAACTATTGATTTTGGAGTGTAGTTTTATTTAGTGGTACCTAATTGTAAAATATTTTATCTGGACTGCAGTCCTCTAGCATATCCATCTGTCAACTTTACTTCAAGTTCCGCCTCCAGGGGAGAGGGAGAGAAATTAGGATTAAAAATTAGCCGCTTACTGACACAGACCAAATTCCACGCGGGCGGAGCCGCGGGCACAGCTAGTTGTAAATATATTATTACTCAGTTGCCAGCCCTACGCGCCCCGCAGCACAGTATGTCATAATTTTTGGCGAACGATGAACAAAAGGCGGCTTAATGAACGTATCGCCTGAAAGCGTTATTAAGCATTGTTGGAAGGGCTCCTTTTATTTAACCACACATTTTGGGAATTATGTGACGAAAAACTTGCGGAATTGGAGGGTAATGAACTTGGGCTGCACTGATATGAAAATATAATCTTTATAATGTCTTTCAGCCCGATTCGAATTTTAAGATACGTCAGTCAATAGATCTAGAAACGATATGGATTAGATAAGTCAGTGCCAAATGTGACGTTTCTTCAAACAAAAACGTCACTTTTGACACTGACACATCCGATCCATACCGTTCCTGCATCTTTTAATAAATTGACGTATCTAAGTTCGAATCGGGCAGTTTTACTCTATGAGCTGGTTGCGATGCCCAATGTAATTGGCGAGATCAAAGCTATACGACTCCGCTGACTTGGTCACCTGGAGAGGATGAGGGAGGATCGTGCTGTGAGAAGAGCGAATGTGGGGCACCCGGGCGGAAAACGTCCGTTTGGGCGTCCCAGATACCGCTGGAGTCACGAAGCCCAAAAAGACCTGTCCGCTCTTGGAATACCCAACTGGCGTGAAGTGGCGCAGAATAGGGCAGAGTGGTGCGATTCGCGAGCAAGGCAAGCGAATTAGAAAAAAATCTTTGAATACAGGTTTGTTTCTTTTCAAAAATAATAGAATGTCCCCTGCTTAATACCAGACCAGGAATGTCTTCAATAATAAAGATATGATAATAAAAACGTTCAGAAACCGTTCGGGACAATCTTCATCACACGTTGCTCTGAATACATGAATGAGAATCAATTTGATTAGACTTGCTTTGCTGACCTTACTCCGTAATGTGTGCGGTTCTTATCTACTGCCTTCGGGACTAAGGTAAGGTACGGATAGCAGAAAAAATAAAATTTTATGTATCAATTTTTGTTGTGAAATATAGGTAATTATGAACTGGGTATAAATTTTGAATTCTTCTTCTTCGTCGGTATCACTCTTGACAGAGTGGTCGTGGTCATCACTTCAGGTGTTGGTGGCAAGCTTCACAACACGTCGCCACTCTTCTCTGATGGCCGCCTTCCTCGTGCATTCATGTAGAGATGATGAGCCATTTACTGCCGCTTTTATCTGGTCAGTCCACCTCGTAGGCGATCTTCCTCGTGGCCTGGTACCCTCAACCTTTCCCTGGACCACAAGTCGCTCAAATTTTGAATTAGCATTGTTATTTGTTTTATAGACTTAACATTTAACAGGTATAAAAATATATACCTACCAGATTATGGATGGCAAAATTTTACTTTATAAAAAGATAGTCGGTTTATTTTTGATTTCTTAAGTTAACCCAATGCACTTTATAAATGAGTCGCTTTCTTAAAACTAGGATAAATCCACTCTACTTTCAAATTAGGTATATATTAAATTACTCTACAATTTAATCATAGAGTAACTTATATGTAAACGACTATTCGAACGAGCTTGTTGTTAGGACTAGGTACTTACTTGAATAATAGTACATTATAGGAGAGGACAGAAAACCGCTAAAAGATGGACGAGTGAGTTTGAGGGCCGACACGTCAGTTGAGGCCCTCAAATAATACGAGTCCATCTTAAGCGTTTCCGGCCGAGGCATTACATAGTGCTTTTCACGACTACTGCGAGGAAATAAGAAAACATTTGCATAACTATAAGTAATAGCCCGCGATTTCTCTGGTAGCAAATTACTAGCCACTGCCTGTGCTGTCTCTTGAATTTCGGTAGGCGTCAGCGTAAGAATATCATTTTTTTCACTAGAAGAACTCATTTTTATAGCGAGCGTAGATACGTGTTTTTTGTATTTTTTATTCAAACACAATTTACACTCTCCAGTTCAGTAAGTATTTTCAGATCCCGCCTTTTTTACTTTTTTTATCACTTTTAAGAGGCGTTTTTCTGTTATTTGCTTCAAACCAACTCTAAACTTAGAAGCGTTTTTGCTAAAAAAAACCACAAACAGCTACAAAAGTAAAAAACGCCTTAAGCGTGTACTGAATGGATAATTGTTAAAAAAAATGAACTGAATAGTTTTGACATTTCTTTTTTTTTAAACAAGAAATTGCCTATAAATAACCTAATTTTATTTTTGAAGGAAAAAGTTGCGCCAAAAAAGACCTATTATTGATTTTTATTTTCATTGCTGTAGTGAACCTTCACCAATGACAGATGATGATAACTATGAACCATTGTATTAGTGGTGGTTCAGGTGCTACAGCTATTGCCTACTTTCGAGCTTGGTTTTAGATCATCTATTGCCACATTTCCGAACAGTGGCGTGAAAAGCATATTATTTTGAATTTGACATCATTGACTATATATATAGTATGAGAGTAGAGCGGATTTATCCGACTTTGAATTTAGGCGACTCAAGTAATGTAATGAAATGAAATGAAAATATTTATTTTCAGGCAACTATTTTTTTTTTTCACATTGCACCCACCTTAGCTAATTTCTGTTTGGCCCAGTGGTTGACTGGTAGAGAATGCCTCAAGGCATTAAGTCCGCCTTTTGTACTTTTTACTTGTTCTTGTGCAATAAAGTTTAAAATAAATAAATGAATAAAATAACTATTGGCCCATAGACAAATAGGTACCTTAAAACTAGCATATAAAATATATCTTAAAATTAAAAACACACAATTATGCCTGCGATGCAGTTCGCAACCCCGCAGTGTCAGGGAGCCGGCCGCGGAACCGCCGGAACTTGACACTCTTCGGCCAAAACTCCTCCTTGGTGAAGGTCGCTAGATGTTCAGTCGGAACGCTCAGCACAAAATAATTAAAATTCACACTGTGTCTAGATTCCAGCTTCACGACCCTCAGGATGAATCCGGGGGAGGAGGAGTAATGTCTCACACATCAAGTGACATTTTTCATTCCGTTTTTTGCTAACGCTCCGTGAATATTTCTCCACATTATCGGAACATCGGGCATATTTGAAATATTCATACGGCAACTAGCGAACATTAATGTTCAATGAAGCCCTATCTGTCTGTTCGTCTGTCACGGTACGTTTAGTTTTATTTAACTAGAGTTTTAGTTTGGAATTGAGTATTGTGACGGAAAATGTGGTTTTTAAAACAGTGTAGACTTAAGAATCACGCTAGACCGGGCCGGGGCCGGGGCGGAGAATCCGGCGCTTAGTTTTCTATGGAAAGCACCACGTGATCATCGTCCGGCCGTCATAAAAAATTACGTGTTGGACGGCTCGGGCCCGGCCCGGTCTAGTGTGAGTCATCCTTTTTGATGAGACCTATTTAATTTGTCGACCATCTATTTATCTATTGTCTATTCCAGTGAAACGACTCGTTTTATATGTATTGATTCATTCAAGGATACCCTTTTTTTGGGACACTCACTAGGTAGCCAATGTATTTTATATATTAACATGTATAGATAAATTTTAAATAAGTTTATTTAAAAATAATTATAAAATTGTAGTTAAAATTCGATATCAGAACTAGCTTCGGCTAGGATCTTCGTACCTATGCATACGATAACGATGCAATACAAAATTCTAATAAACGGCTTTCTGCAACACATTAGTAAACCCGATGATATTGATTGATAAAAACTATCCCAGCAAGGCTAATATGGTCGCCTTTTTATCATCTGTCACGTTCTAACACCTATGAAGGTGCGAAAGTGACGCATGACATGACAAGTGATAAAAATGCTACCAGCATGATATCCGTGCAGAAGCGGTATCATGGTCGCATTTTTATCACCTCTCATGCCAATGCTTCACTTTCGCACTTAAATATTTGTTAGAACGTGACAGGCATAGTGACAAATGATAAAAAGCCGACCATCTTAGCCCTACAGTACTAACAATTGACCGTAGTTATGCAGAAAACGACCAACTCAATTTTTTTATCAATGCAGAAAGCGACCAAAGCTACTGAGTTAGGGTGTAAGTCACTTTGACAAAAATAAAAAGTTGGTCGCTTTCTACAGAACTACGGTCAATTATAGTCAACATGGTCAACACGTAATTATTATAATCAGTCATAGAATTTAATGTGGCAAAATAAAGTGATTGACAAAATGAAATATTAGGGCTAATGGTCGCATTTTTATCATCTGTCACCATGCCTGTCACGTTCTAACAAGTATGAAGGTACGAAAGTGACGCATGACATGACAAGTGATAAAAATGTAACCATGATATCCGTACAGATATAAACTATGTCCATGCCCAATTTTATCTTAATTCGGTTCCGCGGTTTAAGCGTGAAGAGGTAACGAACAGACAGACAAAGTTACTTTCGCATTTATAGTAGTTGTCAGTCTTTACTGCTTATTTAACAAAATCTCGTTTAATGTATTTTAACTTTAAACTGCAAAAATACATCGAAATGGAAAACAAACATTTCTTAATTCAAACTCAATCTGAAACCCACATAAACACTTAATTACACAATTATTCACACATTGTATGGAAGCTTTTATCCAACATCTGAAACAAAACAAGCCTTATTATTATGACGATAGAGTCTAATTTGAATTAGGGTGTCCACAATAACGTAGATTCACGGAATAAATTAACGGAATGAGCTTAGTCATTCGTTTCATTAATTAAGATCACATGCGGAGGCTTAAACCAATCTTGGGAACAATTGCCTTCTTATGCGAATAGGGTGACCATGCTACATTATTTACGTGGGAAACATTGGAAACATGCTACAAAATGAGTCCTGTGATGATCAGAGTTATATAATGAATAACATTTATAAAATTATGTTTACAAAAAATATTTAACAACGACTTACGACAAAATATTGAAATACATAATTAATAACAAAGAAGTTGTTTGCCTTCTCACTATCATGTTTAGGCCTAAATCGCAAACTTCAAATGTGTAAAAATAGTTAAGTAATACATAGAAAATGTCCTTGTAATTAGCATGGAAACATGTAGGTATGGCAGTGTAATGAACTATGTAGGTATGTATATTCGTTAAAAAATAAAAATGTGTATGATAATATATAGATGGTCAAGCAAATCTTGTCAGTAGAAAAAGGCGCGAAATTCAAATGTTCTATGAGACGATATCCCTTTGCGCCTACATTTTTCAAATTTGCCGCCTTTTTCTACTGACAAGATCTGCTTGATTAACTATATATTACATAATAAATTTACACATGTTTACTGGCATGAATAATAAATACTGATACAATGTTTGCAAAAGTATAATCACTATCGTACATCGTACAGTATATGAAATATATTAGCTTATCTGTGCCGCCTGCTTTAATAAAATTAAGTCATATAAGTATTATTTATTTTTCATTTCATTTCAATTATTTGCTCAAGTTCTTAAATTAACTTTATTAGGAATACAGAGTATTATGGATACGTGAAATTGACATATGAAACTGATATAATGCAAGGTGTTAGCAAAGGCAACCTAAGCTCTGTACACTTACTTACTTACTTGGTTGGCGCGGTGACCCAAAATGAAGCTCTGTACAAGATTACATTTTGCACAGCATACTTATCCCGTATTTTCAAAGCAACCTTGCCACTCTACTCGCAAGCCGCCGTGTATTACTCTTACTCAAACTTTTGTATAGAATCGTGAAAAGAATGGAAGGGAGGGTGATATCACTCCTGAATATATTTCGCAAGAATTTGCTTGCCTGGATTAACTGTAGGTATGCATATTAATGATACACAGTACCGCTTTCAGTACGGAACAGACGTAGGCTTAGAGGTCCTTAAGATCTACTGATTTGACGCCCATTTCAAAAAATTCAAAATATATTTATTTCAAGAAATTAGCATTCCAAGAGATGCAGTACAGTGATCCCCACACTAGGCTCAGCCTGTAACGTGGGGGTCTTAGAGAAATACACAGAATACCGACCGATATGTTGCGGCTATTATTTTAAAAGAATATGATATAATTATTATCTACCTACATTAAAAATAAGATTTTTTTTCATTTGTTTGTTTTTTTGAAAATATGTCAGGAATATATTTGCTGTAACTTAATGTGCTGATAACACTTAGTTATTAAAGAATGTATTGTGATAACGACTGAAGGACTAGAATGCACGGTCATAAAACAAAATACCAAATATGTAGCAATGCGATAAGTGTACATAGGTACCTACATAAACATTTGTATCGTTCTGTAGTTAGTCAAACACAAATTACTATATAAAGACCTGTCAATGACAAATGAACTAAATACAATTTGAAGAGCACCAAAGAAACCTGCTTCTAAGTTGACACCATGCGCCTTGTAAGTGCTATCACCATAATCATTCTAATATTGTATCATGCTTGTTGTCAGGAGACGAATAGTATTAGGAAACATATAATCCAACCTCTTGACCA
This sequence comes from Cydia splendana, assembly GCF_910591565.1. Taxonomy (NCBI): domain Eukaryota; kingdom Metazoa; phylum Arthropoda; class Insecta; order Lepidoptera; family Tortricidae; genus Cydia; species Cydia splendana. The sequence goes on from NC_085974.1 coordinate 14,642,587, forward strand.
TTTTGATCACAATGAAGGCAGGTCATTTAAATTTACATATTTCGCTTCACCTGATAACGAATATGCGCAACCAAATGCCCCAATTTATATATGGTTAGACAGTTTAATCTCGAACGTTGAAGAAAAACACTTTACTGATGGTACGATCCTCTTAACACAATTGGCAAAAGAGACGAATGGTTCCATGTTCCTAACCACTCAAAGATATCAGCTGTATAACAATATGTTGGATTTTTTAAAGCCACACGGCAAAGATTATTTTAAGTTCTTGACCACTGAACAATTATTGGCTGATTTTGCAAATCTGATAAAGAAAATCAAGTCTCGGTCCGGTTTTAAGTCATCAAAGGTTGTGCTTATTGGGACCACTGATGGCGGTCGTCTGGCTGTGTGGATGCGTGTAAAATACCCTGAACTCGTAGACGCGGTTGTGGCCAGCGGCGCTGCGCTTTTGGCTAAAAAAGACTTCAAAGAATACTTTGACGAAATGCGCCACGCATATGAAAAATATGGCACCAAGGGATGTCTTACTAATCTTGAGCATTATCATCATTCAATTGAAGAGTTGTTCAAAACTACCGAAGGCATTAACACCTTGATAAAACGATTCAACCTTTGCGACGACAATAATAAATTTGAAAACTACGTTGATAAACAATTTTTCTGGTATTCAGTTTTATATCGGATGTGTGTTTCATTTCATGGAAAAAGCGACATACAATTATATTGTAAAATGATTCCGAACGACATAATTGAAAAGGAAAGATGGTGTTGGACTTGTAATGTAAATAAAAGGAAAGAAGAATTCTTTATCCATAATTTTCTGTATCAACAATGTACTGAATTTGGGCAGTTCTGGACAACATCCTCGGAGAGACAACCTTTCGTTCACTGGAATCCTTTAGATTTCAGTCTTCAGTTATGTAAAATTTGGTTTGGTATCGATGAAAAGAGAATCGATGAAGGAATAGCGAAGACTAATGAGAAATTTGGCGGAATAACACCTAACGTTACTAACGTAGTATTCACTTATGGAGAGTTGGATCCTTATCGGCTGTTGGGGGTTCAAAATAATTTATCAGACACCGTCGTATCGTTCTCTGTGAAAGGTGCGGGTGCTTTTAATATACTCGACATCAAGGATAACCATACTAAGGAAGTCATTGAAACTAGAAAAGCAGTAGTTTCGCTTATTAAGAAATGGATAGCCTCTTAAAGCGTGCAGCGTTGCCTCACTATTCAGGTTACTTTAATAACTCTTACACCAAGACCATCTATGTGTAAAATAATAAATACTTAAATGAGGAAAAATTGTGTTTTTTATTATGATCTCCTCTGTTATTAATTTAGGCCAAAATACAGGGCGAAATCGGGGTCGTGATTCAAACCTATTGTACTTAACTCAGTACATTAATGCGATGTTAGGTATTAACTTAATTTTTAAATAATTGCAGCTATTCGTTAATTCACAAAAACAAAACAAAGTATGGACTGTTTGTCTGAAATAAATGCATTTTATTTATTCATTTTTTATTAATTAATCAACAATTTAAGTATCCCAGTTATAAACTCAAATTATGGTTACCTTACAATTAATGTTAAAACCTATTTAATAAACAACTGACTAGATGAGTAAGAAATGTCAACCGTCACTGTTATGATTATGACAAAGTCAAAAGTTTAAAATAAATAAAATCATTCAAAGATTGTACATCGAGTTCATGAATTCTGGCAATTCTAAAGATAATTAAGCAGAAAAATGCCCACGGTATATCCATTTTGTCCAAGTAAATAAGTCGCCTTATTTGAGGATAACTGACGCTGTGAGGGGTTGTTTTGGGTGGTTTTAAATTGATTTAAAGCAATTTTTGCTGCCGCATAAAAAGTTTTTTTTTTTGGGTGATCATTGAATATTAAGACGGTATGGAACGCAAAATGACTAGTGAATATTTTGCCCATATCCCTTATAGTCTACATCGCGAACGGTTTAGAACGCAAAATTATCACTTTTTTATATCACTAGGGTAGGTTAGGTTCGTTCTTCAAAAGGCCAAACAGCACAGAATAGGAGCCCCGCGACAGCGGGGCTCCGTCGACATCGCTAACGTAAAGATAAAACGACGAAAATGATGTAGGCATTTTGCGTTCTGGACCGTTCGCGATGTAGACTAAAAGTGATATAGGCAAAATATTACACTAGTCATTTTGCGTTCTAGACCGTCTGCGAATAACCCAATAAACAATACACACAATAACCTCTTTGGCACTATTATAACCTCAAATTATAACTATGAAATTATGAATAGTTCAGAAACCAAGCATTTCCGCGGGGGGGAAGTTGGAGGGGGGGGGGGGGCTTCCCACAACAAGAGTCCAACACTATCGAAGAGCTTCGTCAGCGAATTATTGGAGCATTTGAAAGTGTGAAAATGAATCACTTTGCTCTCGATTAAAAGATAACCTAAGGCGACGAGCCGAATTGTGTCGACAGCAAAACGGATCACACTTTGAGCAGCTCCTATGCAAGTATGTTTAAGTTGTGACTTGTGATAGTATTTGTTAAAAGCTTGAGTCTCCGTCCCAGTTATTGTAAATTTTAATAAAGTCTTTAAATTATTTTTAAACTTTTTAATTGCTTTTACACTGAATGTAAGAACCGAAGCTAAGTGTTATCAATTATTTATCGTAAGTTACAACTACTTCCTTTCTAGATGTCTTGTCAAGTCTGTAAGGTGACCATGACTCTAAATAAGAAATTAGTTTGTATTTTTTTTGTATGTGCAAAAAAGATACAAATTCATGCACTCTAATCTACAGTGTTGTATTCCTAATTAAGTGGCAAGTCTTATTTTTCTTTCTTGCTACACGACCCAAATTTCACCCTGTATAATGTGAGTTTAACAAGGGGAGAGGCCTTTGCCCCGCAATGGGACACTCATATAGGCTAGGAAAAAATATATTGAGTAATTTTTTCATTTTCATAATATATGAACAGGAAATTCTAAGGCGACGTGGGGTGGTGTTTAAGTTTCGTGAATGTTGTGAATTGATTAGTGAGAATGGATCGCTAGTCAGATCACCTTGCATATATTACCTACGGGTCTCTATTGTTTCCCATAAAGTTTTAAGTCATAATGTATTGTTTGTCCGCATTTTTGTTAGTCATAATTTGGGTTTTCTCAGAAACGTGTAACTTTTCAGGATTGCCATAAAACAAACCTAATATAATCTTATATCCTAATATAAATAAATTAATTAACCTTATATCTATAGAATAACCTTACGAAAATCCAGAAAAGTTAACGGCTTCAGAATTATGCTAATGATAATGATTACATTATGACTTTCAATCATTATGTCAAACAAAGGGATCTGATTACTTACATAATATATCCTATTGAGGCATATCTAACCAAAGGTTTTTCGTTTAGTTCCGCAAGGTGCAACTTTCGTTTTACCTTCCTTAGACCCGGAAGCCTTGTTTTGTTGTTGAATTTGGAATCTTTAGTTAAACAATAAACGTTCAAAATTGATTGTGGAATATGTACAAAAAATTGTACGAGGGGTCTCAGGAGGTTGATTTCGGACTAGGCGGAAAAGTTTGGAGGAGTGCGTATACAGCAAATGTGATAAAATATCATGAAAATCATGTAAATTATTAATATGATTATTTTGTTAAACTCTGGAATCGGCAATCTGCCGATGGAGTCTGGACAGGCTGTACTTTTTCATAACCCTCGTCTCCTTCTTCTTCCTCGCGTTATCCCGGCATTTTGCCACGGCTCATGGGAGCCTGGGATCCGCTTGACAACTAAGCCCAAGAATTGACGTAGGCACTAGTTTTTACGAAAGCGACTGCCGTCTGACCTTCCAATCCAGAGGGGAAACTAGGCCTTATTGGGATTAGTCCGGTTTCCTCACGATGTTTTCCTTCACCGAAAAGCAACTGGTAAATATCAAATGATATTTCGTACATACGTTTCGAAAACTCATTGGTACGAGCCGGGGTTTGAACCCGTGACCCTCGTATTATCCTTAAACAGGTGCAAAGTTCTACGATTATTTAACGTTCAAGTATTTCATCTCATCAAATACCTAATTCTTCATACGGTATGTCTCATCATTATTTGATTTACCCAGTCTGGAAACAAGCATTAACTTTCAAACCCTCATATGTAACTGATTAGCAATGTAAAACACACTTTATTTTCTTTAAACAAGGTTTGAATTAGAACGAAGTAAAAATCAATTGTGAGGTTCCTAAAAGTACGAAAAAGAAACGTCTGAGATTTTTATTGAAGCCCGTTGATATGGAGGAAATCGTTTTGAAGGATTGATTTTTATTTAAGAAGGAGTCTAGTCTAGTCTTCTAATCAAAGTGGTTATAGGACGTCATACTCGTATCTATTATTTTATATTAACGCAACGGTAAACCGTAGTTCTAGTCACTCGCGTGACATTGTTCGGAGAACCTAGGAGCATGACAATATAGAAATGAGATTTTAACAAGTAGGAATATTATAATCAGACATTTGGTTTTTGTGGCATAAACGAGTGTTTAAGAAAATGAAACATCGATAAATCTGTTATCGATGTCTTTAACAGATTTATAATTAAAAGATGTAACATTTACTCGCTGTAAATTACCGACAAATTTTAAGAACGCAAATCAATTAGGTACAAACTGGTACATAATTTTTTTATTTCTATATTTAGTGTACTTAATAAAAAGTAAACTGTAGTATAACTATAATTGTTAGTACTATAGGGCTAAGATGGTCGGCTCTTTATCATTTGTCACCATGCCTGTCACGTTCTAACAAATATGCGAGTGCGAAAGTGACGCATGGCATGACAGCCATGACAGGTGATAAAAATGCCACCATTCTGAACTATAGTTGGGTGATTTTAAAGTTACCTGTACAATTCAACACTGGGTGAACGGTTTAACCGCTTAACCCCGGGTTAGTGGGATGGTGCAAGTGCCGCGTAGTTAGGCTTATTCCGTCTTGAATATCTAAGCAACTAAAAGGATCTAAAAGTTTTAACCCAACATGTCACAATCTCGAAAATCTTGCAAAACTTTAAAACACGGCGTCGACATGTCGCCCTCACGTTTTCTATTAAACACCAACAACCTTAGCTGTCCCTGCCTAATGATCCTTATTTGTAATGCCATAAAGTGCAGAATGCAGTGGATCGGGTGCAATTAAATTATTAAGATGTGTAGGCTAACCTCATTCGTACAAAATTACAGTAGACATCTGCGGTTGCGGGGACGTATTCTGGAACCTTTTAGAAGTTGGAAGTCTGACTCAAGTAAAGTTGAGTATTTGTTTTACAAGTGAGCAAAGTAGTTGTTTAACTCAAATTTGAACCACGAGCGTAGTGAGCCCAATTTCACCGTATGTTCTAAAAATTTTCCTCAGAATTACGAAAATGTAATGGTATTATTTTATTTCAATGGTAAATTACATACACTTTTTTCGGGACATGTTTTGATTTCGTATTTATTCCGCCCCACTTCAAACCAGCCTTATACAGGATGTCCCTAGCTATTGGACAAAGCCGAAATGTACATATGCATTAGGGTATTTAGAACCAGTATACAAAGTATCATAACAATCGGTGTAGCGGTTACGAAGAAATTAACAAATTACGATTTTTTTACTTTGGAGCAACCTGTATGTGTTAGTAGCTCCTGAGGTAATAAATAGTATGAAACCTTCTTCGACCGGTTTGATTATCTTTTTAATCATTAAATCATTTATTCATTTGCAAGAATGTAGTACACAAAACAAGTTCTTAACAATATAAAAATGTCCAATACATTTTGCTTAAACTAAACTTAACTAAATTACAAATATTTTAAGTCAGGAGATACAAATATGTCAATTATCAGAATTCCAAAAAACAAGAAAAAATAAAGTAAGTATTGCAAAATAAAGTAAAATTAGGTACATAAGTCATTTATTAGAATGTCAAATTTTAAAACACATATAAATATAATTAATAGAAATATTCATCCAATAATTAAATGGCATTATAATTAAAATATTCATTTAGGCTGTAGAAACAATTTTTTATTTATGACATAATATGATTCTGACTTTTGACAAATGTCATCATTGCCGCACATTTTCAAACAAATTGTCAAAAGCACTGCCAATTATTAATACAGTATGTTTCTTTTTGTTATCGATTATTGGAAATAACTTTTGTTTGATAATTTATTTTTTTAATTTTTGTTCTAATTAAAAAAAATATTACCGTTAGAGCATTTCTGAGAAGTAACCCTACGTGGTATTTCAGGGTTTGTACAATGGCTAAGGTCAGGGTGTATATAAAAAAAATCGAAAACAGAATAAAACTTCTGCCCGTTTACCAAAATAATTCACGTTATAATATTTTTCAAACTCGAAGGGTAGAATGACACCTGTCATCCCCATATAATGTATAACCTAAAAACGCCAAATCTCGAAAAATTGTATTGAAATGACAGGCGTCCTACCCTTCGAGTTTAAAAAACATTATAACAACCCCAATTTTGCATTTTTTTCTTCTAAGGGTAATGTTTTGTAAAATATAAGATTCAGAATACTCCTTTCGCCTTTCAGCGTAACACAGGGAAAAAATTAATAAGCACACAGAATATTAACACCGTTGAACAAATGAGACGGCGGTCGTGTGAGATTGCACGTCTGTCTGTCGCGAATTACCGCACGAGGCCGGGAAGCTACGAATTTACGGAGCGGGCATCTTTTTAATATTACAAACTTTTACAAGCTTTTTTACGTTTTTTTAAGTAGGTCATACTTGTAGATTTTAGTTTAATAGTTTAATTTTATTGCACAGTATATGGAAATTATTTGTGGAATAAAAACAATTTCATTTTCATTTTTTCATTTCATTTTTACTTAACAGTGCATGTTTGTTTGTTATTTTGTTTGTTCGGGTCAAATATTGTAAGCTAAATTAGACCCACTTCGCATTATTCGATTGAGCTGAAACTCCACATATGTGTCATTATTTATTATGTAATATTATGGTACTATAGCCACAGAGCTAATCTGATCACACAGGAGGTGGCCACAGGAACTCTGTGATAAAACAACGCAATCTAATTGTATTTGGGTTTGTTAGAATTATAATATTTAAAACTTTCGCGTTTTGAACACATATTAACAGACGTGTAGTGGGTGGTTTGAAAATGTGATGTCTACCCCAAACTTTTTCATACACTTTTCGTTGGGTAGTTGCACAAATCTGTTTTGACATTTTGCTGGGACATCAGTTAGCGGCGACCACGACCAGTGAAACCTGTGTCGAAACGCCGATAAATAAAGGTAATAAAATTATTTCTTGATGAGCCGTCTATAAATGTGAGTTAATATTTGCTAGAATTGTTTCGGTGAGTATTCGGTTAATGAAAATAATAAATTTCATTAAAACATCCTCAAAATAGACAATCATAATTAGTATTTGAAACCGTATTATGATTCTAAAAAAGCAGAAGGTTGAACCACAGAATAAGTAATAGTACTACCGTACAGAAAGGAGACTTCCTACAAAACCGAAGTCTGACAGCGATTCAGGGTCGAATCATGATATCCCTTTCTCATCGTCATCAAAATTTAAGAGCATGGCTCTTGTCGGTGGAGTATGCGCCAGTTTTCGCGGTCCTCGGCCACGTTCCTATATTAGAAGGCAAGATTGAAGCTAGGAGAGGAAGAGGAAAACCACGAGCAAGCTATACACAACAACTAAAGGCAAAAGCAAATGTCGTGTCTTACAGGGACCTATAAAACCTGGCCGAGGACCGCTAAAACTGGCGCTTACTCCACCGACAAGAGCCACTCTTAAACTTTAATGATGATCCCTTTCTAACTTATGGCAATATCCCTTTCGGCTATTTAGGGTTGTCAAAATTCAAGTCATTATCTTATCTGTGGTCGAGCACACAAAGGGACGTCAAGTTGTGTCAACCCTAATAATTGCTCGGAGCAATGCTAAGCCGAACGGAGCCGAATTTGCCCAAAATCAGGAGTGTCTCCACACTGGCTGAACCCCCTACACCTTAAAGCGTATCCACACACTATTCCACACTTCTGCGATGAATGGCAGCCGTCTGTAATTGCGAACACGGTTGACGTTCGTATTCTTTCCTCACATTTCCTGCAATTTGCTGAAATAGTGAACAATTATGGTCACACTCATCTCCGCTTTAATGAATTTTACACAAATCCCTTTGTCTTGCTGTGTGGTGGGTCTGCGAGAGTACTTGTATAAACTATTAGGTACGTAATACTGTAAGGGCACAGATCAAGTATGTAAGGGTATTTACGCTCAGTTTGCAGTTGTACCAGCTGACAATGTATGGGAGTGCCATCATGCAAATAGAGGAAGAATAAGTGTTATAAGTACCTATGTAAAAATTCTATTCGCTCTAATTTTTCCGCATACAATTTGCCCACCATACAATAAATTTCTAATTTTAATTTGAACCAATTTCCTAATGCGATGAATTTCGTTTGTTTCAACAACCATAGGTACAACAAAGTAAATGCTACTTTATTTGGTATATGAGAGATTATACAAGGTTACAGAAAAATTGGAACGCAGTGTACCAACATTGTATTGCATATTGGGTTGTACGGGTTTAACAGAATTTTTTAAGATAATTTAGGCTTCAACTGAGTACCTATACATATGCCTCTAAAGTACCAACTCATAAGCTTATGCTGGAACCACACTTCGCTATGCGTTATTTGTTATGCGCGTTATTCGGCCGCATACGACGAAGTGTGGAGGGTTCATTCGTCTATATTTGCTATATTTGCCCGCATAACGCATAAGCGCGAATAGCAAATACGCCTATCCGTCCACCTGTCGGTTTTTTGACACACTTCAAAGGACACAAGGCACCAAGTTTGGCACACGCACCGGCACGAAGTGTGGATGCCGTTTTTTTGTTGTTCGCTCACATAACAAATATTTGAGCGAATACAGCGTAGTCGCATAACAAATAACGCATAGCGAAGTGTGGTTCCGGCAAGACATCGTAAATTTTATAGCATTTTTGGTGCAGCGGAGTGTTGTTAGTTGTTAGTTAACGGACTTGGTATAGATAATTCCAGCTGAAATGGTAAATTAAGGTTAATATTAACGTAATTAACACGAATTAATCATTAGGGTTGAAATTGTTTATACCAATTCCGTTAAGACCACTCCGCTGCACCGAAAATGCTATAAAATTTACGATGTCTGCTCATAAGTAATACACATCAATATGCACTCAAATTAAAGTGATCTTCCACAATTTCCTCAATTGTTCACCAAAACGTTATCCACGACCTGATCTCAATGTCACACATCAAAACGCCATTTGGGCCCATGTGAAACATAAGACAATAAGATATAAAACTTCATTAAAATATACTTACGGATGCATTTGGGTAAATGCGATGTGATGGGGGACGAATTGCGTGTAGGATACTTTCCTGTCGAGTATTTTAATACACGTTTTGATTGACAAAGACCGAAATATATGGAGAAACAAAATCATGTAATGTACCTAGGTAAGTACCTAATGAATACTTCACGCATTCAATGACAGTTCCTCCAACTCGCTTTTGGATAGGCTTAATTTAAAAAATGGTTGAAGAAATATGTTTTTACTCTATTTTTATTACTTAAATGTTATATTTTCATTTATTTATTTTATTTATTTAGAACACATACAGTCCATACATGATACATAAGTCAGAAGTGCATAATACGCACATAAATCTTACTATTAAAAAGACCTGGAGGTTCATTAAAATATATTTATGATACGTCCCTAAATAAATTTATGTGCTACACTTCCAAAAAATGTCTTCAGATGTAGGTAGTGTATAATTGTTTTCCTTCTTATTTTATCGGAAACGTTCGTATTTGTCATGCCACTTCAGACAACCTCGGTACTTTTTTACCGAGACCACAGATTAATAAATAGTTACTACGTAACAGATACCTCATTCCCAAACAAAAGCAAAAATACCTACGCTATAATAGCCTACAGAACCTTAATAATAATACCTGCTGCTCAGGACAAGAAGAAATGTACCATAATTACGCGCACAAAGAGTCGAGACTGTGTTGCCCGCCGTTCGAGTCACGTGCCAACGCGTCATCGTAAGAATGCGCTAGGGTTGTAGCTACCTTACCTATGATGATTATTCTAATAAAACGAATGTTGCGAATCAAATATGTTTTAGTTTTAATATAATGATTTATAATTTTTTCACTTCTCGGAATTCTCTGTTATTAAAATTTTATAAGTAGTTGAAAATATCCTAAATCACGTAAATAATTTTAATAAATATTCAGGAGCAAAGCAACGGACAATCAACGGTTTTTAAAAGTTGTAATACGGTGCTACACGGCCGATTAATTATTATGTCGTCAAAATTATTTAAAAATACTTTTTCTAACCCTTCAATATAATTATTAAACTTTCAGGTGGGACCTTTAGCCCGCCATAAAAAGATGAATTTTTATTATAGGCTTTTTCCTTTGTTTTTTGACTTTTTCACCCATCTACTGCACAATAATTACGTGGTTTCGGCATTTCGAAGCATAAGCGCGGGAAACGCGCGGTGCAATGCGGTGCGGCCGCTGAGGCGGGCGTTCGGCGGCCCTCTGTCGGTTGTATCGTCGACGATACGCCGAGCGGTAGGCATATAGCGCGTGGCCTTGAGCGTGTGACGGAGGCCTGCCGAGACGGACTGAATTAGCAAGACACCTGTCGCTGTATGCGTGCAAAAAGAATAGATAGTATAGAGGGATTAGAGGGGTCCTGTCATTGTAAATTTTGTAGTCACTGTAAATTTACTGCCATCTATCGACACACGACTAAAACTCAAAATGAAAACGTATAAAGTTATAAAAAAATGTATATATATGGATAAATGATTTTATTATTTTTATATCATTTTGATCCATGTTCATTCACTAATATCTATGTGTTAAAATTGTTAAATATGAAACGGTGTCGTCACGCCATCTAGCCGAGGATAGGCTAAAGGTGTGTGCGGCATCTATTCGAGAATGACTTTTACTTGAATTCCGAGGCACGTTTTTTCCTTAGACTTTATTCGTCTTATACGAAGTTACATATGTCTTTGATGTGTGTTAGCAATTTTATTTCTGATAGAAAAGTACTAATTTTGCTAACCGACCCATCTAGCGGGCTACACGGGAACTAACAATAAAAGCGTGGTGGAAGCTTAGAGAGCGTGAATTTTCCTCCAACAAGCTTCCAAGTAGTATATTTGGAAGTTCTGCTATTCTCTCATAGATGGCGTCTTAATAAAAGTTATTGTTTCCTAAAATTGTTAGGGGTGTTGATTTTTTTTATTTGGGGCCTTGGGGCGTAATTTTTTGTAGCCCAAAATTAAAGCTCTGATAAAATATTTTTTTACTGGCAGGTAATCAAATAAACATACCTATTTTGGTCAATTACATTGAAAATATTTTTTTTAATACAGTTGCTCACAAAGTGCTACTTTACGTAGCTGTTTAACGTGCGGAAAGTTGGTTATGTCGAACTAGTGCTTTTTACTTTTCCAATTTTTTTAAATTTATACTTGTTCCAATTCACGACTACTTATTGATGAGTGTTAATATTAGTTTCCTTTAAACGTCGTAATCAGCATAAAAACCTACTGTTAATGTAAGAATATGAAAAATATACATATTTCATATTTTAATACTTACCTCTTCATCATTATAACACGTTTATTTTTTAATATTGAATATTGAAAATTCCGTTCTTAATAAGGTGTCTGAATGGAACGGAATAGCTGCCAAACGCCCATAGATATAATATACTTAAAGACGACGTCTAAGCGAGCTGTCACTGTTACCACTTTTGTTTAGTGTACGATTAACAATGTTTTACTTATTTTTTCGCAACTGTATTAAAAAACGTCGTTCGATACACGTGCGGAAATGTCATTCTTCACTCGTCCCGAGTCTTCCCACTCGCCTGCGGCTCGTGGCAAGATATCTCGGTACTCGTGAAGTAATGACATACCTTCCGCACTAGCATCGAAATGTACTATTGCATATCACTTATGTCTGTTATAAAAAGTACAAAGTAATAGGTAAGTACCTATCCTAACTATTTTGAAACTCGGTACCTATTTTTGTTCATAGCACGATCGACGGAAATTTTTATGAGGGCCAATTCGCAGCCACTAGAGTCGGACCAAGATAACTCTGCATGGCATTTGCAATGACAAAGTATGGCAATGTCATCATTAATGTCAAATTCCTATGAAAATATGACGTTTAAATTGACACACCCTTTGTTTATTCTATTCAAATAGCTGGAAAGTTAGATTAGACGGACTCTAGTTACATAAGAATTATTTATTTGAGGTGGATGGCTCTTCTGTAGGTATTCTGTATAATGACTTTAGTTTTTTTTTTTCATTTATATACGGGTGTGGCCTGTTACACGAGCAAATAATTTTATTTAAACATAGATTACACTTCTCAAACTTCACTTTTGTTCAATAACTTTGAAAAATTATGAAGTATTTGGACTTCCTATTTTTCATACAAAATAAATATTATCTTCAATGTACGTCATTATCATTGTGATTGACGTGGCTTGTCACGCCTTAAACATACATAATAAAATTTGCAGTACATCGCGTCTTCGAATAAACGCTAAAGTTGATTTATTATAAATCAAAGCACAAGTTATTTTTAAAAGTCGCTGTATAAATGTTGGTCAGTATGACGAGTACATCCTACAGTTTAATTTATTGCTCGTATTACGGGCCACATCCGGTATAGATTTGGCAATAAGTACCTACTTAATACTAAAGTTCTAACCTTTAGCTATGCCCTTGAGGTTTTCCGTGTGTTTTGACACTTCACTATTATCAATAAAAGGCATTTGCGATTCATAGATAACAAAGCTTTTATATAATCTAATGGAGCAGCTACCGCTCACGTGATAATAGTACCGACGCTTAAATAAAATTACTTAATTAACCAAAATTAGGCTTTATTTCATAGGTTTAAGGTCTTTAAGAGGTGCAAATTAGTAATGGTTGGACTGTAATCTGAAGTGCCTCAAAATGATAGCTTGGTTTATCTAGTCAGTATAGAAAGCTTGGTCTTAGTGCATTGGTTTAGTGCTTTCATTTGTTTTATTATTTAATTTACCTATTTATTAATCAATTTAATCAAGAGTCTTTTACGTTAACCGTGTTTTGTTTTTTACATAGGTATATTACCTATTGTTTGATTTTTACGGGTAGGTAGTAAATAGTAATGATTTTATATGATTAAATATCATCAATATCAGAACGTTTTTGAGTTTTCATACGTCTAAATATTCTGTTATCCGTTTATTTCCTTTTTCAGCATTTTTGTGGGTTTAAAAAAAAGTTTTTAAGGGACTGCAAAATTAAGAATTTAAGTAGTAAAATAAAATAATAAGTAGTAACTATACAGTGTATTATTTTAATTAAAACTGAATAATGAAAGTACATAATGTTCTGTGGAATTGACAGTAACATAAGCTTGTACCAAAAGATGCTGGATTATGATGAATTAGCGGTTAAAACGAATTGGAGCATTGATTATCTTTTAGACGTAAGTACATTTGTTTCAAATTAGAACATTAGTTATGTAAGGGCGTAGTGGGACTACTACATGTTTGAGACAGCGAAAAACGCGTTACTGGCCTGAATTAGCTATGAATCAAATGTAAGAAAGGGATAAAACATAATTTAACGAAATCAGGCCCGTAATGTTTTATGAATAAGGGGGTTAGGTTTTAAGTAGGTATGTCCAAATTTTCCAGATCGGTCGGTATAGCGATACGATTATCGCTGTGACATTTTAAGTAATGTTCGAATTGGGCCGTATCTCGTTTAAAATGTTTAGATTTTATTCACTTAAGTATTTCACTTTACTTTACTTAGCACTTTTATTTCACTTACAGTTAGACACATCACAATTCCCGTTTCCAAACACACTATGGCACGTAAAATCCCCGCAAGAAATAGCACTGAAAACAACCCCAATGCTCATCATCGGCATATTCGGGATCTTCCTCAACTCCGTCATTCTGATCACCTTAGCCAAGAACAGGTGGTTATGGACAGCAAGTAATTACCTCATTGGAAATTTGGCGGTGACTGATCTGCTGACGCTGTTGTTCTGTCCCTGGTTCATGTTGGTTAGGGACTTTTACCAGAACTATGTGTTGAAGAATTTCGGTTGCCGTTTTGAGGGATTCATGCAAGGTATTTATAACATTTGTAAATTAATACTTATTATAAATACGAAAGTATGTTATTATAGAGATAAATCCTGAGAAAGGACATAGGATAGTATTTATCCCAGAAATCATCCCTTATACGTTTGAAAAGGGGGGTGGAAATTTGTGTGGGGAATCAATAACCGCTGAACACATTGAGAGATAAATGAAGTATGGAGATAGTTTGAGTTGTGGGGAAGAAGAATAGTATTTATCCCCGAAATCTTCCCGTAGGCGTAAAAAGGGTGGTGGAAGCTTGTAAAGGCATTAAATAATTTCTTAACAAAAGGACTACCTCCTATAAGACTTTCATCATTTGACTTTTCGTAAGGAATAAAGAATATTTATGAATATTTGACCAATTAGCCATTCCTTAAGTCTGCTTAAAACTCTTCACCAGTTACGTTACTTAGAGCTAAGTTGCAGATGTGCGGAAAGTTTCCAAAAATTAGGAAAAGTTCTCGGAAATGTTAGGAAATATTCACAGGAAATAAAGGAAACTTTCATTCTGGAAATTGAATATGAATTGAATTAAATAATATGTTTCTGAAAAATTTCCATAAGTAATTTTAGATTATTTTCCGATGGCATATCAGTACACTAAGTATTGATTTTTTGATTGACTGATGATGATGATTGATGACTGACTCAACTTCTGTTTAAGCAACAATGCTGCTGGCAGCAGTAGGTGCAGTGATGCTAGTCTGCTACGACAGGATGGCTGCAGCAGCCTTAACAGCAGACGCGAGGGTCACGAAGTCAGCAGCTCCGAAACTGATCATCATCAGCTGGATCGCCGCCATCTTGTTGTCACTACCCTGGATCATTAAGCGGGAATATGTGGTAAGTTAGCTTTGTGTTCCAATAGTGTTACCAAAGACATATGTAACTTCGTATAAGACGAATAAAGTCTAAGGAAAAAACGTGCCTCGGAATTCCAGTAAAAGTCATTCTCGAATAGGTGGCGCACACACCTTTAGCCTATCCTCGGCTAGATGGCGTGACGACACCGTTTCATATTTAACAATTTTAACACATAGATATCAGTGAATGAACATGGATCAAAATGATATAAAAATAATAAAATCATTTATCCATATATATACATTTTTTGATAACTTTATACGTTTTCATTTTGAGTTTTAGTCGTGTGTCGATAGATGGCAGTAAATTTACAGTGACTACAAAATTTACAATGACAGGACCCCTCTATACTATTCTATTCTTTTTGGTGTTACTAAAGAGTCTTACTAAATATAAATCACTAGTGCTTCTTTGCAGTTACAAAAATTTATTAATTATACTGTGTATTTGTGATTTATAAACTATTTTTTTTAATAAACAAAAATCATGTTGTCCTGTTAGCACGTAGGATACTAACTTAAGTACCTACCTATTTCATGAAAAATATTCAATTTCATATTTAAGGAACGTCAATGGCTGGATCATCTGGAGACCTATTGCGTTGAAGATGTCAAGTTTCTTGGTATCTACTGGCATTTCACACTCAGTATGCTGGTTTGGATCCCTCTGGGAGTCATGGTTTTAACTGTAGGTGTTTTTTATTAAGTATATTTAGTTTGGTCCTATCAACTTCGAAAATGAGAACACTAATAACACAAATATTAAATACTTTGACTTTTTTCTTACGCTTACAAGTTTCTTATCAGTAAGTTTATGCTTAGGTTACTTTGCCTTCAATTTTGTTATTGACCTGACACCATAAGCCGTGCGCTTATTTTTCAATTTGTTCTCTTGTATTTTTCATTTAGATATCGTCAATTTTTATATACAATGAATACATTGACGATTCAAAGGATCCTACTTACATACTTATCTTTTCTTTTATATTTAATCTTCAGTACGGCACAATAATGTGGAAGTTAGAATGGAGTGCAAGGAAACTACGAGGGAACGGTCAGACAGCCGCCAGAGCCCGACGTCGAGCTATGAGGATCACCGCTTGCGTTCTACTCGCGGCTGTTTTCTGCAGGGTCCCATACACACTGCTGATCTATTGGAGGAATAATAACAGCATGACCATAAATTCTGTAAGTATAATTATTGCTTTCTGTGTTTCTAAATGTGATATGGCCAGCCTGCCGATTTTATAGATACCAAGTGCTAAAGATAACTGCAAAACGTTCTGCTCTCTAAAAATATCCTAAACTTTCATCAACTGGAGAAACAATAACAACATGACTATTAACTCAGTAGGTAAGTTAACTTAAGACTTTCTGTTTTTATCAAATATTTGGACACACTCCCGTAAGAACTAGACGCCGAGCTATGAGGATTACGTTTAGGTAAGTCGATTAGGCAAGTTTCATAAACTAGCGATAATTTATGGGCGGAGAAATTTTATGGCTAACACGCAAACTTTACAACACCGTTATACATTATGTGGTTTACTAACGAATGGGCCAAAAACGTTTCCCAAAGTATCACATCCCAAACTATGTTTCCCAAATTATCATTTCCCAAAAAAATGTTTGGCAAAACAACTTATCGCAATTTTTCAGTTAGCAATAGTCTTTTTTGGCAAGTTATTGCTTAGCAAATAATTACTTGGACAAGTTTCATTTTACCAAGTATTATTTAGTCAAATTTATCATTATTATCATTAAGCATAACATATTGCATGGCATACAATTTACATACCAATGGATATTTATTTTTGCTTTTATTTGAAATACTTAATCCCGACCTTGGTTTTTTTATCATTTTGGTTATGTTTTACGCATACGGATGTGATTAGTTGAACCATAAACATTATAATTTTTAAGAAAAAAACCGATTTCTATGGGGGCCGGTGAAAGATTATTGTAGATGGTGCACTAGGTATGTAGAAAAAGAGGTAAAACCACCCACTTTTTTAGTAGCATTTCGTTTCTGTAAAGGTCGTAGTTCTAGCCTAACCTAACCCACTTCTCTGATAGCAGTTCGGTTCTGAGAGGATCGCAGTTCTAACCTAATCAAACCCACTTTTCTAGTAGCAATTCGTTTCTGTAAGGCTCGCAGTTCTAACCTAACCTAACCCACTTTTGTTCGGTTCTGTGAGGATCGCAGTTCAAACCTAACCTAACCCACTTAACGGCTTTTTTGGAATATAAATATTAGCCAATAAAAAACGTTTGCTAAATATTTTTTTGTCCTAACAACATTTGACAAAGTAAAATCATGCCAAGTGATAATTTGACCAAATAAATTATATGCGAAGTGTAACATTGCTAAAGGTTCCTTTGGGAAATGAAACTATTGCGATAAGTTTGTTGGGAAGTGAAATTTGGCGAAAGGTATTTGGCCCAAACGAAAGTACACCACATTATGTACTATATTTATGCTGTGACCTATAAAAGTCAGTAGACGTTCTTTGCCAACAAGGTTTTATTTCTTGAATAGGATGCTTTAACATTATGCGGTTTTATCTTTAGTGGCACTAAAGGTTTAAATACTCAACATTAACAAACTAGAAAAGAATTTGACAAAACTTTAATTTTTTTCTAGGTGGACGGTATCTTCTCTATCATCTGGTTTGCTGGCAATTTCCTCATGTACTTCAACAGCGCTATCAACCCTCTCATCTACGGGTTCACTAACCTCAGGTTCCGTAGGGCTATGGATAGGACTCCTGGTATAGCCTGCTGTAGATTTGGGTCTTGGTGCTGTGTTTGTGCCATGGTAAGTACAATAGGTTACCTAAATTTCCTGAGTCATTTAAACTATAAAATTTAGATTTGGAAGTCTCATACAAATATGAAGCTAGGGTTCACTCAAATAATTAATACTAAATACTAAAGTTAATTTGAAAAAGAACCTTTCTATTATAAAATTTCTTTAGCACAACACCCACGCAGGCACATACTTTTGTTCCGCTCGACAACTTTTCAACCACCATTGAGTATAACTCAAAGTTAAACTTTAAAAAGAATTTAAAATACATCAGAAACAATAATATTGAAATTCAAATTGTCCATGATGTTGCAGTTCAAAAGGAAACAACCTCCCCCTTCAGTAGGAGACAAGAACTCAGAGAAGATCTTCGTAATTGAGAATTCACCGAAACCAAACCGGAAGTTGACGAAAGCAATCAAGAATGTGCTGCGTATCAATAAGGATACATTAGAGCTTAGTATACCTAAAGCCGATGATATTACCGGGAAACCTACTAAAGTTACTCCGTTGAGACCTGATAACTGATCTATCAAGTTAATGGGCAAAAGGTAAAAAAAATTAAAAGGACTATAGGAAGTTGTAATGCATTAAAAAGATTTTCTTTTTTGTGGAGATTGTGTTTATATTTAAAGAAATCTAGATCATTAAAATCTTAATTATCAGTATTAGCACATAGACTATGAAGGTTATTTTACCAAGTAGGAAATAAAACATTAGTGTTATAAATGTCTTTATTTCGCAGTAATAATAGTAATAATATTAACATAGATACTGTAATAAAAATTGTGTGAATAATTAAAGCTTATTATGTAACTTTCATTTTTTTTTCACTTAGTCTACAGATAGACACTCGGATCCATTCTCAGTATCAGTAACTTCTAATTGACTGGCCAGCTCTTGTATCTTTGCTTCTAGGGCGTCTTTCATGTGAGGCTCGACTCGGAGAATATTGGCAGCTTCTTGCAGCAGAACCATGGATTCCATTAAACGATCCTGTGAAAAAAAACACGATTTATTATAGCCACTATCGTTATTCTGTATTATCATTTCTTTCTTTTGTTTGTCAATGTTATAGTTGTCCCACTAGTTCCATTGTATAAAATTTGTCTTGACAAATATTTATTTAGTTTTTTAATGATGTTGTACCAAAAGTTAGTATATCTTTCTAAAGAAATAATGAATACAAATCTTGGCCGGCCAGTTTATAGAACAAATGATAAAACCATGAAAACAAGGAGTGAAAGAACTGAGTAAGTAACTTAAGTCACAGGTGCAAATATACTCTTTCAAGCCAGCTTTGCAGTAGAAAAAGGCGACAGTTGAAAAATGTAGGCGCGAAAGATTGATCTCCCATACCTACATATATTTTGATTTGTTTTGCCCTATTCTACATAGGTACTGAAAAAGAATTTTGATTTTCGTTTCTTTTTCTATTGACAAAGTTGAGCTGCCAGAGTATAAATGCACCAACGCCTTTCAAATAATGTTAACGTTATGTTAAATCTAACAGTCGAACGATTTATCACGTGAAGTACCGCAGTAGAACTCAAACACAATATAATTTTAGACATATTAACGCCTGGGCACACAAAGTCGGCTAGCATTAATTCTATTTGGCTGAATTCCAATGTTTGGATTTATGTTTTGTAGAAACTCACGTGCTCGCATTCACAAATGTAAGGATTAATGAAAATAAGAATGAGTAGTTTTTTTTATGACATGTGTTGTACGTTGAGTAGATTTTTTATTACATGTGATGAAATATATCATAAGAATTTCAAGTAAAACGTAGTATCGAGTTAATTTACGTTGCGGGTCTAATTATTTTATCGCAATTGACTCTTCATGCCAATGACCATTACCCACAACATCGAAATCCAACGCGGCAACGCAGCGAGCGTGATGGGCACCTTTGCGTCGGGGTCAGCCCGGGACGGGCTTCAGTAGTTAATTTATTTTATAACTTATTTAGTTTATATTCATATTTAAGTTTAGTTTATGTGTTATTTTAATTATGAAATCAATATATTTGATTGATTGTATTTAAATGTATAATTTTTTTTATACTATTTTTGTATTAATTACCTGGGCAGCAGCTTTAGTCAACTTCTCAGTTTCAAATTCCCTCTTCGTCTGGATAGTCATAGCCGATTGTAAATCAAGGAGAAGGGTGCCTCTGAACCGCGTCCATCCAGGTTCAATTTTGTCGGCAATTTCCAGAAGTTCATGACATAGGTCTATTTTGCGTTGCAGGACGTTGTCTGATAAGTCTGCAAAAAAGTTGAATATTGAGAAAAATATGTTGAAAACACCAAAAACTTAGTTGGGATCATATAAAAAGAAGGGTGCTTTTTCAAAAGGGGTTATTTAGAGTTTATGTAATAATTATAGATTCTTCAATTGATAAACATTTTTCGGTGACAGGATTTACAAGTAATCAATATCCACTCATGTTATTATAAAGTTATAAGTAGGTAATAACATTACACGGACACTTTGAAACATCATTTACGCACAGAACGTATCGTAACTATTACGTAAATATAAATAAGTACCAAAACGTAACTGATAAATATCAATATTACCTGATAAGGTATATCCTTTGTAATTTCCATAAATCTGAATCAAGGCTAACTTTGCTTGCACCACTAAATGATTTGATGGATGAAGCGTCTGACTGTATTTCATGATGAATTCTTCAAATTGTTTGGGGCCATTCCTATCGAGCTTATTTAGGTCTTGTTTCAAAGCATTGTTTCCCCAAAACATCTGCTTGCTCAGAATAAAATGGTCACACTTCTCGCATTTCCAATTTGCCGTTTCGTCCAAAGGATTTGTTGACATCAACATAGCCCCATTCGCTGCGCCCCCTGAATTGCAAACTGAACAGTATATGTTACCAAGATTAGTACCAAATTCGGTTGGGTCCTTACACCTATCGCAGTCACAATCAAAACATTTGTTTATTTTTAGATGTCTCCGTCTATCCAAGGTACCCCATAGCGACTGTGTGTACGTTGCAGTTATAGGTTCACCTTTAGAAATTGGCACAGTTGCAATCAGGGCCATATTATAATCGTCGCCCAAATAAATGTGACGAGTATTCGGTTTGCAGCTATGGTTCATCATTGCGGCTGTGACATAAATAGCCCGTAACCTTTTCGATCCGTCAGGAGATCTGACATCGAACGCGTTTGTATCAATGATTGAAGCCACTTTCAGAATAGTTTCTTCGTCGAAATCAAGTCCGAGAACTTGTATTATGAATGTACTGAGATTAGCTTTGAGAATTGAGTACAATGGCGTACCTATCCTCTCGTCTAAATGAGATTCCAAATTGATAATATTTTCAAATTGCTGAGGATTCGACTGTTTCATCAGTAAGACTCTCATCGGTGCAATAACACAGTATGCTGCTTCACTTTTGTCTGGTTGTTCATATTTAATAGTGCACTTATACTTCTTTTCAGTCATGATTTTGCATTCTGCCTTATGTACATCAGCTTTCTCGCACTTCTGGTTGCACATGGGCCATAAACAAGATGTACATTTATAGAAATCAAGTTTGTCTCCGATTTTCATTGGCTCTAGCTTCTTTCCGCAAGCCAAGCAGTGTGCTGGTGAGGACATCTTTGGGCCGATCAATGCGGGTTTCTCTTTTAAAATCATTTCTCCTGGTTGAATGTCTCTGGTCGCAACCATATGTCGTCCGAAGGTGTCGGAGTATTGGATCTTGAAGGCGCAGCATTTGAACTTGTGGCCTTCTCTCCATCCTAGTTTTTGATGGGCCCTTGAGCAGTAGTAGACCAGCTTGCATCCTCCGCAGGTCTGATTGGCAGGTTTTTGGCAGACCTCACACTGCGGAATTTCGCGCTTGTGCTCCATGGGTTCTGATTGAAGCGACACGGCCGGCTTGTTAGAGCTCAACTACAATACTCGTTTTAAATAGATCACATAATTATCACTGGCTGAATCTTAGGCCGCCTGCCAACAAAATGAAACATAACGCCCTTTTATCTAGCGATAGGAGGCTGTTTGATGAGGTTAATGAATCGGAAAGTGAATTTATTTTCGATTACAACATCATATCGATGACATTAAATAGTGTAAGAATGACAAAACAATGGAAACGATTTTAAAAGTAACTGAAACAATTTACCAAATCATGATTGATTGATTTCCAAATGACAAAAAAGTATCTCTTGTATTGTATGTGGTCTTAATTACCTGAATATCGTAAGTAATTTGATCATACTCCTATGAACACAATAATAAAATGGCAAACAGCATAAAACGGGTCACCACATATTACCATCAATACGAATTGCAAACGCGTTGTTTTAAAATAAATTTCTATTAATAACGGTAATTAACCAACTGGCACTAAAATGTGAACACTTGAACAGGTGGTCACTTTAGCAGTCTCAATTCACAACTAGACCTGTTTTGTCGCTTGGACATAAATGGTAGTGGACATTAGACGGTATAAACACAGTATAGATTGGTAAAAGCAAGGATCAACTACACTGACACTCGATGCAGCATAAACGCTGTAAGGTATACCACAAGGGTCTTCCTTATCCTGAGGCTCGCTTACTTTGTCTTATTTATTGCCCAAATCTTCGTATTGTGTTTTTTCTTGCGGTATATGATACCTAAATCAAAACAAAAAGAATGTGTTTTCGAAATTAAATGCATGCAATCGTTTATTGCGTAAAAATTGATATAGAATTCAAATTATTAACATAATCAGGCGTTGGTTTGCGGAAATCTATATTACTCGTCGCATCTAACTATTCACGTATTAGCAAAGCAAATAATTCTCATACAAACATTCATCTTTGGAGCTAAAGAAACCAAACTCAGACACATATTTAATATATTCCCCTTCAAATCTAAAACACACAAAGTAAATTTTATCACTGGGTACCTACTGTCGTAAATTTCCAATGAGTGTATGCTCTTGCACATATTAAATGTCGTTGTCGCCGAGTTCCAATTGCTCTTACAAAACAAATGTGACATTATTTCTTTTCACAAGATTTAAGTACCATCAAGCTGACAAGTATCTCACTAAAAACTGATTAAAACTACACTTACTTTTTATTTGATTATATACTATTTATTAGATGTTTCCAGTATCTACAGTACATATTTACAGTCTTCGCGATCGAATTGCCTCCTATTTTACTACCTATATAATTTAGAACGTTGTTTTCTGCTTTATGGTGTAATTCACAAACATTTGTACAAGCCAACGTCCAAAAAATATATTTACACGACCCTATCGTCACTGTCTTAGACGCGTGTAAATATATTTTTGGAACGTTGGCTCGTAAAGATATTTGTGAACTTGCCTGTACAGTTTTGCGATAACCTCGCACACTATCTCATGTGATGTTGCCAATACAGAAGATGATTTTACTTAATTGGTTTCTGAAGCAAAGGGTCACATTAAATTTCGTTGTCGTATGATTAGGTATTTAGTTACAGCGACGCAAAACGTGATCCGACCTGATATTTTTAAAATTATATTTTTTTAAATATATTTTTTTCCTAGCCTATTTGAGTGTCTCACTGCTGGGCAAAGGCCTCTCCCCTTAATTTCCATGACTCCCGGTTTGGTGTTTCCAGGAACCTGTCCAGGTTATCCCGCCATCTCCGTTTGGGCCTGTCTCGTCCACGTCCCTCTACCGGCATCCACTTGGTAGATGGACGTGATAGCAGCAAAATATTATGTAGATAATTTATTACAAAATAAAACTCCATAAACAATG
Organism: Cydia splendana; assembly: GCF_910591565.1. Lineage (NCBI taxonomy): Eukaryota > Metazoa > Arthropoda > Insecta > Lepidoptera > Tortricidae > Cydia > Cydia splendana. The sequence goes on from NC_085974.1 coordinate 14,666,365, forward strand.
ATCAAATTCGGCATTCAGAAGTCCGTTCACACTATTACATAACAAAAATGGTTTCGGTAGGGCTCGGAAAATGAGTTGTAGTCTGAAAGAGCTCGGCGCGCGCGCCGCTCGATTCCATGAAAAAAGCGGATCGTAGAAAACTGAACGTTCTAAATTCGAATTCAGTTTAGTGTCATATAAAAGTAAGTTTATCCGTTAATATGATGAAATGAAACGTGATAGGTTTATTTTGAGTAATATAACTGATGTGATTATAAAATTTGGAATTTAGTTTATCGTCGTGGTATTTGTGGAAATGTGAAAAGTGATCGCATAGCGAAGTGTCGGTTTGTTACTAAAATTAATTATTTTTGTTAGTTTTAATGGTAAAAATTAAATCTTTAAAAGTGACTAAAGTTCAATGTAGGTCACCCATCAGTGGCGGGGACAAGCATATCTGTTAGGAAAGCCGCTTATTGTTTCTTAGTTATATTTCTGTAGGCGAACTTCCAGTTCGAGCGCCATCTTGATAGTAACGCCTCGTGATTAATTCCTTTGTTTTTTGCTCATTAATATTGTTTAAAGTGTAATATCGATAGCTTATTATACAGTAAACTAATGTGATAGTGTGCAATGAATGGAGAATTAATCTTGAAACGTGTTTAACCACCATTTTGGAGTCAACGGGCGGTTGTCCACGTGCTACTTTTAAAGTCCAGCTTTCGCTTTACAAGAGCTAATAAAATCACCATACACTGTCTTGTAATAACCGTACAATTTTAGTTATATTTAAAGCTCCTAATACCTTGACAGTTGACACTGGCGAAATGGGCCCACTGGACTGAAGCCATAATTTTAAAAGAATGAAAGAATCTGGAGGCAAGGCCCACGTGTCTCTTTGGTCAGCCGGTATGAATCGAGTCCTATACATGTATAGATGATCCGCCGCTTATAGGTATCCTATAGGTACTAGTTGGTTTTGACCCTGCCTAAGAAGTTGGTGGTTCTAAGCACTGATGATGAGCACGGATATTGTATTTTTTGAGTTTCCTAATTATGGATGTTTTTAAGTTATGATACGCAATCTCTGACATCTAATCCAGAATGTATATATTCTGATTTGACATTGATTTCTCACTAAGCCTAGCTTAAGGGCTTACTTAGCCTGGCAGGCATTATTGTACATTCTAGACCTGTGGTTTTGGTATTGAAAATAATGACTTAGTCACCGTCTATAGGTACAGTCGTTCGACGAGGGGAGACGGGGCGGGGTTCGCGCGCACCCGAGCTGCATACATCGCTGTCGTCGCATTGTTAGTAGCTCGGTACACGTCAAATGCCGTCGGACCATTGTTAGTTTTTACACTGTGACTTAGTTTTTGACAGAAAGTTTTAACTTCCATTGACTTCTTTGTGGGTCTGATTATTTTTCCTAAATTACGGTCAATTGCTGCTCAGAGCAGTCGGGAGCCGTGTGCCTGAACTATTGCATGATATATACCTACCACTCCCCTTGAGGTTGATTCTAATGTAACAATTTGTTAATGTTTTGATACGTTCTTGGCGATTGACTTGGCAATTGGCGCTCATTGCCCATTTCTCGCTCGATTTTCACTTCATTTCGCATGCACCGATCAGCGTGAGCGATATTCCATCGTATTCGTATCAATCTAAGATCAAACCCGTAAAAAGTTGTTAAAGATAAGATAAATATTTATTTTTCCAGTAGGTTACCCGGCGAAAATTGTACGTGCTCACAGGCTTCGGTCCGGTGACATTCCATTAAATATGTTTGCTCATCAGATGAGGAAAGCAGAGTCGCCCAACTGCGATATCTGCGACTCTGTCGAGGATGTACAGCACTTCCTAATGGAATGTGTTCGAACTCGAGACAAGAATTAAGGCGCAACTATTTGATGCTGGTTATGCAGTAACTGATATAGGGGTTTTTCACTCGATATTGCCGGAACCCCTGTCTAAAACTGCGAACTTCGTGTACAATTTTTTTGATATCTAGTAACACTTATTGAAACTCTGTCTCATTGGTAAAGCCTTTTTTTAAATATGTAGATAAAAAAAGTAGGTTACAATGCGCTTATGAACGTCAAATAAAGCTACACCGGCTCTTACCCTACACCTCCTTTTTAAATTGAAACCTTCCCTAAATTGGAAGAGGGTATGCCAATATGGGAACGGCAAGAAACTCGGCGGGACACATCTTTTCAAAACATTACGTCTTATAATTATCATCAATTAAATAAAAATAAAAATACAATTTTAAAACTGAATCAGATTCCTACTTCCTGGTAACAATATCAACTTTACTCACCTCATTTCCCGTACGCGCGTACTACGCGATGGTGCCGTTTAAAAATGATTTAGCGCATCTATTTCTGGGGCAGGTATTTTGTGAAACGGGGCTTCTCCCACATTCTAGCTGTTCAGAATTTCAGTCCGCGTTTCAGCTGCAGTTTGTGAGATTAGGTCATTCAGTGTGTATGTTTTATTACTTGGCACAGGCGCCCAAGGATAACATGGAATAATACATGTATGGGTCATAATAATTATTAGGCACTTATGTATGTATTTAGTGGCCATAAAAGTAGCCTGTAAAGGTCCTATATTATAAGATGTCCGCAGGAAATTAAAACGCAGGATTAACCCTAACTCATAATAACAAGTTTTTTTAAACTTATTAAAACTAATGTCCGTATTAATGCTTTATTAATTAATGTATGCGACGTCAAACATATGTTAGTATCACTCAAGACTGTCAAGAATACTGCCAATGTTTTCACAGTTCACTGTACTGAATGACCGGCATTGAATCCTGTGCAAGCGCATGCCAAAATGCCGTTACGCTATTTAGTAGTATTTTCGAATTTTTAGTATTTTTCGAAAGTAAACTCTAGTCCTATAGAAATAAAATTTACATTTTCAACACCCGCCAACCCGCAAAAATAAAAACATTGTGAAAAGATTAGTTCTGAAATGAACTGTACGTGGGTATTATAAAGTCTATTTTCCAACAGTCGCCTAAGCTTTCATTCAATGACTTTTCAATAGAATATACCTAAACTTTAACGACCTAACTACACCGACTTTAATAGTTACTGAGGCCATTTTCAAATTGATATCAAAATTAAAGTACCAAATTAATCAGCTCTCTAAACTGACAATTAATTTGAGCATCGACTATAAACTGTTTTGTCAATGCACAATCGAGTTCAAAAGTAATTTACCAAACCTCTTATATGCCGTACAGTTATCAAAGAGATACGACGTATCAGCAATTACATACTTAGGTACTGTAGTAAAACCTTGGCTTATTCTATCGATTACCGAGTACAAGCACCAGACCACCTTGTATAATATCTCTTGATACGTGTAGGTATTACTGATATCGATCTCATTTTATACTGGTTAATTTCGGTGAGGAGATTAAAAGCTCGGCATTAGTTACTTACTAAAACTCGTATAAAGGTATGATTATAGAATAAAGGTACGATATTTTGATGCGCACCAGTAAACCTTGACATATTTGCGAAGGAACGATGCCAACTCGCGATTTATCACTTTAGCGTTTAGTTTCTTGGCTGATTGAAACAACATTTGAATGAATGGCTTATGAGCAGTAAACTTGGCCCGTATTCGATACGTGCCAAAGGAATACGGCTGCCTTAACCTTTTCACGTTTGGTTTATAACATTGTTGGCATGGCTAGTAAAATGGGGTTTAGACGTTTGTCTACTATAATCCGCCTTATAATAACAGTACTTCGAAAAAAAAAACATAATTGGCTCAATCTTAGTTGATCTTAGTTTTGACGGGCATAGGGTTGTCACGCTCAAACATCGGAGCGACGTGCGAATAGCATCCAGTGTGATAACCGCCTTAGGCTTAGCTAACCCTACCCGTATTAGGGTAAAAAGATGCTAATGCGTTTAATTAATTTTTCAGCAACATGGGGCTTGAAAACGGCACCACCGACGTCTATGAGGTAAGCAAATTAAAACCATACAATTAAAGAATTATATTGCACGCCATCTATATAATTCTAGCGACACGACGACACTTGAACGGCGAAAACCGAACTGTGCATGAAGGAGCTTCAAGGCTTAGTAGATTAATGTTTGACCAATAGGTGGCGGGCTTTATTAAGTTTTCGCCTAATCGCCACTAGATGGCGCTGAGCGTTATAAAAATAAAATGATAAGTATAAAACCTATAAATACTAATTCGATCGGGATGCAATTAAATAACAAGTGTCGATGAACAGTGCAATATTATAGCGATGTTACGGCTGATAGACGAGAAGAACGTTTGCTACGAACATGTATGTAATATTTAATTAATTTTATGACTATTTTGAAATATGTAGAATACATTGGTAGCTAATAGAGTAAAAGGTAGAATTTTTAAATGTAAACTTAGAATCAAAATATCTTAATAATAATTATTCGCCTGATTTGGTTTGTAATGACTATATAGGTACTTACTTCGTTTTTTTAGCATTAGAAAAAATACATGTAAACAATTCTTGACGTTTTTTTATTGAAAAACGCTTTAAAATATTAGTAACTATTACTTATAACTATGCTATACTATTGTTATTATATTTGCTGTGAGTTATTATTCAAAAGTGTTTTTCAATTTAAAAAAAACATGTCAAGATTGTTAACCCTTTATCTAATGCTAAAAAAACGATCTATAAGTACATAGCAGTAATATGATGTATTACTACCTAAAACAAATGCCAGTAAGTAGGTAAATAACTAGATTATACGTACGAAAATTTTACTTCCCTAGGTATACTGGGTCAAGCAAATTATGTCAGTAGCAAACGGCGGCAAATTTGAAAAATCGCGGGCTAGCAACACTGTGTTCGAATAATTCGAAAATCGCGTGTCATCTGTGCTTTATCTGTGGAATGTGGATCGCGAATGACAGCCATCATCTTTGTTTACATTCTGAATCGATTCTATTTCAAGAGATATTTCTGCTGTGTCACCATTAAATACCAATATATTAAATAAGATTGTGCTTAATCAAAGCTAAGATGCCTACAATGCCTACAGTGGCAACTGAGAAATCTAATAAAATATTAAAATCCAGTAGTAGGACATCTACCTGCTGAAGCAATGATTTTATTCATACATTCTTGTTTAACGGCATAGTCCACTTCTAATTTTATTTTGAGATCTTCAAATTAGTTAATTATTTTTATCAACATCACACACCGCTTTTAAATTGTCCGTCCATACCTATTAATAACAATTTGAAACATTTTCAATAGAGAATCCGCGAGTGACAATTTGAATTGACGGGCGCGCTCAGCGGAAAAAACAGTTTTGGTTCGATGTACATTGTACATTGCTGCTTTTCTTAGCGCAATACTACTCTTTGAGTGTTGCCCTACTTTAGTTTGCTTTACATTGCTACTGACAAGATTTGCTTGACGCACTATATAGTAGTTTCCGTAAAGGGGCCCACTGATTAACAGTCCGCCGGACGGTAATCGGCCTCTCAGTTAGAACAAAATTTTGACAATTCCGAACAACTGACAGGCCGATACCGTCCGGCGGACTGTTAATCAGTGGGCCCCTTAAGAACGCTAATGACATGAGAATACGACACAGAAATATGCGCTTTTGTTTGTACCTAATAATGTATGTACCTAGGTACTTAACCTAAAAGAAGCTTTGTTAATTAAATAACTTTATAAAGTTTCTGTAAGCTTAGCAACCCGATAAGTTTGTTTAATTACAAAACAACTTTAAAACGATTTACAGCGGCATTTTTTATCAGACGGTGCCTTTGTTTGACTTTTTGACCTTTGACATGACCGAAAAACAACAGGGGTTCGGACTAACGGAGAAATTCAAATCATAGTTAATACAGACGACAAAACGGTTATTTAGTACAGTCAAAGAGAATTTGAAATAGAGGAATATTCTCAAAGTGGCCAAAGGTATGGTGCCATTACTCGTATTGCTCGAAAAGATGGCACCATACCCTCCCCATAGGTACCCTATGGCCTCGATGACGATACTTTTTGATATTTATCAAATTCAACGCATATCAGTGAGGATCAAAGTCAAATGGTAAGTATTCTAAAAGTTTTTATCATTTGTGTCGAAAGATGGCAGTAAATGGAGATAATTTACTTTGACAATATTAGCAAAGACATATGTAACTTATTAGTCTAGGCTAAATTCTCTTTGGTACAGTACAGAATAAGTAATGTACAGGTTAGAAAGGTCGGGAAAAGTCAGGTCAGGTTGAGTTCAGTTTTAAGAGATCACAGTAACCTTTTTACCCGATGCCCATATTTTGTACGCACGACTGGACTTTTTGTGATGCTGTCTTTTGCACAATAAAATAAGGAATAAATATTTATTGACTATTTTTCCCAGATTGATCTAGAATTTCAGAGCGACATTCAAACCGCTGTTACCTCAATATTAATATTGCCATTATTTGCGCTCGGTCCTGACATAATATAAACTGATACCAAAGACATATGTAACTTCGTATAAGACGTATAAAGTCTAAGGAAAAAACGTGCCTCGGAATTCAAGTAAAAGTCATTCTCGAATAGATGTCGCACACACCTTTAGCCTATCCTCAGCTAGATGGCGTGACGACACCGTTTCATATTTAACAATTTTAACACATAGATATCAGTGAATGAACATGGATCAAAATGATATAAAAATAATAAAATCATTTATCCATATATATACATTTTTTGATAACTTTATGCGTTTTCATTTTGAGTTTTAGTCGTGTGTCGATAGATGGCAGTAAATTTACAGTGACTACAAAATTTACAATGACAGGACCCCTCTATACTATCTATTCTTTTTGCTGATACTTACGTGCTAAGCAAAGATCTAAGATCCAATGGGTAGAGTCTGGAGTCTGTACGGAAAGAAGAGTCGTGAAATGTATGGGATCCAATACATTCTACGACTCTTCTCTTTCCGCACAGACTCAGGCGTGGCTCACTCCGCGATTTCGTCGCTTTGCTACAGGTAGCTAAAATTACATCCGTTCGGCCCCATTTTTGGTGTTTGCCATAAGCCGCGCGTGGCGCTGTCGCCACCTAGCGGCCATATCTGTGCTGATCGTAAAAAACGCGTGTTGTTTTGTCTTCTGTACCGAGTACTATTATTTATTTTGTGACAGACTCTAGTATCCATTTTGCGTTCATATGTTATGCTATAGAGGTTTCATAACCTAGAAATCTTTTTAAAATTACTGGAATGAACCGACTCGATAACGATCGGTCCGTGACTTCGAGCAACACGGAAGGGAGGCGGCATTCGCACTATTTCCCCTCTGCCGAGGTACAAGATTAGCGCGTCAATCTAATCTAGCGCGGGTAATAAAACTAGTTGCACTTGGATTTTTCACTAGACCGAGTCCAGACGCGCGCGTGAACACTGCTGCACAAAAATGCCTGTTTGCTCGGTTTTTTGTTATAAAAAGAGGTCGGAGACATCAAATTTACAAAAAAAATGTTACATTTCACATGTAATATTTTTTTTACATATCATACGTTTAATTACATTCAAACACAATTATTATATTTTAGTCTCATGTAATTGTTGGATTTATCGATTTTGCTCGCTCAGTACAAATTGCGGATCGGTCGAGCGACAAATCCGACTTCTCATCTCTCAGAATACAATAACATACTTCAACGAAAATGTGTTAGTGTGCGTGTTGTGACACTTGTCACTCGTCCGTACACAAAAAGAGATCGAGGTTTGCAAGATTTGTCTTTGACGTGTGTCATTTTCTATGTATTTGTGTCGTCATTACAGATTGGATTTTGTATGTAAGTGTGTGAGAAGTGCGACTGTGTGCACCTTTCCCCCCGCGAAAAATGGCAGAAAGATTTGTACGGTGAGATATCGCTTGGGCCCCTCCCTTCCGATGTGTCGGAAGCCGGTGTTGCTCGAAGGTCCGTGACGATTTTTAAGCCCTCAAGAAAAGGGTGCACTATTGGTGTTGTAGGTGTACATTGCAATATGTCTATGCTCATTTGCCTCCTATATCTAAAAATAATCTTCTATTCGAACCCAGAATTTGATTTCTGATCTACTCAAAGTATGTTATTTTTTTACACTCATTCAACTTATTTGATCTTCCAGGCTCGCACCTCAGAAGAGCTTGGGCGCTACCTCATCGCGGCCCGCGACCTGGCCCCTGGGGACCTAGTCCTCACCGAACGACCCCTGGTCTTTGGCCCCAAGGCCACCGTTGTCCCTGAGGCCACCATGCCGTGTGTGGGGTGCTACAAGCCCGTACCTACTGATGTTGGAGAGAGATGCGCTAAGTAAGTCTCTTTTTTCTCTTTCTGTTTTTTTTAGCGCATTGTAATATGCCTACTTGCATAGATTTCATAGATACCTAAGTCCGTCCATAGTGAAGCCATTTCAAGTGCGATGTCACGTCGTCGCACTCGTGTCATCGTATTCGAACGGCCCTCGCAGTACTCAAAGTCAAATCTGTTTGTGTACACCTCCCGTTTAAAAATTAAAAACTACAGGAAAGATGGTTGTTTGTGCAGTGAATGGGTGTCACAACACATCATATTATAATAAAAACAAACCGCCTGATATTACATTTCACGCGTAAGTATCGAGTTTAATGTGATATTTTTACATAATCCTAAATACAAAAATCCAAATTTTCGTCAGCCGCCATTTCTTATAAATGTTGCCAGTGTAGTGATTTTTTTTTACTTGAAGTTCATTGTATAATTATAGAAAATTATAATTAAGTTATTTAGGTATTTTTTTTTCTTATTTTTATATTGTAGGTAAGTATAATGTTCGTTTCAGTTTTCCGACTGATCCGCTTCTGTCTGCGAGATGGACGGAAAAAAATTGACTAAATCGGAATGACGCAATATGGAAACATTCCCAACTAGCAAAATAGTCGTATAAGAATTGATTTACTCAGCCTGTAATCGTATAACAGCCGAGTTACGGTTGTTGAAGCACCAATATATCGTATAATAGCGGTTAACTCGACTATTTAGCAATTTTCGCTAATTAGTGCTATAATCATGTCGTATAAACGTTTATAGCACTATCTTTTAGCACTTTTATTCCACCTTTTAATAAATGCTGAGTTAGCGCTACTAAATCACTTTTATTCAGCATAATTGTTCTATTAAAATCATATAACAGCTATAGATTAGCTAATTGTCTGAATAAGGCGCTTTAATACAACTGTTACTTAACTCTCTTCTCTGTTGCTATAAAAGCCTATTAAAAGCAATCGAATAACCATTTGGCAACAATGCTGCTGTAACAGCGCGCTTATATCATAATTCGGGTAATGGGGTTCAAACCGCTGTTATAGGAGCTGAAGTGTATTTACAGGTTTTATTCAAAATGTATTCAGCTTAGAGTACTTTTAAAGAGTTTTGAACTACATTAACAGCACAAGTCAGCCATGTTGACGTTTCAATATAGTCCGGTGGCCAACTGCATGAAACCCTGCCTGACAAAAAAATAGAATAATCCTACTCTGTAGGGGTAGCTGACTTTTAGTAGCATCAACTGTTCTTGGTCGGCCGCGGCTTAATTTGGAAAATTTTGCGCTAATGGCAAAATAGTGGCACAAAAATTCATAAAAAAAAACCCCATCGTATAATAGAATGAAACTTGCATGGTAGGATAGCTGCCTTTGAGGACAGCAAAACAAAACTGGTCAGCTACATCCTGTGTTGGCAGGTTCTTGTGTCCGACCGAATTTGTGGTACCACGTGACAGCTACAATTTACCTCATCGAAAAATAGAATCAAAACAACTGATTGTAATACCTACATTAAATTTGTTGACATATGTCTTGGTCGGCCTCACCTTAGCCTGACAGCGTTTTCAGTCCGTCCGCATTAAAAAAAAAGTCAATGGCAGCTATCCTACCATACAAGTGACATTCTATTTTTCGATGAGGTAAATTGTAGCTCACTTGGTACCACAAATTCGGTCGGACACAGGAACCTGCCAACACAGGATGTAGCTGACCACTTTTGTTTTTTTGATGAATATTTGTACCACTTTTTTGCCATTTGCGCAAAATTTGCCAAGTTAAGTAGTTAAGCCACGGCCGACCAAGAGCAGTTGAAGCTGCTAAAAGTCAGCTACCCCTACAGAGTAGGATTTTTCAATTTTTTTATCAGGTAGGGTTTCATGCAGTCGGCCATCGGACTATAAATCCATATACATGGCGACATCATGTGCTATAAGTGTAGCAGTAAACGCAGTTACTCGACTTATAGTCGAATTAATGAGATATAACAGAAACTAGATCGTGTAAGCAAATTTTTACTTATTTTTATTAATATTTTTTTATTGAAATTTAAGAAAATAGGCGGCCCATGAATATATATGAACCAGTGCCTTTGGTTTTATCAATAAAGTATTTTTCGCGCTGGGTTTTACTGTATTACGTGTACTTACAGACAGTAAAAACTTATGTACACAATCACGGTAAAAATAAATGTCGTGGATGACAGCAGTAAAAAATACTTAAGTACTTACCTTTTTGTTTTATTAGACACGCGAAGACGATTAGGCCTCAAACTTAATCAAATAATTGAAATATAATCGCTTACCTGAGATCGTTTTTAGCCCATATTAGTTGAATAAAAGCATTTACTGCACTCTTACACATTTAAAATGCCGAGTAAAAGCAATCCGGCTACCTTTACGAATCATTTTTGCTGGGAAAAAGCAGTGCGGCTGCTTTTATAGAACACTTTTACTGAGTAATAGTAAATTGCTAATGTTTATAGAACAAATAGTCGAGTAAAAGCACTATCGTTGCTATTAAAACACTAGAAGTGCTTTTATCCACTTTTACTCAACTCTTACAGCATCGATTTGCTTCTTATACAGCGCTTACTCGATTTTTATAACACTTTTAGTCTGTATAAGTGCGCCTTTTCGCGTTGAGTAAACGCTTACAGGACTTTTACTCGACTGTTTTTACACCGTTTATAGCACCAAAAAGCGAAAATAAAAACGTGCTCTCAACTTTTATAGCACATAGATTTGCTAGTTGGGTTGGAAACCGACTAAATACAGTCAAATATGCTCTCTCTATTTTAAATTTATTTTTATTTTTTTATGCACATTTGTTAAATAAAAAAATAGTAAAAAAAATCAGCTAGGTATTTATAGCTGGTCAAGCAAATCTTGTCAGTAAAAAAAGGCGCGAAATTCAAATTTTCTATGGGACGATATCCCTTCGCGCCTACATTTTTCAAATTTGCCGCCATTTTCTACTGACAAGATCTGCTTGACCAGCTATATTTAAACCTTATTTCACAAAACAGAAATGCAATAAATCCCTAAAATAAACAAAAAGCTACAAAATCGAATCTACACACTTCCAAATTATTAATAACCAAGTGTAAGCATGTTGTTAAAATCCCCCGACTTTGAGGGAAATAAATGAATAATAGCAACACAGTTTTTGTATATATGTGTGTGTTGCTGAGCGTAAAACACGAGTGTTCCACGCACACATCGATCGTGTTTCGGCTTCACTTTTGACAGATTAGCCGTATGGGGAGTATCTGTCTATGCGTAATACATGGTCTAATAAAACATGGTCTTCCATTCCCAGAGTGACACGCGCCTACGTCACAATAACATTGCCACTTTATTTCAACATAACATGTTACATGGGTACATTATACCTATGGTTAATAAGTTAAAATATTTCTTTATAATTTTATAATTTTCATTTATATGTATTTTAGCTTAAATTTTACAATAACACGTCATTTTTAATTACTCGTTAGCAATATCTTCCGATTCACGAAAGAAATTTCAGACTTTCGGGTAATTCTGTTTATACTACTGGCAACACAGGATAGCGCTGTGCACATTTGACAATTCGGATCTAGATAACTTCATGCCCTGACCGTCATCCTTGTCGAACGCGTGTTAATTGTTATTTCCTTCTCGCTCAGTGTCAGCAGTCGCAGTGTTTTCCAAACTTTTCACGTCGTAAGCTTGGTAATTAATGTGTAACTGTCTTCGAGCAACACCGGCTTCCGACACATCGGAAGGGAGGGGCCCAAGCGATATCTCACCGTACAAATCTTTCTGCCATTTTTCGCGGGGGGAAAGGTGCACACAGTCGCACTTCTCACACACTTACATACAAAATCCAATCTGTAATGACAACACAAATACATAGAAAATGACACACGTCAAAGACAAATCTTGCAAACCTTGATCTCTTTTTGTGTACGGACGAGTGACAAGTGTCACAACACGCACACTAACACATTTTCGTTGAAGTATTCTGAGAGATGAGAAGTCGGATTTGTCGCTCGACCGATCCGCAATTTGTACTGAGCGAGCAAAATCGATAAATCCAACAATTACATGAGACTAAAACATAATAATTGTGTATGAATGTAATTAAACGTATGATATGTAAAAAAATGTGAAATGTAACACTTTCTTTTTGTAAATTTGATGTCCCCGACCTCTTTTTATAACAAAAAACCGAGCAAACAGGCATTTTTGTGCAGCAGTGTTCACGCGCGCGTCTGGACTCGGTCTAGTGAAAAATCCAAGTGCAACTAGTTTTATTACCCGCGCTAGATTAGATTGACGCGCTAATCTTGTACCTCGGCAGAGGGGAAATAGTGCGAATGCCGCCTCCCTTCCGTGTTGCTCGAAGGTAACTGTGAATTAGTTTTTTAAACGTTTGTCTTGTATAGATAAATAAAGTTTAATTTAATACATTAGATTTGTTTTATTTTACTATGTTTCTACATGAATAACTTAAAATTAATGCCGTTAAAATAATTTTCACCGTTGGTTAAAATTCTCCCACATTTCAAAGTCTGAGAACCTGTAAACAGCATGATGACGTAGGCGCGTGTCAGTTAGGTCATACGCGAATCTCGGAATGGAGTACCAGGCGGAGTATATTATTATACCATGTGCGTAATATGTTTATGCCTACTTGAATAATAAACTATCTTTAGCTAAATAGTACCTGGGAGCTAAAATATAGTTTGCTTTGCTGTTGGCGCTTCAAATCTGGGTCTTATAGCCCTATTGTGGGCATTTCTTTTACCAATATTTATTCTAATTAAAATAAAACCCGTTCGACTTCTCACCAATTGTTGACTCGAAATTGTTCGCGCAGATCCGCCTCCACCAAGTTTCACACTAGTACTAAAAAGTTTTTGACCCAATAATAAAATGGGCAGTTTCTTAAGTACATAATAGGTATTTCCTGTACCAAATGACCCAGTTTCATTTATTCCCTGAAGATAGCCAATATAGCGGCGTAGCGTAACTTAGTTTACGATGTTTGTACAAAATAAGGAAAACTGATTATTACTCGTACTTTAGGGATTGGTAGTAATACGTAGGCTGTCAGGTCAGATACGTAGGTAGGTAGTGGTAGTAATAAACATTTTTTAAATGCGCGCCGCCTACGCTCACAAACAAGGTGTCCGAAAGTTCTTCCTACAATTTGGACCTCTTGAAAAGTTTTAACTAAAATCTTAATACAAATAAGGTAAACGTACGTGGTGCTCGACGCGGTCCCAGTACTTGTCATCTTGAAACTTAAGTCATTGTCAATAGAACTGACTGAGGTGTCATCTATTGGGCATTAGCATGTCTAGCATTAGTACGTTTACCTTTACCTATACACAACGCTCAAACATATATCATAAGTATTGACTGCTGATTTCTTTAACATGATCAGCCAAAGCCCTGAGTTTTTGACTGCTGGTTTCTTTAACATGATCAGGGGCCCGTTTCTCAAAAGCTTGTAACCTTCCTCTTCCCTTCCTTCCCTTTCTAACAAAAGCTGTCAAAAAGTGACATCCGCTTATATTACAAGCTTTTGAGAAACAGGCCCCAGCCCTGGCCCAGAGTTTTGCGAATTCATTAAAAACGGTGGGTCCGGATTACAAACTTTATTTGTAATCTATCTGCGGCACAATCGGCTGTTCTTGAGCTACGCGAATGTCGTCGCTTTTGTGTGGCAGCTACCTTAATAAAATCCGTAAAATCAACGTTCTTTTTGCATTTTATTTTGACATGTAAAGTATAATGTACATTTTCAATGAGAAATAAATGAATCTAATCTAATCTTATCTAAAACTCGAGAATATACTGCCAATTAGTTAGAATTTGTGACATTAGGCACTGTAACGTATATCAGGCAAAAATTCGTATACTAAACCTGCTTAAGTCTTGGAACTACGAGGAATCAGAAGAAATTCTGAATCCTTCCCAAGTGACTCCTAACTCCACGTACTCATAGGATTACTTCTTCATTCCTCTTCACTCTCAGTTTTTCATAACGCTCGATCACACTTAAATCTAACAAACTTTTACATTCATTACATCCTTAGATTTCATTCACACACTTTCCACTCCCTTCTCACAACAAGCTTACAAACACATAAGTTCACACTCCTCTTTCTTTCCTAATTCCTATTCTTATGTTTAATATAATTATAGTTTTTTATCACTGGTAACTCGTGATGATCATGACCCCCGCGATTCAGGCCATGCCTAGTGCGGGGTTCACTGTAACGTGCCTGTTAAACTTTTATTTTGAATAAAAATATTGTTATTGTTATTTGTTAGCCAAGTCATGAAATACACACCCAATATCGTTTTCTCAGCAATCAGGAGTATTAGAAAAATGGTGTTAAAAAAATTACTTAACACAGCATCACGTCAAAGAGCTCATTAGTTTAAAAGTTGTGCAAACATATCAATAACTAGATATACCTTATAAAACAAAGTCCCCCACCGTTTCTATATGTTTATATGTTCGCGATAAACTCAAAAACTACTGAACGGTGTGATAGACAAATGCGCATATCTACACGTATTAGATATTCAGCGATTTACATATTAATAAACAGATAAATCACCTCTCCACCAGATAAGGGATTTCCTCTCAAAATCACGTACCTATAGATTAACAGTATATACATATTACATATATAGTTAATACTCGTAATACTCGTAAGCAAGGGGGAAGTAGCGCATCATAAATCATACATAGTAAAGTATCACTGAAGGCCCGATTCGAACTTTAAGATACATCAGTTAATAGATCTAGAGAGTGATAACTGAACCAGGCTTGATTATCTGAGAAGGGAGGAGCAGCGTAGCGGCGTAGGGTTAGGCGTAGTGAAATAACGATAGGTATAGTTATGGCCAAAAAAAACTTTATTTTCAAATGTCTATCCTTTTATACATGTAGGTTGTAGCGTTGAAAATTTCCAGAAAATATCCCGTTTCTTTCCAAACGGCTCGTTTTTTTCGGATATTTACGGAAAAATACCATGAGATTTACCGCTTCAATTTTTCCGAAAAAAAAAAAAACAATTTAAACAGGTTTCAATCGGTTATTTTTCTTAATACTGGTGACATTAGACATCGAATCGGTGTCAGTGTCAGTTCAGTTCAGTTGTCACAGTTGTGTCATTACGCTTATCAGTCAGTTGGTTTTTTTCTTTAAAAATCCGAAAAAAACGAAAATTTCATAAATTGCCGAAAAAATCATTTGATTTTTTCCGACATTTTCGACGCTAGTAGGTTGACGCTGACACAAGCAGCGTTTATGTCGCAGTAAACTATAGCGTCGCTGCGAAACACTAAAAGTGGACATTTACCACATTACACTAGAAACGATTATGGATTAGATATGTCAGTGTCAAATGTGACGTTTCTTCAAACAAAAACGTCACATCTAATCCATATCGTTTCTAGCTCTATTAATTGACGTATCTTAAAGTTCGAATCGGGCAGTGAGTTTGTGTTAAATTTCATCTCGGCGCTGTGCCTATTACCGTAAATGGGGTGAGTAGGGTCAAAACTGAAATTCAAACCTCGATAACATTTTATTTTTACATATGAAAACTGAATGGTGTATATAATAAGTGTTCCGGACGTTTGTATTTTAGTTTTTATTTTATTTTGGGTAGTTCCATTTCATAACTTTGACGATAAAGAGGAAAACCCACCTCACCCCGTAGTGCCTCGTATTTGGGGAGAGAGGGGTTTTCATACAAAGGTGATTTTGGAAGATTATTGGATCGATTTTTTTTTTATTATGCGTATTACTAGATTCTACAACCTATCTCCGGCAGTATAGCTCCATTTTAAATTGGAATACATTATTTTTGTAGCAGTAGCCTTAAAATCCCTTCTCACCCCCCTCTCAAAACTTCTCTCCCCATTCATAACCCACCTCTCCCCGGGAAACCTACTCACCCCGTTTTACGGTACGAGTACAACGGATTTTCATGCGGTTTTCATCTTATCAATAGAGTGATTATTGATAGAGGTCTAGGTTGAATTTTAAACTATCGTGAGACATACGGTAACATTCAAGGATGACTCACACTAGACCGGGCCGGGCCCGAGCCGAGGCTGTCATGTCATTTTCTGTGACCGTTGACCGCTGATCGGTGATCACGTGGTGTTTTCCATAGAAAACGAAGCGTCGGACGCCTCGGCCCGGCCCCGGCCCGGTTTAGCGTGAGTCATCCTTTAGTCGTGACCGCTACTCACTCATGCGCTGTTAGTGCTTGAAAATTTAATGGAGATGGAGACCTATACGGCTACCACCAGTCTTGACATTGACATATTAGCTCGCGTCTACGTAACTTACTTTCTATACATCTCGCTTGCGAGTACGAGCGAGATTTGATTTCGCGTTTGAGGCTTAGCCGGTGTGAGGTGACGCTGACACCTCCACTGACTCGATGCCGCTTAGGTTGAATCAGCAGAGTCATGCGAGCTTACAGGACTATTTGCCTCAACTTCGCCTCCCCTCTATAGTCTCCTCTTCCTAGTCCTTGCTGCAGGATCTGCTGGCTGGAGTTGCCCCTAGTATCAGTATCAGTATCTCGCTTGCGAGTACGAGCGAGATGCATACAAAGTAAGTTACTTCTACGTGAGTGAATATGAATTGACGTATTCACTCACGTCTAGGTAACTTCAAAACTGGTGGTATAGTACTGGCACTAGGCTCTATGAAACATGTCGCGCGAATGACTAAAATCACGTGAGTGAAACCGTAAAAAACCGGACAAGTGCGAGTCGGACTCGTCCACCGAGGCTTCCGTACTGTTTAGTACACGGAGAAAATTTTAAGTAGCCCGCATACGGAAAATACATGGAAAAATGATACAGCATGACGTTTATAGCCGGCACAATGTTACGTACGTAGTTAAGCGTAAGTAGCCGCGCTACTGATAAAAGTAATTGGTACGGCTACGTAATTTACCACTGGCACGTTTTCCTACGTACAATAAGTAGGTAGGGTGTTTGCTACTTACAATAAGTAGCTGTCGATACGCCCAAAATTATCCATGAAAGCACGGTGTATATTACGTATGTGTAGGTTTGGTTAGGGTCAGGTCCAGTAAATAATTGTATTGCCTACGTATTTACGTATGCCGGACAGGTACTGTAGTTGCTTAGGTAAAGTATATAATGGTGCGGCCTACGTATGTACGTATGGCGACAGGTAATCTACTTAATCAGGTAAAGTTTATAATGGTGTGGTCTACGTATGTACGTATGCCGGACAGGTACTGTAGTTGCTTAGGTAAAGTATATAATGGTGCGGCCTACGTATGTACGTATGCCGGACAGGTAACGTACTTGATCAGGTAAAGTTTATAATGGTGTGGTCTGCGTATGTACGTATGCCGGACAGGTACTGTAGTTGCTCAGGTAAAGTACATAATGGTGCGGCCTACGTATATACGTATGCCGGACAGGTACTGTACTTGCTCAGGTAAAGTACATAATGGTGTGGTCTACGTATGTACGTATGCCGGACAGGTACTGTACTTGCTCAGGTAAAGTACATAATGGTGCGGCCTACGTATGTACGTATGCCGGACAGGTAATGTGCTTGCTCAGGTATAGTATATAACGGTGCGGCCTATGTATGTACGTATGCCGAACAGGTAACGTACTTGTTCAGGTAAAGTATATAATGGTGCAGCCTACGTATTTACGTATGCCGGACAGGTACCGTACTTGATCAGGTAAAGTATATAATGGTGCGGCCTACGTATATACGTATGCCGGACAGGTACTGTAGTTGCTCAGGTAAAGTACATAATGGTGCGGCCTACGTATGTGCGTATGCCGGACAGGTAACGTACTTGTTCAGGTAAAGTATATAATGGTGCAGCCTACGTATTTACGTATGCCGGACAGGTACCGTACTTGATCAGGTAAAGTATATAATGGTGCGGCCAACGTATTTACGTATGGCGGGCAGGTACCGTACTTGACCAGGTAAAGTACATAATGGTGCGGCCTACGTATGTACGTATGCCGGACAGGTAACGTACTTGTTCAGGTAAAATATATAATGGTGCAGCCTACGTATTTACGTATGGCGGACAGGTACCGTACTTGATCAGGTAAAGTATATAATGGTGCGGCCTACGTATATACGTATGCCGGACAGGTACTGTAGTTGCTCAGGTAAGGTACATAATGGTGCGGCCTACGTATGTACGTATGCCGGACAGGTAATGTACTTGCTCAGGTGAAGTATATAATGGTGCGGCCTACGTATGTACGTATGCCGGACAGGTAATGTACTTGCTCAGGTGAAGTATATAATGGTGCGGCCTACGTATGTACGTATGCCGGACAGGTACTGTAATTGCTCAGGTAAAGTATATAACGGTGCGGCCTATGTATGTACGTATGCCGGACAGGTAACGTACTTGTTCAGGTAACGTATATAATGGTGCAGCTTACGTATTTACGTATGCCAGTCAGGTACCGTACTTGATCAGGTAAAGTATATAATGGTGCGGCCTACGTATGTACGTATGCCGGACAGGTACTGTACTTGCTCAGGTAAAGTATATAACGGTGCGGCCTATGTATGTACGTATGCCGGACAGGTATCGTACTTGATCAGGTAAAGTGTATAATGGTGCGGTCTACATATGTACGTATGCCGGACAGGTATCGTACTTGATCAAGTAAAGTATATAATGGTGCGGTCTACGTATGTGCGTATGCCGGACAGGTACCGTACTTGTTCAGGTAAAGTATATAATGGTGCGGCCTACATATGTACGTATGCCGGACAGGTACCGTACTTGATCAGGTAAAGTATATAATGGTGCGGTCTACGTATGTACGTATGCCGGACAGGTACCGTACTTGTTCAGGTAAAGTATATAATGGTGCGGCCTACATATGTACGTATGCCGGACAGGTACCGTACTTGATCAGGTAAAGTATATAATGGTGCGGCCTACGTATGTACGTATGCCGGACAGGTACCGTACTTGATCAGGTAAAGTATATAATGGTGCGGCCTACATATGTACGTATGCCGGACAGGTACCGTACTTGATCAGGTAAAGTATATAATGGTGCGGTCTACGTATGTACGTATGCCGGACAGGTACCGTACTTGTTCAGGTAAAGTATATAATGGTGCGGCCTACATATGTACGTATGCCGGACAGGTACCGTACTTGATCAGGTAAAGTATATAATGGTGCGGCCTACGTATGTACGTATGCCGGACAGGTAACTTACTGGTTCAGATCCAGTGTGTAATAGAACATCCTACGTACGTTGATATGCCGGTGAGGTACCGTACTGATTCTGGTCCAGTATATAATGAAATATCCCACGTACGTAGTACAGTCGCCATCAGATATATCGGGGCGGACGAGGTGGTCAAAAATGTCTGAACACGCACTGTAACACCTTGACAATAAAGGCATGTTCAGATATTTGTGAGCTCGCTGGCCGCTCAGATATATCTGATGACAACTGTACTACATACGTGGGATATTCCATTATATACTGGACAAGAATCAGTACGGTACCTCACCGGCATATCTACGCTACGTACGTAGGATGTTCTATTATACACTGGATCTGAGCCAGTAAGTTACCTGTCAGGCATACGTTTAAGTATACGTAGGCCGCACCATTATATACTTTGCCTGAGCAATTACAGTACCTGTCGATACATACATACATAGGCCGCACCGTTATATTCTTTGCCTGAGCTAGTACAGTACCTGTCACAGTGTATGTACATACGTAAAACACAATTATTAAGAGTTTGTGCGAAAAAACATGAGTCGTGGTAGGTAAAGGAACTAACTTGAAGGTTGATACTATCGTCATGTCAAAACTCATTTTTTTTCGCTCATCAGACTCTAGCCTCCTGAGTCCCTGAGGCCTTTATAAAGGCTTTAATCCAAATCGAATTTTAGATTAAAATAAAATAGGTACCTACAAGGTTCCAAATTCAAAACTGCAAAAATTACAAGCGGGACTCGGGAGGCTAGAACCCAAATCAGTACGACAACTGACCAGCATAAATATTATCTAGTGTAAGTATTAAGTATAATAGGCAATATTACGCAAAACTGCGTGGGGGGCGCCACTAGAACAAACAGTAAACAAACCTCCTCGATGCATCAATGTCATATTTGTTCGTAACAAATAATCTGTGAAAACTGGTCTAAAAACTGTTTACGGCATAGTATATTATAAGCTACTCTTATATGGTTTACAGTTTGTGCTAGTGCTGCACTCTGGCGGCAGAACATTGCAGTAATACTCCCTATACCATTATAATTATACAAAGCTACTATGTAGACCTATTAGGATACACGATAATAGTACAATAAATATTATACGGTACGGTACCTGGCCGACTTATCAACATACGTAGGATGACATTTTATTTACTGATCATGAGCCATTATCGCACCTGTCCAGCCATGACATTCTCCTATCAACATCATTGACAACAAATTTTAGGTTTAATATCAATGCAAGTATGGATTTCACGAACGACATTGCTTAGAGAATTACATGGCAGATTACGTAAACGTAGTTTTGCATGGTTCTTCAATTTAATAAAGTAAAAAACCGCATTAACTTATAATTACTTGGAGCTTTACAAATATTAAGTACCTATTTAAGCAAACCTATTCAAGTACGATACAATTTTTTTAGGTAAAGGAATGCTAATTGAAGTGAGCTATTAGAAAAAAATATGCATTTGAGTGTTTCCAATGTTTATGTCAATAGAAATATTACAAACAAACTAACATAAACTAATCAGTTTGAAACTGTATTATTTTACAACATTTTATGACAGATTATTGTTGACCATTATTTTAATACCTACAAACAAAAGTACTATATTAATACTATGCTTAAGATCAAGGGTTATTCCCACTAGTTACCACCACGTTGTTACCAGTGGTAACTACTGGGATTTTTTTCCCCACCTTTTACCACCAAACTAAGATAGTGGTAACTACTGGGTATTTTTTTAATCTCGAATGTAAACGCTGCATACGTTGTCGTCAACGAAACTGTTTACCGTTTCGAAAAACTTGTAACTGCCATAGACTGTGTCTTTAAAATATACCAATCAACCGGAGCTTGCTATCCCGAAGAATGTAATGATCTGTGGGTTTTTATCCAATTGGGATTCTACAACATAAGAACACCATTTGATAGACGCTCACAGGTAGTGATCACTCTGTTGACTGATCTGGGACTCTAGTGACTAAAACAATAATGACATTCACTTGTTACTTCTGTAATTGTAAATTGTGTTACTATTATTTCTGATTTAAGACATGTTTTAAAGGTGTACATATGTTCCTAAAAGAATAATAGACAAATACAAAAAAATACTGAGTGTACGAATAGTAACAAAAAATAGTAAAATAACAAATGGCTGCATAGTCCACTTCTATTTCATGTATTGTTCTCTCTTCTCGATTATGTAGCTAATGACATGTGTTTCTGATGACACTTGCTTGAAAAATCCGTCGCATATTTCCGCGCGAGAAAACTTCAGAGCCCGCGTTTCCGTTTTCGAGCCGGCGATACGTTTATGACATATGCCAGAAGCATAAGACAAACGTTCCTTACAGTCTCTGTGTCGTCATCTGAAACAATTGGCAATGGTTATTTTAAAAAGTAACAAAAGATCATAAAATCGTATAAAGGCCATAGTCGGCTTTCCATAGTAAATCGGCCCTTGCGTTAAACAGACTGTTTTTTTGAAGTGAAAACTTCTGTAGCGGCGCTGGGCACTTTTTGAGGTGGGGAAAAAATGATAAACTCAAGACAGCGTAAGGCGATCACGTGACCGTAAGGCGATCATGTGACCGTAAGGTTTAGATGGCCACTCATTTAGATGGCATTTAAATCAATAAAGAAAAACTCAATGACATAATTCAATAAAGCGACATCTTGATGATATCGCTAATAAAAGTGAACTCTAGTACTGGTGAATAAAACTCAAAATATCATGACCAAATATATTAAGATGCGAGGTCTGCAAGGTAACTTTACAATTTCTATTCGAATTTTAAACAATTAACGCTATAAATTTGAATTTCAAATTTTAAACAAGCTCACCAACAACCTGCGACCAGCAATTTCGTAACTAAAGTTTTTCAATAGAAAGGAGGATGGATCAATTATACGAGTACATAGTGCTGCAGACATTTTGGACTAGTCATTGAGTTTTCACTTCTGTCAGCACTCCCGGAGTGCAACCTGTTGTTTTTTTTTATGGCTACCTCTAGGCTAGGTTATGACCGACTGGTCTACTATTTGCCAGAACATCAAAATTTTCCGGGTGGTACTTCCTGTCAAAAATCAGCAATATGTGTCGTCAGCAGCAAACCGACTTACTATAATTAAACATCGAAATTCCATTTCATAACAAATAAAATGATAAAAATTCATGTCGCGGGGCGAGGTAATGAGAGTCGGGGCGGGGCGGTGCGTGGCCGTTCTGTGTGATAATACTATTACTTATTCTGTGATACCGGATAGTAACTTTGCTTGATTTTGGGGTAAACAAATTGAATCTAAAAACAGTCACAGTCATAAATAATAAATACTTAGCTCATTCTCTTTCAGTACTGCCAGGTATACATAGAAACAAGAGAAGCCACGCACAGAACAAGTTGTGTATAGGAATAAACCTGTCTCTAGTCCCCACCATTTAACTTTCTAGTATGTTTAAAATATTCATAGTACGGATTATTGTAATAAGGATAATTGTACGTTGACAGACAGACGGACGGACCGACAATATAGTTATCCTATAAGGGTTTAGTTGTTTCCTTTTGTTTTGGGGTACCCTAAAAACAAGTTGAACATAAAAAGAAATGTTATATTACACTTTTTATTTTAATAAATATAACAAATTGAACAACTTACGTGGCAGATCTGGTACGGGCTGACTTTGGGCTTGGAGATGTTGCTCAGCGGTTGGTGTTAGAGCCAGTCCTATTTGAGAACAGCTGTGCTTTGCTGACCTGTTCACAAACAGTATAAACAATATATTAGGGAATATAGTAGTAGAGTAGGGGAGGAAAAATGCATCGGCACATATAATACGAGTATAACTGTGCATTATATAAGTACCATTCATTCTAGTACATTCTTAGTTAAGTAAAGAGTAATAAAATCGAGTCATTTTATTTTATATAGTTATTTCTACATAAACACAGTAGTCCATTTAGGTAAATTCAGTGTGTTTAGCTAAGTTATTTTTTTTGTTCATAGAAATATCTAATTCAAATTAAAGTTGTAAAGGCCAGCCACACTTACCCCACACCCACACATAAATATATCCTTATGTATAAGTAGAATATGATAGGTACCTTAGTGTCCCTAATTTCTTGCCCCATATTGAATGTCTTCTGGTAGGCGCCAAACATGTCATAAACGAGCACATCTCCGCTCTCCTGCACACACAGCAGCTGCTCCCCGTCCGACCAGCCCATGTGGACCAGGACTCCGCTGTTCCACTGCAAATATCACAGATGATGGTATGTTTCAAACTACAAAGCCTGGGTCAAATCCTGGTAAAGGCATTTTTCATTTGTGTAATATGCTAATTGATTCAGATGTTTAAGCGTGAAGACAGACAGACTGAGAGTAGGTACCTCTTTAGCATTTCTAATATTATTTAGGGATTAAGAATCAGGGATATAAGAATACAGAGGTTAACAGGACACTTGAAAATGTGCGGTTAACAACATTTTTAACTTACTGTTAACAAGATTTTTAAAAGGGAATTAAGATATTAAAGAAATTACCAAAATCTTTGATAGAACATTCCCTACAGCTACACAGTTGTAAATTGTTATGACAGGTTTGGCAGTGGTTGCAATCCTGCCAAACTGCTTCCGGTCCCGCACCACAGCAATAGGCACTCTGTACAGGGCTCCACTGATGATCATGTTGTCTAGGCCCTCATCCATGGACCAGTTCATGTTGTAAATTTCTAAACGCCTGTAAAATATTACTTAAAGAATTTAAATTGTAACAAAAAATAAAAAAATGGTTTCAGTCATATAAAATACATTTGTAGTTATTTTTTATATGTTTCACTATTCTTCTCTTTCCGAATAGACTCTAAGCTAAATTTCATTTCTAAAATGGCACCTATGGGATGGTGCTAAGGATATGGCAGTACTCCCTTTCTAATAGTATATTCCCTTTCTAATATATATACTTATAGTAAGTGTATGGTGACAAGAAAGATGCCAGCTCAGTTGAGACTTTTTACAATTTAATCATTTCTAACAATGTTTATGCTAATTGTTAATAGCAAGGTATCAACCAAACAAGGTAGATAACCACCTGTCTGCTTATTATATTTTGGGCACCTGCTGCATTAGTATAATTTTATTAATTCAGTGTTTTTAAGTATGAAAAATTATGAAGATATAATCTAGAATGATTCCTATCCATCCGCTTTTACATACAAAACGCTCACGCCCCGCCCGGAAAACGCGCCTGTGTGACGAAGCCTTAAATCAGTCAGTTTTTTAGGGTTCCGTACCCAAAGGGTAAAAAACGGGACTCTGTTACTAAGACTTCGCTGTCCGTCCGTCTGTCACCAGGCTATATCTCATGAACCGCGATAGCTAGACAGTTGAAATTTTCACAAATGATGTATCTCAGTCGCCGCTATAACAACAAATACTAAAAATAAAATAAAATAAATATTTAAGGGATTTTTTTGCTCTATTTTTTTTTGATGGTGCGGAACCCTCCGTGCGCGAGTCCGACTCGCATTTGGCCGGTTTTTAATCATTTGCAAATTTGCAAACCACATTTCACGTCAAAATGGCCGCGACACATTATTCCCCAGACAAGCCTACCATTTAAACTTTTAAATGGATAATAGATTTGACGAACATCTTTAATGAAAATGAATGATTTTAGTATAGAACAAAATTAAATAATTATTCTGCTAACAACTATTATTTTAATTTAATTACCTATCACCAACCCATACCTATATATGTTCAGGCAATTACATATCATCAACTAGGTACACAAACAAATACGAGTAGATACCTGTTGCTAACCGCCTCGTCATGGGATGGAAGCCGGCTCCAAAGGTGGTCAGGGGCAGAGCCCCCGCTCTTGTTGATGCTTCAATTTAATGTTCCGAGGTTCCTGGCACTTAATACACAGACACAGAACCGTCACAGATAGTCTTTTCACAATTAAACAATTTTTAATACACCGCCATAGCAAAAACGTGCCGACGCTCGTTTGTTTTCTCTCGCGACTGGTATCAGTGGTTTGACCGTGGGGTGGGCAGTGTTGCCAACTCGGAATTTGAAAAAACACCAGACATGTCTAGATTCTAGATTATGCCAGAAATATGCTAGATAATTTTGAAATGTGCTAAAAAAATGCTAAAACTTTATATAGGTAATTAAAAAATTTAGTTATCTGCCTCTTTAAGAGTGATAGAGAGGCAGACAACGAAATTTCGATTTTAGTGTGGTCTCGGTAGGCCCTTTGACTCGACCTGGGGGTAGGCTACCGCGAACAATTTCTATCGTTCGATCGTCTATTTGCCTCTCTATCGCTCTTGCGTATTATTCTAGCAAAAGAAAGGCAAATACACCGGGCCTGAGCGCTTTCCAATCCCCAATCCCACGACTCATGGGTGGGATACGATTTATTCTAATCCGCTAGATTTGACGTGAAATGCGTTATGTTGGCAACACTCGCCAAGGACACGCTTTCTAATAACGCATCTTAATTTAAGTACGCCAGCTACGTAAAAATACGTACCTTGACGTACCTACACCAAGACCAACCGCAAAACGCGTTCGACGTATTGCCTGTCTGTCGCACTTGTAAATTCGTACGTAAGTGTGACAGGGAGGCAACACATCGAACGTGGTTCACGGTGCGAAAATAGAAAGATATAGTTCGTACATTTTATATTTCGCGTAACAGATTTTTAATTATCTTTAGATGGTTAAGGTTTGGACAGGACAATTTAGATTCATTGTTTAGTTATTTTAATCATAGAATGACTGAATTGTATAGTCCTGGGAGAATATTAATTTATCGATTGACGAATCCATGATTTTATCGAGAGGCCGCAGTGGGATTAGGCAATATAATTATATGTCACCGTAAAATTGTAAACACTCGTTAGTCGTCAGTTTATAATATCGCTAGTTAAATTATAAACGGACGGTAGGGAGATTACAATCTAACCTAACCTAACCTACGTTAGATTACAAACTAACGGGTTCACAATCCTACGGTGTCATATCCAAGGAAAACGCCACAAATGGGGTTGGCCGGTCAAAGTATTTAGCAGATGGCGCCAGCATAGCTTGCCCTGTAGGGAATGCAATAACCGGCCGAACTTCATAACCGGTTTCGGTTACGGTTATGCCCGAAAAGTAACCGAATATCGGTTAGAATCGGTTACGGTTATTTTCAACAAAAAATGATAAATTTACAATGAAGTCATTAAAAAATTACGAAAATAAAGGTACAGTATTAGGGAATGTGAGTATAAGTCTTCGTTTTTAATAAAACACACAAAATACTGTAAAAGTAAAATATGACCTTGGACGTGATACAATATTCAATACAAATATTTCATAAATAAGGTAAAGGGCCCCAAGTTCGTGTTAGTACGTTGTTTCGTTAGTTTTGTTTGTGGCGCAAATAATAAGGAATTCAAATATTTTTTATTCAAATTATACATATGAAAAAATCTGTATTATTTAATCTCTTCAATAAAATAATAACCAATATTTTAGTGATTAAACTGAGAGTAATACGACGGTCGAAACTGTCAGAAGGCCGCGAACAGCTGTGTTGTATGCGTGCACTTTTTTTAGGCGTAAGGTGCGTGCTCTCACTTGTTAAGCTTATAGGAAGGAAAAGCTAAACCCATTCGAATAAAAGTTTTTGGGAGTGTTTCTGTGGGTTCCTTAGTAATTGATTTGATAAGAAAAAAGACTGAATATATGCCTAGAAATACCTTAAAATTGCAATAAATCGACTCACGAAATAGCGGTCATTTTATTTTTCGTGTGTCTCCTATTTCGTGCCACTAACGAATCAAGGATTTTCTAGATACATTATGAGTGCTTGTTTTTAAATATAACATCAAAGAAAATTAAAAAAATAAATTAGAAAACAATTAATGTATTTCATCAAGTTTCGTTTGAGCGAAATTCGGTATACGTTTTTTTCACTAGCATTCTCATAAAACGAGTTTGAATGTGACCCGAGTTAAAAAATTTAAGGTATATTCCACGTATATTCTCATATTAACTACTAGCACAAATTTATTTATAATTCAATTTATTTGATTTATTTTTGTCTATGTTTATATTTAACGTATAAGATAGTAAATTTTTTTTGTAAATAATTATTATTTGTATCTCCGTTTTAAAACTCTCGGGTCTTTCGAGCCCGGTCATTTACAAAGGCGTGCGTGGGGATATGGATCCAACACGTAGAGGCCGTTTGGAGAAATTTGATGTCATGTAGAACGCCTGCTGGAACCCATTCACGGGTACATCAATAGATACCCGTGAACCGGTTTCAGTTTAATTATTATTATTATATATTTTTAATTTTTTTAATTTATATAGTTCGGCTTTTAATCAAGTATTAAAGTACCCATATGGTTTACAAAGTCTTAATTCAACCATTAACCCCTGGAACGCCGAACCGACAAACGTACTTGTACCCGTCAGATGCCTAGTGCCGGATCCGTCCCATCCCCCTCAAATGCCGGATAGGCTCGCGTACGTGCACCCGTCAACTGCCGCGATAAAAAAAAAGTGCTATTGTGCAAATGATATAAAACTCTATTTGTAAGTGTTTAGATCTCAAAATTTTAAAAATATAATACAATAAATTTGGTGACTGATAAGGCACAAGGCAGTTGAGACACTTTGTACAGATCTGGGACTAGGCAGTTGACGGGTACAAAAATTGAAGACCCTCCGGCAGTTGACAGGACTGGTACGGATATGGCACTAGGCGTCCCAAGGGTTAACCCCTGGAACGCCGAACCGACAAACGTACTTGTACCCGTCAGATGCCTAGTGCCGGATCCGTCCCATCCCCCTCAAATGCCGGATAGGCTCGCGTACGTGCACCCGTCAACTGCCGCGATAAAAAAAAAGTGCTATTGTGCAAATGATATAAAACTCTATTTGTAAGTGTTTAGATCTCAAAATTGTAAAAATATAATACAATAAATTTGGTGACTGATAAGGCACAAGGCAGTTGAGACACTTTGTACAGATCTGGGACTAGGCAGTTGACGGGTACAAAAATTGAAGACCCTCTGGCAGTTGACAGGACTGGTACGGATATGGCACTAGGCGTCCCAAGGGTTAAAGTCGACGAGTACAAAAAACTTTAAGCTAGCTCTCAATTTAACATTATTTTTAAATATTACTTTTAATTTGACCTTACAATTACTCGTAAGTAGGTAAGACCGTTAAATATTTAAAATGATTATCAGCAAATTATCACCAATTACTCTAAGAATACTTTATTCCGAAACAGGGGACACGAATTCACGAACTTAGGAGCTGACGTAAATTTGTATCACGAAATGGGAGCCAAATAAGAGGTCCACGAAAAAATTCGAAACAAAGAACTAATATAACTTACTCAAAAGCTTTCAAGGTATTGATATGCTTAGTAATATTTAAAAAAATATACAAACTCTCAAGAGCCTTAACCTGCCGAAACAGGGGCCCTTTACCTTAAAGGAAGTAAATTTGGTATATTTTCATTATTAAAGTACACGAATGACAAAAAATATAGTCACAGGCGTCACAACCAAAAAAGGCAGGATTTTGTAGTCATTAGATGATAAAAACATAGAATTTAAGTCATAAATAGTCTTTCCACTTGCAAACACCAATCCCATTCTTATCGAACCTAATATATATGCTGCCTCCTTTGCCCAATTTTTTCATCGAGATCGCAACGTTCCGGTAACATTAGTTTTTTTTGCCATTAGAAATTTTGCGAGCCCGACACTTATAAAAATTGTCCATGAAAATATGGCGGCCCTTTTCTAAATATGGCTGGAGAAGTTTAGCCACTACCTTGTCTGTATGGCCTTGCCCTCCAATTTCAATATCATTTTTCCCTCTGTACATATGAGATTGGAGGACAAGGCCACCAGGAGTGGCTAACACATACATTTTGATGCCATATTTGTGGCGTTTACCTTTAATATATTGGCGAATGCCACTCCGGCCTCTAGACAAAATTAAAGATTCGTCTATATACCCCCAAATATATACCCCAGGGGAGAATCTCTGCAGATTCTCCCCTGGGGTATATATTTGGGGGTATAGCTTGCGTGCTAGCATCAGGTGATTGGGTCCTTACGTACTGGCATGGGCTACGTAACATACGTAGCTGCTACATGTATAACAGTAGACCGCACACGTATAATGAATCGGCATATTTACTCATTATGGCACTGTCTACGTATTATACGTAGCTTGCGTGTTAGCGTCAGGTGACTGGTCCTTACGTACTGGCATGGGCTACGTAAGATACGTAGCTGCTACATGTATAACAGCAGACCGCACACGTATAATTAATATGCATATTTACTCATCATGGCACTGCCTACGTATTTTATGTAGCTTGCGTGCTAGCATCAGGTGACTGGGTCCTTACGTACTGGCATGGGCTACGTAAGATACGTAGCTGCTACATGTATAACAGTAGACCGCACACGTATAATGAATCGGCATATTTACTCATCATGGCACTGTCTACGTATTTTACGTAGCTTGCGTGCTTGCATCAGGTGACTGGGTCCTTACGTACTGGCATGAGCTACGTAAGATAAGTAGCTGCTACATGTATAACAGTAGACTGCACACGTATAATGAATATGCATATTTACTAATCATGGCACTGTCTACGTATTTTACGTAGCTTGCGTGCTAGCATCAGGTGACTGGGTCCTTACGTACTGGCATGGGCTACGTAAGATACGTAGCTGCTACATGTATAACAGTAGACCGCACACGTATAATGAATCGGCATATTCACTCATCATGGCACTGTCTACGTATTTTACGTAGCTTGCGTGCTAGCATCAGGTGACTGGGTCCTTACGTACTGGCATGAACTACGTAAGATACGTAGCTGCTACATGTATAACAGTAGACTGCACACGTATAATGAATCGGCATATTCACTCATCATGGCACTGTCTACGTATTTTACGTAGCTTGCGTGCTAGCATCAGGTGACTGGGTCCTTACGTACTGGCATGAACTACGTAAGATACGTAGCTGCTACATGTATAACAGTAGACTGCACACGTATAATGAATCGGCATATTCACTCATCATGGCACTGTCTACGTATTTTACGTAGCTTGCGTGTTAGCGTCAGGTGACTGGTCCTTACGTACTGGCATGGGCTACGTAAGATACGTAGCTGCTACATGTATAACAGCAGACCGCACACGTATAATGAATATGCATATTTACTCATCATGGCACTGCCTACGTATTTTACGTAGCTTGCGTGCTAGCATCAGGTGACTGGGTCCTTACGTACTGGCATGGGCTACGTAAGATACGTAGCTGCTACATGTATAACAGTAGACCGCACACGTATAATGAATCGGCATATTTACTCATCATGGCACTGTCTACGTATTATACGTAGCTTGCGTGTTAGCGTCAGGTGACTGGTCCTTACGTACTGGCATGGGCTACGTAAGATACGTAGCTGTTACATGTATAACAGTAGTCCGCACACGTATAATGAATATGCATATTTACTCATCATGGCACTATCTACGTATTTTACGTAGCTTGCGTGCTAGCATCAAAAGCATGGATTAATCGGTTTTTAGAAGAGTATTCTAGACTGTGGTCTCAAAGTAACACCCGAAACGAAAAAGAGACAAAAATATGTGTAACTTTCCCCGTAATTAACTATAGCCAAACATGTTTTGCCAAAGAAAGGCTATGATGTGAATCTATTAAAATGTGTAGTAATTATTGTTTTAGCGTCTGCTTTAATCGTATGTTTTAAAGTTTGAAGTTGTGTAGCACCCGAAACGTCCGCCTGTCTGTCCCCGGCTTTTCTCCGTGGTGGTTAGTGCTAGAAAGCTGAAATTGGGCATGGATACATAAATCAATCATGGCGACAAAGTAGTAAAACAAAAATGACAAAAAAAAATTTTTTTAGGGTAGCTCCTGTACAACATATTTTTTATTTATTTTCGCCTTTAATCCTGTGATGTGAGGTGTCGTTGGATAGATTTCTCAAAATGAATAGGTGTCACCGTCAACCATTTTTTGATTAAGGGAATATTTTCGGAAATATTCGCATTGAAAGAAAAATAATTATGATATCTACGAGAAACACTTTTTGTTGTTAAGACTAATGTATTTTATAATAATTCAGCATTTAATACATATGTTTTTAATCGAATTTATTAAAAAGACAATATTTTCAATAAAATGAGCCGTGATTTCGTATAAATCTGTCTTAATTTCGTACTCGTAACACCCGAAACGAACCATGAGTAACACCCGAAACAGGTAATTTATTATATTAAAATTAAATAAAAAGTGATACTAAGTGTTACTTTAGTGTTTCAGTAGACTATAAGGACTATTATTACTTGACATAAATAAAACTGGAGGTTACTTGAGAAAATTCGCTAATTTATGCATTTTGGTACTGATGGTCAGAAGTTATAGGCCAATTCGCGTAACACCCGAAACAGCTACTTTTTAGTGAGTCTCTCGTTATTGCTCTTATACTTTAAATTATGTGTGTTCAGGAAAAGAAAATATTATCAAAGTAGTAGATAAATCAATAGTTTAACCTCCTAGTTCCTGTTACAATATCGAATAAAACCTTATTTTATGAGTTCAAGTGTAACACCCGAAACGGTGGAATGACCCATTTACTGGTATACTCTTGGGTCGTCCCATTAGTTTTTTGTCAAGTTCTTAAATTAGTCCCATTCTGCTTTCGTCACCCATTCTACATTCGTCAAGTTCATCGGTGGTCTTTTTCATATTTGGTTATACTTGGTTGTTTGCCTTTTTCTTATTTCGGCTTATTCCGGTATTCGTCATCATCTTCTTTGGGCATGTTCGATGTTAGTCAATTTCTTTTTTTAGTCTCATTCGTTATTCGTAATATCGTCTTTGGTCTTATTCTAATTTCGTATTTTTATTATTTAGGATCTTTTGAAATTTGGACATATTCTCTATTTGTCACGTTAAATATTCGTCCCGTTCGATATTCGTCCCATTCGATATTCGTCCCATTTACTATTTGTCTTGTTTTTTGTTTTGATTCCATAAACAATAATCCTTATACTTAAATATTAATTAAATGTATCCTAAACAATACAAATGTAGGGCAGATTAATCCAAAACGGGGACACGGGGCTTACTACGTCGTGCCGTGCCTGGTCTTAGACCAGGGCACAGTAGTATGGCTACTTAGATAGTTTCAGACTGATTAAAGCTTTGGTAACTGCTGTCAACCTTCTTCAGGGCGACTTCTATGACGCTCACGGGAGGGAAGGGATGATGAAATTGATAACCACACTGGGAAAAAGACAATCAACAAATATGGCCAAAGATGACAAAAACTACCAGCGAAAGTGACGAATGAAGAATATGACAGAATACAGAATAAGACAAATTAAGAACTTGTCAATAACCGAATGGGACCAATATCGAACGTGTCGAAGAAAAATGACGAATAATTAATGAGACTAAATACGAGATAGACTAACATCGAACATGCCCAAACAAGATAATGAAGAATACCGGAATGGGTCGGAATAAGAAAAAGGCAAACAACAAATATGACCAAAGATGAGAAAGCCCACCGACAAAAGTGACGAATGTAGAATGGGTGACGAAAGCAGAATAGGACTAATTTAAGAACTTGGCAAAAACCTAATGGGACGACCCAAGACGATACCCATTTACTCATCATGGCACTGTCTAAGTATTTTACGTAGCTTGCGTACTAGCATCAGGTGACTGGCTCCTTACGTGCTAGTATGGGCTACGTAAGAGACGTAGCTGCTACATGTATAACAGTAGACTGCACACGTATAATGAATATGCATATTTACTAATCATGGCACTGTCTACGTATTATACTTAGCTTGCGTGCTAGCGTCAGGTGACTGGGTCCTTACGTACTGGCATGGGCTACAAAAGATACGCAGCTGCTACATGTATAACAGTAGACCGCAGACGTATAATGAATATGCATATTTACTAATCATGGCACTGTCTACGTCTTATACGTAGCTTGCGTGCTAGCATCAGGTGACTGGGTCCTTACGTACTGGCATGAGCTACGTAAGATAAGTAGCTGCTACATGTATAACAGTAGACTGCACACGTATAATGAATATGCATATTTACTCATCATGGCACTGTCTACGTATTTTACGTAGCTTGCGTGCTAGCATCAGGTGACTGGGTCCTTACGTACTGGCATGGGCTACGTAACATACGAAGCTGCTACATGTATAACAGTAGACCGCACACTTATAATGAATCGGTATATTTACTCATCATGGCACTGTCTACGTATTTTACGTAACTTGCGTGCTGGCGTCAGGTGTCTAGGTTCTTACGTACTGGCATGGGCTACGTAAGATAGGTAGCTGCTACATGTATAACAGTAGACCGCACACGTATAATGAATCGGCATATTCACTCATCATGGCACTGTCTACGTATTTTACGTAGCTTGCGTGCTAGCATCAGGTGACTGGGTCCTTACATACTGGCATGAGCTACGTAAGATACGTAGCTGCTACATGTATGACAGTAGACCTCACACGTATAATGAATCGGTATATTTACTCATCATGGCACTGTCTACGTATTTTACGTAACTTGCGTGCTGGCGTCAGG
This sequence comes from Cydia splendana, assembly GCF_910591565.1. NCBI lineage: Eukaryota > Metazoa > Arthropoda > Insecta > Lepidoptera > Tortricidae > Cydia > Cydia splendana. The sequence continues at coordinate 14,700,686 of NC_085974.1, forward strand.
TGACTGGGTCCTTACATACTGGCATGAGCTACGTAAGATACGTAGCTGCTACATGTATGACAGTAGACCTCACACGTATAATGAATCGGTATATTTACTCATCATGGCACTGTCTACGTATTTTACGTAATTTGCGTGCTGGGGTCAGGTATCTAGGTCCTTACGTACTGGCATGGGCTACGTAAGATAGGTAGCTGCTACATGTATAACAGTAGACCGCACACGTATAGTGAATCGGCATATTCACTCATCATGGCACTGTCTACGTATTTTACGTAGCTTGCGTGCTAGCATCAGGTGACTGGGTCCTTACATACTGGCATGGGCTACGTAACATACGTAGCTGCTACATGTATAACAGTAGACCGCACACGTATAATGACTCGGCATATTCACTCATCATGGCACTGTCTACGTATTTTACGTAGCTTTCGTGCTAGCATCAGGTGACTGGGTCCTTACGTACTGGCATGGGCTACGTAACATACGTAGCTGCTACATGTATAACAGTAGACCGCACACGTATAATGAATATGCATATTTACTCATCATGGCACTGTTTACGTATTTTACGTAGCTTGCGTGCTAGCATCAGGTGACTGGGTCCTTACGTACTGGCATGGGCTACGTAAGACACGTAGCTGCTACATGTTTAACAGTAGACCGCACACGTATAATGAATCGGCATATTTACTCATCATGGCACTGTCTACGTATTTTACGTAGCTTGCGTGCTTGCATCAGGTGACTGGGTCCTTACGTACTGGCATGAGCTACGTAACATACGTAGCTGCTACATGTATAACAGTAGACCGCACACGTATAATGAATCGGCATATGTACTCATCATGGCTCTGTCTACGTATATTACGTAGCTTGCGTGCTAGCATCAGGTGACTGGGTCTTTACGTACTGGCATGGGGTACGTAAGATACGTAGCTGCTACATGTATAACAGTAGACCGCACACGTATAATGAATCGACATATTCACTCATCATGGCACTGTCTACGTATTTTACGTAGCTTGCGTGCTAGCATCAGGTGACTGGGTCCTTACGTACTGGCATGAGCTACGTAAGATACGTAGCTGCTACATGTATAACAGTAGACTGCACACGTATAATGAATATGCATATTTACTCATCATGGCACTGTCTACGTATTTTACGTAGGTTGCGTGCTAGCATCAGGTGACTGGGTCCTTACGTACTGGCATGGGCTACATAAGATACGCAGCTGCTACATGTATAACAGTAGACCGCAGACGTATAATGAATATGCATATTTACTAATCATGGCACTGTCTACGTATTATACGTAGCTTGCGTGCTAGCATCAGGTGACTGGGTCCTTACGTACTGGCATGGGCTACGTAAGGTACGTAACTGCTACATGTATAACAGTAGACCGCACACGTATAATGAATCGGGATATTCACTCATCATGGCACTGTCTACGTATTTTACGTAGCTTGCGTGCTAGCATCAGGTGACTGGGTCCTTACGTACTGGCATGAGCTACGTAAGATACGTAGCTGCTACATGTATAACAGTAGACTGCACACGTATAATGAATATGCATATTTACTCATCATGGCACTGTCTACGTATTTTACGTAGCTTGCGTGCTAGCATTAGGTGACTGGGTCCTTACATACTGGCATGGGCTACGTAAGATACGTAGCTGCTACATGTATAACAGTAGACCGCACACGTATAATGAATCGGCATATTCACTCATTATGACACTGTCTACGTATTTTATGTAGCTTGCGTGCTAGCATCAGGTGACTGGGTCCTTACGTACTGGCATGAGCTACGTAAGATACGTAGCTGCTACATGTATAACAGTAGACTGCACACGTATAATGAATATGCATATTTACTCATCATTGCACTGTCTACGTATTTTACTTAGCTTGCGTGCTAGCATCAGGTGACTGGGTCCTTACGTACTGGCATGGGCTACGTAACATACGTAGCTGCTACATGTATAACAGTAGACCGCACACGTATAATGAATTGGCATATTTACTCATCATGGCTCTGTCTACGTATATTACGTAGCTTGCGTGCTAGCATCCGGTGACTGGGTCCTTATGTAATGGCATGGGCTACGTAACATACGTAGCTGCTACATGTTTAACAGTAGACCGCACACGTATAATGAATCGGCATATTTACTCATCATGGCACTGTCTACGTATTTTACGTAGCTTTCGTGCTAGCATCAGGTGACTGGGTCCTTACGTACTGGCATGGGCTACGTAACATACGTAGCTGCTACATGTATAACAGTAGACCGCACACGTATAATGAATTGGCATATTTACTCATCATGGCTCTGTCTACGTATATTACGTAGCTTGCGTGCTAGCATCCGGTGACTGGGTCCTTATGTAATGGCATGGGCTACGTAACATACGTAGCTGCTACATGTTTAACAGTAGACCGCACACGTATAATGAATCGGCATATTTACTCATCATGGCACTGTCTACGTATTTTACGTAGCTTGCGTGCTTGCATCAGGTGACTGGGTCCTTACGTACTGGCATGAGCTACGTAAGATAAGTAGCTGCTACATGTATAACAGTAGACTGCACACGTATAATGAATATGCATATTTACTAATCATGGCACTGTCTACGTATTTTACGTAGCTTGCGTGCTAGCATCAGGTGACTGGGTCCTTACGTACTGGCATGAACTACGTAAGATACGTAGCTGCTACATGTATAACAGTAGACTGCACACGTATAATGAATCGGCATATTCACTCATCATGGCACTGTCTACGTATTTTACTTAGCTTGCGTGCTAGCATCAGGTGACTGGGTCCTTACGTACTGGCATGGGCTACGTAACATACGTAGCTGCTACATGTATAACAGTAGACCGCACACGTATAATGAATCGGCATATGTACTCATCATGGCTCTGTCTACGTATATTACGTAGCTTGCGTGCTAGCATCAGGTGACTGGGTCCTTATGTAATGGCATGGGCTACGTAACATACGTAGCTGCTACATGTATAACAGTAGACCGCACACGTGTAATGAATATGCATATTTAGTCATCATGGCACTGTCTACGTATTTTACGTAGCTTGCGTGCTAGAATCAGGTGACTGGGTCCTTACGTACTGGCATGGGCTACGTAAGATACGTAGCTGCTACATGTATAACAGTAGACTGCACACGTATAATGAATATGCATATTTACTCATCATGGCACTGTCTACGTATTTTACTTAGCTTGCGTGCTAGCATCAGGTGACTGGGTCCTTACGTACTGGCACGGGCTACGTAACATACGTAGCTGCTACATGTATAACAGTAGACCGCACACGTATAATGAATCGGCATATGTACTCATCATGGCTCTGTCTACGTATATTACGTAGCTTGCGTGCTAGCATCAGGTGACTGGGTCCTTATGTAATGGCATGGGCTACGTAACATACGTAGCTGCTACATGTATAACAGTAGACCGCACACGTATAATGAATCGGTATATTTACTCATCATGGCACTGTCTACGTATTTTACGTAGCTTGCGTGCTAGCGTCAGGTGACTGGGTCCTTACGTACTGGCATGGGCTACGTAAGATACGTAGCTGCTACATGTATAACAGTAGACCGCACACGTATAATGAATCGGCATATTTACTCATCATGGGACTGTATAGTAGGTCGTATTTGTATTACAACTCTCGTAACTCGCCTACGTATTCGTAAAGATACGGATATCGTGTAAGTAAAGCCTTTAAATAAGTAGGAGGTGTACGTTTAAACAACTCTATATGATAACCAACACATGTATGAATAAAGATGTTTTCTACTTATGTTCATGTTCAGTTGAAAACTACTTATTATAAAGGTATAAGCTACTTATAAGTAGGAGGTTGAACTGGATGATGTACCCGAATATGTATGGGTAATGGTGGCAGCTACTTACATTCAAGTTCCTTAAACAACTACGTATTGTACGGGTATAACATACTTATTACGTAGGCGCTGACATTATACGTACAATATTGCAATGCCCGTACGCAACATTGTGTATCTCCTAAACGCGTAAGTAGCTTGCACCATTAAGCAGTATGCGGCAGCTGTATTAAGTATGCTGCACCCGTAGTAAGTAGCAAATTGCAAGCTACTTACAATTTTTAGCTTCATAAGTAGCAAATTTTTCTCAGTGTATTTGTTTTATAGCGGCAACAGAAATTAGATACAGCCTGGTGACTGTGGTGACAGACAGACAGACAGACAGACAGACAGTGGAGTCTTAATAATAGGGTCCCGTTTTTATTTGTATTAAGGTTTGTGCGAAGACTGCGAAGCCGAGATGGGTTGCCAGTTATAGGTACATAATTTTAATTCTAATCCTCCGTCTGGAGAGGATTCCAAGGAAATATTAATATCGCATTTCAATGCAAACGAAGTTATCTGAATAATAAATTGAATATAAAACTATGCAGACATTGTCAATGCTGGTGTCAATCAACTCTTGTTTATGATAAACATGAAATAAGTAAATAATACTTCGAATAATAATCATTCATGAAGGTCAGACGAGCGAAATTAATAAGATTTCGTTACTTCATTATATTGTGTTAGAAAACAATGAACGTACAGATTAAATCGAGGTTGACAAGGGTTTTCAGATTCGTTCATTATATGTTTTGTGTACGTTGTATATTAGTTATTATTATGTATTAACTATGTACCTACACTTTATTATAACAATAATTTGTAACCAGACTCGGACGCAGTGTGTGTAGTCTTTCCGTAACTCAGCTGAAACGTCGAAATTTAAGACGAAACAGGAGCTGAGTTTTAAATATTTTAGGTAAATATACCCGTCTCGCTAACGGAAGCGGCAACTTAAATTAGTGCGATAAGGACAAGGCGAAAAATCCTGCGTAATAATCTCAAAAATCGAGGTTTCGTACTCCTCTGTTTCCTCCTCCAAAACTTAACCAATCGTAACCAAATTTGGAAATCTAAATGATTATGAAATTATCTGTGTCGGACCGTTTTGCTTTTTTGGCTAATTGATATCAGTTTTGAATGCCACGCCTCTCATTGCGGCACAGTCAATTAGGCCATTTTGGCCATTTTTGAAGGGCTCTAGCGCCTTAAAAAACAAAAATATCAAAAAAAGCAAAACGGTCCGACACAGATATTTATTGACAACATTAACCTGTGTTGAAAAAATCATTGCTCTAGCTTCAAAAACCACGGAGGAAAACGAGGAGTACGTTTGTATGGAGAAATGACCACTCCCGTTGGCTCTTAAGGTAAAAACAATGAAATTATATCGCGGTAGACCCGTTGGTGTAATTAAATATAGTCCTACGTGCTTATCTTTTGTGACTAACCTAACATAAAATAAGAACGTGACGTGCCCTAATTCTGTGATTAAAACTCCTAGACTCATTCGTAGGTATCTAAAAGCCACAAGCTAAAAAAACGTCGCTACAGTCGCTACAAACTTTATCATAAAGCAGTCTAGTGGAGGTTAATGGGCACCCAGCCCAACACTCAACAGCTAGGCGGTAAAGTTACCATTGCTTGGCGAGACACAGTAGTATTACCTACTTAATGTTATAGGTTCGGGCGTACTAGTCCGATCGGCTGTTTAAATCGGTGAAATATTTTCCAAGAGGAAACACTGACTGCCCGAATCGAACTTGAAGATACGTCAATCAATAGATCTAGAAATGATATGGATTAGATGTGTCAGTGTCAAAAAGTGTCGTGTTTAGGGTTCCGTACCCAAAGGGTAAAACGGGACCCTATTACTAAGACTCCGCTGTCCGTCCGTCCGTCCGTCCGTCCGTCCGTCTGTCACCAGGCTATATCTCGTGATCTGTGATAGCTAGACAGCTGAAATTTTCACAGATGATGTATTTCTGTTGCCGCTATAACAATAAATACTACAAATAGAATAAAATAAAGATTAAAGTGGGGCTCCCATACAACAAACGTGATTTTTGACCGAAGTTAAGCAACGTCGGGCGGGGTCAGTATTTGGATGGGTGAGCGTTTTTATAGATAATGGTACGGAACCCTTCGTGTGCGAGTCCGACTAGCACTTGGCCAGTTTTTTTTTAAGAAATGTTCGTTCGTTCGTAATCTTAAAGTTCGAATCGGGCCGTCTGGGCGTATATCGCTGAATGCTTATCGTGGACGTGCTTATTGTCTGTGTTCAGAGGGCCTACCGCGAAACCCGCTCGTCGTGTTGCTTCTCTGTTCCACTTGTAAATTCATACGTAAGTGTGACAGGGAGGCAACATGTCGAACGTGCTTGGCGGTAGGCCCTCTGTGTTTCTCAGTTATTGTCTTATTGTTTACTTCGATATTCAGCAAAATCACAATTTTTGGCATTTATAATTTACCTATTTATATTGGATGGCTTGAGCATTCGACTCGCTGGCTCTTACTAAGTCGGTGCAATAACGTCCAGGTCAAGTGCTGGTCGACTGCAATTTTATTTAATGTACACATTTTTTGAGCGACGAATTTTTATAAGGTTTTCTAAGTGAAAACTCTTGAACTTTTAGTAGGTACCTAGTGCTTTTGAGGACCAAATTGTCTAATACAGTTCACCTGTGCCTACTAGTTTGTCAATATGCGACTACTTGTATATTATATATTTATTTATTTAAACTTTATTGCACAAAACATTAAATAATGTACAGGTGTAATTAAAAATAAAAATAATTAATGTATTGTCGGAGCGATAATTTTTGTTAGTATGCGTATATGTATAGGCATAATATTTGTGGTAGTATACCGCTGAAGAAGGGACGGCGAGCCCCAGTACACCCCGTGCCTTCTCGGCCCGACATTGTCGGATCGGACAATGTGAAAACGCTCTAAAGGGGCCCACTGATTAACAGTCCGCCGCACGGTATCGGCCTGTCAGTTGTTCGGTACTGTCAAAATTTTGTTCTAACTGACAGGCCGATACCGTCTGGCGGACTGTTAATCAGTGGGCCCCTTAAGGCTATACAAAATTCTACAGCTAATTTCTGAGCTAACCTACCACTTACATATAACTTAAGCTTTATTTACTAACTTGAAAAGCACGTATTAGCCGTGCTTAGGTACTATGTAAACTCCAAGTAATCCTTGTTCATCTTTTGTTTCTAAACATTGGAATGCTTAAAACAATTTATTTTTCAAATCTTTCAAGTCGGATTATTGCAAGAGAAGTTTAAATAATTGGATTTAGCAATTTTACATAACAAATTCCATTTTGCGTAGGATTCGCTGTTTTGAATTATTAATCATTTTTAGGGTGCCGTACCCAAAGGGTAAAAACGGGACCCTATTACTAAGACTCCGCTGTCCGTCTGTCCGTCTGTTCGTCCGTCTGTCCGTCTGTCTGTCTGTCTGTCCGTCCGTCTGTCTGTCTGTCACCAGGCTGTATCTCATGAACCGTGATAGCTAGGCAATTGAAATTTTCACAGATGATGTATTTCTGTTGCCGCTATAACAACCAATACTAAAAACACAATATAATAAATATTTAAGTGGGGCTCCCATACAACAAACGTGATTTTTTTGCCGTTTTTTGCGAAATGGTACGGAACCCTTCGTGCGCGAGTTCGACTCGCACTTGGCCGGTTTTTGTTTCTAGGAAGCTTTGTTTTGTTTTTGAAATGATTTCAAAGTAATAATACAGATCGAAAAATTGAACGTCAATTACTTTCTGGCCCTAAAAGAAGAAAACAACTTTTATTCTATTATGGCTAAGACAAAGCTTAGGATTTTAATAATTTTAGCAGTCTGTGTAGGTATATTGACGTTTTATGTAGTCAGGGCTGGATTTCCCCCTAGGCCCACAAGGCCCGGGCCTAGGGGCCCAGGCAACCTAGCAATGGTTTTGAGATGGGAAGGGGGCTCTCCCTAAATTTTAAGTGCCATACCAAGTGCCTAGGGGCCCTAGGTCTCTAAATCCGGGCCTATATGTAGTCTGTTCTTCGTAGCGTCCTAAATATTTACGGGCCGGCTTTGGACCGAGTACAGCGCGCCTCGTACGTCGGGCTACGCCCGACTCTTTTAATATGAGGGCGCCGAAGGCGCCCGGCTTTGGACCGCGTACAGCGCGCCACGTACATCGGGCTGCGCCTGACCCTTTTAGTGTCGCCTTTTGGACCGAGTCCGGTGCGTCACATTGGTACATTTCAGTATGCTTCGCCTGATCACTGCGAAGGAGTTTTTTTCTTTGAAGGAAATGTGTCAATCCATTTAGTTGGCCCCATGCGTGTAGCTTGACTACTTGTCAACTTGCAATTTGCTCCAGGTATCTTCCGTTTCTTTTGCTCATTACATACCTACTATTTCTTCATTTCTAATAAGACAATAAAAAGACAAATAAATAACTTATGAACTAAATAAATCTATGAATACAATAAAACTAAGAACCCTAAATATATTTCTTTATTCTTCTTCCTCACGTTATCCCGGCATTTTGCCACGGCTCATGGGAGCCTGGGGTCCGCTTGACAACTAGTCCCATGATTTGATGTAGGCACTAGTTTTTACGAATGCGACTGTTACTCGACTGGTGGAAGATGATGATGATAGGGTGATGCGAAAACTAGTTACGAGTTTAGACGTTCCTGGTGTACAGAGGTTTAAACTTGTTGTCCCTTTCCAGATGTGGCTGGCCAGTGTGCAGTGGAAACTGTCCAGGACTGACAGACCCAAGACACCACGGAGCTGAGTGCGTCATACTTAGCTCGCGGCCCGAATGTGTACTTGACAATATGCCTGACTATTATAGGTAAGACAGCTTAATTGCTAAACTGTGCTGGACACTGTATACAGAGCTGCAAAAGTGCATACTCACCTTTTTAATGGAGTTAATTCATGAAGTGCATATGAACTTTTGCAGCTCGCTGTATCAAAGCATCTTTGCTAGACATAATAGTTCTCCCCAATGATTTAAAGGTGATCTAAATGAGATTAGGACAACTGCACTTAGGAATACTTGCAGCCGTCCTTATCCAGGGTAGTCTTCAACCTTCCCGAGATCATTGGTCCATTATGTTTAAGACAAAGAGAATTGTTTAAGACTTATCTAAAATACCAGTCTGAGTCATTGTTACATATTTTCCAGGCATGACGCTCTTCTGCCTCTACGATGCGCGTTGCTGCAGTCGACTGCACCCGAACTGTGGAAGAAGCTGGCAGAAATGCAGTCACATATGGAGTGCCGCTCTCCGGGAACAGAAGCTTACGAGTGAGTCTCTAACACTGATTAACAGTCCGTCGGACGGTATCGGCCTGTTAGTTAGAACAAAATTTTGACAGTTCCGAACAACTGACAGGCCGATACCGTCCGGCGGACTGTTAATCAGTGGGCCCCTTAAGAAAATTAAAAGCAATATTAAATACCACTTCCTTAACGGTGAAAATTTTACTGTGTGGGATTTTATTATTCAACTAGGTATTACAAATACAGAATACCATATGTTTAAAGGATGACTTACGTTAGAACGGGCCGTGCCCGGCCCGGAGCTTCCGGCGCTTACTTTTCTATGACATGACAGGCGATCACGTGATGCTTTTCATATAAAACAATGCACCGGAAGCTCCGGCCCGGACACGGTCCGGTCTAACGTGAGTCATCCTTAAAACTGTAGTGGACGAAATAATGGTGTTATTGGAGTTAATGTGATTAAAACATTGGAATATTTATATAAATATTGTTTACTTCCAACACACGTTGTTGTAAGTCGTTAAATAATTACAAATATCTTTATTTATTTCAGTGAAGCCAACGAGTTCATCGTAGAATACCTCATGAACAACTTCATCAATAAGCTTGACGAGGAGACGAAGAAGAAATATTTTCCAGAGATGTCAGCAGAACACCTTCACGTATTCTGTGGCATTATTGACACTAATGCACTTGAAATCCGTCTGCTGGAGGGTACTGAGCTACTTGCACTATACACTAACACTTGTATCATGGAACATAGTTGTATACCAAACACAAAACATACCTTTAGCCACGGGACTAAAGATAGGAATGATTTCTTTAAAATCACTGTCAAAGTCGTAGTTCCAGTGTTGAAAGGGAATCATATAACAACAATGTACAGCCATGCTTTATGGGGAACACAAGCAAGGAGACAGCATTTGAAGGATACCAAATATTTTGCCTGTCGATGTGAAAGATGTGCTGATCCAACTGAACTTGGAACATACATCAGTGCTATGAAATGTCTAGGAGATGGAGATAGTATCTGCGACGGAATACATTTGCCTGAAGACCCGTTAGATGATGAAACTGATTGGGCTTGTAATAAATGTTCAGTAAAAGTAAATGGATCACAAGTTCTTATGTTAATATCACAAATGGCTGAAGAAATAGAGGCTGTAGAAATGATGGGAGGAACAATACAGATGTTGGAAGATTTGCTTTGCAGATTGTCCATGTTTCTGCATCCAAATCACTATCACTTGTATTCTATAAAGCACTCCTTATTACAGCTGTATGGTCGACAAGCGGGTTACACTTCAGATGAAATTTTGAATAGGAAAATCAAAATGTGCAAGGATCTTATTGATATTACGAAGAAACTAGATCCAGGTAACGCTAGACTGAGTTTGTACATGGCTGTCTTGCAACATGAATTACATTCTGCCTTAGTTATGATTGTCAAGAAAGCCAACGGCGAAGGAAAACCTCTGGACGATTTGAAACCACTTATTTCACAAGCTAAAGCTGCTATTAACGCAGCATTAGACTCATTGAAAGATGACATGGAAGAAATAGCCGGAAAAAAGTTATTTGCTGTTATTACTGAAAGCAAAACGGATTTTGATAAGTATTGTAAGAAAAAGAAGATTACCGTTTGATTTTGTTTATTGGTTTTTTGTTTTTATTAGTAATATTTTTATAATAGTTTGTTACCTTATCATTAAATATCACAGTTGTTTCTTTGTTCACATTTTCTTATATCTACATTTTGTTATCATAAGCTATAATAAAAAAAATGTTTCTAATTTTTGCTAAACTATTTTTCTTTCATCGATTACGACCATTTATGGTCAAAATTTTTCAACTTTAAAAATGCAAGTAGCATTCTCACTTCCTTTTATATCAGCATATTAAAAGACTTACTGTATTTAACTTTAAATTTTAGTCACTTCTTCCTTAAATTCCTGAACCAGCTAAACCCACTCCTTCCCTTATCACTATCGATGCTATTTACGATCCAGTCAGTGTATCTCGACACCCTGGTGTAGATCCCGGGCATCTTGGCGCGCGCGCAGCCACTGCCAGTTGAGACCACGCCTACTACCATGGCATGGGTTTGGTCTTTGATCATTAGTGGGCCGCCACTGTCCGCCTGTAGAAGTATGACGTTAATATATTTTTAATAAACCGGAGCAACAGATATTTTAAACAGAAAAAGTCATGTCATTCGTCCACGCCACTATTAAATAAGTTCTACTGCTAGTTAAGTTTTGGCTGAGCATGCTATAAACAGCATGTTAACAGCATGTTAGTCTTCTTCTTCTTTCCCCTGCCCTTATCCCACGTTATGTGGGGTCGGCACAACATGTTTTTCTCTTCCATTCTCCTCTGTCTTTCGTCTCCTCAGCACTCACTCCTTTCTTTCTCATATCCTCTTTCACACAATCCATCCATCGTTTTTTGGGTCTACCATACGCTCTCCGTCCATCAACATTCATCCCTAACATTCTTTTGCCTATATGGCATTCATCCAGCATGTTAGTGTTGGCATAAAAAGTGGTCGAGATACAGAAAATGAATGATGAAACTAGTGAAATGTGTTCTCTGATTGCAAAAAAGTTTTAAATTTAACAATGTTCCCAAGCTAGCCCAATGCGGATTAGGGGAAGATTGAATCGAAGTGAATTGGAGTCGTTAATTCTATCATATAATTACTCTTAGAAATGTATTTACCCAGCAAGAATCCCGGCCTCCGTCCTCATAGCCCGCGCACATCTGGCTTGCGATGACGTTGACTTTCTTTCCTTGGCTCTGGTACCACTGGTTGCATTCTTCATTTGTGACCACTATTACGTCGGTCTTTTGGAGGATGTTTGGACGAGAACCTGAAAATAACAATGTTTCCTTATATTATATAGGTAAATAACAATATTTTGTTATGGGATATACTTATATGGATGGCTTTCTTGTGTCTATTCCTATAGCTAGTGATTTGGAGGACCAAAACTCGGGAGGAGTTTTGGTCCTCCAAACTTGCATCGGTTTCCTCATCACCGAAGGTCGTGGCCACCTCTTTCTGTCTGTCGCCGAATATACGGCGTCCGAGAACGTTAGATTACGAGATGAGCGAATTTTGTCTGACCATCGCATTTGGCTCTTGCGTCTAACCAACTTTTCCAGGTTATCACTGTCTTTCCTAGTATTGATGTAGTAATTTGGTGCATAGGTCCGTATCGCATATGCAAAGTTCTTTAATAATTGTTCCTGTAGGTAATTAAATGGTCTTTAAGCTTAGTCCCAATTTCTGTTTTAGCTTGCTATGAGAGCGTAAAGAGAGAGATAATAAACTTACTTCTGATAAACTTATTGATATACGAGCCAGGGTTCTTCCTGTTTAATAGACACACATGTTACGGCGTACTATAAGACAATAGATTACACAATTACCAAGTCTATCAAATTAATCCAAAGGCAAGTAACGGTTACTTTCAAATCATCTTATATGTACTTTGCTACAGTCTAAAATTAAACTCTATTCCCAAGCTTGAAGGTATATTGTAGGTTAATGTATTTAATTTTCACTTTGGGAGTCTAACTAGTCGAAATTGTTTCTCAATTAGTACTTTAATGGATATTGAAATAATAATTGAATGAACCAATTAGTGTGGCTTGGTGATGAAATGCATATTTGCCTCCTACAGTAATTATTCATGTTACACATATTATCACATAATAATACCTATGTTGTTATTATTTCTACTAGTAATGTAAGTTAGCTGTAGATCTGGTGAACCCCCATGGCTTCACCATTTTGACAAGTTCCCAAAAAAGTAGACAGCAAAATTATACATATTATGCTTGGTCAATAAGTTGTTTTACGGAAAATTCATGCTGAGTATCATGAAAGTCATTTTTTGGATAAGAAAACATTGACACCAGACTAATCCCAATGAGGTCTAGTTTTTGCAATCAATTTTGTTAATTCTAGTGCCTGTGCCAATACCTCTTTTTGCTACCTAAGATTAGGTAGCTCAAAAGTGTGCTCGTAGAGCATGACATTATTGGCTAAATGCTTTCGGTAAAGTAATAGCTGGACTTTACAAAAAAATCGATCGTGGTTACCCGGAGGTTGACTAAAGAATGGCTAAAAATCTTCTCGAGACGATCAGGCGAATTAGAACGTACGCTGACATCAAAATTATATTTAAATGATGTCATTTAGTTATCGTGTGTCTCGCGCCAATACATGTACGTACAAATACGAGCGAAATGAACGATACCTAACTAAATAACATCACTTAGATAATATATATCTGGAAGACCGAGCTTTCCTAGGAAAACATATAAAAACTCAAAAATGAGCGTCTTCCCAGAGATAAGACCTAGCTAAATCCATTTTTCTCCCCCGAAAACCCCCATATAGCAAATTTCATCGAAATCGTTAGAGCCGTTACCGAAATCCCCGAAATACATATACAGGATGATTCATGAGACGTGAGCACGACTAATCCTGCACACTCGGTAACTGATAATTGATCGATCACCGTCGTATTTAAGAGAAACAACAACACTTTTTTCTATTTTTTTACTTTTTGGTGAGGGCAAATTTAATTCTCAACAATCATGGTCACCCTACAGGACCTAATTAATCAACATAAAACCTCTTTAACCGTAATGGCATTTTGATTACGAAGAAAATAAAATGTCAAACTTGAGTGAGATACGAGTTTTCAAAAGTAACCAGACCGTGATGACAGTAATAACATTCAATTTGACACAGAATATCGGTAGTTTAGTATTCTAATTTTAGGGTGACCATGCATGTCGTAAAAAAAATAATATTTTTTTTTTCAACACGACTAGAAAATTAACGTTAACCTCACTAATACTGATACGAAACAGTTGCTTATAATTAACGATATGCGCAGTGTTAGTCCTGCTCACGTTTCCTGAATCACCCTGTATAAATAAATAATATTTGTTCGCTTAAAGGTATTAGATATCATTATGACATCAGTATACGTTTGAAGTGGACTGAATTTCGCCACTTTGAAGTCCAACCGGAAATCTAAACATGGGTCTAAAGTGGCCTGAACGCTGCGAACGACATCTACAAGTGCTCATATCACTATCCCGAGATAGTGACGTATGAGTAAATAAACAAATGCTCATCGGAGCGCGAACACCCAATATCTTTCTGTGGAACCGACAGCGTGAAATGAAGTGAAGTAGAAGTTTTATGCCGCACACAACTTTACTCTTTACAATCAAATAAATATCGGTAAAAGCAACAGGTTTTATGGAGATACAAGAGACATACTTCGTTATTACTTGGAATGTTTGTTCGCGTCAAATTTTGCAAGCTAGATTAAACCCACTTCCAATTAATCGATTAAGCTGAAACTTCACATACTTACATCTAGGTAAGTTGGGTGACAATGCAATATTATGGTACCATTGAGCTAATCTGATGATGGAGGCAGGTGGTGGCAGCAGGAACTCTGTGATGAAACAACGCAACCTAATTGTGTTTGGGTTTGTTATTTATACATATGTAATTAGTAAAGGGCCGTCACAATAGATCAATGCTTGGTCGATGCGGCACTCAAAGGCCCATAACACCCCAATAATAATAGGCTACCAGCGATTTCACCAGCGCTCGCTACGACTAATATCAATAAACAGATACTTAATGTTCGAATTCCCCCGCTAATAATATTTGAAGAGAAGATATTTAGTCATAAAGTACAATTTATGAAATAAAAGATTTTTCTTTGATCTTGGGCCTTTACTAAATAGCAAATATCTAAAAGACTCTTTATTTTATATCGTTCGCAAATTTGTTCCAGAAATGTGTTTTATAGACTGCCACTTAAAATTAGTATCATCTTTTGCAAAAGAAAAGTCGTGACGTCAAGCCTCCCAGGCGCACAGTGGTCATAATCTTCTGAACTTCTGTAACTGCTGTTATATTGACCTTTGCGTCATCTTCGTTATAGTGAATCACCAATCAACAACCGTAGCAACAGCACTGCTAAAATCCTAACCTTCTGGCTTTGGAAGGTAGGCGGGCCTTATTTTTCTGAATTACTGTCACTGCTATTATATTGACCTTTGCGTCTATCTTCGTCAGTGAATCCCCAACCAGCTACGGTAGCTACAGCACCGCTGAAGTCTGGGGCCTCCGGCTGTGGAAGGTAGGCGGGCCTTATTTTTCTAAACTTACTGTAACTACCGTTATATTTACCTTTCCCTCTATCCTCATTAGTGAACCCCCAACCAGCAACGGTAGCTACAGCGCCGCTGAAGTCCTGGGCCTCGGGCTGTGGAAGACAGGCGGGCCTTAAATCACTGGACCATTGAAGCTGCTGGATTGTTTTGAGGAGCGCAACATCGTTAGATTTTCCGTTGCATCTGAAATTAAAGGTGGGCCATAAATTTAAAATGATGGGCTAAGGCACAGGCACAAAAGGTCAAGGATATGACATACGAGAGGGAGAAATAGAAAATACTCCACCGACAAGATGATACCTCTTAAATAGAAAAAGAAGAAGAGGCTAACGCACAGACTATGCTCATAAATCATTTCATTAAGTAGGTATAATAAACATCTCTACCAAAGACTTAGTTTTCGTACCTATGTTTCAACTGTAGCAATGAATGTTTTCGAAATAATCTTAGGGCTTAATTTTAAGTAAGTTTCAGTTTTTTATATACTTACTTAATCTCAATAATTTATTATTCATTAACTAATAGATGGTTTAATTCCGTCGCGTCACCTAATCCAGGAGATAGATTCCAAATTGTTAAAGTTTTGATACGACTTGGCCAATCGTCTTGGTGATTTGTGCGGCTGGCGGCTTAAGGGGCCCACTGATTATCAGTCCACCGGACGGTATCGGCCTGTCAGTTAGAACTAAATTTTGACAATTCCGAACAACTGACAGGCCGATACCGTCCGGCGGGCTGCGGGCTGTTAATCAGTGGGCCCCTTAACGGACGACCGGCCCGATTCCAACTTTAAGATACGTCAAATATTTCGACTAGATACGATCTGGATCTTGATTACATATGTCAGTGTCAAAAGTGACGTTTCTTCAAACAAAAACGTCATTTTTGACACTGACATCTAATCCAAATCGTATCTAGTCGTATTATTTGACGTATCTTAAAGTTCGAATCGGGCCGGACTTTACTTCATTTCAATCAGCGTGAATATTTTCAAGTTAGTATCAAAACAAGATCAAAAACTTTATCAAACTGTTATCTGAATCGGGCTCCTGATTAAATACTCTAAAATATTAGGAAATAAAAACACTAAACCTTCACAAAGTCAAAGGACAAAGCAGAAATCGCATTCTTTAAAAATAAAACATTTGCCAAACGGTTGTTTTATGTCTTCGTGGCTTTTCTTTGTCTGCGACAAAAGATCAATCCATTAAAATCTGACAACAGCGCAGTAGAAGGGTTCGATTGAGTTTGTGGGACATTTTAAATTTTTAATACAATGTATAAAACATTGTATTTGTTTTGTCTATTTGTTGATCCCCGGCTCCCGTGAGCCGTGGCCCTGGCAAACGCGAGGGAGATGATGATGTATTAGAATCATATATTACGCTGCGTCTTACGTAATCGAACAACTCGCGAATGCGACGCGGCGCGACGCGGCGCGGCGCGGCGGGCCCAAGGCGTTCGCGTTCGCAAAGAGATCGCACACGTAGGACACTTCTATAGGTATCAAAGGATTGATTCACCCCGCGCCGCATCGCTTCGCATCGCGTTCGCGTGTTGTTCGCCTACCTAGTACGCTGCGTTAGGCTGTCATTCAATTCTGTTCATTTCACTCAGACTTGTCCGAGAAAGTAATGCGAGCAAGGCGCGAATGACAGCTAACTGATATGAATCCAATATCAGTTTTATATCGGTTAGATGTCAGGTGCATGTTCGAATTGTCCTGCTACTGGTATTTTTATGATCTGGTATCCGTCACAATCTGGGGGTCTACCGCGAAACAAGAAAATCGAAATTTCGTTATCTAACCTCTCTATCACTCTTGCATATTCGAGCGATAAAGAGGCAGATAACTAAATGTCGATTTTCGCGTTTCCCGATAGGCTCTTGTTAACAAACCGCCTTGATGCATCAATGTCATATTTTATTGTCTGTGAAAACTTGTCAAAAAATAGTTTAAGGCACAGTATGTATAAGTTACTCTATGGTTATAAACTGAAATAAATGTCATATACTAAGATAAAATTATCTTAGTATATTAGAGTAATACTATGAAGTATTTGAACAAATTAAATAATTTGTTCAAATACTTCATAGTATTACTCTATGGTTTACTACAGGAGCTAATAGTGCTGCACTTTGGCGGCAGTACATTGCAGTTGATTGCAGTAATACTCCCTATTTCGTTTTTGACGTCACAATCACCGTTCTCTTTAGTAAGCGGCGTTTCTTGCGTAGAGTACGAACATATCAGACTTTAACTGTCAATTTTGACTTTTGTATTGCTTTGTTTTGTATTGTTTTGGTTTGTAATGCAATTGGTCACATATAAGCTTTTGAACCTCAAAACAAACCGGATCGACTGCTCGATTCGAACTTTAAGATACGTCAATTAATAGTTCTAGAAACGATATCCTGGATTAGATGTGTCAGTGTCAAAAGTGACGTTTTTGTTTGAAAAAAAACGTCACATTTGACACTGACATATTTAATCCATATCTATTATTTGACGTGTCTTAAAGTTCGAATCGGGCCACGACTGATAGGTACCATTAAAAACTTTTCATCTAGCCTAGTGTGTGAATTTATTTGATTCGCATTATTCCTTCTTACGCGAAGTTTAAGTTTCATTACGATTAACTACAGTTTATATACTTACTAAGGTATTTAATAAATGATTATATTTCCAAACAATAGGTATACTTACGTAATGGCTGAATCTATCACAAAGCAATCGATTGATCAAATTTCCAATTGTTATAGAAAATGTACAATTAATCTTGCGATTCCCTCACCGTTTCAATTATTTCCTTAGGCAAGTTTGAACCTGAAACCTGAATCAAAAGTTCCTCCAAATTTATATCATGCTGATTGTACAAAGGCGTGATTATTTTGGTGTTTCTTTGAGTTCAATTAAGTACGACCCGATTTGAACTTTAAGATACGTCGGTTACTAGATCTAGAAACGATATGGATTGGATATGTCAGTGTCAAATGTGACGTTTCTTTGACGTTTATATTTCCGTGTTCTTATAACCCGGCAACCTTCAAATCAAGAGTGAACAGGCACCTTCTGGGCGAGCTCGCTCCATCGTAGGCCACGTCTACGCCTCGGCTAGTCTGTGGCCATGAGTAAGCCCATTCATAATTAAAAAAAAACCATAATATGGATATTATCGTTTCTAGATCTATTAATTGACGTATCTTAAAGTTCGAATCGAGCAGGTAGACGAGGTTATAGAATAGGCATTGGGTTGGAAAGTTAAAGTCAGGTATATTATAGCTGGTCAAGCAAATCTTGTCAGTAAAAAAAGGCGCGAAATTCAAATTTTCTATGGGACGATATCCCGTCGCGCCTACATTTTTCAAATTTGCCACCTTTTTCTACTGACAAGATCTGCTTGACCAAGTATATTACTTACTGTATTATTTGTATTGTTTTCTGTAATGAGGTGTGCAATAAAGAGTATTTGTATTGTATTGTATTATTACCTACTTATGCATATCTCATAGTCATGCATAAGTAACTTCTGTATGGATCTTAGTTATATTGCAATCTCTAAATGAGGCAATTTTAGTGTTTTGTCGTATTTTTTTGCACCTAACCATTGCTTTTGTATAAATTTACTATAGTTTGATATAAATAATCACACTACTAATTAAATTTTTAGCAGCATATCAGTAATCGTTTCGGCTGGTTTAGGTACTGCTTACCTCAAGGCAATGTGTTAGGCCCTTCTTTTCCTCCCGTTTTAAGAATGTCTCTCAATAGAACGGTCCGGATCCGGGTCGAGGCGTAGACTTCGTTTTCTATGACGCGTGACGTGATCGTTGATGATCAAGTGATGCTTTCTATAGAAAACGAAGTGTCGGACGTTTCGGTCAGAACCCGCACCGTTCTAGCGTGAGTAATCACTTAGTTTCGGCAAATTTAACCCAGGTTCCGATCGCTTTTATATTAACCCGTCGAACGTCAAACATACAACAAATTGATGCAAAGCAATTTGACCCAATATTGATCTGTAGTAACACATGTGTGATACTGAGTCGCTACGACCCAAACCAAGTTAGTATCACACGTGTGATACTAAGGCCACGGGTTAATCTTCAATTGAATAATATTGCGTTAAGGATGACTCACGCTAGACCGAGCTGGGGCCGGGCCGGAGCTACCGGCGCTTGGTTTTCTATGGAAAGCACCACGTGATCAGCCGTCATAGAAAATGACATGTCGGACGGCTCGGCCCGTCTAAAGTTGACAGTCCATTTCCAACGACAGCAGCACTACCATTTATTTTACTATGGAAATTGACATTAACACCGACGCGTTCATAGTAGAAGTGCAGCTGCGGTCAGAAATGGAATGTTACCCTAAGTGTCTCTATCAATGTAATACTTACCTGTATTCAGGATGCGGCAGTATCCGGGAGAGCGCCATGTTGTCTTCGTTGCTGGTTATGTCCGTGTAGCCGACGACCACCGACAGTTGTTTGGATTTATAGAACTCGTGGAATACACTGAAATCAAGAAAGTACAAGATTTATTTTTGTCTCTAAAGACTCCTTCTTCTTCCTCGCGTTATCCTGGCATTTTGCCACGGCTCATGGGAGCCTGGGGTCCGCTTGATAACTTATCCCAACAATTGACGTAGGCACTAGTTTTTACGAACCCGCACTCCTAGGTCTTGAACCTTTGGGTCTTACTTTGATTCGCGTTATTCTTATTATTTACCTGCAAACACAATGCCCAGCAGTCAGCAACCATCGGTCGCTAAGCACAGTAGCGCCGCACTGATGCGCCCCCTGCCTCCAAAGGCTGGCCGCCCACGGGAATTCGGCCGGCAAACTATCCGTGCCCCCAACGATGCGGCCACGGCGGGCCGTATCGACCCCGCACTCTACGTCGGCCACTGCGGAAATTAGCCACTTAAAAAAATTGTTTTGGATTTGTACCAATTAGGAAAAGAGGTTATTGGTAAAGGTTTTTGTTAATTACTTCGATATCTTGGCAATGGTTGTGTAAACTAATGGCGTCTTTATCACACATTATGGGTCTTTAAACAGTTTATATTTATGATATTTTGTTTATAAGGAATTGTTCTATGTATATGTCATTGTATATTGAATTTCAGTAAATTGTGTGTATAAGAACGTCAAGTCAAAGAGGGGTATTTTTTTTAGGAAATAGTGTACCTACACAAACTAATCTGTTAAAAGCTTTCAAGTACCTACGCATTCACTCAAAATTTTAATGATGAAAAAAATATATTGATTTATCACAATATTTGAAGTTTTTTAATTTAAAATAATATATAACTCACAATTCAAAAAGCAATGGCCAAAATCCAACACAAATATAACAAACACTATTAACCGAATCATTGTCACCAACAAAAACTAACACTTAAAATAAATAGATAAATAAACTAAAACTAAATAAAAACAAAAATAAATAAAACAATCAGCGCACGCGCGTGTCAAAGCGTGTGCGCTTACTAAATTTAAATTATATTCATATGATTATTTAAAGTCCTGTGATTTGTACTGAAAGGCCCCTCCTTTGCTTGTTCGAAGGCCTGACCCCTATATCTCATCCTAGTGATGCGGAAAAATATACATCGATAGTTCTATCGAGATAACGGTGGGAAAACGGCCTGCGGGCCGGCGCTCGAGGTGCTATTACCATTTGATAAAATTTACTATTTTATACCCTATAAATGAAGCATGTTTGTATTTATAACATGAAGGTAAGAATTGTAGATAATTCATACATAACAACACGACGGACAAAATACAGCCGGAAAATTAATATTCCAATAAAATTTGCATTTTCATGAGAATACAAATAATTAAACATAAATTCGATCTATGCAGTTACATTGGACCACAATCAAACTTTTTAGACCCGATTGGTGAAGTGAACTCAATATTTCTGTCATCATTTTCCAAGCTTAACTGATAATACCTATATTCAGTATTCATAAAAGAAGAATCAGAGCCATTAAATAATACTCATAATTTTTTATACACAATAAAAAACACAATCATTAGAAATACTTAAAAACTAAAAAAAAACTAGCAATAAACTTAAATATAAACGCAACTAAACCTAAACTAATAAAAAAGGAACCTCGACAAGAAAAGAAGAAGAAGAACCTAAACTAATCGAACAGCCATTAAATTGCATAGTATATCGATAAACAAGTATCGATATCGACCCGCATCACTAAAACAAATTCATTGTCAGGTTCGCTGTAACCTCGTGATAACGCCTCGCGGAACTAAGTGTCATACATATATAAATAGACCCATGCAATGCCATGCATGCATCTGACTAATGTGTGATATCGATATCTAGGCACTGAATTCATAAAGTTGGAGTTTATGATTAAAGAAATGGTGTTAGGTATGAGGTAAAGGAATATCTCTTGTCTAAACAGACCAGGGGGCCTAGTCAAGTTGAAAACTGCAATAAGTGGAGAAGACTATTCCTACGCGTCTGTTGAATGTACAGTAAAAGAATTCAATTTCCGTACCATTTTGTTGAGACAACAAGGTAGAAAGAGGTTGGAGACTTTCGAAATGTGGTGTTGGCGGAGGATGGAGAGGATTAGCTGGACTGAAAGGAAGACGAATGAAGAGGTCCTGAGTATGATAGGAGAAAAGCGATGCTTGTTAAATACAATAAGAAATAGGAGAGGCATGATGTTAGGAAACCTTATACGGCATGATAACTTTTTCCTAAACATCCTGGAAGGCAGGATTGAAAAGACAAGAGAAGAAGGGAGACCTAGAATTACTTATCTCAGCCAAATAAAAAATAATGCGTCGTATGAGGAAATTAAAAGACTGGCACAAGAAAGAAAATTGGGGATTACTCCACCGACAAGAGCAAAGCTCTTAAGTTATGATGATGATGACATTCCGTACAAAGTCGTCACCTTATACTAATGTCACTGAGACAAAGTACGAAAATGAACTAATATTAAATTCTTCAGCAGGGTGAAAAATGTTCGGGAAAACAGGCGTCTTTCCGGTAGAAAGTACAAAAGCAATGATGTCCACACGAACGACTCACAATCTTCATATTCTTCTTCTTCTTCTTAAGTTTCGATCGGCGTTTTCTATCAAAGATTGTCATCATCATTATTTTAGCCTTTAATCGCCCAGTGCTGAGCATAGACCTCTCTTCGTGTACACCACTTCATTCAATCAATCAATCAATCAATCATTTATTGCACCATGGTAAAAACAGAGGTGGTAAAAACAAGAGGTGTTACCCCGGTCCTGGGCTAGTCTCATCCAAAAGTGTGTTGCTTAACTTCAAACTCAGGTAAATCCATTCGTCGCTCTCAGCAAATATCTACGATTTGGTTATGATATGACTCAAAACGCTCTGCGAATGATGGTATAACGAGATCACTTACTAAAAGTTCAAATGACTTTTGAAAAGTAATTCATCAAACCTGCCGCAGTTCAACTTAGCTTAAAATCCCGAGAGCGATGATTACAATTACAATTACATAATCAGCTGAAAATTCGTGTAAGTTCTTATGAAGCCAGAATCAAAAGTAGTGGAAAGCGCCGAAATTTTAAAACGTAATAAATATAAGAGCTTGGTACAATGCCTCAAGGGCCTATTTTAGATTTAAGCTAGTTATTAATTTCGTTTAGTAGTACCACTGTATATATCTTGTATGTAAATAAATGATTTTTTTCCAGTAAGTAGTGGATTAGACTAGAATAGAATAGAATAAAATACAAAAAGTTTATTTGGTGTCAAAATAAAACTTAACCTACAAATACATCTTAGTCTAATATGTATATTCTAACACCAAAATGGATGCCACTCAGCATTTGCCGATGGCTAAGATACTTAGCCATGGCGCTGGTTTTCAGGGCAACCAGAAAATACTACAAAAGTATCAATCATTTTCTAACAGTCTTATAAAAAAATATATCTTTTGAATGCGAACTTCAGTCATTCTCATGCTACCTGCGTAGACACACTGGCACCGTCCCACCTCCAACGGACTACTGTAAAAGCGGGCGGAGCGGCGGAAAGCGCCGAAATTCTAAAACGTAACAAATATAAGAGCCTCGGTAGAGAGTACCATTTTGTACCATTTGGAGTTGAAACTCTAGGTCCATGGGGGCATAAGTTGTTCGCAGAAATCGCGAAGCGTCTGGTTGACGTAACTGGTGACCGAAGAGCTGGCGGCTACCTCGCACAACGTATCAGCATTGCGATACAGCGAGGAAATGCCGCCAGCATCCTTGGTACAATGCCTCAAGGGCCTATTTTAGATTTAAGCTAGCTATTGATTTAGTTTAGTAGTACCACTGTATATATATTTTTTGAAAATTAGTTTCAAGGTGACAGATTCTGTCTGATTGTTTCGTCCTTTACTAATGACGCTGACTGTATATACCTAACCTTAGTTTAATACGAAGGCATGAATTAAAAAAATCTAATTGTCGGAAGGTAGATCAAAGGTCATCCCATCGTTATCAAGTACAATTATCCGATAATACAGCATACTTATTAAAAACGACTTATCTGCATGTTGCAATACATCTAAAAATGAGTCTAATACTTAACCGAATAAATCACATTTTTGACTCCGTGGGCGTATGTATTGCACTTGCGGCTTTTTTGAAATGCAGAATACTAAGTCAGTGCATCGTGTATGCACTTGCCCTACTTACGATGCACTTGGCCGACAAACAGACATGGCCTTTGTACATTTATTTATAGATGCCAGCTTTTTTGTTTAGGTAGTACTCGTATAACAAGGAATAAATAAGTAGTAAGTAGTTTCTTTACGTAAAATGGCACACAAAGGTTTTTCAAGGTAGTATCCAGAGAGAGAAATTAAATAAGGGATCAACAGCCTCTTACGATCAATTTTGGTTTGAATACTAGGAACACCATAATAATTCAAAGCGTTCCGCGGAAACTGTTCGCGGAATACTTATGGGATCACTTCGGTCTTGCAAATCAGTTAAATCTGAAAATACCAGTGGTCATACATTGAAAAGTCGTGGAAACTTTCCTGATCCCGAGGATCATTTTCGCGTAGCTGCTTTGATGGAGCCACATAAAAAAAAATCTTTATATATTTTATTATAATCACACTGCTCGTAAATTAATAAGCAACGGCCCAATTCGACCAATGCTAATAAGATTTCACACCGACACGATACTGTACTGTCAGTATCAAAAGGGACATTTCTTCAACCAAAAACGTCACTTTTGACAATGACATATCGGTATCGTAATTGTGTGACATCTTATAAGCGTTGTTGAAATTGGGCCGTAAACTCTTAAATTACAATGTAGTCTAGATACGACTGGGTGACTAGGTTACTGAGGCTCGGACAGTAATTATCGGACCCATTACATCTAGAACATCAAAGACACCTTTCCCTCTAATATGGACTAATCTAATACACAATTAAACTTGCCCTACATTATTATCATTTTGATAAGGAGAAAATTAGACGAGAAACTAACTTATGTTCATCTCAAAACCCATTCGATTACACACCTTGTACTGATACAATAAAGTACAGTTTTGAATAAAGTTTGAGTTGCACTTAAGGTGTTTTTTGCTTGTTTGTGTAATGTTAAGCCTTGTATAGACAGTAGCATTCCATTAACCACGTGGTCCACGTGTGGCCTTTGATGTTCTTGTGTCTAACACGTGGCTTTCGTTGAGGCCGTCTGTTACTCTCGGTATTAAGTAGTAGCAGTAATGGTAGTAAACTCTTTGTTCTACAAAAACACATTAAAAGTAACTATCCTAATGAAATCTATATTATACCGTTGAATTGAAAGTTGAATTATCAAACGCTATCATGCGAAACATAGGCTTGTAAGCTCTATCAGAACATTTTCTGGTATGCCCCTAAAGAATATCTTATGTTACAAGCATTAAATGATTATAATGATGCTTTTGCACCTAACTTCCACGTCATTTACTACAGTTGTAGTTCTCTCTCTCTGGTCCCTCATGTCTGAGGGTCGTGGTCGTGGTCAGTATCAGGGTTGCATCTGGAGCGGATGATCTGTCTCCACCGGTTTCTGTCCAACGCGTCTTTGAAAATCGTGTAGAAAGCAGAGGATGACGAGTCTTTAACTCGATCGGTCCATCTTATTGGTGAACGACCGCGTGATCTCCTGCCATCGGTGTTTCCATGTTTCCAACCACAATCAGTTTTCCCAGACTTTTGTCGCCTCTGCGCACTGTGTGTCCCAAATTTATAAAGAGGATGCTTTGTTTGCATATGGCGGACAGACGAATTTTCACTAGAAGCTGGGTTAGGATTGATGCATTAGTGCGCTTTGCAGTCCAACAGCAACATTCCTAGTTACTTATTGACATAGACATAGACATAGACTTTATTTATTAGTAATAAGGCATTACAAGCCATAATTTTCAAACATATTTCTATACATCTTACATCTATTATTTACACCATATTATTGTATTACACTATACCTATGTATTACACTTGTGTATTACACTACTCTTTATAATCTAAAAAATCTTTAAAACTATAAAAGCTTTGCTTGACTAGCCAGTTTTTAAGCCTTGTTTTAAAGGAACTTAGCGTTACCGCGTCTGTGTTGGAGACTGGCAGCTTGTTGTCTACCGGACCAGCAACATGCATAGTCTTTCCGTTTTTTTTTTTAATTTATGGGAAATTGTTTTTAACAAGTGCGCGTTTCGGGTGGCCCAAGCAGATCCATCGCCTCGCCTGCCGTACTGCGACATGTTTCTCTAGCAAATACTAATACTGCAAAAGACTCTTCACGCTTGTTTCTTTGTAGATACACCCGTGTTCCTGAACCTTGATGACTTTAACCTTATCTAACCCGGCAAAACAAAAACGCCTCCAAAAATAGCATTCGTATTAGCGATATCGAAAACAAAGGTCATTATGAAGGTCTAGACCAATAGCCTTTAACATTATTTTTAAAAACAAAGTCTTAAGTACACCTAGATTAGAGCTACATAATGCGTTTTACCTTTAAGAGTTTATAGTTTCCGTATTTATTTTTAATACTTTCCTCAAACGAAGGTTAATGTATGGGTAGATAGGGTAATGTGGATGTCACTGTTAAAGAGGCATGTGGCAATAAATAATGGTGCTACTTTATTTTATTACTTTATTTAAATAAGGCACGGCTGAGATAACATAGTAAAGGCATCCATTTGATGACTTTCAGGCTTAGCGTCCCCCTGGTCTATTACACTGGTAAAGTAACAGGTGTAAAAATACTAATGGTAACAAAATGGATGTACTATTAATTTAAATTTATTCCAATTGCTAGGCACATTTACACCGTTTACACGGGTACCTGTCGACCCTAGTCTGTAAATTTCTATAATATTACTTTCCAATTTTATCACTGCACGTCAAGTTGTAACGTATTATCATTATATTTCAAAGGTTCCCAAATTGTAGTTAGGGAGGCGAGGTAGCTAAATGGCGTAATTCAACGGCGCCGTCGAGACCTATCAAAATCGAAAGATAAAATAATTTCGAAAAGAAAAGCTCGTATGGCAAAAACCATTTTAGCGGTGGGTTTGGCGTGTACGGTTTTTCAAAAATGTTAAAAAAAACAGTTACTTGGGCATTCTCGAGCGCGTCAGATATTCATACTACGTATGCCCCGAGTGCCTCTGATAACAACGGTATACTAATCTGCCGGTTTGCGTGGTGGGGGTAGGCATATAAAGTAGTCAAAAATGCAAAAAAAAAAAAATTTACTCGAGCGCGTCAGATTTTTGGAAGGGGTGTTAAGTAGGCCCCAAGGAAGCTTCCTTTAAAAAAACTGACGATTTCGGCGTGACGATAAGTTACGATGAATTTTTGAAAATGCAAAAAAAAAAAGTTTTTTTGAAATACTCGAGCGCGTCAGATTTTCATAGGGGAGGTTTATCTCGGTATCCTGAAAGCATATTTTTTTAATCTGACAAAAATGTTGGTGGGTTCTCTTAATCTGACCGAAAAAGGTTTTTTGGTTTCTTTTTTTTCCTTTCTTTCTCCTTGATAAAACGGGGAATTTAAGAATGACAATAAAATTACCTTTTTTGTTTATTTAAACTTTTTTTTTGTAAAATGTATCGTTCGCGACTTATATGCCGCAACGCGTTCTTAGGAAGACGAAATGGCTCCTCCACACTTCCGGTCATGCGGAAACCGGCAGATTTTGTATTTTTAGTAAGTTTTAGATTATATTCTTCAAAATAAAAAATAAAAAAATCGCGCTCGAGAATGCCGGATTAACGTTTTTTTTTTACAAGTTCGCGACCCTATAACTCGGCGGCGTCAAGGACTTATCGTCAGATTAGTTAAATTTAGTCTTTAAACACTAAAATCAACCCCCAATATCTTAATCTGAGGCGCTCGAGTATTTCAGACTATCCATTTTTTTTTACTAATCTGATCGTCTATCCTAGGCGCGCGTCACTACATATAGAGCTAAATACTTTACAAGGTTGTTCTATTAGGTCTAAGGTATCTCTCATATCTTAAACTGCCACGCTCGAGTATTGCCGAAAATTCCCCTATTCGCCTCCCTAACTATTGTGCGTAGCTAATAGGCCAATTCGAATTTTACTTATTCAATCTGTTTCCGTAATACTGATCTGTCAGTGCCAAAAGTGACATTTCTTCAACCAAAAACGTTAATATCGGAAACACATCGAATAACTAAAACTCGAATTGGCCTGTAAGACGATTGGGAAGTTAAATAGGCCCCCAGGCTATGTGATATATAATAGGTGGTGTATGTACATAAAAGGAGATACGTGTCAAAAAACCCGTCAGTTGAATCATGAGCATAACAAAGTATTTTAGCCGATGTCCTACGGATCGCATGGCCATTATCCTCAAAACCACAAATGCATAGGTCATAGAACACAGCGGAATACGAGTAGTCACGCACAGTGCATCCGACATTGTCCCAATTCCTCGCCCTTAGCCGTGACAGTGTAACACATCGTGTCCGCAGCACAATTATTGTAAACAATACACTGACTTGAAAAAGACGCCTGTGCACGTGCCATCTCGTAGTCATCTCTCTCTATTACCTACTCTTCCACACTAGTGCGACAGTGACAGTTGCGTTTCGTACGTTAAGGAGCGTAACAATTGCACGTTGGCTATTGGATACGCACCCAGTCTATATCCATCCTATCTTATAGCGGAATAGTCACTGTGCGTTCTATGTTATTACAACGTAAGTACCTACCCTGAAGTGAATCGACTTTATTACCGGCTTGGTAAAAATAGTGCACTGCGTATTTATAGACACATAGGTACTTGAAATGTTTTATAGATACAAAAAACATACTTACAAAATTGATAAAAGTTAATTTAATATTGTGCAAAAGTTAAATCAAGATCGATTTACATAGGGACCTACAGTTACATCATGGGTTATTGCCGTCATGGGACACTGTATTGGTTAGTATGAAGTATTAATAATTAAAGGGCTATGTATGATTTTTTGCCAAATAAAGCAAGCATAACAAAACAAGCACGGTTTACATTAAGTCTAAGTACTGACTATATTTTATGTATAGCTATGTAATAACGTTCAGTCTTGTCACGTATTTGTACGTGTGTGTTCTTACTTCTTATATAATCTGTATTGATATGTTATCAATACAATAAGTAGGCTACTAAGCCTACTTATAAATAAATAATATAAGTAATATAAATATAAATATTATAGGACATTGTTTTACGCAAATTGACTAAGCTCCACGGTTAGCTCAAGAAGGCTTGTGTTGTGGGTACTCAGACAATGATGACGATGTGTTATTAATAATAAATTTCATTTCATTTCATTTCATTTCATTGATGTATATAATATATAAATACTTAAATACATAGAAAACAACCATGACTCAGGAACAAATATCTGTATTATCATAGGCATCAGCTTCATAAGCAGGGTCACTACCCACTAGGCCAGACCAGTCGTCTACTTGGTATTATACAGTGTGTCTTACCTGGGATAGCTTACGGGGAATTCGGAAATTATTGACAACACAAGAAAATTACCAACACATTCAAGTTTTTGGTGAAACAAATTTTGGTGTAAGTAAGTATATTACGCTCAAGACATAAAAGTTGATTAAAACAAAGTTTAAAACTTCGAGTTTTTTTTTCGTTGGTAAATAAAGTGAAAAATGCAGCAAAGAAAGAAATATAATAAATTCAATAGAAAATGGAAGAGGAGTACTAATTGGTCATCTGCTACGACACGATATGTTTCTGAAGAACATCATAGAAGGAAAAATAGAGGGAAAGAGAAGAAGAGGAAGACTAAGAATAAATTATTACAACCAAATAAAAGAAAAGGTTCAGGTCGGGTCATACCAGAAGGTTAAGGAGTTGGCAGAGGACCGGACGAGTTAGAGATTTCTCCACCAGTTAAATATAAAGAAGAAGAAAAATGTAATTGGGTGAAAGAACATTTTCTTGTCACTAGTTGCCATGGATACGGTCTCCTAAATCACTCTTAAAATACTAGTTATTTCGTATTTAAATGAACCAAACTTGAATTTTTTGGTATTTATTAAAGGGACATCTACTAAGCACGTTTGTAGAACATGGTACAGCAGCTTTTCTAAGAAACTATGCTACTATTGTCTCCTGGCTGATGGGACAGAATAACAACAAGAAATAGTTGATCGACCCAATTATCAAATCTGTTTGAAAACAGTATCAAAATACATCACCGAGCCTGATCACAAATTTGCGTCATTCCGCCATCTTCTTTCCGGTCACCTCTTACATAAATATCAACGACGTTAGGGCCGTATTCGACGTTGTTGTTGAACAGATCGTGACATTGCAAACAGACATACCGAGTAAAGGATGACTCAAGTTAGACCAGGCCGTGTCCGGGCCGGAGCTTCCGGCGCTTACTTTTCTATGATAATATGACAGGCAATCACGTGATGCTTTCCATAGAAACAATGCGCCGGAAGATCCGGCCTGGTCTAACGTGAGTCATCCTTAACGCGGATGGTGCGAATGATAACTGAATTTTATGAAAATAATTTAATTTGTCCTAATCCTAATACTTCTAATAGTATTTTTTGTTAATTAAATATTTTATAGAATGAGCTTGTTAAATAAAGAATGTTTTATGAAAATACGTAGGAATCATAGAAATCATAATTTTGTCACACGTTGTTTCTAAAAAGCATTTTTGTCAATTATTTTCAGTGAAATATTATGTTAGATCTGTTCGTCATATCACGAACTATAATTAAAAAAAGTCAAATCTACCACCATATCCAAAACGATTGATGTTTTAAAATGTGTGCCTATTATGCGGGATCCACCTGCCAATAATGTTTCTTCGTCATGAATTCGATTCTGAAGAAATGCTCATTTTAACGTACAAATCGGGACAACGATATTACACGCATATCTTTACCGTTTGAAAACCAAAAGCCATCGAATTACAATCCTTATCTCGTAAAAAATATAGCACAAATTTGTTTTTAAAGTGTGTTTTTCAAGTTGGTAAATTTATAACACAGACGGATAACCATCCTCGATTCTGGAAAAGCCGAAACGGAATTAAAATTTCAAATAGCGCTGTTGGCAACGGTGTTTGCAAAAAATGGACCAGGCAATTGGGGGACCTGATTTTAGGGGTCGCGGGACCCACGAGGCAGCGATAGAACCTTCTCACATGGAAGTAAATTTCGGTCAATCACATTAATTTTTCGGTGAACGTGGAAACCTATTTCTAGTGCTCCAGAAGGCGTTAGTTATTCGTATAAATCGGTACGAAATCATAAACTGAAAAATAATCCTTTGAATTTTCGACCGACAAGAAATTGTAGAAAATAAACGAGGGCGCCACTTCCTAACTAACTTACGTAACTGTCACATTTTTGAGGTAAAATGCTTAAACATGGCAACAATTTAGTTTGGTTGTTTTTTTTGAGTTAGACCAAGAAAAGTCTGCAGCGATTTTGATAGCCCACGTAGGGAAAGTGTCATTTATACGTCATAATTTCATTGAAGTTTGACGTTTAAAATGACACTTGCGCTGCGTGGGCTATCAAAATCGATGCATACTTTTCTTGGTCTAACTCTAGTTCCATTCATACTATTTTATGTCGCACAATAAATACCGCACAAGTACTAGTGCTGTAAAGTAGCACCATATTTACCATGGTATAATAATATACTCCGCCTGGTACTCCATTCCGAGATTCGCGTATGACCTAACTGACACGCGCCTACGTCATCATGCTGTTTACAGGTTCTCAAACTTTGAAATGTGGGAGAATTTTAACCAACGGTGAAAATTATTTTAACTGCATTAATTTTAAGTTATTCATGTAGAAACATAGTAAAATAAAACAAATCTAATGTATTAAATTAAACTTTATTTATCTATACAAGACAAACGTTTAAAAAACTAATTCACAGTTAGTTACACATTAATTACCAAGCTTACGACGTGAAAAGTTTGGAAAACACTGCGACTGCTGACACTGAGCGAGAAGGAAATAACAATTAACACGCGTTCGACAAGGATGGCGGTCAGGGCATGAAGTTATCTAGATCCGAATTGTCAAATGTGCACAGCGCTATCCTGTGTTGCCAGTAGTATAAACAGAATTACCCGAAAGTCTGAAATTTCTTTCGTGAATCGGAAGATATTGCTAACGAGTAATTAAAAATGACGTGTTATTGTAAAATTTAAGCTAAAATACATATAAATGAAAATTATAAAATTATAAAGAAATATTTTAACTTATTAACCATAGGTATAATGTACCCATGTAACATGTTATGTTGAAATAAAGTGGCAATGTTATTGTGACGTAGGCCCGTGTCACTCTGGGAATGGAAGACCATGTTTTATTAGACCATGATATTTACTGTAATAGTTCATTACGATACAAGTGCGAAAAATAGGAAATCCGCAAGGGAGTGTTTTAAATCGACACGCGTTGCAAATTACCTATTCGCACATGTATCGTACAATATTTGACAGTAGGGGAGCGGGGGGTTTGTTGTAACAGTTTTAGGAAAAAGGCCTGTATTGTCTAAAATAATGTATAATTTTATGATTCTGAGTATGAGGGTTTGTAATTTAAGCACTAATTCCGATTACAAAATAATTTTAAATGTTTACGCATCTTTTACACCAGACACTTTTTTCAATACCTGGTCGAAACAGAGGTAGTATGCACATCCACAGGCAAATGGCGGTGTTTACGTTATTCCTCGAGTTATAAGATATTCATTCAGCAAAAAAAAATTAAAATGTTTTTAAATCCCCGTCAAAATTGCGCGTTACTACTGTTACATTAAGCCCCCGGCTCCCCTACGTATGGCTCTTTAAATTTTCGACATAGTTACTACATAATGTGCTAATTATCGCACGAGTGCGGTAGGTAGGTAGGTAGGTAGGTAGGTAGGTAGGTAGGTGCGGTAGGTATATGTACCTACTGTAAAGAAAATAAAATTGTGATAATTATTGTACGGAACCAAAGACTTTTACAAAATTAAGGTAAATGCGTAAACAAGCCGTGTACAGTAAAGTAAAAAAAGTAGTAAGTAGTTTTTACTAAAAAGGAGCTACATATTAATACAGTGAAATATAAGCAATTTGATATTTAATTACACAAACGGGTCTACCGCGATATAATTTCATTGTTTTTACCTTTAATTCCGACGTTTCAGCTGAGTTGCACCAGCTGTGGTCACGGAAAGACTGACGTCCCAACAAATGTCAACGGAGATATTAATAAAACACCACTAAACTACCCGAAATTAGCAATTTGATGTAGTTCCCTTTTAGTAAAAAATACTTACTACTTTTTAACTACGATATAAATAATAATTTAAACAATTAAAAAAGTCACGCATGAGGCTAATTGCTTTGTACTCTTTTGCTTTATGTTTTTAATAAAATTGCTTTATGTTTTTAATTCTTGAGTGGGACTGGGCGGGTCACGTCTTCCGAATGCATCCGGATAGGTGGACTAGTATAGCTACCAAGTGGATGCCGCAAAAGAAGCGCGGACGTGGCAGGCCCAGACGGAGATGGCGGGACGACTTAGACACCTTCATCAGTAACTGGCCGGAAAAAGCTCAACAACGGGATTCGTGGAGGTCAAAGGGAGGGCCTTTGCCCAACAGTGGGACACTATACATATATATATATATATGTCGGAGAATGGCTGAAATGTGCCATCTATCGCCTTCAAGAGGCGTTTTGTCATGCAAACCTTGACAAATAGAGCAAACTAGGGTGTTACGTACACTTGAGTGGCGTTCGACGCAGTTCCGCCAAGACGTCATAGAGTGCGCTCTTAAAACAATTGAAGTCCAGAACAATTGAAGTTATGCTGTCAATCATTCTTCAGAAGGAGCACGATGAGAACGAACGGGAGAAGATGACGTCTGTGGCGGCTCCTGGGTCTAATCCACTGGTTTGCTTAAGATAAGAAACGTAACGCGTGCTGTGATTTGTAATGACTGTAATGAGTCTTGTGCAGTAAAGATTGTGAGTTGAACATCGTATTTCATTGAAGGCCCTCGTCATCCACGATTGAAGGTTCTGATGTGCTGCCGATAGTATGATACGCCCACAATTCCCGACATCAGAAGTGTGGCCGAACACACGGAATTCGCTACGGAATTCCTCTTGAAAGCTCAAATTTGCCAAATGAAGGTGGACTGAAGGTCCCAAAAATCTACCCTGATTTTGAAAATCCCTGGCATTCCTTAATTCAAGAGATTTAAAGGCCTTAGAAAATGAAGAAATCTCATGCTATCGCTGGTGGAAAATAAAGAAGTATCGTGATGGAAAATATTTGAAGTGAAATGACAGTTGACATATTTGATATTTTATAAATTGTGATCCAGTTTTTGCACTGCTTTTTATGTTATGTTGTGTGAAATTTTCGTGAATGTTGTTAATGTTGTAACTCTAAGTAATACGTTTACAGTCCTTTGCACCGTGAAGAATGAAGATAGTTGCTGCGAGATCTCCCGTCTCGCACGGGTTGGAGCTGCGGTTGCAGAAACGTGGGTGCCTTAGTTTGTTTACAGAAGCTGAGAGGAGCTGCATATTTACTGGTTGCCAGACTGTCGCTGGAAGTTGGAAATCGCGTGAGTTGCGTCCATTGTTTTATGATTTGTAACTGTGTTGAGTGTACCTCACAAAGCCGGCGTGATGAGTTCTAGTTAGGAAAATATGAGAATAGATACCTACGAGATATCTACTCTAGCCTTTAATGGTCAGAATCAGAATGTATGTAAAAAAACTTTTGGTACGTGGACTTGTAATCTGCTGTTAAGACGATGTAAGGCTGTTTAACGATTTTCTGAGCACTATGGCATGTAATACCGTCACAACTTGAATAGCTTCTAGCAAAATGCACCTTAATTTTTTTGTGTGGAGACGTACTATTTCAAATTGTGTCGTGGACCAAATAATATTATCGTGAGAAGCTTCACGAGTGGTTGATGCCATTTTTCGATCACACTGTGCATATAAAATTCTCACCTTTAAGTATGATTTCTATTTTGCTAGCTTGTGCCTATGATGGTGGTAAGTATGTGCGTGATATTTTTTTTTGATATGAAAAGTAAACCGAGAACTTAGTGGTAAAGTTCATGACCGTTGACGGATAGTTCTGACTTAGTTTGAATCATGTGCAATTGTGCATTCCTTTGATTACTTAAAATGACTTCACATCCAAAATTAACTAGTCAAAACGAAACGTAAACGTAATGAGTGAAAATTGTGTGTTCCTATTTGAAGAACCTAAATGGTGATTATTTTAACCGCATCGAAGCCGAAGGAATCCTTTTGTGGTCATTTTTGCAGTCAGATTTTAGAGTTTACAGTACCTACAGAACAATTTTAAATTTAAACCCGACATTTAATTTTTCAATAATTCTGTGATTCAGTGATATGTTGTTTGCGATGTGTATCTGTCAAAGGGCCATTATGATTATCAAATTGAATTTGATGAACAATGATAAAATAATTTAAAATAAATTGATTAACTTTGGATTCGATTTGACACTTGATTTGACTTACTTATCACTCAATGGGTTAAGATAATTTTGCATATTGCATGAATAATAATAGCTGAGTAAGCAGTTTGAGAAGGATATTATTCATTGATTTATTAAAACACTACCTATTTAAAGGGACACATTTTGGGATTAGATTTCTCTACGTAGGTATACCACTTTCCGCGTTGGTTTTATGACATTGTCGTAAGAAACGAAACGTGAAGTTCATGCCTCTTTGAGGATAGTTTATTTGAGAGGTTCATCACTTGAGTTGGCGGTCGCAACCGGAACCTGAGTTGTCCAGAGGGCGTTTGAGGGCTGGGTGCTGGAGGGCACAGTCCTATTCGTAACTGCAATTCATGGGGGTTTCGGACCGGGCGATGAGGCTAGCTGTGTGTTGGAACCAAGCTGTTGTAAAGCCAAGGTGTTGGCACTGGTATTTGGAAGTTGGTGTTGACTTGTAGGCATTGGTTGATGTATGTGAAAAGAAAGTATTAATGATTAATTATGTGTGTATGCCAAAGAAAAAAAAAACGTGTCAATGATTATGTGCAGATAGACACATTTTTAGTTTTTCGCTCGACACTCAAAGCTGTGCGCAAGTGCGTCCATTAGGGACAAAACACACTCAACGTGATTTAAAACAAATTTTAAAATTCCTCATATTATGGTTAAAATTATTGTTCCCCTTAAATGTGAAGGCAAATGACAGAACGGTTTTGGCATGCTATTTTAGTATTTTTCGGTAGAAGGCAGCAAAAATGAGACTTGAAAAAAAAAGGGAAAATAACGCTTTGTGTATTACACTTATTATCCAAAATTATTAAAGTATGTTACTACGTACGCTATTACGCACGTTATGGAACTAGTACAAAAGTTGTTCGTACTCCTTACAGTAATTATAATGTTCCTTATGATCTTTTACGAAACTAGTTGTCGATGTTTAGCGAATAGAGTCGAACGCATTTATTTTCTGTTTGATCGATAAAGAAGTTAGCAAAATTTGAGTACCTAACAGCGGTTTGATTTAGAATAGAAATTCTGCCACTAATACTTGTTACGCTAGATCGTTCGTTGTAAAACGAGTTGTGAACTTCTTTATTTATTTCATGCATGTTCAACCTTTTTGAACCTCTTTGAGAGCTATTTGGTTTTTGAAGTATTGTGTCAGTCAGCTAAAGACAAGTCGTGTCAGTGTGTAAATATCACATAATGATCAAGTTTTCTTGCCTTTTTCTTAATAAAAATTATGAAAGCGATAAAAAAAATACAATTTGGTTTTCGTAGAAAGTATAATATAATACTGGACTTACCTGATAATATATCAAGTTTTGAAAATTTCTCAAGCTGTCTTGTAAATGTGTTGTCCGTACAGAAGGAATAAAATAGAGAAGTCGGTTTAAACTGAACTGAACGCAATTTTGGTACGTGTTTAAACTATTTAATATGAGAATCGAATAAGTAAACTGTCGTAGTCCTATTCCGAAACTTAAAATTACGTGTCGATTAATTACAATATGCTTCTTTTTGTTTATGGAATTAATGATTGTGTTTAGGAATACACAAATAATTAATGGTGCCAAAATTTAATCAAAATATTCAGGGTATGGTAGAAAGCTGGTTTGAAATCAATTGACCTGGCTCAATCTTTTTATACTTAGGCGGGTGATCGAACGAGCGAGCGAAGCGAAGTGAAATTCTTACATTCAACTTGGAACACACGGCTGGCTAGGGGCACGTCCCGGCATTTCGATGTTTTTAAGCTGAGCTATCAGAGGATAGTTTGATACACAATAACTTAAGTAAATTTGTTCTAATTTAAATGAAATTGGGTAAACGTGTAGTTGAGGGCATTGTATTTTAGTCATTAAATTATGAGCAGGCTCGATCAAGGTGTTATTGAGTTAGAAGAGCTTAAAAGGCTAGAAAGCTATTTGTGAGGGGTCTTGCTTTTCTGGTCATCTTATTTGTAAGAAAGTATGGTCGAGTTTGGTATCAAATGAAAGTGCTAGGCTTGTATAATATTGTTTTTAAGTTTACCATTTTTAAATAATTAACAAGATAAAAATAAACATAATATAGGTATTTGACATTTGACAAGAAAGATAACGGCTTACCACAGATACAGTTTATTTTAATCTCTATGGTGTTGTGATGGGCTCCGCAGACCTTGCAATAAATCACATGCGGTTTTCGATCCTTTGCCGACTAAGTAGTAGGTTCATTAAATTGATCTAACTTTTTGGCGAACCGCGAGTTCTCAGTTCGGGGCGAACTACTAGTTTAAATCAAACTTACTAAACATTTTAACCATGAGATAACGGAGATGATACACGCGTCTTGGGTGAGAGGCCATTGTGTGCGTGCGGCCAAGTATCTTTCAAACGGATAAACTAATTTCATCGCTGTTTTCTGTGATCCTAGCTAACATTTTGAGGTAATGATTAAAATCTGGATCAAAGTATCAATGAAATCAAATAAGAAAATCTATTAGTGGGAATACTAAACGTTTAAGTAAAGAATAGGTGCGCAGATAATGTTCATAAAATCAGTTAAATATGGAAAACCATTTATTTTCGAGAACTCAATACAAGATGTGTTTCAACTGAGGGGAATCTCTGTGGTGAGGTTCATTTAAAAGCTAGTTTGTATTGTATCTTTATGGTGATATTATTTTCACGCTGTTTGGATTATGGTGATATTATTTTCACGCTGTTGCATTTTAAGTCTCTTAATGAATTGTTCGAAATGTATCTCTACCCCATTTCCGTTGAAATATGGCCTGATTGAATATCGTGACGCTACTGATGCTGAACTTGTTCATTCACAACAATGATCTATGTGCGTGTTATTAAAAGAGTTGAGTTGAGTTGCCTGTCAGTATCCAAAAGTTATGGAGGAACTTACTTTGGTCAGGTAGGCCGAGCAATGAGCTTAGATACCTCAGATTGTTGTATTCTGTCCGCAGATGTATGCAGTGATGCATACAATGTCAGGATGCCGTGGTGGTGCAGATGATCTGCGCTCTACAGTCTCTTTTGGGAGAAGAAGATCTCATCTTCGCTCTAGTCTACCAGTGAAAATCATAAAGGGGGATGGATAACGTACGGAGGGACCCGTACAATGTCAGGTTGGCCGTGTCGGAGAATGGCTGAAATGTGCCATCTATCGCCTTCAAGAGGCGTTTTGTCATGCAAACCTTGACAAATAGAGCAAACTAGGGTGTTACGTACACTTGAGTGGCGTTCGACGCAGTTCCGCCAAGACGTCATAGAGTGCGCTCTTAAAACAATTGAAGTCCAGAACAATTGAAGTTATGCTGTCAATCATTCTTCAGAAGGAGCACGATGAGAACGAACGGGAGAAGATGACGTCTGTGGCGGCTCCTGGGTCTAATCCACTGGTTTGCTTAAGATAAGAAACGTAACGCGTGCTGTGATTTGTAATGACTGTAATGAGTCTTGTGCAGTAAAGATTGTGAGTTGAACATCGTATTTCATTGAAGGCCCTCGTCATCCACGATTGAAGGTTCTGATGTGCTGCCGATAGTATGATACGCCCACAATTCCCGACGGATTGCGGACAGAATACAACAATCTGAGGTATCTAAGCTCATTGCTCGGCCTACCTGACCAAAGTAAGTTCCTCCATAACTTTTGGATACTGACAGGCAACTCAATTGCTATGTCGCAGACCGTCTATAATGAATGTATGACGGCTGCGTTTGATGGAATGTCAAGTATTGAAATAGTCTATGCTTGAGTGTGTTTGACTGCGATACAGTGACTTTTATTTGAATGAGCCGAACAGCTTCTTTAATGGATTGGTTCCTGGCTGATTCTGAGGACAGCCCGAAATGAGATGACATCCTGAGTGGAACCGTCAGTCAGATTTGAATTGGAAAAGTGTCGCAGTCAACCTCGCTGCATTCCTATATGGAGTATCTTTAATTTATGTACTCCCCGTCATATATATACCTACATGGAACTATTTTTTTCATACTATTCTGAACTGTCACCATATACATGAGAATAACAGCGCCCTCTTGACAATGATCATATATTACTGGTCAGGCTTTACTAACATGTGTATTCCCATGTTTATTACTATAATACATACTATTATAATTTAACGACGGACATGACTCGTATGTACCTGAACTACCTATTTACAAAATTATTTCAATTTTTCAACTGACCTAATGATAGTTTAGCTTAAGTCTTAATTAATGATGATCTTGCCGACCTTAATGATACAGCTACAGATGATTATTTCAATGATCATTATTTTGTTTGCTCAACTGGAGTAAACGACGTTTTAAATATAGTTGCAACAAAGTTGCAACACATTTACATTAATTTAAATTGAGTATAATGATGTAGAGTTAATAGCTTTGCCTGTAGGGGAGAGTGGGATACTTTGGATCATAGGCCACAGTGGATCTTTTGCAATAACTTTGCTCGTTTTACGTGTATGCTGATAAGCGCTCGTGAAGTTACCACTTTTATGCCCCCCCCACGGACCAAAGTAATTCCGGCTTCAGAATAAAATGCAGTAGTGAGTAATAATATTAATGTACCATCGGCGGCGACCATGTACCTAGCTGTGCCTATCTTTTTTATTAATAAAAAAGCTCATTTAGTTATGGCTTGTATTTTAGTGATTCTTACATTTTTCATTATTTTAAGTAGGTATTTAAAAAATCTTTATTATAAGTGTTTATTGTTTATTGTTTATTGTCATTTATTGCATACATGTACATTGATGCATAGAAATACATGATGTTAAATACAATGTTAGGAAGCGTACATGTTACCCTGTGAGGGTGTCACAATATGATTGTAGCTGTCTTACATTTACTTAAACACTTAATTTTTACTTAATTCTCTAATATCTTAATTTAATTACATTTATAATAGTTTATTCGAATAAAATACATTTATGTCCTTACATCGATAAAACTAGTGCTACTTACTACTCTATCTTACGCTTTTAAACTTAATTACATATACATTTTGTGTATTTTTTTAACGACTCCTATCAATGGGGAAGAGTGGGTCAATGAAAATCGCTCTTGAGTCATGACATGGCTATTTGCTTAACAATTAACAGTAAAACATTTTTTTTACTCTATCCTATCTCAATTCTTAACTGCCTCACACCTATTTTTGTAAATAATATACACAGGTACTCTATTAGAACACCATACAAATTGAAGTGGCAATGGCAGCACTTACAATTAGTGATCCATTCTACCCCACTCTCCTCTACTCACTCTTAATGTTACTTTTAATGCTTACAATATAAGTATGACTCAAAAGCGACCTCCTGTCTACTATACGATAGGGATTTATAGTTGTAAAGTTTTAAGGCAAGTGCGTCTTCTTTAAAAGACATTTTTAAACCCCATTTTAAATAGGTAAAGTTTTATCACTTTCGCCTTTTTTTGCCTATTTTATTACATTAAAAAAGTTAAATCTTATCTACTTATCCGCCATTTGCTTATCGGCAAAGATAAAACATGTATCAACCTGACACTTATTGACTGTGTAAGTGTAAGCGAGAAGGCAATAAATGTGGCGATAAAAAAGACAATCATAGGCAAACAAACACGTAAAGAGATTTAATTTTATAAGAACTCTTTATGTCGGGATGCAAAGATGGCCGATGCTAATATTTATCTTAATGCGCGGGCCCAATAAAACAACAAGTTGGTTAGTGACGGGACATTCAGAGCGTGGGAATATTGCCAGGTAATATTGCTGGCAATAAAAAAGGTTATCTTTACATTGTGTTTTTTATCAATTTTACCTTTTTATTTAACGCTCATAATATGCCTGTTGAGTTGACAACGCAATTGTACCGAAAGCCGACTAATAAAAATCAGTACTAAACGTCTAAATTGCCAATAAAATGTCCATGCACCGTAGTGGCAAATTATTAATAGAATTGCGTAAAAATAGCTACTTATAAACTTTAAAAATTCAATATTCTAAAATAACCTAACTTCGCCACCCGTCCCCAACTTCGGACAAAAGTTTTTTACTAAAACTTATTCCTAAAAGTTAAATGAGCCTGATACAAGTTATAGTGTAATTAAAGAGAATCCTTGTTAAGGCGAAGTTATACATATACCTAATTACCTACATACTGAAAACGAATACAGGGTACGTATTTTTGCCAACCCTTATTTTCAATGAACTTCAACATTGATACTATTCACTATTCACTATTCACTATTGATAACGGGGTTGGATTATAATACATTATGTGTTAAGCTAGTGTAACGGTTTACCGTTATTTCCAATTAAAATTCTACAAAATAAGAAATAAACTTAAACCTAAATATAACTATAAACTACTATAATACACATTTCATACTTATTATCTAAAAAAATATACACAAAAACCTTGAAAACTAATATATACAAAATAAATCTACGAACAAACAGAATTGACGACTGCATTTGCTATTAGGTAAAACTAGATGCGAATACAAAGGACTACGTCACCCGGCTCGCGATAAGCGATGTGAACCGGCCAGCTAATGAGACACATACGCGTCCGAGACATTGCTACCACGGCTTTGACAGCGAGAGGTCAAATCGACTAAATTCAAAGATACAATTTTACAGTCATGATGTGACAAATTTTTAATATGGTGTAAAATTTATTCTAATATTAAATGTGTTAA
The DNA here is from genome assembly GCF_910591565.1 of Cydia splendana. Taxonomy (NCBI): domain Eukaryota; kingdom Metazoa; phylum Arthropoda; class Insecta; order Lepidoptera; family Tortricidae; genus Cydia; species Cydia splendana. The sequence continues at coordinate 14,742,934 of NC_085974.1, forward strand.
GTTCCAGTATTTCCCCAAATAGGGTGAGTGTTTTGAATATTTTGTAGTTTTAAGAGAAAGGTAACTTTCATAGTAGTAAATTAAGGAATCATTTTCTTCTTGCCATCACATTTTCATTTAGTTCTTTCTGGGTACATTTGGCTATCACTATCTGCTTATTAACTGTAATTTTCCTATAAAAATAACGCTGGAAATAACAAGCTTCTCGAACCTTCTGGAAATATGAGTCTACCCACTTTATAAAAATCTTGTAGATTATAATCAAAGTTAGGCTTAATTCTAATTAAAATGTATAAAATTACATGCCAAATTGTAGTTGACATGCATTAATAAAGCTTTTAGTTGTAGAAGTACATTTAGTAAATTTAACTTCACTTTCTTCTTTGTTTTAAATTTAAAATGATGATTCTACTTGTGACTGCCACATCATTGATCACCTTTTAATTCTTTGGGGTTCACTACACCAGCCTACTTTCTCATTAGCGCATTAATTTGGCCTAAAATCCGGATGTCGCAGTCACTTGTACAAAATTGGACTTTTCTTGAAATGGCCATTTTTACCGGAATTCCAGGGACCAAGTCTGGGGTTGGAGTCGGAACCTACCAACCTGAATTCGCATGCTCCGCTTCGTTCCGGAAGGTTGCCGTGCTGGATCCGGAACCCTTTTTTTTGAAGACGGCCACCTCCAAGTTCGACGTTCTGCGACGTAGTGCAGGGAAGTGACCCCTATCAAGGACTCGTTTCACCACTGTTAATTGCCAGCTCAGAAAAGATCCACGACCTTGTCTTTCCTTTAGTTTTTTTTATTTTTTTAAAATTATATTTCGTAAAATTTACTCTGGTTAGTTTTCTTTCGTCTCATTTTGCAATCTACCTACTTCATGCGACGCTAAACGTCACACTAGGACAGCGCGAATGTATTTGTGTATGGCCATATTTCGAGAATTTCACCTGTTTGTAAGTGCTTACCACATCTGTAATTTCTTCATGCAACTGTTTTTAAAGCTTTTTGTTTTTTAACCTTTTGAACGTCACTCCTATCGTGCATGGCACTTCATCGTGAACCTTGTCGGAATGCACGAAGGTTGATATTGTAATGCAGCCGCGCGTCAGTTGACGTATTTGGCGGTCAAAAGGTTAAGTATATTCTGCTACCCTAAGGTTGTCTGGAAGAGATCGCTTACAGCGATAAGACCGCTAATTGTTACTACCTTTTTATCTATTGTTAAATTTTTCTTTTGTGGTGCAATAAAGTATATTTTACTTTTTATTTTACCACATCGGCAATATTGCCGCTGGCATTGCCGGCAATGGGTAACACAGGCGGCCCAGCACTAGCGTTGCGTGAGACGATTTAATGGTATTTCGAATGGCTATCAGATGTCGGAGGCTATAGCCAATATTAAATAAATTCCGGAGCAGATAATAGCGCAGTCTTAGGTAAATGTGTGTTTTTGTCTAGACTTCAATGCGTTCACTTTATTTTGAAATGCGTGGAGGGGTGAGTAAGGAGTCCAGACGGGATGATCAAATCGACCGATCACAATACAATACAATACAAATCTTACAATCTACAATATAATACAATACATCAATACCAATCACCAATTACCAATTAATTATTTAATCACCAATTTTAGATATATGGTGATATTTGAGCACGCTAAGTTAAAAAAAATCCCCCAAACGAAAATACTACTAATACGTCACAAATTGGTATTCTTGCGTCCGCACCGGTATTTTATCGGTAATATCGGTCATAATCGGCGGTCGAAATGCCTGATTTGATCTAACAATTTAGTCAGATTAGCGAAAAATTGTCCCGTCTGGACAGGGCTTAAGAAGTTGTTATGGTTAGCGCTGGTTAAAGAAGCTCATTTGTATTTTGTTAAATAAGTAAAAATTATATATATAAACTAGTTTTAGTCCCAAAACTCAGCTACCAAAGAGCGTACTTCAATGTAGGGTACCTCCTCTACACGTAAAGTTGAATGTTTTTTTTTCGCTTCGACGTATGGTGTGGGGTATCGTTGACACGAAATGCTCTTGGCCGGTTTTTTTTCTAGCCCTATACCCGTTCTTAATCTTTGGATTGTGCTTATTTTCATTCGGTTAAAAATAAACAGATACTTACAAAACGTAAACTCCTGGACCCTAATCGAGTTAGAGACCCCACGCCCTAAGCGTCTCATGCTCATAAAACTTAATGACACGCCGATCGCTCGCGACGCGAACGAAACGCAATTTTTGCGATCCGCGCCTTCGACGCTATATAAGTTTTAGGTGGGGTTTCCGATGGGGCGATTGTCGTGAGGCTATTTAGTCCCCAGACTACTACGAGAAGAAAGTCCCAGACTGACTGCCGTATTCGGACTTCAAGATATTCACAAGAGACAACACGTACTAGATCCATTCTAGATACGTTAAAGTTTAGATATCAACTAGTTCTCTTTTACAGCGCAATTCGGGCAACCAATGTCACTTTTACGTTAGTAAGAGTAAGATATCTATTAGATGTGAATTGGATCTTTAAGTCATATCCTGTGGAAATCGTTCAACAGTATCTCCAGAATCGCGCAAATGTCAAATTTGACAGGTTAGATCTTAAACATATCGTTATCGTATCTTGGTGATGTCTAAATGTCTATTTCAAAATCCGAATTGGGCCCTGATACTAGGCCATCTGGACGGCTACTACGAGAAGAAAGTCTTTGTCCATTATAATCACTCTTGCTAATTTTATCGACAATGCGACAGGGACACAGATAAATAAATAAGTGAACCCGATAGTGCTTATACCTGTGGTGGTGGATTGCGGCACAACACGCGGAATTATCGTTACACCCAGGGTGGCCGGCATCGTTGCCGGGTTGTTTGGACTATCCGGTGTAATGTGTGTGCTTAGAGGCGTCTGTACAATTGTTGGTGCGGGCGGTAAACAACAAAGGGACTCGTCAGTACCTATATCCTCACGTGCCCCCTGAGTTTGGGTAATTATGTCGTCAACACAGTGCATTTTAACGATCGGACGTGGCGTTCTACGAGTACGTGGAGACAAATCCTCACAAGTACGTGGCGTTCTACGAGGAGAAGATTCCCCACAGGTAGCATTCTTATACAGTTCTACCGTTTTTTGACAGATACTCAACTCCCTTTTTAATGTGGTATTTTCCTCTTTTAATTCCTCAATTTCCATATGTGCTCCATCCAGCTCCAGCGTTAACTGGTCCAATTTTAGAGTCGTTTCAATTAACTTTGCATTGAGCTCGTAGAAGGATGAATTTTGGGAGCCATTTGTGGTAGAATAATCACTGGCATTGGCATCACTGCCAGTAGATAAGTTTACATTTGATTCCTGCATCGATTCCGCACTGGATCTGCAAACTGTATCATTTTGTGCCATTTTATTTTTTATATTTTGTCATCTGTTTACACATAAAGATCAGTCTAGGAAATTTGAAAAAACCCGTAACGAATTTTTACTTCACACCGAAAAAACACTTATTTAACCATGTTACCTATCAAAGATAACACTCCATACTGTTCCTTCTAATCACCGTTATCAAAATATATCACTTTATTGAGGTTTTACTGGTTATTTATAATAAAACACGAATATTTTCTATCAGCTGTTTGGGACAACAACAGTTAGCGATGCGCGCCCTCTAGCGTCAATCAAATGAATATGAAATCAATTTAGATAATTTTTTTATAAGAGTCCAGTATTTTGAAACCTTAACTGACAAGATCCCTCTTATGCGGAATGTACACACTCGTCGAGGCAGGCCGAGAACACGCTGTTCCCTTTTCGTCTCGCTCTGTGTGACGTCGAGTGTGTACTGTACAGCCGACATTAAGTTTATGATGATGTGTTTCACTGAAGTTTACACCAGCTACACAATCAACCTCACATCGAAGATGAATGACTTCCCCACACTGTGGGGAGCGACCCGCAACAGCCGTCGCAGCCGGAAGGTGGAAACGGCCTCTCATACCTCCCTTAAGGGAGTTATCGCATGAAACTCAAGCAAGCACTGAAGTCGCGGCAACGGAACCAGACGCTAACTAAATTATCCTGTAATTATTTTAAACGCTTTAACTTAATATTTAAGGCGAAACAGCGGATGTATATTTTTATCGTTATTGCAACTTGTATTATAATATAATAGACCTTAAGTTACGGAAGGTGTAAGATTTAACGGTAATATGATTATAATTAATGGACCAATTTGCTTGTCAGCTGCCTGGCTTGATTGGGTTGCCATATAATAAGGGAAAAAAGGTACTTTATAACATATTAATCAGCGTCGTTTTTATTAAAATTGGCCGTCGTCGAGTCTGGGCTTTTCTTTTTTTTTTAATATTATGCGGTTGGCTTTATTATTCAGACAATTTACGCTCCATAGTTGATATGGTAAACGTATCTCAGGCATCATATTTGAGTACCTACATTTGATTTTTTTTTTTAAGAAAAAATCATTTATTTACATACTTACAAGATATGTACAAGATATATACTACTAAACGAAATTAATAACTAGCTTAAGGGTAACATTCCATTTCTGACCGCAGCTGCACTACTAGTACGAACGCGTCGGTGTTATTGTTAATTTCCATAGTAAAATGAATAGTAGTGCTATCGGTGGAAATGGACTGTCACCTTAAATCTAAAATAGGCTCTTGAGGCATTGTACCAAGGATGCTGGCGGCATTTCCTCGCTGTATCGCAATGCTGATATGTTGTGCGAGGTAGCCGCCAGCTCTTCGGTCACCAGTTACGTCAACCAGACGCTTCGCGATTTCTGCGAACAATTTGTGCGCGCTGGGACCCCATGGACCCATGGAGTTTGAACTCCAAATGGTACAAAATGGTACTCTCTACCGAGGCTCTTATATTTACTACGTTGGTAAAATTGGTTCTAATTTGTACTTGAGTAGGTATATAAATTTGGTCCCAAGCATGTTCAACACATCAAAATTACTAGAATAAGCTTGCCTATTTATAATGATTTACATACTTATTTTATAAATATTTTTTTGTTTTACTCCAAATATATAGGCATCGGAAATGATATTTTTTTAAGTTATAGGATGACTCGGTGACTTATAGAAAACGAAGTGTCGGGCGCCTTGGCCCGGGCCCGGACCGGTCTAGCGTGACTCGTCATTAGGCTGCGTTCCGACAAGAGATGTGCGAGGATGCGTCGTGAGGGATGTTTTTAAAACCAATAGGATCACTGCACGCTGAGCGAGGAAAACAAATCATCATCCTCATCAGCCTACTCTCGTCCACTGCTGGAGGCCTCCCCTATTGCACGCCATTGAGTACGATTTGCGGCAACTCTGATCCAGCTCTTGCCAGCCGCCTTGCGAAGGTCATCGCTCCATTTAGTCTTAGGGCGTCCTACGCTACGTTTGCCGATGCGCGGTCTCCACTCCACTCGAGAACTCGTCTACCCCAAAGGTTATCGGTTCTACGAAAACAAATGAAGTGATTCTATTGGTTCTTAACAAACACATCCCTCGCAATGCATCCTCGCACATCTCTGGTCGAAACGCAGCCAAGGGCTCATTTAGACGATGCGAGAACTCGCATGCGAGTTTCATTACATTGCGGGTTTTGATCGGTCGGTTGAATTGGACGTAACAGTCCGCAATGTAACTAAAATCGCATGCGAGTTCGCCGCGCGCCGTCTAAATCAGCCCTTAAACTTGTCTAAAGATCTTTTTGATTTACTCCAAATATATTATTGGCATCGTAAATTCATTCGGATTCGGAATGTGGAATCAGATCCGTAAAGTTCGAACGCGTCTATCTGCACGCGATTCACCCCGCGTGTAAAGAAGCGCAGGCGCCTTCAATTTGCCGCCTTTTGCGCGCACCGCCAGTTATTACTAACCAACTTAAACAAACACTATTACATCCAACTTTTAGCTTTATTCCCTTGATATACAGTCGACGTGGGCTGCTTAATAACTTGGCAAATTATAACGAGGTACTTGTAAAGTTGAAATGACTACTTGTGCCGATCTTCGTGTGTTTTATCGCTTAGTTGAAATTGTATGGGTGTAGAAATTAAACATTCAAAGTGTTATGCGAATGTTAAGGTATTTACTATGCAGTTTTGTGAGTTTATTTAAGTGTAAAATTGTAAATAGGGGTTGTAAGTTAACTGCTTTTCTGTTTAGCTAACGCTTAAACACAAGATTTATGTCGTAAATGGTCAGGCCAAACTTCTCGTAAAGCCATGGAATAGTTTTTTTTAACATCATTTTGTGTAATTAATTAGTTTAGTTTAATTTAATTGTATACCTAAGTACATTATGTTACATAGGGAAGAGCGGTGTTACCCAACACGGGCATATTTTTACTTACAGGGTAGCTCCATCTCTTGCATCATGAATATGTGTATTTTTTTGAAATATAGAATTTTATATTTTTGTATTTGTAATATTATCTTCATGATCTAGCTGTTTTCGACCACAGCGACTGCTTTCCACCGCTGAGAGTGTCCCTGGTGCGCTCTCAGGTGACTGACGTAGCCAATCTTTGCAGCGAATGTGCGGCCACAGATATAAAAGGCAAACAAACAGACGAATCGCCTGATGGTAAGCAATTCCATCGCTTATGGACACCTGGTGTTGCAAGTATCCAATAGACATCGGTTACACGCTAATTCTGGCGTCAGTTCAGTCCATCAGTCTGGTCAGACTGGCGGGAGAATTATCGTGTAACACGCGGACTGATGGACTGATGGTCTGGACTGATGAAAATTTAAATTATTAGATAATATTCGTCAGTCCATTTTGAATGACAGAAAACTGATAGGAGACTGATCGTGTAACTGTTTCTGTCATTGTGTTGTGTCATTCTCGCGTCAGTCACCATATTAGACAAGACTAAATGACTGTGTTGCGTTCTGTGTCCAAACGGCGACTGTGTCGTAATTTTATCAGTCTGTTGTCAGTCTGGATTGATCGTCTAACCGTGTCCATTTTCCATCATCCTGGCATCAGTCAAAACCCGAATGGACTGATGCACTGAACTGACGCCAGAATTAGCGTGTAACCGATGTCTTAGGGTTGCAAGGTCGTTTATGTAATAAGAAGATAGGGTACGAGAGCCACCTAAGCGCGCACCAGAGAGTGGATCAGCTACACTCTAATAACACTTAAAAATTGCCTACTCCAGAGCACACAGTCGCTGTGGCCGAAATCGAGGAGAGCATCATCATTATCATCATCAAGAAAATTATGTAGGTACCGATTTGTAAATTGATTTCCATTCATGAAACTTCTCGGTAATTTACGTTTTTATAACAAGTGGAAGTCACATCTTTTATTTATTAATCTATCAATTCAATTTCAATTTCAATTTATTTATTTTGCTTGAACATACACAGTTGTCATAACGCCTATAGTTATCTATGAATAGTAGTAGTGTGTGTAGTGTGGTAGTTGTCTATGAATGACTTATCGATGTTTCTTTATCTCGAACACTCGTTTTTGCCACGAAAAGTTCGGTCTGATCATAACAAAAGCGGGCATGCGCTGACCAACGATTAAAAAGGGTTCGACCGGCGCTAATAAAATAATTTCACATATAATTTAACACTGTTTAAGACGTCAAATTTTAAATTGGATGCGTGAAATGGGTCGCTCTTAAAAATAATTGATCGTTTAGTTACACAGTTAAACTTTGGAGGAGTACAGTAACTTTGGGCTTTTGTTGCCTCTGACTTCATGTATTATGTTATGTATGTCTCTCTGTAAATGTTTTATTGAGGTTGTGCAATAAAGAGGATTTGTATTGTATTTGTATTCAATTGTAACTAACTTAGGGAACAATTCAAATTATGTTATTGGATACATAGGTATATTTAAATATAAATGCATATTTACTAATAGGGCATTCAAAAACTAAAATGATTTATTGTTATTCATATTTCATTTAAGTTAAATAAGTTATAAACTGAAAAAGATGTCATATACTTATTACACAGTGGCACAGAATAAATAACCGGGTATTTTTAAATTATTTGTACTTAAAATCACGAGCTCCTTCGATTCTGATAAGATAAAAAAATTACTATAGATTTTTCCATTCCGTTCCCATTTTTAACGGTAACGAAGCGGAAAGAACGAAAAATGTACGGTAATTTTGAGAAACTTTTTTCTCCTTTTAAGTGGATCGAAAGAAAAAAACAGCTCGTGATTCTGAGTAGAAATAACATAAAAGTTTCCAAATAAAAAATGGACTGTATAACTAAAACTTTATAATTATATAATATACGCGATATTGTTATACTATAGGTAATGCATTTTACATCATAGAAGTTAAAATACTGAAGACAATATTCCTGTCATGGTTTCCTTGAAGGTGTCTTCGCGTGCCAATCGATTACTCACTTCTTCAACCTCGCATTTTACACATTATTCAACCATAAAAGCAACTCTATCACAAACAAAATAGGGTCTACATTCCAAAACATTAGTTATCCTGCTAAATGAATGTGTAATAAGCGATCGAAATCGACTCTTTGAGAATCGCATATTGATGTTATGTTGAAATTGGAGTATGAGCTTAAATGTGTTTACATTAAGGTTAATTTTTCAATGTATAATAATATCGATATAAGAGTAATTGGTATAAGTGTTAAATTACCTATTGTTAAACCGTTCTGAGCTTCTTGTTTTCGGATATAACTTTAGTTTTGAAGTTGTGAATGAAATATGACTCTCTTTTGTTTTGATCTTAGGAAGTTCATTTAAACGTGTTGTTAAGTTCCATTTTTATTTATGAGAAAAGTTTTACTGAAAATGTGCTTATTGGTAACTATTTTATTTAAAAAAAAAGCACGACAGTTATTAAATACAGAATAATCATGTTATTTAAAAGTGGAAAAATTACTGTCTTGGGTGAGACTTGAACTCACGGCTCAGATGGCAGGGCTCTTGAGTATCGACCCAGAGGCCGTGAGTTCAAGTCTCACCCAAGACAGTAATTTTTCCACTTTTAAATTTATTCTAAGCTTAGTAGCATCGTTAGCAGACGTTTCTGCTTGTAAAAAATTGTGATTATGTTATGTCTGATTATACTCTGATGGATAAATGTAGGTAGAGTCAGTCCATGAAAAGTCTGCAGCGGATTTGATAGCCCATGCAGTGCACGTGTTATTTTGAACGTCAAACTTCTATGAAACTATGACGTATAAATGACACTTGCACTGCGTGGGCTATCAAATCCGCTGCAGACTTTTCTTGGTCAGACTCTACAAAGGAAACAATGACATTATGATTCGCTGAAAAATTCGGTTTTTCAGGGATGACACACAGTACAATTTGTTCATTTTGACCTGCATATTAACCCCTCAAGGTTTGGCCAGACAATATAACAAATCAGACTTTATTTCATTGGTTGCGAAGGTAAGCAAGGAAGGTTTTGGTTATAGTTCCCAGCTGAATCCTTCTAACTACTGGTTTAATAAATATAATTTAGTCAAATTCATATTTAATATATCTTTATAGGAATTCGATTAAATGATAATAAAGTAACTTTTAAACAGTGAATATATTTCTACACGTTTTTCCCTAGTCATAAATTTGCATGATTCAATGTTACCACAGTAAAACTATAAAGCCAGTAAACTATCACCGATTTTTTTTTTTCACCGTGGATTCAATGACTGCTCTTCTCTACTCCAGTTCTTCCAGGGTTGTTCATGGTTTTTCGGGGGGTATAACATTGTATGTAATACAATATATTTAGTAAGTAACAACTGTCCGTCAAACGTTTAGTAAAGGCTGTAAAAGTCTGAGTAAACGTTTGCTCAGCTGTTATTCAAGCAATTAGAGGCACATTATTAAATATTAGAATGATAGAAATATAATGTCCTAGGCAGGTATATCGACCCTGTCGTTAGGGTTCCGTACCCAAAGGGTAAAACGGGACCCTATTACTAAGACTCCGCTGTACGCCCGTCTGTCACCAGGCTGTATCTCGTGATCTGTGATAACTAGACAGCTGAAATTTTCACAGATAATGTATTTCTTTTGCCGCTATAATAACAAATACTAAAAACAGAATAAAATAAAGATTTAAGTGGGGCTCCCATACAACAAACGTGATTTTTGACCGAAGTTAAGCAAAGTCGGGCGGGATCAGTACTTGGATGGGTGACCGTTTTTATAGATAATGGTACGGAACCCTTCGTGTGCGAGTCCGACTCGCACTTGGCCGGTTTTTTTTATCTGTTGTATTTTTGCGCATGTGCATGCGTGTAACTTTGTTTGAAGATAAACTACTGTATATAAATCTACTCTGATATTACGAAGAAAAATGCACAGATTAAGAATTAGATCCATAAATCAATAATTTATTATATTATTAACTGTCGCCGGTATCTATATATTCATAAAAAAATATAAACAAAGGTCCGTGTTTAAAAAAAAAAACTTTTTTTGAAAACCTACTAAATATTTAGCCCACTGCTCTTTACTGCTTACTTTTTGTAGATTTTAATAAGTGTGTATGTATGTGTTTTCTCTTTTTCTCTCAATCGCATCGGTATTATTACAAGCGCCCAAGCAAGATCTAGATTTTTGCTCTCTTTCTAGAGCCACATATGGCCCGATTCGAACTTAAAGATACGTCAATCTACACACGATATGGATTAGATATGTCAGTGTCAAATATGACGTTTCTTCAAACAAAAACGTCACTTTTGATAAGGGACGTGACGTACGCGTTTTCGTTAAGTGTAATTTTCAACTCAAAATCCCATACAAAATGTCACGGTTCATGAGATACAGCCTGGTGACAGACAGACGGACACTCGAACAGCGAATTCTTAGTAATAGGGTCCGGTTTTGACCCTTTGGGTACGGGTACGGAACCCTAAAAAAGAATATAGAAAAATTTGAAATATCTTAAGAAGATTATCGCCCGTCCGACAATAATAATACAGAAAATGATCTTCAAAACAAATTTTATCGATAATACCATTAATAATAATATAAAAACTTGTCATCTAGCCATCTTAAACCTTATTTCAAAGGTATAAGGTTCTCCGATGGTCAATTAAGAGTTTTATTAATAGGTGGTTACTTCATTAAGTTGTCGTAATGTTCTCGAAGAATTAGCAACATTGTAAGAGCCACCTCGGTGGTACAAAAAAGGCGATTGATAACCTGCTGGAATGGTTCCGTATGACCTAAAAATGCCTGTTCAGTTTATAAAACTATACCGACTTGTTCTATAGAAATTTCTTTTTCGAAAGCGGGTTAATATTAATAAATAAATAAAAAAAATAATATCATGGGACAATCTTGTACAAATCGACATAGCCCCACAGTAAGCTCAATAAGGCTTGTGTTGTGTGTACCAGATGACGATATAATATAATAGATCGATAAAATCCATTACTCATGAACAAATATCTGTAATAAACATACAAATGCCCTTCTCAAGATTTGAACCCAGGACCTCCTTCGTAGGCAATCAGGAGCTATAAATTAAACGGTAGGCTGGATTCCTCAAACTGACCAACATTTGTTCTACAACTTTTAAAACTAACTTGTGTTTTGATTTTAGTACATTAAATCTAAGACGCAATCTAATTGCGAATTTTGTGTTTAAAGCGTGACAAGGAACGTCGAATGATGATAGCGTCCATTGAAGGTAATATTTCTTTTGTATGAAAAATAGGAAGTCTAATGACTTAATATTTTTTAGAAGTTATTGAATAAAGTGTCATAGTTTGAGGAGTACAATCTATGTTTAAATTATTTGCTTGTGTTACAGGCCTCACCCGGTACCTATATAGCAGATTCCATGAAAATTTTAATTGGAGATAATTGTACACGGAACCCTAGAAAACGAGTCCCGTGCGTCTGCGATTGGAACTATTTAAAAGGTATTGATGACTTACAGCAGTTTTATGAGATAGTCGGCATGTATCTTGGGTTGTTTTTATACAGTAATTAATTTTACGGTTATACGGATTAATGTGGGATAGTAAAGACATACTTTTAAGGTTCTGTAATTGAAGGGTGATCATTTGATCATGGATAGCCCATTCCGATCCGTCTATCTGTCAGAGCTTTAAACCTATCAGCTTTTATAAAGGTATTCACTTTTTCATATCAATATGTTTGTGACTCACTTGGCATATTTAGGCCCGAGGCAAATAATATATATATTTGACTCTACATAATGTATTTTAACAACTACACATCCTTAGTTTTCATACAAAGCTTTTCGGTGACTTTGCCCGTCGTTTATTTGGACACTTTATTTAGTTTTAACAGTTAATACTTTTAAAAGAAAAAATATATAACCTTACATATAATAAATTCATTATTTTAATATACAACGCTCCCGCGAGGTTAAGGCATGTTAAATAAATTAAAACATAATTATGTTATTTTCTAAAATTAGGCAAAGCATGGTAAAATAAAGTAGGTAGCTAAAATATTGTGAAAGTAGATTCGCCAAAAATATCCCCATTAAAGTATCAACCATTCACTAGTTTGCTACCAATATGTTTTTAAAACGTGCCCACCACGTATTGCTACACGTCGCTATTCAATTAAATGGTCGTATAAGAGCTATTCTTAATCCCTTCGGCCGCGTACGCAACTGGAGCTTCGTAACCAGTTGCGATCGAAAACTTTTTCGGTCTTGTACGGAACCGGTTGCGATCAAAAACTATTTTCTTCTCATACGTAACCAGTAACGATCGAACATTTTTTGTTTTTGTACGAAACCTCTCGACCGTTCATGAAACCAGCAAAGACTTTCTTATTATAAACTTTAATGTACTAATAATGCACACGTTATACAGGTAATTAAGCCCGTTTAAGCTAACTCTGCACCGTGTTTGATAGCATATATTATGGAAGTATTATTTAAAACGTCATCATTGCATAGAAATTAAAAAAATCGCATCTTTATTATCTTACGTAAGAACTATGAAAACCCCCTCCCTCCCCCTTGTAAGAAAAAATGCGATTTTTCGACCCCCTTCCCCCCTAAATCGTCTTACGTAATAAATGAATGGCGCTCAAGTAGCTACTTCCGAGCCTCGCCCAACAATAACGTACTATTACCGATTTTTGGTCTAGGTAAATGTAAACATAATTGGTTATGTAAATATAAAAAGTTACATATGTCTAAAATTAATCTAGTATAAAGGTTAGTTTATGTGAAACATCGTCAAACACGGTGCAGAGTTAGCTTAAACGGGCTTAATTACCTGTATAACGTGTGCATTATTAGTACATTAAAATTTATAATAAGAAAGTCTTTGCTGGTTTTACGAACGGTCGAGAGGTTTCGTACAAAAACAAAAAATGTTCGATCGTAACTGGTTACGTATGAGAAGAAAATAGTTTTTGATCGCAATCGGTTTCGTACAAGACCGAAAAAGTATTCGATCGCAACTGGTTACGAAGCTCCGGTTGCGTACGCGGCCGAAGGGTTCTTAATTGAGTCAGGTGATGGACTATCCATTATTAACAGATATATTTAAAACGGAACGCATACCTATTATAAGCCAGAAAAAAAACATCTACTCCATAATATAGTACATCAAAAACATATACATATAATACAAAAATATAGGACGCTAAAATAGGATCCGTCAATCCTAGCAATCTGTGTCGCTGATTTTCAGTGCAAAAAAACAGACAACAAAAGAAAAAACCGGGCAAGTGCGAGTCGGACTCGCGCACGAAGGGTTCCGTCCATAATGCAAAAAAAGGCAAAAAAAAACGGTCACCCATCCAAGTACTGACCCCGCCCGACGTTGCTTAACTTCGGTCAAAAATCACGTTTGTTGTATGGGAGCCCCACTTAAATCTTTATTTTATTCTGTTTTTAGTATTTGTTGTTATAGCGACAACAGAAATACATCATCTGTGAAAATTTCAACTGTCTAGCTATCACGGTTCGTGAGATACAGCCTGGTGACAGACGGACGGACGGACGGACGGACGGACGGACGGACGGACGGACGGACGGACAGCGGAGTCTTAGTAATAGGGTCCCGTTTTACCCTTTGGGTACGGAACCCTAAAAATATCAATAATGTAATAAAATATTAAACAATAAAAAAAAACATAAATTTAAATGATTATTTGTTTTTTTCTACTACTGCCCGCGCCTACGTTCCTTTGTTAATTTATCGAATTTAAACTGCACACAACACAACATGTCGCGCGAGTGACTAAAAACAAGTGAGTCTAAACCGTAAAATTATTCAATGTTTGTTAATTTAATTGAGAGGGTATTTGAAATTACCTTAACAGGCTGAGGTTAAAACTTACCATTGGATTTTTTAAACGTGTCTTCTACCTAGTGTAATAAGCCGCTATACAACTAAATGGTCGTATAAAAGCTATCCTTGATTTAGCCCTGTGACGGACTGTGCATAACATTGTCACGGAGTATATGTAAAACCGAATGCATTCCTTTTTCAAATGTCCATAATAGGCTGAGGTTAAAACTTACCAGCAGGTTTTAGAAAATATGTTCTCTACCTAGTGTAATAAGCCGCTATACAGCTTAATGGTCGTATATGAGCTATCCTTGATTTAGCCTGGTGACTGCTTACCATTGTCACCGGCTATATATAAAACTGAACGCATTCCTTTTTCAAATGTGGTTAAAACTTACCAGTGGATTTTAAAACACATGTACTCTACGTAGTGTAATAAGCCGCCATACAGCTTAATGGTCGTATAAGAGCTATCCTTGATTTAGCCCGGTGACGGACTGTCCATTGTCACAGGCTATATTTAAAATCGAACGCATTCTATTTTCAAATGTCCATAATAGGCTGAGGTTAAAACACCAGCGGGTTTTTAAAAACATGTCCTTTACCTAGTGTAATAAGCCGCTATACAGCTTAATGGTCGTATAAGAGCTATCCTTGATTTAGCCCGGTGACGGACTGTCCATTGTCACCGGCTATATATAAAACTGAACGCATTCCGTGCATTCTGCGCGTGCGCCCAACGTTTTAACCGTCGTATTCCATTTACAAACTCAATTTTACTTGACCAACTTTCTACGAACTTTGGTAATTTAAATTAACCTAATAAAAAATATATATATTCACGGATTTCATGAACCGGGTTAGTAAATATTAATTTTAATATCAAACCTTCAACCTGTAAAAAAACCGGTGAATAAGTAGTCTGTTGTTTTAATTATACACCATACTTTTTTATGCAATAAACAAATGAACGTTCCATACTATTTTCAAAGTGTAAAATTAAAAAAACGTAATAACAGACTCTAAGGGTCTGCTGTCGCAATGAAAGTTTCGTGCAAATATTTAAATTTGTACATACATAGTTACAAATCAAACAATAGGTAAGAACATATTTGCTGCGTTTTCTCTCTTTGGCTTACTAACAGAATGAGTTTAATAATTGAAAATGCATAATAATATTAATAATTGAAGATGGTACTAAAAGAAAAAAAGTTATTACGTTTAATTATTTACAATTTTGTTTGAAACCCTTTATCACATGTGTGATATCTCTTAGATAGTTTAAAAATCATAAAGTAGCTGAAGTAGGCAATAACATATTTAATTTATTTCAAAAAAAAATCGTATCATTAAACTAATAAGCGTATACTAGTACATTACCACTACGAAAGTAATTAAAATTGCAATTGCAATTAAAAACAGCTATAAATTTCTCGAAATCCCAATAACATTATCCACTGGTAAATTAAGCATCCCTACAAACAGTTTAATACTGCACTGTAAATTATTTAAGTCTCAATAGTTCGCATTTAATTAATAAGCATATTACCGTTACAGAAACAATTAAAATCGCAATCGCAAAAGCGCAATAAAAAATCGGCTATCAATTTCGTGAAATCACAATAAAATTGCAGTCGAGTTGAGCAGTTGAGCACCCCTTTGCAGTTTTTGTTTATTTGATAGTCGATGCATCGCACAGACTGCATCGCTAGCTTAGCACGCATGAACCAGTCGGTCGGCGCGTGCGACACGCACTCGACTGCACCGCGATTACATCGATTAAACGAGTGTGAAACCGCCTTAACGACGAAAAGTTCCAAATTTGAAAGTGTCATAGTTTGATTCGAATGTGTGACATTTTAAAAATTAGCGGTTTGGGTTTTTGTGTGTTTTGGAATTAGATTAAAAACTAAGCTTAATAAGCTTAAAATACAAATTTACATTGATTTTCTTGATTCTGAAGGTGCTCTATTTAAAAATTTTTGAAATCTTTGTGTGGTTTCCAGTGATTTGCAGTTCAAAGCAAGTTCGAAATTATAACGTTTTCTTAAACAGTATAATTTTTTGGGGTCGGGTTTAATTTGTTCAAATTATTTGAGTAGCTATTGTCAAACTAAGCTTTATAAGTTATAACTGAATGACGTTCTAAGACCGATTGTATTTTTAAGCTGAACGGTTATATTTTTTGTTTGAAGTGATTTGAATAACGATCGATCAAATGCACAGATCCTAGAGGAATATAAAATGTGTTTTTCATTTTAATAAGGCCTTGTATCCACTTGCGGTGCATAATTTTGTTCTACACGAGTCCTCTTGATTCTGTAACAAATACGGATCATTTTTCACTATCACATTGAATTTCAAATATGTCTTTATAAGCGGGGGCTATGTTGTTTTGTGGACTATTTTAAAACTACCGTCTGTGGAAGTGGTTTAGTGCTTTGAAAAAGGAACCTGGAGCCCAAAAATGAGGTAAAATTATTACTAAGTATTTTCTTTTATTTAAGATAAAACATACCTGTATACGTAAGTAATTATTTTTATTATCAAGTTGAGATTTATAAAGATACTAGCGACCCGCCCCGGCTTCGCACGACAAATTATACCTACACCTAAACCTTTCTTAAGCAAAAATCGCTCTATTGATAGGTGAAAACCGCACGAAAATTCGTTCAGTAGTTTTTGAGTTTATCGCGAACAAAAAACAGAAAGACGCGGCTGCGGACTTTGTTTTATAAGGTGTAGTGACTAGTGATCACTAGGGTTAATTTTTAACAAAAAAAATGCAAGTACTTTATGTCACACAATATTAAACAAAAAATATTTTCTGCTAAAAATATAGGTATGCTCAAATATTGCAAAAAATCTTCATACCGTCGGCTCATTTTACCTTACGAAAAAAAAAAGTAACTAACTTGACCAGCAAGTTCGCTCCTTTATCTACACCGTGTTTTTATTGAATACCGTTAACTTCGGGGTATAGTTAAGTACGTTTATAAGAACTAAATGGCATAGTTAATTTTCAAAAAAAAAAGATTTTTTTTGTTTTCTTTTTTGTTTTTTTTTTGTTTAAAAAGTAATTAAATGTAGCATATAGCGTTGTTGTAACACGGGCATTACATTTAACTCAACCAAACAATTGAAATCTGTGACATATCAATGTCATTTCGTACATCAATCGACCGAGATTGTACTTAAGTTTAGTAGCAAATGTATGAACTCATTCTAATCACTAATCAATATGTAAGCCGGCCCTAAGGCAAGTGTACACGCTTGTAGAGGATTTATAGGAAAAAAATAAATTATGGATTATCTCCGAAATGGAGTTAATTAGAACATCGGTGTCTTTGAGAAAGTTACTTGATTTAAGCTCAGGAATGCACCCTTGAAATTAACGGAAATCAAAAAAAACACGGTGTATAACACAATAACTTATATTTTAAAATAATAGATAAATTCATGTTCACCACACCAGCTGGTAAAGGCTCTTTTGATTGTTCAAAAACTGATAAGAAAGTTGCATTTTATTCATATGTGAGGCAAAGTAATCAAATGCAAATTTTGAGTGGTTTTCTTATGTTTTCTGGTAGAATTGACTTTTAAATAATGTTTTTCAATTAAATATTTATTTCAGAATATTAGTATAGAATCGATTTGCTTTGATTTTGTTTGGTATTTTACAGTTACAGTTTATTTTCCTTGTGGTGGTGAAAAATTTTGTATTTCACTCGGTGGCAAAATTTGTTTAACCCCAATTTAAGAGGGCAAAGTTGTAAAAAAATAGTTATATATTTACTCACAACACAACTCTTTCGCTTGCTCGGGTATCAATATTGGCACGAGAAGTTAAACAACAACTTTGCCCCCTTATTAAGCAAATAACTATTTTTTTACAACTATGTCCTCTTAAATTAATAGGTGCTTTAAGGTTTATAATACGGTAAAACTATGCCATGCTTTGCTGAAAGAATCTTGACCATAAAGTACCTACATGTTAAAAGTTATGAAACTTCATGCACTAGAACAGCGGTCGGCAACCTTTTAGCAGCCAAGGGATAGCAGTTAACGAAGTGGACGCGGGCCGCACTTTGTCAATATTTATGACTTTATCAGACATTGTCAATTGTGAATATTACATACAAAATAGACAGGGGAGGCTCGCGGGCCGCCAGTGAGAGGTTCGCGGGCCGCATGCGGCCCGCGGGCCGCTGGTTGCCGACCGCTGCACTAGAATATACCTACTTGTTATATCTTAGGAACCTCGTTTACCAACTAAGCCTTGCTAAACCTGCATGAAACAATAAAAACGTCTTCTAGAATTGAATAAGTAGGGTGTTATTATATCGCGGGTTAGCAAAGAAATATTATTCTATGAATTTATATGGATGTCCACAAGTTATGCCTGACTCAATAAATTTAAATAAAGGTGGGCAAAGTTAACAATTACGGCACTGCCTAAGTATACCTACCTATGTAGTTTTCCCGAAATTAAAAATAAAATTAATTTGTGTCGAAGTAAATTTATTACAATGACCTTCGGCTCGATTCGGAAAATGAATTAGATTTCTACTAGACTTCAACAAGTTACGATACGGATAATTTAAAGATATTTGTAAGATAAATATGTCAAATTTGACATTTCCGCGATTCTGGAGGTCCTCTTGAACGATTTCGACTAGTTATGACTTAGATATCCATGTCACATCTAGTCGATATCTAATGTAGATCTTGTGATTATCTCGAAATCCGAATAGGCCTGCTTATCAAAGGGCGAACATGAAAAGCATACCATTGAAATTCTCTGTTCCTAATTATAATTAGTTCTAGTACTACATCCGCTTAGCTGATCATTGGTAGATCTTATGTCGTAACAATAAGGCGTATTATTGTTTAATGAATTGTGTCCACGGTTACTGTCAATCGTCACCGTTCTACTGGCGGGTGATGATTGACGGATTGAAGGAAGTTTAATTATTTTTAACTGACATTATACATACAGGGTGACCTTAGCCATTGGACAAACCCTGAAATCCCACGTAAGGTTACTTCTCAGAAATGCTCTAACGGTAATATTTTTTAATTAGTACAAAAGATAAAAAAATAAATTATCAAACAAAAGTTATTTCCAATAATCGACAACAAAAAGAAACATACTGTATTATTATTATTTTTTTAAACAAACAGTCATACATGGATTATGAACAATTTTCCTAAGACAATAAGAATAGACCTATATTTTCATAACATAAAAACATATAAATAGGTTCGTGGCTATTAACTACATAAGAGAAAGACTTAATTTGTATTATTACAATTACTATATACTAGAAATTTGTAAATCTATGATTTGATACTACTGTCAAAATTACATTTTAAGTGCGTTAAGCAAGTTATAAATTTAGTTTAATTCAATATTGTACTAATCATTGGCAGTGCTTTTGACAATTTGTTTGAAAATGTGCGGCAATGATGACATTTGTCAAAAGTCAGAATCTTATTAATGTCATAAATAAAAAAGATAAGCATAACGGTCGAAGAAGGTTTCATTATATTTATTACCTCAGGAGCTAGGTTTATACAGATTTCTCCAAAATAAAAAAATCGTAATTTGTTAATTTCTTCGTAACCGCTACACCGGCCGATTGTTATGATATTTTGTATACTGGTTCTAAATACTCTAAAATGCATATTATGTACATTTCGGCTTTGTCCAATGGCTCTAGGGACACCCTGTATATCTGTATTTATATAATTAATAAAAATATATACAGGGTGTCCCAGAAATCGACGTCAAGCCGTAAACGGATGACATACCAAGTCATAACAGTTATCATAAAAATACAAAAAAAAATCCATCTCATGTTCTTTAAAAATTATGGTCACTTTAAAAATTCACAAAAAAATCCACACCCTGTAATGGTTCTTTAAGTCTTGTTACTACAAATTCCATAATTTATTCTAATTTTTTTATTATTATGTAATCTTGAATAATGCTTCTGTAGATTTTTGCCTAAAATTTAAAGCCAACTGCTATTACTTGGAAGAAAATTACACTTTTTCAAAACCAAATTATTTAAATTTACTGTTTCGCCCAACTTTAACTGACTGTACTGAAAAAAAAAGTACTACGCTAGTTTGGCAAATAACGTTAAAAACTGGCGCGTTTAATAAGGATTTCAAAATGGTATAACACTTGCTAGATTACGTTTTAAATAATTGGTAAATTTCTTTTTTGTAAAAATCCCCATTATTTCACAAAATGTCCATACTTCCTTAAAATGTCCATACTTTAGCTTACCTAAAGCTTTGCTCAACGCCGTTTCTTAGTTTGATAGAGACGGGAAGAGTCATTTTGGAGTATGAGCGAGATAAGAAATCAAATTTCCACGTAATTTAAGAGCAAGGTTATGATATTGACTCAATCTTTTTACTTTAATTTAAGACCAGTTTTCTCATAAGAAAAAAATATAAATAAAAAACAAATTATCAGATTTGAATTAATTTTTTTACAATAAATGTTGAAACTGCCTTCCTTCAGCGGCAATGCACGCACGACATCAATTTAATTAAAATTTAATTAAAATTAGAATAAATTATGGAATTTGCAGTAACAAGAGTTAAAGAACCATTACATGGTGTGGATTTTTTAGTGAATTTTTAAAGTGACCATAATTTTTTAAAGAACATGAGTTGGATTTTTTTTTTATGATAACTGTTATGACTTGGTCTATCATCCGTTTACGGCTTGACTTCGATTTCTGGGACACCCTGTATAATTATGACAGTTACTAAATGATTATTCTACGAATGGTAAATATGCGTATCAATGTTCTGATTGACTACTCTCGCAAACGACTATTATGCGTAATGAGATTCGGCCAATCGTTACTCTGCCAAACAACCCGTCTGCGAATCGTTGTCGGCGAAACAAACTTCGGCGTAATTTTTCTCGGAATATCAATAGGGCACCAAGTATTATACGTAAGTACTCGTCCATACAAAAGGTCCACCACCTTAACGTAATTAAACAAACTCATTATCATTGTGATTAGACCCGGGAGATCAAGAGACGCAGCTTAAGTTACAAAAACCCTCGCATTCTTGTTCCGACACTGAGAATCCAAGGGGAAAAAACTGCAGTTCGACTGTCTACAAAATTGGCGAGTTCCTCACATAAAACTATTACCTACTTGACACTAGGGCATACTGCCGGTGCTGATTTTATATGAAAGAATCGGAAATTTCTCGGTTCCGGCCATACGAAATCGGTACGGAGAGCAAGGTGGTGGTTGGTGCTCGACGCGGTCCCAGTACATGTCATCTTGAAACGTAAGTCATTGTCAATAGAGATGACAGCAGGGTGTCATCTATTGGGCATTAGCATGTCGAACACTAGTACCACCACCTTACTGAATACGGGAAGCAAAAATACTCACAGGGAAGATTTTTGTAGCATGGCTTTTTTCAGCACACATATATTAAGTATGATGCAATTTATTACAAACACAAATACAAATTATTTATTGTTTGAATGTGAGTGGTTATAAATGGTGGTAGGGTTAGTATTTGGTTACATCACAATCAGCCAGAATTTGGCGTACAATACTCTGACTCTCAATATGCATGTCATTAAAACCAATTAAAAATAAAATTATAGTAATGTCAGACTAAACAATAACGATTAATAATAATATAAAAATAACAATAACAGGTCAATGTCATGCATATAGAAAAGTGGCAAACACAAGATTTTAACAATAATTCATAATATTTAGATGGCAAAGTAATACAGTAGGTACTTACCTACAAAGTAATTATAATAATAAAATATAATAACAAATTTATTAGGCATTAACTTTTATTAGATACAAAGTGTTCATTAACCGAGTAGAACATTTTTTGTAAACACCACTTAAATAATTTGGTTTTAAAACCTTGACAATCCAAGGATTTTAGGTTATTAAGCAACGATAATGAATGTACCTTTAAACAATGAAAGTCAGAACAAGATTACACCTCAATCAATGTGTTGAAAGATGAATCTAATGAGCGGCCGATGTAAACAAAACAAGCATGAGTAATCGAACTGAGTCAGTCAGTGTAAATTTCATTATATAGCGACGTCAGAACCCCTAGTGTAAATTTCATTCAATAGCGGGACGTGCGTGTTTGCGTTAAGTGTCATTTTGTATGGGATTTTGAGTTTCCATAACGTCCCGCTTGGCGTGCTGTTCAAAATCCCATACAAAAATAGACAACGCAAACGCAAATGCTCGTCACGTTATAGAATGAAATTTACACTAGGAGTTTAGTAGTTTCCTTCGATCTGGATCCATCATGTTAAGCTGTCTTTCCACTGAGGCAGAGATGAGAGAATACGTGCGAGAATCAACCAGTAGCATTGACTCAACTGTACTGTGCGCATGTTGACAACGTCAAATATTGTAATGTCGAGCAAGAGTTTTGCTATTTTACAATAATGTAATTGACTGTATTTAAAATAAATTATTTTACACCATGCATGAAATAAAGCACCAGGAGATTAATAGAGACACGTAGACAGCAGTTCTATTTTGACGTAATTTATATTTTAAAACCCGTATAAAACTATAAAGAGTAGGTAATTTGTTAATGACGTCACATGCTAGTGTTTCATATAAATTCCATAATAGCAAAATCGTTTTGACAGTTCGAAAAAAGAAACTGATTTGACTACATAGTAGTCAAATACCCTATTGCATTTTAGCTAATCACAACTTTTTTTAATAGCGGGAAATGGTGTATTGAGTATTCTGCGGGCGGGGTATATATACCTATTTATGGCGAAGCTTAGAAGGGATAACATTCAGTGATAATGATATACCCCGGCTTCGCACGGGTAAACCTTAACAAACTATACCTGAACCTTCCTCAAGAATCACTCTATTGATAGGTGAAAACCGCATGAAAATCCGTTCAGTAGTTTTTAAGTTTATCGCGAACATACAAACAGATAGACGCGGCGGGGGACTTAGTTTTATAAGATGTAGTGATAAACAGTCATCGTAAATTTTATAGCATCTTTGGTGCACCGGAGTGGTGTTAACGGAATTGGTATATATGTCGTAGTCAGATCGTATAATCCGCCGTATTACATTACGGCTAGCCGTTATCAAAAACAGGGGCGTTTTGAAATGCGGCGGTTCGACGATTAGCCGGATTGTCATTGCGATACGTTCTTCAATAAGGCGGCCAACGTTTAGCCGCATCGTACTACTATTTTAGATTGTAGAGTGACCAGTTCTTTCGGTCGCCTACGTAACCGGAGTTTGACAATGTTTGCAATTTAATTTATTTTTACCATGGTCCCACCGCACTACATGTGTTTATTTTCCAAAACATTTCCTTCGCAACTTAAATAGACGGAGCCCCGCAAGCGGGGCTCCTATTTCTGGGCGGTTTGCCCTTCGGGCATCTGAAGCTACCTAACGAACCTAACCTACTTACCTACCTACGCTTTTTTCCCCAAAGTGTAATGTTTTCACGGACGTCTCACTAAATCAATAAGTAGGTAGGTTAGGTTCGTTAGGTAGCTTCAGATGCCCGAAGGGCAAACCGCTCAGAAATAGGAGCCCCGCGAAGCGGGGCTCCGTCTAGTTAAGTTGCGAAAGAAATGTTTTTTGAAAAGAAACAGTCCGACGAACTCCAGATTTGATGGACACCCCAGCGTTTGTCAGGCAGCGCCACGGGTGTTAAAAATGGGAACTAAAAATTGTCAAAGCGGCGGCTAATGACTCGCTGTATTACATTACGGCTAGCCGTGTTGAAGAACGTATGGCGCCGAATACATTCCGGCGGATTCTCATTCAGCCGCATTCAAGGCGGCTAATCGTTAAACCGCCGCATTTCAAAACGCCCCTGTTTTTGAAAACGGCTAGCCGTAATGTAATACGGCGGATTATACGATCCGACTGCGACATATATAATTCCAACTGAAATGGTAAACTAAGGTTAATAGTAACGTAATTAACGCTAATTAATCATTAGGGTTGAAATTGTTTATACCAATTCCTTTAACACCACTCCGCTGCACTGAAAATGCTATAAAATTTACGATCTTCTTCTTCTTCAAGTGCCATCTCCGTCCAGGAGGTCGGCGACCATATGTCTATATAGGATGACTCACGTTAGACCGGGCCGTGTCCGGGCCGGAGCTTCCGGCGCATCGTTTTCTATGGAAAGCATCACGTGATCGCCTGTCATGTCATAGAAAAGTAAGCGCCGGAAGCTCCGGCCCGGACGCGACCCGGTCTAACATGAGTCATCCTTATGTCTCTCTATGTTCAGTCATGCGAATTAGTCCATCTATGCTCTTCACTTTTAACCAGTCTCTTATATTTTCAGTCCATGATGTGCGCCTTCTACCACGGCCACGCTTCCCTTCAATTTTTCCTTCAATTATTAATTTCAATAGGTTGTATTTATTGTTTCTATATATATGTCCAAAATATGCTGCTTTTTTCTTCTTTATTGTTGATACTACCTCTAAGCCTTTTTTCATGATTTCCAAAACTCTGACATTAGTTATTCTATCAGTCCATTTAATTTTGAGCATCCTTCGATAAATCCACATTTCAAAAGCCCTTAGTTTGTTGACCAAATTCTTTTTCAGGGTCCAGCTTTCGGAACCATACATAAGAATTGGGATGATGTAACATTTAACCATGCGCCACCTCAGTTTTAGGTTTATTTTCCTGTTAGTTAGAAGTTTCCTCATTTTCTGAAAGGTGTTTCTGGCTATTTCAATTCTCGTCCGTATTTCCTTCTCTGATTCCCAGTCCTCATTTAACCAACAACCCAGGTACTTATAACTTTTTACTCTGTCTATTATTTTATTATTTAAGGATAGTGGTCTAAGTGTTTCTGAAAATTTACGATGTATGGTGATAAATCAGTCATATGGACCGTTTATTAGGTATTATTATATTTCGTCGCTACTCTAAACTATCTGAACAGCTAAGAGCCACCCTACACTAGCGGCTCCCGAGCGTCAGGCTCTACTCAACTCTATGGCTACTACTCGACGCAACATTGGCGCAACTGCGCAGCGACGGCATTTTTCATACCGCTGACTAGACTACGACGCTGAAAAGACGCTAGTGTGAGGTGACTTTAAGCTGTTTAGGTACTTGTGTAGGTATGAGTAGGTTAGTACCCTTTTACAAAGCGTTTTGCACTTGGCCCTCGGTAACTTGATGAGTGGAAGCCATCCATCGCGTGTAATGTAACACGTTGGAGTGAACTCGTGGGTTGATGTTATACGGAGCTTTCGTTGCGAAAATATATTTTTAAACATTGAGTAGGCTAAATATAACGGATCAGACTACGTGTCAAAAGTAACTACCATTATCTAATAACTTAACAAAAAGAGATATGTCTCATGTATGTAGCCCAATACACAGTTACAGACATTTTTGAGCGTCCCCGGGACAGTTTTACACAAATCGACCTAGTCCCAAACCAAACAAAGCTTGTACCTACTATGGGTACTAGGCGACGATATACATACGTAGTCGTATATATGTCGTAGTCAGATCGTATAATCCGCCGTATTACATTACGGCTAGCCGTTATCAAAAACAGGGGCGTTTTGAAATGCGGCGGTTCGACGATTAGCCGGATTGTCATTGCGATACGTTCTTCAATAAGGCGGCCAACGTTTAGCCGCATCGTACTACTATTTTAGATTGTAGAGTGACCAGTTCTTTCGGTCGCCCACGTAACCGGAGTTTGACAATGTTTGCAATTTAATTTATTTTTACCATGGTCCCACCGCACTACATGTGTTTCTTTTCCAAAACATTTCCTTCACAACTTAAATAGACGGAGCCCCGCAAGCGGGGCTCCTATTTCTGGGCGGTTTGCCCTTCGGGCATCTGAAGCTACCTAACGAACCTAACCTACTTACCTACCTACGCTTTTTTCCCCAAAGTGTAATGTTTTCACGGACGTCTCACTAAATCAATAGGTAGGTAGGTTAGGTTCGTTAGGTAGCTTCAGATGCCCGAAGGGCAAACCGCTCAGAAATAGGAGCCCCGCGAAGCGGGGCTCCGTCTAGTTAAGTTGCGAAAGAAATGTTTTTTGAAAAGAAACAGTCCGACGAACTCCATTTTTGATGGACACCCCAGCGTTTGTCAGGCAGCGCCACGGGTGTTAAAAATGGGAACTAAAAACTGTCAAAACGGCGGCTAATGACTCGCTGTATTACATTACGGCTAGCCGTGTTGAAGAACGTATGGCGCCGAATACATTCCGGCGGATTCTCATTCAGCCGCATTCAATCCGGCTAATCGTTAAACCGCCGCATTTCAAAACGCCCCTGTTTTTGAAAACGGCTAGCCGTAATGTAATACGGCGGATTATACGATCCGACTGCGACATATACACGGTGGCTAAAAAATAACTGCATTTCCGTTGCCAGGGAGGTTTTACAGAGCAACTTTTACTATGGGATCAACCCCAAAATTGCGAAAAAAAAAGCACTCAGAACACGAGGTAAACTCGCACTTGACTGATTTTATAACAATTCTCTCATAATGCCAATGTTTTACAACTTACGAAACAATACAAAACAATTCCTTCTAAATTAACCTGCTCTCTAAACAATTTCTGAACTAAACTTACTATTATTGGCACATTTACCTACAAAAAGCTTATCACACCAACGCTTTTCATAGCAATACGGACTTTATTTAATACATAGTAAAGTTTATTTTAGTGTATCACAGACCAACATGGGAGAAAACGTTTTGTATGGGGTTCAAACATAAACATGTTTAAAGGATTAGCGGGATTACAACGTCCTGTTTACGAAGCTGGACTAATGTATGATTGTATGGATGTGTAATTATATCCTGAAACAATGTAACGAATGAGTAATCTGAGTCCATTCAAGCGGATACTTTACGCCATACAGGCGGCCTTATTCGAACTTTAAGATACGTCAAAAATTTGCTAAAGATACGATATGGATCGGATATGTTAGTGTCATAAGTGACGTTTTTGTTTGAAGGAACGTCACCTTTTTAATTGGCGACAAGAGTTTCTTGCTGCGTCACCTGTAGCCTTACCACGACATATTCGCTAACGCCTGCGTCACTTACTTTCTATAGGCTTATTATTAACCGGGCAACTAAAATATTTAACAGGATCTTTCACTGGGCATATAACTAGTGGCTCTGTGAGCTGTAGACCTCGCGAGCAGAGCTTGAAATAACATGGTGCTAAGAGCTTTAAATACACCGTGTTTTTTTTGATTTCCGTTAATTTCAAGGGTGCATTCCTGAGCTTAAATCAAGTAACTTTCTCAAAGACACCGATGTTCTAATTAAGTCCATTTCGGAGATAATCCATAATTTATTTTTTTACTATAAGGCCTCTACAAGCGTGTACACTTGCCTTAGGGCCGGCTTACATATTGATTAGTGTTTAGAATGAGTTCATACATTTGCTACTAAACTTAAGTACAATCTCGGTCGATTGATGTACGAAATGACATTGATATGTCACAGATTTCAATTGTTTGGTTGAGTTAAATGTAATGCCCGTGTTACAACAACGCTATATGCTACATTTAATTACTTTTTAAACAAAAAAAAAAAAACAAAAAAGAAAACAAAAAAAATTTTTTTTTTTGAAAATTAACTATGCCATTTAGTTCTTATAAACGTACTTAACTATACCCCGAAGTTAACGGAATTCAATAAAAACACGGTGTATAGTAAATTAAAGAAAAACAATACGAAATTTATGTGTAAAAAAATACAAAAAGTTATAATATCCCAGCATACAATTACTGGGGATCGAACCCAGACCCTCTGTGCAAACAGAAAAAGCGAACGTTTACAAACTGAGCCAAATAGTTCTTAAATGGGTTGACGAAATTTAGCTACTCCTTCTCAAATTTAAATTAGTTAAAATTGAATATCTAAATACCGCCTAAACCAGCGATAATTTTTTTCTGCATTTTTTGCTATTAACTCTGTAAACATGTTTCAAAAAGAAAAAAGTCTTATGATATCGATACGACTATTTGTTTAGGCGCCAGGTATCACGACTCCGCCATTTTTAAAAATTTCCAAAAACCGGATTGACAAAAAAATTTTATTTAGTCATAAAATTCGGTCACAAAATTTCACGAGAATCGGTTAAGAATTGCGACCTGTAGAGGAGAACATCCGGACATACGAAAGCAAAATGCCCGAGTCAAAACGTAGACCTTCGCTTCGCTTCGGTCAATAATATAATTTGGCTGTGCATTAATATTTTAGCGCCAAAAAATATATATTAGCCTCAAATATAAGCATCGTATTATTAAAAAAACTGGCAGCAATATCAAGCCACCCAAAAAATATATAGGGAACATAAAGTGATAGGTTGGCGACTAAAATAATAAATTGGCAACTAATATTGTAAAGCGATCATAAAATTTAGTTGTCATCTAGTTGTTCACATCTAAGTAATCAACTATAGTCATAACTGAGCATGTCGTTTCAGCTAGGTAGTATTTTAACACGAAAGCAGTTAAATTTAATGAATATTGGTCACTTTTTACACAAAACACCTCAAATGAATTTACCAATACGTAATGGTCAGTATATTTATAGTCGAAATACGCCTAATGGCCATTATACTATTAGATCTTAAAAATTTTAATTACTAATTTCAATAGTTACCACTGTGTTCTGCTAGAGTCAACAGATAGGTGCGACGACGAGCAAAGCGAGGAGGAGCGTTTTAGGTTGACCGTGTAATGACCAAACAAAATATTTTAAAAGAACTTCATTTTTGAATTAATAGATAGCCGTTTTCTTTTTAAAATGTGCTTCATAAATGGTCTCCAATATAATAATTCAGTTTCCAAATAAATACTTGGTACCTGCCTAAAAATAATCAAAAGCTGTAACGGCATTAAAATACATCTCATATTGATATATTTTAAGGCTCCGTTTTTGTGGCCAAAATATTAATTTTAGTACCCATTTCAATTTTTTTTAACTACCCAAATTCGATTAATTAGTTCTCCGGTTAAATACGTGCCCTTTCTATACATCTTGCTCGCACTAATATGCGAGTACGAGCGAGATGCATACATGTATAGAAAGTAAGTTACACACACGATAACGTGCTAGTGAATCAGCTGTTCTTAGTGTAGGATTCGGCAGACTCCCACGGAACCACCGATATACCACACCTTACAATTCTCTACAATTTCTTTAAAGGGAGCCCCACGCCAATGACCTTCGATCTGAATCCATTAGTTTTCTAATGTTTTTTGTAGCTTATCATACTAACAGCAAACGGCTTTATTAAGCAGTATCAATATTTACTTCAAAGTTCATTGTCTTCGAGATATTTGGCATCAAATTTGAACAATTTTAGGGCAAACAACTGGTTTTCTGGCCATAACTTTTGTGTTAATCAGTGTAAAATTAAAATCCTAGACACGTTTTTCGAGACGCCAAAGACGAACTTAAATACATATGTAGATTTCGTATATGTAAGATCCTTCACAGCAATCTAGTTACGAAAAAAGTGTTTTTAGTTAATGTTTAAAAAAATCATAAAAAATAAGTATACATTTCTTTCAAAATCCGGTGGACAAAAATAGATATAAAAGATTGAAGAACCGATAGACGTTTGTCTTATAATTCTATCTGTATTAATGTAATGTAATGTAAGTATGTAAGTAATGTGTGTGTGACACTAGAATTGTAAACATCTCTGTGATTGACCCCAGTGTATTTTTATATGAAAAAATAGGAAAATCAAGTGTAAACTTACATAGAACCCGTAAGACGAAGAGCACTATTCACAACCAAATAACGAAGACCAAAAAAGGCACTATGGTGAGCTGATTTTTTATGTAAAACTGATAAAATTGAATCGGTCTCAAACACTTACACACTCACACACGTAAAGATTCAAAATAACAGCCAAATTTGGATTTATAATATACTAAAATAAAGGGTTATCAAACAAACAGCTGTTTGAGCGGTCTGATAGTGACATTGACATTTCAATTTGACAAGCAAACTGTCACTGCGCACGTTTCCGTTCAAAAACGCTTAAAGTGCGTTCCAATTCACGCAGATTGAAATACGAAATTCTCTTTTCATCACAAAACATGACGTCCCGTCAAGTACGAAGCAAGTGTATGAAATGCAGTTTAAAAGTAACGAATAAAGAATTCTTAACCTGTTGTCAGTGTGATTGCACTTACCATCTTAACTGCACTACCAATGTTACTCTAACCAGATTTTTAAGTATGGACAAAAAACATAAAGAATCATGGAAATGCGCCAAGTGCCATAGGCTTGGATCTAAACTTGACAGATCCGGACCCTCTACCTCTGAACAACAACTATTAGTACTCAAAACCCAGAGAGAATCACCCCGTGTAAATGTTAAGGAAAATATTAATAAGCCTGAAGAGAGATGCACCAGTCTCTCTCCCGTTGAGGCAATAGAAACCTCATTCGAATCGGAATCATCAAAACCTAGTACCTCCGCATGTTCAACTCCTGGAAATAGCAGTGTCAAAAGTTTACCAAATATAATTGATACAGCTCAAATTACAGACTTAAAAGATGAGATCACTACACTAACAGTACAACTAAACAGCGCACATGAAGAAATAATAAATCTTAACTCAGAATTAAGCAAGCTAAAAAAAGAATACGCCGAATTAGAGAGGCAAATTATAGTACTTAAAAACTTACTTAAAGAAAACAACTGCGCTTCTGTAAAGAAAGGAACGCCTAAACAAGTCAAACGAAAGAAACTAGGCACCACTCCAAATTATATTGAGATGAAAACGATTACACAGAATATATGTTGCTTAACTGAACAACAACCTAATTCGAATGCCTACGACAGCAGTAAAACAATTAAATCACAACAATGTACTATTCAAGAAGTAAACGATCTAAATGTAAGCGGCCAAACTTACCGAAAACATACTATATTCGTATTCGGCGGCCAGCAGTGCGTGGGACTTGCATCAAAACTAATTTACATGCGTCATAATATTTTTTCCAAGGAATACGACGTCCGATCATTCATAAAGCCGGGAGCATCCACAGAGTATATTCTGGAAGCACTTAGACATTGCTACTTTACGGAAAATGACAAAATTGTTCTTTCGGTTGGGGAACATGACACTAATATCGTAGACATTGTCAATAGTCTAGACTCGGCACTAGGAATTGTTAAAGCTGGTTCAATTATTGTAACAGCTATCAGTGATAATAAAAATATTGATGTTAATGTTCTTAACTATATGCTGCAACAGTATTGTACAAATAAAAATATTAATTTTGTGAACATAGGAAATCCAACATTTTATAGGTATAAGGTGTTCTCAAGAGACTTGTGCAAAAGAGTTAACTTAAAAATAGAACAATTAGACTATAAAACAGAGTATTACAACTTTGGAAAAAATATAAATGGCCAAGATATCCCTAAAACTAAACCCTCAAAAGGCACAATCCCGTATTTGTTCGAGAAAATGAGACGGCAATCAGAGTTCAACAACTTTACCATTCAAGCTCCTCAAGCTCCACAAGCAGAAAATAAAAACACTATAATGTATTATTTTAAAAAAGTTAACAAGCAAAGTAACAATATAATTGACGAAAACTCCAAAAGCGTTTGTGAAGTCACGAATGCAGTCGAAACGTTTAACACTGAACTTAGTACGCCAAGATTAAATACATCTAACATACCCAAGAAATCTCTTTTTCGTCCCCAAAACGAATAAGTCATTCATAGTTTTTCATCAAAATATTGCTGGAGCCCTCCACAAAAAGGATATTCTTGAGTGTGTTTTACAAGAATTTAGAGAGGAACAGAATATTGATATTGATGTTATATGTCTTACTGAAACCTTTCTTATGTCAGGCACTGAACACTATCTAAATCTTGCAAATTATAATGTGGCCGATTTCTACTCACGACAAAACAAAAAAAGGGGAGGAAGTTGTATTCTTATAAAGAATGGCATTGACTACAAAACCATTACAACTAAATCAAAACTGGCCTCTTCATTTAACTTTGAGATGTGTGGTGTAGAAATAATTGAACAAAAACTTATTATTATATGCATATACAGAACCCCTAACTCAGATTTAGATGTTTTCTATGACAACCTCAATAAGCTTTTGTTAGATATTACCAGTAGGCGGAACAAAAAAATAATCATCTGTGGCGATTGGAACATAGACATGCTAAAAATCAATCGGTATTCCAATGAACTAAACGCTATTCTCGATAACTACGGTATGCGTAACCACATTAGTGTACCTACTCGACAGGCATCTTGCCTGGATTTAATTACAAGTAATATTTTGAAAGCAGAATCGGAAGTACATGAGCTTGCTTTATCGGACCATAACACTGGTCAGTTGCTTTATGTTCCGATAAAAAAATCCAATTCAAATAAGATTAAATACTGGCATGAGTACAAAAGAGACATGAGCCAAGAAAATCTGGTAAAGTTCTATAGCTGCATTTCTGCTCTATCCTTTTCTGACGTCTACCTGGAAAGCGATACTGATCGAGCATTTGATTCATTTCACGACACTCTTGTTTTGTTTTTTAATTTATGTTTCCCAGTAATAAGAATTAAAGTCACAAATAAACCCGTTAAAAATCGATGGCTCACAAAAGGGTTAAAAAAAAGCCTTAAACAAAAACGAAACCTATTCTTGCGATGCAATATGAGTACAGATAGTAAAACCAGCAATAGATTAATATATAAACAATATAGTAAAATTTTAAAGAAATGCATGTTGAGTGCTCAGAAACTTAACAATAGGCGCTATATACAGAAATCGGAAAATAAGTGTAAAGCAACATGGGAAGTTATTAAAGAAACGATTAAATCAAAAAGCAGTATTAGCTGTACGGACACAATTATTGTTAATGATATGATTTATGATAATCCAAGTGACATATGCAACATATTTAATGATTTCTTCGTGGATGTTGCAGGAAAAAAGACAGATACTCAAGTCGCTAGTAGCAATGATGTGAATATGGGAAGCTCAATAAAAAATATCACAAATAGTATGTACTTGACACCCATCTCTGAAGAATTCACCAGAAAGATTATACTAAATCTCAGAAACACAAAATCAGCTGGTTACGATGAAATTAATACTCAAATAATTAAAATGTGCGTTGATGCTCTAACGCCCTCGCTTACTTTCATTATAAATTTATCTATGGAACAGGGAAAATTTCCAGACAAATTGAAGTTTTCTGTAGTGAAACCTTTATTGAAGAAGGGACCCAAAACTAGTTTAGATAATTATAGACCTATCACGTTAATACCAGTTTTATCAAAAGTTTTTGAAAAGGTGATGCTGATAAAAATAAATGACTTCTTCAATAAATATAATGTACTAAGCACTGCTCAGTATGGTTTTCGAAAGAACAGCTCTACTTCCTTAGCAGCATTTTCACTTATAAAATTAATAACCGAGAGCCTGAATGATAAAATCCCCATAGCAGTATTATTTTTAGACATGACTAAGGCTTTCGACCTTGTTTGTCATGAAAACCTTCTATACAAATTAGAAAAATATGGAATTAGAGGCAATGCATATACTTGGATAGAAAGTTATTTAAAAAATAGGGAGCAATGCACAGAAATTACTTCACTGAATAAAGGTGAAAAAAAGGTTTATAGGTCACATTTCCGTACAAACATCAGTGGGGTACCTCAAGGGAGTATATTAGGCCCAATTCTATTTCTAGCTTATATTAACGATCTTCCACAATGCATCAGCCATCCATGCTTACTATTTGCTGACGATACAACAATTGCAATACAATGTCAAAAGTGTATTCGAATATTGAGTCAAGTTGGATACCTAGAACCATGTAAGCCATTATTTATTAGATTAAGAATATTACCATTGCCATGTATATATATTAAGGAATGTTGTCTATTAGTAAAACAGCACCCTCAATTCTTTAAAACCAGAGAGGAGGCCTATGGTTCAAATTCCAGATGGAAGCACAAGTTAACTCTGCCAAAATCCAACTTGGTATTATTTCAAAAAAATGTTTACTTTATGGCAATAAAGGTATATAATAAGTTACCTGATGATCTAAAAAACAAACCAACCACATTGTTCAAACATTATTTAGATTCTTACCTACTTAAGCATTGTTTTTATAGTGTAAAAGAGTTTCTGGATCAAACTGATTAGCTTCATAGTTTAGCTGTTTGATTGTACCTAGTTATATTTTAATATATTGTGTAAACCAAAGATATATATGTAAGAATTAGATATAAGTAAAAATATTTGTACACCGACTTCACGGTAGAATATGATGGAACTTGCATTCATTCTAATTTAAGATCACATCAATGTACCATATTCTGACAAATAAATACATTTCATTTCATTTCATTTCATTTCATTTCATGTAGTGCTAAAGTAGGAGATACGATTCAAGACTTGTCTGCAGAAAATAAGTTTTTAAACAATAAATAAAACAAACACACTGAAAAAAAACCTGGTACTGGTAACCAGAATCTGGTTAGCTGTACTATATTGTCTTGTTGTATATGTGACGACAGGACACTTTGTAAACATAACCAGACCATTCTTGTTAAATTAAATTTAACAAGTTATGTTAAATTAAAGTATAGTAGTGGGTATAAGACTTTTAGTAAACCCAACTAGCCGGTCTGTTAATGGTTACTAAATAATACAGTAACATATACGTTCCTGTCCTGTTGTTATAACAAGGTATTCAGTATATGTAACTGAACGATTTGTGCGGTGTACTGGTTTTATATTGTTCACGTTACCAGAACGCACTGTGCTAATGGGGCTTCTAAGCGAGCCATATGTTCACTGCAATATGTGGCCGGCAACTATTGGTGTCCTCTTACTCACATGTTAGAGAGGGACACTAATAGTTGCCGGCCACATATTGCAGTGAACATATGGCCCGTTTAGAAGTCCCTTCAGCACAGTGGGTTCTGGTTACGTGAACAATATATAACCAGTACACTGCTCTTCTAGTAAATACAGACAAGTGTTTAAGCACACTTATTTTATTTTATTTTATTGATCAAATAAGTAACACAGCATTACAGTAAAACCAAGGCACTGTGACACTACAAAAGAAAAAAACATTTTGTCTCCACAAAGAAAACAATAGACACAAAAATGACATACAAATTAAACATTGGATTTGGGCGACAACGTAACAGCGTGGCTCCGTAGCGTCGTCTGACTCGGCGTAGGATTCGGCAGGTTGCCCCGGAACCGCCGAAACACCACACCCTTCGGCCAGAAGTCCGCGCTTGCGATGGTGTCCTGCAGAGGCCGCGGCACGCGCACTATAAATGAACTGAAGTGCACATAGTGACGCGACTGTAGCTGGTGCACCCTCAGCGTGTAGCCAGTCTTCCGGCGGACGTACTCCACCACCTCGTCGGCCCCGGCGGAGTAATGCAGGCGAGACACGTAGAGCGCCTTACTCGTTGTCGCAACTCGTAGGCCAGAATTAACCGGCTCCGCAGTGCCACACAGAGTTTTACGAGTGCGCCCTGCGCGCCTTGCGTTTCCTTTCCACCAGTGTGAATCCCTCCTTATCCACATCGGTGCGGGAGGACTTTTCCTTAATCGGAGCCCGCACATTTCACTGTGTCAGCAACACGCAAACAACACGCACTTATACTATACACTTGTACTAGTTTACAATAAAATTATGGACAGGATCTACGTAAATAAAACATCGACCGGCCGGAACGTAAGACGCTGGCGTAATGGCTGCCGTTCTGTGACTTGCGCAATTCCTTTCTCCGCCCCCCGCCACCCGCGCATACACCGTGGTGTTGGCACAACTGTTTGATTCGTTCAGACTACAATGCATTATAGTAACCACAACATAATAACTTGTAACGTGTACACTCGTATCTTTATTTTTACATATCAATAGTTAGTGTTACGATGCATATATTAAACGAGACAAACGTTTAATATTTACAACACTTGCATCTTTACATATACAACGAAATTGTAAGCAGTACTAAATTGCATTTAACTAGAATCAAACAGTGATGTTTAAAAAACAAGTTTTACACGATACAACATTTTTTGTTATTACTACCGGATTTTAGTAGGTATAACTATATTTTTAATTACTATACGTTCTGGTAGTATTGTAGAAAATTATTTTTTTCGGTGCATGTACCCAAACAGCGCTCTCAAAACATCAAACCGACAAGTCCACAGCATGGTAACAGTTTAAGAAAACATTTCCCCTGTGTTGACTTAAAAAATAAATTAATAATGCATGGCCCGGCAATTCCAAAAGAGTTTTTAACCCAAAACTCGTGGAACAAACTTACAGGTCCGTATAAATACATACGGAAGAAGATTTTGTTTTATTTTTATTGCTTTAAATCCCATTGTTTCGAACTCGAAAATAGTAATTTGGAAAGTTGTTCTTCATTTTGGGAGTGTAAAACATGAGGCAGGCTGTTGTCCCGTTATGTTTGCATTTAAAAAAAGATTCATTTTTTGTTTCATTTGCTTGTCGATTTTCGAACTCTTAAATATTGCTATGTAAAATGCGCACAAAATTCGATGTCTTCAATGTTATGTTTTAAGTAAATATAGTTGGTCAAACCAATTTGTCAGTCAGTAAGAACCCGGAAAACTATAGTCATCCTTTGCTTTTGGGTGCTAGTACTATAGTTCGTTTTTTTAGCATTAGAAAAAAGGTAAACAATCTTGATGTGTCTTTTAATTGAAAAACACGTTTTAAAAATAAGTCACGGCAAATATGTAACAATTATGAATCTAATACGATCATTTATATTCTTCTGCTTTCATAAGTAATAGTTATTGATTTTTAAAAGGCGTTTTTCAATTAAAAGACATGTCAAGATCACTTACTTAGTTCTTTCTAATGCTAAAAAAAACGAACTATAGTGTCAGACAAAGATAGTATGATTCTCTATGTCTATGATTGAAATGAGACAGTCCTTTAACAAACTATAATATAAGGAGGGTTGTACAGAAAGTAATGTAGAACCGTATTGCTCAAATATTATTAAAAAACTAAAAGAACTGAAAATAATATAAATTAAATTATTATAGTAAATAGTAATAATGATCCCTAATATTTTGTTACGTTATGTGTCAATATTATAATTATATTTAGAATCCACCAGACAAGCCGACTAGTGTTGTCATTGTGATTCGCTTTTAGATCCATTATTTCAATTTCTTGTTGAACTGCACTAGAGATTTCTTCATTAACAAATTGCGTCTTAAATCTTATTGAAACAAAAGTGATAGACACCCAGACATAATAATCCCCTCTAACGGACCTTGGTTTATTAATACACGAATACGGGAATAAAGTGAAACACGTCAGACGGAAACAAAACATCCAGACGGGCTGGTAGACTTGTTTATTATTAGATTTTTGTCCCGCGTTAAAGACTACTCACTGTACGATTCGCGACGCACTGCTGTCAAATACAACACCCAATAGTGTCATTGGATTAAAAAAAAAGTTATTTAAGTACCTTTTTTTGTGCTGTAAATTTTAATGTCAATCACGAGGTCGGGTTCAAAAATGCTTTCGGAATAAAAGTCAAAGCTTTTTTTTCCATATTGACAAGGTTCCCATATGCAAATCTTTTAAATATCTTTCGTTAACCTAGAATGAAAAAGATCAAAAGGATAAGAAATTGCGTAAAAAAATATCCAAAATATCCAAGTCCATATAAAAAGTGGAGGTACAGTTTTTAAGTCCGATTATGATACGTCGGCTTGCACAAATAAAAGGATAATGAAGAAGTTTAGTGTGACCACTTTATTACCAGCTCGCTCATTTCACTTGCGTTAGGATCTCTCCAAATCATATTTTTCACACAGATGTTAAGAGGCCGTATACTATTTTAGTCGCAAAAATGTAAAACTGATAGATTTTGACGAAGAAATTCTACACTGCTACCAGATAGAAATAACAAGTACTGGTTTCTATTAGCACGTCTTCTTATCTTGTACTTTTTCAGATCATTTTTTTGAAAACAGACTCACTAAATTAGTAATGTTTTTTTTTTCTGATGGACGTTTAGGTAAACGCCCGTAAAACACAGATTTTAAAGCTCTTATTTGTAAATTTCGACTGCCAAAAATGGTAATTTTGTATTACACATATCCTGTACTTGTACTTTATCGGACTACATTTTTGATATTATGACTTTGAGGTAGTGTAAATGAAAGATAGACGAAATCAATTTTCTCCAGAAATTACTTCAAAACAAGTGACAATTTCTTTGAAACTCGACTTCATTTCAACGTAATTTTGATACTTAAACAATCGACAACATTTCCTGAAACTGTTCTTATACATCATTTAGTATAATTTAATTACTACCATAATTTTTTGATGAATTTTTAAAAACTGCCCCTTCTCGTCATGTATTACCGGAGACGCACGCTCGCGACCTCATTATTAAAAGCCAAGATGAGAAGACGTGCTAATAGAAACCAATACTTGCTATTTAGATATTACGTAACAAAGGGTGTACAATTTCAACGACGAAATCCATCAATTTCACATTTCTGCTCTAAAATCGTACACGGCCTCTTAAGCAACTACATAAATATTTTGTTAATGAAATTTGAAGTCACTGACTTTGATGTAGATGACATATAATATAATATAATTAATTATCCAAAAGGGTGATGGGCACTTTTGCGTCGGGGGCAGCCCAGGACGGGCTTCAGTAGGCAATCTATTTTATACTTATTTAGTTTATATTTATATTTAAGTTTAGTTTTTAATTAGTTTTATGTTTAGTTTCTGTATTTTTTTAATTATGAAATAAATTCCATTACCCAAATATATGGGTCAAACAGATCACTGTGTTATGTCTTTCCTGTAGACAACTGTAAACTAGTGTGTTATCGCGAACAGTACATTTTTCTCTCCTGTGGGCAATAGTTAACAGCTTGTGGGCATGTAAGCAATGATTTTATCATAGTTCTCTAAATAAAAGGAGGAGCTTTTCACGTGGATAAGGGTTAAATAAGAAAATTAACCTTTATAGCCCTTAACTCTTGTGTATGTCTACAGGAAAGACATAACACAGTGATCTGTTTGACCCATATTGTATTATCATATCTTTTCGCAAATTCCTAGTAAATTCCGCTTTATTAGCATTTCATTTATGGTGACTGTGTAACCAGTGCCGAGGTCCATCTATAAGTCTATATAACCAAAACAGCTAAACGGAATCTCTTGGGAATTTGCAAATAGGATAGCCAGACCCCTTTTTTCTGTTTATTATATTCCACCTATATTCTACTTATACACTTCCAACTTTTATTTGTGTAACTAAATCTTTTTTTATCTAACTATAAACATGGAAATCAAAGTTCACATAGTGTCAATGTCTTAAAGTTCAGATATACGGTTAGGTATTTATTCTAGTTCCTAGGTCATTATCGATGGCACCTGCTTACCATTGACGTCATCAACTTATTTCCTCTGCTTCACTGTATATTTGTAGCTACCTGTTATTGACTTGATAATGAAAACTTTACTTTATACTGTTTCTAAAAACTACACACATATTTGTTTGTGTTTGCTTATGAATAAAAATGGTATTCTTTTTTAAAAGATACGTTAAGAGAAAACTAAATTTTTTTAGTTTTTCAACACCACAAAGTTTGCAGAAGCGGGGGAGGGATGAGTGAAAAATGATTTCTTATTGATGTACACACTGTTAACTGTACATCGGTGGACGTTATTCCTTTTGTAATAAGGTCCACCGATGTACATTCGACGTCAAAGATATGTTTACACTTTTGCACCTTACTCCTTTGTAATAAGGCGAAAAATGTAAACATATCTTTGACGTCAACTCTACAGTTAGGAGTGTTGCTGTTTGTACAATGCAAATACTAAAATAAATTAATAACTAGCTTAAATCTAAAATAGGCTTGAGGCATTGGACTATAAGGACGCTGACGGCATTTCCTCGCTGTATCGCAATGCTGATACGTTGTGCGAGGAAGCCGCCAGCTCTTCGGTCACCAGTCACATCAACCAAACGCTTCGCGATTTCTGCAAAAAACTTTTGCGCGCTGGACCTAGAGTTTCAACTCCAAATGGTACAAAATGGTACTCTACCGAGGCTTATATATTTACGTTACATAATTTCGGCACTTTCCGCCGCCGCTCCGCCCGCTTGTACATACCACCCTTTAATTTATACCACTATGAAAATTATAATCGACCTGCCAACCCTTTTCCCATGATTAATCTAGTAATTGGCAAAGTTTCGAATTAAATTACAGTCAAATAAGGAAACTCGGATTTCAACGCTAACTTCCTGAAATTGTGATTATTAACGAAGATTGTTCAATTATTCACCCTGAGAAATGCTACCTTTATTAGAGGAGCAGCGGTAATACGTTCTATTGTATATGTATGTACTTTTTTGTACATAGAAATAAAAACACGAGAAACACAGTTACAGGGTGAATTAAATACAACAAAGGCGAACTTATCCCTGTATGGGATCTCTTCCAGTTAACCTTTGAGGAAATGAGTAGGACAGAAGTAACGATGAATGATAAACAAAAGCAAAAATGTACGATCCATAAAATTTATGAAATGCAAGTTTTGAATACACATTACTACAAATATACATAGGTATATATTGTAGTAGGTAACGCCGTTGGTTTTCGATTGGTTCTAATGATCCTTGGCTTAATTTATGTAATCTGAGCTACGACCACAGATTATAATACCTAATAGTTCCAAGAAAATAATGTCACGAAAGCTGAAAATTGCAACTTTGTCTTAATATTTGTGTCTTTTTCAATTTCTTAAAAACCGTAAAGTTAAAGTTAATTAGTGTTAGTTATTGTTTAAGTCCTTAAGGTTGTGAACCGTAGAATGCAGATGTCGCTAGTGACGTTGTCACAGTTGCAATGACTAAATTCACGTTGATTGACGGATGGTCAGCTGGCGGAATTGGTAACGCATTGGATCGGCAATCCAAGGATGTGGGTTCGTTGGCCAGAGTTGATCAGATTTTTTCATTGTGATTGACATCTGTATATACAATTTATAGATTATTAAAATAACTAAAAGTACATGAAACAATATGGTACCAAAAAAAAACAATGTTTCAAATCACGTAACTTCACACACACAAACACTTTCGAGAGTAAAGTTATGGTAATTATGATTAATTGTCAGTTCAATTTGTGTTTTCTTTTTAGTATCCTTTGTTCCAAGGTTCGAAGGATCAATAAGCTCGCATTATTACTAAATGACCGTATGTTTACGCATAAAGGGCGTAAGTTACCTTATTCCCTCGTTAAGGCCAAGTAAAAAAAATTAGGTAGATACGTGAAATTTAATTCACACGAACTTACTATCTGATTCGAACTTTAAGATACGTCAAATATTAAGATTTATAGACCGACCGCTTAACTCAGTCCTCGCCTGAGCGGTACGGGGGCGACGGGGCGGGATGACTACGGGTGGCGGGGAAGGTGCGAGCGGCAGGCTTACGGCGCCCGCACCTTCCCCGCCACCCTTAGTCGTCCCGCCCCGTCGCCCCCGCACCGCGCAGGCGCGGACTGAGTTAAACGGTCGGCCTACAGATACGGTATGGATCGGATATGTCAGTGTCAAAAGTGACGTTTTTGTTTGAAGAAACGTCACTTTTGACACCGACATATCCGATCCAAATCGTAGTCCAAAGTTTCAGCCAATGAAAACTATTGATAAAATATTTAGTTTTCCTAATTAAATATGCCTATAGTATAAATATTATTTTTGGATGAATAAAACCTTATAAATAGCCTTATCTATAACAAAACAGTTCATAAGAAATGCATTTCTCTTCTCAATAACTTAATTATTTTGCGTTCAAGATTGTTTTTTACGGTTCCGTACCAAAGGGTAAAAACGGGACCCTATTACTAAGACTCCACTGTCCGTCTGTCCCTCGGCCTGTCAGTCTGTCCGTTCATTTGTCTGTATGTCACAGTTGAAATTTTCACAGATGATGTATTTCTGTTGCCGCTATAACAACAAATACTAAAAAACCGGGCAAGTACGAGTCGGACTCGCGCACGAAGGGTTCCGTACCATAATGCAAAAAAAAAAAACAAACGAAAAAAATACAAAAAAAAACGGTCACCCATCCAAGTACTGACCACTCCCGACGTTGCTTAACTTTGGTCAAAAATCACGTTTGTTGTATGGGAGCCCCATTTAAATCTTTATTTTATTCTGTTTTTAGTATTTGTTGTTATAGCGGCAACAGAAATACATCATCTGTGAAAATTTCAACTGTCTAGCTATCACGGTTCGTGAGATACAGCCTGGTGACAGACGGACGGACGGACGGACGGACGGACGGACGGACAGCGAAGTCTTAGTAATAGGAATAATGAATATATATGATAAGTAATGGAAATAATGATGATGGATAATAATTATAATATATTGTATATCGAGGACATAAATTAATTAGTATGTGAGTTATTATTGTTCTATAACTTTTTATATGTATATACTTAGTTATAGTACCTAGTTAATAAGGAAAGTTTGCATGCTTCTTTAAGTAAATGTACGCACTTAAATCACCTACTGTCCAACTATGTTTACCACTACATTTTTGCAAATAAATATCTTTATCTTTTATCTTTATCTTTAGGGTCCCGTTTTACCCTTTGGGTACGGAACCCTAAAAACAAAATAAAATAAATATTTAAGATTAAACGTGATATTTTTGCCGTTTTCTGCGTAATGGTACGGAATCCTTAGTCCGTGAGTCCGACTCTTACTTAGCCGGTTTTTTAGTTTCGCGCAGTAAAAACCATCAACATGCAAGTATTTTACGATGTGCCGAATGTGTGATGTGGAGAATTTTCGTGGCGTGGCGAAAGGATCAGTTTCCTCTCCTTATTAAAGGGATTTAGGAATAAACCTGCCCTTAATTGGCGTTTAGCACGAGTTAAACCTAAAGACTGAACTCAACACGGTCTCGTGTTACCGAGCCCATAATCCCATAAATCACGTTTTTATGCCCCAATAATAATAAATTTACAAGATTTACTCCTTAGGCCTTTCAAACGTTCGAGAGTTGTTTTCAGTAATCATATTAACAAGTTTGCGTATTGGGTGCGGTATTCGACCTTATACTTTAATCGCTCGAAATATTGCAAATTCGCTCTTATGTCTTGAAATATATTTAACAACACACAATTTTTTTTTCTAGTTAGCTAAGCTGGAGGGAATTAAAGACCCTAGGGAGTTATAGCTTTTTTTTTTCACAATCCGTAAATCCCTTTGTCCTTTGTCCTTCAGTACACCTGCATGAAATAAGATCTTTTTCAAGCAAGTGTGATGAAAACCAGTTTTCTATCTAATTAAAAATACGTCTTATGATCCATAGCTAACCTATAATGACATTTTATTAATGTCCGAGATATACTCATACAAAAAGCTCGTCATTACATATCATCATTAATTTTTACGCTTATAGTACTTGTAAAATTAGCAATATCGTTTTATAGCTTCACTTTAAGTAACCATTAATACCATAAAAATACCGTCAAAGGAACTGCTTACTTAAGTGTTTACTTTAATCAGACCTCCTTACGGGCTATTAGTTATAGTCCAGGAGTAAACTAGATACAGGAAGAGACCATAGAAATTAATTAATATATGTGTGTTCTTATTAACAACTTTTTATATGTATGTACTTAGTTATAGTACCTAGTTAATGAGGAAAGTTTGCATGCTTCTTTAAGTAAATAAATGTACCTAGGCACTGAAATTACCTACTGTCCAACTATGTTTACCACTACATTTTTGCAAATAAATATTTTTATCTTTATCT
Source organism: Cydia splendana (assembly GCF_910591565.1). Lineage (NCBI taxonomy): Eukaryota > Metazoa > Arthropoda > Insecta > Lepidoptera > Tortricidae > Cydia > Cydia splendana. The sequence continues at coordinate 14,787,173 of NC_085974.1, forward strand.
CAAATAATAATGAACGCGCGAACGTGCAATGTAGAGGATTTGTGTTATTACAAAGGAAAACTTGTAATAAGAAACCCTTTGGAATTAAATTAAACAAAGTATATAAAAAAGGTATCCCGACAGTTTGTTCACAGTGAGAAATGGTTGCTGGTTCTTAGAACTGAAAAAATATCAAAGAACTCTTAAACTGAGTCCCTATAAATAAAAACCCACTCGACATAGTAATTTTATTTAATATTTTTTTCTTTTTACAAGATTATGATATTGGATGACTTTTAAATTTATTCTAAGCTTAGTTGCATCGTTAACAGACGTTTCTGCTTGTTAAAAATTAAAATCGTTTATTTTATTTTTTATTGTTATGTCTATGTTGATACGCAGAGAATTAAGACACATCGATGGACGTAAAAAACATTCATACGGTCTCTACGGCGTGTTTTTTTGGGTTCCTTTAAATTAATATTTCTATTGCATTTTGTTAGTTAAACATAAAGTTAAGATCAACCAATAAAAATCCCTAAAGTAAGGGACCTTGCGTTACAATTATTAGGGAAATTGTGTTAAATAACGAACATGAATTTACCTGCATGGCTCTCGTACTACAGAAGCGACGGGCAGCTATTTATATGAATGTTTTTTCTCTTTAAGTTTTCATGGCTCTTTACTGATAAAGCCGTTTTCCTCATGAACTGTTTAACTGACATATAATTAGTGGAATAAGACCGTCAACTGGGGTGAATAGGGATAGCTGGGGTGAATAGAGACAAAACTTAAAGTGTGATTTACCTGACAATTTCTTTAAAAAAAGCAAATAAATTGTATCATTCGATTGAAAATAACAGTAGATTTTGTATGATACAATTTGTGTGGGTATTTTTAAAGAAATAGTCAGGTAAATCACACTTTAAGTTTTGTCCTTATTCACCCCAGCTATCCCTATTCACTCCGGTTGACGGTACTTCTTTTACTGCAGGCTATGAGTTCAATAAAGGCATGTCGAAAATAAAATCGGAGGTTTCAAAATAATCGATTAGGAGATTTTATAAAAACCTGTATAAAAAGTCGATATGTTTTGAAAAATATCGATAATTGATTATTGACGCGGTATTATCGTACCGATATGACCTTCAAACCTTCAAGAAAAGAGCGTACCTCTCTGGTGTTGCAAGTGTCCATGGGCTACGGAAATTGCTTACCATCAGACGATTCGTCTGCTCGTTTGCCTTGTATCTTCTTGTATATTTATTTATATATGTTTATATATACTTCGGGGTTCCCGAAACGGCTCTAATGATTTCGATGAAATTTGCTACCTATATGGGGGTCGGGGGCGAAAAATCGATCTAGCTAGGTCTTATCTCTGGAAAAAAGCGCATTTTTGAGTTTTTATACGTTTTCCGAGCAAAGCTCGGTCTCCCAGATATTATCATAAAAATAAAGTAATTTGTTAAAAATTATTAGCAGAAAAATGGTTTAAGAAACAACCAAGTGGATTCCTACTGAAATATTCGCAGTGAGATAGCATAAATTCCTTTCCGTGCATTTTACCTGCTTGTTATTTAAATGCACATACTTAGTTTACCAAAATATTAAATTTATTCCACAAAGCGAGTGCACTATGCAGCTGCTGTATGAATCCAAATCCTTGAGACTTCCCACGGGCCAATTCCAGTTTTAGTTATTATATAGTCTGTATCTTTAGGTATTTAAATAAAAGTAAACAAACAATATGTAAATTTTCGGGTAGTTATAACATTTATTGGTTAACCAACCAAATACAAAACCGCATGGATCAGTCACTGAACGACCTGACTTTAACCTACATTATTTGATCATGTAATGTCCTCGTCTACCCTCAACTGGCTTAAGGAACCATTTGAGGGTAGATTTTGTTTACTCTTTTTAAATACCTAAAGATGCAGAGTATAGATCTGTTTCCGATATGATACTGCCCAACTAACAATTTGAGGCAAAATTTAGGTTTATACGACCAAATTTTATGGTCGTATAAACGTCGTATATACGTTTATACGACGCGATTTGGGCGCAGCTTATTCAACGTAAAGTCGTAAAAAATTTGAATAATGGTCGTTTTAATACCTATTTCGTTGCATAGTCGTCGTATATGCGTCGCCTATTCGACACTTCGTCGTATAAATAGTAACTACTACGACGCTTAATCGACTTAAGGAAGAGTAGTGGTGAGAAATACGATATTTATACGACTTTAAGTTGAGTTATTGCCGCTTGAAGGTCGTATAAATAACTTATTTCATCAACGCAAGTTCCGCTTCGGCTTGTGTCAAAAATGACATCAATATTAACAGCAAGTGGTGTGGAATTGTATCTTTGAAAGAAGATATAAGTAGCCATTTTTTTTAAGTTGGTGGTTTATTATATAGGAGACAAAAGTGTATATTATATCTGTAAACTACTGCGCAGTTAAATTTACTGATGTTTTTGCTATATAAGTTTATAACTAATTGTTGATGCGCTTTTAAAATTCTTACTTATTTAATTATTTTAATTAACTAATTATTAAGCAGATGCCTTATAGGACAGTTATACAACTTGAGGTTGTATAATCTATACGTTTGATTTGGAATAGTCGCCATAGCTTTTCAAAAGTTGTATAAAAGTTTATTTTACCACATCTATTCGACTGTTGATTGAATAGCGGTACTTAGTATAATAGCACTTTTGCTACTTAAATACGGATAGGGGTCGCCATTGTAACAGTTAGTCGACTGTTCTATAAAGAACACTTTTACGACGTGTATGCAACTATTAGTAGTTTAAAAGTCGCATAATGGTTATTCATACCACAAAATTGTCGTGAATACGACATTATTACGACCGTAAAAATGAGGACCTCTATGCGACCAACTGTCGTGTAAGAAAGTTCTATAGGAGTCGTAGTGATACCTACTATACGACTGTCGTATAAAATGGTAGAATAAACGTTTATTCGACCTTGCTATACGACAATAAGTTTACCGACTATTAGTCGTATAAAATGGTAGAATAAACGTTTATTCGACCTTGCTATACGACAATAAGTTTACCGACTATTAGTCGTATAAAATGGTAGATAAACGTTTATTCGACCTTGCTATACGACTACAAGTTTCACCGACTATTTAGTTGTATAAAATGGTAGAATAAACATTTATTCGACCTTGCTACACGACAATAAGTTTATCCGACTATTTAGTTGCATAATGCACCATTAGTCAAAATGACGACCGTTATGCCACCCTTATAATACTTCAAGTCGTATAGCTACTTGATATACGACCAAATTGTTTGTTGGGTGATATGTCAGTGTCAAAAGTGACGTTTCTGGTTGAAGAAATTGCATTTCTTGATTCCATTGACATTGGGAAATAAAAGCAAACTTAAGGTCAGAGCATGGTATAATAATATACTCCGCCTGGTAGTCTCTTCCGACCACGTGACTGATACAAGCCTACGTCATCATGAGACAGCGCTATATGATAATATGCAACAGCGCTATACAAAGTGGCAATGTTATTGTGACGTAGGCTTGTGTCACTCTGGGAAGAGAAGACCATGTTTTATTAGACTATGGGTCAGAGCATGTGCTAAAATGTTGGAGACGTGCACGCACACGTCACGCAAGCGGTGTGCCGTCTCTCACAAGGATCTGTATATTACAACGCGCACATGCACGTCTGCGCACACGCATCCGGTGTGCACAGGCCTTTGGCAGTCACAGCAGACACCATCTATCGTGCTAAATAAAATCTCAACAAAAGCAGGATTACGGGATAAAGCGATATAAGCAGGCTAACCCTGACGAGGGTCGAATACGACGCGTGGCGAATGACGAACGTCACACGGCATCATTTGTTGAAGGATTAAAGTCGCGTGTGGTCATATCATGTATTATACGTATTATGTGACGTTCCACGGGAAAAGATACCATGTGTCGGTCCTATACTAATGAGCTTCGGCGCTTCGTTTTCTATGGAAAGCACCATGTGATCACCGATTAGTCGTTATAGAAAATGACATGTCGGACGCCTCGGCCCGGGCACGGCCCGGTCTAGCGTGATTCGTCCTTTATTATACCTATACTTTTCAAGCCTTGTAATCTCATAGGTAGTATATTATTTCTTTAATATTACTTTCTCGCAAATAAAATCTTCTTCATTGGGAACAAATCAAAAGAACACGCCGCTTTTTAATCATTCACACAGATTTCATACAAACTAGATGAGGAAAACGCGATGCCTCGCCGTCAACATATACACGGTGGCTAAAAAATTACCTGCATTACCGTTGCCAGGGAGGTTTTGGGATTATACTGAGCAACTTTTACAATGGGACCAAAACCGAAATCGCGAAAAAACAATTTGGCTGTTTCATACATTTTGGCTGGTCCATTTTCTATGGGAGGCTAATCCTTTTTGTATTGTATTTATTATAAGAGTTTGCCCAGCAGTGGGATACCGTGGGCTCTGAATAATAATTTAGTAAAATAAATATTGCCTATGAATAGTGACCGCGATACTTCCTAGGTAAATATAATTATTCTTCATAATGAGGAGTAGCTAGGTATGTAAGACGTAGTAGTCTATGTTTCTATCATATTTTATTCACACACCCCAGAAAAGGCTTCCTCATTTGCAATTAAAGCAGGCACAAAAGAAAACCTTTTGTTCTGTATTTTGCAGGAAATTCGTCACGTCCCTAACGCACGATCCGGGTCTTTCCTGCCTCGCGCGAATGTGGCGAATTGAAGCATTGTTAAAATTTGTTTCAATTTTGTATGTAGATTGATTTTTTGGCCAGTATTTGTTTCGTGTTAAGCTGGGTACCTACACACCAGCCTCTTTTTGAAGTGAAAACTTCTTTAGCGGCGCTGGGCACTTTTTGAGGTGGGGAAAAAATTATAAACTCGAGACAGCGTAACGCGTAACGCGATCACGTGACCGTAACGTTTACATGGCCACTCATTTAAATGGCATTTAAATCAATAAAAAAAAACTCAATGATCTTGTACGGGTTGAAATACGAGGATCTCACAGTTACATTCTAACTTTATATCACTCAAATATAATTCAATAAAGCTACATCTTGATGAAATCGCTAATAAAAGTGAACTCTAGTACTAGTAGTACAGGTGAATAAAACTCAAAATATCATGACCAAATATACCGTAAAACGGGGTGAAAAGACACGATTTTCAACTTCAAGGACGATTTTCGCCAATAATCCAAATTATCAAAGTATCTTGTTCTTGTATGTTCTAGTATCTTGGTTAGTTCTTCAATTTTGCATTTGTGAAATAATTTTTTACCGACCCAATTCAGAGAAAATCAAAGAAAACCACCTGTTTTCTCCATATCCTTAAAACGGGGTCGATAGACACAAGAAAGGGGTGAGTAGAAATATTAAGTTTTAGTTGTCATAGGCATTGAATTTGATAATTATTATGCTGATACTCTATTGGCAAATGGTATATATATCTGTTAAACAGCTATTTCACACAAAATATATTTTTCGTGTCTTTTAACCCCCAAGGCGTGTCTTTACACCCCTTTGTTGTATCTAATCACCCCCTATGGCGTAACTATTCACCCCATATGCGTGTCCACTGACCCCTTTATGACGTAAAATTGCTTGTTATTAGTTTTTTGCAAAAAAACGCTTCTTGTAGAGAAAATTAGTAATATTATGAATTATTTAGGTACTACAGATACTTTATTACCAGGTTAGCTAACTTTTACTTAGTTAATGTCAAAACATTTACTGCTGGAACAAAGTTCAGACAGGCTTCATTTCTTACCTCGGCGAGACCTTACTTTAGAGTCAAAAAAATCTAACTTTTAGGCAGTTGTATTAAGTTATTTTGGTATCAATGGAGAGAATAAATAGTCTACTACATTCCAAAAAATCTAATTTTAGAGATGTACGTTTTTAGGGTTCCGTATCCAAAGGGTAAAAACGGGACCCTATTACTAAGACTCCGCTGTCCGTCCGTCCGTCCGTCCGTCCGTCCGTCCGTCCGTCCGTCCGTCCGTCCGTCCGTCCGTCCGTCTGTCTGTCACCAGGCTGTATCTCATGAACCGGGATAGCTAGGCAGTTGAAATTTTCACAGATGATGTATTTCTGTTGCCGCTATAACAACAAATACTAAAAACAGAATAAAATAAAGATTTAAGTGGGGCTCCCATACAACAAACGTGATTTTTGACCGAAGTTAAGCAACGTCGGGCGGGGTCAGTACTTGGATGGGTGGCCGTTTTTATAGATATTGGTACGGACACGGAACCCTTCGTGTGTGTGCGAGTCCGACTCGCACTTGGCCGGTTTTTAAATACAACTTGAAAGAAAAAGTTCAAAATTTCCCTATTCACCCCGCGATTTCTGTTGACCCCGTTTTACGGTAATTATTTAGATGCGAGGTCTGCAAGGTAACTTTACAATTTCTATTCGAATTTTAAACAATTAACGCTACAAATTTGAATTTCGATTTTTAAACAAACTCACTGACCAGCATTCAGCAATTTCGGAACTAAAGTTTTTCAATAGAAAGGAGGATGGGTCAATTATACATAGTGCTGCAGACATTTTGGACTAGTCATTGAGTTTTCACTTCTGTCGGCACTCCCGGAGTGCAACCCGATGTTTTTTTTTCTATATTTGGATGCGATTCCAGGAAGTAGGTAATGCAGAAAACTTTTTTCCACGACTTCTTACTAAGAAGTTTAAGAACAGCAAAAATTGTTTTTATCGTTTTGAACGTTTTTATCATTCTATGACTAAACGACACAAATCTTTTATTTCATAGCTTGAGATTATTTTATTTATCAATAATTAAAAACAAATTTCGGTATCCTTTTTCTATATCTAATACCTTTAAACCTCTAAGGATTTCGATGAAATTTGCTATACTTATGGGGGTTTTCGGGGGCCATAAATTGATCTAGCTAGGTCTTATTTCTGAAAAAAAACGCGCATTTTTGAGTTTGTGTATGTTTTCCGAGCAAAGCTCGGTCTCCCAGATATTTCTTCATTATTCTATATAATATTTCTGCCCTTTTGTATGTACACAGCCTAACGATAATTTTTCCGTCGACAGAATTTATTGTCGTTATCTACCGCTTCGTTGCTTCATAAATAATGTATGTAAGATATCGCACTTGTGAAATCAATATGATTGACAGGAGAAAATATAGACGTCTGGTTTCAATGGCGAAAACTATGTTAGGAAGCTTTAAAAGCGGTCTGACTTCAATAGGTTGTTAACTTGTTACAAGCAATTCTTAGTAGGTATGTAGTTATGTACAGTCACCTGCAATAATATGTGACTCTTCGAAGGCCGCAAAAATATGTGACACGCTCTTAATGGCTCTACAAATACTTATTATATGTGAGAACTTTTATAATATGAATATGAATTTGTTCTAAATGAAACCAGAAATTTGGTACCTGTCAATACCTACATTGGTAGTACCTACTAAATTCTTAAGGTTAAAACGGTGTGATTATAACCAAAGGAATTATTTAATTAAATAATTTGAGTAGAAGTAAAATTAATTAGTTATGTGGTACCTTTTGCTTAAAATTGACACATTTAAACAATCAAATTGCACGATTTTTGTGTTAAGTTTCGGTATCATATTATTATTTTTAATTTACTATATATGCGTTTTTTATTGCAAAATGAAACCAAACCATAGTTACGCTTATTGTTCATTTAAATTATATTTCAATAAATAAGACAAAAATGTTCTCATTTTTCAGCACAATCGGAATTAAAAATTAAATTAATTTGTTCCAGAAACTTCAGTATATTCACAGCGCGGTTGGCAACCCTACTGGTATTACACACGGGAGGCGCAGGGCTGGCCTCACCCACGGTAGTGACCCGGCCTTCAAGTGCACAGTGGCTGCCTACAGATAACCAAACTGTCTATACGTTACCTCCGGGAGAACTTCAAAGGTAAGAGAGAATTTAGTCATTCTCGTATTATGCCCAGACAAATCCTATTAGTATTGCACAAGGGAGGTGCGGGGCTGGCCTCACCCACGGTAGTGACTCGGCCTTGCGAGTGCACAGTGGGTCCCCACAGATAACCAAACTGTCTATTAGTATAGTTGTAAGTAGTCTTACAAAGCTAACAGAGAATACAGAGTTGTTACCCATACTCGTAAAAAGCCCAGAGAAATCTTACTGGTAGTATACAGAGGTGGAGGGATGGCATCGCCCACGGTAGTGACTCCTATACGTGTACTGTGGCTCCCCTTCAGATAACCAAACTGTTTATACTTTGCGTGCTGGAGAATTACAAAGGTTAGAACAGTGCTGTTAACCAGCCCCTACAACTAAATCCTACTGGTAGTATACAGAGGTGTAGGGATGGCATCACCCACGGTAGACTCCTGGTAAGTGTACTGTGGCTCCCCTTCAGATAACCAAACTGTTTATAATTTGCCTGCTAGGAATGACGAAGGTAAGAAAGAAATAATTTTAGAATCTCTTCCCCCAAGTCCGAATGACTGATGATTAATGATTATCTAAGCGCGTGACGAATTAAGCTTAATGGAAGAAGGACTTGGACCTTTATAGTATTTTAAGGCACTTAAAAAGGATAACCTTTGACTAAGAATAATTCTTTTTGTATGACGGTTTAGGTTAAGTAGTTAAAGCTTAAATACAAAATAGTTTTCTCTGCATAGTTTAGCTAAATATTTAGAAACATTAGAATTGCACTATGCATTTGTAGAATCATAATCGTCCTGAACTCCTAGTCAATAAAGTAATATAACCATCGGAATGTCTTAAGCCTTACTAATGTTTTTATTAAATTATGCTATAGTATAGCTATAAAGATTTAATCCCCTAGGCGAGAGCTTAGTACGAAATTGATGTGCACTATAAATTCAGAGGTGCCACAAGTCAGGACCTTTCTGGATAAGGATACACCATTCCATACCCGACATCTCTTGTTGTTATCTAACGACTGGGTAGTTATTATTCTAACCTCCTGAGGCCCCTCGTACAAATTTTGGTACAAATTCCACAATCAATTTTGAACTTTTATTGTTTAACTAAAGGTTCCAAATTCAACAACCAAAAAACTGCTTCCGAGTCTCAGGAGGCTAAATTTGAAAAAAAAATAACCAATTGATTACAGGGAAATTAAGAAAAGTCAAGCGTAAATCGTTTTAAGGAAAAAAAATGTAGATAATTTAGGAAGTAATGTTTCTTATCTTTCCCCTGACGACATTAACAAACGCCAATCAAGTTTGAATAGGTAAAATAATATAAATATTTAAGCGGGGCTCCCATACAACAAACGTTTTTTTTGCCGTTTCGTGCGTAATGGTACGGAACCCTTCGTGCGCGAGTCCGACTCGCACTTGGCCGGTTTTTAAGTATGACACGCAACAAATATTGGTCGACAGATGACAGCATTTTTCGTAGCGAAGTTGTTTTGTTCCCTGATAATGGACCGTAAACATCTTCATTTCCAGCTTTTAGTCAATCCATTAATAATCCGAATCGTTGGCTTGATATAAATAAACCCGTATTGATTCCAAGTTCCAACTCTTATTCTTGCTGTTGAATTTCGGCATGATTAAAACGGCCTGATTCGAACGTCAAATATTACGACTATAGGTATACGATATCGATTAGATATGTCAGTGTCAAAAGTGACGTTTTTGTTTGATGAAACGTCACTTTTGACGCTGACATATTATCTAATCCATATCGTATCTAGATCTAGTCGTAATATTTGACGTAGAAGAAATGTAAAGTTTCGCACGCTTCTATTAAGCTTCGGTAGCTCAGTTGGTTATGAGCGATCAGACTGGTGTTCCGAAATATTACAAGAAGCGGTGAAATTTACGTTTAATATCGTTCATTTTCCTTTTCCAGTTTGGAGTTGAACACCTCATCGATATCAGCCCCCGTGTACGTCACAGTGAGCCCGTGTACGACGGACGTACGCTGGGCCCTTTTTAGGGGCCACATCGGAAATATTGATGGTATGTTTATACAATTTGACCCTAGAACCTGATGGGAGCTCTTCAGTTTGCCGTGTAGATTAGTTGTACTATTAGAAGTATTAGAACAAATTAAATTATTTTCAGAATATATTTTAATTTGTTTTTATTTCAAGTATTAACACTAATACTATATAAATTATAAACTATATTAAATGTCATATACTAAGAAAAAATTACCAAGGCCTCCAGTGCCCCAGGCTGGAATCGAACCAGTGTCCTCTGCTATCATACACAGGCACCTGCCGCGATAGCAGATGACGCTGGTTCGATTCCAGCCTGGGGCACTGGAGGCCTTGGTCACTTTTTCTTAGTATATGACATTTATTTCAGTTTATAGATAAATTGTAGGTAAAAACCCGTAGTAAAATTCTAAAATAGGCTAGTAAATAAACTGTTTACGACTGAAGTGCGTTGGATCCTCGCATTCTCTACTTTTGATGTTAATTCTACCATGTACAGTACATACAGTCACCTGCAATAATAAGTCACCCTTCGAAGGCCTTAAAAATATGTGACACGCTCTTATGACTCTACAAATAAGATCGTGTCAGATATTTTTGCAGCCTTCGAAGAGTACCGTATTATTGCCGGTGACAGTACCATGACAACAGTTTTTTTTTTTCAGATCAACTGACATTTGTGAAAGAATATATTGGTCGACAGATGACGACACTATCAATAAGCGTATCGCAGAACGAGAGATACGTATTACAGGTAAGACATTGTAACTTTGTTTACTTGTTAACCAAAAGTAATATTTGCTGTAATCTTCTTCTGCAACCTAGCGTTTCCCCGTCTTGGGGTCAGGGTCCGCTTTCCTGCTCAATCTTCTCCACTTTGCCCGGTCTTCGCAAAAATCGGTCTGCCGGCGGCCTGGCGGTCTGGTTTATATTTGCTGTTAAGCTGGAATAATAATATAAAATACGAAATCCAATATTATCCTTCTGTTAGAACTTTTTAGTTTGTAGGAACTCGTGGAGGTAAATATCAAGTTTAGTTTAATATTATAATTAATTAAGTCTGCAATCAATTGTAGCTATTAAAAAAAAAAACAAAGTTAAAAAAAAAGGACCGGGGTCAGTGGCGAGCAGTCGTGTTGGAGGCCAAGACACACTTTGGGTCGCTGCGCCAGAGGAGTAAGTAAGTAAGTAAAAAAAGTCCTACCTACTTCCTATTAAACTTGAATTATGAGATTTTAGACAGCCGCAGGCTGGAGGGAGTTAAAGACTCGAGTTTACAATATGCTTACCCCCGGAGTTACACACAATGTTTTTCATCACACTTGCGAAGAAAAAATACAAAAATTATAATTAAAAGAAAATATTTGTAATCGTTACGTACCAATTCTAAACTTGCGAAGTACTCTGAATATATAATGTGGTTGACTGTATCTAAATATCAGACAAGAAAAAATAATTGTCAAAATGTTTGGAAAAGAAAGGAAAGTTTGTTGCTAATGGCTAATTCAAAAGTTTGGTCAATATTGAGTAGTTTTTTGTTCTTGCAAAATTATTTTTTAAGTACCTACTCTTATTTATTTTGAAGAAGGAAATCGTGTTTTTTAAAATTTAACATTGACAGTATTGTGACCCGTGAAAACCTAAAATTATAAATTATGCTGATATTTTACACAGTTTAGCATTTTTTGGGTACATAACCTTAAAAACGGTTGAAATTTTAGGCCGCACACGTCCTTTGTACTCTATATTTTCCAATAACTCTCTACAGCTTGCGAACGTCACTTTTGGATTTTAAAAATAGGATACCAATTTGTTTATCTCAGTGTGTTTCGCTCGCACCAATATATTCTGCCGCACTGCACATAAAAACCGTATAACAGCCATTAGAAATTCAGCTTTAAATATTTTTTAAACTGCTATAATTTTCGATTCGATTGTCGGTCATTAACTAAATGAATTTTCAAAGGACCCCGGAGCAAACATAGGGAAAAAGTGGTTTCAGTCAAATCTCACGAAATTCTAGTGTGATGTAGATTAGATAATGGTTCTTGATTATTTTTTATATGGACACTTTCTCAGAAGTATACTTTCAGAAATAATCAATTTAGTTGTTTCATACAAAATATATGTAGAATCTGGCTAGCCAAATTTTGTTGAGAGATATTTCCTTGTTGTATCACCAATTGTCTGTGATTTAAAAAAAAGTTAAAAGTCATTCATTCAAATTGTTCGCGGTTTATAACGTGTTTATTTCAAATAATATTAATAATGACTATACCGAGTGAGGTCCACAAACTATTATTTAAGCTCGTAAATAATTACGACAATGTGCGAAGTCGAAATGAAGCGTGGTATAATGAAAAACTGCAATGTTTACAAGTCGTAAACAATTTAGTAGGTTGGTGATCTATATATATTTTGATACTTTAAGTACTAGTTCTAACATTTGCCTATAACTTTGATTAAGTAGGTGAATTTATGAATACCTTAATCTCATAAATAGGACAAGTGTGTAAAGAAACGGATAAACTAGAAGTTCTGGAAAATATCAATAATATCAAAACATTGGAACGTAAACATGTGTGTTTGTCCTAGACTGTATTTTACGTAGTGGTAGAAATTATGTGCGCTGACTTTGAGTGCACGTCAACATATGTTTAATTTATTTCCTTAAGTACCTTACGTGTGCACAGAAAATCAAAAATATTTTCTAGTATCAAAACTATAATTCCTACTACACAAAGTGTGACCAGCCCAATTTTTTTTTAAATTCCCGCCAAAACTTTGTGTAATATTTCAGTAGCCAGACTCTAGCATACCTAGTTTTCATAAATCCTAACATCAGCAACTGTTAGTGTGTGTCACAAGGTATCGATTATAGGAAAGACATCACAGAAATAGAGCAATAAAAACCTAATTATTTCTGAAAGTATACTTCTGAGAGAGTTGCGCCCTTATAAAAAATAATCAGGAAACTTTAATCTACATCATACTAAAATTTCGTGAGATTTAACTGAAACCACCTTTTCCCTAAGTTTGCTGCGGGGTGTCGGAAGGAAACATCGAAATCAAGATCGTATTTAAAAAAAATCTGAATAATCCTCTAGGCATCGACACACATGATATAAAACCTTTGGAACATTGTCAAAAGGGATCGCACGAGATTTACATATTATCGTGAGTGTAGTTTCATGTTTGAATACTTTGAATGGTTTGAGGATCATGCCTCGCATATAAACGTTTTAAAAATGAATAGAAAATATCCACTAATGGAGTGCATACATTTATTTTATGAATAGCCTGAACTTTACATCAGAAATATTTGGTTTTAATTTCATTTTGAATAGTTCAAGAACTTAGAACAATGCTCGAAAAGATGGCGCCTTAGCTCGAAAAGATGGCGCCATACCTTTGGCCTGTGCTCGTGTAGATGGCGAAACTTTTAGACATTTAACATATTTAACACATTTGGTGAAAGAACAAGGATCAAAGTCAAATGGCGTTCTAAAAGTTTTAATCATCTGTCGAAAGATGGCCGTAAAAATGGCTACAAAATTATTTGACAATCCGCCTCTTTAGGCCCCGTGCACGAACTATAGGGGGCAGCAAATGTGTCGTTTATGCTTCCGATGTAGCCCACAAGATGGCAGAACCTACCATGCACAAGGAAACATACCGACGAGAACGCTAGATGGTAGCACTTGTTTTAGCAATGCACATGTGCACTTGTTTCCGATTCAGGCCACAAGATGGCAGACCCTCCAACGCGCACGGATACTAAATTATCTTTGGTTTTATATATACGGGGCTAAAACATTACATTGATTGATTGTGGATGGTCAGTGCCTACAAGCTGGAAAACTGTTTTGGGTACTACGTCGGTGGACAGTGTGGACGAACCATTAGCGAATGACGTAGTGAGTGTTGTGTGCAACCCATCATTTGACAATAATGCCATAAATGAGGGTAGTTTCTCGCCCCCCCTGCCGCCACCGGCGCCTGCGCCGAGTTATCGGGCGCGAAGGGCTGCGGCCCGCAGTCTGCGCCGGTCCGTCACCGTAAACGCAAACTCCTGATGACACTTCTCGGTACGGAGTGAAACATGTCGAGCGTTTATCGACTTAAAATACGTGAGTGACCCGTTTTTAATATATTTAATATAAAACATAACATTGTTTTCAGCTATCTTCAGAGGCCGGAGGAGCGGCGGCGGTCAGCGTGCGTGGTGAGGCGCCGCGCACCGTGCGTTTAAGACTGCGCGTGCGATCCAGACGGAGACTCTCTGCCAACTGGGACCCTAGGTGTGTAGCATTTTTCATATAGGTACTCTGTCAAGTAAAGTATGTCAGTAGCGATGTACTGCAAAGTGACAAAGTGAAGTAGGGCAACACTCAAAGAGCAGGATTATTGTGCTAAGAAAAGCAGCAATGTACGTCACACCAAAACATGTAGGTATTTACTTACGATCAACGAGCTGATTGTACATTGTAGGCACCTTGACTTTGCTTAAGTTCATGCACAATCTTACTCAATATTTAATGGTGACAGCAGAAATTTCTCTTGAAATAGCAACGATTCAGAATGTAAACATAAACAAGATGGCTGTCATTCACGATCCACATTCTACAGATAAAACACAGATGACACGCGATTTTGGAATTATTCGAAAATAATTTTCAAATTTGCCGCCTTTTACTACTGACAAGATTTGCTTGACCAAGTATATTCATCATATCAGCCCTTTATCGCCCACTGCTGAGCATAGGCATCTCTTCTAATACGCCACTTGTCTAGACCTAATCTCATTCAGAAGTGACCCGCAATCTTCTGAACGTTGAAGAATTGGGTTGAGGTTTCTGAAGGTGGACGTAGGTGAGTCGGTGAGGAGAAGTGCCGCGCTTTGTGCGATTAAAAGAACCGGAAAAGTGCGGGTACCGTACTTTTATAGTATTTGTTGCTATAGCGGCAACAGAAATACATCATCTGTGAAAATTTCAAATGTTTCAAATGTTCAAATGTCACGGTTCATGAGACAGCCTGGTGACAGACAGACGGACAGACGGACAGCGGAGTCTTAGTAATTGGGTCCCGTTTTCATCCTTTGGGTACGGAACCCTACAAATCTCTGCTATCTGGGACCATAGAGCTGGTAAGGTATAACCTGATCTATGGTCCCAGACAGCTGGACAGGGAATGCGTATAAAATGTGTATAACCCATTGAACTTTCAACCAACCTTATGATTGAAATACGTCTTAAATGCCAATCTCACAAACCGCGAAAGCCTTAAATCATGCTCTTGCGCACAGAAATCAATAAAAACCTTCACCGTTACCCATACCACCCGACAATAAATCTGGTACGTGTGTCCGATTGCCACTTACAAGTCTAGGAACTAAACAGCCCTAACTCACAGATCTAGAACCATATAGACTTAACACACTTGCAACTTAAGACAGAAGAATTAACCCAAAATGTACCTTATCTTGTTAAAATAACGTACATAATAGAATGCTTTACTAGAACCATGTGTTTAAGAAAGGCATTCTGTGATTGATTTTTCAATAGATTTTCTTTAAGGTTTGTTCAATACAAGTTCTACTTGAAAATGTATTGTAAACTAGCTCATACGCCTTTGAAATAAGATTACTCAGTTATTGCAATAATAACAGTATGAGTGATGTATTAGATGAATTATTATCCAAGCCATATATGGTGCGTGCGTGATATGACCAGGTTTTCTGGAAAAAGGTAGACCGTTACTTTGGACCGTGGTTTTTAAAACTTTATTAAGGTTCTAGACTTAACTGTAAATACAAGGACTTAAAAAAAAAGTGTATGTTGGATTACGCACTGAGTTTAGTATCGAAAAGCGTCAAAACAAAATAAAATATCTTTACGTCACTTGAGTCCTTTCATAAAAAGGAGAAAATAATTTGTACCGGTTGAAAACAGACACACTTTAAATCTTTTGCCTATAAGTAGACTTGACATTTGGCCTTTTTAAGCACCAAACCAATTTTTACCCTTGTACCACTTTAGCTGTATTTTTCTTCCGAAAAAGGCCGAAGAATTGTGCGAACACTTGTGTTTTTTCAACCCTTTCAAGACCCTCAGACTCACTTGGAAAAAAATATTTTCCGTCGTTATATCGTCAAGTGATTATCCGAGCATTTCAAGGAGCAGTTAAATATGCCTGGGGATTCAGGGAAATTATGAATGACTGGCATTTTTGCACTTTTCCAGCTCAGAATTTCTTGTAAATCTCTTTAAAGGGGCCCACTGATTAACAGTCCGCCGGACGGTATCGGCCTGTCAGTTGTTCGGAACTGTCAAAATTTTGTTCTAACTGACAGGCCGATACCGTCCGCCGGACTGTTAAACAGTGGGCCCCTTAAGAATGAAATCGGTGTTAAAACGTCGGCATTGAAGCAGTGACATTTAGTAAGCACATATTAATACTGTCTGTTCACGCTTGAACCGCTGAATTGATTAAGATGAAATTGGAGGTATGGAGTCCCTGGAAGAACATAGAATACATTTTGTCGCAGACGAAGTCGTGTGAAAAAGCTAGTGTTAAATAGTCTGTAGGAGCTATCAAGGTGGGAAGGTAAAATCGAGTAAAAATCCCACCTTAATTTTATAAATGCAAAAATAAATCTGTCTGTTACCTCTTTACTCTTAAACCGCTAAACCGATTTAGATGAAATTTTGGTATGGAGATAGCTTGAGGTCCGGGGATGGACAAATGGACATTAGACTAGGGAACAAATCAAATTATTTTTATGAAATATTTTTTGATTCTATCTTTGAAATGCAAGGCGGTTTTTTCTTTAGTACTTATTACAGTTTATAATTGGACATTAGATAGTTTTTATCATCATTCCACGCAAAATCGCAGACAGATGCCAGTATAATAATAAAAATATTATAGTAGGTAGGTATTAGCATACACGAAAGATTTATGTAAATTTAGGATCCGAAATTCAGGCCACAGGTGTCCGGCGTCCGGTGCAAACAAATTGTAGGCTATTTTTGAAGCTAAAATTCAGCTAAATTAAATTTACGTTTCTGTTCAGATGGCAAACCTAAATTTGTAAAATAAGCTTGTCCTAAAATTTCAGATAGGTACTTATTTCATAAGCATCGAAACAAAGTAACGAGAATATTTCGCGACCCGTGTAAATACTGTTTTCTTAGTTAAAATACTTTATTATTAATTTCACCAACATTATAAAATGTTATAAATAGCCCAAGTATATACCTATACTTGAGGCACGAAAGTGATGGTTTCAGTCACAGTGCTTCGTTTTTATTAGGGGTTCGTCACCTAGAAACCCTTATAGTTTTGCCATGTCTGTCTGTCTGTCTGTCCGAGGCTTTGCTCCGTGATCGTTAGTGCTAACTAAAATGACAGCAGCACGTATATCGTTAATGGGGTTGGCCGGTGGAAGTTTTTAGCAGATGGCGCCATCATAGCTTGCCCTGTCAATCCCTAGAATTGTGTCAAATTTTTGTTTTTTTAATACCCTGGATGCCAGCCCTTTAAGCCAAATCTCATAGAAAAAGGGGCAAGCTATGATGGCGCCATCTATGCAAACCTTTGACAGTTGCCAACCCCATTATGGTGTTACTGAACATAACAACTATCCCATTGTAGGTATTTGGCTGTGTATCCATAGCTATGATAAAAAAAAAACCTGTGGATCAATTACCTTTCGATCAACACATGTTTGTACAAG
Organism: Cydia splendana; assembly: GCF_910591565.1. Taxonomy (NCBI): domain Eukaryota; kingdom Metazoa; phylum Arthropoda; class Insecta; order Lepidoptera; family Tortricidae; genus Cydia; species Cydia splendana. The sequence goes on from NC_085974.1 coordinate 14,804,921, forward strand.
TTACTAACAATGAAAGGCAAGGTTGTTCCAGCCACTTTTTTTAATAGACCAAGAGACGAACGAATAACCATGTCTATGGTCTAATGATTGTGTAATGTAATGTCATGAATAGAATAATCTTTACTGAATTGTGAAAAAAAAACATTAAATTTACTATAAACTAAATGAATTTAAAGTAATATATTATAAAAAATAAAACTTACAGTACCTATGTTAAGGCCAGGTCTGTCCCCTGCGGAAGGGTACGTAAGTGCCCATAAGGCTGGTCACATTCCTACGCTGATTGGCAATGCCAATTCTTTGGTCTAGGAATTATCCAGCCTTAGGGTCACCAAATTATTTAGACTTCGCTATACAACTACAAAATCACACTGCTATTATTTTGCCCCACTACGCATAACAGACGTAAAAGCTATATGTAAACTCATTTAATTATGTACTGTATTTTGGTGTCCTATTACGGCAGTAGCAAAGCAAAGCAGCATTGTTTTATAGTAAATTTAATCCAACAATTGCGAGTAGTATTTACTAAAAATTAATAATTATTTAACAAAATAATTATATGAATTAACGACGTAAAAATGATAATTTGGGTTTTAATGTAGACATAAAAAACGTTACGTTACGTTACGTTGATATAGCATCTGCAATCGTAAATTACGTTCGTTTTAATTTGAATGAAACACCTGTCAGGGCCAGTTCCGAAATTAATCGAGTTGCTATCTACATTTACTCAATTTATGATCTAATTATACATCATGCTGGAGTATCTACAATATTCTTTACGTACAAACTTTCTAGTAATACTGGTAAGTCAGCATTAAAGATCTTTGAACAACCGATGATTTTGTGGTCACCTCTCAGCCTACACCGCCTTTCTTGATTACGAAAGAATTTGTGTTTTTGTCACACAGCTATGCATAAAGAATCCTTTTATGTTTACGCGTGTGTAAACGTGTTATGCTTTCTTGTAGGACTCTACGGCATGCATGACAGTACTGGTGACTTTATTATGCGCAAACATATTTAGAATCATTTTTGTTTATGAATTTAGTAAATAATTTTATCATTTAAGCCAATTTATATACATATTTGAATATATATGATCTGTAAGACGATTAGATAAACTTTTTTTGCCAATTATTTTCTTTTATCTTCACTTTATGGCGTTATAGAAGTCAAGTGCAACATATTGATTGGGCCCCTCTTTTTGCATATATTAGGTTTATTTACAGGTACCTATATACGTACAGGTCTTATCACATCACTTTCATTCCTTCGCATCATATTACGCCCCTGCCAAGCAAAGCAATTCATTGTAACTTCTTCAATTATGGATGTAACGCTTCCTTTTAAATACTTGTTTTATTTATAAACCTATTTAAAGTTTATTGCACAAAATTTATAAAATAATCTGCAAGTTCAAAAAAAAAACAAATTTATCATAAATTGGTATGACGGATTTAATGCCAAATTGCATTCTCTACCTGTCAATAGTCCAATCAGAGATATAAGATTAGTGCAGAGAAAACATGCAATTTAATTTAACCACCACATTCGTCCAACATTCAGTGTTTTTCTTTTTTTCGTATTGGATTTGTATTTGTATATATTATGTTTTTTGTATTTGTATTGTGTTGTTTTTGCATATTGAGCGCAATTTAATTCAAATTGTTGTGTGATCATCTCATGTTTCTTTGCAAATTTTTGTGATGTCTTACTGGGAATAGACAGGGTGTCGCCATCAATGGATACGTTTATTATAGCAGACCATACAATTATGATTTCTATTATTTTGCTAGTAGAAAAACGTTGTTATTATCTCCTTTAATTTTGCGTTTAGGTTAAGTATTAAACCTAAACCATTTCATAATTGCTTAAGTAATGTTTTATTCTATGTTTATTTGTTTTCGAGTCTGATATGATCTGGCTGAGTATGGTATCAACTAAACCGTATTAGAAACTCTACCTTTCTTGTTCTTCTTTCTTTTGTCGCGACCTTTTCCCAACTACTTGGGGTCGGACCTCCTTATTATCCTTCTCTTCCACTGTGCTCGGTCAAGACCGAATCTCAAGAGCTGTGCTGGCGTCCAATCCTAATTGTTTTAGGTCTTTCTCGACTGTCGTAAGCCAAGTGGCGGGTGGCCTTCCACATCCCCGTTTCGCCGTTGGCAAATCTTGGGCTAGCCTTACTATATGGTCCTCTAGCCATCTTTGGAAATGCCCGTACCAGCGGAGGCGGTTTTTTTTAACTTTGTCTGTGATAGGCAGAACCTTAAAGCTTCCCCTGGAAACTCTACCATTGTTATAAAGCGGGCTGGTATGACTCCCCTCAGTGCATGTGTAATGACCCTGAGCAGATAGTCGAAAACATTGTGTTGGAATGCCCTTTCATCAAATTTAAGAGACGGTTTGAAGACCTCGCAAAGGCAAATGAGTATTTGAAGCACACCTCATTAATCAAATCCAGTAAACTGTAATTCATGTCATACGATAAATAAATAAAAGATACCGCTATACCATCTCCACTGAAATGACGGTCTCAAAAGCCCTTATATAGCAAATTTTAACGTCAAATGACATGAGAAGCTTAATTAATATATACTAAAGTAGTGCCGCTAGCAAAAAGCGTTCTTCGAAGAATAGCATTATTATGCAGACGGTGTCCAAGTAAACAACTTTTTCACGCATCTGGGAAACTATGGGCTATGCTATACCATACTGCTATTCAATAGGCTCTAGGGTTCCATAATGATAAATAGATTTTGTTAAATTTTGCAATAAGATTTCGAAAGGAAAGCAAAACAAATAGACGTATGTTTAATCTAGCTGAACAATCTGCATACATTTTTTTATGTCGAAACTTTGCTCGGACTATATCCTAAATACAATCAGCGCGGCTGAAAAGTTCAGCAATTTTTTGGTTCAAACTGAACCTTCGGCTGAAACATAATTTTTATCCCGAAATCTGCCGAAACTGAAACTTTGATTGGTCACTAGTTTAAATACCATTCAAGATATGGCCCTCAGTTTTAGCAAGGTTCTGCGGTATTTGTTATTTTTGTGTCAGTAGATTTTATAAGCAGCAATACTTTCCTGTCAAATCTGCCGTGGACCCCTGAACGCATGTGACAGAATGACCTCCAACCGCACAAAATTGCAAGAAAACGTACGGCAAGCAACATCTGTGCCTGATGTCAGCAGTTGACCACGACACTCAGAGTATAACGACAAAGAAGAAGAGAAGAAAATTTACTATCACTCAAGCAGTCATCAACCAAAGAGAACCCTCCAATGAATAAGGCTGTCGGATCATCGTAAATCTAAACGTTAGCTCCCGCCAATTCATTCCCCTGTCTAATTGATACCTTATAGGTGTCGGCCGTCGCTATTAACATTGCTCGCCGTAGCGTTAAATAGCTGGGCGCTGTCTTTGGCGGTGGAACCGGCTTTTTATGATTTTGATTCTTCTTTATATAAATTCGCTTCGCTGCTACGGTCATCTATTAAGAAGGGGAGAGAATCGGGCAGCCAAGAGGGCGTACCTGGGAAGACCGACTGGTGGCCGCCCGGTAGGTCGGCCTAGATACCGCTGGGGAGACAGTGTGGAACCGGATCTGCGTCAGCTTCAAGCCGATAATTGGCAAGATCGGGAAAAGTGGCGTGCGATTTACCAGTCGCTTTTCGGTGAAGGAAAACATCGTTAGGCAACCGGACTGATCCCATTAAGGCCTAGTTTACCCTCTGGGTTGGAGGGTCAGATGGCAGTCGCTTTCGTAAAAGCTAGTATCTACGCCAATTCTTGGGATTCGTTGTCAAGCGGACCCCAGGCTCCCATGAGCTGTGACAAAATGCCGGGACAACGCGAGGAAGAAGGGAAAAGTGGCGTGCTCTCGTTTCGGAGGACAAGACCCTCTTTGGGTCGCTGAACCATATTAGTTAGTTAGTTAGTTTATATAAATTACTCGTATATACTGTGATAAGTTGCATTGTACCATCGCCCACACTGTTAACTGTACATCGGTGGACCTTATTACAAAAGGCATAAGGTCCACCGATGTTAGGAGTGTAGCTGTTTGTACTGTGCACTGGAATTCCTCTTCAAATTATATTGTATTTGCTGTACGTGGTTATCGAATGTGTCCCATCCATATCCTGTGGGCGCAGCACGGTTCCATTTTTATCGTCTATCACTATGCGCGTCCCTTTCGCACTTACGTACTTGTTAGAACGTGACAGGCATGGTGACAAGGGATAAAAACACGACCGCGCTAAGCCGCCTGGACACATTAGATATCTGACGGGGTGAAACTGCAGGGACTACACAGGGGACTACGAATTTATTTACTGCGGCATATTGTTAATATTTATAACAAAGGTTTGTGTATCAAAGCTAGAAAAGTCAAATATTTTGAAGAAATTTTAACTAAATTAAAGCGAGTTTACATACAAAACCTTTCCGAGTTTTCCTCGTTCTATTTTCTACACATAGGTACCTATAACAATTTTTACCGACGAAAACTAGTACCTACCAGACATAGATATATATGTCACGTAAATAGTCAAGCCAACTTTCATGTACCGTAAAACGGGGTGAGTAGGTTTCGCGGGGAGAGGTGGGTTATGAATGGGGAGAGAAGGTTTGAGAGGGGGGTGAGAAGGGATTTTAAGGCTACTGCTACAAAAATAATGTATTCCAATTTAAAATGGAGCTATAGTAATACGCATAAAAAAAATCGTACCAACAATCTTCCCAAATCACCTTTGTATGAAAACCCCTCTCACCCCAAATACGAGGCACTACGGGGTGAGGTGGGTTTTCCTCTTTATCGTCAAAGTTATGAAATGGAACTACCCAAAATAAAATAAAAACTAAAATACAAACGTCCGGAACACTTATTATATACCCCATTCAGTTTTCATATATGTAAAAATAAAATGTTATCGAGGTTTGAATTTCAGTTTTGACCCCACTCACCCCATTTTACGGTACCTAATTTAATCTTTCTGACACCGTGTCAAACACAAAAGCTGTCACTCGGACGCCACGTCACCGAAGTGTTAAAACAGAAATTGAACTTTATTCTGCTCGTGATCTGTGACGGATTAATCCGTCTTTGGCGTTGGAGTTACGGTGCTGATATATCCGTAATTGGCGTCGAAAAGGTTAAGCGTGTCGTTTTAAAATGAGAGCATAATTTCCATTGATGTAATGAATGAACGAATGAATGAGTAAATAAATGATTGAATGAATGAAAAGTGTCGTTTTAAAATGAGAGCGTAACTTCCATTTTAAGGGAGCGGTTTTTTGCCGGCGGGTTCATGTGACTTAAAAAGTAACCCCCTTATTCATAAACGCGCTACAAGCCTCAATTAGCTAATAATCGTTTGTCTTTATCTGTCATTTTGACGTATGTATTTGTAAGAAAGGGACAAAACGTAATTTAACTAAATCAGCCGGCGTATTATGGATGGCTTTATCCATCTTTATCCACGTGATAAAATAACTGTCACCTTTTAACATCGCGGGATAGAAAGTGACGGACACCGTTTTATCACGCTGTCACGTAGAGAAGAACGACAATCATATCCCTACAGGCCCGTAAAGTTTTAGAAATAAGGGGGTAAAAGATTGACAAATATATTTGTAATATTGTCTTCTGTTACCGCGATAGTTACTCATGAAATAAAACTATTGAAACATCGGGATGTAGTATGAATTCAATATACGCGATATAATCTGTTTCAATAGTTTTATTTCATAAATATATTTGTTTTAGCCCAATAGACCCCCAAACCACGAGCTACTGCATCGTGGCATCACATCGCACGAACTACACATCGCTCTGCGCAGCCCAGTACGACTCCAAACCTAGCACGGATTGTAGATTAACGAACAAGAGAAACAGGACTGCAGAAAACAGAATTGAAGATGTCTACAATATTTATGAAGTAAATTTCAAGAGCGTTTACAGACGACGGAAATTCAGTAAGTACACTTAAGCATCTTTTGTACAATTTTTTGAAGTGAAAACTTCTTTAGCGGCGCTGGGCACTTTTTGAGGTGGGGAAAAATGATAAACTCGAGACAGCGTAACGCGTAACGCGATCACGTGACCGTAACGTTTAGATGGTCACTCATTTAAATGGCATTTAAATCAGTAAAGAAAAACTCAATGACATTACATGAAAAAGGTTCTAATCTTGTACGGGTTGAAATACGAGGATCTCATAGTTACATTCTAACTTTATATCACTCAAATATAATTCAATAAAGCTACATCTTGATGAAATCGCTAATAAAAGTGAACTCTAGTACTGGTGAATAAAACTCAAAATATCATGACCAAATATATTTAGATGCGAGGTCTGCAAGGTAACTTTACAATTTCTATTCGAATTTTAAACAATTAACGCTACAAATTTGAATTTCGAATTTTAAACAAACTCACTGACCAGCAATTTCGGAACTAAAGTTTTTCAATAGAAAGGAGGATGGGTCAATTATACATAGTGCTGCAGACATTTTGGACTAGTCATTGAGTTTTCACTTCTGTCGGCACTCCCGGAGTGCAACCCGTTGTTTTTTACTTCCGGCGCTTCGTTTTCTATGGAAAGCACCACGTGATCACCGGTCAGCCGTCCTAGAAAATGACATGTCGGACGCCTCGGCCCGGGCACGGCCGGGTCAAGCGTGAGTCATCCTTTATTCATGCCACTGTCCAGCAATAGACATTTTCTGGTACCTATTATAACAGTATAACTAGTATGAGTGTCTTGGCATAGGTACCTAGCTGTAAACTTATACTTGTTTGAATAAAGAATAACGAAACTATATAAATAAACGCGGGTAGTTGCACAAATCTCTGTTTTGACATTTTGCTGGGACATGTGAGTTAGCCGCGACCATAGTCTAATAAAACATGGTCTTCTCTTCCCAGAGTGACACAAGCCTACGTCACAATAACATGGCCGCTATATATAGCGCTATCGCATATTATCATATAGCGCTGTCGCATGATCAGTCACGTGACCACGAAAAGACGGGAAGAGAGTACCAGGCGGAGTATATTATTATACCATGCTGCCCTCCTAAGCTAAAAGGCAGTTTTTCGACATTTTGCCAAAATTGACTTTTTGTGATATTCGTAATGTAGAGATCGAGATGCATCGACCACTTTGGCCCGTTTTCCGATAAGTGGCTTAGTTTTCGAGAAAAATATCGTAAAAAGACCGTATTTGCACTAATTTTCTAAGCGTTCCTAGTCTAAAAAGCGACTATTTGACAAAGCCAGGCTAAAACAACGTATATGCAGCTATACGTTTTTTTACGCTCTGGTTTGCGTAAAATCTTATCCACCATGTCTAGCCTAAAATAACGTATAAGCCAAAAACTAGGCTAAAAATACGTAAAAGACGCTATACGCGCTTTAAGATTAGGATCTTTAGCAAAATTTTAGATCTGATACTAGTCTAAAAAATCGTATAGTATTTTTTTTTGTTTAAATGTCTCATACGTCATTTAAGCCTAGTATCACTTAACTTTTTTACGTCACCATAATAGTCTTTAGAAACGTATAAATGTTATACGTTCTTCTTATTTTGTATGGACGTCGTATTAAACGCAAACAAACTTTTATAATGGTTGAAAGTGCGTCTAACTAGTCTATAACGCAGTATATGCTCCAACCTTCGTCATGCTCCCCGCGCGCCGAAAGACACCCTTATGCTAAGTAAAAGCCGTCAGCCGCAAGCGCAGGCTTGTGGCTGCCGGTATGCGAGCGGAGGTGGCATTTTGCGCGCGAAATATTGACCGAACGCCAAAGTAAGAAAAATACTTTATTATTACATTACCATCATATGTTATCAATAATATGTAGTGTTTACAATCAGACCTTCGAGTATTATCATTTTTATCATGGTATATACTTTAAAATTGCCTCGCAAATACTTACGCTCGACAGCAAATACGTCTTTCTAGCGTAGTTTGTGATGATGAAATTGTTCATACGTACTTTTCTACAGCAAACGTTGTTTAAGTTTTATTTTTTCATTCGACGGTTTGACTGCTTTTATTTAAATAAAATCAAATTTATATTAGAGCTAATTGTATCGGGTTTAATTCCCTATAAGCCAAGTAGGTATTTGACATTACGATGAGTTTAAATCTTATTCAAAAATGTTTTAAAGGGAAATTTAATGAGAATTCTTATGGACAGAATAACATTTTCCGCCTAAGTATTTAGATAACCAGGACAAAGGACCATGGGCATCTTTGTATGGAACCTGGGTCCATCCAAAAACCAACTGAGAGTTATATATATATTAGGCCATTAAATACCTAAGTGGGTTTTATAAAAAAACAATATGTATCTTAAAATAAGTTGGTATGTTTGTGTATTAGGTAATAGTTGTATGTTAAAATAGTAAAAGCTATGAGTTTGTAATCTAATAGAAAAATAATTTTATTAAAATTTGAATCTGATTTTTAATTAGGTACAACCGCTAAAATGCGTTTTAGAATTAAATAAATGACAGAGTATGTGCAGGAATTAATACGAGTTTAATTTTATTGCTAATGTAGACTACACAACTCGCTAACGTCTTACCGTGCGATGAAACTCTCGATGATTCGATGCCTATTGATAACAAACTAAAATAACTATTAGAGATGCCACGAATTCGGTAAAACATTATGTATTATTGTGAGTTACGTGTATGCGAAAACTGCTCACCTACAAAGATAGATGGTTGCTAAGATTTAAGTCAGCAGCAAGCTGGGATCTCCATACAAACGTAGTTACGCTCTCATTTTAAAACGATTAGGTAGATTGCTCTAAAACTTTGTACTCACTAAAGGATAAGGTATATCTATGCCTGTAATTAATGTGCAGCTTCAGATACCATAATAAAAAAAATACAGCGAATATAAGTTTTTCATACAAAACTTATTTTTCCTCTATTTCATTAGTTTTGTTGGAATATAAACTAATTAGGTACTGGTATAGATATACCTTATGTTATTGTATGTGCAATTTATTACAATACAACACGTTGTTTTAAAATGAGTACGAATCTCCGTTTTTATGGGAAGTAATAATTCGGCTGAGCTTATTGCGGACTCTTTTAAGTTTCGTTGCTCATGCTCATTAGAAGTACATGTAATGTCATTAGTAGAGTCGAGTAAATCTAGCCTATGATACAAATAAAATCAGAAAGACTGTACACATTAAAAATTTGTACATATTATGGGTTATTCCCACCAGTTAGGTATCTACCACCAAGTTGTTACCAGTGGTAACTACTGGGAATTTATTTCCCACCTTTCTTCCCAGTAGCTACCACCAACTCAGTTTTGTGGTTATTACTGGGAAGTTTTTTTCCAGTAGTTACCACTGGTAAATGGTGGGATTTTTTCCCTAGACTTACCATCAACATTTTTTTTACAGTACAATTTAAATGTCTTTTATTATATGAACAAAAAACACTATACTACTAAGCTTTTATTAAAAAAACGAGGTCCAGCGATTATTTTTGGATTATAATCTTAATTACCATACAAAATTAACATATAAATCGGGTTATTCCCACTAGTTACCATCAAGTTGTTATAGTTAAATAGTAATAAAAACAGTATAAGTAGAATACTATAAAAATAGAGGCTTTATTGAACCCTAACAAAATTGTAGTAACTACTGGGGAAAAAATCCAACCTTTTACCAGTGGTAACTGGGAAACAAATCCCATTAGTTACCACTGGTAACAACTTGATGGTAACTAGCGGGAATAACCCAATTTATGTGTTAATTTTGTATGGTAATTAAGATTATAATCCAAAAAGTAATCGCTGGATCTCGTTTTTTTAATAATAGCCTAGTCGTATGGCGTTTTTTGTTCGTATATAAATAAACATTTAAACTACGTGTCTATTTTTTATTCCCATTTCTTCCATAAATACTAATCTATAAAACCGTATATTCGGTGTTTTTGGTGGTATACGTTTTTTTATACTAGCACGCTAGTCGAAAATCTGGACAAAATCTTAATTTTTCCTAGTATACTAACCAAAAAGGCTGAATAGCTGCTATAAGGTCTTTTAACTTAGGATTTCAAGTGGGAATTATTCATTGTTACTAAGCAAAAAGGCAGCATGTGACATATACGGCGTTTTTACCTAGTTTCTACTTCGTAACTAAGTTAGAACGCCGCATAACGCATGTTTACCGCCTTCTTGACTAGTACGACCTACACATTTTTAAGCTTAATACTAATCTAAAGTGTTTTTTATAAAATTAAAAAAAAACTGAGCTGTTTAGAAACATACTATAAATACCTAAAATAAGTACATATATATACCTACCACATACAAAAAGAAAAAACGGAAAAAGTTTTTCCGTTTCGTAGAAATTCAAGAAAGATGTTTGGGTTGGTTTTTTGCGATTATCTCGAAACTAGCTTTTGTCGAAAAACTGCCTTTTAGACTAGGACGGCAGCATGAGCCGCGACCACGACCAGTGAAACCTGTGTTGAAACGTCGTCGGTAAATAAAGGTTATTGAATAAATTTCGCGTTAGACCCGTCTATATAAATGTGAGTTAATATGTGTTCAAAACGCGGAAGTTTTAAATATTACATATAAATAAAGGCAGATAATAATGGCAAAGACGCTCACTTCATATTTTATGATGGCAATTGAAAGCGTTTTAATATGCCGGAAGTAGTGGGAATTAGTTGAAATAAAATGGGTTGTAAAATATATCATCGCGGTTTTGTCGCTTGCATTTTACTACAATTTTATAGACCACAAGACGCTATAATTGAAAGCTCAAGTGTCAGAGCGATTTTAATGGTTTTTTCCGTGTATCTGACAGATTAAATGGAGACTAAATTTTTTAATTTCTGAGGAAAATCCAACATGCTTGAGATTTTTGAGGGTTCGTCCCATTTCCTCTTAACATTTAGGGCTTGTGCACAAATCACGCGAGGTGTTTTCGGCTACTTTTTGATCCCCCCTCCCCCTTGGTGATATTTGGTGAGGTTTTTGGCTATCCCCCACATAACCTCACGTGTATTTTTTTGAAATTTTTCCATCTAACCGGTCAAGGCCACGCGCTCCAAAATTTCGTAAAATGGACTCGCTATTTTGAAGTGCGGAGTGAAGATTTATGTTTGACAAAACCGAGAAAAAGTATCTACGCATGTGGTAGGTATTTTTTCTTAGTTTCGTTCACTGTACGAAAATACACGTGAGGTCTCACCACCAACGTGATCTGTCGTGATTTATTCGTGACCCCACCCGTATCGAACCTCGCGTGATTTGTGCACAAGCCCTTATTTGTATCATGATCATAATACTTAAGAGCCTGGCTCTTTTCGGTGCGGCGGAGAAACCGCCAGTTCTTCTCTCTGCCACTTAGTAGAAGAGCCGGCCGCAAAATTTTTAACCGACTTGATACCACGATGAAATGCACAATGGTTTCCCAGAAAAGTTATGCTAAGTCCGAATTCGATAGTCTGCCACGGCGGAACTTGCCGAAAGTACGAAAAAGAAGGCCACTTCCGGTGCGAAAAAAGGGGCTGATTTAACCCATCTGATACCGAGATAGTAGTTATGGCAGCAGTTAGAAATTTACATGTAGACACAGAAAAGCGAAGTCTGCCACTATTTTTTTTGCCGGAAGTGCTTGGCAGACGCTCTCAAAGGTGACCATCGGGACCCCTAAATTAACCCATCTGATACCACCATGAAACCAATGCCAGTCGGTAGGTATGAACTCTCATGTCAGGAATATATAAGTCTGCCAAGGCTTTTCCTGCCGAAACACCATGGCAGACGAGATTATGTAAGCAAGGTCGCCATCGGTTACCCTACACTAACCCATCTGATACCACCATGAAACCAATTCCATTCGGTAGGTATGAACCCCCATTTTAGGAATATATAAGTCTGCCAAGGTTTTTCCTGCCGAAACACCTTGGCAGACGAGATTATAAGCAAGATGACCATCGGTTACTGTACACTAACCCATCTGATACCGCCATGAAACCAATTCCAATCGGTAGGTATGAGCCCTCATTTCATGAATATATAAGTCTGCCAAGGCCTTTCCTGCCGAAACTCCTTGACAGACGAGATTATGTAAGCAACATCCGCATCCGTGGGACCGGTATACGTGATTACTGTAGGCTTATTTATTACTTTATGCTTTTACATATTTGTATATTATTATGTTATTAATGAAATATATTTATAATTTATTAAACCTATACCTAATACATTGGGAATTCATTACCTGCTTACGGCAGTAGTAGGGAGTAGTGGGTGAGTTCTGGCTCACTTAGCCAGGCCAACAGTCCCTCCCCCTTTTTTCCCTTGTTGAGGCCCTGCAACCTTACCTTGAACCCAACCTAATGTCATTGTAGCTCGAATCTAACCTAATCTTCTCATTTTGATTGCTTTTAGAAAATATTCTAATAACAATTATCTACTTTTGCAAAGTTAAATGTTGAATTCTTTATTTCGCAAAATGGAATTTTAATGTGACTATAATGTATGTGCAATCTACTTAGAAACTGGGTTTAGAAATATAAAAACACACATTTTATATAGGATAATAAGTTTATTCAAGTAATATTCTGAACATATGAGATATAGTAACATCATTACTTATTCTGTGTACAGTGGAGAAAACATGCAAGTTGACATTTTTCGTTTTAAAATAAAGATAAACTAAACAGTATTTGCCACAAACCGATGTTAAAAAACTTTGCAGTTGTTGGTTGGCATAATACCATCTCTTACAATTTCTCTTCATTAACATTTTATGATACCTTCCTGTTTTTATTTACTTATTTAAATTTTTTACTTTTTATGTGATCGGTACTTCATTTATTTTAGATTTTGGGCTAATATTAGTTTGTTAACCGACTTCCAAATCTCAAAGAAGGAGGTTATCAATTCGGTTGTATGTTTTTTTTATTTTTTATTTTTTTTATGTTTGTTACTCTATATCTCCGTCATTCCTGGACCGATTTTGAAAATTAGTTTTTTGATTGTATGTATATGCATACAGATTGGTTTCGTTTTTGTCAAAACCCAGTTCTGATGATGGGATCCATGAGGAATCGAGGGAACTCCTCAAATTTTAAACGCATACATATAGTGATTTTTGGGTTTTTATCATCAAATTAAGCACACACATTCAAAAAAGTGACATTTGATGAAGTGCAACTGCTGATGATGATCAGAACGGAACTCTTCAACGACGCATAGTTCACGTTTGGCGATTTGTCGTCTTCGTTATGTTTGTTAAGCAAGTCAAGTTTTTAAGCCACATTTTTGTCAAGCTCGAGTTCTGATGATGGGATCCATGAGGAATCGAGGGAACTCCTCAAATCTTAAAGGCATGCGTATAGACATTTTTGTATTTTCATCAGAAAATCAAGGATTTTCATTAAAAACTGGCGCATTTGATGAAGTGGAACTGCTGATGATGACCAGAACAGAACTCTTCAACCACGCATAGTTCACGTTTGGCGATTTTTCCTCTTCGTTATGTTTGTTAAGCAAGTCAAGTTTTAAAGCCACATTTTTGTCAAGCTCGAGTTCTAATGATGGGATCCATAAGGAATCGAGGGAACTCCTCAAATATTAAAGTATAGATTTTTTTTGTATTTTCATCATAAAATCAAGCATTTACATTAAAAACTGTCGCATTTGATGAAGTGGAACTGCTGATGATGACCAGAACAAAACTCTTCAACGACGCATAGTACACGTTTGGTGATTTCTAATTTCGATTTTGACTTGGACTGCGACCCGGACTCGGACCCAGAACCGGACTCATACCCGGATCCGGTTCGGACCCGGACTCGGACCCGGACTTGGAATCGAACTCGGACCCGGACTCGGACTCGGACACGGACTCGGACTAGGACCCGGACTCGGACTCGGACCCGGACTCGGAACCGGACTCGGAACCGGACTCGGACTCGGACCCGGACACGGACACGGATTCGGACCCGGACTCGGACTCAGACTCGGACCCGGACTCGGACCCGGACCTTGACCCGGAAAACCACTATAATATATATTATATTATAATTATTTTTATTACACGTAAATTTGTTCACGAAGAAACCGTGTACCGACTCTTCATGCCATTATATTTTTAATTTGCTGTTATTCTCTACAAATCGACACTAAAAGTATCAAAATATCAAAATATGGAGTTCCGTTTGAGAAAGAAGCAAAACAATTTTGTCTTTGACAGTAATTGAATTATTGTGTGATTTTGAAAGCTAGACAATTCAAGATTTATATTTTTACTCACAAAGACAACACAGAAATTCAATCTCAAATGTAAACCTTCGAACAATTTCCATACATTGACGACATCACTCAAAATTCTTCTTCAAGTCAGATGCCCGCTGGGGCTGCACCGGAGCACACGTATAATTCTTCAAATAAAAATGACAGCTTGATTTGACATTAAATCATATACGCACACGAGAAAGTATACCAGTAGATAAATTGTATTTCAAAAAATAGGGTACATAAATATCAGCTCGCGTCTCCTTTAAATTTGATTTGCTGTTATTTACGGGTCATAATGGTTGAAAACCTCAGTAAACTATCTTAAAACAATACGATTACAGTCGAATTTAAGTATTATGTTCCTTCAAATCAAAACTCGCTTAAAATGAAAAAAGTTTAAAGACTCATCCTTTACTGATTGGGATTGATTTTCATTTTGCGTCATTTTAAAAACGTATTTGACTTCTGTACGTCAATTAATTTTGATGACAATTGTAATCTTGTAATATATTATAGAACTTTTATCTTAAAATATTGCCTATTAACAGGAAGCGTTATGTAATTCGTATAAGTAATACCTGAAAGTCTTGTACCTAGATCTGTAATACCATGGATTGCGACGAATAAATGATTATGATTATGCCATTCGTTCCGTCTATATGTATAATGCGTGTACGTGCTGTTCTCTGAAAATCTTCAAGAAAAAATAACGGCTAGACCAGCACGAAGTACTAGCGAGTTTTTGCGGCTTTGGAGACCGAGATAAAGCTTACAGGCCAATACCGCTGTGGCCTGGTTATTGTTATGTATACCTCTATGTATCGAATGTTTTTAAAAAAAATTTACTATAAAAAGCAATGTTTTATTTCGATTAGGTCTACATTTTGTGCATATTGTATATCTGAAGTATTTTCGTACTAAACTTGAAACTTTCGTTGAAACTAAATAAAATAATTATTCCTAATATACAGTCACCTGCAATTTATGTTACACAACACACAACGAAGGCCGCAAAAATATCTGACACGATCTTATTTGTAGAACCATAAGAGCATGACATATATTTTTGCGGCCTTCGAAGAGTAGGTACCGGTCATTATCACCAACTTTGCCCGCATTTAAAAAAAAAAACACGAATTTCTCAAAAAAAAAACAAATCGTAATTACTTTTTTTGCTCAGCACGTCCATTGTGATCAAACGCATCAGTTTATTTGAAGAAAAAATATTTTTATCGTGTTTTTACCCATTTTTTTGCGTTTTAGAGGGTGGGCAAAGATATCCGGAGTTTTCGCCAACATTGCCCACGTCAATTTGGTATTCAAATACAGCTCGTATGATGATGATGTCTAAGGATCACTGGTTTTGGGCAATCCTACCATTCCCTGTTAATAACTTAGCGATAAGTGTAAAAACTTTTAAATAAATTTGCTGGGCAATGTTGCCTACCCGTTTTTGCTCATTTCCATATAAGGCTCGCCTAAGCATTTTACAAAGGCTAGGGTTGTCACTTTTGAGAAAATCTGTTACAATAGTTTAATGGCCAAAAATATGATTTTTGCTGTGTTTTCATTAGTTAACGGGATAAAACATCTAAGTAAAGGATAATAAGACAAATTAAATACAGTATATATTTATAAACTTACTTTAGTGTACAAACATAACCTTATTTTACATGCGAAGTTGGGTAAATTAGATGAAAGTGACAACCCTAATCCGTTTTTGGTGGTGGGCAATGTTGGAATGGATGCCAAATCACCGGATTACTTTGCCCACCGCTAAAACTCGCTAAAAATTACAAACTAAAGATATCTTATTGATACTGTTTTAAGTTAAAACTTTTAACACCCCCTGGCACTGATTAAAATAACCGACTTGGTTTCACATTACATCTCAAAACTTTTTGAAGTGAAAATTTCTTTAGCGGCGTGTAATAGTGCCCTTGCGGCCTATTTGCTGAATAAATGTTGAAGTTTGCATGCCAAGTTTCGTGCTTTCTGCCGGATGGGACAGGATTTAGGATGGGTCAGACCAGGACCGCATTTTTGCAGGTTCATCTTTTATTAGCCAGACTCTACCTCCATACTAAATCGAGCTAAGGAGTCGCACTATAAAGAAATATTGAACATTTTCTTTCAAGTTGATATACAGGGTGTCCATGCATTAGGGTATTTATATTCAATATTCAATAATTTATTCATAAAATCAATACAATTTTACACGTCAATGGTATTTAGAACCAGTATACAAAGTATCATAACAAATTACGATTTTTTTACTTTGGAGCAACCTGTATGTGTTAGTAGCTCCTGAGGTAATAAATAGTATGACTAGATTTTGCCCTGTGCGCGGGGCCCGAGGGCCCCGCGGTCTTCTTGTAGTTTGTTGTTGGTGCTGTTGTTTTTGTTGTAGTAGTAGTAGTAGTAGTAGTAGTTTGTTTTCCAAAGGGAAAAAGAAATAAAGTTGTACTTTTGCTAGGACGAAAAGATCCGCGTGAAAGCACTACATTCCCGCAGCTCGGCCTGGCCTCGCGTGCTTGGGAACTCGTAAGGGACGCTCCGGGCCTTCGTCCTTCGCTGGGTTTCGAAGCTCAGCGTCGGGCCTTCGGCCCGCCGCTTCGCTTATTAAAACAGTTGGGAGGGTTGGTTTTGCTTCGGGGCTTAAGCGGGAAGTTGGAGCTTAAACACGACCCAATAGGAAAAGTGTCTTAGACAAGCGAAACGGCGGGCCGAAGGCCGAAGGCCGTAGGCCAACTTCCCCCTCTCGTGTGACGCTTCGGGCCTTCGGCCCTACGCGGAGCTCGGCCCTCGGCCTTCGCGAGCCTCGACGCTTCGCCGTCGGGCCTTCGGCCTGCCGGCTTCGCTTATCAAGACAGTTGACTTTGTAGAACGCTTGGGGGAACTGCATTCACGCAGCTCGGCCTTCGGCCTCGCGTTTTGGGAGTCGGGGTGGAGGCTCCGGGCCTTCGGCCCTCCGCCGGGGTCGGCCTTCGGCCTCCCGGCCTGAAGCTCGCCCTTCGGGCTCGCTTAACACACTTTTTGTATAGGATTTTGCTTTGTTCGTCATTCCCGCAGCTCGGCCTTCGGCCTCGCCCAAAATTACTGGGGGCGGGGCACGCTTGGATATTCGGGGTGAAGCTCCGGGCCTGACGGCCCTACGCGGGGTCGGCCTTCGGCCTCCCGGCCTGAAGCTCGCCCTTCGGGCTCGCTTAACCTACTTGGAAATTTGAATTTTGCCCTTGTCGCCCGCCATTTTGGATTTTTCCAAAAATTTTTTTTACATGGTAATGCTGGGCCCCCTAGCTCGCCGCATGCCAAATCTCAGCGCACTCGGACCAACTTGAAAAATTAAAAAAAAAGTCGGCAATTTTTTAAATGCAGTTTGCTGTGTTTCGGGGCCCTCTATGACATTTGGTCGAGCACCCCCCACCTACCTCGCACCGTTTAAAAGTTGCCATACAAAATTAAAATGACCATTATTTCCGCCATCTTGGACTTTTTCCAAAAATTTTTTTTTCATAGGAATCTAGAGGCTTCTATCTCTCGCCATGCCAATCTCAGCGCGCTCGGACCAACTTGAAAAAAAAAAAAAAAAAAGTCGGCCGTTTGAAAATTTTTAAATGCAGTTTATTTTGTCTCGGGGCCCTCTATGACATTTGGTCGAGCACCCCCCACCTATCTCGCACCGTTTAAAAGTTGCCATACAAAATAAAAGGGGCCATTTTTTCCGTCATCTTGGATTTTTTCGAAAATTTTTTTCCCATACGAATCTAGAGGACCCCGAGATTCCGTGACCAAAATTTCAGCGCGCTAGGACAAACTTGAAAAAATAAAAAAAAAAGTCAGCCATTTTGAAAAAAAATGGCGGCGTCAAAAACTGCCAGGGACCCTCTATGACATTTGGTCGAGCACCCCCCACCTACCTCCCACCGTTTGGCCGGGCCGTCGAACATTTTTCTGACCGGAAGCGGTAGGCCAAAAGTCGGAATTTTCTGAAGTCACGAGACCGCCCTCTATACGACCGTACCAAAGTCTAACACCCCACGAACCTCCTTCTGGGAGAACAATCATGTCAATTAATCAGTCGTGTTGCAGCTTTAAATAAGATTAATTATTAATTATTAAATTATTAAATTAAATTAAATTAATTAAAACTTTCTTCGACCGTTTTGATTATCTTTTTTATTTATGACATTAATAAGATTCTGACTTTTGACAAATGTCATCATTGCCGCACATTTTCAAACAAATTGTCAAAAGCACTGCCAATGATTAATACAGTATGTTTCTTTTTGTTGTCGATTATTGGAATTAACTTTTGTTTGATAATTTAATGTTTTATCTTTTGTTCTAATTATCTTTTGAGCATTTCTGAGAAGTAACCCTATGTGGGATTTCAGGGTTTGTCCAATGGCTAAGGTCACCCTGTATTTAAAAACGTAAACGTTAAAGTTTTAGGGATATATGTATAGTAGACTATTTATACTCCACATTGATACCATAAGAAGTTAATAAAACTGCCTGAAAGTTAGAGAGGACTATGGAGGAGATTACTGTTTACTAGCTTTTGACTTAACTCCTGGCCCCTGTTTCACCAACGTGACAGGTGCGACGAATTGTAAAATCACTGTTGCTGACGTCACAGGCATCCATGAACTACGGTTACCGCTTACCATCGGGCGGGCCGTATTCCTGTTTGCCACCATCATTGTATTATTAAAAAAAAACTTTATGATATCGGAAAAAAAACAGATATTTCTCTTGCTAAGTTTATGACAATTGTCACAGAAACACTGCAATTGTCACGAAATTCCGACATATAACTCATTACCTGTCAAGAATTACCTACAATTCTTCTAGATCTTTGACAATTGTCAGAAACTTCACAGGAGAAATATCTGTTTTTTCCGATATAATAAAGTTTTTTTTTAATAATACAATGATGGTGGCAAACAGGAATACGGCCCGCCCGATGGTAAGTGGTAATCGTAGCCCATGGATGCCTGTGACGTCAGCGATAGTGATTTTACAATTCGTCGCACCTGTCACCGATGTGAAATTGGGGCCTGGCCTCTATTTCACTACGGTGGCAGGTGCGACACTTGTCGACATCACAGTTGGTACTGACGTTACAGGCCTCCATAGGCTACGGTAACCGCTTACCATCAGACGGGCGGTGTGCTTGTTTGCCACCAACATGTTAATAAAATAAAAACTCCATTATATCGCCAAATACTAAGTACTTATTTTGCGAAGCTAATGACAATTGTCACAAGAAACACGACAATTGTCGGTAATTCTTGACAGCAAATGAGTTCTGTGTAACACTATATGAGTAAAATGAATATAGGCGTGGAATCGAATGTATTTGCAGCCAACAAAATGCCAATGTTTGTTCAGCTACCTGTTCACCTGTTTAAATTGCTTATTATCAATTTAGATCCGGATTTTAAACCTGGCTGACATCGGATAGCCATTTATATTGATGTCAATGGTGTTGGTGAATATTTTAATTCATTCGGGCGAAAACCGGAAGGTTGGTTGGGTATCATAAAATGTTCATGGAGAGAAATTGTAAAGGCCCCAGTACACAATGGGCCATTGCCGGCCACTCCAAGGGACGCAGCCATGCGGTAGAATGAGATAGCAATATCATTTGCTCCCTCTAACGCATAAATGCGTCCCTTGGAATGGCCGGCGATGGCCCATTGTGTACTGGGGCCTTAAGATATGGTATTGTAATCAACAACTGCAAAGTTTTTTTTACATCGGTTTGTGGCAAATACTGTTTAGTTTATCTTTATTTTAAAACGAAAAATGTCAACTTGCATGTTTTCTCCAATGTACACAGAATAAGTAATGATGTTACTATATCTCATATGTTCAGAATATTACTTGAATAAACTTATTATCCTATATAAAATGTGTGTTTTTATATTTCTAAACCCAGTTTCTAAGTAGATGGCACATACATTATAGTCACATTAAAATTCCATTTTGCGAAATAAAGAATTCAACATTTAACTTTGCAAAAGTAGATAATTGTTATTAGAATATTTTCTAAAAGCAATCAAAATGAGAAGATTAGGTTAGATTCGAGCTACAATGACATTAGGTTGGGTTCAAGGTAAGGTTGCAGGGCCTCAACAAGGGAAAAAAAGGGGGAGGGACTGTTGGCCTGGCTAAGTGAGCCAGAACTCACCCACTACTCCCTACTACTGCCGTAAGCAGGTAATGAATTCCCAATGTATTAGGTATAGGTTTAATAAATTATAAATATATTTCATTAATAACATAATAATATACAAATATGTAAAAGCATAAAGTAATAAATAAGCCTACAGTAATCACGTATACCGGTCCCACGGATGCGGATGTTGCTTACATAATCTCGTCTGTCAAGGAGTTTCGGCAGGAAAGGCCTTGGCAGACTTAAAAATTTCCGAAATGAGGGTTCATACCTACCGACTGGAATTGGTTTCATGGAGGTATCAGATGGGTTAATGTAGGGTAACTGATGTACACCTTGCTAACATAATCTCGTCTGCCAAGGTGTTTCGGCAGGAAAAGCCTTGGCAGACTTATATATTCATGAAATGAGGGTTCATACCTACCGACTGGAATTGGTTTCATGGCGGTATCAGATGGGTTAGTGTACGGTAACCGATGGTCATCTTGCTTATAATCTCGTCTGCCAAGGTGTTTCGGCAGGAAAAACCTTGGCAGACTTATATATTCCTAAAATGGGGGTTCATACCTACCGAATGGAATTGGTTTCATGGTGGTATCAGATGGGTTAGTGTAGGGTAACCGATGGCGACCTTGCTTACATAATCTCGTCTGCCATGGTGTTTCGGCAGGAAAAGCCTTGGCAGACTTATATATTCCTGACATGAGAGTTCATACCTACCGACTGGCATTGGTTTCATGGTGGTATCAGATGGGTTAATTTAGGGGTCCCGATGGTCACCTTTGAGAGCGTCTGCCAAGCACTTCCGGCAAAAAAAATAGTGGCAGACTTCGCTTTTCTGTGTCTACATGTAAATTTCTAACTGCTGCCATAACTACTATCTCGGTATCAGATGGGTTAAATCAGCCCCTTTTTTCGCACCGGAAGTGGCCTTCTTTTTCGTACTTTCGGCAAGTTCCGCCGTGGCAGACTATCGAATTCGGACTTAGCATAACTTTTCTGGGAAACCATTGTGCATTTCATCGTGGTATCAAGTCGGTTAGAAATTTTGCGGCCGGCTCTTCTACCAACTGTTATGAGCTCCTGGTACGTCACTACATTGATTTTCTTTCCTCCTGTCTCTTTTTTTTTCTATTCTTCCTTAAATTATAGCCTTTATGTAAGTATCGTGACGTATCAGGTGCCCCAAGATGTAATTGTATATACATTAATAAATAGTTGTTTAACCAGTACGGTTACCATCAGTTTGTCACTGACATAAACGCCGTCGAGAACGTAATTTACTTTCTATACATCTCGCTCGCACTCGCATATTAGTGCAAACGGGATGTATAGAAAGTAAATTACGTTCTCGACGGCGTTTATGTCAGTGACAAACTGATGGTAACCGTACAGGTCGCAGTACAAAGGTGTCGGATGAAGATCCATTGGTGGCCTGCGTTGGGGACAGAACGCATCATTTGATCGAGAACCTGGACCCTAGTACTGTAAGTATTAAACACAAATTTTATTTTATTAAATTCTTAATAGGGAATATTACGCGAAACTCTGCGTAGGGGGCGCCACTACCACAATCAGCCACAGTCTAAGGGTCTTCAAACGAGAGAGTCGAAATTTTGTTATCTAACCTCTCTATCACTCTTGCATATTCGAGCGATAAAGAGGCAGATAGCGGTAGGCCCTTTGTAAACAAACCGGCTTGATGTATTCTGTCTGTGAACTTGTCAAAAATCAGTTTAAGGCACAGTATGTATAAGTTACTCTATGGTTTACGGTGGGTGCTAGTGCTGCAGTCTGGTGGCAGAACATTGCAGTAATACCCTATTAGATCAGATGATACAGGCGTGTACACACTAGCGTTTCTGCTCAGCGTTTTCTCGGCGTTTCCATACATAATTATACCGGGAAAACACAGAGCGGCCGCCGCTAGTGTGTAAGAGCGCTTAAGCTAACTTTCTACCGACTTGATCAAAACAAAGTGAGGTAGTGTTATTGTAAACGTCATTAATGATGACATCGCCAGACTTTGTCATTGCCAATGCCATGCTAACAGGCCAATTCGAGTTTTAGTTTTTCGGTCTGTTTCCGATAAGAGAGATCAGAAAACTATTGAATCTGGAATTGGCCTGTCAGCTAGCTTGATCCGACTCTAACTCTCTATCTATCGTGTAGGTACTTCTACCACAGTCTATAAAACAATATGTACAGTCATTCGACCACCATTCGACGAAGCAGTCTAGACAGGGCAATCGTGCGGGGTGCGAGGGGCGAGGGGTGGGTCGCGCGCACCCGAGCTGCATACATCGCCATTGTTAGTAATACTACTTACAGGGCTAGCGTGTCTTATTTGAAATGTTTGTGTTTGTGTTGGTGTGTAAAAGTCTGTGACAACCCTACTGTGTTCTTGTGCGGTGTCGGCATTCACGCAAACATCAACGACGTCGGTCCACTGTTACTTTTTCACTGTGCTTCCACCTAAGTGATCTGTGACGTTAACCTAATAAAATAGACGCGAGTACGGAATTGAAGTGAAATGAGACGACCTTTTTTAATTAGATCTTAAATTAGGAGACGAATCTCTATTACCTCCGCCACTTTCCTTAATGTTTACATTTTGAAGGCAATTTTCTCAATTGGTTTGGGCACGTGGAACGAAAGATTAGGTATACATAGGAAGACTAGAATACATATATAGACTTGCTATAGTCAAAGAGTGCATGTATAGAGCGTTATTGTCATAGTACATTTTGTAACCAACGCCATCTATTCTACTTCCTCGAGTTATGCCAGCATTTGCCACGGCTCATGGGAGCCTGGGGTCCGCTTGACAACTAATCCCATGTTTGACGTAGGCACTAGTTTTTACGAAAGCGACTATCTGCCTTCCAACCCAGAGGAGAAACTAGGCCTTATTGGAATTAGTCGGTTTCCTTAAGATGTTTTCGTTCACCGAAAAGCAACTGGTAAATATCAAATGATATTTCGTACATAAGTTCGGAAAAACTCATTGGTACGAGCCGGGGAATTGAATCCGCGACCTCCGGATTGAAAGTCGCACGCTCTTACCGCTCAGTCACCAGCACTAACCAACCAACCAACGCCATCTACACAAGTAATACAAGTATAGGCCAAAGGTATGGCGCCATCTATTCGAGCATATTTTTTTCTTGGTTCCCGATGCACGTTTTTTCCTTAGACTTTACTTATGTTATACGGAGTTACATGTATTTAATATAGTTTTGTGTTCTCCACGTGAACCACAACAATATTAATGTTTATTAGCTCATAATTAATGTTCGAGAAGTTGCTTGCGTTCCAAAATAAGTGAAATTGAGAACTAACCCATCGAAATACGACTTTTCAGTGCCTTACAAGGTGAAAAACTCTATTATGTATTATTTTTTCACCCTTCAAAAATCTTCGTTAAAAATACATTCAATTGAGAAAGGGTAACTGCATTAGTTAAAACCACAGAGGACGTAACAATCCAGAGATACAGCTTCATGTAACTGTACCTACCTACTAAGAGACACTATCATATGCTCGTCGCTCAGAAGTAAAGTAGGAAAATATTTTTCAATAATTTTCATTTCAATAAAATTAAAATCAGATGGTGGTGGTTTTACTTTCACAATTATTTCACATTATGTTGTTATAAAGCACCACCAAGGGGTCAAGTATCTGTTGTAATTCTCGAAACATCGAAAGTAATTTTAAAGTTTGTTTAATTGCATTGAAATAAAAATAGCATTAAAATGTGCTTTCCCGTTTTCGTACTACATCTAAAATAAATAAAAATTATATCTATGGTCTGTGTATTTATTTTACAAGTCCGCTACCACAGTATAAAGTAGCTGTCTTTAAATTTTAGACTCAGACGATAATTATAAATTGTTCGAAGTTGAACGAACAATTTATAATTATCGTTCGAAAATCAAAATCACTACACATTTTCTTGCGCGCGACTGTCTTGCCCGGGAGCCCCCCTTATAAAACCTGCTTAAATCTGTCGCATCGTCGCTTGTTTTTACCCGAGATCTGCTCATTTTATTCGAAGTTGGATTACACTATATAAATCGGTGTACACCGCCGCTACTCTGTTCAGATGAGTACTCTGTGGTGATACTTAATAACTCTCGTTGTTTTGCGTATAAGTAGAGAATTGATTTTAAAGTGGATTGGACGCTCGAGGCTACACTTTATCATTGACATCCAATACTTCACATAAAAAATTGTGGCCATAATTTTATACAAATATAACGATTTGTGATTTTTTGTATTTAAATATATTTTCTTTCTTTTCAATCCTAGACTCAACTAAGTACCTAACTAATCATAATGTTACGTCGACTTACTTGCCAATTGTTTAGAACATACGCTCAACGCCATCTTCTGTAGTATTTTTTACTTTTTACGCATCTTGGTATATATTATTATTTTACTGCTCCGTAAATTCTCAAGGAATTTTAAATCAGTTCGCTACAAAAATGTCAGAGAAAATTCTTCGTGGTAGTAAATCTTCTGTTCAAGTTGTCGGGCGATAACGAAATAATGCATCATCTTGTTTGCTATAAAATACGGTGTCTATGACATAACTACAATAGGGGGTATTACTGCAATGATCTTCCGCCAGAGTGCAGCACTAAGTTAGCTAGTAAACCATAGAGTAACTAATACATACTGTGCCTTAAACAATCTTTTGACAAGTTTTCACTGACAATTAAATATGACATTGATGCATCAAGGCGGTTTGTTAACAAGGGCCGACCGGGAAACGCGAAAATCGAAATTTAGCTATCTACCTCATTATCGCTCGCTCGAATACACAAGAGTGATAGAGAGGTTAGATAACGACATTTTGATTTTCTTGCTTCGTAGTAGACCCCCGAGTGTGATGGATTGTGGTAGTAGCGCCCCCTACGCAGAGTTTCGCGTAATATTCCGTATTACAACATGTGTAGCTAGATAGTGGCACTACTTATTCATCTGCCATGTTATTATTGTTATTGACGTTATTGTATTTCCAGAGGTGAGTAGTCAAACCCGATAAGTCGAGATATTTTTTTTATTCAAATAATAGGACTCCACGCAAGTCACAGAAAGTTCTAATTTAAATGAAAAAATATCTCGACTCGTTGTATTCTAATTTTTCCCGCGGGTCTAGATACGATATGGATTAGATATGTCAGTGTTAATTTATTCTAAGCTTAATAGCATCGTTCTCGACGTTTCTGCTTGTTAAAAATTAAATTAGATATGTCAGTGTCAAAAATGACGTGTTTGTTTGAAGAAACGTCACTTTTGACACTAACATTAGATACCTAATCTATATGTGACGTCCCACGGCAAAAGGTACCTTATGGCGGCTGGCGCTTACGTCGCTTAGCGCCGCAATAATATTGGAGCGGCGTTAATAATAGCGTAAGCGCCAACCGCCATAAGGTACCTTTACCCGTGGGACGTCACATATCGTTTCTAGACGTAATATATGACGTATCTTAAAGTTTGAATCGGGCCGCCGGTCCAAAATCCAATCCATCGATTGCATCATTCTAAGCCCCAATCAATTATTTCCCGTTTCGTCTTGATACCAATACCTATTGAATTTCATTTGCAGACATACTTCGTGAGTGTATTTGCCGTCGCCCGCGACCGAAGGGCGGGATCCCTGCTCGCTACAGGAAGCGTCCGACCAAGGACATCTACAGCGCGGAGGTTACGGGAAAATACACCTTATAGAGCAGACATTAGGGGCAAAAGTGTCTTCTATTTTAAGGTTAGTAACGCCTGCGAGATTGATGATAGAGTTTGCAATTGTTACGATGAGAGAAATTGCTATTTTTAATTAACAGGCGTTCGATTTATTTAACTTTTTTTTCGACATTCGTACCGTGATAATGGTGGCTTTTGCCTTTGGAAGCGGATAAAGGGATTGTGGACGTTTTAAATTCCAAAGATGGCATATGCATGTTGCAAGATATTTTTACATAAAGCAAAGCAAAGGGGTTTGTTTCCATTAACGTTCCCTTTTCCCATTCACTTGAGGTCGGCGCAGCATGTCTTTCTCTTCCACACCTCTCTGTCACCCGTCATCTCATCATTCACTTGCGTTCGTTTCATATCATCTCTCACACAGTCCATCCACCTTTTCCTCGGTTTTGCAATCAATTAGTAAATAATAATAAATAAATATTAGGGGAAATCTTCCACAAATCAACCTAGCCCCAAACTAAGCAAAGCTTGTCTCACACCCACTGACTCAGGAAAAAATATTTGTGTTCATCACACAAATATGGTTACCGGGATTCAATCAGGACCATCGGCTTCACAGGCAGGGTCACTAACCACTAGGCCAGACCGGTCGTTAAAATGATTAAAATATACTTAATATATAGGTAGGTACGTAGGTAAAACTTAGTCAGGTAAGACAGGTACGTACGTAACCTTACACGTACCTATACCTACTAAATTACAAATGGATAATTAGAATTCAGAAATATGATATTTCTTTGATAATATTTGAACTTCTATTTCTAGGTAACCTTTTGACCCCCGTTTGATACCTACAGACTCGATTACACTAAAAGATTTTCAAAGAGCAAGACTCAATTTAATAATGTCAGTACGAAATCAAATAAAGATTTCTTGTAAATTTGATTTGAGACTTGAAACCGAGAAATATTCACATTTTAGGTGGAATCTTTAAATTACTTTTCTTTAATTAATATTTTGACATTATGTTGGAAATCGTAGTTCATTTCTTTCAGATAAATCAAAATTCGAATCATTTTTAGGGTTCCGTGCGCAAAGGGTAAAAACGGGACCCTATTACTAAGACTCCACGGTCGGTCTGTCTGTCTGTCTGTCACCAGGCTGTATCTCATGAACCGTGGTAGACAGTTGAAATTTTCACAGATGATGTATTTTGTTGCCGCTATAACAACAAATATTAAAAAGTACAGAACCCTCGGTGGCCGAGTCCGACTCGCACTTGTCCGATTTTTTTAGTTCTCGTACAGTCAGCAGCAATTAGTAGTTAAATAAAATAAGTCAGGTGGGTTAAAATACTGGGTGGTTTTGGGATTGTGATCCTGAATGAATGAATGTTTATTTGCATCAAACAAGCGTAGGTATATATATGTCGGAACCTGACACCAGAAAGACGTATTGCAGCGTTATAGTTCATTATTTTAGACGCCTGTATAAAATCGATTAGCAATGTTGAGCTACATGTTATTTGGTTGTAACAAAATAAATAAAGTTGTGTAGAGAGTAACTCCGTCTATTGGCGCACTGTTGAAATAAAGTTGCGTAGAGAGTAACGCCATCTATTGGCGTGTTGTTGAACTGAGATGACAGGTAGAAGGCTTTGGAACGTCGAGAGGTTTCTCTCGAGTGAGCGTTAGGGCTTGCAATATCGGATGGTTTTCAATTCCGGAACTGATTTTCGATATTGGAGTCCAATTCCGGAATTCCGGAATTGGTTCCGGAATTAGGGTTTATCATATTTTTATTCGATTTTTTAGTAAAAAAACAACAAAATATGTGAAATTCTGATACTTTACGTTTATTAAAGTTAGTAATGTTTAAGAAAAATTTAATTTGAAGTAGGTACGTTTTTTTACCACCCATTATACCAACTTATTAAAATGGTTACAATTATTCACTTCTATGATACGGGGTATTTATTTGGGGAAACTAGTTGCTAGCAAACCATTCGATGCATAATTTTATAAAATAGTTAAATATAATAGCTTCCTACTCTTCCTAACCTAGTAGGTAGTGGTGTTGTTTAAGAAGTTGAAGGTCTAAGTTTGGCTTTTTCTTTCCTAGTTCCTAATTATGATTCAGGATATCATATATTATATATTATCACTTCTACAGGATTCGAAATCGTTAATAGAGAAAACCTCTTTCTCTCTGAATTCAAGATAAAAAGTCCAAATATTTTTAAATTTCAATTCTACAAATTCGCTTATGTAGGATTCAGACTATTCTGAATATTCTTAGTAAATCGCTCTGAGCCTATATTGTCCCACTGCTTTAGCAAACGGAAAAGTAAAATACATATACCTATACTATAGGTAGTTCACTGAATGATTAAGAAGCACTTAATAACGACAAAAAACACCCGTACAGTGTAGTTTCTTAACAATTTTTAATAATAAATGTATTAAAACGTACAAAAAGTACTTAAATCTAATTCCGGAATTTTCGATATTGAGTGGTATCAATTCCGGAATTGTAATATCGGCAAATTTGTCCGAGATTCCGGAATTTCGAAATTCCGGAATTCCGGAATGCAAGCCCTAGTGAGCGTACACTGAGAGAAAAAACTAACAAAAACACACTTAGAATTACAAAAATAAAACTTAATCCGGGGACAAGGAGAGTCAACTAATAGGAACAAATTGACTTTTGCAATTTCCATTTAGTAGGAAATACAACTTCTATATTTGTAATTTGAAGTATGCTAGAGTAATTTCAGAAATTTGGTTTTGTTATTCCGAGAGGTGCTTTAGCAATATCGGAGGTGATGACGTCATGGGTGAAAACTAACCGTTTTGTAATTCTAAGCGTGCTTTAGCAATATCGGAGACGATGACGTCATAGGTTTTACTAAACTGTACTGCGATTCCAAGCTAGCTGTTGTTATTCTAGAGATAATGACGTCACAGGCAAAAACTAAACTGTTTGCAATTCCTCCGCCCCTAGCAAACGGGCGCCGCGAGAGCATGTCGCGCGCGTGGTAGCTACCCGTCTCTATTTCTGTCTGTATGAATAAAAAAGCATTTGGTAGTATATCTCTGTACTAAAGAGGCACTATAAAAGCCTGTCGAGATATTCTACACTGAGAGAAAAATCACCACCAGGAATTAATAAACAGTTCTGTACTGGGGGAAAAAATGAAGTTTTAGTAGTAATCATGGAAGTTTCACTATTTCTGTAAAATTTATTTATTTCTACAAACAGCTCAGTAATACTAAATCTAATTTCAGCAAACAGACTTTAGTAAATGGAGCATTAAACAAAGTTCAGTATTTGTTACAATCCATTTTTATTACTACTAAAATTCTCCGATTTTTACTAGTAAAGTTTGTGATTTTTGGAAAAAAGCATCTGTGATTTCAAGTTATGATTTTAGTAAATGTCTCACTTACATAGTTTTGTAATATCTAAAAAACGAGTTCGCGGGAATAACATTACCCCATTTAAAATAACAATTCAGTTGTTACTATAGCGACATTACAAAGTTTACTGGTATTTAGTAGATAGACTTGTTGTGTTTATGTTCATTGTTGTACCAATCACTAAACGAGTTTTGTAATACCAACACAGCGAAACGAATGTTAGTGATTTTAGTAACATTTACTACTTGCTACGTTCATTTGGTTAGAGTTAGTATTGTGTCGGATGTCGGACGGGCGTGTCTCGTGTCTTCTTTGTTTAAAACATACTTAAGTTAAATAATAAATTTAGGATATATTGTGGGCCATGGACATATTATACAGGAATATATTGTTCTGCAACTTCGAGCTAGCTGTTGTTATTCTAGTGATAATGACATCAAAGGTAAATCTAAACTGTTTGCAATTCCAACCTCCCTAGCACAGGTGCGCCGCGAGAGCATGTTGCGCGCGTAATAACTACTAGTCTCTTTCTGACTGTATGAATAAGAAAGGAATGGGTAGAATATCTTGACAGGCTTTTATAGTGCCTCTTTAGTACAGAGATATACTACCAAATGCTTTTTTATTCATATAGACAGAAATAGAGACGGGTAGCTACCACGCGCGCGACATGCTCTCGCGGCGCCCGTTTGCTAGGGGCGGAGGAATTGCAAACAGTTTAGTTTTTGCCTGTGACGTCATTATCTCTAGAATAACAACAGCTAGCTTGGAATCGCAGTACAGTTTAGTAAAACCTATGACGTCATCGTCTCCGATATTGCTAAAGCACGCTTAGAATTACAAAACGGTTAGTTTTCACCCATGACGTCATCACCTCCGATATTGCTAAAGCACCTCTCGGAATAACAAAACCAAATTTCTGAAATTACTCTAGCATACTTCAAATTACAAATATAGAAGTTGTATTTCCTACTAAATGGAAATTGCAAAAGTCAATTTGTTCCTATTAGTTGACTCTCCTTGTCCCCGGATTAAGTTTTATTTTTGTAATTCTAAATGTGTTTTTGTTAGTTTTTTCTCTCAGTGTACCCATTCCTTTCTTATTCATACAGTCAGAAAGAGACTAGTAGTTATTACGCGCGCAACATGCTCTCGCGGCGCACCTGTGCTAGGGAGGTTGGAATTGCAAACAGTTTAGATTTACCTTTGATGTCATTATCACTAGAATAACAACAGCTAGCTCGAAGTTGCAGAACAATATATTCCTGTAGACCCCAACTACACAGTAGGTCGCGGGTTAATATGTCCATGGGCCACAATATATCCTAAATTTATTATTTAACTTAAGTATGTTTTAAACAAAGAAGACACGAGACACGCCCACACGGACACAGACACAATACTAACTCTAACCAAATGAACGTAGCAAGTAGCTGTGTTGGTATTACAAAACTCGTTTGGTGATTGGTACAACAATGAACATAAACACAACAAGTCTATCTACTAAATACCAGTAAACTTTGTAATGTCGCTATAGTAACAACTGAATTGTTATTTTAAATGGGGTAATGTTATTCCCGCGAACTCGTTTTTTAGATATTACAAAACTATGTACTAAAATCATTTACTAAAATCGTAACTTGAAATCACAGATGCTTTTTTCCAAAAATCACAAACTTTACTAGTAAAAATCGGAGAATTTTAGTAGTAATAAAAATGGATTGTAACAAATACTGAACTTTGTTTAATGCTCCATTTACTAAAGTCTGTTTGCTGAAATTAGATTTAGTATTACTGAGCTGTTTGTAGAAATAAATAAATTTTACAGAAATAGTGAAACTTCCATGATTACTACTAAAACTTCATTTTTTCCCCCAGTACAGAACTGTTTATTAATTCCTGGTGGTGATTTTTCTCTCAGTGTAGGCACGAGTTGGCGTTTTTGTCGGTATGTTGGTAGACTGGTCGAGCAGGTTTGCCAACTTGACTGAGGCGGGAGCGGAGAGGCTCCGCCGCTGGTAGTTCTTCTTGATCGGACCGCGCTAGAGATCGGACGTACTCGTTAGCCAACCTCGTGCCTAACTCGCTACGTTCCTGAAGGCTTATACCTGAAGGATTATTCTGATAGCTTATAGAATCCCGCGTTCTTTAACCATTTAGTTTTATTTCAAGTGTTATTTTGATTTCTTATGTTTCATTAGAAGCTTACTTGTGTGAAATAAAGAAATGATGTGTTATGTGTTGTTTTAACTTGTTTTGAAAAGATTTATCCCTCTGAGTTTGTTGCCGGTCCCATATAGGGCTAAATCTTCTCAGGTCAGATATGTAGGGTTGAAGCCGGCCTAGTTTGACTTGAATAAAGATTTGAACGGTTTATAGGATCTTTTCATTTTCAAATCAATCCTTTGAAATAAAATTAGCACTTAGTTCTTTTTATCGTTTAGTACTGAAATATATGGTAGGCGCTAGTATGGTTAACGAGTCCTAATGTTTATTTCATGCACTGGTAGCATGGTAGCATACTGGTTTAGCTGTGAAGTAATACATTATCGTACTACCCCACGCGCCCACCGCCTTTTAGGACCATCGGTATTCGATATCAGCAAGTGGGATGGATGCAGAGTTTCATGTATTGCTTGCACAGCCACCTGGGAGCGTGGTGTATTTCCGTGTGTTTTGGTGACCTACATTCCATAATCTGGACACGTGGTAATGGTAAGCTCACGTGTCTAACCTTAATTGAAAGGTGAGTGCAATTCATTATGTTATTTGGTGAGAATTATTGTGAAATTGTGAATTATGATTGAGGCAGTTTAGCATAACGGTTGTGACGTGACGTCATCTCTGGGATCGTTACGTTTCTTTGTAATTAATTTTTGTAATCCATTTAAATCGAAGCGATCTTGAGTTATTTTGATTTGAAATCCATACTGTTAATTAAAACCAAATATCGGCTATCACGATGTGATATTATTTCATCGCTCATTTGTGAATTTACCCTCAATAATTGATTTTTCATGAAAATACAATTAATTTTTATAATCCATTTAAATCTAAGTGATCTTGAATTATTTTGAAGTGAAATCCATGTTGTTAATTACAACCAAATATCGGCTATCACGACGTGATATTATTTCATCACTCACTTGTGGTTCTACCCTCAAAATTATTTTTTTTTTAAAATACAATGCACCGTTAGAAATTGGTCCTGTAATTGCTCCTGTAATCCTGTTTAGTAATTAGTAAAATTGCTACAAATTATTGCCCGTAATGCCGTGATAGATCACATATCGTGCATACTATGAAAGCATGTCTACGCATATGAAAATTAATGTTACAGTGTGCTGCAACCTGAGCAGGGACAACTTACAGACGCCATCACACCTGTAACACAGAAGCAGCTGTGCAGTATCGTCTGTTCTGGAGATTTGGAAATAAAAGGACAGGTTTCGTTCCAATTGTTTATTAGTGAATTTTATTTTCAGTGTAATGGCGAAGCATAACAGTCTAACGTAACTAATTAGCTGTCACTTTTCGTATTGGCCCATTTTACCGTGTTACTTATTTTTGGAACACATGTTTGTTTGTTCATAGAATGAAATAAAACGCACTCATTGAAGTTTAATTTTTATTCTGAGATTTTTGAAGTCCCGTATACATTGGAAACATGTTTTTTTTGTCTGCTACATTGCATTTAATAAACCTTTGAGTTTATCCTGCTTACATGATAAACCTGATGCCGTGCTAATGATGATTTCAGTAACAGCCAGCTATGTTAAACTACATCGTGCATCTCGCCATCTGCCGCAGCAACGGCAACTGCAAGGCGGAAAGCATCAGCCTTCGTGCTTGGGTTGGACTTCACCACCACCTTTGACTGGGACGCGTGCATCGTGCTTTATTAATCTGGTAAGCAGTTCCCATTTTGTTGGGATTATTTTGAGAGGATTTACTTCTGCATAGAAGTTTTGAGCGAGTTTCTGTTGTTAAAGCTAAAGTAGAAAGCTGAGTTTCTGTTGTTAAAGCTAAAGTAGAAAGCTATCTTTAGTGATTTTGATCAGTGATGTTCAGTTTCAGTTGATCAGTTGACGCTGATAGTACCAATGGTTCTGAGTAACATGATTTAAAGAACCGTTTTTATTTTCTTTTTGGAATTCACTCTTAACATTGTTTTTGCTTTCGATGGACTGAAAGCTTGTACTTTCGAAGGACTGAAAGTACGCCCGATGGACTGGGCAATACTGTCATGCTTTCGATGAACTGAAGGCAAGCCCGATGGACTGGGCACTACTGTTTTGCTTTCGATGGACTGAAGGCAAGCCCGATGGACTGGGCACTACTGTTTTGCTTTCGATGGACTGAAGGCAAGCCCGATGGACTGGGCACTACTGTTTTGCTTTCGATGGACTGAAGGCAAGCCCGATGGACTGGGCACTACTGTTTTGCTTTCGATGGACTGAAGGCAAGCCCGATGGACTGGGCACTACTGTTTTGCTTTCGATGGACTGAAGGCAAGCCCGATGGACAGGGCACTACTGTTTTGCTTTCGATGGACTGAAGGCACGCCCGATGGACTGGGCACTACTGTTTTGCTTTAGATGGACTGGGTATTGTTTAGTGACCGCATCAGAAGTGCCGGAGCATGTAAGAGGTGCACGTGGTCTGCTTTTTATGTGCAGAATGCTCTTTGCAAGGAGTAGCACTTACGCGGCTGAGATGGTTACTTCTGACGAGGGTCTGGTATCTGCCGAAGGACTGGCAATGCACCGAAGGACTGGTGTTGTTTTGTTAAAAATGAATTTCCGTTGATGTACTGTGTTCATATGAGTAAAATTGGCATTATTAAGTCAGAGTACTATTTATTTTAAGATGCCCTACAATGATTATTATCACATTTGACCAAAATATTTTTTTTAATGCCAGATAATTTCCCCGTAAATTGATATTGATGACAATAGTAGTGATACTGTCGAGCAATGAATTAGAGCTGTTGTGATTTGTGTTTTTGATGTTTGAGATTGTTCCGTTTTCACATAAATTTGAGAGTATCCGCCAGATGGAGGCGATGATTATTGGAGTGTATCCGCTCGATAGCGGCGATGATTACTGATTATTTTTATTAAGTCGTTGCTCGATGGACTATTTTTGACTAGAGAAATGAGGATTGATTAATGACTTTGAACTATTTTTTTGGTTTGATTGATAATAAAGTTTGATTTTAATAGTAATTTGAGAGAGACCCAAATTGTGGGTCAGGAATGACCGAGCGATGAGATACTGTGCTGAGTATTTTGTTACAGAATCAGATGCATACACCCACACACGAGGACGTGTGTAGCGCAGGACGGCCGTGTCGGAACCTGACACCAGAAAGACGTATTGCAGCGTTATAGTTCATTATTTTAGACGCCTGTATAAAATCGATTAGCAATGTTGAGCTACATGTTATTTGGTTGTAACAAAATAAATAAAGTTGTGTAGAGAGTAACTCCGTCTATTGGCGCACTGTTGAAATAAAGTTGCGTAGAGAGTAACGCCATCTATTGGCGTGTTGTTGAACTGAGATGACAGGTAGAAGGCTTTGGAACGTCGAGAGGTTTCTCTCGAGTGAGCGTAGGCACGAGTTGGCGTTTTTGTCGGTATGTTGGTAGACTGGTCGAGCAGGTTTGCCAACTTGACTGAGGCGGGAGCGGAGAGGCTCCGCCGCTGGTAGTTCTTCTTGATCGGACCGCGCTAGAGATCGGGCGTACTCGTTAGCCAACCTCGTGCCTAACTCGCTACGTTCCTGAAGGCTTATACCTGAAGGATTATTCTGATAGCTTATAGAATCCCGCGTTCTTTAACCATTTAGTTTTATTTCAAGTGTTATTTTGATTTCTTATGTTTCATTAGAAGCTTACTTGTGTGAAATAAAGAAATGATGTGTTATGTGTTGTTTTAACTTGTTTTGAAAAGATTTATCCCTCTGAGTTTGTTGCCGGTCCCATATAGGGCTAAATCTTCTCAGGTCAGATATGTAGGGTTGAAGCCGGCCTAGTTTGACTTGAATAAAGATTTGAACGGTTTATAGGATCTTTTCATTTTCAAATCAATCCTTTGAAATAAAATTAGCACTTAGTTCTTTTTATCGTTTAGTACTGAAATATATGGTAGGCGCTAGTATGGTTAACGAGTCCTAATGTTTATTTCATGCACTGGTAGCATGGTAGCATACTGGTTTAGCTGTGAAGTAATACATTATCGTACTACCCCACGCGCCCACCGCCTTTTAGGACCATCGGTATTCGATATATATATATATATATTTAGGTGTTACATTTTTGTTTTTGAACCTGTGCTCTTAATTCACAACAAAAGTAAATAAGTGGTTTCCCTAAGTTTTTTTACCTATACCCCTGTACCTAAATCTAGTCTGTTCGTAGCCGAGTAGCTCTGAAGCTTTTAGCCACGCTACAGCTTTACCATTAGTCACGCTTTATCTCTGTCACGTGTCTTACCGGTGCACGGTAATTTGTCGCTGCACGGAACTTATCGACAGCGATAAAATGCAGTATTTTCCTATCCAGCCCATTTAGTCCAATCGTGTACTGAATTGAATACAGTGTAAGTCAGACTGTCACTTATACTGCTCGCTCTACGACACTTCATATACAGTGTGGAAAGATAAGTTGGGCCCTGGAGGGAAACTACCTTAAATCCTTAAGCGAGCTCATTTTACTTAAAGGAGACATTCCTTTATTTTTAAAAAGAAACAAAACTGCATTCAAAGATTTTCTAAAACTCGCTTGCCTCGCCCGGGACTCGAACTGACTAAAAATTCCAAAAAATAAACACTCGCAATTTTATTCTACTAGTCGATACAGTTAATGTGAATGATAACATTTCTCCAAGAAACATTAGGTCTTACACTCGTCTGTCATATAAAATATCCATAAAATCTAATATTTAGTAATCAAGATTTTTTTAGACAAGTCAAATTGAAGAGAAAAATCTTTAAATGCAGTTTTATTTCTTTTTAAAAATAAAGGAATGTCTCCTTTAAGTAAAATGAGCCAGCTTAAGGATTTAAAGTAGTTTCCCTTCAGGGCCCGACTTATCTTTCCACACTGTATAGTTTGGGTACCTACCTACGGTCGGTCGTGTTTCAATTTATCACCACTCGTTGCGAATTCCCTACTTTTCGCACTTGTCTCGTAATGTTCTATTTCTTAACTTTTAATGATTATTTATTTAATTTTAATTCACAGTCATCCGTGGGCTCTCCTCTCTGGCTCTCCGTGGCAACGTGCGGCGGTACAGTGGATGTCGAGGTCCTAGTGAGAGGCAAGCAGATATACATCGCCAGGAATATAGGTTAGTTTCTATAGTCTAATTATTAATGAGAATATCCTCAAAGAGTCAATGGGTTCTCCTCTCTAGCTCTCCGAATACAGGCCCCGTAGGCACCATGCCAATCGCTAACACTCCGTACGGAACGAAACGCAACTGCCACTGTCACACTACTATGTCTACTATGGAAGAGTATTAGAGAGACACAAAGCGATTCGATGGCGAAGCGCAAGCGATTGCCATCTTGGCTAGACCACCAGTACCTACGCTATTCTACTCAATATGGCTTACATAGTTTTGTACTATAATATAAAACTGGAAAACCCATCGCTATTCGCAAGTACATATTTTTATTTCTTTTGTAAAACACAAACTACTTCTGCAAATAGCTAAAATTTTAGACACTAATAATTAACTCGTAAGCGTACAGGTAAGCGCAAGGATACCTTGGCTAGGCCGCAGTTTCCATAGTTTCAACACTTTCAACGTTATTTCGCCGCGAGCGCGCAACGAATTCGCTACAATACTGAGAATACTTACTGGGAATTTTTAAACAATACAAGCAAATTAGTTGAAAATTCGTTGCGTGCTAAGAGGCAAGTTATGAATTTATCGCTAAAAGTCTTCCCTTCTTATTTTATTTAAAAGCCTGGCAACCCTTACTTGTGACCGGATTTTCGCAGGCAACCCTATACCATTGTATTTGCAATAAGCTGTAAATGAATCCGAACGGCACCTTTAGCGATCCAAAATGGATATAGGCATGTGTGCTCGCTTAGATATATCTGTGACGCTTAGAGTTTCTGGAGAACGTTCTCCGTTTACTATGGAGAACATTCTCGAGCGAAAACGTTTCCCATACAAAACAGGTAACGTTCTCGAGAACGGCACTGACGTGTGGGAGTGCTGTGAGATGATGGCAGAAACATTAAAGAACGACCGTGTTGTGTAGAATATAAGGTTTATTACGTCGGCCTAAGTCGCACACCTCGTAACTCCATTTCAAGGAAATTAGTAATTGCTACCTTGGACAACAATACTTATAGTCGCAAACCTCGTAACTCCCCCGGAGGAGTTACCAGGTTTGCGACTTAGGCCGACGTAAATAAACCTTGTATTCTACACAACACGGTCGTTCTTTAATGTTCCTGCCATCATCTAAAATTATTTTAGTTACATCACACATTATCTTGATGTATACAATATTGGTTTCTAATCATCTAAAATACGCGTGTAGTTTCCCGGCTTTTTCTCTGTCTGTCAATATGACAGCTTAGTGTCGCCTTGGTCATTTTGTAAAGATGGCTTCACACGAATTAGGTGGTCGCCACAGACCCTACAGTCAGTCAATCACAAAGGATCGGGGCTAACTTTGTTTGCCCGTATACAATCAAAGGGTTCCGTAGTTTAGCCTAGTTCGCTTTGTACAATTAGATGGACATTTCTAATTCTATCTGGACAGAGCCAAACCCACTTCAATCAAACGCAAGTCTTGGATGTCTAGATGTTCTATAAGTAGGTACATATATAATATTAGTAATAAAAATGAGATTAAGTTAGGTATTCTGGTTTTTAGTTACAGAGGTGCTTACAGGTTGGCCCAAAAACACGTTAAAATTTATTTGCACTTAGGGCCACTTGCACCATTCACTAACCTGGGGTTAACCGGTTAAACCTGGAGTTACCATGGTCACAGAATAAATAACAGTACTAGGTACAGAAAACTCACTCTCTAACAAAACGCGTCTGTTACGATCAGGACAGATATGGCCGCTAGGTGGCGACAGCGTGGCGTGTGGCTAGCCACCAAAATTGGTGTGGAACGAATGTACTTTTAGCCACCTGTAGCAAAGCGACGAAATCGCGGAGTGAGCCACGCCTGCTATGGTTACTAGTACAATTAAGGGTTTAACCGCTTAACATCGTGTTAGTGCGTTGGTGCAAGTGACAGTTACATATATAGAATTGATAATTTGAACAAATACAATTAGGGTTTGTGTATCACAAGCTAAAGGAGATTTTTAGTTAAGTAAATGATTGTAGTTTTAATGTTTTATTACATTTTGTAAAAGACTGAATGACCATCCTGATAAGCACACGTGTGCTAACTCGGGGCACAAATACTAAAGTGATGTTTATTATTCAAGTTTATATAAGTTACATGTATTTATGCATTTGCTTTTTTAAAATCCTCTATTACTGAAAACAGGTTCGATATCATGCATGTCTAATAATATCGAGCCTCTTAAGATAATAAACTTTAATAACAAACATCACTTTAGTGTACGTGCCCCAAGTTAGCACACGTATGCTGATAAGACAATGAAGTTATCTTTGCCACAGATTTCAACCATACTAACTTATTGCTCAGATATTAAATTCGAACACGTACCTACGTAAGGTTTGGCATACGATACGACCAACAACGTTTTGGCTGTGCAAAGTACAAGATGTAGTGCATAATTTTTTTCGTATTTTCTCAGCAACGTTCGTATTTGTCATGCTACTTCAATCAACCTCAGTATTTTTTGTACCATGAGTGATTGAAATAGCAAGACACTTCGTACGTTTCCGTGAAAATACGAAGGAAAATAATTATGCACTACAATTTGTGCAAAGCTTTATCCGTGACAAATGTCAGACTGTCAGTCTAGTACTTACCGCGGGGTGAGATTCCAGTCACGGCGGGGTGTAGCGTGTCCGTTCTGTATGATGATCAGACATCGTAAATTTTATAGCATTTTCGGTGCAGCGGAGTGGTGTTAACGGAATTGGTATAAACAATTTCAACCCTAATGATTAATTAGCGTTAATTACGTTAATATTAACCTTAATTTACCATTTCAGTTGGAATTATCTATACCAATTCCGTTAACACCACTTCGCTGCACCAAAAATGCTATAAAATTTACGATGTCTGATGATGATGCTGATGATACCACTGATGATGATGTGAAACGAGACATACTTATAATACTAGTATGTACTAAATTCGTTAACTTGTATTGTACCTATTGTCTACAGAAGTGAGCTTTTTCTAAAATGTATTTGACCCAACTGTATATTTTTTTTACAGATCGTTACCTCAAGTTCTCCGTGGACGGGTCAACATCGATTCAGGACACTAGCGATGAAGGTTCCGTACAGTTCGACTCTAGTTCGGAAGAGGCTAAGATGAGATATATAGTCAGGGTTCTGCCTAGCCGGTGGGACCAAGAGGCTGTTGGGATTGAGGTAAACTCTCTCTCTCTTTCTCTCTCTCTCTCTCTCTCTCTCAGATAATATTGCAGAATAAACTTCGAACCAGGAGACCAGCGATGAAGGTTACGTGCAGTTCGACTCAAGTTCTGAGGAGGCTAAGATGCGATATGTAGTCAGGGTTCTGCCTAGCCGGTGGGACCAAGAGGCTGTTGGGATTGAGGTAAACTCTCTCTCTCTCTCTCTCTCTCTCTCTCTCTCTCTCTCTCTCCCCCAGATAACATTTGCAGAATAAACTTCGAACCAGGAGACCAGCGATGAAGGTTCCGTACAGTTCGACTCTAGTTCGGAAGAGGCTAAGATGAGATATATAGTCAGGGTTCTGCCTAGCCGGTGGGACCAAGAGGCTGTTGGGATTGAGGTAAACTCTCTCTCTCTTTCTCTCTCTCTCTCTCTCTCTCTCTCTCTCTCTCTCTCTCCCCCCCCCCCAGATAACATTTGCAGAATAAACTTCGAACCAGGAGACCAGCGATGAAGGTTACGTGCAGTTCGACTCAAGTTCAGAGGAGGCTAAGATGCGATATGTAGTCAGGGTCTTACCTAGCCGGTGGGACCAAGAGGTTGTTGGGATTGAGGTAAACTTTCTCTTTTCTCTCTCTCTCTAAACCATTGCAGAATAAATAACTTCGAACCAGGAGACCAGCGATGAAGGTTCCGTGCAGTTCGACTCAAGTTCTGAAGAGGCTAAGATGCGATATGTAGTCAGGGTCCTACCAAGCCGGTGGGACCTCCTGGTATTGGGCTATTGGGATTGAGGTAAACTCTCTTTCGCTTTCTCTCTCTCTCTCTCTCTCTCTCTCTCTCTACATCTCGTGATAAAAATAATCAAATTAAAGCAGTTAAAAATGCTCAAATAACCTTTTTCTATTTCTTTTAGCTGACAGCATCTACATCCCGCTGGGGCATCATTGAGCCGGAATTGTCGGACGACAGTGTGACAGTGCGAGAGCTGAGGCCGAAGCGCACCTGCTCGTCCATCGACATCGCCTTCTTGCCAGCTACGCACTACGCCAATGGCGTCATCAGGTATTTATTTAAACTTTATTGCACATCATAAAGACATCAACACATCAATATCCCGCTGGGGCATCATTGAGCCAGAATTGTCGGACGACAGTGCGAGAGCTGAGGCCGAAGCGGGCCTGCTCATCCATCCACATCGCCTTCTTGCCAGCCACGCACTACGCGAATGACGTCATCAGGTATTTGTATATATTTAAACTTAATTGATCATAAAACACATCAATCTCTCCGGGGCACCATAGAACCGGGGTTATCGGACGACAGTGCGACAGCTGAGGCCGAAGCGCCCGGCCTAGCAAGATGACAATCGCTTGCGCTTCGCCATTCAATCGTGTCTCTCTATCACTCTTCCGCATTAGTGTGGCAGTGACAGTTGCGTTTAGTGCGATTTGCATGTTGTCTTCTGGGCCAGCTCGTCCATAAACATCGCATTCTTAGGGACCAGGACCACCTTACTTAAGTAAATTCATCAAATTTGCACTGTTTACAGGTACTGCATAGTTGCTCGAGAGACAAGCAGTGGAGACCTGTACTCTTGCGCATCGAAGCGAGCTTCGAAAACTTGTATCAACCGCGTGCAACGGCCGCCGTAAGTTTTTTTAATGAAAGTGGACACTGCCGCGCTATTTTGCCTGCCCGTACAAACGTGGTCCTCATTTTCCTCTCAGGATATTACATTACATTACATTATTGAGAAACAAAACAATCAACCACAGCTAAGAGCGCTTTATAAGAGCCCCTGGAAAGTAAATTTCATACAATTTTTTAAAAGCCCCTACTTAACACCTAATCATTAAAAAATCGAAAAAATCAAACGAGCGGGCATAGAGTTTGTTTACATCTAAATTAAATTGAAAGGTTTCCGAGCGGTCATCCACTTTCGTCTTAAATACAAAATACATGTATTTGTCAAAAAAGACTATACAATAATAATATACAATCATACTTTATTACAGATCGCGAGTGATAAAGCAGAAAGTGACCGGACTGAAGACTGGAAGAAAATACGCCGTACAAGTGACAGCGTCAAGCAAAGGAATATCTGTGCCATACAAAACTTTGTACATCGACTACGCTTGCGCATAATAAACTTTAGACCATAGATAATTGACCTTTTCGCCGCCATTGACTTGAACACCTTAACCTTTTCGCCGTCATTGACTTGATATAAAGTCATCTTTCGTACCCCACACGCCACGACTTGATATGTCATACGGGTGGTTTCCGTGCAATTTGTGGCTTCGCGTTGATCATACTTTATAGGGACCGTGCGCGTTGGAGGGTCTGCCATCTTGTGGCCTGAATCGGAAACATATGTGCACATGTACATTGCCAAAGGTGGCCAAAGCAAGTGCTACCATCTACCGTTCTCGTCGGTACGTTTCCTTGTGCATAGTAGGTTCTGCCATCTTGTGGGCTAAACGGAAGCATAAATGACACATTTACGCCTCGCGTCAAAAATCTGAAGGCTCCTATGCTGCCCCCTATAGTTCATGCACGGGGCCTATATTTCGTCATTGATGTGGCGGCAAAAAGGTTAACTTAAAATTGAACTTAATTTACAGTAATCCACCCTGTTCTTGGAAAAAATCC
Source organism: Cydia splendana (assembly GCF_910591565.1). Lineage (NCBI taxonomy): Eukaryota > Metazoa > Arthropoda > Insecta > Lepidoptera > Tortricidae > Cydia > Cydia splendana. The sequence goes on from NC_085974.1 coordinate 14,847,759, forward strand.
TAGAAGATACATAATTTTGAGCATTTTAAGATTTTTTTGCAAATTAAAATTATTGCTCTGTTAGAACTAAACGAGGCTTAAACTTTATAAGATTTTTTATTATGAAATAAGTACAAACCGTTTTTTTTTTCTCCTTAAAATTAATTTGCCTGCCTTTAAGATCTAACCAGGTACCTATGTATGATATGAATATATTATGATATATAATAAAGCATGTAAGAATATACATTTTGATGTAAGTATTTTGTGATTAATTATTAGGTATTGTAAATAATTTCCTGTCTATATTTATTAATGTATAGATCAAGACCATTAATAGAACAACAATCCCTTAATTTTTAAGAAAAACTGTGGCATTTATTTCTGTAGGTAATTTTATTTGAATAATAGCAACTAAATAAGTTCCTAATTATTTTTTTGTAAATAGAGTGTAAAAGACCATTTAAAATATATCCGGTTTTTATATGATTATCTTTCTTTTATTTCTCTTTACTTTTCTTCTATAATTTTAGCTTCACTCATTTAGATAACTTGCAAAGAATTTCAACAATCCAGTAGAAAAGCCAATGCAGCTTAATTTTTCCAGCAAAACATCGTTATCTGCGCGATCGAAAGTCTCTATCTCGATTTTAGGAGATTACAATACATCAACCTGGATACCTCTATCAAGATGTTCCGAAATGCTGTTGACCAAAATCAGAAGATTTGTGTTTACTGAGATATTCGGTCTGAAATCGTGTTGAGCGTCACACAAACAAGGTCGAGCTTATATGGGGCATTATCAATGAAAAGGGACCTTATTGTCGACGGCGTTTACGCCGCGCGCCGCACTGCGTCGTCGTCTGCGTCGCGCGCCATTGTATTTATAGCGGAGCATTGTTAATAATGGCGTAAGCGCCATCGACAATAAGGTCCCTTTTCATTGATAACGTCACATATAATATTTAAAACTTTCGCGTTTTGAACACATATTAACTCACATTTATAGACGGGTCTATCGCGAATTTATTTTATTACCTGTATTTACCGACGTTTCGGGGCAGGTTTCACTGGTCGTGGTGCCAGCTAAATTCGCGATAGACCCGTCTATAAATGTGAGTTAATAAGGTCGAGTTTGCACTGTGATAGAGTTTGATGGAGTATGAGACTTAGTCACATCACTAACCTTAATAATTTGCTTAAATCCTGTGTTTCGGACATGTTGAGTGCTCATCTCTAAGTAGTGTAGCCTAATTATGTTATGTACCTACCTACGGAACGTAGTGTGTGCACACACTACTAGTGTGCACACACAGTAGAATTTCTAACATATAACATATTCAAAGGGGTGTCCACTACCTAGGGTGTCTAGGTCTAGCCTCAGGCGCGCTTGAGCGGAAGTTTAGCAGAGTTTTAACTGAATTTACACTGTTGGATAATTACATTAATATTAGCGTTGCGTTAACGACGAAAATATTTTTTTTCTTGGCTTGATCTTTAGTGATTTACCTATCAGTAAAGTATATACACATTGGGACCATTTTGACAACAACATGTGTTCAGTTATATTAAATGTTTTGTTCAAATATTGTTTTAATCGCTACACCCACTGATTACCAGTTCGCCGGACGATATCAGCCTGTTGTTCGGAACTGGGGGCCTACCGCGAAAACCGAAATCCGCTAATTGTGGGGATCTTTCTCTTTTTCTCCAATGAAGGTTTACATTAGAATGACAGAGGAAAATGCCCGCAATTTGTGAACTTCGATTTTCGCGGTTATAGCCCTGTCACCTTTTGCGTTTAACTGACAGGCTGTTATCGTCCGGCGAACTGGTAATCTGTGGGTCTTTTAAAAGAAACTGAGGCCGTACATTATACCGGGTGTGGCCTGTAATATGAGCAAAAAATTAAACTGTAGGCTTTAGGATTGTGGAGGATGCGGGTTCAAGTCCTGCCGGAAGCGTAAATTTTTCCATTTTTTCCTTTAATATAAAATTTGGAATATCGCTCGCAGACGTATCTGCTTGTTAAAAAATTGATTTAAACTGTAGGCTGTACTCCTCATACTGACCAACATTTGTTCAGCGACTTTTAAAAATAACTTGTGGTTTGATTTTTAATACACTTTAAAGTTTATTCTAAGACGCAATGTATTGCGAATTCTGTTATGTTTAAGGCGTGACAAGCAACGTCAATCACAATGATATGGCGTGGCCATGGCGTCCATTGAAGATAATATTTATTTTGTATGAAAAATATGGAGTCTACATTTTTCATAATTTTTTAAAGACGTTGAACAAAAGTGTCACCGTTTGAGGAGTACAATCTATGTTTTAATTATTTGCTCGTGTTACAGGCCACACCCGGTATATGGATTTACAACAACAGGTTTAATTGATTAAGCCCTCGTGTTAAGGTTAAACCACTATATTAACCCTTTAATCTGTCCCTCTTAACATAGGGTTAGTTGATTAATTCCGTGTTAGTAACGAGACTGAAGGTATCAGGGTTCGATTCCTAATACCATTACGCGGCACGCGGTTCTGGGTCATTACTCGAACATCGAATTAATTTTCCCAGGCGATCACAATTGCTTAGGTACTAGGCAACATATATTATCCTATATTTGTATACATCGGAGCATTGTTAATAATGGCGTAAGCGCCATCGACAATAAGGTCCCTTTTCATAGATAACGTCACATATTTACATTATCTTCATTAGGGATGTCGAGGGCCTTGAATGTTTCTGCGCGAGATTTGTTGCTGCTGCGAGTCACTAGTGCCAGCACCGTCAAAAATAACAGTAATGTTGCATTGTGATACAGAAAAAGGAGATTTTCCACATTGTGATGCAGAAGAGTTAGGACAAAATCAAGAACGTAATATTTTTAGGCATAACAGCCGTAGCTGCAATGGGGTTGGCAACTGTCAAAGGTTTGCATAGATGGCGCCATCATAGCTTGCCCCTTTTTTCTTAAAGGGCTGGCATCCAGGGTATTAAAAAAACAAAAATTTGACACAATTCTAGGGATTGACAGGGCAAGATATGATGGCGCCATCTGCTAAAAACTTCCACCGGCCAACCCCATTGAGATGTATGTATATTCCACCTACAATGTAACCTGATTCTTACATACAATAAAAAACTTGAAACTTGAAACTTGAACTCATTCAATTGTTTACTGTAAGTAAAGGATGACTCACGTTAGACCGGGCCGTGTCCGGGCCGGAGCTTCCGGCGCTTACTTTTCTATGACAGATGACGGTGATCACGTGATGCTTTCCATAGAAAACGAAGCTCCGGAAGCTCTGGCCCGGATACGGCCCGGTCTAACGTGAGTTATCCTTAAGTATGCTTACTATTTAACAAAAAAATACACAGTCCACCCTTGGGTAGGGGATACAGTTTAAGTTATTCGACCTATCACTTTAATATAAACGAAAATATTTTCATCAATACATAATTAACCATCCATCCGTCAACAGATAAAAACATAAATACTCGCACGTGACCATGAAAGCGACCGATAAAAGTGACTCATTCTATCACTTTAATATAAACGAAAATATTTTCATCAATACATAATTAACCATCCATCCGTCAACAGATAAAAACATAAATACTCGCACGTGACCATGAAAGCGACCGATAAAAGTGACTCATTCTATCACTTTAATATAAACGAAAATATTTTCATCAATACATAATTAACCATCCATCCGTCAACAGATAAAAACATAAATACTCGCACGTGACCATGAAAGCGACCGATAAAAGTGACTCATTCTATCACTTTAATATAAACGAAAATATTTTCATCAATACATAATTAACCATCCATCCGTCAACAGATAAAAACATAAATACTCGCACGTGACCGTGAAAGCGACCGATAAAAGTGACTCACATTGCAAAAACGCGCCGCGAAATTCGCCACGTGACAAATCGATGTCATCTTTACCACCTTATAATTATTATGTGTTTATTCTATTTGGCGTATAATTTAAGACTGACTGCATGTTGTCAGTCCATCTCTTTTATCCCCAATCGAAACGAAGGGAATACCCAAAAATTCCAAAAACCTATGCATCGGGAAACCACAATAACAAATGAAGATCTCTAGTTGCTTGAAAGTGAACCTTACCAATGAGCATTTAAAGTCTAAAATGTGGATATGAGTCGACAATGTGAGAACTTTGGCGGATCTTTGAAATTGAACTTAAGTGCTGTACATTTAAAGTTGAAATTAGGAGAACAGCTACTGGTGATAAGTTGTATGTTTGCCAACAAAAACACCGGTCTTTAAAAACAATTCACTGGAAATGATTGTGGTATTTTGGTACCTGTCTATCTAACCTGCCTAGTATCATTGCAGTCACTAACAATACCTATAGTATGAATTATCTCAGATGATTTTTTCGGGTTCGGGTGCTAATCCGTTAACCAAAAGCCTTTGTTTCTTTTAAGAGCGGTCTACAGCACATGCCAAAGCAACCATATCCTTTAAAAAGCAACTATCGTGATAGTATTAAGGTTCAAATTCATGTGACAGCTCATTCAGAGAACAATCAGGGTGGTATTGTTTTTGGAGATAACGAAACGTGTTATCTCCGTTATGGGCTGTTTCATGAATTTGAACCATATAAATAGAATGGTAAGTTTGCTTTTTAAACGGGCTTGTTCCCGTTACTTATGTCGGGGCTATTAGCAGTAAGTAGTGTAACCACTGCATAAAGGAAACAATACCTTTTGTTTAACAGATTAGGGTCCGAGCCCGATAAATTCACCTGAGATAATTCATGACTATACCTTAAAATCTATTATTAAACTGGATTGGGCATGAGTGGTGGGGATAACTGACAGAACGGGATAGTCTTACGTATCTTTCAGTAGGAGTAGCAGAGAAAGCGCTATTATTGTTTGTCCATGTCACAGTCTCACATATTTTTTGTTACCCGCAACCCCTCCCCTCCTAGGTTAGGTGCCTATGCCTACCAGCTGCTGAAGTGTCAAACATCTACCTTTATGTACAGTCGCTATCAGATAGATCTGAGCTGTCGAGGTGCTCAAAAATATATGAACACGCACTCTAACGCCCTGACAATAGAGGCGTGTTCAGATATTTGTGAGCACATTGGCCGCTCCGATATATCTGATGGCGACTGTGGCTCTGTGAGCTGTAGACCTCGCCATAAGCTTAAAAATTTACAAATAAAAAAAATTACTTCGTTTTGCCATTGAATTGACGACATTCTCTAACGCTCGGTCAATTAATAAGGGCTTGTGCATAAATCACGCGAGGTTCGATAGTTCGGTAGGGGTCACGTTGGGGGAGGGGGGGCATAAGGAGACCTCACGTGTATTTTTCTACAGTGAACGAAACTAAGAAAAAATACCTACCACATGAGTAGGTAGATACTTTTTCTCGCTTTCGTTAAACATAAATCTTCGCTCCGCACTTCAAAATAGCGAGTCTATTTTACGAAATTTTGGAGCGCGTGGCCTTGACCGGTCGGATAGAAAAATTTCAAAAAAATACACGTGAGGTTATGTGGGGGAGCGGGGGTAGCCAAAAACCTCACAAAATATCACCAAGGGGGAGGGGGGGTCAAAAAGTAGCCGAAAACACCTCGCGTGATTTGTGCACAACCCCTAAGTACCTATGCATATTTACAAACAGACGTGGCTAGGCGGTTGAGGTTGTCAAAATGATCTAAAGTGTATTCGGATAATTCAGACTACTTCAAACTGTCGGCTAATTCCGAAAATCACCCATAACTCCATCATATTAGAGCTCATTTTTAACCCGACATGAAATTTTAATCTCTTCTAAATTACACGAATACACCTTGCATACGTTCAACTCACGGGCCGATTCTAACTTTAAGATACGTCAATTAATAGATCTAGAAACGATATGGATTAGATATGTCAGTGTCAAATGTGACGTTTCTTCAAACAAATACGTCACTTTTGACACTGACACATCTAATCCATATCGTTTCCAGATCTATTAATTGACGTCTCAAATTAGAATCGGGCCGTCAATGAACTATAAAGTTCCGCTTAGATAATTTTGAACACCTCACCTGCTTAGCATTTTTTGCTGACTATGTCCATGGCAACACGCAACCTCAAAAAGACAGCGCGACGCGCGACCCGACATAGCAACGCGACTTATCGACCGACCTTGTAGCACAACACGGCAACGTCGCAGTCGCCCCTCGTTGGCGCCGCAAGCCGCAACGTCGCGTCGCTAGTCGCGCCCCGCCTGTCGCTCCTATCAGTCATGGCGATGGAAGCAAAACATGTCGTTGATTCGCTTATTCGCGAAGTCAAAACTCGGCCAATCCTGTGGGATAAGAAGCATGAGTTGCACAAAAATCGAGCAGTGATCGACAGAGTTTGGGATGAAGTGGCAGCAGTTATTGGCAAAAACAGTGAGTAAGGTTATATTTCATTATGTTAACTCTAATCTTAGTGCAATGCGGTAAGGTTGAATTTTAAGTGTGTTCGCAAGTCATGTTAACACTGTTTAAGTGAAATTGTTTTACGTTTTTACATTCAAGAGTCTTTAAAACATCGTGTTGTTTGTTAGTTTATAGAAATGTAATATGCTGACGGTTATTTTTGTTATGTGCAACGTGCAACGAGTTATTAAAATAAATCATTTTGAGGAAATGAAGTGACGCATCAGCGATTTGATAGCGCCAACGCAATATGTAATGAGCATTCCTTGACTCTGACGTATTGCTAATATATTTTAGCAGGCGCATTTACATTAGCTTTGCTTCGGCGATGTTGTCGTGTTTTTATTTTGATTTCGTCTTAATTCTTATTTTCTAACGCCAAAAGTAATATTTTTAAAATAAAGGACGTCTATTATTGATATCAAACCAGTGTTTACATTTACGAACGTTACTTGCGATTAGGGAACGTTTACACTATAGAAACTTACTTGATTTGTATTCATAGCCAAACTCGACTATCCATACTGTTTTAATCGTAGTTATAAACAAACTTAGCGACACTTTACATAATAAATACAAATGTAAAAATACTTCTATGTACCTACAATTTGCATCAAAAGTAACGGATCCGAGTTCCGATTCCGACTAGGTACACGTCAAAAGTTTACAGTTCTCTAATAAAAATAAGTAATAAAGAATTCCAGGCGGCTTAGCACGGTCGCGTTTTTATCCCTTGTCACCATGCCTGCCACGTTCTAACAAGTATGTAAGTGCGAAAGGGACGCGCATAGTGATAGTCGATAAAAATGGAACCGTGCTGAGCCCGCAGGGTGGCAGATTTTGGAACGTTGTTTCATCCGCTATTATTGATGCTTACTGTACCTACTTGAACACAATTCGTAGCTAACATTTTAATGTGAACTTTACACGGTAGTTCATATAATGGGGCTATCAATTCGTTTAGAGACATCCTAATTAGGTAAGTAAGTGCTACATTTAGTTTTCCTGAGGAAATTGATTGCCTAGTGAATAATATAAAATGTTGTTTGCCACGAAATAAAGTAGGCAGTCTATTTTCTGTAGATCTACAGTAAAGGCGAAAGAGTGGAAGACAAAATAGGTACGAGGGGATAACTGAAAGTTTTTATTTTTATAAAAGTGTTGTAACTCTTTCTGATGACGTGTACAAATTTTGAGCAGAATGGAATCACCCTGAAACGCACATGGTTCATTCCATCAAAGCCCTTTTTGGATAGCGATATTGGGTCAATAGTTTTTGTATGAAGTTCATGAGATAGAAAAAAGCTTTTTTACGCATAAATATTCATGTACGATTTTGTTTATTGATGTCAGAATGTGATGTTATGCAACTTTTTGTCAGTTTTTAGTGTTCCGTGCTAAACTTTGTTCACGGATTCACGGTACACTTATGGGATCACTTCAGTCCTGCAAATCAGTTAAATGCCTTTTTCTCAGAGACCGTTTGACGTAGATACCTAAAGTTTGGAACAGTTATAGCAATTACCACTACTAATATTGCAAATAAGTCAAAACTGCGTCAAAATTTTGATTTGCTTTGTAAACTTCTGACGTCGATGTTGAATGACATAGTTAAGTACCTACCTACTTCTCTAGATCGTCCGCTCAAGAATTACAAAAACAACAATACTTATAAAAATATAACTGAAGCCATAAATACATATTATCTCGACGTAATGTGTCTCCTATGTTGTGGCATTTACAAAATTAATTATTAATGCTTAGTACTTAGGTAATCAAGGATTCCTTGCGCTACTTAGGCTAGGAAGACATTAGGTACCTACATAAATTAATTAATTATAATAAATAATTATCTAGTATCGGCACCCCGAAAGCCATTAGAAGCCAATCACGTCAATTTATCGAATGTTATAATTATATTATGTTAGTCACAGTAATGTGAATGTGTATTATCGTGTTTTAAATATAACGATATTATTCACTACTTTTATTGGAATTATACAACATAATAGGTAATTTTATTTTCTTGCTCACAAACTCTAAGAGATGTTATATTTATGGTGTAGGTAAGGTTAGGTCCTGCCTAGATTCTGAATAAAGTATTTCAGTCACATGTTGTATGCGAAATAAATATCAAATGGATTTCCCAGACCAAAATATTATTTGCGCCAAACACAGATATCATACAGTAAATTAGGAGATAATGGATCTATAAACAAGAAAATTGTGTGACAATAATTAGGAACACAAATAAACAGACTAATCACAGATAGGCAGTTCGTGTATCAATAAACGCAATCATCGTTGCTTTTCCCATATACTACTTCACTTCACTTCCCATAAATATACCTACGTTTACTATTAGCAGACATAGAAGTTAAAGTGGCAAAATAAACTGACTGACAAAATGAAATATCGACATGTCTGTTATCGATGTTACCTTAACTTTATCATAGATATTTATAACACTGTACATAATAACATAGCTACCGCGAAGTACGCAACACGTTCGATATCTTCTTTGATATTTTGTTAGTTTTCTATTCTTTTGGGACTGTATATAGTATAGTATAATACAACAGTTTACGTTTTTATTTTTAAGTACACTAAATATAGTAATAAAGAAATTACGTATCAGTTTGTAATTGATTTGCGTTCTTAATATTTGTCGTAATTTAATTTACAGTAAGTAGAAGTTACATCTTTTAATTATTAATCTGTTACAGACCTATCGATAACAGATTTATCGATGTTTCATTTTCTCAAACACTCGTTTATGCCACAAAAACTTCTACACCGTGTTTTTATTGAATTCCGTTAACTTCGGGGTATGGTTAAGTACGTTTAAGAAAACTAAATGGCATAGTTAATTTTGAAAAAAAAAAATTTTTTTTTGCTTTTTTTTTCAGAAAAAATAATATTAAAAAGTAATTAAATGTAGCATATAGCGTTGTTGTAACACGGGCATTACATTTAACCTTCGAGCAACACCGGCTTCCGACACATCGGAAGGGAGGGGCCCAAGCGATATCTCACCGTACAAAGCTTTCTGCCATTTTTCGCGGGGGGAAAGGTGCACACAGTCGCACTTCTCACACACTTACATACAAAATCCAATCTGTAATGACGACACAAATACATAGAAAATGACACACGTCATAGACAAATCTTGCAAACCTCGATCTCTTTTTGTGTACGGACGAGTGACAAGTGTCACAACACGCACACTAACACATTTTCGTTGAAGTATGTTATTGTATTAAACAACTGTACCGATATTCGGAACCTAATAATAATATTGAGAATGGCAACACTGCGTAGTCGGTCATATTGTCCTTTTCTAGCATATACGTCCTTCTCTCTCCCACACTCCCACCACTCAGGCAGGTTGCTTTGACAGTTAAACAAGGCAATTTTTCAAGTCATTGGCTTGCTGTTTTTCCATCTGGAAGGTCGTGAAGCTAAACTGCTGGTGAGTTTTTGAATTTGTACCCCAGTTTAGCTGACTATATTGAAAAACAGTTTCTAACGGTTTTTGCCGTTCGAAATAAATATTTAAATTTAGTTGTCCGATAAACTATCTAGCAAATAAAAACGATCCGGAATAGTGATGTGCAAGTGTTTTCAAAGGCTGCCTGCGCGCACCGTGGCTATGCCAATGAAAATACTAAAACACATATGTTAGAAAACACATCGAGCTGGTAAAGCGTGCACGTGTCACCATTAGAATTTAATTTTATACCTACATTAAGTCTCTTCCGAGTCTTGTTAGTTTAAATCTTTGTGTGTGTATAATAACGGTTGAAATTATAATACTTAAATGGTGATGTGTGGAGGCATACCCTTCAGTTTTCAAGTGATTTGTGTTTTCGAATACGAAAGGATCGGATAGTTAATACGTGTTAAGTAGAACCTATGTATTGAGGTAGAAGTTTATAGACGTGTAGGTTTTATCTGCCCAAGTATTTATCAGCAATTTGTCTTTTTATCCCGTTCCGGGTTAATATAATATTGCAAAATTATTTTTTTTGTGAATTAAATTGCTGATAAATAAGTGTACCCGCTTAGGAGTCGACGAAGCCCCGCCTTCGCGTGGCTTCTATTTCCGCTCTGAGGGACACAAGGTAACGAACAAACCTACATCGCAAACATTGCATTTATTTTTGTGGAAAGTGAGTACTTCGGCAGTACATAAACTTAAATCTGACTAGACATAGAGAGAGATTAGCATGGCTCTGCGCAAGAATGACATGCGAAATCGTGAAGTATTTCACTCTTGATCTACCAACTTATATCTCTCCAACTAGATATTTAATTTTGAAAAAAATGTTAAAATGTAGGTAGGTTAAAATGTAGGTACCTACTTAAATAAATAACTTAGCAGGTACTTACAGCTTAAAAGGTTAAGGAAAATAACTCTTACATGTAGTTGCTATATGTGCTTGTGTTATTTTGGATTTGAATAACTTGATTATTAATTCGTTACGTAACTACATACAAGAGGGTCAATTCTTAAGCCTACCTACCTACCTACATAAATAGTACACTTGGCATTAACGATACGGGAATCTTTAGATTGATTCATTGACGAAGACGCATGGTTTGGTTCATATTGTCAAATTATATTAGTTAACTGAAGAGTTAAAGTTTAGTTTTGACAAATCTGCGCGTCACCGTGAATGACACTTTCTAAAAGTGCCTGTAAAAGCCTGCATAAAGCCTTTCACCTTGTCGAGCAAGGAACCCGCAACTAAGGGAATATTACCCATAAACTCAGGGTATTCGATTTGAATGATATTCTTAATTAAACCTACGTCTGTTATGGTTCCACCTGCGTAAGGTGTGCCTAAGAAAATCTTTTATTCGTTCACAAACTAACGTCAAGTTATTTGTGATGAAACCAATATATTATGTACGTATCTAAGGCTGCGCAAGCCTGCCATGTCTCCACCTGCGTAAGGTGTGCCAAAGAATCTTTGATTCATTCACAAACTGACGTCAAGTTATTGATGATAATATTATAACCTATGTAAGCCTGCGCAAGGCATGTCAGACATATTCACAGAAATATAAATGATATGGTCATAACACATGCGAGCAAGTAAGCCACAATCAGAAAAATATTACAAAAATGAATTTGTAAATATCTCCTTTTAAGAAAGTAAAAAGGGTTCTAACAAAATCAGTCGAAATAGGCAAGGCTTTGTTATTAGATTTCATTTTTGTTTACCAATCTATTCTAAAAGGGTCCCAAACACCCTATTGGCTAAGCCCAAAATTGGGCTAATTAACTGTGGTAAAAGTGAAAATTGCTTTCCATTTACATTACATTTCTAAAATTATAAGGTATAAAGTAACCTAAGATTCTAGGCCTATTTCGACTCATTTTTTCTTTTAAAGATGAAAAAATCTTTGCACCCTAATATAAAATTGTGGTCTGGAGACGCTTAGCCTCATAACTTGGGCGGCATAGAGAATACTAAGAGATTTAGTCACCTAATTTCGATTATAAGTCCAGGCAGAAAATTGATAATTAGAATCAGGAGTGGTCAATCCACCAAGGTCCAGACAATCTGTGGACTCTAATTTAATCAGACTATGTAAGCTCACGACAGTGCTTACGGTTCCATTCTGAAATAAGCTATGTTTACAATATAATTCAAATTATATTTCTCATTGTGTGAAACAAACAGCCTGCTCAAGGTGTACAAAGGGTCCGATTAACGGCCCTATGAATATCTAAAAAAAAAAAAAAAAAAAAAAACCTTTGAAGTCTAGGCCTGCTAAGGCAGACTAGAAATAAATACATATGTGACGTCCCACGGTCAAAGGTACCTTATGGCGGGTATGGAGTTATGCATACCCCAGTAATCTACAATAAATAAGCTATCGATAACACAAAAGATCAACCTTCTAGGTTGCGTAGTTACAGAGATATGATTTTTTGAAAATAATGTTGTGAAATTAGCAACTTTACGATAGAGAAGTTTTAAGTTTAGCCGCCTAAAAAACTATGTTCCTGAAGTAAGTTACATAGTTGACTACAAATAATAATACCTTATATATGTGAGATTAAAAAAATATTGCGACTTGTTCTGTAATGCAAATAGAAACTTTTGATATCGACTGATTTATGTGTATACTAGCCAATCTCTTGAAAATAAAGTTTTATTTCATTTTCACGATTGATTGCAATGAGCTCTCAAGATTTAAATTCTATCTATTAGAAAACGACACTGACAGACAGTTTAAGCAAAAAACAATACCGATTTAGAGGTGAAAATGTATTTTCTGACTTTTTCATATAAAATCACAAACTTGAATATTTTTACTTTTAATGTGACACACAATCAATTTTTCTGAGCACATATGAAAGAAATTCTGTCATTCAAATGAAATAAATCCTAAAACCCCAACTAAATACTATATTTAACCCCTTATGCCACTTTAAACTTACATAACAATAACAGTATTTGCTCCATACATTTACGAAAAGGTACCTTATGGAAATAAATCTAATAATACATCACTACAAAATATCAATCATATTACAGTTTATCTTTTATGAATAGAAAATATTAATTTACATTAAACTGCCCCAAATTTAATTAGTTCTTCGTCATAATAATCTTAAAAAAGACCTTTAATTTGTATGTAATGAAAAGGTACCTTGTGATTAAGTTACATGATGAGGCATGATGATGATGGAACAGTTAGGATAAACTAATAATATTTTGGGGTTAAGATGGTATAAATCGTCTATTTCTTATCAATAATATATTTCGGTTGCTATTGAAGATAAGCGGCATTGAGGTTCAATGACCTCAGATATTCCATAAGGTAATGCGTCGGGTATTGGCATTTTTCAGCAAACCAATGGCTGATTTACTGCATGCGACCAAACCAAATGAAGATTATTCTAGTTAAGAAAGACTTGACGAGAGTAACTTTGGTATAATAGCAGGCTACTTGGATTTGTGATGTCGGTCTATGTACGGTTATAATATTTGCGAGGCGCCCCAACCAGAACTGAAATTATCAAATTAGTTTTGCAGAATGCTAATACAGTTCTCTACCAAACTTCTTTTCCCGTATTGACTAGTTTTTTTGGGAATTTTCAATCTTTTTTCCATAAGGTACCTTTTCTACTAAACTCTGAGACGACATTACTAGGCTTATAACTAACTTATAACAAAAATAAAAACAGGTAAACAAACGTTACGCATTAAGGTTTCAGATCACACAATAAAAAAAAATTGAGCATTTTTTCACCTCTTTACAAAACATTTCATATCTCCGAAACTAGAAACCCTCATAAGGTACCTTTTCCCGTGGAACGTCACATATAATCTCAATGTAAGAGCAGCTCACAGTTGCATAAATTATATTTGCCTCGAGAGCACTAGACTTTCAGTTAACATGTTACGTTAAGTTACGAGTATCTACCTATGTACACGACATGACCAAGGTTACCTACCTATTTAACTATTATATCCCTGACTGCCATGGTATAGGGAAATTATCATGTGCTGGCGGTGCTGCACAAGCATGTTTGAAATAAAATATACAAAACTGGCCTGACGGGCGTTTATCAATTATGTATTTTACACCTTGTGTCTGTATTGTGACCCAGGAAGTTTTAAACCACCTGTATCGTAAGTGCTTCTATGCACGGATTAAGTTTATTTTAAACTACCCATGCCCTAACCTCAAGGGCAAGTGCTTCTATGCACCGACTAGATACTGTTATCACTTAATTCACTTATCATGACTTGTCATAGTTTGATACTACACGTTTAACAAATTTAAGACCGTGGAATGTACCCACTACAAAAAGGTTTTTAAAAACAGTGACTGAATGGTTTGCACGAACGGTTCTAGCACAACTTCTGGGCGGTCACGTCTAGGGCATGACCCTCTAGTTCTCTATTTATACATAATTATAACATTGTGATACTGTTCGCTTTGCACAATAAAATAGGGAAACAGGAGCACGCCTTGCGAAAAGGCGAAACTATTTTGAAACGCGAACTTTTTAAAAATAGATTGAAATATATAAATATGCCTTTGATGTGGAACATGTACACCCAAACAAATGCAGTCATTTATTATATGTTAGCAAAACTCTGCCAAAGTGTTAGTCTGTCTGACAAAAATCTCTTGAAACATGGTGGATTAATTAATTTACACCCCGTCTGTGTCTTGCTCCTACCAAATCCACAATTTAAGGACCTCAACCTATCTAGGTACCCTTCTTGCTCGAGACCTGAAAAAATGTTCACAATAATCTCATGCAGTCAAGTGTCGGAAAACTAGGTCCACACACTTAGCGCTACCGTGAATATATATCTAAGAAGTCTGTATACTGCCTTCCAGGAGGCGGGATGTTAATAGACTAGCCTATATCGTAGGCCAGAGATATAGTATACAAAAGCACACTGGCCCAAATCCAGTAATATTATAATTTCAGAATATATAATAATTGACAATTCTGCGTATATTTGATATCGAAAAGTTACAGTTATCCTTAGTTCATAAGGAGGATAAGTATACATAAATATCAAATAAATTCGACAAAGTGTTGACTCTAGCATTGGATGAAATAGGTCCCTCTTAAAGGGCCTCTGCCCTGTTGGCTTTGGGCCCACGGGTGCCCGGCAAAAGGTCGGGGACCCCATGGTTCCGCACAGTTATTGCAAATAATGTAAAATCACTAAATAAACACACAAATCTGCATTTTGGTTAAAACACATGCGATGAGCTAAGGTTTCGAATTAAGTACCTTATTCTTAATAATTTACACACTGGAAAGAGGAAACTGAATATTCAGAACTATGCAATGTCTATAAATGCTTTACATAAATTAAGCCACTTAAGCGTTCAGAACCAATCAAGCTTATGTCTACTAGTAGGCACCAGATAAGGTAAACTTACTGCATATATAGAAATTAATGAGTACAATTTAGGTCACTTGATGATAGCTAAACATGAATATAATCAGAATGAGCCTGCACCTATACAAATATCATTGATAAGGTTCTGTGGCATTTCTATATTAACCATTTGAACGCCAAGAGCACCAAAAAGCGTCATTATCATTACTAGTCGTGCCAACATGAGTGTTATGTTATGGCTTAAGCTCTCAAAGTAACCTTCACAATTTTAAGTAAGGTTTGTTTAGGTACATTAGCTCGCATTCGCGTTAGTAAAGCGTACAAAGGATTAAATGCATTTTATAGCTATAACCAAGTATATAGCTCACATTGGCTCACAGTCATGAAAGGAGTTCAATAATTCCCTATGACATTTTAGTAAGTAGGTACCCAATACTAACTTTGTGGGTAGTGATAGTGATATAACGAATATGTACAATATTCGTCTACTTAATCCCGAGAGATTTTGGAAATAAGAAAGGTCTTGTCCTTGTTATATTCCTGCAACTCCTTACTTTACTAGATAATTATTATCAAATTTGTTAATAATTGGGAGTTATAAATAAAAACTACTCGAGTACTTTATAAATAATTCTTATCTCTTCATATTTTAATTACATCACTCCTTATCACAGATGTTGTATGCTCCTTGAAGAGTAGACTGACTTAAAATCTCATCTTCTTTTACCTAGTTTCACATACATATAATTAAGTATAGCACCCTTGTGGTGACTCACTTATCCTCTTTGAAAATTTATAAGTACCTACATTAAGTACATATATAAAATGTAAAGTTAGTATCATAATATAATTTTATATCAAAATGTATGCTTTACTAAATACCTCTCTCCTCACAAGTGTTAAAATAAAGGGTGTACTACATAATTAATTAAACACTCGTAA
This sequence comes from Cydia splendana, assembly GCF_910591565.1. Lineage (NCBI taxonomy): Eukaryota > Metazoa > Arthropoda > Insecta > Lepidoptera > Tortricidae > Cydia > Cydia splendana. Next base: position 14,864,048 of record NC_085974.1, read on the forward strand.
TATAATAATATTACATATACATAATAACTACATGTATAATCACATTGGCTTGGCGTCTTCCCACCACCAGGCGATAACAAACACGTCTCAATATTATTATTAGGTTCCGAATATCGGTACAGTTGTTTAATGACAGCGTTTTACACAAAAAATAAAACGCTAATTAAATAACTTACCATATTCGGAACTTAAAGTTTTAATCCTGCCTGGTGTAAATATGAATAATTTTGAGACAATGACTTGAAAAATTGCCTTGTTTAACTGTCAAAGCAACCTGCCTGAGTGGTGGGAGTGTGGGAGAGAGAAGGACGTATATGCTAGAAAAGGACAATATGACCGACTACGCAGTGTTGCCATTCTCAATATTATTATTAGGTTCCGAATATGGTAAGTTATTTAATTAGCGTTTTATTTTTTGTGTAAAACGCTGTCATTCTGAGAGATGAGAAGTCGGATTTGTCGCTCGACCGATCCACAATTTGTACTGAGCGAGCAAAATCGATAAATCCAACAATTACATGAGACTAAAATATAATAATTGTGTTTGAATGTAATTAAACGTATGATATCGTCGTTGAGAATGCCAAATCCGTTATGTGCTCGATTTTTGATTGACAAATAGTTACCTAGCAACAAAATACATAAGGTATTAATTAATTTGATTAAAATCGCGCACATACCGGATTTAGCATTCTCAACGACGATATGTAAAAAAAAATATTACATGTGAAATATAACACTTTAATTTTGTAAATTTGATGTCCCCCGACCTCTTTTTATAACAAAAAACCGAGCAAACAGGCATTTTTGTGCAGCAGTGTTCACGCGCGCGTCTGGACTCGGTCTAGTGAAAAATCCAAGTGCAAATAGTTTTATTACCCGCGCTAGATTAGATTGACGCGCGAATCTTGTACCTCGGCAGAGGGGAAATAGTGCGAATGCCGCCTCCCTTCCGTGTTGCTCGAAGCATTTAACTAAACCAAACAATTGAAATCTGTGACATATCAATGTCAATTCGAACATCGATCGACCGAGATTTTACTTAAGTTTAGTAGCAAATGTATGAACTCATTCTAAACACTAATCAATATGTAAACCGGCCTTAAGGCAAGTGTACAAGCTTGTAGAGGCCTTATAGGAAAAAAATAAAATATTGATTATCTTCGAAATGGAGTTAATTAGAATATCGGTGTCTTTGGGAAAGTTACTTGATTTAAGCTCAGGTATGCACCCTTGAAATTAACGGAAATCAAAAAAAACACGGTGTATATCATGGTCTAATAAAACATGGTCTTCCATTCCCATAGTGACACGCGATTACGTCACAATAACATTGCCACTTTATTTCAACATAACATGTTACATGGGTACATTATACCTATGGTTAATAAAATAAAATATTTCTTTATAATTTTATAATGTTCATTTATATGTATTTTAGCTTAAATTTTACAATAACACGTCATTTTTAATTACTCGTTAGCAATATCTTCCGATTCACGAAAGAAATTTCAGACTTTCGGGTAATTCTGTTTATACTACTGGCAACACAGGATAGCTCTGTGGACATTTGACAATTCGGATCTAGATAACTTCATGCCCTGACCGTCATCCTTGTCGAACGCGTGTTAATTGTTATTTCCTTCTCGCTCAGTGTCAGCAGTCGCAGTGTTTTCCAAACTTTTCACGTCGTAAGCTTGGTAATTAATGTGTAACTGTGAATTAGTTTTTTAAACGTTTGTCTTGTATAGATAAATAAAATTTAATTTAATACATTAGATTTGTTTTATTTTACTATGTTTCTACATGAATAACTTAAAATTAATGCCGTTAAAATAATTTTCACCGTTGGTTAAAATTCTCCCACATTTCAAAGTTTGAGAACCTGTAAACAGCATGATGACGTAGGCGCGTGTCAGTTAGGTCATACGCGAATCTCGGAATGGAGTACCAGGCGGAGTATATTATTATACCATGGTGTATATCTGACGATCAGTTTAGTATTAGAGCCAAGTTTATTTGTACCATTTTTATACCATTTCTTATTGTTTCAGAGGACCAAATCAAGATGAAATGGAGGAACCTACGAGACCAATTCTCAAGAGAAGTAAAAAAGAATCCGATAGGGGACGACGGAATCCCAATAATAGACAAATACAACGGGAAGTGGGCATACTACGAGTTACTTACATTCCTTAAAGACAATGTTTATTGGAATCCTTCCGATGATAACAGACTTGAAGACAGCCAAGACGGATATGTGAATGATTTCAATGGAGAAAGAGAATCTGATATCAGCATCATTATAAAAAGAGATCCAGATTTAGATGAAGATATTGAGAGAGATATTGAAGGGGATCGCTTCTTAGATCCTTTATTAGCCCTAGAAGTCCAAGAAGACACTTCTGATTCAAATTTAGTGACGACGGAGACAAATGAAGTTCCTAGGAAAAGATTATGCCAAAGGAGAATAAGGACATATTACCCAAGGCAGTTGCAAAGTGAAGGATCTCACGCTGCAAGATCACCTCGAGAAGTAGATGATGACTTGCATTTTGCGTTGTCTTTGGTACCATACTTGAGAAGCTTAGATCCATTAAGGAAGTTGATAATTAGGAATGAAATGCAGAATTTATTAATAGGAGAATTAATGGATACCCCTAAAAGTAATAAATAGTATGTGTAAAATGAGAAGTTTGAAGTGAGTGCGGCAATGGACTTAATATATATTTAGCTGGTGACACAAAAAGCTTTCCAAACAAATCATAAATGCAATAAATCCGGTTGATGAAAAACAAGTATTGATTAGCCTTTTATTAGGTATATTTATCTTTTGGGTAGTTCTTCATTAATTTATTGCCAAAATTATGTGCCTACCTAGGTTAAAATACTGACTAAGTATATAAAACTAAAAACATTCACTTTGCCAGCCTTAATTGTCTTGTATGTAGGTACATATTTCATTCATTTCATTACACATTATGCTTGTATTACTTAAACACATATTGTTAGAGATATTGAAAAGGGTTAGTGCTAAATGTCTGTTTAAATACATGCCTATTATCATAAATATATTTTATTTTCCTTTCTTCCATCAAAATAAATCTTGCTTGAATGTAATTTTTGTCGATATATTTCAAATTCTAAGCGTTCCCAATTACATAAAAAGAAACTTGACGTTTTTAATGCCGTATATTTCTTTACGAAAATAATTTGGATATAATATCCAAATAATTGGATATAATACCTACTTGAAAATTTTGATTGATACATCGCGTGAGCAATTCTATCATATCAATATCAAAATCATAAGGGGCCCACTGATTACCAGTTGGCCGGACGATATCAGCCAAACAAAACATCAAACATCAACATTTATTCAGCAAATAGGCCACAAGGGCACTTTTACACGTCAACATTGAATTTACATACAAGCAAAAATAATAATATCAACAATTTTATAAAATAAAACTAACAATTCAATCTAACGTATTACAATTACTAAAAGATGTACTTATATGGTCTCTTAATGTCGAATTACATACAAAATACAGATACAAAACACAAAAAAAAACTATAATATTTAGAAGTGTAAAGCCTGTTAAGCGCAAAATTTGATAGCTCTGAACAACTGACAGGCTGATATCGTTCGGCGAACTGGTAATCTTCTTCTTTGTCTTCATACTCTAGTCAGAGTGGTCGTGGTGGTCATAATATATCAGGGCCGGTAGCAAGCTTCACAATCCGTCGCCATTCTTCCCGTACTGATAGCCCTTCTTGTACATTCATGGAGTGGTCCTGGTAATCTGTGGGCCCCTTTAAAAATAATAATTAGAATACCGCTTCCAGTTAAATAATTGAAGCACGTCTTCTTCCATCTCCATTAATTTGGAATCTTGATGTTTATCCAACTGTAATTAAAGCGCTTTGTTAAAAATTATTCGGAAAATAACTCTAAGTATATTAGTAGATGAAATATTTTAAGAACATTAAAGGCTCTTTGAAAACCTATTAACAGTGGATACCTCCTGAGTATAATGAGGCATTGACTTTAGTAAATAATTATGTTATTTTTGCTCTTTTACTATGAAGGTAAAATACCACTTCCTTATAACTTAATACTATATTTACCCACGCACGGATACGTGTCTCCGCATACGAGGGTTTTAATGCAACAATTTTATTATATCTAAATATCAAAACTACTAAGTTCGAATAAAATAGCTTCGTAGCGAATTTTCTTGCTTAAAAAAGTTTTCTTGGAATCTTGCAACTAAGTATTTACTTACGGAGAAAAACTTCCGAAGCCTGTCGAACGCCGATAAGCAAACTTATAATGGTTTTTGCTATTTGCCTTGAAGTGGAAAATTGCCGCAATATTGAAGAGAAATATGTACCTATCAGACTAGCAGGAGTGTCTCGAATTCTCACAAAAATCATGTATTGTCTGGCAACAAAAGTCCATAGGTCCATAGGTCCACATTATATACCCGAGTTCATAAATATACCCGGCCAAACTACTTTGTCAGTAGAAAAAGGCGCGAAATTCAAGTTTTCTTTGGGACGATCACCCTTCGCACCTACATTTTATAAATTTGCCGCTTTTTTCTACTGACGGAAATGGCTTCACCGACTATATTTTCTTTAAAACAAAAATAATTTTGGCGACACACCAGTACAGTTTTTTGCTGCGTCACCGGTTCTGTCGTAGGATTCGGCAGATAGGTACCTATTTGCATGAGTTGCATGCGATTGTCGTTACATTGTGGCATTTGGTTTTATAATTTTAGATTTACTGAATTGGGTTTTATATTCATACGAAATATCCAATAACTTGCCAAGAACAACACGTAATAGTCATAAATAGCCTTACCGGGATTCGAATGCATGACTTTTCACTTTCATATATAGAATTTCAGAATAACTAACTTATCACAAGTAACTATTAGCAAGCTTAGTCCTATCGAATAGAAAATTTAAACAATATACCGCCTATTAAAAAAGGTCATTTTACATAAAAAGTGACAAAACACGATTATCCGGACCAAATCTTGCCTACATCAATCATCCGGTATTAAACGTCCGCATAAAAACAAGCTTTTGGTGTGATTTTTTTTAATTTAAAAGAGTTATGGCAGATTTATGAAAAACAGACTTCTTTGGCGCGGGCGGATTTAAACTTGATTAATATGGTAAACATTGTGTTGTCATCAGCATCTCCATTATTTTCATTACATAGGCTCTCTTTATTCTTCAAAAACTGACGGAAAAGTTGAATATTGTCCACAAGAGTGGCAAACTCAGTTAATGCAAATTTTGAGTTAACTCATCATGTTGGCTGATAGAATTTACTTTTAAATTATGATTTTTAGAAATAAATATACAGGCCTATAAGCAATAGCGTTCATTTGGATTTGATTAGTATAATATTAATCAATAATCTCGGCTCTGTTCGGCTCAGCATTGCTCTTGCGTGCACGACCACATATAAGTTATGACTTGAATTTTGACAACCCTAAATAGCCGAAAAGGATAGTGCCATACATTACAAAGGGATAGTATGATTCATCCCTGAATCGCTGTCAAACTTCGGTTTTGTAGGAAGTGTCCTTTCTGCACGGTAGTACTATTATTTACCTATTCTTTGGTTTGGGTTTGTTCGAATTATCTCGATGAGTATTAGCTGCCTGTTTAAAAGTACAGTCAGCAATAAATCTTGTGTAAAACTTATAATTTTTTTTCTTTTCAACTTAAATCTGCAATCGGCTGTTCTAGCCATAATCAGATGGTTTGATTCTTTTTATTATTATTGCTATTTAGGGTAGTGTTCCACTGAGCACCATCACCAGTTTACGTGGGGGCTTATAATCTCTGGTCTAGCCCTAGAATGTGCCATCTTTTTAGCCTCGGTATGTAGCCTTGTTCGTTTAACAGGTTTCTGGCTAATTTCATTGCAGTGGTTTTGAAGTCTTTCCTTGTACTTTTTGCAGTATTCGTTTACCTCTTGTTTTATAGTTGGTATTTCTGTGTATTCATGTATTTCACTATTTCTAACCAATACGTGATCATTCTTAGCGTTTTGTTTTGGAATCTTTGAAGTATTTCTAAGTTTGAGTTGCTGGCTGATCCCCATAGCTGTATTCCATAAGTCCATATCGGTTTTATTATACATTTGTATATGAGTAGTTCAAAAATGAGAATGTATTTATAAGAAGATAGACCGATAGACGTCGCTTAAACGGGCGAAGATCATTGACAACTATCAATTGTTTGCCCTAATATATTATTCAAAGTCCACGTGTACCACTCAGGTCTATAATTGCCCTGAAAATAGATAAATTGCCTACGCAATGTAAGGATAATCATCTCGGTAAAAGGCACAACTGTATGAATAAATAACATGCTAGAATTAGCATTGAAATTGGCTTTTTAGATATCACATTTCGTATTCTAGGTTACGTTTCATACTGTCTCAGAGGTTTTTTTTAATACCACATCGGTGGCACAAGTATACGACCCGCCTGATGGTAAGCAGTCACCGTAGCCTATGGACGCCTGCAACTCCAGAAGTGTTACATGCGCGTTGCCGACCTTTTAAAAACCTGTACACTCCTTATTTGAAGAACGCCATACCTACTGTAGACCCTCTGGAAAACCTCGGAAGGGAGCTAATTCCACAGCCGGAGCGTCCGCGGGAGGAAATTCCTCTTAAAACGCACAGTACGCGACCATTTTGTACCTATACAATGTCGTAATTTTTCACGATTTACCTTTTTGCAGAAGTGTCTTTATTTTGCTACTATACGTAGGAACGTTAAGTGCATTAATTATGTCTGCGAATATTTCATATTTTGAACGGAGGAACTTAAACGTAAATACATATATAATATTAGGTCCTTACCTATGAAATTGGCGTTTTTGTTCATAGATATAAGTCTGATCCTAGTTTTTTTTTTTTACAAAAGTACATACACAATTACAATAAAACTACAGTGCACTCAATAAACAACGATTTTACATACAATTAATTGTTATTTTTTATTGTTAAGTGTTCAGAATTAAGCCTTGAAAATAGGTCTTTTCATGTGCTGTCGGTTCGAGTATTAAAATTACTTATATTTTTCTAATGGTACCAATTTTCAAGAAATGGAGATATTGAAAACATACCTTAAAGGTGTCAAAAATTACTGGAAAAATTTTGTTTGGTTTGAATTAGCCATCAAAAAAATATCCGCAAAATTAATTGTATGGAAATTCGTGTTTCGTTGAAATTCTCCGAACAAAACGCCAATTTCATAGGTAATGACCTAATATATTTGGGGAACAGCTATCTATCTATTCCCGAAACAATGTGGGTGCGAATGCGAAATAATCCTATAAAATTCAACTAGGTAGGTACTTATTTCTTTAACGAGTAAAATAAGCTTACCTACAATACCTACATATATCATACCTATATGCCCGGTTCACATTATTCCAGTCCAGTGATCCAGCGGGCTAATCCAGTCCAGTGCTGGACTGGAGCGTATCGTTTACATTATTCCAGTCTTTTAAGAGTAGCTTGGATTGGGTGAGCTGGAATGACAAGTTGACGGTCTCTCCAGTCACTGGACTGGAATGCTCACTGGAATGGGTACATTCCAGTGCATTCCAGTGTCGGTTCACATTATTCCAGTAGCATTCCAGCACTGGATTGGATTGCTGGACTAGAATGCTACTGGAATAATGTGAACCGGGCAATAAGGTAGGTCTAACGTTATCAAATTAATTTGCTTAATAATTTTCTAAATCAAAACAAATTAATTTCAGTCGGTAGTTTTTTTTAATAGTACCGTAGTGCGTAGTTAACTACTCGCACTACGGTAATCATTTTCGATAGCCTTGGGATCAGTTGCCAAGCGGACCCCAGGTCACAAAATAACTAATAGTACTACCGTACAGAAAATTCACTCCTTCACAAAAGTCAGATTTAGGTATAAAATTATACCTAAACTCGCCGCCTGCAACAAAATTGAAACTTATAACCGCGCACGAACGGTGAATCTTCTTTGCGCGAGCGCCACGTGATACGACTATCGTGTCGTGCGGTCGAGCGGCAGCCCACTGCCATACACCTGCCGGCCCGGGCGGCGCGCCGGCCAAATGTACCTAAACTGCGTAGTGACACCCCCCTGCCCAGGTTCTCATGAGCCGTGGCAAAAAGTCGGGATAACGCGCGCGAGAAATATGTATCTCTAATTGTCCATCCTTATCACTCATGAATTACTTATTCAAGTGACAGACACGCCGATAAGTAGACAATTTTCGAATTAAGTTATTTTTGGTATTTTGGTTTTCTTCAGCGTTCATAACTGTTCAGTTCAGTCCCGTGAGAGTTGCGTATTAATGCGTAAACTATTCCATCATCACCAACAACTTTTATGTTACTCTAAAATATCGTCAGGTGACAAGCAAGTCACTAATTACTAAAAAAAATTTAAACAAAAATCGACCTTCTTTTAGTACTAATATGGTTCACTCTGGCTATGAACTTGTGGTGGTACTTAGTGACTTTTGCTTGTCACCCGACGATATATGCTCTTCAGCTTTTGGCGTCGACACACTTGGGCCGTGGGGTAGAGGAGCGCGTGGGCTTAACGAGCTTGGTAAGGTTAAGGGAGGCAACTGATGGGGACTCTCGCGCAGGCAGCTTTCTCGCGCAAAGGATTGCCATCGCTATACAGCGCGGGAATGCTGCCTGCGCGATGGGCACCTTGCCGAGGGGCCTAGGCTTTGAAGGGTAGGTTTTAGAGATATTTATTTTTTAGTTAGGTTTAGTTTTAGTTATTTAATTTTATAAGAAACAGCGCAGAAATCTGTACGACGTTTTGCTCTTCAGTAACCTATTCAAATAACGAAACAGGACAAGCCTGGGGCAGAAAAGTTTTATTTAACTTGGCAGCTACGCGGGCTAAAACTTTTTTAATTTTTTCATGATCTCAAGCCGCTTACGATAAAATGTCAGGGGAAACTCCACATTTCTCTCATAATTCACCACGTGCGGTTAAATTAGCATATTTCGAGATTTCTTTTGGGTAAATTGGGTTTCTTGGCGCGTACCTTTTGATCGGCTTGGTATGACACAACTTTCTCATTTCGCATGCACAGATCAGCGTGAGTGATCTTCAAGGTCGTATCGAAATGAGATCAAAATCATGACAAATAATTGTTAGGGTCAACCGGAGTAAATGCGTCACTTTAGGCAAAGAGAATAGATAGTATAGAGGGGTCCTGTCATAGTAAATTTTGTAGTCACAGTAAATTTACTGCCATCTATCGACACACGACTAAAACTCAAAATGAAAACGTATAAAATTATCAAAAAAATGTTTATATATGGATAAATTATTTTATTATTTTTATATCATTTTGACCCATGTTCATTCACTGATATCTATGTGTTAAAATTGTTAAATATGAAACGGTGTCGTCACGCCATCTAGCCGAGCATAGGCCAAAGGTGTGTGCGCCATCTATCCGAGAATGACTTTTTCTTGATTTCCGAGGCACGTTTTTTCCTTAGACTTTATTCATCTTATACGAAGTTACATATGTCTTTGCTTGAGGTAAATGCGTCTTTTAAACGTTTCTTCTAAATGTAACATTTTAGAACTATTGCAACCCTCCTTGTTCGAAGTGTGATCCCTGAACTTTTAGTGTAGACGGCTATAAGACGGCGCGATTCGGGAGATGAATTAGAGATGCACTAGATATGAAATAGTAAAGATATGTGACGTTCCACGGCAAAAAGTACCTTATGGCGGCCGTCGCTTACGTCGCATAGTGCCGCAATAATATTGGAGCGGCGTTAATAATAGCGTAAGCGCCAACCGCCATAAGGTACCTTTACCCGTGGGACGTCACATATCTTTACTATATCGTATTTAGTTAATCTCTAATTCATTTCCCAAATCGCGCCGATAGTTATAATATGTTGCGTTTGGAAGAAATCTTCAAAAGACGCATTTAACCCAAGACCTTAAATCGTTAGCTATGCTTCGACGACACATCGTTGTTTTGTACAAAAGTGGAATAGAAACGCTTTGCAAGCGTTTTATTCCCCATTCATTACCGTATTCCGGCTGATTTTGCATTCTCGAATGTGCGACACCACGACCTCCGCGAATGGTGAAGGGAAAATGACGCCATTCACTCGAAAAGGGACGGATTCCATAATTAAAATGTGTCGATACGTCGAAAAAACCGGCCAAGTGCGAGTCGGACTCGCGCACGAAGGGTTATGTACCATTACGCAAAAAACGGCAAAAAAATCTCGCTTGCTGATACGATGCCCCAATTCAATATTTATTTTATTCTGTTTTTTGTATTTGTTGTTATACCTGCAACAGAAATACATCGTCTGTGAAAATTACAACTGTCTATGTCTAGCTCTCACGGTTCATGAGATACAGCCTGGTGACCGACAGACGGACAGTGGAGTCTTAAATTGTAAGTAACAGGGTCCCGTTTTTACCCTTTGGGTACGGAACCCTAAAACAACTCTAAGGCAATTGGTGTTTATGACTTTTATGACAATACAAACGATTCCAGAATACATTATTTTCTGTGATTTTTGTTCCTTATATTCACAAATATTAATGGAAAATTCTTTCGGAGAATTTTATTATAACATCAATCAAAAATATACAGTTTCAATAGTACGTTAAACTTATATGCTTATTTTGTTATCATAATTTTTTCCAAAAGTAATTATATGTCTATAATAAATGGAACGAAAACATTACTCTCAACCAGCTCTCAACGTAAAAAGGCTTCAAAGAGGCACTGTGTACGCATTTATAAGCTTTTTTGCGCCTCAAGGCTGTATTTTAACTGAAATAAAGCTTATTATAAGAAGACAACGTTCTTATGGCACGTGTATGTTATTCGGCATTGAAACAAACATGTTCACTTACAAGTAAAAGAAATATATCAAACAAAAACGAAATAAAGTGAACCTCAAAGTGGAAAAACAGTTGGTAGTTTATTGAAGTGAAAATACATAGGTACCTATATTAAAGAAAGTTTACATTGTAACAATGTTATAATGAAATAGAATTATTATAGTTCTACCACTGAGACCATTCGCAAAGAAGTTGTAATAAGTAATTATGGCTCATATTAATATTAACAGTCAACTCGTCAGTTGAGCTTTTCTTCGAAACAGAACAGATAATATTTTTATGATCAGAAGACTCACTGTACCTATACCAAAAGCGATTTTTTTTTATCGTAACAACTGCACGTAGAATGAAAGAAGTAAAGAAGGAATGAAGAAAAATTAAGGAAGGACGAGGAAAGTTTTGTTACGTAAAATAAACTCATTACGTCAATTACATTTTTTGCAAGTATTTTATTGGTATTCTTACAAAATATGATAATAAATTGAGTTTTCCCCTTTTGTCAGAGGTGGAGGTAATCCTCATTGGATACTGCCCGCCCGGTATCCGGCAGCATGCCCGACTCGGCTGCGTTGGAGATTTTCCTCCCAGCCGCCTACGGACTAAACCCCTCCACCCTGTAAAGTGTTTGTTCCCAGAAACTTTTCTGGGTGTGTAGTTGTGTGATCCGGGAAAGATTTGATTTCGTAGTGTAGAGTAATCATAATCATAATCATAATCATAATCATTTATTGTATAATATTAATATTACATGTCACTTATTTACAAACAATATTGAATAAAATTAATTAATAATATAGGCGATAATCATTAATATAATTAATTATACTCTAGGTATAAACTCATAATTTAAGTTTTAAATATTCGTCAATACTGTAAAATGTGTGTTCGAGAAGCCAACTTTTTAATTTATTTTTAAAACAAGCTAGAGACGGAGCCGAGGTGATTGACACTGGCAACTTGTTATATACAGTCGGGCACATCACGCGAGTTAGCTTCCCCGATCTCGCGAGTCGTCGCTTTACCGGCAACAGCATGTTCGGGTGACGAAGCTCGCGGGCTGAATCAGCGCGTTTTTTAAAATGGCACATATTTTTATAAGCATAGGTGGCAATCTGTAATATTATTACTGACGGCACGGTTAGTATACCAAGCTCCTTGAAGTAGGTCCTTACGGAGGTGTCTTGAGACAGCTGCATCACCGCGCGCACGGCTCTTTTTTGGAGTCGGAATGCTCGTTGCCAGTCCGCGGCGCGCCCCCACAGCTCTGTGCCGTACTGCAGAAGCGAGTGGATGGTTGCAAAGTAGCACGTCCGTACTACATGCCTCGGCACGACTCGAGCGAGGCGGCGCAGTGCGAAGCATGCTCCGCCTAGCTTCCCACATAGCTTATCTATATGGGGAGCCCAGGACAGCTTCCGGTCTACTTCGAACCCCACACTGTTAAAAATTATGTAATTTTAAATTAAATTATGTAATTTTACATGCAAAAAAATTACATAATCCTGTAAAATTCCAGAAAAATCTGGGAAATTTACGGAAAAATATGACATTTTACGTAATTCTCGTAAATTTTTACGAGAATTACGTAAAATGTCATATTTTTCCGTAAATTTCCCAGATTTTTCGGGAATTTTACAGGATTATGTAATTTTTTTGCATGTAAAATTACATAATTTTTAACAGTGCAAGAATGTGGTAGATTCTACCTGCTCCAAACATACGCCGCCAGCTTGAACCTTTAGTGATCTCGGTGTGCGGCCACCGACTTGAAAATGGATAAAATGAGTCTTGGTTAAATTGAGCGCTAGGCCGTTCAGACTAAACCACCGAGATAACTGGTTCGCGGCGTCGTTGAGACAGGTCTCCAGGTCATCCAAATTTGGCGCCGTTATAACACCTGCAACATCATCTGCATACATTAGAATGTCGGCTGTTGTCATTGCTTCGGGCAGGTCATTCAGTAGCAGGGAAAACAAAATATTAGAAATCGACGATCCCTGGGCAACTCCTTCAGATGTAGTTAGCGGATCGGACTTAGCTAATCCTCCATCCGCCACCACAACTTGGGACCGGCCACGCAACGCATCAGTGAGGAGGGAATGAGCTTTGCCGCGTATGCCGTAATGTAGCAACTTGGCGGCAATGATGTCGTGGTCGGCCACATCGAATGCTTTGGAGAGGTCACAGCATAGCATCGCAACTTGCTGTTTCCTCTCCAGGGCATCCATGACCTTATGTATGGCTTCACGCGCTAGGTCGGTAGTGCAGCGGCCGGACCTGTACGCATATTGGCGGTCAGACAATGTATTTGTCTCATTTAAGAATGCTGTCAGTCGCTGACACAACCCATTTTCCAGCACCTTAGCAACGCACGGAATGATAGACACTGGCCGGTACGCATCCTCACATTCTCTTTTTCCTTTCCCTTTGAAAAGGGGAGAGACCTTACTTATTTTTAGGGATTTTGGGTATGATCCATCTCTTAGGCATAAATTATACAAGTGCGTGAGTACCGGAGATAAAGTACCGGCGACAGCATTCAACAGATCCATGGATACGCCATAAATGTCTTTACTTGTTTTATGGGGTATTCGGGACGTTATTATGGTGTAGACTTCATCACAAGTGAAAGGCATCAGTCTTATGGAGCGGTCTGCAGGGGCGCTCGTTGTGTTCAGCTGATCGCGGACTCGGTCAAGGTCAGCGCGGGGGGCTCCGCACGCCATCGCGGCACCCACGAACCTAGCATTCATAGCATCTACCGCTTCTTTTTTTGTACTATATTTTACGCCATTTGAATCCACCACAAGTTCTGTGAAGTCTACAGGCAGCCGTACATTTTTCCCCCTTTCTTTATTTACTATATGCCACATAGTTCTGCACGAGTTTTGTGTCATGGCCATCTGGGATGAGTAAAATTGCGTTTTACGTTCATGTATTGCGTGCTTATATTCGATATTCAATTTTTGTATGTAATTTATTAACGAATTATTAGATGGAAACTTACGTTCCAAGTTAAGGCAATCAAATAGTAAAGATTTAATGTTTAATATGTCTTGTGTGATCCATGAGTCGGTATTTTTCGAGCGGAAATTCTTTTTTTTTAATGGGAAACAAGTATTTATTCTATTAGATAAAGTATTGTTCAACTGAGCTGACAAGACTTCAGCTGTATGACCATTATTTGACACAAAACTCGCCCAGTTCATACTTTCCAACGCAGATATGAAATTGACGCGATTTATTTCAGAGTAATTTCTGACTAAACGAGACGGTGCAACAGGTTTCCTAAATTCATTTGTCACGTTTAAACGCACTGCGTAGTGATCACTGATATTAGTCACTACAGGAGATGCTGTTATCAGACCTGCCTCCACATTAGTATATGCGTGGTCGAGTGCCGTGGACGAGTGAGAACTAACTCGCGTGGGGAACGTAACTTCATTCCTACAATCATGGGCTACCAATATGTCCTCTAGATTTCTACAGTCTACAGTTTTTTCTCCGATACAATTTATGTTCATATCACCTATAATGATAAAGTTTTTATTAAGTTCCGCTACTTTCTCGAGCACACATTCTAAGTGGGTCAGAAAATCTTTCGTAGGAATTAAATTAGTCCGATATAGACAAATCACAATGAGATTGGAATCTACCAAACAAACAGCAGATAGTTCACAAACTAGTTCTTTAGATAAGTCAACAATTTCGGGTATGTTTACTGCTTTGATATTATTTTTGACATATATACAAGACCCACCGTGAAGTGATTGCTTACGACAAAAGGACGACACCAGAATATATTTGTCTACATTAATGCACTTTAAGTTTACGTCCGAGAGCCAATGTTCGGTAATGGCTAATACATCGCATTTAAGGTCGGCACTAAGTAATACTTCCAACTTTTCCGATTTGTTATTAAGTGATTGTATGTTTTGGTGGCATACAATAATCGGCGCATTCGACGCATTCTCATCCCGTGTGTGTGAAGTGGACGCGCGCGCAGGCGCGCAGTCACTGAAGCACTGTGGCGATGGCGGGCAGCTCGGTGGTGGGGCCCCGCTCGGCGCGGGGACGGACGCGAAACCAGTCGGAGACGCGTATGCCGTGTGGCCACGAAGTCGGCGATTTCAACCGGTCGTATGCGCTTTCGGGGAAGCCAATTATGAAAGATGCGTGCCGGTTTGTTTTTATGTCCCTTTTTTCGACGGTATATTCCTTCGATTCGTGTATCTTATTTAAAAAGGTGACAACTTGCTCTGGTGAAGTGTCTGGCTGGAAGTTCCAGGCTTGTATGTATTTGAATCGCTCTGCGGCTTGCAGAGTGTTGTTTTCTTTGCCAACTCCAGTAATCACAGCTGATTTAGATTTTCGCTTTTTGCGCCGGGGATGTTGCCATGTACCAGCTTTGTCGTCCTCTTCACTGTCAGTTACCTCGGGCGAATTCATTTCGGTAGGTCGTAATGTCGTAGGTGCGCTATCTTTGTGTTTGTGCTGTGCCAACTCAGGTTGATTTTGTGGCCCAACATCTAATTGTGACGTCACCGGAGGTGCAGTTGTTGCAGCCTGCTCTTGCGCGCGTGCGGTATGCGGTGTCGTTGTCTTCTTTGCACTCACCGTTGACAGCGATGACGGTTTTTGTCGTGGCTGGACCTTATTGGTAGTTGTCGTCTTACTTGCACGATCGGCTGCTCTTCGAGCGCGATCGGTCACTGTGGTAGTAGTTGGTATTATGCTCTTCCTTCCAATTGGAGCTGCCGATAAGTCCTCGCTACTCTTGTCGGCTACCGGTTTAACCGATGCACACATCGATACATTGGCTGTATCGAGACACGATATAATTTTTTCGAGTACCTCCTTTTGCTTTTCGATAAGCTTTTGTTGAGCTATAATTTTGTCATTTTGCTCATAAATAAGCACTGTTTGCACACCAATTTTTTCAGCCAACGACTCTAGCGTTTTCTTTGCTTCGTCAAGTGAACTCTTAAAGTCTGTTTTAGCCATTTTATAGGGATATCCAATAAAAATAGCCAAGAACTCTACACAACACGTCTATCTTGCAGCGCACACACACACACATTGTACGTGAGTACGTGATGAGTTGTGAAGTGTTATGTGTGTGTTGAGTGTACCTATGTGTTTACAGTGCATGAGTGCAAGAAGCGATCGTGTGATCAACTCTATGCACTGCGAAGAGTAATTTGGATAAGCAAGGAAAAGGTAAGGTATATCAAGGTTTGCAGTATTGTCTATTTGGTGATTATGATTAGGTACCGTTGAATTTTTTCAGATTTTTAACTATATACTCAAGGAACTCGTGAAAGCTTTCGGTTGTTGATTCTTTACTGAGGATTTCTTGTATATTGCTAGGGTCTATGTTTAAGTTTTGACATGTTATAACGTGATTAATTCGTTTAGCTGCAAACCTTGGGCATTCATTTAATAAGGTTTCCAATGTTTGTTTGATTTGTTCTGGAGGGTCGCAGGGACAGTGGTCGTTATTTACGATTTTAAATCTTAAGAGGTAAACCTTATGAAACCCGTGGTTGCTGAGATATTGCGTTGTTGCAAAGGTAGGTGAATTTTTGTTGACGTAGTCTATTAGCTGTTCGTGAGTGGGAAATAATGTTTTTGTGTATTTACAGTGGTTTGGGTTATTGTACAACAGTGCCTTCTCTTCCGCGAGTTTAGTTTTAAGTTTTAGTTTAATATAGCTGATAGGGACATTGGAGTAATCAGGTGTACGGTGCAGTTTGGTTGCGGACTTGGCTGCGGTATCGGCTAGCTAATTGCCCAGGATACCACAGTGAGCTTTGACCCAGAAAAACTGTACTGTGGTGTGTTCTTTGTGTCTTTCGATCAGTTTATGTATGTGGTTTACAAGGTTATTGTAGCTGTTGGGGTTTGCTAGTTCGGTCAACCCCGCTCTGCTGTCACTAAACACGAGAATTTTGTGGGGGTGTGCCGGTCCCTCGAGTGCAAATCGGAGGCCTTCCTTGATGGCTAGCAGTTCTGCCTGAAAGACAGAGCAGCAGTTATGAAGCTTCAGCTTTTTGACAATCGGGTTGTTTGGGGTATTAGGTTTTATGATGACAAAGGCTGACCCAACCTTGTCATCAGTCTGACTGCCGTCGGTGTAAATATGCCAGATTCGAGATGAGGTAGATGGATCACTGTGGCTACTAATCGCCTCAACAAGCTCTTCCTGTGTGTTGAGTAATTGATACTCTATTCTTTGCCTATGCACAGGGTGAAGAAGGGCCCCAGGTGTTACGGGCGATTCTATTCGTAGGTCATCCGGCAGAAATGATGCGTGGCCGTAGATTCTAGTGAGTTCTATTTCTGCCACATATGTGACCTTGGCGGGTAGTGGTGTTAATTTAGCTAAGGTTATGGAGAGAGGCATGCTCAGTGTCCTGAACCCACGTATGCACTTGATTGCAAAGAGCCTCTGTAGGGATAATAGTTTCCCGTTTACATATTTGTACTTGAGTGCCGTTTTCCATACCGAAGCCAAGTAGGTCATAATAGGCTCTACAACGTGCTCATAAATGGTGCGAATGTTTTCTGGATGCACGCCCCATGTTGGTCTGATGAAAGTCTGCAGTTTGTAGAAGAGCTTTTTGACTTTCTCCATCGTGGTTAGAGCGTGAGATGTAAATCTTAGCTTCTCATCAATAGTTATCCCTAACAATTTCATAGAGGAAGTAAAAGTCACTTGGTGTGTTCCCATAACTATTTTGGCGAGTTTTGCCCTTTGAGTAAATCCTATCATCCGAGTTTTTTCATGGCCGAAGTTAAGCTTGACGCTGTTCCCCCAGTCCTCAACCATCTGTAGTGCGGAATTAGTAACACGCTCTAGTTCAGGGATCGTTTTGGAGGTGCACACAAGGAGTATGTCGTCGGCGTATGCTTGTATATGGCAGCCAGCTGGCCAATTAATTACCAATAGGTCGTCCAGGATTAGGTTCCACAAAACCGGGCCAACGACAGACCCCTGTATGCACCCTCTGGTGGTTGCTTTTTCCACGAGGCAGTCCGCAAATGCAAGTTGTACCCCTCTGTCAGTCAGGTAGCTAAGGAGGATTTCATATATATTTTTGGGGCATCTTAGGTGCTTGAGACGTTTGAAGATGGCTGGCCACCATGCATTGTCGAACGCAGCCTTGATGTCTAAGGAAACAGCAATCACCAGTTTCTTGTCCTTTTTAGCTTTGTCGACGACATAACCGGTTTTGACTTAATATACAGTGTTAGTGGTGGTACTTTATATGGCTATCTGGGTAAGGCTCACAAAAATTATACCTTAACACACGGGAAATTATAACTCTCGATAACACACGTTACACACGGAACACTACGTAACACACGCGTATTATTTATAAATGCAACAGCACCTGTATCTACCTAGAAATGACCCAGGTCCATTTTGAACTACTTAAGTACTTATCACTAATTCCCGAGTGTTTTACCTAGGTATTAGGTACTAGTGTCCTTACTACATATTAAAATTATTTTAAACGGGTCACTCACGTATTATTAAGTCGAATAGCTCGACATGTTTCGATCCAATTTGCTAGGATCCACTTCACGGAGCAACGACTCGCCCCCGACCCGTTTAAAATAATTTAAATATGATTGAGTCTCACGGGAGTTTTATAGTGTTCTTACTGCATATAAATAAGTTGTATCAACTTGGAATAGGGGAAAAATTCGGACTGAATGAACAAATTCCGAGCTCCTAATAGGGCATTCTTCAGTTGCTCGGTCAAGCCACGAGACGTCGCTGCGAAATTGCTTCGTTGTGGGGCCAATGACCTTGCATTTTGCATTTTATTTTAGCAAAGTTACAGACGTTACGTAAATGGTAATCAAAAGGATGCATTTTGGAACTAAAACATTTGTAGACTTATATCGACCGGGATATGAACCGTGATTAGGTACCTTTTGTATTGTTTTCGAGCTCCTGATACCTATATCATCAGTTACCCGTAAACAATATGCATGTAACTGTGTCGAAATATCGGGAGCTCGAAAACAATACAAAAGGTAATCACGGTTCATATCCCCGTCGATATAAGTCTAGTGAAACTAATCGTGAATCATTTAAAACTGTTAAAACATTTGTACTTATTTGTATTTTGTCAACCTTGTGGACATCTTTTTTAACATTTCACATAAAAACAATGTATAGTCGGTCAAACAAGCATGTAAGTAGATAAATGCGCGAAATTCAAATTTTCTATGCGACGATAACTCTTCGCGTCTACATTTTTTAAATTTGCCGCTCTTTTCTACTGACGGAAATGGCTTGACAGTTGACACTCCGAGCTTGACACAGTACACAATATTTAATTGAATGTGTCTTCTCCTTTTGTAACGTGACACGGAACAACAAGGAAATTAAAAAAACCCATGACATCGGCATTTGTTTCGGAGACATTTGTTTGTTCACTGAACAGAGGGCTTACCGCGAACCACGTTCGACGTGTTGCCTCTCTGTCGCACTTGTAAATTTGTACGTACCTAAGTGTGACAGGGAAGCAACACGTCGAACGTGGGTCTTTTAATAGGGATGATGACACATGTTGAATTTTATAACAAAACCTAGTAAAATAGATAGCAAATGAGCAATTTATCACAATAATGTGGATGTCGGCGGCCGATCGTAAGATCAGGCATATCGTGAAATTCCTAGGCATATCGTGAAACGTGAAAATCTTTGACTCGTTCCTGCTACGCGGGGCTCCTATTTCTGGGCAGTTTGCCCTTCGGGCATCTGAAGCAACCTAACGAACCTATCCTACCTATGTATTGGTTTAATGTGACTGTCGTCAAAACATTACACAGGAACATTACGATCTGCCTGATCTTACGATCGGCCTACGACATGGATATTAAAATAATACATGGAAATAATACAAAAATACAGGACCTGAAAGTTCCAAAGTTTAAGTTTTTTTTTAACTTCCAAGAAGGAAATAAGTAAGGATACTGTAATGTAGGTAGTTATAATCTTTGATAAATATGGTATGTGGGTATTCGGGTTGTTCGCAAATAAATGGCGTACTGACGGACGTGTTGGTTTTATTACAGTGGCTTACGAGTTGGGATTTAATCATTATATACAGTGTTATTGCTAAATTTACGTAAAACTGAGTGCTATAAGTGATACGCGGTAAAAATAACAACATAAACAATGCCGATCGGGAAAATGAGCGAGTTCGACGTGACGGACGGAACGTGGTCGTCATATGTGGACCGTTTGGAAATGTTTTTCCTTGTAAACGAGATAAAAGATGAATTAAAATTGCCGACTATGATTGCTGTGATGGGAAACGGGGCGTACGAGCTACTTGTGAACCTGGCAAGCCCCAAAAATCCGTCGGAGGTCACTTACAAAGAAGCTGTTGATCTATTACGTCATCATTTACAACCAACGCCATCAGTCTTGGCCGAAAGATATCGTTTTAGACAACGTCGACAACACAATGGCGAAAATATTGCCACTTACGTGGCGGAATTGAAGAAACTGGCCAGGGAGTGCAAATTCGAAGCTACCCTTAATGAAAACCTTCGTGACCAGTTTGTATGTGGTCTGCGCAGTGACATCATACGTCAGCGGGTATTTTCAGAGGAAGATACGCTAACATATGCAAACGCGATCCGGATTGCGACGTCCTTGGAGGCAGCGGAAAGAGACGCGGCAGCAGTAGAACCATCGTCGGGCACCGGGGCGAGCGGTGCGGGGCCGACGGTATCAGCTACGGTACATGCTCTGGCGCCAGGAGGGGCGCGCGGAAACCAGGTGCGAGGGTCGCGGGCCACGGGCGGCGGGCGCGGCAGGAGCCTTGGTAGCACAGCGCGGGGAAGCGGGACAAGATCGCACACCATCGCGGAGAACGGCGGTCATGGCGCCGGCACCGCCTACACTCCAGGCGGCAGAGGGTCCCACCAGGACTGTAAAGGCTGTGGTTCGACAGCCCACGACTACACCAATTGTCGGTTCAGAGATTATATCTGCAGTTTGTGCCGTCGCAGGGGGCATTTGCGACGAGTGTGCTCGAGCCGTAGTGAGGGCAGTCGCGGGGGAAGCGCCCCTTCAGGAAGACTGCATTATGGCCAAGCGGAGAGCTCGGATCGGGAGGAGTCAACCACTGAGGACTTTCACCATTTGTGTTTAAGTGACTACGGACCGGTGAGTGTACCTATCACTGTAGACTCTCATATCTTACTATAAATGGAGATAGACACAGGCTCGGCGGTATCGTGTATTAGTAGCAAAACTTATAAGGAACTTTTAAGTCACTATCCGCTCGAAAATGGCTGGTTAATACTAAAGTTTTATAACGGGGCAAAGGTCAAGCCGATAGGCGTTATTAAGCCAAAAGTTAGTTATGATAAGCGGGAGAAATATTTAGAGTTGTTTGTTATTGACGGAGGCACTACCTCGCTGCTAGGGAGACAGTGGTTAGCTGAGTTAAATATTAAGATACCCGAGTTCAGCAATTGTAACAATATAAAGACTGATGAGCTAAAAATGTCTAATGAAATAAATAATTTACTTTGCAGATATAAAGAATTGTTTAGCGGCGGGCTCGGGCGGTACAATGGCGGGCAGGCAACGCTGCGCGTGCGCGAGGGGGCGGCGCCGGTGTTCCGCCGCGCGCGGCCGCTGGCGTACGCGCTGCGCGAGCGGGTTGACGCCGAGCTGGACGCCATGCTGCGGGACGGCGTCATCGAGGCCGTGGACTGCTCCGACTGGGCCTCGCCGCTGGTGCCGGTGAATAAAGCTGACGGTTCGTTGAGAATATGTGCCGACTACAAATCTACACTGAATCCGGTTTTGCTAATTGATCGATATCCCTTGCCTAAAATTGATGATTTAATGGTAAGCCTTAGCGGAGCGTGCTACTTTTCTAAAATAGACTTATCCCAAGCCTATAACCAGATCGAGCTGGATGACTCAAAAAAATATACCGTTATAAATACGCACCGCGGTCTATATAGGTATAACCGACTAGTGTACGGGTTATCGTCCAGTCCGGGAATATTCCAACGTATAATGTGTAATTTGCTGAAAGGTATACCTAATGTAGAGATATTTTTGGATGACGTGATCATTGGGGGTAAAACTAAAGAAGAACATTTAGCGGCCTTAGAAGCGGTGTTCAGCAGGTTACATAAGGCCGGTTTAAAACTAAAAAGTAGCAAATGCGTATTTTTAGTAGACGAAGTTCAGTATCTCGGGTACATAATAAGTAAGGATGGTATAAAAACTGACCCGGCCAAGGTGGAGGCGGTACTTCGGGTACCTAGGCCAAGTAATGTCACAGAGCTCCGTTCCTTCTTAGGTATTATTAATTTCTATGGGAAATTTATTAAAAATATGAGTGTGAAGTTAGTTCCACTATATGAACTTCTTAAAAAGGAAAAACAATGGTTTTGGTCTCCAGATTGTGAACGATCTTTTAAAGAAATTAAGGCAATTTTAGCCAGTGCGGAGGTACTTGCTCATTATGATCCTAAGAAACAGCTGTTTGTTACCTGTGACGCGAGCTCACGCGGCGTGGCCGGCGTGCTGACTCAGCCGGGCCCGGACGGCCGCGAGCGGCCCGTTGCCTACGCTTCGCGCACTCTCAATGACGCCGAGCGGAACTATTCACAAATACATCGGGAGGCACTAGCTATCATATTTTGTATGAATAAATTTCACCAGTATTTATATGGTCGGCATTTTACTTTACGTACAGACCATAAACCGCTAGTGTCAATCTTCGGACCCAATACCGGTATACCGACGATGGTAGCTAGTCGTATGCAGCGATGGGCAATTATTTTATCGGCCTACTCGTTTGATATAGAATATGTGCGAACGGATAATAACGGCGCGGACGGTTTTTCGCGATTACCTGTTAGTAACAAGGGTCAAGACAAATTATCGGCGCCGGAACAAACTTATTTGCACTTTGTTCAACAAGCCCTCTTGCTGGATTATAATGAAATTAAAAGAGAGACCGCACGTGACCCATTACTGTCTAAGGTTTTAAGCTACATTAGGGATGGCTGGCCAGAGTCATGTGAGATTTCGAATTTACAGCCACACTTTAATAGGAAGAACGAGCTGTACGAGGAACTAGGGTGTGTCATGTGGGGTCCTAGGCTGGTGGTACCGGAAAAGTGTACAGATAAAATATTAACTATGATTCATGAGCCCCATATGGGAATCGTCAAATCAAAGGCGCTCGCCCGCAGTTACGTGTGGTGGGCGGGAATAGACGAGGCCGTGGAGCGCGTGTGCCGCGCGTGCGTGGTGTGCGCGGCACACGCCGACGCACCGTCGCGGCACACGCCGCGCATGTGGACTTGGCCTCACCGACCCTGGTCACGTCTCCATTTGGACTACATGGGCCCTATAGGGGGCAAAACGTATTTAGTCGTAGTGGATGCGATGTTTAAGTGGATAGAGGTTTTTAATGTCACTAATACTACAGCAGGAGGGTTAATAGATCGGCTGTGCGAATTGTTCAGTAGGTTCGGCATTCCTAAACAAATAGTCAGTGATAACGGCAAGCAATTCACTTCAAAGGAACTCGAGGATTTTACAAAGTATTGTGGCTGTTGCCGACAAGTACCGAGCGCTCGGGGTGAGGGCGCGCGGGGCAGGGACCCCACCAACCAGAGATCCGAATGCGAGTCATACCGAACGGACGTTAATTTACTCATTTATTTTTCTTTTCGCTAATTATCCTAAAATGTACTGTGTATTGTTCTATATAGTTTAAATAAAAAGTATAGTGCATAATTTGACCATTTTTATTGGAAAAAACCACTACAAACTACGACAAAGTGGTCTTCGAAGCCGGATTTGATGTTCCATACACCAAAGATGGTCAACACACGTAGTACTACAAGACGTGAAATGGAAAGAAAAGAAGAAGAACGTAAACAGGCTTCAATCCAGCAGCCGCAGACACCTGTAAAAGATGAAGAACCAAAGAAACCGATCGACAAGACTATTATTTTAGAAACGGGTAGTCATATAAAATCCGAACATTCCGAACAAAGAAAGATCGCGAAGCCGCTAAGTCATCATTCTCGCAAAACCAGCTACCATGGTTCTAAAAGGTCATCGTCGTCATCTATTGTGGCACAAAGGAAGAAGCTGGAGCTGGAAGCAGCTGAAGCAAAGGCTCGCATACAAATGGACTTGATAGACAAAAAACTACAAGTAGATCTCGCCAACCTTGATGAATACAGTCCATCTGAAGAATCTGAACCGTCAGAACAAGACCATCAGTCGGTTAAAAGTGATGTTGCCAGGTGGGTCGAGCGCAGCCAGCTGGAACTGGAGTCACAACACGTCCCCGAAACTGGAAATAACCCGGGCGCGCTGTGTTCGTCGGCAGCAGTAGTCGCCGGCACTGAGTTGCCAGTTCAGGAGTTAGCCAGCGCCCTGAAGGAATTGGCCACCGTATCTGCATCCAACAATAACCAAAACGCAAGACTGCTGAGCCGCATCAGCACCCCGAAGGAACTGCCTTTGTTCTACGGTGAACCAATGGAGTGGTTACAATTCAAACAAGCTTTCGAAGAATCGATCAGAGTGTGTAGTTTCAGCGATATTGAAAATATGTGGCGTTTAAGAAAGTGCCTACGTGGTCCCGCCAAAGAATCTGTAAACGCGCTGCTTATTAGTGGCACATCAACTGAAACTCTAATGTCAACTCTTGAGTTACAATTTGGAAATCCGGAATTAATAATATCGCGTATGTTAATAGAAATTAAAAAACTACACGCTCTGCCACCGGAATACCACAAAGAAATAGTTACGTTTTCCGTGAAGATAAAAAATTACGTCACAGCTGTTCGTGCCTTAGGTCGCGGAGAGTACCTGCAAGAAATGAGCATAGTCGGCATTATCTTATCTAAGCTACCTACGGTGTTGCTACCCAAGTGGAATGACTACAGTTACGCGCTAATTAAAGAAGGAACTAAATCTAAACTTGATATCCTCTCCGAGTTTCTCCACGAGGAAGCTATGAAAGTGTCAACCTGCAGTGCTTCTCTTATGCAAGTGCGATCAGACTATAAACGTAAAAACTATAGTGAAAACAGTGACTATAAACCGCAAACTATTTTAGTGCAAAGTGCGCAAACGGACAGTACTGATAAGTGCCGCTTTTGCCGCGTAGGAAATCATAATTTACCAGAATGCAAAAAGTTTAAAAAATCACTACGCAAGGACCGTTGGCAGTATGTGAAGCGATTCGGTTTGTGTTATAAGTGTTTATTATCGCATCGTGATAGACAATCGTGCACGGCCGCGGCGTGTGACGTGGAGGGGTGCGGGCAGGCTCACCACCGGCTCCTGCATTACGTATCGGGTCAAAGTTCGCGTTCGACTCCTTATAACGTTGTAGAAGTGTCGGACACTAGTGCTCAAACTGAAACTGTTACGCATATAAACGTTAACCAGCGCGAAGTGCTGTTAAAAGTCGTGCCGATATACCTTCATGGACCTAACGGTAAAATTAAAACGACCGGTATGCTTGATGATGGAAGCAGCGTGTCTTTCATAAGCACGGAACTCGCGGAGCGCGCGGGGCTGCGCGGGCGCCGTCAGTGTTTAAATGTGCGCGGCGCTTGGGTCAATTCAGAACTGAAGTGCGAAACACAGCTGATCGATTGCTCGATATCTAATAGTGCCGGGACAATGTTCAACTTAACCGCGCGTAGTACAAACAATCTGGACTTACCTGTACAAAACATAGGACTTGTTAAGTGCGGTAACTACAAGTACCTAGACCGTATAAAAAACTACTTGTGTGCTCAAAATCAGAAACCTGAAATTCTTATTGGACAAGACAACTACCACTTGCATGTACCACTAGAGGTCGTGGAGGGCGGCCAAAATGAACCCTATGCGACTCGTACCCCGCTGGGCTGGTGCGTGCACGGTCCGTGTCAACGTGCAACTGTAATGAAACAAAGGGAAATACATACTTCATTACATCTTAGTCATAACTATGAGCAAGATATTGCAACTGAAAATAATCAAATTCTACGTGAACTGCAAGAAGACATACGTCGATCTTTCTCCATCGATTCAATGGGCATATCTGCTAACCCTCGGCAGAACTCGGAGGACGTACTGGCCCAGGAGCACCTGGAACAAACCTCTGAACTTATCGATGGCCAATGGCAAGTCGGCTTACCTTGGAAGGATCCTCACTGTGTCACCGTCGACTCGTATCCAAATGCATTATCACGACTGAAAGGAGTTGAGCTAAAAATGAAAAGGAGTGAAGAGTATGCACGAAGGTATAAAGAACGCATACAACATTTGTTGGACAATAAATACGCTGAGAAACTGAAGAATCCAGTCACATCTACTAGAACTTGGTACTTACCTACTCATGGCGTGGATAATCCAAATAAGAAGAGCCTCCGTCTGGTTTTTGATGGGTCAGCTAAAACAAAAGGGTTTAGTCTAAATAGCTACCTACATAAAGGTCCCGACCTACTAGTACCGTTAATAGGAATCATGTGGCGATTCCGCGAAAACAAGGTCGCGATCTCTGGCGATATCAAGGATATGTTTCTCAGAGTTAAAATAAAACCCGAAGATCAGCAAGCCCTACGCTTTCTATACCGAGATAAGCCCGAAGATCCTATAGATACCTACCTGATGACGTCACTCATATTCGGAGCCAATTGTGCGCCGTTCATAGCACAATTCATCAAAAATAAAAATGTGCGACGCTTCGAATCTACATATCCGGAGGCGGCTAATGCTATATACACGCAACACTACGTCGACGACTACATCGACAGCTTACCTGATGAAGAAACTGCAATGAAGCTAGTCCGTGACGTCACCTATATACATGCGCAAGGCGATTTTCATATACGCAATTGGAATAGCAACAGTCAAACCGTCATCAACAGCATTCCAAAAGAGACTTTCGGTAACAGTGCAGTAACGTTCAAAGTCGGACAACAGTATGAGGGCGAGCGAACACTTGGATTGTTGTGGAATCCCACTGAAGATACGCTCGGGTTCGATGTATCACTGAAAAAGTTATCTGAAAATATAATCCACGGGAAAGAAAGGCCTACAAAAAGAGACATTTTACGAGTAGTAATGTCGATTTTTGACGTGTATGGATTTTTAGCGCCTTTCACCATAAATGGAAGATTAATTGTTCAATTAACGTGGCATTTAGGCGTTACTTGGGATGAACAAGTACCTGACGTCGTCTACGAAAAATGGCTAAAATGGATAAATCAATTAGAATTGATGCGCAAGATACGTCTACCTAGATATTATCATCATGCCGCTACAAGTGCGAACGAGAGAGTCACAGAGTCTCCAAGTGCGAGCGAGATGGTAACAGCGTCTACAAGAGAGAGCGAGACATCCACAGATACCGCGAGAGCGAGCGGGACGCGGTTAGTACCTGTTATCAGTGCAGCGGGCGGCGATGCGCCTGCACAAAAACAAGATTTAATAACTATGAATAGTTATAAAGATCTACAACTTCATTTATTTTGCGACTCGTCAATGAAAGTTATGTGCGCAGTAGCATACTGGCGCTGGCAAGAAAACAACACAGTTCGCACGGCATTTATAGTCAGTAAATGTCGTATTGCAGGCCTGAAGAAATCGACTGTGCCTCGTTTAGAATTGAATTCGGCAGTTATGGCAGCTCGATTAGCCGAAACAATAATTAAGGAACACAGAATAAAACCAGATCGTCGTATATTTTGGTGTGACGCCACAGTGGTTCTGTACTGGATACGAAACAACGCGCGTACATACAAACCTTACATTGCGAACCGGCTTGGTGAAATAGATGATTTATCACACGCGAGCGAGTGGAGATATGTACCTACGCATCTGAATGTCGCCGATATACCTACCAGAGAATCATACGACCGTTGTGTGTTGCCTACCGAGTGGATCCAGGGACCTGCATTTTTACAAAAAAGTGAGAACGAGTGGCCGCAAAACATTTTGAATGCCGACGTAAACAATGACGAGTTAGAATGTGTTATGACGATGACGTCGTGCAATAAGGAAAACATACCTATACCTGAGCCTACAAGGTTTTCATCGTGGTTACGATTACTCAGGGCTACTTTTATAATGCTAAAGTTTATAAACAAATGTAAACATATGAATGAAGAGGACGGCGCTGTAATGGAGAAGGCTGAAAGGTTACTTATAAAATATTCTCAAGCGCAGACGTTCTCCGAAGAAATCCTGAAACTGAAAAATAGATTATACTTACCTAAAACAAGTAGATTACTTACCTTATCGCCGTACCTCGACGAACACGAAGTCCTACGCCTCGGGGGCCGCATAGACGCCGCTGCTGAAGTCGGACCTGAAATAAAACGACCTTCGATCTTGGACGGACGAGACTACATAGCGAGGCTGCTAGTGAAGCATCACCACGTTCTCGCAGCCCACGGGAACCAGGAAACTGTTGTTAATAACCTGAAACAAAAGCATTGGATATTAAGATTACGACCGACAGTTAAAAATGTTACAAAAAAATGTATGCTATGTAGAATAAGGAAATGTAAACAAGAAATCCCACGAATGGGAGACTTACCGCCTGCCCGCGTTGCTCATCATCAGCGCGCCTTTACCTACACTGGCGTTGACCTCTTCGGGCCTTTAGAAGTTACTGTGGGAAGAGGTAGACAAAAGAGGTACGGAGTTTTGTTTACATGTTTAACTGTGAGGGCAGTACACATCGAATTAGTGAACTCACTTACCTCAGATTCATTTATAATGGCTCTCAGACGAATGGGAGCACGACGCGGCTGGCCGCAGTACCTATACTCTGACAACGGTACCAATCTTCGAGGAGCTGATGCAGAACTACGAAAGTCAATTCAGGAGTTGGACCAGGAGTACCTTAAGCGAGAGTCATTGAACTATGGGACTAAATGGATATTTATCCCACCCGGAAGTCCACATTGGGGTGGAGCGTGGGAAAGGCAGATCAGAACCGTTAAAGAATGCATGAAGATCGTGCTGAAAGAGAGAGCCCCTCGAGAAGAGACCCTGTGTACATTTTTGGCAGAGGTCGAAAGCATAGTAAACAGCCGGCCACTAACGCACGTCTCCGTAGAACCTGGAAGCACAGAAACTTTAACGCCTAACCATTTTCTGCTTGGATCTTCTTCTGTCTTACCCCACCTTGGCGCTTACAATGACTCTGAATATTTCCTGAAAAAGCAGTGGAGAATCGCCCAACGGCTGGCCGACTTATACTGGAGAAGATGGGTGAAAGAAATTCTCCCGGACTTGCTACCACGTAAAAAATGGACACAAGAAGTGAGGCCCTTACAAGTGGGAGACCTCGTCCTAATTGTAGACCCAGATGGACCTCGCTGCGCCTGGCCAAAAGGATTAGTAGAACAGCTGTTGCCAGGCAAAGACGGCCGAGTAAGAGCCGTTAGGATTAAAACCAAGAGTGGTGTACTTACCCGATCGGCTGCACGCGTAGCCCGTATACCAATAGATGGTGAGTGCTGCTAAGCAGCACTGGGGTGGAGGATGTTGCCGACAAGTACCGAGCGCTCGGGGTGAGGGCGCGCGGGGCAGGGACCCCACCAACCAGAGATCCGAATGCGAGTCATACCGAACGGACGTTAATTTACTCATTTATTTTTCTTTTCGCTAATTATCCTAACATGTACTGTGTAATGTTCTATATAGTTTAAAATAAAAGTATAGTGCATAATTTGATCATTTTTATTGGAAAAAACCACTACAAACTACGACAGTGGCATTGAACATATATTTACAGCTCCGTACCACCCGGCGTCGAACGGGTTAGCTGAAAATTCAGTTAGGACATTAAAGCGGGTGATCCGTAAGGCATTGCAAGAAAACCAGAACGTGGAGCGGGCATTATGGGCCTTTTTGATACATTACCGGAATGTAGAACACTCCACTACTGGCGAATCCCCGGCTACGCTTCTTTTAGGTAGACGGTTGCGCACGCGCTTAGATACAATTAAACCGGACAGGGAGGGACACGTGCGGCGCGCGCAGCACCGGCAGCAGGAGGCGGCGGAAGGAGTGAGTAGGAGTGTAGATATGCAGGACCAGGTCTGGTATAGGAAGTACTTGAAGGGAGAAAAATGGTTTCCGGGTCGAATAGTAGATGTTCTAGGGCCGAGCAATTATAAAGTGTTAGGTGATGATGGTGAAACCGTACACAGGCATATCGATCAATTGCGGAAACGGTCAGTTAACGGTAGGCTATCTCTGGCAGCTACCACGACGGCAATAGAACCATCCGAGACACTCGGCACAGATTCTCAAGGGCATCGTTCGGTATCGGTGGAGACACCGACAACACCGGTGAGGGTTCGGGCGGAGACGTCGGCGGCCTCCGTGGACGAGTCGCGCGGCACGGCGCACACCGCCAGCTCTGACTGCGCCTCTCCGGCTTCACCGGAGTGGCAGTTTGCTTCGCCTCATGCTTCTACACCTGCCCGGGCTCGCCCAATCCGTCAATGTAGATTAAATAAACCTAATTATAAAATTTAGAATGTAAAAACTGTTAAACCCTTTAACTGCCTAGTGCTAAATTATTTTAAACTAGTTTATCTAATGTAACTTTATTTTTCTGAGATAACATTCGTCTCCAGCTCAATAGATGGCGGTTAAAAGGTTCCTTAGAATATTAGTGCATAAAATTAGCGTAGAGGAGTGTAATGTAGGTAGTTATAATCTTTGATAAATATGGTATGTGGGTATTCGGGTTGTTCGCAAATAAATGGCGTACTGACGGACGTGTTGGTTTTATTACAGATACCATTCGATTCCTTAAATTTTATCCAAAAAAAGATTGTATCGCAACTATGTACATAAACGCAATATTTCACCGACAAAAACGCAATTATCTCGTTTTTTCCATTCAGTCCATACTTCAAGATGGACTCTCAAGCAGTGACCTTGACGTCACGGTCACTTATCGTTTTGTTAGGGGCGTTTCGCGACTTAAGTCCGATTGACAGACTTTGACTATCATTTCTGACTTTTGTAATGCTTTATTGCAATAATAGGTCCCATAGAGACGTTTGATCCTAAAAACAAACCTGATCGATTGATATCGTAAATAAAAATTTGTCATCTAGCCTATTATTACGTAGGTATAAAGGCCTCCATAAACGTCAATACGTTTATGGAGGCCTTCATACCTAGTCCAGCTGTCAACTCATGGGTAGAGAATCGTAGTCAAACTTGCAGTACAATTTTTGTGACGTAAAATGAGTGCAACTGAACACCTGTGCAATAAAATTGATTTAGAAGCGTGCCAATATGGATTTTTTTATGTGACTCACCTTACTGTATGGATTTCATATTAATATAGATAGGTAGATACAGATAAGAAGATATAGGTAAGAAGGCTCAAAGTCACCCAAAGGGCAATGGAGAGGGCTATGCTTGGAGTCTCTCTGCGTGATCGCATCAGAATGAGGCCATCCGCAGCAGAACCAAAGTAACCGATGTATTTAGCCCTCCGAATCGCTAAACTTAAGTGGCAGTGGGCGGGGCACATTGCCCGTAGAACCGATGGCCGTTGGGGCGGAAAGGTTCTCGAGTGGCGACCACGTACCGGAAGGCGCAGCGTGGGTAGACCCCCACAAGGTGGACTGACGACCTGGTAAAGGTCGCGGGAGTCCGCTGGATGCGGGTGGCGCAGGACCGGTCATTGTGGCACTCTTTGGGGGAGGCCTATGTCCAGCAGTGGACGTCCTCTGGCTGATATGATGATGATGATGATGAGGTAGATACAGTGACCTGTGAATTTTTATGGACACATAATAAATGGAATTCATTCATACAGTGGCCATGAACTTTTGCAGCTAGGTGTAGAAGCATGACGTATTGAAAATAAAAAATCAATGTAGTTTTAAATCAGCATTCGTCACCCATACCTAGTAATACATACTGCGGTACTGCCCATCTTTAAAGACTTTTCAAATTGAAATTGAAATATTTATTTCAGACTGTGGTCTATAATGTGTTAGTACAGGTACAATTAATATCTACATGGTATTTAAATTATGATAACAAAACAAAACATAAATTAATAACACAAATAACAAAACGTTACACAACATAAAATTACTATTACAATTTAATTTATTTATTCAATTTTAATTTATTTAATGTTTTATTTATTTTGTAATTGTAATTTTATGTTGAGTAGAAGCAACATGAAGCTAGATCCAGTGCTTCTGAAAACGACAGTCTAGCCTATTGCTCACTACGGACAGACACAAATGACGATGATCGGAACTGTTATAGCTGAACAAATTTTTCACGTACGTGCGAGTCGAAAGGCAAACCTGATTTTAATTAAGAAATTAAAAAGAAAATTAATTGATTCGCTAGAATTAAGACCGTTAATGCCATTTAAATTGATTGAATTAGGCTGCAAGGGTTTCAGTTGTAAAGGTTATTAGAGCTAAGATTGAGGTTTTTGATAAACATGCATTTCGGAAAATTTTACATTTTGGTAAGTAAGGGTCTCCCCAGATATATCGACGCGTATCCGGCTATAGCCGATAGGGAAAAGCTTTTTATAGCCGATAGGAAAACACTAATTTAATAAACTTATTTCAGCTACTAGTTCTGGTCTTCTCATTAGACTTTGTAAGGAGTGACGAATATGACGATGCAATCAATGATGACGCTGATGAAGGAGTCGATGATGACGCAGGGGTCGCAGACGATGCTGGCGGAGATTTAGCTGCTGCAAATGATGATGCGGTGGCAGAAGACGACGCAGTAAATGATGATGCGATGACAAATGGCGCAGTAAATGCAGATTTAATTGAAGCTGAAGGCGTAAACTATGATGAAGGTAATGACTGCTGGATGAGATGAATGATGATGGTTATGAGAGTCGTCAGAAAAATAAAACTGACTTTTGAAGCCTGCTGAGTCCGAAACCTACCTACGGGCTAATTTTAGATTAATGTGTTTGACAGAATAAATCTATTATATAGGTAATGATAAATGGTAACAACATTTTCAATTACAATGTCATGTCAATATGCTGGCTAAGATTATATACATGACAAAGATTTATGCATTGGCACGTAATTAAACCTCAGATCAGATTTCAATCTTTTGAGGGGTTTTGAGTAAAAATGTCTTAAATTTCAAGGTAATACATAAATACAGTAAATAATTTTTCCGTATTAGAACATGAACGTAAACCCACAAAAGCAATAAATAAATGAATTATGAACGTAATGGAAAAGGCAACACGACGGTAGGTTTTTACAAGCTTTTATTTAACTTCCAATGTACCTATGTATGTATTTATGTAACTATGTTTGTACGGGTCAAATTTTGCAAGCTCAATTTGACCCACTTTCCGACTTCCAATGAAGCTGAAAATTTGCATACAAGTCGAATGACAATGCCATATTATGGTACCATCGAGCTGATCTGATGACGAAGACAGGAGGTGGCCATAGGAACTCGGTGATAAAAAAATGCAACCTAATTGTGTTTGGGGTTTTTAGAATTGTCTCGATGAGTACCTATTAGTTGCCTGTGGAAAGAAACGTACAGTCAGCAATAAAAGCTTGTACCAAAAATGAAATTTTTGCCAAAAACTTATTTTATAGTAAGCAAGTAAATAAATAGGATTGAAAAATCGTGATTTTGAGTAGATTTAACATACCTATTTAATGAATAGGTACTTAGGAAAAATTATATTTCATAAGTAAATATTTATTTTATTTATTATTTAAGGCACTATGTCGGGAGTCGTGGAAGACAAGGGGAGAGACCTTTGCCCAGCAGTGGGATACCGTAATAGCCTAGTTAAAAAAATAAAAAATTGGAGTACCTGCTTAATCCCTAAAGTGGCTCAAATTACCTAATTAAATTGTGTGCTTCTAGGTGCAGTATCGAGCGACGTTGGGGGGAAAACATGTGTAGGAGGAACATACATCAAGGTCGACTGCAACATTTGCTTTTGCTACAATTCACATATACAAGGCTGTACCCTAGTTAACTGCGCTGGATTGGTAGGTATGGAGACATTGTCAAGCAATCCGGCCAAAAGACTAGCATTCAAGAAGTTACGCGGTACGTATCGTTATCTTTTCTGTCGTAAAATAGTTATTTAAGATACAAGTGCGAAAACTAGTACCTAAATTCGCAACGAATGGCGAATTTTAAAACACGACCTAACCTTAAAATCGACACGAGTTGCGATAGGTAATATTCGCACGTGTATCGTACAAAGTTTTACAGTAAATTTTTCAATTTAAGAGCTGGGCTCTTGTCGGTGCAGCGTGAGCACGTTGTCTCCACCTTGGTCGGTCCAAAGCCAGCCCCTTAGTGTCCTGGTACGACACGGCCCCTACATGCTCCTTTAAATACTTGGCTCATATAACTCTTCCTTGGTCTTCCCCTCCCGAGTCCCTCTTTACAGTAAATATGGCCTTTTAAATTTTTTGACGTAGTTACGTAATGTGCTTATTATGCACAGGGTGTCGTAATGGAGCACCAGACGTACTGTGAAGTAATTTAAGTTAAAGCGTTTTCCCTTGTTACAAATAGTAGCCGTTCAAACTGATGGCATTTTTTTACATATACAAGTAAAATGGGGTTGATTTTTTCACTTCAATCCTATGTGAGATGTCGTTGGATAAGTTTTCAAAATGTTTTTCAAATGTGAAGTTGTTTGTTAAGCTGTGCTTTATTTTACAGACCGTGCAACTGGTTGCATTCCTGGAGAGACGATAAAAATCGGAAATTGTGAGTGCAGTTGTACCATACCCAGCGTCCTGACGTGCCCTAAAACCTGCCTTCGAACTTAACGTGCCCTATTTTTGATATGACCGCAAAATTAGGGTAGTTATAGTTTAAGCCATAATAAACACAACTTCATGGGACTAAAATATTCGACTCTTATTTTTCCTTGAAAAAAAAAAAAAATTCAGCAAGCAATATTTTGTTTTTACTCGAAATATCGGATTTACTGACGCAACTCGTGTCGATTTAAAACACTCCCTTCGGCCGTGTTTCAATTTATCGCCACTCGTTGCGAATTTCCTACTTTTCGCATATATCGTAATGTACTATTTTCAATGTATTTCTGGGCTACCCTCTACAATTATTGTGACGTAAAATTACCACTACCCACGCTAAATGCAACTCAAAACTTGGGTAATTGGTATAAGAGCGCATTTTTTAAATTTGATTTGACTTTCATGTTGTTTTTCTCTTTTTGTAGGATTCCGTACCCAAAGGGTGAAAACGGGACCCTATTACTAAGACTCCACTGTCCGTCTGTCTGTCACCAGGGTGTATCTCATGAACCGTGATAGCTAGACAGTTGAAATTTAATTTTATACAAATGGTGTATTTCTGTTGCCGCTATAACAACAAATACTAAAAAGCACGGAACCCTCGGTGGGCGAGTCCGACTCGCACTTGTCCGGTTACTAGGCACAGCGCCTACAGCAGGCAGGCTCTTATTACTAGGTACAGCGAATTGCAAAATTGCATGGACATTGGACACATTTTAGATGAAATTCATTCATTCACTTTTGCTGCTAAGTATATACATACAAGCGAGATAAGTAGGGTCATTGCGCTAGTTTCCGTCCATGGTCTAGTTTTCGTCCACATGACAGATTCGCAAATAATATATTTATATTTTTAATTTTCTATATCTATGTTTTGACGTTAAGGATTGCAATACGTACAAATTTGTGCACTAATGTAGGTTTATATTCCAATTTCGTCAAGTGGACGAAAACTAGAGCTGGACGAAAACTAACACACCTACCCTAAGTATATGTATTGGAAATCATACCAAGTGAATGAAGTTTTAAATCATCATTCGCCACCCTTACCAATGAAAATAGTCCTTCATTATAGGAAGACTTTTCAAATTACGATGATCGGAACTTGACGTGCGAATCTAAAGGCAAAACTGATTTTAATTAAGAAATTTAATTGATTCGATTGAATTAAGATTGCTATGGCGTTTAAAATTGAGGGAATAATGTTGTAAGTGTTTCATTTGTAAAGTTAATCGGGTTTTGATTGGGGTTTCTGGTAAACATGCATTTTGGAAAGTTAAATATTTTGGTAAGTAACAGAATTAAATTGTTTAATCATCTTATTTAAGTATGTTTTTATAAAGCACATTCTATTAAAATAAATGTTAAGAAGTTTGATCAGGGAGTTTGTGAATTGAAAATACCTTTTGTGACAATCGTCTCAGTTGAGTAGCAAAAATGTCTAGTTTTACGTTCAGGCGGGTTACTAGTATACGTAAAACTAAGCTTAATCATTCCTGTGTCATAAAGTTGAGCAGCCGTCGTATTATGGATGGCTTTATCCATCTTTATCCACGTGATAAAACAACTGTCACTTTTTAACACCGTGGGTTAGAAAGTGACGGACACCGTTTTATCACGCTGTCAAGTAGACAAGAATGACCATCATATCCGTACTGGCTAGTTCTGGGTTATGTTTGGGTTACGTCAGAAATGTTAAAATGACATGATGTTCATGCTGAGATGACATGACATTATTCGTTTATATTTTTTGTATAATTTTTTCATGCGTGTTTAAATTATTTGATTCTATCAGTCGCCATGTCACTAATTTAGTAAACTCATTTCAGCTTCTAGTTCTGGTCATCTCATTAGACTTTGTACGGAGTGAAGAAGACTATGCCCCTGCAATCCCTGATGACGCTGATGAAGGGGTCGATGATGACGCAGGGGTCGCAGATGACACTGGCGGAGATGTAGCCGCTGCAAATAATGATGCGGTGGCAGATGATGACGCAGGGGTCGCAGATGACGCTGGCGGAGATGTAGCCGCGGCAAATAATGATGCGGTGGCAGATGATGACGCAAGGGTTGCAGATGACGCTGGCGGAGATGTAGCCGCGGCAAATAATGATGCGGTGGCAGATGATGACGCAGTAAATAACGCCATGACAAATGATCCCGTAAATGGGGATATAATTGAAGCTGAAAATGTAAATCCTGTAGATCCTTTTGAAGACATGAAAGGTAATTTAATTTATAAGAAAAAACCCGGAAGATAATAACATGGGCTAATTTAAATTCATGTTTTTGGCAAAATAGATTTTTTTTTCATTGTTTTAATTAATATGCGACACGGTAACATTTTCAATAGGTACGTTGCTAGGATTATTTACATGATAAGGTTTTAAGCATGGGTAACACACAATTAAACCTCCAGCAAAATGTTTTCCTACTTATCATTTGTACCCAGATTTTTAGAGCTTTCGTTATATCGAGGGATCTTGAGAAAAATGTTTCATTATCCAATACGTATGACATGGGTATGTATAATTTTAATAACAAAACTTCCGTGAGACACAGACATATTAAATATATTAAAAACGGGTCACCCACGTATTTTAAGTCGAGAAACATGTCGAGCGTTTTTCGACTTAAAATACGTGAGTGACCCGTTTTTAATATATTTAATAGGTATGTATAATTTCTGTTTTTAGTATTAGTTGTTATTCAGTCTTAGTAATAGGGTCCCGTTTTTGCCCTTTGGGTACGGAACCCGAAAAAAGAGGATTTGAGTAAATCTAACGTTAAATATCCCCAATAAAAAAATGGGAGCACTTTTAGTAAAAATCTTCTAAGGAAGTAAACAAGTAAGAGTTATTTAGAGATTTTGAGTAAAAATAACATCCCATTTAAAAAGGGAGAGTATGTACTTAATCCCCTAATGTGGGTCAAATTACTTTAAAGTAAATTGTGTGCTTCCAGATCGAAATCCAGCGCACACATGTGTTCCTGGAACACATTTCAAGATCGACTGCAACTATTGCTTTTGCTACAAACCAAATATACAAAGCTGTACCTTTATAAGATGCGTACATGGAGACGTGAAACTGTCAAGCAATCCGGCCAAAAGACTAGCATTCAAGAAGTTACGAGGTACGTTTAAAATTATCAATCTGATTCAAACGCAAAAAAGGGCAAAACGGGATACTATCCCGTTATGCCCGTTTTGCCCCAACGTTTTTGTAATAATACTGAAGCATTTCCAACCTAAACCTGTGAAGGTTATAAACAAGGCCTTCTATAAAAGTTTGATTTTACTCCACGGTGTTAAGCTTAAAAATATTGTAAAAACATGCTTATTAACCACATAACACATCGATATTTAACATAAAATATTAACCGCCCGATTTGAACTTTAAGATACGTCAATAAATAGATCTAGAAACGATATAAATTAGATGTGTCAGTGTCAAAAGTGACGTTTCTGTTTGAAGACACTTCACATTTGACACTGACATATCTAATCCATATCGTTTCTAGGTCTTTTAATTGACGTAATTAGTGTGTTCTGCCGACATCAAAATGACGGATATGGGCAAATGATAGTCACCGGTTGTTAGAGTTAGACCGACGTAAGTCTGCAACTATTTTGATAGAACACGCAGTGAAAGTGTTATATATACGTCATAATTTTATAGAAGTTTTTGAATAAAGTCTGTTTTTTATATAGATTAACTCCATAACTCAGGAACAAATATTTGTTATGAACAGACGAAACAGGATTCTAACCCGGGACCTCCTGCTTCGTAGGCAGGGTCATTACCGACTAGGCTAGAAGGTCGTTAATAGGCTGTAATTACTGCTTTTTACAGAACATGCAACTGGTTGCATTCCTGGAGAGAAAGTTAAACACCAACTCACGAATTGTGAATGCACTTGCACGATACCCAGCGTCCTGACGTGCCCCGAAAACTGCCTGCGATAGAAGTTGAGGATCATTTCGAGGTCAAACTGCGAATCAATATTTACTACACATGACTATTTATGGACCTCATGAATTGAAGAATAAATTATCCGAACCATCATCTAGTTAGTTGTTTTTTGTCGCGGTACCTACCTAACTTATCTTCCAGATTTCTTTTACATGTAAGGTTGATGAAATAAGTGAGCCCATTTCTCGGCCAGTTTGAACAAGATCGGCTCACTTTATATTTCGTCAAGTTACCTACTCTTTGAATTTGGATACGACATAATCTCCTGAATCTTTTTTTACTTTATCGAACTACAACATAATGACACTGGTGCCTAGGAGCAAAGAGAATAGAGTGTTACATTACATATTTCTTTGCTTGGAGCATGAATCGTTAGTTTGGGGCGGAGACGATACATGCGTTGATACCCTGCACCGTCCCATATTCCAAGCACCAAGCATACCTTTAAGCATAAATCTTTTTACTCAGGTAAGAAACTACGAAAACCCGCATACATTTCGTGCGTAAATAGCTGTCTAGTCAGAATCTCGTGGAGTGAATGCAAGTGGAAAATTAGACCTCCAGCTGAGCGCGCCTCATCAATAATTCCTACCCCCGAAATCACCTATTTACTGCCTACCCAAGTAGCATTGCAAGCTGTATATAAGCTGTATTAAAGTTTATTTGTATACTATAAGCTGTACAGTTAGGCTGTACAAAGGCTGTATAAGCGCTTATACAGCCCTTATAAGTAAAAAAAGGGCCCAAATTATACAGCCTTTGGCGTTATTAGAGCTGTAGAGTAGCTGTATAAGCAATACATAAGCTGCATAATAGCTGCATTACAGCTATATTTCGGTGTAACAGGAAACCTTAACACTACAGATAATCTCTTATAAGTACTATATAAGAATATAAGTTTTAAATGAGTTATAAGAAAGAATTACAAGAGAATAATAATCATTTAAAAAACTAAAATGTCTTAATCTTGTTCATTCGTAATATAGTAATGGCGACAATAAAGTGTTATAGTGGATGGTAAAAGTAAATATTATACAGGACTTGAATGGAATATTACATTATTGGTAAGTGCGGATTATTATTTATTGTGAACCTGTGTATCTTTTCTGGCAAAATATTTACGCGCCTGCAAAATAACAAAGAGAAACCATAAGGAAAATATCAAAAATCGGTAAAGTTACTGTTTGTTTTTAAGGTTAGAGTATCAAAAATATTTATAAATATTAATTCTAAGGCTAAACAATTTATTTTAGCTGGTAATCATAACACGGCGTTAGTCTGCTAAATATTTGCAAGTATTTCTTTAATTATATTTACAAATACGTTTTTTTTTTTATTGTAAAATGGCGACAATTTTTAAACAGCCTACAGGATAGTTGGAGAGCATTATAATCTTAGTAGCTGTGCTCTGTAATAAATGGAGTGTCTTTTACAGCTTTTGTAATTAAAACAGCTTTATAATAGAATATTTGTATTCGTTTGGCTGTATTTCAGTTCTCCGTACATAAGTTATAATTCTCTTTAGAGATCCGTATAACAAATAAAAAACCTGTACTGTAACTGTCATATATTCCTTTAGTTTTATAATACACTTATTTTCAGAAATCATTACACTACTATACTTATACGAGTGTAAAATTACGCCAAAAGATTGTTATAAGCGACTCTATCAGTAATACAGAAAAAAGCTGAACTATAGCTGCCATTTATTCATTTGGTTTTATAATACCCTTACAGACAGAAGTTATACAACTACTATTCTTATAGGAGAGTAAGATTACGCCATAAGAAATAGCTTTAAAACGGGGTTGACAGATACATTTGTACAGCTACAAGTGCCAAGTGATACTACAATACAGCCTGTATACAGCTTTTACGATAAAATTAGCTTGTAGTGTTTCACAACACTTAATGTTTTAAAACGGAGTTGACAGATACTTTTGTACAGCTAAAAGTGCCAAGTGTTACTACAATACAGCCTGTATACAGCTTTTACGATAGAATTAGCTTGTAGTCTCTCACAACACTTTTAGTTTTATAGTAGATTTTTTATATTCTGATAAAGCACCCCATGCTTCCGCAGAATCCTTTATAATGATTTTATACAGCTTGAGCTGTATAATGTCTGTAAAGTACCTTTTATACAGCTTAAATCTTTTCTGACACTCTTATACGTCCCTTAAATCACTCTAAGTTCTTAATTGGCTGCTATATTGATGTTGCCGACACTTCCATGCTACTTGGGTAGTATTTATATTTACTAGGAAATCAATTCAGATTTATCAACAATTCAGGTTTTGATTCGTATCAAAGCCATTAAGGTCATCCTAGAGTTCCTAGACGATCGTCTTAGCGCCATCCCACTAACTCGCGAGGTTAAGCGGTTAAACCGTTAACCTAGTGTCAAAAGTGTACTGGTAGCCATGGTAACTCCAGGTTAAACCGGTTAACCCCGGGTCAATGGAATGGTGCAAGTGGCGTTTAGCGGTAAGCGCATATCTTATGCTCGACTTTGGTTAATTATACAGGACATGTGTTATACGGGATTTTGACTCTTGGAGACCCTATACACCTCTAAGGATAATTTGATAAACTATACATAATTACATTTACACCTCTAAATATTATACTTAGAGTTTTTTTGTGTTTTTGTATCTGTATTTTTTTTATATTATCTTTATTTATTTTTCATCTCAAGTTAGGTTATTTATAATATGAATATAAAAGTAAAATATAAAAACACTTACAAAACGATAAAAAATACATATAAACACATTATAAAAAACCTAACCTAGGGTGCCGCCAGCAGCGGGGCAAGGCCCAAGCTACCGGTGGTTAGGGCCGCAGAGAGAGGAACCGGCGGACTATCCGCGCCGTGTCCAAGACCACCGCCTTCTGCATGATCCAACCACCTAGCGAGAGTCTCTCAAGATGTTGGTCGAGACTCTTCGCTATTAGACCGTTCACTGAAACGACTATTGGGACAATGATCGTCGAATCAACATGGCGGTTATCTCGTGAGCCAAGTCTAGGTACTTACTGGACTTGTCCTTCTCGGCCTTCACGAGATTCTCACCATGGGGGATGGTGATGTCAACGAGCACATATTATTATTATAGTTTTTTTATGTAATTCGTCATTAAGGTACCATATACATCTCTAAGTAATTGTAATACGTTAGTTTGAATTGGTAGTTGCAGTTAGTTGTATTTTATATAATTGTTGATGTATTGTTATTATTTTTGATTGTATGTAAATTCAATATTGACGTGTAAAAGTGCCCTTGTGGCCTATTTGCTGAATAAATGTTGAAGTTTTGAACTTGAAGTTTTACTTCATTCTTCAAGGACTTCAAGGTCGTATCAAAATACAATCAAAACTGTAAAAAGTTGTCAAATCTGAATATGGCTTTAGGTATCTCGAATCGCTCAAGATGCTATAATATACAGAAAGAATGACCACTCCTCAATATGAGTACTTTGTACTATAGCCAAAAGGCGAAATAAAAGAAAAAGTATTTGGATATTTTCCCAAACGAAATAACATAGGTATCAGGAGAAATCTTGACCAAATAGGGTGTATTTTTTTGGTTGCCGTAGGGCAACAAAATGAATAACAATTATAATCGTTTGTTGCCACATAATATAGGTAGGTAGATAAGTACACAAGAAAAAATACCGTGCAAAGCGTAACAGTCTCAGCCTGTGCTGAGGCGGAATGCCCGGCGCCGGTCCCAAACTCGCACGGTTGAAGAATAGCATACAGTACTTTTGTGTTCGTAATTACTTAAGTACAGTCAAATAATTTAAGTTTAGTACCATTTCGTACCTTGTCACAGTGACAATCAATATGAAAGTCGCTAGGGACCTCAACTATTTAATTGTCACTGTGACAAGTTAGGAACTGGTACCTACTGAAATTAAGTTATTGATCGTACCTACACGTGACGCTTTGGTAATTGTAAACTTCAAACTTCAACATTTATTCAGCAAATAGGCCACAAGGGCACTTTTACACGTCAACATTGAACTTACATACAAGCAAAAATAATAACAATACATCAACAATTTTATAAAATACAACTAACTGCAACTACCAATTCAAACTAACGTATTACAATTACTTAGAGATATGGTCTCTTAATGTCGAATTACATAAAAGTATAATATTAATATAAAAAACATACAGATACAAAAACACAAAAATATCTATGTATAATATTTAGAGGTGTAAATGTCTCTAGGCGTCAGAACAGAACTATAAGATTACTAGCTGACTTATGTTGTTAATAGTCTTTGTTGATCGGACTACCTACACCTGGCTAGTCCAGTAAGGCGTTGATGGATGGTCGGACTCTCATCTCGTATAAAACCCCGAAATAGCGTGTTCCTGCATCTGCTAATGGGCGTACGGAAGCTTTTCCTCTTTTTTACCCGACTGCGTAAGCACAAATTCAGGTTGGGTTTTGTGTTTAAATGTGAAGATAATATACAGGTTTAATTCTATTTTTAGCTTAAGTACTATTTTAGAGAAAAATAGATGATTTCTTTGCCCTTTAGTATTATAAGGCCCAAAGCGGAATATTTAGTTAAAAATATCCTCCTGTTGCGAAGATATAAAATATTGTTTTATGTACCTACATAATTTTAAAGTTAAAGACTTTTAAAACCTGCTTATACTATCACAATGTTTATTGCTGGCCTTATTACCCTGCTAGTGTTCAAAAAGACCCAATATAGTACTTTTTAAAAACTTGAATTTGTCAAGAGGACGATATATTTTGTATGAAAAAGTAGGTATATTGTATTTCATTACAGAAGAAATCGTCATAAAAATCCATACTAAGAATTTCTTTGGTTATTAATTTGTTAGTGGTTTATATTTATTAGTTAACTTCAAATGACAGGTCATTTTAAAACAATACTTACACAAAACCTAAAACTAACAACTAAAACTAAATACTAAATATCTCTATAATTTTATTTATATTATTTTAATAATTATTGTGATATCTGAAGAAACTTAACTACCTAAATGAGAAACCTATATTCAGTAAGTTTTTCATAATATCCTCATTATTTCTGAAAATATTTCAGTTAATTAAGGTGGGCCTTATATGCCCCACCTACTTACCTTATGCATAATGCCACGATTCACACGGTTGTGTGTAAGGGTCAGTTCAAGTCAGGGGCTGTCAGTTTTCTTTATTTACCGTAAAACGGGGTGAGTAGGTTTCGCGGGGAGAGGTGGGTTATGAATGGGGAGAGAAGGTTTGAGAAGGGGGTGAGAAGGGATTTTAAGGCTACTGTTACAAAAATAATGTAAGTATTATAATTTAAAACAGGGACCGTACAACCGGTTTTAATAAATACCTGTAAAAAAGTGTCAAACGAATAGTGGTTAAAATGTAATACCTCTATTCGAATTAGAGGTATTGTTGTCATTCCGCTTTTGTCTTTATCCCTATGCGCACACTATTTACATAATGAAATACCGGTATTCAAACCCGCTATTGGGCTGTCATTAGCATGTCATCCAATACTTAATTCGTTTAGGCTGATGTTTGCTTGTAATTTCATACCCAATTTTAAGGACAGTAGACCTTATTAAGGTTAAATACGGTAGGGGTTCTGTCAATTTCAAATAGAATAAATACATAAATATATGTACGTTAGTAAAATTCAACTTTATTTCTAGTAGTTAGAGTTCATAGTATTTTGTCATTATTTTTTATGTTTATCTAGCATATTAAAGAAAATTCGCTACTTAGATTCTACTGCGTCTAAAGAAAAAATAATGTCACGTCAGTTTTATGTAAAACCTACTGTCAAAATCATACCCTAACTTCGAAAATATTAACGATTCTACTGTGATGACCATTTTGGAATCCAAGATGTCCGCCGTGCACATTGACATAAAAGTCGTCATGGGTGTCGTTTTATAGGTTTCAGGGAGTGCCGGTTTCGAAAATGATGTCAGTTTTGGAATCCAACATGTCCGCCGTGCACTTTGACATAAAAGTCATCATGGGTGTCGTTTTATTGGTTTCAGGGAGTACCGGTTTCGAAAATGATGACGGTTTTGGAATCCAAGATAT
The DNA here is from genome assembly GCF_910591565.1 of Cydia splendana. Classification (NCBI taxonomy): domain Eukaryota; kingdom Metazoa; phylum Arthropoda; class Insecta; order Lepidoptera; family Tortricidae; genus Cydia; species Cydia splendana. Next base: position 14,908,936 of record NC_085974.1, read on the forward strand.
CCGCCGTGCACATTGTCTTAAAAGTCGTCACGGATGTTGATTTATAGGTTTTAGGGAGTGCAGAATTCGAATATGATGACCAATTTGGAATCCAAGATGTCTGCCGTGCACTTTGTCATAAAAGGCGTCACGGATGTCGATTTATAGGTCTTATCCCTAGTGCAGAATTCGAAAATGATGACCATTTTAGAATCCAAGATGTCTGGCGTGCACTTTGTCATAAAAGTGGTCATGGATGTAGATTTATAGGTTTTAAGGAGTGCAGATTTCGAAAATGATGACAGTTTTGGAATCCAACATGTCTGCCGTGCACTTTGACATAAAAGTCGTCATGGGTGTCGTTTTATAGGTTTCAGGGAGTGCCGGTTTCGAAAATGATGACAGTTTTGGAATCCGACATGTCTGCGTTCACTTTGACATAAAAGTCGTCATGGGTGTCGTTTTATAGGTTTCAGGGGGTGCCGGTTTCGAAAATGATGACAGTTTTGGAATCCAACATGTCTGCCGTGCACTTTGACATAAAAGTCGTCATGGGTGACGTTTTATAGGTTTCAGGGAGTGCCGGTTTCGAAAATGATGACAGTTTTGGAGTTCAACATGTCTGTCGTGCACTTTGACATTAAAGTCGTCATGGGTGTCGTTTTATAGGTTTCAGGGGGTGCCGGTTTCGAAAATGATGACAGTTTTGGAATCCAACATGTCTGCCGTGCACTTTGACATAAAAGTCGTCATGGGTGTCGTTTTATAGGTTTCAGGGAGTGCAGAATTCGAAAATGATGACAGGTTTTTGAAAAAAACGTTATATTAGAAATGGACTTAATTAGAATACCGGTGTCTTTGAAATTAAAGAAGTTAAAAAAACACCGTAGAGTTTACACATAGTTTCTAGTTTTGTTTATTAAATATGATTTGGGTACATAAGTCCGATAGATAAACAAGATTATAGTTGTATGAATACCTTTTACTCGAAATTGGCGAAAGGCCACCATGACCTCCTCCCAAATATCATCAAAAATAAAGTTGTTGATGAGTTTGAACAGAAATCGCAAGCATCTTTCCCGAAAGTTCAATAAGCAGAGGCAGTAAATCGGCACTGTACGATTAACAAATAATTTAAATTCAACTTATGTTATAAAACGATTAATTTAATAATGTTTGATTTATTTTTGATTGCCATTTCCTTTTCGAAGCTTATATATTCCATCCTTGCACTTAGTTGTACCTTGAACTGACGGTATTCTTCTTTATCAAACAATAGTGCCATGTTTTTTAAAATTCGTAAATTCTATTATCGGAAAGAAAATTATGTCAATTTTCTATAATGTCTGTATAATTTGACAGAACCAATTGAGAAACTAAGCTTCTATTTTATCAGAGAGGTAGTATCTTTATTACAAAAAAATAAATGTAAGTAAGATAAGGGTTGAAGCCAACAAAAAATTACAATTCCACTTTACGTGTAGGACAGGTACTCTAAATAATGCCTCAATGTCATCTATCTATATAAAACTTAATCCCTATTTCACTTGGTCCCGGCATCACGCGTGAACGGATGGACCAATTTCGCAATTTTTTTTGTGTTTGTTATTGTAAAGAGAAGGTTCGTAATGTTCTTATGCTAGAAAAAAATAAGACTTATAAAAAAGGTAATAAATAAAGTGGATATTTGCTTGTTCTGATATTGATAAAACACATGTTTTTTGAGTGCTTTTGTTAATACATAATTCGGTCATGGTCGACCTTTACTGATTTGTTAACCGGATGAATAATTATATTATTAAAATATGTTCGTGAACATACGAATAGCGTTACCAAATTTTGTTTTCATGGGTATATTTACTTAAAACTTGGCAAGAATAGGTTTTTCATCCATGCCAAATAATCATTATTTTCCTTCCCATAGAAAAACGACATCCATGATGACTTTTATGTCAAAGTGCACTGCAGACATGTTGGATTCCAAAACTGTCATCATTTTCGAAACCGGCACTCCCTGAAACCTATAAAACGACACCCATGACGACTTTTATGCCAAAGTGCACGGCAGACATGTTGGATTCCAAAACCGTCATCATTTTCGAAACCGGCACTCCCTGAAACCAATAAAACGACACCCATGATGACTTTTATGTCAAAGTGCACGGCGGACATGTTGGATTCCAAAACTGACATCATTTTCGAAATCGGCACTCCCTGAAACCTATAAAACGACACCCATGACGACTTTTATGTCAAAGTGCACGGCAGACATGTTGGATTCCAAAATTGTCATCATTTTCGAAACCGGCACACCGTAAAACCTATAAAACGACACCCATGACGACTTTTATGTCAAAGTGCACGGCGGACATGTTGGATTCCAAAACTGACATCATTTTCGAAACCGGCACTCCCTGAAACCTATAAAACGACACCCATGACGACTTTTATGTCAAAGTGCACGGCAGACATGTTGGATTCCAAAACTGTCATCATTTTCGAAACCGGCACTCCCTGAAACCTATAAAAGGACACCCATGACGACTTTTATGTCAAAGTGCACGGCAGACATCTTGGATTCCAAAATGGTCATCATTTTCGAAACCGGCACTTCCTTCTTTTTCATACAAAAATGACCCCCTGTCTACTTTTAATCGAGATTTAATCGAAAATTTATTCGACACCAGTTGCGAATTATCTTTTCGCACGTGTATTGTGCGATGTTTTTCAGTAGGTACATATGACATATGGTAATGGTATATGGTAGGTTCAATTTTCGACAAACGTACGTATTGTGTAGGTACGTGCGTTTGTCGAAAATTTAAAGGGCTATATGTACTGTAAAAATTGTACAATCCATTCGGTCGTGTTTTAATTTATCGCCACTCTTTGCGAATTTCCTACTTTTTGGCACTTGTATCGTAAATAACAAAATAACTGCGTGTGCTATCAAAATCGTTGCAGACTTGTCTTGGTCTAACTCTATTAACGTCCTGTATAAAAAAAACGCACCGGCCTTCATAGAAAATTTACAACCGAATAAATAACCTCTTTGTCGCATTATATCAAATTACCTAATCTTTCAAAGTGCAAAATATTCTTACATTTAAACGATACGTCAAAACAGCACACATTTTTGCAGAAATAAACATTCGAGTATGTTGACACTGACAGTGACAGGATTACCGGTAATGGCTTTAGGAATAAAATATCAAATTGAGGTATTCGTTGTCAACTGGCTAAATCAATAATATTCTTGAATACCGGTATTGTTATACCTCTATTCGGAGCTTTAGCGAAATAAATACCGAAATTCAATATAACCGGTTATACCTCAATTAAAACCGGTAGTCAGAATACCGGTAACGGTCCCTGATTTAAAATGGACCTATAGTAATACGCATAATAAAAAAAAATCGATCCAACAATCTTCCAAAATCACCTTTGTATGAAAACCCCTCTCACCCCAAATACGAGGCACTACGCCCGGGGTGAGGTGGGTTTTCCTCTTTATCGTCAAAGTTATGAAATGGAACTACCCAAAATAAAATAAAAACTAAAATACAAACGTCCGGAACACTTATTATATGCACCATTCAGTTTTCATATGTAAAAATAAAATGTTATCGAGGTTTGAATTTCAGTTTTGACCCTACTCACCCCATTTTACGGTACTAGACTCAAACTAGACAGCCCGCACATAAACATCACTGCACAGAAAAATATAGAGATAAATTGTGCAACATGGGGCGTAAGTTGAATATTGCAAACGAGAGTAAGTTCCGGCAAGCCGTCGCGATTTATAGACTCGAGTTTTGCAATATTATTACGCCCCGAGTTACACACAATGTTTTCCATCACACTTGCGATACAAAAATTAAGTATAAAGACAAAAAACTCTTAATTATGGCACTAGACACTTCATAACTCCCTAGGGAGAACGCTTTTTCTATAACTCCCGCTAAACCTGCGTGCAATTCCACATTTACTGAACGAGTGTGATGAAAAATACTTAAATAGGTACCTTTTTTTTTTACTAGCCCATGTGTGTGTAAAAAAAAATGATTTATTATTTATTTATTTTATTTATTTTGGCCCATCTGTCATCATGCATCCGGCAGACATGTCCAGCCCAGTCCCACTTTAGCCTGGCGGTCTTCACCCCAACATCAACGACTCGGGTTTTGGAGCGAAGCTCTGTGTTCCTCACCCTGTCAGATCTTCGGACACCCAGGATACTTCGCTCCATTGCCCTTTGGCAAACCTTGAGCCGGGATTTCTGAGCCTCAGTTAGTGACCAGGTTTGGGCACCATAGGTGAGGATGGGCAAGATGCACATGTCGACGAGCTTGCGCTTCAGTGCAATTGGGAGTTTACCCTTCATGAGTTCCTTCATGGACCAGAAGCTCCTCCAGGCGTTTTCGAACCTTCTATCGATCTCCTTGTCCTGGCGATCTGTGAAGGAGACTATCTGGCCCAGATAGGTATACTCGTCGACATATTGCAAAATGTTACCATCCACCGTCACCCTGTGCTTCTTGCTGTTGGTCATTAACAGGGTTTTGGATCTATTCATCGTTAGACCAACCTCAAGGCTTGCGTTGCTAAGTTCCTGTAGCATACATTGCAGTTCGGTCGCCGATGTTGAGAAGAGTACGATGTCGTCCGCGAATCGAAGGTTTGTCAACCTCTTATCGCCTCTTATCTTAAATAGGTACCTACATAGAAAAAATCCATAACTCAAGAAACAAATATCTGTGATAAACCCTCAAATACCTTATCACACATCGAATCAAAATATTGAACTTAGTTGGTATTGACTCGTAGAACAATAATAAAATAAAATACTCTATGACATTTTATCAAATAACCTTTATATGAGGTAATTCGGAAAATGCCTCGTAAGAATTTCTGTGGGTATTAGGATCATAGACGTACATTGTAGACGACGCAAATGACCATTCCATCAATGTTCCATTCAGCTAGATTCTAATCTAGATTGGGTCGTTATCTATTAAAAACATTTTTTTCTTATACGACGTAAGATATGATTTGATCTACGGATCCCTTTGTTTGACATAATTATTGAAATTCATAATGTAATGATTGTCAGATTATCATTAGTTATAATTCTGAATCCATTAATATTACAGGATTTTCGTAAGGTTATCCTATAGATAGGTTAGGTTTGTTTTATCGCAACTTAAAAACTTACGCGTTTCTGAGAAACACCAAATTATGACTAACGAAAATGTGGACAAACAATACATTATGACTTAAAACTTTATGGGAAAAAAATAGAGACCCCTTGATCTATACAAATTTATTCTGTAGAGAGTTGAGGTAAATGATTCCATGCACATTTAAATACTAATTGCATAAAATTGTGATTTAACGAATGACTGAATGTGATATGTTCCTAAATTGTGTAAATACATTACATATTCTATAATCTGATGTGTAGGGGAGACCGAGGTGAGTTGTGACAGAGGAGAATTGTGACATCATCGATTTTTTGGAATCTATTAACTAAAAACTAGATCGCAATAATGCGCGTTTGTTAGTTCAAGTTACGAGCTAACAAACGCACACTGTTGCGAGCTAGCTAACAGTTAAGTAGATTCCAAAAAATCGACAATGTCACAACTCTCCTCTGTCACAACTCACCTCGGTCTCCCCTACAGTGCTTTGGTTTCGACTGTATTATGATTTCAAATAAAAAAATAAAAAAAACATGTCCATCTTTGGGTTACTAATTTACATATGTGTACCAAATTTCAACTTAATTGGTCCAGTAGTTTCCGAGAAAATAGGCTGTGACAGACGGACAGACAGACACACGCACGAGTGATCGTATAAGGGTTCCGTTTTTTCCATTTGCCCTAAAAATAAAAAAATGTTACTGAAGAGATGTGTCTCAGTCAAATAGAGGAATTTTAGGGTCAAAGTTAAAGTTTACTGATTCTATGTAAAATTTTCTATCCATTCTAAAAAAGAAGACTCATTTCAAAACTGTTCTTATGGAAACGTGCTTACTTTCCCAAATACCTTGTTAAGATACACCTGAGCCTTTTACATATAAGACCCATCTCATATTCTCGAAAATTAAATACTTAAGTCTTCAGTTTAGGAGACGACGGATCAGATTTGCATGTTCTTCCTGTCTAATATTTTATTAAAAGATGTCAGGTGGAGGGAGTTTTTGTTTTTTATCTAGATTTGTATACGGATTAAGCTAGGGTTGTACAGATGTAGTGCATAATTATTTCATATCGTATTTTCACGGAAACGTACTTACCAACGTTGTTATTTCAGTCAGTCTCGGAACTAAATGTACTGAAGTTGACTGAAGTAGCATGACATGACAAATACGAACGTTTCCGAGAAAATACGATGGAAAACATTTCTGCACTGAGAATTATTTTTAAATTAATGCAGTTATTATCGGAAGATTAGCGCTGAAAGAGGCCAGCATCATGTTGAGATGACACTATTCTGTGGCACTTTCTCCTTTCTATAGTTTTCTGTTTTGTATATTTTTTTATTTTGTGTTTGTTCTTACGAATAAATTATTTCTATTCTGTTCTTCAATACACTATATATTTACTTAGTTTACGATCTAAACCTATTATTTTTCTAAGTAGGTAAAATTTCCCACAAGACCATCATACTTTGTCAGTGGACACAGGTGGTTTTTTTTACCTATAACTTTTGAAGCGATTCATAATAGGTACTATTGTAATTTTATTCGTAATTACAGAACTTAAAAAAATCGTACTTAAAAAAAATGCATAGGTATCATATCACAACAAAATACATACCTTTTAATAACTTTTTGCTTCATTTTATTAGATTATGCTTGGTTTTTTTATTCTTTGTTTTTGTGCTTGTTTATAATAATTTATGTGGTTTTATTAAACAAGGATATGTTAATTTTTTTTCTATCCGGATAATTTAAACAACCTAATTTCGATTATTTATTTAGGGCTGTTACCTCGGAATTGATTACGAAAGTTTAATTTGTTTGATTGTTCCCTCAAATTGGACCCTCAAGGGTCAGAAAATCAACTACCGGCATATAAATTAAAAATTATTCAGCTCCCGTAAACTTTTGTTAACGTGAAAATGTAGGTACAAATATTTTGAGGCGTTCGGAATTTTAGGAAACAATAATATAAAAAAAAACACAAAGTAAATAGTTCTACATTAGTAAAGTTATATAAAAGTTAATAGTTAGGTAGTTATAAAATAAATCTAAATCTAAATGTGATAGTTATCAATATTTTGAAAATAAAGATATTTTCAAAATGTTGATAAATGTACGTACACATTTGAAAAAATATTTAAAAGGACATATTTTTAATCGAGTTTTGAAACAGGAAATGGAAAAATATAAAAATCCAAGCACCTTTTTCGTTATACCGGGTGTGGCCTGTAACATGAGCAAATAAATACAACATGACAACATGAGTAAATAATGACATAGATTGTACTCCTCAAACGGTGACACTTTTGTTCAACAACTTTTAATAATGATGAAGTATTTAGACTCCCTATTTTTCATACAAAATAAATATTATCTTCAATGGACGCCATCGCCACGCCATATCATTGTGATTGACGTTGCTTGTCACGCCTTAAACATAACAAAATTCGCAATACATTGCGTCTTAGAATAAACTTTAAAGTGTATTAAAAATCAAACCCACGTTATTTTTAAAAGTCGCTGAACAAATGTTGGTCAGTATGAGGAGTACAGCATACTGTTTAATTTTATGCTCATATTACAGGCCACACCCGGTATACGATTATGTGATGCACATGTTTAGTATACTATGATTTGTTTAGGCCAGTGATTCCCTATCCTTTTAAATATTATCACTGTCAGCCGAAATGACTGACATCCTTTCAGTATATGACAGGTAAGTATTAATATGTCAAATTCATATCATTTGTGACAACCCTAAATAAAATTTGTGACAACTCATGATAAGGGCGCGCTAAAAGGAAATAAATGCACACGGAATATTTAAAATGTATATTTACATTTGTGTGTTTTATTTAAAAATGAGCTATGCGCGTATGAACTCAGAGTTTAATTTTTAGCAATAAACTCGAGTGGTATACGAGTTTTTAATGTTAAAATTAACCTAACATACGATGATTACATTAATTTGGCTTAAAATGTTCCGTTACTCAGCAAAATCATCCCTAATTGGCCTTAACGACGCTTGACATTTCATTTTATTTATTATTTAAAGGTGCGTTTGAAATGAGATAATGAGAGTTTGAAAGGTTATTCGAAACGTTTTCACTTTGCCTAAATAAATGTGATATTCCTTTTACGAGCCAAGAGAAACATATACAAGTCTGCAAATATAATGTTATCTTTATCAGTTATATTAATACAAATAAACTATGTATTATGTGTTGTGAAAGCGACGATCTAAGTAAAATAAGACATTATGACCGCTCTTATTATTTCATAGATGGAATCTTTAGGTACTTACTTAAAAAAGAGGCGAGTAAAGTAAGTAGGTACCTACTAGGTAATGACTTTAAAAAAATCTTAAGATTGATTGAAAACTTTTTATAAATAGCACCTGTTTTGTACCCTTAGGCATTTATGCCAATAAATATTTTTATTGATTGATTAAACACATTTTTTATTTTCAATAAAAAAATACTGCTCATAATTTTTTTGCTTGTATACGCATTGAGCCCGAAAAATATGTCATAACATAAAAAACCGGACAAGTGCGAGTCGGACTCGCCCACCGAGGGTTCCGTACTTTTTAGTATTTATTGTTATAGCGGCAACAGAAATACATCATCTGTGAAAATTTCAACTGTCTAGCTATCACGGTTCGTGAGATACAGCCTGGTGACAGACGGACGGACGGACGGACGGACGGACAGCGGAGTCTTAGTAATAGGGTCCCGATTTACCCTTTGGGTACGGAACCCTAAAAATCTTGGGTAATTACAAGGAAAAGTTCTCCTGGAGAAGGAGCAAAAGAACAAACTTTTGAAGTAAGGTTTTCTCAAATTACAAAAACTTCAGGTACCTATCGCTCAATTACCCAAATTACTTCCTTATTTATATTATTTTACTTTAAAAAAAACCGATCGAGGGTTCCGCACTTTTTAGTATTTATTGTTATAGCGGCAACAGTAGGGCTACCGCCAATACCGAAAATCGTCAATTGCGGGCATTTTTCTCTGTCACTCTAATTACGCCTTCATTGGAGTAGAAGAGTAAGATCCCCGCAATTTGCGAATTTCGGTTTTCGCGGTAGCCCCTCAGAAATAGGTACATCATCTGTGAAAATTTCAACTGTCTAGCTTTCACGGTTCATGAGATACAGCCTGGAGACTGACAGGCGGACAGACAGACTGGCGGACAGTGGAGTCTTAGTAATAGGGTCCCGTTTTAACCCTTTGGGTACGGAACCCTAAAAATTAAATAAAAAGCTAACTCCCTTTGGGCAGCGTGGGCAGTCCAATTTCTCTTCTACACGAGAGGACGTCTGTGCACAACAGTTTATTATACAGGCTGATTTATTATTATAATTATAAAGCTATATACAAAGCAATAACCGGGAGTGCTAAGCCGGATGTTAATCTCGGTTGCAATCAGATTTTTTTTGCGATATTTCATAACAAAATCGCTGTCAAGATACGACACACCCGATGACAGTAGATGTATAACGAAACAGTAGGTAACAACTGTGTTTAGGATTCCGTACCCAAAGGGTAAAAACGGGACCCTATTACTAAGACTCCACTGTCCGTCTGTCTGTCTGCCTGTCACCAGACTGTCGTTCATGAACTGTGATAGCTAGACCGTTGAAAGTTTCACAGATAATGTATTTCTGTTGCCGCTATAACAACAAATACTAAAATCAGAATAAAATAAATATTTAAGTGGGGCTCTCATACAAGAAACGTGATTCTTTTGCCGTTTTTGCGTAATGGTACGGAACCCTTCGTGCGCGAGTCCAACTGGCACTTGGCCGGTTTTTATTTAAAAAATAAGGCGAATAAAGTAAAAATAAACTGATTTTTTTTTGCTAAATAAGCGATCAGCCTGACTCCATGGCGCTGCGTCGAGATGGAGGCCTCGTTCTATACATATTTCTACCGCATGTAAAACGGGGCTCTGCGCAACAAAATTTCCATCTTCACCACTTAGATGGTTTAGTTGGCAGTCCTCAACTGTGCGTTTCTCCGGAAACTTCCTGCCTCGCACAGCTAAACTGTGGAATGAACTGTCGCCTGCGGTATTTTCGGACCGAAGACCTACAGATCCTTAAGAAAAGATCTCCCATCTTAAAGGCCGGCAATGCACTGTGTCCATGGGCGACAGTAATTGCTTACCATCAGGTAATTTGTCTGCTCGTTCGCCTCTTATATCATAAAAAAATGTGTGCAAAAAACAGGAATAAATATAAGCTTACTAGCTTTTGCCCGCGACTTCGACTGCGTGGAATTAGCGACAGCAGCTAAAGTAGGTATAGCGCCTGGATAATGCTAATAGCAATCATTCAATTCGCGCATTGCTTACTTCAATTATTAGGCAATTCATTAACTCTTTCAATTCCACCCCCCTTTGCACTCTCTTCAGGGATGATTTCCGACATAAAAACTATCCTATGTCCTTCCCCGGGACTCAAACTAATCTCTATACCAAATTTCAACTAAATCGGTTCAGCGGCTTAAGCGTGACGAGGTAACAGACAGACAGACAGACACACTTTCGCCTTTATAATATTAGTATGGATTAATAAATTAACTCATTCATACTGTATCCAAAAGCTCCACTGTGCCGACCTTTTCACTTAGCGCCGTAGAGTGGACGTTTTTAATTTCCTCGAATGACGTACGGCCCGATTGTTCCAGCCAACTGGAACACAAACAGTTCTAAAATTCGCTCAAAATCTCACTGATTAAAATGTTTTCAATAGAAAATGTTTCCTTGTTTTGCTCACATCTCATGCGCGCTTTAGGATGAGTTACATTCGGGTTGTGACTGAGGGCCCGATTCGAACTTTAAGATACGTCAAAAATTTGCTAAAGATACGACATATCCGATTAATATCTTATAAGGTCGTGACGTGAATCAGAAGTTACAACTGATAATTAGATTATATTCTGTCATTCAACAGTAAAAGCAAGTAGTTATGTAACACGACAATTAGAGTTATATATATATGATTTGAAATTGCTGGTTTTTACTGCGTAACATGTTTGTGTAAAATCAGGTGGTTGAAAACCGTTACATTAATTTGAAGAAAGGCAATGTTTTCTTCTACTTGTTGGTATAAAATCAACGTTAATTGTTCTTAAAAACCTCTAACGATATCTAAATAAAAACCGGACAAGTGCGAGTCGGACTCGCCCCCTGAGGGTTCCGTACATATTAGTATTTGTTGTTGAAGCGGCAACAGAAATATCTCTGAAAATGTAAACTGTGTAGCTATCGCGGCTCTTTATATAGAGCCTGGTGACAGACAGACAGACGGACAGTGGAGTCTTAGTAATTGGGTCCCGTTGTTAGGGTTCCGTACCCAAAGGGTAAAACGGGACCCTATTACTAAGATTCCGCTGTCCGTCCGTCATAGACAGTTGAAATTTTCACAGATGATGTATTTCTGTTGCCGCTATAACAACAAATACTAAAAACAGTTCAAAATAAAGATTTAATTGGGGCCCCCATACAACAAACGAGATTTTTGACCGAAGTTAAGCAACTTCGGGCGGGGTCAATACTTGGATGGGTGACCGTTTTTTTTATTGCCGTTTTTTGCATTATGGTACGGAACCCTTCGTGCGCGAGTCCGATACTACGGAACCCTAAAATAGTTATTCTTAAAACTATTCATAACTATCTCTAGTACTTTAGCCTTAACTTGCACTAGGCACTTAAAGAAAGCCAAGTTTAAGAATCGCCTTAGCCCTCATTAGTATTCGCTTTGTGATGTTCTGTTACGTAAAACGGAATTGTAACAAAACTATAACAGAGGTACCACTTAATAATGTATGACACGAGTCACTCTAGGAAACAGAGGGATCACCTATTCGTATTAAAGTATGACTCACGCTATAACGGCCCGGACCGACCGACACTTAAATTTTTTCTAAAGAAATCGCTTAGGACCCCTAAGCAAAAATTCATTCAAAGTTAGGGCCTAATCCGACAGGCTTATGACTTGACTGGTTTGTGAAGTCACTTTTTTTTTAAATCGGTTCACATGATATAGCCTAACTTTATTAATAACAAACAGAAAAAACCGGACAAGTGCGAGTCGGACTCGCCCACCGAGGGTTCCGTACTTTTTAGTATTTGTTGTTATAGCGGCAACAGTAATACATCATCTGTGAATTTCAACTGTCTAGCTATCACGGTTCGTGAGATACAGCCTGGTGACAGACGGACGGACGGACGGACAGCGGAGTCTTAGTAATAGGGTCCGGTTTTACCCTTTGGGTACGGAACCCTAAAAAAGAACTAAACGTTAAAATTAAAACTAAAATATAACAAATCTTAAACTTAACTTATAAGTAAAAAATGCTCCTCAGTACGGTTACCATCAGTTTGTCACTGACATAAACGCCGTCGAGAACGTAATTTACTTTCTATACATCCCGTTTGCACTAATATGCGAGTACGAGCGAGATGTATAGAAAGTAAATTACGTTCTCGACGGCGTTTATGTCAGTGACAAACTGATGGTAACCGTACTGGTCACCTTCATGCGTTATGGTGCCCAGAAGGCTGGCAGCGTTACCGTTTTGGATGGCCAGGCTTATCCTCTGGCCGAGGTAGCTGCCAGCCCTCCGGTCACCTGAGGTGTCAATGAGGCGCTGGGACATGGCTTATGACTTATGGGAACAAATCCCTCAAAAATACTTCCTGTATAAAGTAAGCAATTTTCATCATTTGTGTCTGTAGACTTGGCACGGGCTGAGCGCGGTTAAGTAGTTTGGCTGTTGCCACTAAAGGCCTTGTTGGGTGAATTAGAGTGCATATGCAATGTATGTTATTAGGGTACTGGAACTTTAAAATCTTAACTTGATTTGATATTGGTATGAATTTAGTGAAACTCTATCATTGAAAAATCAATATTTAAACAAGATATGATTTTTACAGTTCGAATGCCGCTCTTGACATATTAACATTTGTGTTTTCTTGAAATTATTTTTACTCAGTGTACATCTCGTAATTTACTTATATTTCGTTGTCTAACAGACTAACATTTCTCGAAAAGCACATTTTTATACAGTACCTATTAGTGTTCATAAGTTACATAAAAAACACAAATCAAAATATAAAAATAATTTGATTTGATTCCTATTTATTCAAATATGCATCCTGAACAAAAACATGGAATAAAATGGATAAAAATCAGTACTATTTATTACTCCTCCATCCCCCCATGAGGATAACGCATAAGATGTTTTCTCAGCGTGTTGTATAACCTCAGTAGTTAATTAACTGAAAGAGATACGGTGCAACGTAATACCATCCATTAAGCGAATCGTTTGTTATCCGCGCCTCGAGGAAATCGCTAAAACCTTGTAGTTTCTTAATATCCTTTTTCATTAAAGGGTGTCAGACATTACACACATACACACACACAAATAGGTACAGTATCAGGATAGAGAAAGAAAAAGTGCGTGTCTGTTAAGATAGCGAGTGCATCTGTTAAGGATAACGGATCGAAATATATTAAGCGTTTTTGGTAGAGATGCACCGGATATTTGGTTACTATCGGTATCCGGCCTATCTGGCCCCTATTTTATTATCCGGCCGGATACCGGATAGTGACCTACCATCCGGCCGGATACCGCATAGTGACTTAGCTTGATTTCGGAGAAAATAAATTGGATTTAAGAAACAGATTTGCACGCGCACTCATTTTTAAGTTTTCGAACCTAAAAATGAGTCCGTAGCGAACGTTCACTACGAAACAGGTCAAAACCTGCACAAGTATAGTTCCTATAGTTTATAGCCTATAGTTCGGCCGGCCGAATATTCGGCGGCCGGATACCGAATATTCAGCTGATGGTCAGGCCGAACATCCGGCCAAACAACTATCCATTGCATCTCTAGTTTTTTGACCAAAATACGCGAGTAACCCGTTTAAAATTATATTAATTATGTTCTCGTCTCACGAGAGTTTTATAGTTAAATAACAGTTATTTATTAGTTTACATAGAATTCTGTAGTTAGTTCAATAATGGCATCAGGGGAACTTAATGGGCCATAAAATTGAGTTAAAACTAACTGGCAACATATCCCACACATCGGTAATTACACATTATTACTTTAGAACGTGGATCTAGAAGTTTCTGCAAGAAAAATGCCTGTTTAAAAGGTCATATGAATTGTTGTCAATAAAAAATATTGAGATAGTGCGAAACAAACCATTAAAGCGTTCCATATACAAGGTGATTTTGTTGTCTCTGATCAAACTCTGAGGGGTGAATACATGTAGTTCATACTGAACAACTTTAGGGCTGACTTAAACGGCGCACGAACTCGCATGCGATTTTAGTTACATTGCGGACTGATGGTTACGTCCAATTCAATTCAACCGAACGATCAAAAACCGCAATGTAATGAAACTCGCATGCGAGATACGAGTTAGGCTGATTTACACGGCGTGCGAACTCGCATGCGAGTTTCATTGCATTGCGGGTTTCGATCGATCGGTTGAATTGGACGTAACCCATTGTCCGCAATGTAACTAAAATCTCATGCGAGTTCGCGCGCCGTCTAAATCAGCCCATGGGGCCAACCCCGAAATCGAGACAAAAAATCTGCTGTCCCTTTTATTCGTCGTGAATCATAGCACAGCTGATTTTTTTCGCGATTACGGGGTTGGCCCCATAGTAAAAATTTTTCAGTATGACCTACATATTCACCCCTCAGATTTTGGTCAGAGATAACATAATCATAATGTATAATTTGTTTTCTAAATAACAATTAAGCACAATTTGTAGTGTTAATTGAAAATTTAATTTAATTAGTAGACCAGCGGTGGAACAAAAATGGGTTTTGATAACATTAAAGTTTTTTCTTTTTTGATATGTTATTGCATGCATGTTAAATAACATTTATGTAAAATATAAGAAAATTATAGGTGGAGCGTTCGGCCATATTTAAATATTTCAATTTTGCTAAATAACTATGTAAATATAAAATTAAAGTTACAAAAAACTGTGACATGTTCAATAACACTTTAATTTATTCACAATATTCGGTTTTTAGAAATCTGGAACAGCTGCTTTCTGGTGAACGTAAAAACACGAATTACTTTGTCAATAAAGAATTAAAGTAGCTGATATTGTAAAATTACGATATTATCTATCAACTTAGTATACTTGTAAAAAATTAGAAATGTAGACAATGTGCTTGTCTAGATATTGATTTCTGGTTAAGCAGTATAGCCAATATTGAATTAAAGTTTGTAGAGTTAATATTACACGGTCATAATAAAGATCTTAGTTCCCACACAAAATATTAGAAATATAAAATCACGGCGACACTAAATACTGATACGTAAGTATGCATTCCGCGCTTATATTGAGTTACATTTCAAACGCGCGGCGTTTTCGCGCGCCGCGCTGTGCGCCGTGGCAGGAGGCAGCGATCGACGGTGGCGGGCTAGCGATTAGCGCGGTGCCCGTAAAAAATACGCAAAACGTTTATAAAATTATTATCAATGGTAAATAGTTATATTGTTAATAGTAGGTACACTAATGGAAACTTACCTACACTTATTTATTTCTATATGTACTAGGGATTGCCCGCGGTTTGGTTTACGTAGAATTCGTTATCGTGTTAAGTATAGAAATAATAGATACATTTGAAAATTATTTTAGGTGCATTGTCATACAGATAACCACCCTTGTTAAAGTATTCTTCAAATTCAATAAGTAGACAGGTGTCATTTCAATATAATTTTGCGTAATTTGGCGCTTTTAGGTTATAAATGACTAGCGACATATATTTTTTGTTTAAGAGCGATATCCGATATATATATCTCCGATAATATTTACTTTATCATTTAAATCAATTTCAAACTAACGTTATTCAATATTTATCATTTTAAAGTCAATTTTACCAACCAACTGAGCTTTACGAGTATACCTACGGAAACAACTCAAAATTTGCATCAAATTAAATGCCACTCTTCTTATCCGTTTCGAACAATCAAGAGGGCCTTTACGAGCTGATGTAGTGAAAATTTTATTTAACCCTCGTCCCTTGAAACCTTCACTACGCTCGAGGTTCAACTTTACGAACCACTCGCTACGCTTGTGGTTCAATTTTAGTATGTTTCTCTTGTTTGGGTATCAATATTAGCATGATTAATCAACAAATTTTCCCCTTGTAAAACAAATAAATAAGGTAGGTGAGGTGCAGGCATATGAGGCCCGGCGGGTAACAAGGCCCAGCATTCAAAAATAGCAGTTGCTCCCTATTATTCTGAATTTGTACTTGTTGCTAAGAAGATCCACTGTCAGTGCAGGTAAAAAGGTCCAGTCCCGGGCCTTATTGAACGTATGAGATGAAATAATAGATTAAAATATTTTTAGATAATTTTGAATATTTTTAATCTCTCATTAATAAGGCCGATTTGAAGAAACTTCTATGAAATTATGACTTATAAATAACACCTTCACTGCGTGGGCTGTCCAAATCGCTGCAGACTTTTCTTGGTCTAACTCTAATAATTTTTCACTTGCTTTATTGACCTAAAGACGTTTTAAAGAATCAAAAAGTCTAATAACATTTAGACACTTATACTTGTTAAAGGCAGTAACTACTTACTTATATAGGTAACTTTTTTTATTAATACATAGGTAGTTATTTACGATAGAAGTGCGAAAAATTGAAATTTTGCAACAAATGACGAATTTTAAAACACGGCCAAAGGGAGTGTTTTAATGTGCTTATTATAGCACCGGTGTCGTAATGTAGCACCAGGGCCCTATTTCACCAAAGTGACATTGTTGCTGACGTCACAGGCATCCATGGGCTACGGTTATAGCTTACCATTGGACGGGCCTTATTCCTGTTTGTCACTATCATTGTATTATTAAAAAAAACTTTATTATATCGGCAAAAAACAGGTATCTTTCTTGTTTATGATGATAATGATGACAATTGACACAAGATTTCAAAGAACTTTCGGTAATTCATGACAGTAAATGAGTTCTGTGTCGGAATTTCGTGACAACTGTCGTATTTCTTGTGACAATTGTCCAAGTCCCAGCCCCCCCTTTGCTACAGTCCAACCCGAAAGGCACCTTAGGTCGGCGCTTACGTCATTATTACCGGCGCCCTATTAACTAATGAAATGAAAATGAAATGAAAAATATTTATTTCGAGCAACTATGGACTCATACAGATTTGTTAGTAGACTTACGTTCCTAATGTTAGTACCTAATTAACTATTACAATATATATACACTGCTGGAAACATGCATTTCGCAGCAGTGTCTCATATACGGGCAGTCAAGTCTGTCCGCTATCACACACAGGATAGGGTTGGGGCTGGCCCGCACCCGGCGCACCAGGGATGTGCATCGTGCAAACTAATGCGGTGCTACGCGACGTAAGCGCCGACCGCCATATTCAACGTGGTTTGTCACATAGTACCCTGTAAAGGTATGATTCCAGGGATAAAGAATATGTTATAACGTTATCCAGCGTATAATGGAATTCATAAAAGTTTTTCTTTATAATTACTACAAGTAAATTTGTTCATATTTGCATATTATTAAAAAGGTAAATGAAAAGTAATTGAGTAATTTAATTACTAATTAATGTAATCACAATTGCAAATTACACAGAAAAATTAATTACATGTAATTAAATTTTATGTAATTAAATTACAAACATTTTAATTACATGTAATTAAATTACACGAGTAATTAATCACATGTAATTAAATTACACGAGTAATTAATTACATGTAATTAAATTACACGAGTAATTAATTACATGTAATTAAATTACACGAGTAATTAATTACGCCCAACACTGGTTGGTGGCAAACAACCACACCGCTCGTCTGATGGTAAGCGGTTACCGTAGCCTATAAAGGCCTGTGACGTCAGTAACAGTGATGTCGACAAATGTCGCACCTGTCACGTTGGTGAAATAGGGCCCAGATGTACAGTAAAAATCATGTTAAAAGATAATACTAACTGTTACGAAGAAATATTTATACTGTAAAAAATTATCCCACCAAAAACATTTTCATGTAAAATGTTGCTAAGACGAAACCATAAGCCTAAGACTCGCACTGTTAAAAAGTTATCAGATCTCTTGTCGAGCCAAGCTTCAAACTCTACAAGCCCCTTCACTAACTCTACACCTTAGTCAAAATATGTGGCTTGGCTGTTTTGCTACCGCCACATGGGCATAAGGTGAAAAACTTATTATAATCATTATTTTTAGGGTTCCGTACCTCAAAAGGAATAAAACTGAACCCTTATAGGATCACTCGTGTGTCTGGCTGTCCGTCTGTCACAGCCTATTTGCTCCGAAACTACTGGACTAATAAGTCGAAACTTGTCTATAACCCAAAGACATACATGTAAAGTAAATGTAATATAAATTTAAATAAAGGGGTCACTTTTGAGATGAATGATAAATAGAAGAAAAAAAACTATATCTTTGTTATATATCAAATGAAGGGGCTCATTTTAGAATTAGAATCTCAAATATATTTTTTTCATAATTTTAAAATAAATAGTTTAGAAGTTATTTAAGAAAACAGGCAAAAAATTAACATTACCCTTATCTCCGAAACTACTGGGTCTTTTTATTATGAAAAAAATACACATATTAGCTCTTTACCTATAGATGACAGGAAAACCTATTAGAAGGGGCTCATTTTAGAATTAGAATCTCAAATATATTTTTTTCATAATTTTAAAATAAATAGTTTAGAAGTTATTTAAGAAAACAGGCAAAAAATTAACATTACCCTTATCTCCGAAACTATTGGGTCTTTTTATTATGAAAAAAATACACATATTAGCTCTTTACCTATAGATGACAGGAAAACCTATTAGAAATGTGGAGCTAAGCGTGAGCAGGCCTATGGAACTCTCTGCGCGAGCTCGGATTAATACCTACGAATCTGCTCCCGTTCACGGTAGAAAAGCAAGCCAGTTGGTTGCCACACGCGCTCACGTACGCACGTCACCGCGCGCCGCACTGTCAATTTTTACGATAGTTACACGGACGGCGGGATTCGGGAAATGAATTAGAGATGCACTAGATAAGAAATAGTAAAGATATGTGACGTTCCACGGCAAAAGGTACCATTGCCCCGACTGAATATTGGAGTGGCGATAATAATAAGCGTAAGCGCCAGCCGCCATAAGGTACCTTTTGCCGTGGAACGTCACATATCTTTACTATTTCATATCTAGTGAAGTCTAACGGCGCGATATCTTAAAGTTCGAATCGCGCGGGTAGTAGGTACCTACCTACTAT
This sequence comes from Cydia splendana, assembly GCF_910591565.1. Taxonomy (NCBI): domain Eukaryota; kingdom Metazoa; phylum Arthropoda; class Insecta; order Lepidoptera; family Tortricidae; genus Cydia; species Cydia splendana. The sequence continues at coordinate 14,928,440 of NC_085974.1, forward strand.
TGAATTTCTTTAATTAAACATGTAATGTTTAATATGTGTGACAAATGTATAGATTTAGATATCTATCTATTTGAAATAGGTAGTAAATTTTTAATTTATTTTGGTAAATGTTTATTTTAACGACAGTAAGTTTACACCGGAAAGTGCCTACTCATTTTTGCTCTGGTTAACTTATAATTAATTACCTTTATTCATGGGGTTTCTATTATTTTTCTTTACTATGTAACATTAATCTCTATCTGGTTTTAAATTACACGAAGTTTTAAAACTAATTATTGCTGGGATTATTGCGCGGTTTATAAAACGGCGTAAACACTGCGGTTACTGCAGGGACATATGACCTTTTAAAATGACTATTTCGCAAACACTAAAGCATAATCGGAATATTAGGTATAATTTAAGATTTAGCTTTCCTTTTATTTCACTCCTCTGTTTAAGTGGGTATTTATTTATCATTTCTAAGCGTCAGCAACCCTAGCGTTGTGCCGGTGCGCGCGGTACGGGGAGCGGCGCGTTGAAGGTCACTCCATTGTATTTTTGTGTAGGTATCAAAACGGTAGGTACTTGCGTTTTGTTTGAGAGATAAGTATCAGTTCGTAAGAACTATTGTATAATCTGTGGCGTGAGTCGGACTTAAGTACTTAGTTTTTGATCCGATCCCTACGGGTTTTTAAAAGACATTTTACTCACTTTTCACTAAAAAACATATTGTTAAAAATTGTGTAATGTACGGAACCCTTGGAACGCGAGTCCGACTTGCACTTGGGCGGTTTTTTTATTATACATACAATAGTTATTGTAGAAACGAAACGGCCGAGCTACATACTTTGACTAAGGTGTAGAGCTAGTGAAGTTAGGGCTTGTAGAGTTAGAAGCTTGGCAAGAGATCTGATAACTTTTTGACAGTGCGAGCCTTATGGTTTCGTCTGGGCAACATTTTACATCAAAATGTTTTTGGTGTGATTTCACTTCTTTTTGTAAGTTGCTTATGACAATCTTCCATCCCCTAATTTAAAGGGTTGGGGGTGATTTACTATTAAAAATCCTGAAATAAGTATCTGGGGGCATCTGTTACACAATGTACTTCTTACTGATTCCCCATATAAACCCTTCACCCCGTAAGGGTAAACTTTGGGGTTGAAATCTGCCTTCAGCCCGTAAGGGTAAACTTTGAGATTGAAATCTATTCTATATCCTTCCCCATAACAATACCTATCTACATACCAAATTTCAACTAAATCGGTTCAGCGATTATTGATTCCCCATACAAGATTAAACCCCCTCATCATCCCCTTAAGGATTAAAAAATTCAAGTTTTTGAATTTATTTGTTGTTTGTGTACTAAAACTATCTTACATATCAAATTTCAGCTTCTTAGAGGACTTCAGGAAGTACCCTAAAGGTATTGATAATCATCAAGTGAGTGAGTCAGTGACGAAATCGAAGTTTTTACATATGAATAAAATCTAAAGTATAAGAGCTATGCAATTGATATGCTTAATAAGTCCGAGAACTTTGTTTATCTAGTATAATCCAACCCCAAGTTATGAGGGTTCCAAAAAACGACGAAGCGCTTCGAGAAAAGGTAGATAGTGCCCTTGCGCTTTGCTCGTCTTGGCGGGGGCACTGCCGTGCCCCCAGATGTTAAAACATAATAATAATAAAGCTTTATGTTTAGTGACTTTAGTTACCTACTATTTTCGCGTAAACTAGACAATTTTTATATCTTTAGTTAATAAGGCCCAAAAGAATTATTTTTAACTTATTATAAATATCCTCTTGTTGTGAAGTACCAAATATTGTTATTTGTATATGTATAACTCTTAAGTTAAAAACAATAAAATCTGTTATTGTCTACTGTCAAAATTATTATTTTTTGCGGGATTAAGTAATACCCTGCTAGTGTTCAATAAGGCCCACAATAGGACTTTTATAAAAGGTATATTTTCCAAGAGTATCGTAATATTTTTATAACTATTTTGGTATAATGAAGAAACTTCAATAAATAAGATACCTATTTGAGTGAGTTTTTCATACTTAATATCCTGTTTATTAAAAAAAAAACATTTTAATTTAAGGTGGGCTGTATATAGGCATATACGGCCGACACGGAATATACAATAAGGTGAGGTCACTTACCTTATTGTATATTCAATATGTATACGTGTAATATTGAGCAGTTGGTTTATAATATACATAATATGATATTGACGTTGAATAGGACAGGACATGACAATAGGAACCAGAAATAGGTATAGTCGGTCAAACCAATTTGTCAGTAAATAAAAACAAAAAACTATATTCATCCTTTTCTTTTCGGTGCTAGTACTAGTGTAAGTCAAAGATAGTATGATGATTCTCTCTATGTTTGAAATGAGACAGTCCTTTGACAAACTATGGTAAAAAATAGTTGTTAATATCATGTACATTTTTATTACAATTTCGAAATTCAAATGTTCTTCCTAATCAACTAGGCCACTAAACTAACTGATAACTTGGTATCCGATCCGCTAACTCGGCGAATGAATCGCCAATTCGCCAACTCTCCGAGCCGAGTCAACGCTATCAAACTGCTACTAAGGCCATTCAAAAATAAACCTTAATTCGAGAGCCCGAAGGTTCTTATATGACAAATAATACATTATGACTTAAAACTTTATGGGAAACAAAGGGACCCCTTTAATTTCACGTAATGTCCGCATCTAATTTATATATGTCCACAGTAAACAAACAAATGAATGATAAGAAAAGACAGACAGTGCTGTGAGCGGCAGGTGGGGCGAGGCGAGGGGCGAGGTATAGGTAGGCTATGATAGGGTCTCGGGCGCCGCGCCGGCGACACTGACGGACCAGCGCGGCGTATGTATGAATTTCGCGCCTTTTTAAATATATTTTACTATTACAATGCAAGCTACACACCGAAATTTCTTATTTTCCATAATATGGCTGCGTATATTATTTTATAGTAATAGACTTATTTTTACAGACTCTAATTCAATATTAGATATTATAGGACAAAAAACGCATATTAATTCTAAAGCATATATCTTATTCTTCTAAATTTTTAGCTTGCCTATTAACTTAAGAATTTAGATATGTTGTTGTGGATTTATTAAACTTTAATTCAATATCGACAAAATAATAAGCTAATTTGTAGTTTGACTAAGAAGCACGTTAAAAAAATTTCTAATAATTTTACATTATAAAGCGTCATACATATTATAAACGATGGAACTTAAACATTGCACTTTAATTCAATATTAAAAAATCATTACTAAAAATATATAAATACCTAATTTATATCTAACGCTCGTTCTAACTTTTAGTCATATTTTACAAATATGCTTAAAAATATGTCCCATGTCAGATAAGTATCACTTTTTCATCTTTAGAATTATCAAAACTTTTAGTGCAAAAATCCGGTCCCACTATTGGTCTATAGACCTTAGGTATGGATTTAAGTTGTTACACAGAAAAAAAATCTATTCACATTCATCATATCATAACACAACCCAACATTTGAATGGGTATTTACTTAAGCTTAATTAAAAAAGTATCAACGAAAAACATTTCCCTTCCCCTTATTTATTTTGACAGGTTTACTGCCTGTTATTTTAAGACCATTGGCTTCCACCTCTGAAACAATAAGCCCCATGCTCCTCATGCAATTTAAAATGCCACCATTCCATAGTGAAGCAGAGACTAGGAAATAAAATAAGACTGATAACTTCCATGCAACATCGCGTGCCACGCATACTTATTGGTGTAGATGCCACAAATTTTTATTTTAGCTTCTTGCTTAAGGAACCTGTCACGTCACTTCATAAATAGAACCTTGAAACAGAAAAACTCGGCTTGCTTGATTGCTGTCACAAAAGTATAAAAAATGCATTTTAGGAACTAACTACATCTACCTAATGTAGCTCAGCGGCCCAAAAAGGGTCATGGCCTCCGAAAGAAGAGGATACCACTTTCCTGGGCCGTTTCCTGCCAATTATTGCTTTCCTGCTAAAGTCCAAAATCTGTCATACTACCTACTGGCCCCTCGACCGGGCCGCGCAACTGTGTTTAAAGGGGCCCACTGATTAACAGTCCGCCGGACGGTATCGGCCTGTCAGTTAGAACAAAATTTTGACGGTTCCGAACAACTGACAGGCCGATACCGTCCGGCAGACTGTTAATCAGTGGGCCCCTTTAAATTATTAAATAGCGGCTCCTAGAACAATAACGAAGCACGCGGCCTTTGTATTGAGGTTAACAGTCTTCATTAATTTACTACTCTCTGGTACGTACGTAAAAGTATGTATTTTTATAGGTTTTATTGGTATTGAATTGTTATCGGAAACTCACAGTCGGGTCGTGGGATTTCAAGTGCAATATGAAACAATATTTGGTTGGTATATACTTACTCTTGCCTACTCCGTTGGCTCAGCGATCCAAAATGAGACTTGGTCTCCGACAAAAGAAAGCGCCACTTTTCTCGGGCCTGTGCGGCCTCTCTAATAATTATTGTTGACTCGAAGTTCGCGCAACCCCCTTCACCATGTCGCACTAGCAATACCTGGTATATGGTATGGTATGGTGCCTGGTATGGATGGTGGCAGTGATTTTATTTTGTAGGAAGATATTCCTAGGAATAGAGAAGGGGTCGGCAAACTTTTGAGAAGAAGATCCAACCGCAGTTTACCTATAAATCACTAGTTTTCAAGATAAAATTATTATTATTAAGCCTGGAACTCAGTTTGAGATAGTTTTAATCCCGGGGAAGGCCATAGGATAGTATTTATCACGAAAATCATTCTATGCAAGCAAAGTCCAGGTCCTGAGAAGGAGCTATTTGGTAGGTAAATAAGTATTAAATATAAAAATGAAGTAAGGATAACAGAAAATTCACACACAATACACAAAAAATAAGCTACACAATAAACCGTAACTACTCGTAGTCATGGTCGAATAAAACATGGTCTTCTATTCCCAGAGTGACACGGGCCTTCGTCACAATAACATGGCCGCTATATATAGCGCTATCGCATATTATCATATAGCGCTGTCGCATGATGACGTAGGCTTGTGTCAGTTAGGTGACCTAGAAAAGACGGGAATAGAGTACCAGGCGGAGTATATTATTATACCATGCTCGTAGTAGCATTATGTACATATTATCACTCTCTACTGCAATGTAGTTTTTTAATTTGTCCTTCCAAATCGCAATACATCCGTGTTACTAAGGAGATTTCACGCCTGGCCATCAACTCTCAGTAAACTACCGTGTTCGCAATATTACTATTTATTTTCATTTTTAATTTCCTTCACAGCGGGCACGGCTTAACGCGTTATTAAAGTGCACCAATGTAATTAATATTTTCATTGCAATTTACAGGAAAGATGCGGTTAGTGTTTTGCCAGCAAAGGCTTTTGCGGTACGGTTAATTTGTTTTACGCTACACCTACTTTTTGCACGGGAAATTGTGTAAACCCGGTTTAAAAACGGGTTAGTTAATTAAGCACTGAACTAAACCAATTTTAACCTTTCATTATTTGATCTAATAACTTAACTTTTTATCCTATTCTAAATATTGCAAATTCTACGAAAACGAGAGTGAATGCCGTTACCTGACTATTATACTTTTTAGGGTTCCGTACCCAAAGGGTAAAAACGGGACCCTATTACTAAGACTCAGCTGTCCGTCTGTCCGTCCGTCCGTCCGTGTGTCTGTCACCAGGCTGTAACTCATGAACCGTGATAGCTAACAGTTGAAATTTTCACAGATAGTGTATCTCTGTTGCCGCTATTACAACAAATACTAAAAACAAAATAAAATTAATATTTAAGTGCCCCATACAACAAACGTGATTTTTTTTTGCAGTTTTCTGCGTAATGGTATGGAACCCTTCGTGCGCGAGTCCGACTGGCAATTAGCCGGTTTTTTTAATTTCGATTTTTACGTCGACAGAATTGAGTCCAAGTTTTGTTTAATCTATGTTCTCTGTAGATGCTTTCTTTCACAAAAGTGAAAATAATTTAGGCTCCCCTTGTTTGCTTTCTTTTATTCGTTTTTGAATGTCGTCCGTTATTACAGATTTCACTTAACAGATTGGATGGAAGTGGGAAAGGAAATGTTTTACAAATAAAAGATTGCATGTCAATGCGTAAACTGTTTGTTATTTATTTGAAAAGTACCATAAACAAATCAAAGTAGGGTAAAAAATGGAAACACAGATAGTTGACACTGGGTCACTCCATTTTCTTATGCCCTTATATCGAGTAATAACTGTGATATTTACTTGATTTACGATCTTATAAAACCTAAGTCCCCCGCCGCGTCTGTCTGTTTGTGTGTTTGTATGATAAACTCAAAAACTACTTAACGGATTTTCATACGGTTTTCAGTTATCAATGGAGTGATTCTTGAGGAAGGTTGAGGTGTATAATTTGTTAAGTTTACCCGTGCGAAGCCGGGGCGGGTCGCTAGTGAACTTTATAGGTATTTTGAACTATTAAATTGAGATATTACGTTAATGTGTTATTTATCGAAACTGCTGGCGCCTATTTTGCGGGACCACAGGTGTATACCAAGACGATCGCTTTCATATCAAAACCAAAACAAATGTTTAAATTAGAACCTATTTGTTTATTTTGTTTTGTTTAATAATTTCCTAAATAATGACATTTGTGATGCACTATTATAAATTTCAATGATTGTATTTTTTGTGACATTTTGTATTTATTTACTGTTATTTTTTCTTCTTTCCTTGATCGGATCATGTGTTTTTAATTTAGTGTCAGTGTGTAATGTCAGTTCTCACGTAAACTTGAAAATAAACCTTGTACTTATTAGGTAAATTTACCTGGTTTTCTGCGCCTCAGATCTCTGCTAAATATGTATAGGTACAGAATATACATACAATCTTTTGTAGAATAAATTATGACCCCTAAAAAACTTGATTTCTCTTAATGTTGGGTATTGTTCAATTTTCAAAAATGTTTAATGAATACAATCACAGTTTGGGTACCTAGCAATTTGTTTGCTCATATGTGACGTTAACTATGAAAAGGGACCTTATTGTCGATGGCGCTTACGCCATTATTAACGATGCTCTGATATAATTACAATGCCGCGCGACGCTGTGCGGCGCAAGCGCCATCGACAATAAGGTCCCTTTTCATAGATAATGCCCCATATTTCAATTGAATATTTCGTTTATATTTATATTTAAGTTTAGTTTTTAATGAGCTTTATGTTTAGATTATGTGTTATTTTAGTTATGAAATAAACATTATAATAGAATTAATACTTACAGTTGTTTACAAAATCCAAATTTCTGTGTTTACCTGTATTTTAGCAAATATTTAATGTGACCAGTCTATTATCAAATAAATCTATTATACTTCGCTTTCCATTTTATTTTGGACAATATTATTATGATTTAAATTTAGGTTACAAGGTCTTATAGGTTAAATGAAAACAAATAAACAGATCATATTCTACTCTCCGATTGTAAATAAGTAAGTACAGTCAACGGTAAAAATATGGGTGTACAAATCATCTCAAAAATATGTCCCATAACTCTTATGTCAGTGAATTAAGAACTATGGGACATATTTTTAAGTAAGTTGTCTACACCCCTATTTTTACCGTTGACTGTACCTACCCGTACCGTCAAGATATGACATTGATCGTATATGTCAGTGTCAAAAGTGACGTTTCTTCACACAAAAACGTCACTTTTGACACGGATATATCCGATCCATATGGTAGAATGGGGCTTATTATTTTGTTGGTTACATGAGAGTGTTAATAAGTAGTATAATCTATACATATAATAAAGCTGAAGACGGTCGAAAGTCTGTACATGGAAGATATTTGAAAAAAAGTTGGCTGGGGATACTTAGAATCGATAACAGAACACGTTCCAAAAGTTTTTAGAATTTTTGTCTGTTTGTCTGTTTATCTGTTTATCTGTTTGTCTGTTTATTTGAACGCGCATCACGTGAAAACGGCTGAACGGATTTTGATGAAAACTTTACTTATCTGTCGAGAAAATCCCCGGCCAGGTTATAGGCTATAAAAATTCAACATCTAAAAGGGGGGATAGCCACAACAGTCGATTGACTTAAGTTTGCCCCTGAATCTAATGGCGCTACTTAGGAAGGAGGGGCAAACTTGGTTCAAATATGTGCTACCACTATTGAGTACCCTGGTAAACTAACAGATGGCGCTGAATTTAGTACGTTGTGACATGAATAAGCTACCGAGGAAAGATTTTGCCAAATTAACTCTAAGTTTAGAACAGGGGGTACGGATATCAACAAAAATAATTGAATAATTATGTTGATTTAATAAATTAATAATACAACAAAATTAAACGACAGTAAATTAATTGCCCCTCATTGCACAGTCTTTTGGGGAACTGAGTAAACATTAATTAATAAAGAAAACTAAAAATGAGTTTACATAGTTACATAGTGGTAAAACACACATAATTATCCACACGCGTATAATTGCATAATTATTTAAAATTATTAATTTTCTCCATCGTGAATTATACCTAATCGTAATTATATCGCACCCATATCAAATCCATATTCATACAAGGTGGGTACTTTGAAAAAAAAAAACATTGACTGCAGCAGCATTACTCTGTTGCAACGTTACTGCTGCAGCACTGTAAATTTTCGTGATAAAATGATGTAACTGATTTCCATACTAAAAGTAAAAATGTACAACTGTCTATCAAATTGCGTTTTTATATCGAAAAATTTTCGCGCTCGTTTCGCTCGCGGTTTCAATACCTTTCTGAGGTATAGCGACTGCAGCAGCATTACTCTGTTGCAACGTTACTGCTGCAACACTGTCAATTTTCGTGATGAAATGATGTCACTGATTTCCATACTAAAAGTAAAAATGTACAACTGTCTATCAAATTGCGTTTTTATATCGAAAAATTTTCGCGCTCGCTTCGCTCGCGTTTTCTGTCACTTTCTAAGGTATGGCGACTGCAACAGCATTACTCGATTGCAACGTTACTGCTGCAACACTGTCAATTACGTGATAAAATGATGTGACTGATTTCCATGCTAAAAGTAGAAATGTACAACTGTCTATCAAATTGCGTTTTTATATCGAAAAATTTTCGCGCTCGCTTTGTTCGCGTTTTCAATAACTTTGTAAGGTATGGCGACTGCAGCAGCATTACTCTGTTGCAACGTTACTGCTGCAGTACTGTCAATTTTCGTGATAAAATGATGTGACTGATTTCCATACTAAAGGTAAAAATTTACAACTGTCTATCAAATTGCGTTTTTATATCGAAAAATTTACGCGCTCGTTTCGCTCGCGGTTTCAATACCTTTCTGAGGTATAGCGACTGCAGCAGCATTACTCTGTTGCAACGTTACTGCTGCAACACTGTCAATTTTCGTGATGAAATGATGTCACTGATTTCCATACTAAAAGTAAAAATGTACAACTGTCTATCAAATTGCGTTTTTATATCGAAAAATTTTCGCGCTCGCTTCGCTCGCGTTTTCTATCACTTTCTAAGGTATGGCGACTGCAACAGCATTACTCGATTGCAACGTTACTGCTGCAACACTGTCAATTTTCGTGATAAAATGATGTGACTGATTTCCATGCTAAAAGTAGAAATGTACAACTGTCTATCAAATTGCGTTTTTATATCGAAAAATTTTCGCGCTCGCTTTGTTCGCGTTTTCAATTACTTTCTAAGGTATGGCTACTGTAGCAGCATTACTCTGTTGCAACGTTACTGCTGCAGCACTGTCAATTTTCGTAATAAAATTATGTGACTGATTTCCATACTAAAAGTAAAAATGTACAACTGTCTATCAAATTGCGTTTTTATATCGAAAAATTTTCGCGCTAGCTTCGCTCGCGTTTTCAATAACTTTGTAAGGTATGGCGACTGCAGCAGCATTACTCTGTTGCAACGTTACTGCTGCAACACTGCCAATTTTCGTGATAAAATGATGTGACTGATTTCCATACTAAAAGTAAAAATTTACAACTGTCTATCAAATTGCGTTTTTATATCGAAAGATTTTCGCGCTCGCTTCGTTCGCGTTTTCAATCACTTTCTAAGGTATAGCGACTGCAGCAGCATTACTCTGTTGCAACGTTACTGCTGCAGTACTGTCAATTTTCGTGATAAAATGATGTGACTGATTTCCATACTAAAGGTAAAAATTTACAACTGTCTATCAAATTGCGTTTTTATATCGAAAAATTTTCGCGCTCGTTTCGCTCGCGGTTTCAATACCTTTCTGAGGTATAGCGACTGCAGCAGCATTACTCTGTTGCAACGTTACTGCTGCAACACTGTCAATTTTCGTGATGAAATGATGTCACTGATTTCCATACTAAAAGTAAAAATGTACAACTGTCTATCAAATTGCGTTTTTATATCGAAAAATTTTCGCGCTCGCTTCGCTCGCGTTTTCTATCACTTTCTAAGGTATGGCGACTGCAACAGCATTACTCGATTGCAACGTTACTGCTGCAACACTATCAATTTTCGTGATAAAATGATGTGACTGATTTCCATGCTAAAAGTAGAAATGTACAACTGTCTATCAAATTGCGTTTTTATATCGAAAAATTTTCGCGCTCGCTTTGTTCGCGTTTTCAATTACTTTCTAAGGTATGGCTACTGTAGCAGCATTACTCTGTTGCAACGTTACTGCTGCAGCACTGTCAATTTTCGTAATAAAATTATGTGACTGATTTCCATACTAAAAGTAAAAATGTACAACTGTCTATCAAATTGCGTTTTTATATCGAAAAATTTTCGCGCTAGCTTCGCTCGCGTTTTCAATAACTTTGTAAGGTATGGCGACTGCAGCAGCATTACTCTGTTGCAACGTTACTGCTGCAACACTGCCAATTTTCGTGATAAAATGATGTGACTGATTTCCATACTAAAAGTAAAAATTTACAACTGTCTATCAAATTGCGTTTTTATATCGAAAGATTTTCGCGCTCGCTTCGTTCGCGTTTTCAATCACTTTCTAAGGTATAGCGACTGCAGCAGCATTACTCTGTTGCAACGTTACTGCTGCAGCACTGTCAATTTTCGTGATAAAATGATGTGACTGATTTCCATACTAAAAGTAAAAATGTACAACTGTCTATCAAATTGCGTTTTTATATCGAAAAATTTTCGCGCTCGCTTCGCTCGCGTTTTTTAACATTACTCTGTTGCAACGTTACTGCTGCAGCACTGTCAATTTTGGCCCTAGGGAGAGGGGGCACCATGGTCTACAAATGCTTAGGGCATCAAAACGGCACTGGTCGTTTGCGGAGTCAAACGATTTGGGACTCGCATTTAATACGCATTACCATGCTTTCCAGAAAAAAATCCAATCATTCGCGAAAGTCTCGCAACGCATTGAGGTTACAAGGGGCACGTGGTCTTCCTCAGGAGTCTGAAGAAGACCACAGTGAGTAGCGCTCTAGCCAGGCAGGCCGCTTCGCTTTCGCTCGCGCGCGTATACCTTAACTGTATCGTCCGATATACATCTACTACTCTGTCGTGCGTTTAAATCACGTGTAAAATTTGAATAAGAGCAAAAAAATCTATTGATTTTGGAGTGTAGTTTTATTTAGTGGTACCTAATTGTAAAATATTTTATCTAGACTGCAGTCCTCTAGCATATCCATCTGTCAACTTTACTTCAAGTTCCGCCTCGGAGAGAAATTAGGATTAGTAATTAGCCGCTTACTGACACAGACCGAATTCCACGCGGGCGGAGCCGCGGGCACAGCTAGTATAATATAGGTTTATTAAGAAATGTTATAATAGGCATTAGCTCATTTTCAGGTGATCACGACTTATCCTTAAGGAACCCAGATTTCTACGGATCCCCTATGGTTCAGTTTTACGGTTGATTGCTAAAATACAAGCATAAAAATATATATAGTCTAAGAAATGTATAGAAATATATTTATTTCTAGAGCCCAATATTCGGAGCGTTTTTAGGGTTCCGTATCCAAAAAGTTAAGTTTAGAAACTAGTCTATGTGTGTGTGTGTGTGTGTAGTGTGTGTGTGTGTGTGTGTGTGTGTGTGTGTGTGTGTGTGTGTGTGTGTGTGTGTGTGTGTGTGTGTAGTGTGTGTGTGTGTGTGTTTGTGTGTAGTGTGTGTGTGTGTGTGTGTGTGTGTGTGTGTGTGTGTGTGGTGTATGTGTGTGTTTGTGTGTTTGTAGTGTGTGTGTGTATGTGTGAAACTAAGCTTTGACTCATAGCCATTACACTCAAAAATCTCGCTATGATTTGTAATTTCTAATGTAAAGATGAAGTTTTTTTTAAGATTGGGATGCATTCCATACATCTAAAGCATTTTGTTTTTCAGAAAAATTATTACGATAATTTCTTTTAAATGAAAAAAAAATATTTTGGTGTTATCGTCGAAAAACTGCCATGCTGTCCTCAATATAGGCAAGAAAGTAAGATCTCCTATCTTTCTTGCGTATGTTAAGAGAGAGAGAGGGACACAAACAAAAATATACGCTCTTTTGTTTGTAAACTTTTTGTGTAGCCTTTGTTTATTGTATTTTAAATCAAATCAAATATCATTTATTATCAGGCAACTAAGGCCCATAAATACATACCTTACAAACTAACATACATAGGTACAATAGTAAAATCTTACAAGCTAAAAATTATTTCGGCGAAATTATTTATACGAAACCCTACAGGGCCCGTGGTCCGGCTTGCGATTGGCTAGTTTTTTCATAAACATCAATCATGCCTTCCAAAACGTTTTCTCAACAAAAAACAAAACAGATCAACTGTAAAGAGAAAAATACGTCTACACACATTTCCTTTCACAATATCGCATTTGAATTAACCGCGTTATTCTGAAAAGGACATCATGACTCAGAGAATAAAGTTCATTATTTCTTAACATTACATGGGAAAGATACGGTGTGAAAAAAGGAATCTTTGGTAACATATCGCTTGACCGCAATAAAAACTTTGGACAGTGATTTTATATTACTCCCTTGTTGACCAGTATTCAATCAAAAAGAAAATGTGGGCAAAGTGTCGTCAGTGGCACTTATTGTTTCTGAGTCTCCGACGAATACAACGCGATGTATGACGTTATGTAATATACAAGCCAATTGCAAAAAAATTACATTCTCGTAGTTAAGGACCTGTAATTAGTCTAAAGTTAATTGATTCCATTGTGTTACCACAGTTAAGCCATTTCTATTTAAGTTAGATGCATGAAAGTGTGTTAGCGTAGGTATGCTATAGAGTTATATGTGTACGAATTAAGTACAATGAATACAATACAATTTATATAGTTAATTTTCGTAACACAAATGAATCAATTAAGTTAAGACTAATCACAGCTTCTTAACTGCACTTAATTACGTGCATTTTTTTTGTAATTCACTCATACCTACATAATATTAATTATATCCTGCTACAGGTTGGCTTAAACATAGTTTGTAAATTTTTACTGCGGCATATTATTAAATATTTTAACAAATATTTGCGTTTGTATATCAAGGCTAAAGGAGATTTTGAAGTTAATACGTTTTATTAAGTGATTGTAGTTATTAATGATATTTTGTTAAATATGTGTAGGTACCTATTGTAATACTTTTGGTAATTATGTATAACAATACAAATTTAGAGCAATTATTTCTCTAGAGAAATTAATTTCTCTAAAATAAATAAGTTTGCAATTTGTAATTGTAATGAAATTAATTTCTCTTAAATAAATAAGTTTGCAAAGGAGATGAATTGAAAGTTTAAACTTTCAATTCATCTCCTTTAAATCTAGAATTCACCCAAAATTGAATTACTCACAGGTATTTAAGCAGATAGAATAACTAAGTAGAACATAAACTATAACTAAGTTTAATCCTCTAAATTAACAGTAATTTTCGTCGAATTAATGCTTTGAATGATCTTGGACGAATTTATAAGTAGGTATTACATTTGTTTACTTGATACTTAAATACTTTTGACCCACAGATTACCAGTTCGCCGGACAACATCAGCCTGTCAGTTGTTTGGAGCTGTCAAATTTTGCTTTTAACTGACAGGCCGATATTGTCCGGCGGACTGGTAATCAGTGGGCCCCTTTAGACATTAGTTATAAATAAGACGTATAACTCTTATAAATAGGTATTATTCAAAAAGTGTATGTATAAGCTTGAACGTGAATTTTAGAAATGTATCTCTATTTGGAAAAGTTATTTGCGATGTCAGATACTTTTGGCGCTTTGTTTCATCCGCTACTATTGATGCTGAGTGTACGTGATGAATAGTAGAAAAATAGAAAAAATATGGTTGTCATAAGAAAACGTGGCTGTAACGTTACCATAGAGATTTGTGCACAACGTTACCATGGAGATCTGTCCACACCGTGACACTTTTTCGTGCATGCTACCGGTGTTCATCGATTTATAAGACGTTATCACGTCAAAAAGAGTTTGTATTCCGTGACTATAAAATGTGAAACAAAAATCGAAATTAAGTTAGTCTCACAAATTATTTGTCATTGGAGCTAGCATTACACATTTTTATTCACAAAACTGTGTTTCATAACGGGTTTGACACCCACACGGGTTAGTACAGATTAAAAATTACAAAACTGTTGAGGTAACAGCTTTCTTGACCTCGTCGCTGTTGCTGAAGACTGTAAATTCATACAGGGTAAATTAATTTATGATAGCATACAGCAAGGGCTGGTGTAACCATTAATTAAACAAGCTTTAAACCATGATTAAATGCAGGCGTTAGCGTCAAGCTGCCGCTAGGGCATTGCAGCCGCCATTTTGTTTACATTTATCAAGGCTGTGTGACGTATTTAATGGGTGATTCTAGCATCTGTAGAATTGAATACGTAATATTGACCTTAGAAAATGTTTCTGCTTTGGATGCACACCTGTAATAATGTAGAAAAATCTCCCCTCTACTTATTCAAGATAGGTACTTACGTAATCATATTTTTTTCTATTGAAAAAAAAAGAATATCGGTAGACTGATCGGTAGGTATAAAGTTTTAACACCAAAGAATAATCATGTGCCTAGTTATAAGAATCGTAAACTTCCTCAGCATTGCCTACTATGTCAAACATTGCCAAAAGAAATGATCGATGGAGGAAGAGGCCATTATTAGAAATAGACAAACTTTTTCAAGGTTTTTTTTCTATGCAAGCTATGTATGGAATTATAGGCAATATTGACAAAGTATTATGAAACAATATTGCATTTTTATTACTAAAAATTGCTAAAAATTAACTAGGATAAAGTAATTTTAATGATCCGTTCTTTAGATGATTATAATTGCACTTATATAAAACGCCCCTCTATATTATTCTGTAAAAAAATGTTATTTATTCATTTTTATTATGGTTGTGTGTGAGTTTTCCTAATTAAGTATATGTTAAAAATGTGCGTTATTTAAATTTGATTGCTTAATATGTTAGAATGTGTAATATAAATTTTTTACCCATTTATGTAAACGGTAAAGAATAAATAAAAGCTTTAGTATTTATTCATTCAAAAGTATGTAGGTAATACCGGCTCAAAAGTGTGTTTTTAATGCCTTTAATAAATTTTTCAACACTTTTACTGCAGGATATATAAATCAACACCGTGAATTTTTTATTATTTTATGGAGCGAATAAGGCAGTGTAGCGTTTTGGCAAACCAGAACAAAACATTAGAAAAAAAACTCCTAGTCAATGTTCCGTTACTAATGAAAATGAGTACAGCCTTGAAAAAAAAAGACGGCCCTTGACTTTTTCGTCAATACATGCTTATTATATTTAAGTAGATGACTTTATTTAACTGGATTTTTATTTTCCAATATTTTTTTTCTATCTATGATCAGGCAGCATCCAAAGTGGCGGATCAGGGCTATAACCGCGAAAATCGAAGTTCGCTAATTGCGGGCATCTTTCTCTGTCACTCTAATTACGCCTTTGGAGTAAAAGAGAAAGATCCCCGCAATTTGCTAGTTTCGGTTTCCGCGGTAGGCCCTCAGACTACGCGTCAAAAGAGTCTACCGTTCTCTGATAAATTCATAGTCTAATAAAACATGGTTTTCTCTTCCCAGAGTGACACAGGCCTACTTCATAATAACATGGCCGCTATATATAGCGCTATCGCATATTATCATATAGCGCTGTCACATGATGACGTAGGCTTGTGTCAGTTAGGTGACCTAGAAAAGACGGGAAGAGAGTACCCGGAGTATATTATTATACCATGGATAAATTAATAAAAGTAGGTAGGTATTTCTCTTTATGTAGCATAATAAAATCAGTCAGTTACAGATACTTTTGAACGCAAACTGTAGAGATATATATTTCTAGCTATTTGAAAAAAAAAAATTGGGCAAGTGCGAGTCGGGCAAGCGCACGAAGGGTTCCGTACCATATAACAAAAAAAAAAAAAAAAAAACAAAAAAAAAACGGTCACCCATCCAAGTACTGACCACTCCCGACGTTGCTTAACTTTGGTTAAAAATCACGTTTGTTGTATGGGAGCCCCATTTAAATCTTTATTTTATTCTGTTTTTAGTATTTGTTGTTATAGCGGCAACAGAAATACCTACCTACATCATCTGTGAAAATTTCAACTATCACGGTTCGTGAGATACAGCCTGGTGACAGACGGACGGACGGACGGACGGACGGACAGCGAAGTCTTAGTAATAGGGTCCCGTTTTACTCTTTGGGTACGGAACCCTAAAAAAGCAATAAGTATTAATGTTTTAAAATTTAAGGAGATTAAAACAAAATTTTGAAAATAATTCTAGAGTTCGTTGTTTCATCCACCACTATTGATGTCTACTGTACTTTAATATTCTTATATGTTGTATTAACACGCTAGCTGCCATGAGCATCACCGGTGGGATCACGTGATCTTCTCTGTGTAGCCATGAGCATCACCAGTGGGATCACATAATCTTCTCTGTGTGGCCGCATCAACGGTGGGACCACTCAATTTGTATGGGGCGTGGGAGCAACACTTTAGGTGAAGCATGGTGGGCAACCAACGTGTTAAACATGCAATTTCTTCTTGTTTGCGACAGTTTATTAGAAATACCTACACAAGAATGTCACTGAACCCACAACATGTCTGGGTTTAAAGACGATGTTAGCGCTTGAAGACTTGTATAATATATCTTTTCCGAAAGTTCTTTAAAGCTTTGATAACTCAGGTGACTTACAAACTAATTAGTAACTACACGGCTAGTTACGTGAAGGAAATTATATTTCGAAACTATTTTTAAAATGAACAAGAGTATAATGGATCATGCTATGTGAAATTGTGAAGGGTCCTTTGCCCGCTAGAATAAACAAAACTTTGAGAAATTTTACTAGTATTGGTCGAATATGAATTCTTGTAGATTGACACGCCTGCAATTAATAATGTAATCTGTATTATGAAATGGATAAATCTAAATCTAGTATTCAATTAGATACAAGAACATGCGCTTATACAGGGTGGCTAAAAATAACTGCATTCCCGTTGCCAGGGAGGTTTTGGGATTATACTGAGAAATGACTATGGGACCAACCCCAAATGTCACTTTGGCTAGTCCATTTACTATGGGAGGGATGGATTATTTTTCGCGAATGCAATGATTTTTTACCCACCGTGTATATCTAGGTAAGTACATTAGTCGTTCTCAACCGGATCCCTTTATATTTGATCTAAATAGAAGTTTATAATTGAACTAAAACAGCAATTCCGGTCAGGACAACCCGAACCTTTTAGTTATTTAAAGTCAATTGCTACCAGTATTTGTATAAAGTTCTCTTGGAAACGCGTAACAGAGTTTACTGTACTTCAAAGTCACGCAGAACTCTCGGTTTGACCCATCATCCATTCAAACTTGCTTAAAATTATTGACGTTGAAATAATTCAACTCGCGTGTTCTTAATGAAGAAACTGACTTCAGTGTAAAAGTTAATTTGTTTAACAAGGGAGCAAAGTTGTTGTATACTCGTGCTAATTAATATTTAACAAGCGACAGATTGCAAAATAGAAAAGAATTTCAAGGGACGAGAGGTGAATTAACTTTGACGTCGATCTAACATTTTTCACGACACCAACGCGAGGAAAATACTAATTCTAAAACATTACAAATCCAATTAAAATGAAATTTATCGCTTAAAAGTATCTTAAAGTTGTATCCTAACTTAATTGCAGCAATTTACATTACAATCTACATATAAATTGTAAATAAATACAGATGTCAATCATAATGAAAAATCAACGATTCACCATTACCATCATGATTCGCGTTATTGATTGACGGATAGCTGGCGGAATTGGTAATGCATTGGACCGGGAATCCAAGGATGTGGGTTCGGGTCCCACGTTAGCCAGAGTTGATCATCGTTGATTTTTTCATTGTAATTTACATCTGTATTTACAATTTATAGATTGTAATACGTCCTACAATAAAAAACAAAAAATAATTATATTAACAAATTACTTTACACTCAAGATGAAAAAGCTTTAATGTTTAAAGTATTTACTTGTTTGGCAGTATTTTAAAAATAGAACTGTATGGTGCGCGTAAAATCTATCAGTTTGCGTTTCCCTCTGTGGCGTCGGTAAATTAAATAATGGGTCACAATGAACACATTGGTATGACTTCGAAAATTAAGATAAAATAAGATCATTTTACTATCTACCAGTGCGCGAAATTTCCAATAATCTATTTTTTTTGTCCATGTAAACCACTTTATTAAATTTTATCAAAATCTAATTAAAATAAGATAGAAAACGTATTGGATTCTAGCTCGGTTCTAACCTCATTCTACTAGCGTTAAACTAAATTAAGTGCGAGATGGTTGAATTTAGAATGAATTTAATCGACTACCGTTCAAGAATTTGCTATTAGATGTTCAGTTGTCTTATCTCAATAAGTTAAATAAAAATTTAAATGGGTGTCATGGAAAAGCAGTGCAAATGTAACTTTAACACATATTAATTAGTTTATCTGAAATAAAGCTATGAGAGAGTGGCAACCCAAGTAGCATGGAAGTGTCGGCAACATCAATATAGCAGCGAATTAAGAACTTAGAGTGATTTAAGGGGCGTATAAGAGTGTCAGAAAAGATTTAAGCTGTATAAAAGGTACTTTACAGATATTATACAGCTCAAGCTGTATAAAATCATTATAAAGGATTCTGCGGAAGCATGGGGTGCTTTATCAGAATATAAAAATTCTACTATTAAACTAAAAGTGTTGTGAGAGACTACAAGCTAATTCTATCGTAAAAGCTGTATACAGGCTGTATTGTAGTAACACTTGGCACTTTTAGCTGTACAAAAGTATCTGTCAACTCCGTTTTAAAACATTAAGTGTTGTGAAACACTACAAGCTAATTTTATCGTAAAAGCTGTATACAGGCTGTATTGTAGTATCACTTGGCACTTGTAGCTGTACAAATGTATCTGTCAACCCCTTTTTAAAGCTATTTCTTATGGCGTAATCTTACTCTCCTATAAGAATAGTAGTTGTATAACTTCTGTCTGTAAGGATATTATAAAACCAAATGAATAAATGGCAGCTATAGTACAGCTTTTTTCTGTATTACTGATAGAGTCGCTTATAACAATCTTTTGGCGTAATTTTACACTCGTATAAGTATAGTAGTGTAATGATTTCTGAAATAAGTGTATTATAAAACTAAAGGAATATATGACAGTTACAGTACCTACAGGTTTTTTATTTGTTATACGGATCTCTAAAGAGAATTATAACTTATGTACGGAGAACCGAAATACAGCCAAACGAATACAAATATTCTATTATAAAGCTGTTTTAATTACAAAAGCTGTAAAAGACACTCCATTTATTACACAGCACAGCTACTAAGATTATAATGCTCTCCAACTATCCTGTAGGCTGTTTAAAAATTGTCGCCATTTTACAATAAAAAAAAACCTATTTGAAAATATAATTAAAGAAATACTCGCAAATATTTAGCAGACTAACGCCGTGTTATGATTACCAGCTAAAATAAATTGTTTAGCCTTAGAATTAATATTTATAAATATTTTTGATACTCTAACCTTAAAAACAAACAGTAACTTTACCGATTTTTGATATTTTCCTTATGGTTTCTCTTTGTTATTTTGCAGGCGCGTAAATATTTTGCCAGAAAAGATACACAGGTTCACAATAAATAATAATCCGCACTTACCAATAATGTAATATTCCATTCAAGTCCTGTATAATATTTACTTTTACTTTTACCATCCACTATAACACTTTATTGTCGCCATTACTATATTACGAATGAACAAGATTAAGACATTTTAGTTTCTTAAATGATTATTATTCTTTTGTAATTCTTTCTTATAACTCATTTAAAACTTATATTCTTATATCGTACTTATAAGAGATTATCTGTAGTGTTAAGGTTTCCTGTTACACCAAAATATAGCTGTAATGCAGCTATTATGCAGCTTATGTATTGCTTATACAGCTACTCTACAGCTCTAATAACGCCAAAGGCTGTATAATTTGGGCCCTTTTTTTACTTATAAGGGCTGTATAAGCGCTTATACAGCCTTTGTACAGCCTAACTGTACAGCTTATAGTATACAAATAAACTTTAATACAGCTTATATACAGCTTGCAATGCTACTTGGGAATACACTTAAATAAAATGGATAAATTAATTAACATTATTGCATTTATGGCATTATCTTACACAAATCGAGCTACTTAGTCCTACAGTAAACACACACACACCAAACCACGGTAAAGCTTGTGTTGTGGGCACTAGACGACGATATAGCAGTTAGGTTGGCCAAAAAATAAGTGCATTCCCGTTGCCAGGAAGGTTTTGGGATTATACTGAGCATCTTTTATTACGGGACCAACCCCGAAATCGCGTAAAAAAATTTGGCTATTTCATACATTATGGCTGGTCCATTTTCTATGGGAGGGTAATTTTTTTTCCGCGATTTCGGGGTTGGTCTCATAGTAAAAGTTGCTCAGTATAATCCCAAAACCAACGCAACGGGAATGCACTTATTTTTTGGCTACCATGTATAATGGAATAAGATTCAAAGATAGCGTTGACTACGTCCATTGACTTAAGACGAAACGGGAGCTGAGCTAAAAGTCAATTTTGAGATTTCAAGCTGAATATACCCGTCGCTCTGACGGGGCGTGAGAGACTGTATTTGTGTGTGTAATGCACGCACACAGATGCGTACGCTTGCACCCGCGCGCGCCTCATTGCCGACAATTTGCAATGTTATTTTTCGTGCGTTACTGCCACGAGGCGTTCACTTATTACTTACTGTGATGCGATTGAATTTTTTGACCCGGCTTACGTTTACGGAACTCGATAATCTTTCTACTACTGTGACTTGGCTTTGTTTACTTGACTTTGCTGATCAGCTTATTGTTTTGGACTCCGTGAGTTGTGGTTACCTATTGGACCGCACGCAATTCATCTACCTTTATTCAAGTAATTAAGCGTAATTAGCCGAAACCTTTATACCTAAGAGTGTAATTCATAAGAAGTACATAAGATATAATTTATGTACTGGTTTGCTGTTAGCTTTTAATTGTATCACTTTACATATATGTTACTCAAATAACTAACACGGTTACACTGTTGTAAGAACATTATTTTTCAGGTAGGCCTTATTATACCTACTATAGGCCTTATTACCTCCTAGTACCTTAGTAGTAGTAGTAGTACTACTACGGAAATTGATTCAAAGACTCAAGACTGACTTAAGTGGCAGTAGGGTGTAGGGTTTTTTCTAGGCTTAATGAGTTCGCTGAAGCTTATTTTTTATACTTAGCGCACAGAACCACTAGTTTAACAGTATCAGCTCTAACCACATGTCACCATTTTGTCCTTTACGTAACAAACTCAGGGGCCCAGAATATCCGATGTACCTATCAAATCAAGGTTCTGTACCAAATAAGGCCCGGTTATTATAGTTCGTTATTTTTTAGCATTAGAAAGAAGGTAAACAATCATGACGTGTCTTTTTATTAATAATTATTGAAAAACGCTTTCAAAAATTAGTTTATATTACTTATGAAAGCAAAAGAATATAAAAAAGTATATGATTAATACATACATACATACATACATACATACAATCACGCCTATTTCCCGGAGGGGTAGGCAGAGACCACGGATTTCCACTTGCTACGATCCTGACATACCACTTTCGCTTCCTTCACATTCATAACATTCCTCATACACGCTCGCCGGTTTAGGGTGCTCTTGCTCATTAATATGATTAATATGATTTATAATTCTAACATATTTGCTATGACTTATTTTTCAATGGTAATTTTTAATAAGACATGTCAAAATCTGTTACCTTAATGCAAAAAAAACGAACTTTAAGCGTGCTAACTTTCAAAATTTCATTTTTTATAAGATAGTATAAGTAGATGGGCAAAAATTTTGCGTCCATGTCCACCAGTGAGTAAGTGATTGAGATACCTAAACATTTAACTTTATAATGTAAAATGATATAATTTACTAACCTACTCGTTTAATTTCAGGTAGGTTGAATAAGGAACCAAGTAACCATGGGGAGGAGCAGTATTTACTAACATTTTCTTTTTGGGTCTTCAGAGTGTATCGTTTCCTTTTTTTGCACATATTACACTTAAATATATATTCTCTGTGTAAACCCTTACGTCTTTTAATGACAAAGGCAAGATCAGCAAATGTACAATTTGTATGATCGTGCCTGATATTTGAGATCACAGAAAATAAATATTTTAAATCCACTATTCTGCGACCTTCTAAAATTTTGTTTTATCATGATTCATGATCAAAAAGCTCGGATTCAATAGTCATATCAAACGTCGATTATGCAGTTGATGATGAGCTTGCATTTTCTACCATTGGTGCTGCAAATGCATCAACCGGTGGCGATAAACTTTGCCCTCTTGTAAAACAAATGACTATTGTGATTGTGTCCAGCAAAAGGCCAAAATTCGGTTTACTTTCCTGTTTAAAATATTACTAATTTATTCATATTTCAGATTAGGTACATAGGTAACTGTCTGAATGTTACAATGCCAGCTGGCAAATTCTATCACATTTGTTTGTTTGGTAGTCATGGTAACTCACTTACATTGATATCCTTATTAAGATCTGTATCTTATTATCCAGACCTTAAAATATTGCCACCGTTGCCCTTTAAAAAAATACTGTTTAAATAATTGGCTACTCAAACAATGCTTCTATAGTATAAATAATGACTACACAAAAATGGGTAGTATTGTATATAATGCACGAAATAAGGCCCGATTCTTAAGCGGGTTTAAATTTTGAGGCCATGTCCGCTAATACTATAGACAAAATATCAAGTTTAATAAACACAAAAAAAAAACATTGATGGGCCTTATTTTATAATTTAGGCCTTACTTTGTAATTTAAAGTAGAGTTAGGCCAAGAAAAATCTATAGCGATTTTGATAGAACACGCAGTGCAAGTATTATTTCAAACGTCGCTTCTATGAAATTATGACATATAAATAACACTTGCACTGCGTGTGCTATCAAAATTGCTGTAGACTTTTCTTGGTCTGACTCTAAAATATTCTTTATTACACCACAAACATAAAAACAAATTAAAAAAAAACCGGCGAAGTGCAAGTCGGACTCGCACACGAAGGGTTCCGTACCATTATTTATAAAAACGGTCACCCATCCAAGTACTGACCCCGCCCGACGTTGCTTAACTTCGGTCAAAAATCACGTTTGTTGTATGGGAGGCCCCACTAAAATTTTTATTTTATCCTGTTTTTAGTATTTGTTGTTATAGCGGCAACAGAAATAAATCATCTGTGAAAATTTCAACTGTCTAGCTATCACGGTTCGTGAGATACAGCCTGGTGAAGGACGGACGGATGGACAGCGGAATCTTAGTAATAGGGTCCCGTGTTTTACCCTTTGGGTACGGAACCCTAAAACCGATTTACAATGTAGATAAAGGTAGCAACAGGCGGTCTTATCGCTGTTAGTTCTTATTCTTCGTTTGTTTAGCATTAGAGTGAAGGTGACGTGTCTTTTTTAAGCATGCAATCGTATAATTATTTAGCTTTTTTTGTAATAGTTATGTACTTAGTGGTTAATATTAGTATTTACTATTTTTTTTTTTCAATAATGCTTAAAAACGAAGTATAGACATGACAACCAAATATTAACGCCATTGTAGGGCAGGATATACAGAACATGAATCATTTGTACTGTCACGCTCCGTGATTGTTGAGCCATTTAGGGTTCTAGCTAAATTGGACATTCCATAGAGCACGAGTAAGTATGGAACAACCAATTCAGCTAGGACCCTAAATTGCTCGACAATTACGAAGCGTGCCTGTAGGTACCTAAAAATTTTGTTAACCCATTTTAACCATGCAATAAAATATTTTTGATTTTGATTTCTAATTTGAAATATTAGAATCAAAAAGTTCATAATAGATTGTATATCATAACTACAAAAATGTGTTCCCTACTCTCAACCCAAAACCCCTTGTATCTTAGGATCTAGATATTTTCACACAAGACGGTTTATCGATAACTTCTTACATCACTAGATTATCGACATTAAATGTCGACTATTGCCCATCACTTTTCTGGCTGTGTACGTATTTAGAAACTTGACTCCGCCCCTAAAATTAGTGCGATAGGGACAACTGCAGCTGAGGCGAAAAATCCTGCGTAAAAATGACAAAAATCGAGGTTTCGTAGTCCTCTTTTTCCTCCCCCAAAACTTAACCAATCGTAACCAAATTTGGAAATCTAAATGATTATGAAATTATCTATGTCGGACCGTTTTGCTTTTTTGGCTAATTGATATCAGTTTTGAATACCACGCCTCTCATTGCGGCATAGTCTATTAGGCCATTTTGGCCGTTTTTGAAGGGCTCTAGCGCCTTAAAAAACAAAAATATCAAAAAAAGCAAAACGGTCCGACACAGATATTGACAATATTAATCTGTGTTGAAAAAATCATTGCTCTAGCTTCAAAAACCACGGAGGAAAACGAGGACTACGTTTGTATGGAGGAATGACCACTCCTGTTGGCTCTTAATTATGTAGGTACCTACCTACACTTGTACAGTACCTACCTGTAATTGAAAATGTATACTGTGCACTCAAAATGCGCGGTGGAGCTCAGATATTTAATAGCAAAAAAAGAACTAGTGCACTTTCCTGTTTCCACCATTTTTTAAATTCTGTTCGCGCCCGGGTTACGTTTTACGATTTGTACAGTCAGCAGCAAAAGTAGCTAAGCGGGCCAGGTGTTCAAAATGATCTTGGCGCGACTTTATTGTTAAGAGAATAAGAGCGTGTCAAGGTAATTTTGAGCACCTCGCCCGCTTAGCTACTTCTGCTGCTGACGCTGCAAAACTTATAAGATGGAGTGCATTATGTTTTATGACCGATCAACAAAGTGCAGCTGCTGTTGCATTATCTAAGACTGTGTTTTCATACTGTTCTAGTTACTTTTATACATTATTTTACTTGTTTTCACAATATTTATATCTAATAATCAAGATCCTGTAGGATCAATATTTATACTACCTTTAAATAAATTAAAATACCTAAAGAAATAAAATTCCACACTTCTATGAAATCTCTCTTCGTAGGTACCTATAATATTAATTTGTTATAGAAAAATCTGAAAGTAATCCCGTAATACTTTACCTATATATCCTCTAATGATGTGGTTCGAGATAACACAAAAATTAACATTTCTATTTTGTCAAAAGTATTTAAAACGGATAAGGATGGAATTTTCCTACAAACTCCACCCATTTTCCGTCCCTCAAGTTTACCTTTCCTAGAATTATTTAGCTATTCTTGTTGCCTTTCTGCTTTCCTTCCACCTTTCTTCCTAGGGAACGCAAGTCACGTCAGGCAAAGTTTTCTAAGCCAGCTTCAGTTGCACAGACCACTAAGTTGTACACGAGTAGTTAGTTGCAATCCGCTTGCATCCTTTGTACTTGGCAGTCTTAAACTTTGTTGAGAGATCTTGGACATGATAATAAAGTGGTTGAAATGGTTTAAACATAGCAGTGGCGGCGCGTCATACATATCCATAAGCAAGCCGGGGCTAATTTGGCTTGCACATATATTTACCTCCTTTTTTTACAACTCTGCTCAAACGTCCAATAACAGGCAAGCCGGTGGGAGTTGACTTTTATGGACGCGCCGCCATTGACACATAGGTACATCATCAATCATCATCATTTATCGGCCACTGCTGGGCATATTAGGCCTCTCTTCTAGCAACTAGTACGTACAGGACACCGTACGTCACTTGTCCCGGTCTTGAGCCAGTCTCATCCAGAAGTGACCCGCAATCTTCTGAATGTTGTCCACCCAACGACTGCAACAAGCATAGCAGGCATTCTCCTGCCTGCTATGCGGTCGCTGCTGCCGCTCTCGCATTGGACTTACTAGTTAAATATTTGCGAAAGAGCCGCACTCTTATGGTCATTCTCAAAAAATATGTATGCGGTCTTATTGCCGCGACCCATACAATATGTACAAAAACAGCCGTGGCATTTAGACGCAACCGCAGACATATTCTCAGAGAATGACCCATGGAAGCTATTTAATTCAACATAATGTATTATTCATGAATGATAAAATGTTTAAAGGGCTCCTAGACTATAGTGTTCCTGCCTACGATAATATTTTGGTAGGCAAGTTATATGCCTACCCAAATGTTTTGTAAATGTTTATTTAACATATAATATGTTTATACAAATATTTGTAAGTCGATATTTGTCTACGGATGAATATACTTAATTACTAACATTAACCTTTACAAATGCGATTAAATCAACAGGAGATAAAATTTACAACTCAGATGTATTTTCGTTGAAGAAGAAAATTTACAGCTTTTTAACCGCGCCTTTAAACTACGAAATCATTCAATCAATATTTTTCCACGTGTCAATTTTATTCACCTCGATCTGCAGACACCGAATTCAGAAACGAAAAACAACAGCAATTTCGTACCAACTCAATATTTAATACCTACCGTAACCCTCACACATATGACGTTATCCTTAAGAACAAGTGAGTACAAAAATTCAGTTTATAGTTTCTCTAAGCAATTGATGCGTTATAATGCTTTGGGAATGGATGTCAAAATGGAGGAGAAACATATTATTTCACAATACAACGCATCGAGATTTAGTTTTAAAGACTCATAAAGTATGATTCGTGAGATCGTAAAACTCGTATTCGGATTTTTTGACGACAATCTTACGTTTGCGTGCGATGAATCCTTTAACTTTAAATTTACAGCATAGTTTACCTATTCTAGTTGTAAAAAATAATTTGTTAAACACTTTTTCGATAGTAAACTCGCCTGTACATCTGGGTCGTTAGGAGGTGATTGAATAACAGTTTGGATCAAAGAAACTGAGTTTTCCAATAGTGCTAAATTTAGTTGTGTTAGGTTTTTCGCTTTTTGTTTAACGATTTTGTAGACAAACATCCTTGTAAGCAGTCTTTGTTCTCTTTATAAGTAAAATACGAGTTTATATACAAGGTTATCGAAACGCTCAAAGGGAGAATAACTGGCGGCTCGATTCGAACTTTAAGATACGTCAAATATTACATTTAGATACGATTGTCAGTTTCAAAAGTGACGTTTTTGTTTGAAGAAACGCCTCTTTTGACACTACACATATCTCATCCATATCGTATCTAGACGTAATATTTGACGTATCTTAATAGAGTTCGGATTGGGCCGTAGGTAAAAAGATGCTACGCGACAAAAAATATATGATTTATGATTTCATTCAGACAATACATACCTACTCACAGCCCGATTCGAACTTTAAGATACGTCAATTAGTAGATCTAGAAACGATATGGATTAGATATGTCAGTGTCAAATGTGACGGTTCTTCAAACAAAAAAGTCACTTTTAACACTGACATATCTAATCCATATCGTTTCTAGATCTATTAATTGACGTATCTTAAAGTTCGAATCGGGCAGTTATTTTAGAACGAACGGACTGTCTCTTAAGTACTTACTAAGCATTTACATTCTAGTCAGGAGTCAATACCACTCGTTTCTCGTTTTCAATAAAAGCATTTCATCGTTTTCTAAGAATTTTGTGAATGATAAAATCGAGCTCTGGAAGTTCATAAATCGGCCCCCTGTTCTCCTGAATGGATAAAGACACCCACATTTCATAGTATTTTATTTTTATAATAAATAAATTTTCACAGATGATGTATTTTTGTTGCTGAACTTTAAGATACGTCAATTAATAGATCTAGAAACGATATGGATTAGATATGTCAGTGTCAAATGTGACGGTTCTTCAAACAAAAAAGTCACTTTTGACACTGACATATCTAATCCATATCGTTTCTAGATCTATTAATTGACCTATGTTAAAGTTCGAATCAGGCAGTTATTTTAGAACGAACGGACTGTCTCCTAAGTACTAAGCATTTACATTCTACCTAGTCAGGAGTCAATACCACTCGTTTCTTGTTTTCAATAATAAGCATTTCATCGTTTTCGCAAAAAACCGGTTCCAATCCCTGCATGGTCGTATCAAAACCAGTTCAAACCCGTAACAAATTGGTAAACTAGAATCGACTGTTTGGGAGATGGATTTCGTATGCTAGAAAATCCTATCCAAATATATCTAATTACCGAATGACCAGTTAATTAATAACGAGACAATGGTCAGTGTCACATTACGACAGCTGTTTTATGTAGCATCAAACTAATGAGACAACTGATTTGTGTACGCTCAAGTAACATGCTACATTTATAACCTTTATTTATATTTCACTAGCTTTTGCCTGCGACTTCGTCTACGTGGAGTTAATAATTTGGGTAGCTTATTTTTTATCCAATCTGCTTTTTATCGATTCCCCATACAAACTTCCACCCCCCTTTTCACCCCCTTAAAGGGTGATCTCTGCGATAAAAACTACCCTATGTCCTTCCTCGGGACTCAAACTATCTCCATACCAAATTTCAACTAAATCGGTTCAGCGGTTTAAGCGTGAAGAGGTAACAGACAGACAGACAGACACACTTTGGCATTTATAATATTATATATATATTAGTATGGATTAATTACGTAGGTACCTACATCTTGGAAACGAGAACAAGGGAAATATTTTGCCGATAAGAACAGATATCAGAAAAGGAAATTGATATCCAATGTTATTGATCGGTGCCAAAACCAATGTTAGCTGAAGGCAAACTACATTTTGGGTAACTTTAATTGACAGCAAGTCAACCTGAGACCGCTATAAACCTGATATTCACCCTGACAACGCCTAAAAATGGATTTTGAAGATTCTATTGTGTCTGGGGAGAAAATTTTAATCAAAATAATTCGATCTATTCGTTTTTTGGAAATTAAAATTATTGACTACCTACCTAATATATTGGTTATATTTTTTCATATCTCATGCTCTGAAAGTGGATCGTTGTTGTTCTAAAAGGTGCGCAGAAAGTGATACGTTTATGCTCTAGCGCAGAAAAGTGGTGTACTCCTCTGCGTCCCCGTCCCACGAACAACTGGGTGGAAACAAAATGGAAAAATAATGTCTTTATTTCCTCGCCTGGGACAATTGGTAATTGTTTAATTTTACTAATCCCACGTTGATCCTTTGTTTATAAAAAATGATGTAAGTAAATTGTTAAAAACAAATTATTCTTGATTTCTTTCGTTGAATTCTATTTACTCGATTTCAGATAGCGGGAACCAAAAGGAATACACCATAAATATTTTTTTAAACCGTACACTTGCGTAAATGAGCAAAGGCAAAATCTTATGCAGCCACATTTAAACGTTTGTACGATATTAAATTGGTTTTTAAAGTTATTTAGCACTATATTCACGAAAATAAAATAAAATACAAGATAAAAATTTCTTATATTTTTAATTAAATTGTCATTTAATATTTAAAATACTTTTATTGTATTATTACGTAGTGCGGCGCACCAAGGTCGCGGAGCGGTCCGGTAGTCTGTTGTGGCTTTTAGAACGAAAAAGTATAAAATTAAAAAGTAAGAGGCAATCCCGCTGATTTTAAATTTTTCATACTTTAATGAACACATAATTTTAAAATTACTGCAGTTTGTTAAAAACTTTGTGTTTTCGTGAATATTGCAATCTAAATGATTTTCGCTAGGGGTTATTAATCTTCACACATGTAAAGTCTCCGATTGCAAGTAAGTCCTAAGGAAAAAAATCATGGCCGTAGGTCTATTAGGTCTAGTTATTGATTTTGCGAAATTGCCTTGTCTTGTTTGGTTTCCTCGCATTCGATATGAAAAGTAGAGTGTTTAACTCGGGTGAAAGGCACCATTTCCGTCTCGGACTATTGGCGCTCTCACTGCGTTCGAGCGCCAAACTACCTCGACAGTCATGGGTGCCTTTCAACCCTTGGTTAACAATCTACTATTGTTACATTTATATTTGTTAAGGCGGGAGTCCACCAGTGTGCCGCACTGTGCAGCACAAGCATACAATTCAGTATAAAATAATTCTTGTGCCACACACTGCTTACAAAGAGCTTAATAAACATTATCCGAAGTATAGGTACATATCACTACACCTTATAAATCAAAGTCCCCCGCCGCGTCTGTCTGTTTGTGTGTATGTATGTTCGCGATAAACTCAAAAACTACTGAACCGATTTTCATTCGGTTTTCACCAAAAGAGTGATTCTTAAGAAAGGTTTAAGTGTATAATTTGATAAGGTTCTACCCGTGCGAAGCCGGGGCGGATCGCTAGTAAATAAAAATGAATAAAATTGCTGCACTGAACATACCGCACTGCAATGTTAAGTTGCAAAATTAGTCATGAAAAATCTTAGCTCGCAACTTTTACTTATTAGCGAAGAAAATTTCCCAAAGATCTGCCAACAGAGATAAATCCTCGTTACGACTGAGAAGTTTCCAGCACTTCAACACTTTCTGTTTGTGGTTTGAACAGTTTTAACACAAACTTCACAACAAGTTTTTAGTTTTGTTTATTTTATGTTTTATTGTTTTTCACTTGGGTATACTGAGTCTATTTATTTTGTAAACTGTTTTTAAGATACGTTCATCCAAAACAAGTTTAGAATTATAAATATACTAGCGACCCGCCCGGCTTCGCAAGGGTTACACAAAACTTTAACAAATTATACACCTAAACCTTTCGTAAGAATCACTGCAAACCGCATGAAAATCCGTTCAGTAGATTTTGAGTTTATCGCGAACATACATACACACAGACGGACGCGGCGGGGGACTTTGTTTTATAAGGAGTAGTAGTGATAGGTGTCTTATTTGAGACAAGAAAGGCAATATGTTGTCGATAAGTGTCCAATTATTTCATTATTCAATTGACTATTTCGAATCAATCACTAAACGAGACAAAAATGCAATTCGTAATGAGATTTCAGATTAGTATTTGTCATTTATCCATCTTTGTTACAATATAAACCTGCGGGCTCAGCACGGTTCCATTTTTATCGACTATCACTATGCGCGTCCCTTTCGCACTTACATACTTGTTAGAACGTGACAGGCATGGTGACAAGGGATAAAAACGCGACCGTGTTAAGCCGCCTGGACGTCTACCACCAGTTTTGACGTTGACGTAACGCTCACGTCTACGTAATTTACTTTCTGTACATCTCGCTTGCACTAATATGCCAGTACGAGCGAGATGCATAGAAAGTAAGTTACGTAAACGTGAGCGTTATGTCAATGTCAAAACTGGTGGTAGCCGTACTGTTAGCGACGCTACGACACGACCTAGATGATCTTAAGTTTAATTGTTATAATCAAATATTTAAGGCTGTATTCAAAATAAAGATTTGATTGTTAGGTAGGGAAAAATACGCTTTAGACTGTTAATAGACATAAGTGCCATGTAAACATTCGTAATGATCGTAATTTAGGTCCTAGATTCATGATAGGTTTTAATTCGTTTGAGATTTTTAGGTAAAAATACTAAGAATAATTCCCTACAATCCTTAATCCCTATGCAAATTAGAGGGAGATGCGCAATTAGAGCAGGCTATTAATGTAGACTCATTAATTGGTTGATTAATTACAGCCAATCACGATAAAAAAGGTTTGATCGGGGCGAGATAGAAATAGAGCGCTACCATTGGTCGACCATTTTTGATACGAGATTTGATACACACCGCGATTTATATCAATCACGCATATTCCTCTAATTATCTCATAACCTATTGAAGTTAGATAATGACAATGTTTGTAAACATTGTAGAGCACTGACCTAATTACCTAGTAAGATAAGGTTCATTGACCTAGTGCATGTATGCAAGGAAAGACAGATGCGAGCCGGGTAATAAAATAAAAAATAATAATAAATAAAAATCGTTTATTTCAGATCATTGATCCATAGCGTTATTAGTAGGTATAGGGTAACTTGTTGATCAATAAAATACTAAAAGTTCAAGCCTTTCTATCTCTGGTGTTTTTAAAGTTATGAGTGTGACATTTCGTATGAAGATAAACAATTTCGTTGGCTATCATATGGCATTCTCGGTTTCTACTTATCTGTAACAGTTCCTGTGTTATAAGCCTTTTTTTGAAAAATGAGTTTTGTTTCATTGTGTACTTGTGCATGTTTTCAATGAAACACTCTGATTTTTACAGTGAAACAAATGTAATAATTATAGTCTACCATGAAACATCGTTAATAAACATTGAAACGGTGTAATAAATAAGTGACATTAATACATATATGCTTTCACTCAATTAATGAGAAAGGAAAGGAGAAAATAGTGGTAGGCTGAAATTAGTTATTTAAAAGGTTTCCGACATATAGAATCATTATAAGATTGCTGAAATATCTAAAAGCGAAAGACTTGTTTCATTGTACACACACCTGAGTTTCATTGTGAATCGAAAATCTGGTCGGCAGGTACGGCATGCTGCGAAAAAGGCGTCTTTTATGTCCACGGAGCATGATTGCCAACTAGGTAGACGCGGGAGGGTTTTGAACATCTCCATGCTTGATTTCATACACTTTCTTGCAACATAGTGTTTATACACGACTGTTTCAATGTAAGACATGTGTCCTTAACCTTGCCATCAATGAAACATTCAACATATACGCCAAATCTATCTATCTATCTATCTCAGCCATTCCTAAAGTTAAGTATCTTATATTTTGTCATATGATAGACAAATTATTACCAATTTTCATGGTATTTTAGTTTCACAAATTTAGCACATAGGTTTTAATTATTTAAAAAAATAATGAGTTTGTTTCATTGTGTGCTGGTACTGGTGTTCAGTGAACATCATGTTTCATTGTATACTACATAAAAATGTTTCATTGTGAGACTAGGGGGTGTTTTTTTAATCAATTAATAAAAACTGCACCAAAGAGTGAAAGAAATTTAAAAATATTTAGCTCCAAATAAACTTTAATACACATAGAACATAACAAAAACTTAAAAAACGCCAAACTCGAGTCTATATCTTGGTAAAAAATTGCGAAACTTAAATGAAAAAATTTACTTTTGTTGCACGAATTCAGAATAATGCTCGTAGCAGCGTGCTCCTTCTCCGAGGCGCGCTCGTGTTTTGGGGAGGTGCAGGGGGTCCCTGAGCCTGCCCTTGCTTGACAGACGGCACTAGCTGGTAACACCTAGTTTCCGAGATATCGCAAAGTTACACTGTGTCCGATTGTTTCAATGTAGAACAACTGACCCTAAACTTAAAAACTATGTTAATTACTAAAAATAAAAGAACGAATGAAAACTATAATATAAAAATAAAAACTAATGACTAAAAACTAGTATTTGGCAGATGTGTGGCCATTGCGAGACGAGGAGCGCAGGTTGCCATGCTCTATTTAGCTCTCCCATTTGCCACCTCCACCCAAAACTTTGTAATCGGGCAGTCGAGGCGCTCGGCCAACACCCTGAGAAGACTGTTGCTGCTGCCGCGCACCCGCCTCAGCATGGAGGCGATTCTTTTCCGCCTAATGGCGAAAAAGTCATCTATTCGCGCCTCGGCGAACATGCCGGACGCACTACAGTGCTTCGGCAACCGCAACAGCATCCTCAAGATGTTATTATATTGAACGCGCAATGCGTTATAGGCTCGTTGTGTAAACTTCACCCACAGGCTGCACGTGTAGAAATTCTGACAGTAAGCTCTAAAGAGCGTCAATTTAACTGATTTATTACACCGTGCGAACCTGCGGGCAATAAAACGTCCTTTCGTTGTAGTGGCTCCGTGTTACGGACCTATTGTTTGTAAATTCTTTGAGTTCAGTGCACCTGTTATTGTTTATCATTTTGACTAATGAGCCTAGATAACTATTTGTAATAGTTTTAAGTCGATAATTAGCTAGGTATTTGTAATACGAGTCTAGGAACGGTAAAGAGATAGCGAAAATTGACGCGCAATTAATCGAATTACGTCATCGACCAATCAGAGGCTTGATAGATCCGCGAATTAAATCTGCTTATGTCTCTTTATCGTAATGTGACTCTATTTCTTGAATTTTAGTATAAAAGTAAGGCGGAATAGCTTCGAATCACAGTACACCAGGAGCAGCCGAAAAGGAAAAACCAAAAGGAAGGAAACCAAAGAAGACAGGCCAAGAAAGGTACGCTCGGCTAGTATGGCGGAATGGAAATAATTAGTAATAGCTGAAATTTTCGGTGTATGGGACAGATAATAAATCTAGTGATTACGTCGACACATAATCCAAATAAATATATTACATTTAGGTATTTAAAAAAAAAATTAAAAATATAAAAAATCACAGAAAGTTTGTAAAAAATATTAATAACATTTTTTAAATTTATACTCATAGAGAAATATTTGCTTTATGACATTAAGCATGAATCACACAAAAAATAATTCTGTATCCTACATTTAAAGTAAGTAACCTACGGTTATTATTAAATTCAGTATATTTCCGTCCTCAAAAATGGTAATAGGCTATTTTTTCTCTCATTATTTCCAAATTACAATAAGTACAAGCGTTGCAATTTAATCATACACTAAATAATACCGTATGGGAGGTTTTATGGGGTTGTGCATTAATTGCCTGGTTAAAAATGGTAATAGATCAATATCATATGGGATTTTTATTATGAGTTCTCCTTCATCGAATACTGTAAAAATCGGCTTGAAATATGATTCGTAACACAAAAAACCATCAAAAACGTTATCGTTGCTTTAAAGTTGCCGCGCACGAGCCAGCGAGCTAACGCGATTGGTCGTTGCATGGAGCGGGGCGACGGAACGATGAAACTTCCATCGCCCAGAGCGCGAATATTTAAAAAAGTATTTAGTATATTTACTATTTACTCGGTCAAAACATATGTACCAGTGAACGTAAAAAATATGGGAGACTAGATTCGAACTAATTATCAGCTTTAATCTGGGCAAGAGTGCTGTAAATAAGAAAGTAAATTTTACGTAATTGCAGGCTTTCCGTCTTTGCGTGCGCGTTAAATTTAATACAATAATAGGCCAATTATATAGGGCTATTATACTGACACACACCCAATTTGATAGCAGAAAAAGACGCGAAATTAAAATTTTCTTAGGGAAATCAAATCTTCGCGCCTATAAGTTTAAACTTTAGGTTTCAATAGCGGTCATTTAAGTACCACCCCTCACCACTAAAATGTAATTATCAAAAACGACAGTTGCTAATGTTCCCCAAAGTAAGTATTTCTAGTTAATGCTGCAATACAGTGGTACCGGGCACCTTGCGACGCAAGGCCGAGCAGGAATCGCAAACCTTAAAATA
The DNA here is from genome assembly GCF_910591565.1 of Cydia splendana. NCBI lineage: Eukaryota > Metazoa > Arthropoda > Insecta > Lepidoptera > Tortricidae > Cydia > Cydia splendana. The sequence goes on from NC_085974.1 coordinate 14,964,259, forward strand.
TTTGCACTAATTAATTGAGTTAGGATTTTGTTAGTACTCTTTAATTGAATAGCAAAAAATATAAGTTATGCATTAGAAATACCGTTTTTATTCGATTTTTAATTAAGTAATTATTGTTAAACTTATTTTTACCGTGTGGTGTCGGTTAAAATTTCACTAGTAACATCATTTGGCGACTAGGGCAATAAAAGTCGACACCACAACCAACAAATTAACAAACAACAATAACCAACAAATTAACAAACAACAAAAATTTGCAGTAATATTCCAAAACTCGACTGAACGCAAGCGCACCGAACCGTGTCGCTCCCCTGACGCGACTCAGTGTCATAAAACGTAAGGCCGTGGTATTAACGACAGCGGATAGCTGAGCGGCGAGCGGTGACTGCAGGCGGCAATAAGGTGTTCAGTTAATGTTTTTATAATTTGAAATGACTTCGTTTCCATGTAGAAATAACCAAACAGACTTTAGAAGCATTTAATATTTTATTTGTGGCCGTATAAATTATGTTTTATTGGTAAATTAACTACAATTATTCATATTTGTGGATAAAACAATATACATACTATAATTAATACTAAATTAACATTAAATAAATACATTATAATATATTAAAATTGCAAGGACTCTACTTCTGACACCGATCACTATTCTATGGAATAAAATCCTAGAGGAGGAAAAAGTGCCGCACCAATGGACGGAATCTGAAATAATATTGTTATATAAGAAAGGCGATGCAACAGACATAGGAAATTACCGCCCCATAAGCCTCATGTCCTGCCTTTATAAACTGTTTGCTTCCTGTCTACTAGAAAGAATGTCACCAAGCATCGACGCACATCAGCCGATCGAGCAGGCCGGATTTAGAAGCGGTTTTAGCACAGCGGACCACCTCCAAGTCGTTGACCAGGTAATAGAAAAATATTTAGAATTCCAGAGGCCCCTATACATAGCTTTTATAGATTACAAAAAAGCTTTTGACTCAATATCACATAAAAGCATATGGGAAACTTTGGAATCCCTAAACATGAAAGAAAAATATATTAATATATTGAAGAATATTTACAGCAACAGTACAAGTAGAGTCAAACTGGATAGAGTCGGTACAGCAATCAAAATTAAGAGAGGAGTTAGACAGGGCGACCCAGTTTCCCCAAAATTATTTATAGCCGTCTTACAACAAGTAATGGGTAACCTACCATGGTCCAGAAGTGGCATAAGAATAAATGGGAACTTTTTGAGTCACCTTAGATTTGCTGACGACATCATCCTGTTCGCAGAGTGCCCACAACAACTAAACAAAATGATAAATGAATTAGATCACGCAAGTTCAAAAGTCGGCTTAGAAATGAACCTCGAAAAAACAAAAGTAATGACCAACCACCACACATCACCAATTTTAATCAACAATACACCTCTTGATTACGTAGAAAAAAATATATATTTGGGCAAACAGTTATCATTCAACACCGATAGAAACTTAGAAGAGGTAGAGCGGAGGGTTGCAATTACGTGGAAGAAATATTGGGCCCACAAAGAAATTTTCAAGTCACAACTGCCGCCATCAGCTAAGAAAATAGTCATGGACACGGCAATACTTCCATGTCTCACTTATGGATGTCAAACGTGGACGTTTGACACAAAAACTAGAAACAAAATTCAGACCACACAAAGACGAATGGAAAGAAGCAGTATGGGACTAAGGCTCAAAGATAAGGTGCGAAATGTTGACATCCGCAAGAAAACCAAAGTTACCGACGCCTTAACTTTCGCGCTAAAGAACAAATGGAAGTGGGCAGGCCACGTCGCTAGGTACGAGGATAACCGATGGACTCGGAGAGCAGTGGACTGGTCTGGGCCGCCTGGAAAAAGAGCGAGAGGCCACCCGCATGCTAGATGGGCAGACGAAATAACGGCAATAGCAGGCCGAGGTTGGCTTAACACAGCCAAAGATAGAAAAAAGTGGCATACCTTGGAGGAGGCTTTTACCCGAAGGGGGTCCATTCAACAATAATGTCAAAAATTTTAATCTAAATTCTAATTTTAATTTTAATTCCAATTAATTTTAATTATTTTGTGAAATTAATTCATTCCAATTAATATGTCAAATTAACTATTTAGTAAATGTATACACTCAATAATTATAAATTTAAAATTAAGCTAAATTGAAAGCAACGTAATGATCTATGTCATATTGTAATAATGTACTTATTTATTTATTTATTTATTTTTTTGCATGGACAAATAAAAAGCTTTATTATTATTATTTATTATAAATACATTATTTATGACATAAAAATACATTGCGCGTATTTAACTACTTAGCACTGTTTAATTACGATACTTGCAAGCAAGTAGTAAAGTATATGGCTCCATCCTATCCTGTACCACGATATACAAGCGATAACATTTTTGCGACAGTTTTGTATAGATAATGGATTTGTCGCTAGAAAATTACGATATCGAGATAAAAGTCAGGTCTCTGAGCGCTATTGAAACCTAACGCTATACATGTTTTAAATTTGCCGCGCTTTTTCTAGTCAAGCTGAATGTGTTTCACTATAGAATAGTAATCGAATTGGTTCAGATTTAACGTTTAATGCATATAAATAACATAATTAGTAAATAACATAATTTTGGACTAAGTACATTATACATACCTACATGACATCAGGCTATGGTTTGGCGCACCGTGACCCTGAACGGCGCGGTAATGTGTTACGGCTGTTAAGTGAAGTCCAGACGGGATGATCAAATCGACCGATTTGATCAGAAATGAAATTGGGGTCAATCTCCAAATTAAGCAACAATTAAACAACTGTACCGATATTTGGAACCTCAGAATAATATACCCGGCCGGATACCGGATAGTAACTTTGCTTGATTTCAGAGTAAACAAATTGGATTTAAGAAACAGTCACGGTCATATTGTACATTACTCGTTTATTATTTCAAAACAATTTAAACATCCACTCACTTGCACGCGTAGGTACCTACTCATTTCGAACATAGAAATGAGTCCGCGCCAATGTTCACCACGAAACAGGTTAAAACCTGCACAATGCGCACCTAAAAACCGAAATGTAGGTATTGTTAAATTTAGTTTGTAGTTAATTAGTTTTTTGGTGTAAGTGTATGAACCAAGGTCTGAAATAAATGATTTTTTATTTTTTTTATTGTTCCGCCGGCCGAAGATTCGGCGGTCGGATACCGAATATTTGGCCGACGGTCGGGCCGAATATCCGGTATCCGACCAAACAACTATCCATTGCATTTTTAATTGAGAGTGGCAACACTATCGTAGGTCGTATTGCCCTTTTCTAGCATATACGTCCCTCGCTCCTACACTCCCACCACACAGGCAGGTTGCTTTGTCAGTTATACAAGGCAAATTTTCAAGTCATTGGCATGCTGTTTTTCCATCTGGAAGGTCGTGAAGCTAAACTGCTGGTGAGTTTTTGAATTTGTACCTCAGTTTAGCTGACTATATTGAAATAGTTATTTATTTTACAAGGGGGCAAAGTTGTTGTTTAACCGCTCGTGCTAATATTGATACTTGAGCAAGTAAAACATTCGAAACATGGAATCTTGAGCGTTGCGAGGGTTTCAAAGCACGAGGGTTAAACAAAATTTGCCCCAAGTGAAACACAAAATGTTTCACCACACCAACCCGAAGCAAATATTAAATGTAAAAATATCATACAAAATCAAATACAAATGAATTTTATTAAATATTTAAGATTTAAAAGTCAATTCTACCAGCAAACATAAGAAAACAACTCAAAATTTGCATTTGATTCCTTTGCCTCACTTGTGAATAAAATGAAACTTTGCTCTCAGTCTTTGAAGTGCAAAGTAAGCCTTTCCGAGCTGGTGTGAAATAAATAATTAAATTTTTCACGCCACTGTTCGGAAATGTGGCAATAGATGGTCTAAAACCAAGCTGGAAAGTAGGCAATAGCTGTAGCACTTGAACCACCACTACTACACTCGCGTGCAAAAGTATTGCATCACTTTGCATTTTTTCGTCCGCACCCAATATCTTTGTAATTCTATACCCGATTCTGAAAATTTTAGTATCAACTGAAAGCTTATAATGTAACGCATTAGAAAAATGGTAAATTCAATGAAATTTCGAATCTGAAGACTATAAAAAATCATAAAACTGAAAGTAGTCGCATAATGCTCCAAAAATAAATCCGGAAACTTGAGAATAAAAGTCATTTTTTTAATACAATATCGTTTATTATTATTAAATTAATACTTGGTATTGCCACCTACAGGCCTCCTTTCACAAACCAAGTGGTTTTTCATAGACGTAATTAATTTTCTAATGTGATCATGAGGAATAGCGTCCCACTCCTCCAGCAAGGCTCCCTTCAACTCCTCAACGTTGACCAGGGCAGGATTCCGCTTTCGAACCCTCCTTTTTAGGTAGTCCCACACGTGTTCAATGGGGTTAAGGTCCGGGCTCATCGCTGGCCAGTCCATTGTGTCGATGCCCACTTCGAGAAGGTAGGCTGCGGTGGCCCTAGCGGTATGACACGGGACATTATCCTGCATTAGGATGAACCCCTCATCAAAAATACCGGCATAAGGAACAACATGTTCCTCCAGGATATCAGTGATGTACTTGGCAGCGGTCAATCCACTGTCACGGCCCCCGCCAGGCACGAATGCCGCCCCAGAACATTACGGATCCACCGCCATAGGCGACCCTTTCGGAGAAGAAACATTGAGCGAACTGTTCTTCTGGCCTTCTGTAGACTCTTCCTTTTCGGTCACATCCATTCAAACACATTCTGCACTCTTTCAAGAAGAGAACTGGGGTTCATTGCTCAATGGTCCAGTCCTTGTGATTTTCAGTAAACTCTCTTTAGGCTGTACGGTGTCGCGCCAGCAATCTGGGCACCGCTGCGGGCCTCCTGGGTGTCAAGTTCGCTTTCTTAAGTCTTCTTCTTATTGTCTACTCACTGGCAGCCACTCCTCGTACCTCACGCAGACGCTGCTGGATGGCAATGCTGGTCTGGTGTCGATCTCGGAGAGATGTTGTGACAAAGAAGCGGTCGTCCCTCTCTGATGTACACTCTCTGCGGCCGCTTCTTGGTCTTGAAGTAAAGGATCCAGTCCCCTGGAACCTCTGGTAAACTCTGCAAACTGCAGATTGGCTTAAATTCAGCTCGGCAGCTACTGAACGTTGGCTACGCCCCGCTTGCAGGGGCTGGATGATTTGGCGGACTTCAGCTTCAGTGGTTTCCATTTTTCCAGGTCTTTTTCACGGGAAAATACGCGGAGATATATAACGATCGACTTCTGATAAGTGACTGATAACAACCCCTTCTCTACCCCCGTTTTATAAGGGTCAAGGGTAACGCAACTCGTGCGCGTGATAACGTGAAACCACTCACAAATCGGGAAAATGCCGATAATTTGAAAAATACTGGGCCGATTTCCATGTTTTTTTACTTTTCGTAAAGCTAAAACTTCAAGGAACATGATTACATTAAAATAATTTAGAGAAATTAACCAGTTTACAAATATATTGGATGCGGACGAAAAAATGCAAAGTGATGCAATACTTTTGCACGCGAGTATACAATGTTTCATTATTATCATCATCTGTCATTGGTGACAGTTCGCTACAGCAATGAGTATAATTTAAAACATAAAAATCAATAAAAGGTGTTTTTTGGCGCAACTTTTTCCTTCAAAAATAAATTTAGGTTATTTATAGGACCAATTTCTTGTTTAAAAAAAAAACGAAATGTCAAACTATTCATTCATTCAGTCAGTTCATTCGATTCACGCTTAAGGCGTTTTTTACTTTTGTAGCTGTTTGTGGTTTTTTTAGCAAAAACGCTTCTAAGTTTAGAGTCCGTTTGAAGCAAACAACATAAAAACGCCTCTTAAATGTGATAAAAAAGAAAAAAGGCGGGATCGGAAAATTCTCACTGAATTGGATAGTACTATAAAATATAAGAAACACGTATCTACGCTCGCTATAAAAATGAGTTCTTCTAGTGAAGAAAATGATATTCTTACGCTGACGCCTACCGAAATTCAAGAGACAGCACAGGCAGTGGCTAGTAATTTGCTACCAGAGAAATCGCGGGCTAGTACTTATAGTTATCCAAATGTTTCCTTATTTCCTCGCAGTAGTCGTGAAAAGCACTATGTAATGCCTCGGCCGGAAACGCTAAAGATGGAGTCGTATTATTCGAGGGCCTCCACCAACGTGTCGGCCCTCAAACTCACTCGTCCATCTTTTAGCGGTTTTCCGTCCTCTCCTACAATGTACTATAGTTGTCCGTTAAATTATCTAGCAAATAAAAACGATCCGGAATAGTGATGTGAAAGTGCAAGAGGATATTAGAAAGAGAGATGCCTAAGAGTAGCATACCATAATGAATACATGTGTCTTAGCTGTATATTGTATTGTTATAAATAATGTTAAAAATGCTTTATGTTGTTAATGTGTTCCAAATTGTGCTGCTTTGGCATTAGCTGTAAGGTGCAATAATGTTAATTTTACAAAATGTACCTATCAAATTGTATACTTTACTAAATATCTCTCTCCTCACAGGTGTTACAATAAAGGGTGTACGTACTACATTATTAATTAAACACTCATAATATAATTATATTACATACACATAATAAGTATATCATAGGATATGTATAATCACATTGGTTTGGCGTCTTCCCACCACCAGGCGATAACAAACATGTTTCAATATTATTCTTAGGTTCCGAATATCGGTACAGCTGTTTAATGACAACATTTACACAAAAATAAAACGCTAATTAAATAACTTATCATATTCGGAACTACTAAATAAATAATTTATTTGCTATCAATTTACTATCAAATCTAAAATTAATTTCTGTGTGTCTTTTATCCAATATACACATCTACCTATCGAGATTCTTTTTCTCGGGATTAGAGACTAGAGTACCTATATTTACATTGACAACTATCATGGGCCACTCTCCTACAATTTTAGCCCGCTGTCAGTTTAAGTTCTCCCTCTCATCTTAGCTATATCCCATCATTCCATCATAGCAAAGACCTCTGGGATACCAATTCATTCTCGTTTCTTTGTTATCTCTTAACATATATAGGTGAATATTATATCCACATGCATCATTAAAAGAAAACTTTCAGTGTCCATCCAAAAATAACAATAGTAAACAATCAACTTACAAAATGTCATTAAATAACTCAGTGTTAATAACTATTAGCTTTACTGAGCATCTGCATTGCACCTGAATAATGCACGATGACATCCTTACCACCTTGCCTTTCTTCATAACAATCATAACCATGTAACAGGCTCTTAATGATGTATCACCATGAAGCTGATGGTTGCGTAAGTTTCATTTTCGTCGAGATCTACTCTCATTGTATTCCAACGTCTCTTCTCACAGTAGATGAAAGTAAATTACATCCAATCTTTATGTGGGCATTTGAATTCATAATCCCGCTTTCTGAGATATAATCATATATAGATTTAATGCTTAGTAAAAGGGGTTTAGCACTCAAACCACTGCTTCCAGTAGCATTTCTTTTATTACATCGATATACAGGATTAATTATAAGATTACAAAAGATCAAATCGGACATAACCTCGGGGCAAAAACCTGCCGCCAAATCTGACAGTTCTCTATATCCACCAAAATGACCATAGATGCAATAACCAAAAAGTATAAAGCCAGATGCATACTACATGGTTTCATCAGTATAAGGCCACGTATAGAATATTCATTACAGTGATGCTTACAATACAAAATCCATTCACTTGGCATAAACAAGTGTTCTAAGTACCATAGATATTGTATATGAGTAATATGAGATGCACTGCTTCCATTTATCTGAAATCCTCTCAAGGCTGTTCAGACGAGTTTACACAATACCATTCATGCACAAGCAACTTGCATATTTAGGTACTCAAGAGTTCGCACGTGAACAATGTCTACATTGTAGTCCCTGAACGTTGTGCTTAACACATTCAACACCAAGAACCCGACTGTCGGGTACACTGTTCGTAGCGACTACGCGCTACATACGACGAAACCGTGGCTACGCGCTACGAGCGTAACCCGTAGCACTTAGTGGTATTGAATGTGTTAAACTAGCTAACTGATATTATGAATATACACATAGGGGTTTTTGGTGGCGTGGTGGTCATTTTAGTATAAGGTGGCTAGTTACCTATTCAAACCTTATACTAAGTGAATTCTGTTTAATAGGTGATTTTTTTTCTAGCCTATTTGAGTGTCCCACTGCTGGGCAAAGGCCTCTCCCCTTAATTTCTACGACTCCCGATTTGGTGCTTCCTCCGGTCAGTTGTTCAGGAAGCTGCCCAGGTCATCTCTCCATCTCCGTTTGGGCCTACCGCGGCCACGTCCCTCTACCGGCATCCACTTGGTGGCTAAGCTAGCCCACCTCTCCGGATGCATGAAGTAGACGTGATTAGAATTCATTTTTAGTTTATGGTGGCCAGTTATTAGCCGGTGGCCAGTAATTGACGATTTACCCTAGTAAGCTCCAAATGTGCTTAGAAATGTTAAAATAGTATCGGTTTTTGCAGTTTTTACCTATTTGTATTATGAATGAGATAACCATAACATCCTTCTTTTTTTTCAGCCTAGGCCCTATATTAGCCAAAATTTGGGCCTTATTTTGAATATATGCCTCTGACGTGTCAAAATTATAATTATATCTAAAACATGTTTAAGGCACGCTCGCTGGATTCTAGAGCGCAGTCACTGATTGTTATTTTAATGTTTTAAAGTTTCGATCCAGAAGAAAACTCTAAATGTTTCGCCATTTCCGTATGTCTGTATGTTTAAACGTGTGCAGCTCAGATCAGTGTCAGTTAGGTGTATTACCATGTCAATCCCGAAACGTATTTTAAAACAAAGTTATAAAATACGTTTAGAAACAAGTTTTCTCCTATATGTTAGTGCTTTTCTTCCGTATTTTATAAGAAGCCCTAAAGGAAAACTATCACGTAATCAGCAAACTTCAATCCTCGATTTTCCTTGAATAAGGCCCTTCGAAATATTATACGTCAGATTTATTATAGCCACATTCGGCTATATCCATCGTTAACGTTTTCGTAGCACCTTTATTCGTCCATAAGGGTGATTTAGACGCCGTATCTGTTTGAGGCTTGATACTGTAATAAAGTATGCCATAAAACATTGGAGAGAAAAAAATTAGGGGCAGATTCTGTATACGTAGAACTAGACTTTTAGTGGTTCTCGATTTATAATTTAGGTACAAACAGCAACGCTCTTAACTGTACATCTGTGGACCTTATTACAAAAAGCATAAGGTCCACGATGTACAGTTAACAGTGTGGGTGATAGTACTAGCTTGGTCTGAGACAACGCAACTAGTAAATAATATGACTAGCGTGAAATAACTTTTATATTAGGTACCTGTTTAATATATAATAGGTACAAAAATTATTTAAATAAAGCAACGTACAACCATTTTATAAATAAAAACCAATTGTAGCGTGACAGGCGATGTCAATTGCACAATCGGATACTGCTCATTGGAATACTATTAAGTTGTGTATGAAATATTTAACGATATACCTATAAGTAAATTGAAGGAGACATGACATCAGTTATTGATTTATGTATCTATACATATAATAAAGCTGAAGACGGTCGAAAGTCTGTACATGGAAGATATTTGAAAAAAAGTTGGCTAGGGATACTTAGAATCGATAACAGAACACGTTCCAAAAGTTTTTAGATTTTTTGTCTGTTTGTCTGTTTATCTGTTTATCTGTTTGTCTGTTTATTTGAACGCGCATCACGTGAAAACGGCTGAACGGATTTTGATGAAAACTTTACTAATCTGTCGAGAAAATCCCCGGCCAGGTTATAGGCTATAAAAATTCAACCCTAAAAAGGGGGGGGTAGCCACAATACTCGATTGACTTAAGTTTGCCCCTGAATCGTATGGCGCTACTTAGGAAGGAGGGGCAAACTTTTTTCAAATATGTGCTACCACTATTGAGTACCCTGGTAAACTAACAGATGGAGCTGAATTTAATACGTTGTGACATGAATAAGCCACCGAAGAAAGATTTTGCCAAAGGTAACTCTAAGTTTAGAAGACACGGATATCAACAAAAATAATTGAATAATTATGTTGATTTAATAAATTAATAATATATCGAAAAATGTTCGCGCTCGCTTCGCTCGCGTTTTCAATAACTTTCTAAGATATGGCGACTGCAGCAGCATTACTCTGTTGCAACGTTGCTGCTGCAGCACTGTCAATTTTCGTGATAAAATGATCTGACTGACTTCCATACTAAAAGTAAAAATGTACAACTGTCTAACTGTCTATCAAATTGGGTTTTTATATAGAAAAATTTTCGCGCTCGCTTCGCTCGCGTTTTCTATTGCTTTCTAAGATATGGCGACTGCAGCAGCATTACTCTGTTGCAACGTTACTGCTGTAGCACTGTCAATTTTCGTGATAAAATTATGTGACTGATTTCCATACTAAAAGTAAAAATGTACAACTGTCTATCAAATTGCGTTTTTATATCGAAAAATGTTCGCGCTCGCTTCGCTCGCGTTTTAATCACTTTCTAATATATGGCGACTGCAGCAGCATTACTCTGTTGCAACGTTACTGCTGCAGCACTGTCAATATTCGTGATAAAATGATGTGACTGATTTCCATACTAAAAGTAAAAATGTGGAACTGTCTATCAAATTGCGTTTTTATATCGAAAAATTTTCGCGCTCGCGTTTCAATTACTTTCTAAGATATGGCGACTGCAGCAGCATTACTCTATTGCAACGTTGCTGCTGCAGCACTGTCAATTTTCGTGATCAAATGATGTGACTAATTTCCATACTAAAAGTAAAAATGTAGAACTATCTATCAAATTGCCTATTTATATCTAAAAAGTTTCGCGCTCGCTTCGCTCGCGTTTTCGATCACTTTCTAAGATATGGCAACTGCAGCAGCATTACTCCGTTGCAACGTTACTGCTGTAGCACTGTCAATTTTCGTGATATAATGATGTGACTGATTTCCATACTAAAAGTAAAAATGTACAACTCTGTCTATCAAATTGCGTTTTTATATCGAAATATTTTCGCGCTCGCTTCGCTCGCGTTTTCAATCACTTTCTAAGCTATGGCAACTGCAGCAGTATTACTCTGTTCCAACCTTATTGCTGCAGCACTGTCAATTTTCGTGATAAAATTATGTGACTGATTTCCATACTAAAAGTAAAAATGTACAACTGTCTATAAAATTGCGTTTTTATATCGAAAAATTTTCGCGCTCGCTTCGCTCGCGTTTTCAATGACATTCTAAGATGTGATAAAGGTAGGGTTGCCAACTTTTTTTTGGTGCAATATAGTATTTTCCAGAATAAGGAATAAAAATATAGTACATTCCAAAAAAATATAGTACTTTCAGATAAAATATTAAACATGAGTGTAATATTCGTTTAATCGGAAATATAGTATTTTAGCGTACTATATATTTTTCCAAAAGTATATAGTACAGAGAGCCAAAATATAGTACAATACTATATAATATAGTACGGTTGGCAACCCTAGATAAAGGTGACATTCGGGTGGCGACTGCTGCAGCATTAGGTCCCCTGTTGCAACGTTACTGCTGCGGCACTGTCAATTGTCGTGATAAAATGATGTCATTAATTTCCATTCTCAGCTGTAATGCGGCAATGAACGTCACTCAATTTACCAAAAAAATTCAATGTAATCTTGATGACCCTAGGGAGAGGGGGCACCATGGTCTAGAAATGCTTAGGGCATCAAGATATCTTAATCCGGGACTGGTCGTTTGCGGAGTCAAATGATTTGGGTCTCGCATTTTATACGCATTACCATGCATTCCCGAAAACAATCGAATTATTCCCGAAAGTCTCGCAACGCATTGAGGTTACAAGGGGCACGTGTCTTCCTCAGGAGTCTGAAGAAGACCACGGTGAGTGGCGGTCTAGCCACAGGCAGGCCGCTTCGCTTTCGCTCGCGCGCTTATACCTTACGGCTTACTGTATCGTCCGATATACACCTACTACCTACTCTGTCGTTTAAATCACGTGTAAAATTTGAATAAGGGCGAAAAAACTATTGACTTTGGAGTGTAGTTTTATTTAGTGGTACCTAATTGTAAAATATTTTATCTGCACTACAGTCCTCTAGCATATCCATCTGTCAACTTTACCTACTTCAAGTTCCGCCTCCAGGGGAGAGGGAGAGAAATTAGGATTAGAAATTAGCCGCTTACTGACACAGACCGAATTCCACGCGGGCGGAGCCGCGGGCACAGCTAGTATTGTAATATGTACCTAGTATTTTATTTAGAACATGACGATCATTAAGAGATACTCGTACTAAGTTATTACCGTATTTTGTTTTGACATGAATGGATAAATTGTTGACATAAGATTAATTATTGCAAGACATTTTTTAATTTGTATGTATTAAATAATATTATGTAAATATGAATGACGATCATAATATAAATTCGTGTAGATTAGTCTAGCATAATTTATAATGTAATTTAATATTATGAGAATAAATATCTAAATCTAAATCATGTTCGCGATTCACTGATTTAAACTTTCACGATTATTAAACATTATCAAAACTACACAACGGGACTTAATCGCGTATTTAAGTTTTAAGATTTACCTCCGACGTTTCGAGGACGGCGTTGTCCCCGTGGTCTCGGAGTAGTTTTGATAATGTTCGCGATTTTTATTTTAACAAGCCAATTTTACCATTTTAAGTTTTTGGTTAGAGAGGTCATGACATTTGCCCTTTCTTAAAACGTGTAATTTAATATAAAAACTACAATAGGCTAGATGACAAATTTTCATTTATACGATATCAATCGATCAGGTTTGTTTTTAGGATCAAATGTCTATATGGGACCCATTGCAATAAAGCAATACAAAAGTCAGAAACGATAGTCAAAGTCTGACAATCGTACTTCACTCGCGAAACGCCCCTAACAAAACGATAAGTGACCGTGACGTCACGGTCACTGAGAGTCCATCTTGAAGTATGGACTGTATGGAAAAAACAAAATAATTGCGTTTTTGTCGGTGAAATATTGCGTTTATGTCATAGTTGCTATACAATCTTTTTTTGGATAAAATTTAAAGAATCGAATGGTATTCTTACTTATTTCCTTCTTGGGAGTTAAAAAAAACTAAAATTTTGGAACTTTCAGGTCCTGTATTTTTGTATTATTTCCATATATTATTTTAATCCACATTATTGTGATAAATTGCTCATTTGCTATCTATTTTACTAGGTTTTGTTATTAAATTCAACATGTGTCATCATCCCTATTGTGGGTCAGCTCTCTCTTAATTCAAAGTAAGGGTACAGTGTGCTTAGCCAAGGTGACAATCGCTTGCGCTACGACAGCGAAACGCTTTGTCTCTTTACTCTTCCATATTAGTGCTACAGTGACAGTTGGCATGTTAAGCGTAAACGATTGGCATGTTGGCTACGTACTGGGCTTTCTAAATATACAGGGTACAATGCACAATGCAATTTGTCAGTCGACTGAAGAATGGAACTTTGAGTTGCTAATTTTGTCGGAGCCGTGCGTTCGGGTCCTTTGTAGTAAATATAAAGTCCGTCAACGAAAATGTTAAACTTGTTTATGTACTCTTAGTACCACTTTGATAGTGACTAAATAATTTATTTAAATTCATCGTCGCGCGTGCATATTATGTTCGTTGAAACATCCCAACTTTTATGTTATTTAAACTGTTCTAAATTTTTGGTCTCTAAAATAATCTCATTGATTTACTCATCCTGTAAGTAAGGCGACAATTTTGAATGCGGGAATTTTAACTAATCGAAATATCGTCCAGGTTTTATAATACATAATTAGGTATATTATTAACTAGAGTGCCATATATGTGCCATATCAGGCCTATTCGGATTTCGAGATAATCACAAGATCTTGAGACGATTTAGAGATCAACTAGATCTACATTAGATATCGACTAGATGTGACTTGGATATCTAAGGGCCTGATTCGGATTTTGAAATAGACATCTATTAGACATCTTTTAGTCATCACCAAGATACGATAACGATATGTTTAAGATCTAACCTGTCAAATTTGACATTTGCGCGATTCTGGAGATACTGTTGAACAATTTCCACAGGATATGACTTAGAGATCCAATTCACATCTAATAGATATCTTACTCTATCTAACGTAAAAGTGACATTGGTTGCCCGAATTGCGCTGCAAAAGAGAACTAGTTGATATCTAAACTATAACGTATCTAGAATGGATCTAGTACTTGTCGTCTCTTGTGAATATCTTGAAGTTCGGATACGGCAGTAGGTAGTAGTAGTAGTAGTAGTAGTAGTAATCACTTTATTGTACACAACACAGGTTTACATAACGGTCACGTTAGTTATTTGTAGGTCACGTTACGCTGGACTGCGCGACAGCCTGGTCCGCCCGCGCTCGCGCGGTGACAATTTCACTGTACTGTTACCAGTTGCCGATTCGCACTGTATAATACCCACTTTTAAGACGAAACAGGAGCTGAGTTTTAAATATTTTAGGTAAATATACCCGTCTCGCTAACGGAAGCGGCACCTAAAAGTAGCGCGATAAGGACAAGGCGAAAAATCCTGCGTAAAAATCTCAAAAATCGAGGTTTCGTACTCCTCTGTTTCCTCCTCCAAAACTTAACCAATTGTAACCAAATTTGGAAATCTAAATGATTATGAAATTATCTGTGTCGAACCGTTTTGCTTTTTTGGCTAATTGATATCAGTTTTGAATGCCATGCCTCTCATTGCGGCATAGTCAATTAGGCCATTTTGGCCATTTCTGAAGGGCTATAGCGCCTTAAAAAACAAAAATTTCAAAAAAAGCAAAACGGTCCGACACAGATATTGACAATATTAATCTGTTTTGAAAAAATCATTGCTCTAGCTTCAAAAACCACGGAGGAAAACGAGGAGTACGTTTGTATGGAGAAATGACCACTCCCGTTGGCTCTTAAAATAAATACGCTGCTTTGTTTAGTTTTAGATTATATTTTATGTTATTCGTGCACTTTGTAAATAATTTACATAATGTTTGTTTGTATTTCTGTGATATAAGTGAATTAATAATTCTTTTGGAGAAATAAATTCTTAAACCATAAACTGTTTTAAATTTTTGGTGTCTAAAAGATTCCTTCTCGTTGATTTACTCAAGTAAATCAATGAGAAGGAATCTTTTAGAGACTGTACGGAAATTTTAACTAGTCGAAATATCTTCCTGGTTTTATAATATATTATTAACTAGAGAGCCATATATGTGTCATATGAGTACGAAAAACATCTTCTTCGCTATCTGGTTCTCGCACTCAATCGGAATTGCCCTCTTGCACCGTACATAAAATATGAGTAGGTATGTAATAAATCTTACTTATTTACCATTTGGTTAAACTATTGCTTTTTGTAAAAATATTACTCTAGAACGGTCCGGGTCCGGGCCGAGATGTACGATACTTAGTTTTCTATGGGAAGCCACTTCATATAGGTAGTAGTTTCTATTGAAAACGAAGCATCCTCATACCAGCTCTTTACTAAAAGTAAAAATATTTTTTAAACAAATATTTCATGTTTGGACATTTGGACATTGAAACTGTATTGTTTTTAAGTGGGAGATAAATTCCCTCGAGATTCTCGAAGATTCGTGCTCCGTTCTTTATACGATCCCTTTTCATATTTACAAAAGTCTTAGATTCAACTTGAAATTGCAGCAAAAATATCCGTAGACCTATTGAAAAAGGGTACAAGTCTCGCGCAGCTTAAGTCTAAAAGGGCATAAGTAATACGTGGAACTTACACCCTTTTACACCTGCGCTGCCCGAGACTTGCAACCTTATTCACCAGGGCCACAGATATTTGTTCAAAATATATCAAGAAAACACTGTAATACTATTTTTGTTACAAGGAGAAGTTTATGTCTTGTTTCCCTGGGGTTAGATAAACGACGAATTTAAAGAAATGCACTGAGAGAAGTTATTTTAGAATATTGAAAACATCAAAGTGTTCGCATAGAAGCCGTAAGACATTGACGTATTAGATCCCAGGACGGGCCTTACGGCCACTAAAAATGGTACTACTTCAGCGGTGTCACTCACGAATTCGAGCCAATCGTGCAGTCTAACGCAACTAGTTGCGACCAATCGCGCGTGTGATGCGAACTCATCAACCAATCGCGTTGTAGCGGTGTCACACCGCTGTACTGGCCCCGTTCATGCCCATTCTTATTGCCCGTAAGGCCAGTCCTGAGATATACGTCTATGCCGTAAGAGTTATCCAAGAAAATTGGCCTGCATTTTAAATTACAAGTACATTTTATAGTACGCTCAACTCGTTTGCGTTATTCCTATCGACATCACAAAAGGGAATCTAAAGCTAATTTATACAGGCGGGATATATTTTTTCAGTATTTATTTATTTTATTTATTCAATCTTTATTGCACAAAACATAAAAATAATGTACAAATTGCGGACTTCATGCCTAATGGCATGCTCTACCAGTCAACCGTCTGGCCAAACAGAGATATGTAAAACTGGTGCAAGGAGAACAAAGGAATTTATTAGAACAATGGAAAACAACTGAACAACTAATAATTCTGATAAACTACATGTAGAATACACATATAAAAATACTAGAATATATTTTAATATACCTACTACTATATATTTCATACATATATAATATATAATGATAGACGCTACTCGAACTCTTGTTTAAGCAGATACTGACTTAAGTACTGATTACTTACTGAGTAATTGTGACTCAAATAAGAAAAACAGGATACACCAGAGTCGTTAACATTTATTGTATTGTCCTAAGAAGTGACCTTTTTAAAATGAGTTTGCTCCAATGCACAACATTTTTCTCATCCTATTTGAGTGTCCCATCGCTGGGCCAAGGCCTCTCCGCTGGTACTCCATAACTCCTAATTTTGTGCTTCCTCCGGCCAGTTGTAAAGAAAGGTGTCGTCGTCTCGCCATCTCCTGGGCCTACTCTGCCCACTGCCACATTTTTTACTGGCATATACTTGGTGGCTATGGCTTGGTGGTTAGCCCACCTATCCGGATACAAGCAATAGACGTGGCGATCTCATCTGGCGATAGATCATTGATTTATTGCATAGTTTTGTCTCATTCAGACGACGACCGGTCTGGCCTAGTGGGTAGTGACCCTGCCTGCGAAGCCGATGGTCCTGGGTTCGAATCCCGGTAAGGGCATTTATTTGTGTGATGAACACGGATATTTGTTCCTGAGTCATGGTTGTTTTCTATTTATATAAGTATGTATATATCTATATACTTAAGTATGTTTATATCGTCGCCTAGTACCCATAGTACAAGCTATGCTTAGTTTGGGGCTAGGTCGATCTGTGTAAGATGTCCTCAATATTAATTTATTTATTTATTTATTTATTCGTTTAGCGCCCAGCGGAATCCTAAAAGGAGCTTAGAAAATTATGAGCAACGTTAAGTTAGTGTGGTGTTTTTATTGGCTCGCATGGTCTAATAAAACATGGTCTTCTATTCCCAGAGTGACACAGGCCTACGTCACAATAACATGGCCGCTATATATAGCGCCATCGCATATTATCATATAGCGCTGTCGCATGATGACGTAGGCTTGTGTCAGTTAGGTGACCTAGAAAAGACGGGAATAGAGTACCAGGCGGAGTATATTATTATACCATGTTGGCTCGTATCAAACGCAGTCGTAATTAATCCTATACAAACAGCTGGCTAGAAAGTTTTAACAATGTCGATCATTAGCAAAGTTTTGTGAAATATTGTATTAAGTATATAAAAAGGTGGTCTATCGAAATTGATAGATGTATCGAGAACGCCTGGAAGAGCTTCTGGTCCAATGAAAGCGCTAATGAAGGGCGACCTTCCCTTGTGTCTTAAGCGCAAACTCCTTGACATGTGCATCCTGCCCATCCTAACCTACGGTGCACAAACTTGGTCATTAACTGAGTCTCTAAAATCTAAACTCAAGGTTTGCCAGCGTGCGATGGAGCGTAGTATATTAGGTGTTCGCAGAATTGATCGAATCAGAAACACGGAACTAATACGCTCCAAAACTAGAGTTGTAGATGTAGGCGTCAAGACCGCTAAGCTTAAGTGGGACTGGGCTGGACATGTCTGTCGCATGCACCCAGAAAGGTGGGCCAAAATGGTTACTAAGTGGGACCCACGGAACACAATGGACGGTGCAGGTCGGGGTTTAGGCAGACCGAAAAGGAGATGGCGGGACGACTTGGACGCATTCTACCCCAAATGGTGGGAAAATGCCGATGACAGGGTCGAGTGAAGAAAACGAAGGGACGCCTTTGCCCAGCAGTGGGACACCAAACTAGGCTAACAAAAAAAAATGTTAGAAATATTTCGTTAATCCGTATTATTGAGAGCAGAGAAGCTGGGAAAGGCACATGGAGCGCGCTCAGCTTACTTCCAATAAAAGTGTGTATAAATAGTAGATTGTAAAATAAGGGATGAAAAGGCATCAATTTCTGACGAGGTATTTTGGCGCTCGAACGGAGTACGTCATGTCACTGTATTTTTGAGGGTAGGTAGTACTTTCAATTAACATATAACTAGTGGCTCTGTGAGCTGTAGACCTCGCGAGCATATTATCTTATTGGGCACGACGACAGCGCCACACAGTGGTTGCAACTTGCAACTACCTTATAGGCCCGTATTTTGTCAACTATTAAGCGAGAAGTGAGTAAATCGTAATTAAGGTAAAGGCACCTATTACCGTGGTAGTTAAGGAACTTTTCAAAAGAGATCCAAAAATTAAGGGTATCAATGCTGTCTAACAGCCAGGAATTTTTTTTTTTCATCAGAGCATTTAATGAACTTTCCGTTTCACACGTTTTTGGATTCATTTTCGGTTATTATATGTATTAAAATATTTTTTGAAGCAAAAATGACCAAATCTTCTATTACCGTGGCAAGGGTCAGGCTGTGATTCTATTATCGCGAATTGAGCTTTCATTACCGAGGGTACAATTGGCATGATTTTTCTGCACTCGTTAATAGAAACCAAACTCAAAATTCGAAACCTAATACCGACGGTTAAAACAATAATAACGACGTGGGTTCTGTATATTCTTTTTGTGTCATTAAGTTTAATAATGATACAAAAATAAAAAATAAAACTATAGGAGTATGTTTAAAAATACCAAAAATACAATACCAAACAGTCACTCGGTAATAGATAACTCTTTAAGAGCCTATTACCGACCCATTCGATATTTCTCTGGGTCGGTAATAGATTTCTATACATTCTATCACCGAGGGTAATCTGATCATACCATCGGTAATAGGCTTAATTTGGAGTTTGATTAAACCTAATTCCGACCCATAAAAAGAATAAAACACAGATGGTTTTTCAAATCAAATCAAACACGTATATTACAAGCTTCTTGTAAAGACAAAATCACATAACCGGCAAGTAAATTTTAGGTTTTATCTCAAAATAAAAAAAAGTTGACAGATTAAGGGTTCCCATAGAAACAAGGAAATCGGTGCTGAAGTTTTTCTTAAAAATTAAGGGTTAGTTGAATACTTTCCATACCACGGAAATAGCTCTTTAATAGCGTGAATAGATCAAGATTGGAATAAATAAAAGAAATTATAATAACTGATAATTTGTACCAAAACTAAAGAGTAAATAACATAACTACCACTTTTTCTATTACCGTGGCATACCACGGAATTACTTACCACAGAAGTAATTGGCGCCTATCACCGCTGTATTTTATTTTCCATTTTAAACGTATTTACCGGTTATAAACTAAGTTAAAAGTAATTCAAAATCGTGTAGAAAACAATACACAACCTCTTAAAAGGCATTGCACTAGTTTATTTGCCATAACTATTACGTAAAACACTAAGTAAGATTGGAGTGCACTTACCTGTGGCGTCACGCGTCTGTATGGAATAATCGGTTCTTGCGCCGCCGTCGCACAAACTGACGAATCGCGAGTTTTTTGTTACACTTACACAAATTCACACTATTGGGCACGATAGACCAATGAATGAGCTTGTTTTGTGTATGCTTTATTTCTTAGGGAATAGATCTGTTTGCTTGCAAAATGCGTATTTGTAAACACCGCGGTGTTAGACGTCGATTTTGATACCCGCGTTAATAGCCGCCGTTACCTTAAATGCGATTTTTATCTAAAAAAAGTGATTCTTGCGAAAGGTTACGAAATATTCTGGCTAAGAACTTTAATCGATAACGCTGTCCAATCCACATACAACAAATATCAAAAACACTAAAATTAAAACATAATCTAAAAAACTACAAGTGAAAAAATTGCCCCAAACGCTGTCAGCCAATAACCCTTTAAACTTACCTATCTCTGGGAGCAGATTCGTTTTTAGGGTCATCAAAAAAAAATAACCCTAACCTCCCTATCTCTGGGAGCAGATTCGTTTTTAGGGCACCAAAAAAAAATAACCCTAACCGACCTATATCTGGGAGCAGTTTCGGGCCGGAGCGTCCGGCGCTTCGTTTTCTTTGATACGCACCACGTGATCACCGATCAGCCATCATCCAAAATGATGTGTCGGACGCCACGGCCCGGGCACGGCTCGGTCTAGCGTGAGTCATCCTTAAGTCTTCTTGTATCGCCGTAGTCTGGTAATGCGCGGATAGTATCCAGGGCGCTTGTAAATTCGTAGTTTGAATTACCCGATAAATTAATGTTTTACGGGGGCATGCAAGCAAAGCCGGGCGCAAAAGCTAACAATATGTACATATTTGAAATGTATTAAAATCCCTTTCGATTGATATACAAACACGTCATCATTACTTATTTGTATTTTTTTTGGTTCGCGGCTTTATGACCTCTAGAGAGCACCGTGTTTGTTCTTACATAGTCATGTCCAGCGGACGATTTGAATGACACATCGTTTCACAAATTATAATGAATACTTTAGAAGTTATTAGGAAACAAATGAACATAATACATACATACATACACAACACACAACACACAAGTACATACCGGTCAAAATCACACAATACACAAGTACATACCGGTCAAAATCATAACCCTCCTTTTGCGTTGCCGTAGTCGAGTATTAAATGTATGACTCGGTTTAGAATAATTTAAAAATTGAAAATGACCAAAAAGCTCAATTTTTAGGGATAGTTATTGTTTGAATAAGTTGCTAAGTTACCAGTACCAATCATATATTCTCATATTTGACAGTATATGTATACATATATATATATGTATATATATATATATTGATGTTGCCGACACTTCCATGCTACTTGGGTACCTAAGTAGGTAGAACATACCTACAACAAAAACTAAATTCGTGTCGACATGCAGCTCAAACAACTTAATACGCGTACTATTCTGTTCTAATCTAACTGTCACTTTGTTTGATTTTGAAATAGTCACGACAGTTACCGCAATAGCACGATTCGGTATATATATATATATATATATATATATATTATGTATATATTCTACGATGAAATACCGTTACCTAGTTTGAGTTTGTAACAGCGACATCTTTTAGGAAATTAGGACATCAAACTATATCGGCTCGAACAGTTATATAGAAGCTTGTAAAAATGAAACTTGCCCGCGCTTGATCAATCATAATTTCAAAATAAAAAAATATAGTAAATTAAAAAAAAACAATACGAAATTTAAGTGTAAAAAAATACAAAAAGTATACCAGCATATAATTCCTGAGGATCGAACCCAGACCTTCCGTGCCAACAAAAAAAGCAAACGTTTACAAAATGCGCCATGATAGTTCTTAGATAAGCTGACGAAATTCAGCTACTCATTCTCAAGTTATAATTAAGTATCTCAATACCTCCGAAACCAGTGAAATAAATTTTCTGAATTTTTGGCCATTTAATGTGTAAACATGTCTCAAAAAGAATACAGTGTTATGATACCGATACGACTATTTGTTTAAGCGCGAGCTATCACAACTTTTCCATTTTGAAAAATTTTCAAAAACCGGCTCGACAAATTTTTTTTTATCGAATCATAGAATTCGGTTACAAAATTTACGAGAATCGGTTAAGAATTGCGACTTGTAGAGGAGAACATCCGGACATACAAAAGCAAAACGCCCGAGTCAAAACGTAGACCTTCGCTTCGCTTCGGTCAACGTAGACCTTCGCTTCGCTTCGCTTCGGTCAAAAAGATATTGTTATTTATGGAACCGAGAGTGAAATATCAGATACCTACCTTGTTTAATAAATAAAAGCTCAGAGAGTTCTCCTTGCATTAGCAATATAATGCAAGTAAAACTCTCATAGTACCTACTCGTAAATCACTAGCCAAAACACAAGAAACATATTTAGTATGTATGAGTTATAGCGAACGGTAATTGCGCTGAGTCAGCATCATTATCATTAATAACGCTAACGAACAAGTCAGAGACAGAGCGTAAACAAAAAAATCGGAAGGCAAACGTCATTGAGCGAAAAAATGTTAGGGAAAATATAGGCCTAGAAAAATTGTGGTGTTAAAGATTAATGCATATTCAGTGGTTGAAATAAAAAATATAACCACCAATGTTATTGGTCATATGTGACGTAAAAAGGATCGTACACTTATAACTTTGCCCACTTTCTGAAGAAACTGAAGAAGTGTATCTGTAACTACTTTAAAGTTATTTCGCTTTTACTGAACTGTGACGCGGTGGGCAAAGTTGTGTTAAAGGGCAAAGTTTTATACTTTTACGGTACTGGTAGGTAGATCGCCCCGAACTGAGAACTCGCAGTCTGCCAAAACTACATAGAACGATTGAATTTGTTGCACCTACGTTTTAGTCGGCAATGGGTTAAAAACCGCGTGAGATTTATTGCAAGGTCTGTGGAGCCCTCAGCTGATAGATTTAACCCCTCGTATGCGTAGACACGGATCCGTGCGTGGGAATTTAAATCTATTGTTATAAACGTCAAGATCTTTTTTTCAATGATCATATTATTTGACAGGCAGCATACAAGAGGTACCGTCAAACAGGCCTATTCGGATTTCGAGATAATCACAAGATCTAGAGACGATTTAGAGATCAACTAGATCTACATTAGATATCGACTAGATGCGACTTGGATATCTAAGTCATAACTTGTCGAAATCGTTCAAGAGGACCTCCAGAATCGCCGAAACGTCAAATTTGACATGTCTATCTTACAAATACCTTTAAATTATCCATATCGTAACTTGTAGAAGTCTAGTATAAATCTAATTCATTTTCCGAATCGAGCCGAAAGTATATGTAACTACTTTTAAGTTTTTTCACTTTTACTGAACTGTGACGCGGTGGGCAAAGTTGCGTTAAAGGGCAAAGTTAAATACTTTTACGGTATATTCTCAGTATAGTCTCCGTAATAAAACGCGAAAATAAATGCTTTCAGGTATCAAAGATCAATCTAAAGCCTACAATAAAACGAACAATAAAATTACGTTCTCGGATAAGCGGATTCGCGGATTTATTTTACTTTTTATGGGTCCTTAATTTGGAATTATGTTATGGCGGGAAGTATCGTTTGTCATTTTTACATGTGCATTACTAAATTATTTTAGCCTTGTATATCGTATAATAAAAACACAATATACCAGGTTTAAGCCAGCGACGGGATATGGTTATACACATCACTATACACCTTATAACTTATAAAACAAAGTCCCCGCCGCGTCTGTCTGTGTGTTTGTATGTTTTTTTTAATAACTATGTTCGCGATAAACTCAAAAAATACACCTATAGCGGAAGGTGCTGGGGGTGGGATACGGCGTTGCGTGAACAAGAGATTTCCTTTGGCAGGATTGGTCCTTAGGACCCAAGGATGGATTTAAGAAGTGGAGCCACCGAGATTTTTGATGTAAATTTTTAGGGGGGGGGGGGGGGCTCTCAACTTGATCTTGATATCTATGTCATTTAAGCTACTATGCCAAGTTTGGTATCGTTTTCGTATAAATCTGGGATGCCGAATTCATTTATGATATCATAATTCCGAAGTAAAATCACATAAAATATGAAAAATATACTTTTTTTTATTCCTCTTCACGCCTAAACCGCTAAACCAATTTAGTTAAAATTTGGTACAGAGATAGTTTCAGTCCCAGGGAATAACATAGCATACTTTTAATCTCAAAAATCATCCCTTAAGGGTGTGAAAAGGGAGGTGGAAATTTGTATTGGGATCCAATAACCGCTGAACCGATTTAGATAAAATTTGGTATAGAGATATTTTGAGTCCCGGGAAAGAACATAGGATACTTTTTATTAAAAAAAAATCTCTCAAAAGTGAAAAGGAAGGTGTAAGATTGTATGGGAAATCAATAACGGCTGAACCGATTTAGATGAAACCTATGTCTACATCTTTGATTTAGTTGAAAATGATACTAAACTTGACATAGAACCAATACTTAAAAAAATATTAACCTCAGACGTCACCGACCCTTAAAACCCCCCCACCGACCTGCATCAATAATCTGGGTGGCTCCACTTCTTAAATACATTTTAGGAACACAAACGGCTCGATTCGGGAAATGAATTAGAATTCTACTAGACTTCAACAAGTTACGATACGGATAATTTAAATCATAAATCATAAATCATAAATCATTTATTTTTCGTGATAAACTTAGTGTACATACAAAAGTAAAATTAAATGCTTAATACAAACATAATTACAAATTGTTTACCACGAAATGGGCTCGCCTCAGCATAATGCTGACCCGAGAGTCGGCGCTGGTCTTCCGGCGAGTCCATTTTGGTGGGCCACGAACGCAGCTGTACGGCACGGCCTCGTAGAACTGAACGCAACCACTTGCGGCTGCCAGCGCCATGTAAATGTAAATTTAAAGATATTTGTAAGATAGATATGTCAAATTGACGTTTCCGCTATTCTGGAGGTCCTCTTGAACGATTTCGACAAGTTTTGACTTAGATATCCAAGTCACATCTAGTGGATATCTAATGTAGATCTAGTTGATCTCTAAATCGTCTCAAGATGTTGTGATTATCTCGAAATCCGAATAGGCCTGAAAGATTGATTCTACCAAAGGAAATCTCTTATTCAGTGAACGCCGTATTTGACCTATTTATGGCTTGAGCACACTCCACTACTATCAATAGTGATTCTTGAGAAAGGTTTGTGTATAATTTGTTAACTCGTGCGAAACCGGGGCGGGTCGCTAGTAGTTGTATAAAGCAATGGGTATATAGTAGTTCTAAGATAAGATAGTTTACTATTGTCTGGATACTCGTAACAAGTTTCAACAAGCACGGATACTCAATATACCCTTGTAAGTTTTGCTGTTTGCTCTATTGTCTTCAGTGTTGCCTTGGCATAAATGATGCCAGATCTGGCATATTTTCACTCGCTTTGGCACCAAAATTTTCCATTTAGCATCTGGCATATTTTTTAGCATAATTTAGTCTAAGCCAAGTTTGCACCAACTTGGCATCGACAATATGCGCCATCGCCTTTGTGGTTCATATTTTCATATGAATTTTGACTTTTGTGGGCGGATGGACGTCGATGGACTATAATATATGTACTTATATTTTTTTTTAAATGGCAACTTAATTGAGTTAAATTGACCTCTGATTTTTTCGTGGACTGACATATTTGAGTTCCATTTTGCAGATTTGATCAGACAATTTAATCAGGTTGGGCGAAAATTGTCCCTTCTGGAATGGCCTTCTCTCATCTTGTATTCAGGTACTTGCATAAATTTAGCCAAATCTCTGTTTTGCTATTTTGCTGGGATGGGACAGCAGTCAGCATTTTAGTCAATATTTTTAGACACCATATTATTTTAAGTGTCTATTTTCAAGTTACATTTTAGCATTTTTTTAGCATATTTCAAAAAACGTTGGCATAATTTTGGCATAATCTAGACATTAACCTAGCATTTTTTCAAAATCCGAGTTGGCAACACTGATTGTCTTAGTTTTGTGCGATCGTCAACTGAGCTGTTACATTACGTATAAAGCAATTTCGAGGATGGATTAGGTACCTACAGTATACTAAACTCTGCGTAGGGGGCGCCACTACAACTATCCATCACAATCTGGGGGTTTACCTCGAAACAAGAAAATCTCTATCACTCTTGCATATTCGAGCGATAAAGAGGCAGATAACTAAATTTCGATTTTCCGATTCCGATTATTTTATTGTGTGTGAAAACTTGTCAAAAAACAGTTTAAGGCACAGTATGTATAAGTGACTTTAGTGTGTATGTAAGCGCTGGTGGCCTAGCAGTAAGAGCGTGCAATTTGCAATCCGGAGGTCGCGGGTTCAACCCCCGGCTCGTACCAATGAGTTTTTCGGAACTTATGTACGAAATATCATTTGATATTTACCAGTCGCTTTTCGGTGAAGGAAAACATCGTGAGGAAACCGAACTAATCCCAATGAGGCCTAGTTTCCCCTCTGGGCTGGAAGGTCAGATGGCAGTCGCTTTCGTAAAAACTAGTGCCTACGTCAATTCCTGGGATTAGTTGTCAAGCGGACCTCAGGCTCCCATGAGCCGTGGCAAAATGCCGGGATAACGCGACGCGAGGAAGAAGGAGATGTATAAGTGACTTTGGTTTACTAGCTAGCTTAGTGCTGCACTCTGGCGGCAGAACATTGCAGTAATACCCCTTGAACGTACGCTTTTACTCGTATTTTAGGCTGAAATTAGAAAACGATACAAATTGAAGTTAACATGGCGTAACTTTCTACAGTTCTTACAAAAAAAAGTGATACGTGATACTCTGTGCCCCACTCCCCTCTACGTACGTTCTCATCTTACTTAGGGCATTGTAGTGGCATACTTTCATTTCAGGAAGGAGTCTGCTCTGAGCGTAATAATACAATTCATACGCAGCGTATTTATTTATCCCTTATTTTACGAAAAATTGCATAAATTTTGAATAATTTAATTTACTGTACCATTAGCAATCGTCACAAAACTGACGGTCATTGTCAAATCTGACAAAATGTGTGGGGCATTTTGTCAGATCTGAATATGATCTGTCAGTATCAAACGTTCTTCATTCTTTTAAAATTATGACTTCAGTCCAGTGGGACTATTTCGCCAGTGTCAAGGTATTAGGAGCTAAATACGACAACTAAACTTGTTCGGTTAGTACAAGACAATGTACGCCTGTACGGTGATTTTATTGGCTCTTGTAAAGCGATAGTCCACGGTAAGGTCCAGACTTTACAAGTATCACGTGGACTACCGGCCGTTGACTCCAAAATGGTGGTTAAACGCATTTCAAGA
Organism: Cydia splendana; assembly: GCF_910591565.1. Taxonomy (NCBI): domain Eukaryota; kingdom Metazoa; phylum Arthropoda; class Insecta; order Lepidoptera; family Tortricidae; genus Cydia; species Cydia splendana. The sequence continues at coordinate 14,991,631 of NC_085974.1, forward strand.
TTAATTCTCAATTCACTGCACTCTGTCACATTCGTTTACTGTATAATAGCTATCGATATTACACTTTAAACAATAATAATGGGCAAAAAACAAAGGAATTAATCACGACGCGTGACTATCAAGATGGCGCTCGAATCGGAAGTCGTCACATTTCTTCAATCAGACACGTCACTTTTGACACTGACTGATCACATCCATAACAAATCCAATTTATTACAGTCACAATACGTCTCCTGCTTGCTCCGTCTGGTAGTAGGTGATCTGTGGCACAGCAAAATATAATATTGCGCTTCATACATTGTGCTACAACGTAGCGACTTGCATTGTGTATGCTAATTTCGTAGCACTCTCACTGGCTACGCGCTACGCCGTAGATTGGACACGTAAAGCTACGCCTGTCTACGTCTTACTTTTTAAGGGGAAATGGGGGCAAAGGTTAAGTGGCACTGGCACTTGTAAATATTATTATCTACTTTAGGCAAAAGATGCAAAAATATTATTTTTTAATTTTTACGTTAACTGAAGGTATTTGCTATTACATTATGTGTAACTATAATTTGATAATTATTCTTTTCAAAGCTAGCAGTAAAATAAAAATTGAATGAATGTAATATGACAATTTATAAATAGCATTACGAAAGAAAGAAAGAAAATACATTTATTTAACGCCACAACATATTACATATAGAAAACAAAGACATACAGACATAAAAAAACATTGGACGCTAAACATTGGACGAGTATGTTATCGTTATGTTATAATTCATAATTTAGTATAGTACACACATAGACTAGGAATCCTCTAGACGGAGTTTAGAGCAATTATTTCATGCAACCGATGCTGCCAAAAATGCGGGGGTGCGCGGGACGAGGTGAGCGAAATCCCGTGCCGTGATTGGTCCGTTCAAATACACGGACGTCACACAAAGACATTTTCGACTCGAACATGGAGTAAAATTACCGTATGCGTGGCAGAGAGGGTAGCGCGACTATGCTAAGTCTGGAGGATGTTTTGTCTGTGAGTACACATCAGGCACCTTAGTATGTTGTCAATTTGTGATCGAGTCTACAAACATACAGGCGTATTCTGATTTCAATAACAGGTTATGAACTAGATCTGGATTAGTTATGGATCTGATCTGTCAGTGTCAAAAGTAACATTTCTTCTACCAAACACCTCTTACCTACTATCACCACAGAATAAATAATAGTACTAGGTACAGAAGACTCACTCTCTAACAAAACGTGTCTGTTACGATCAGGACAGATATGGCCGCTAGGTGGCGACAGCGCCACGCGCGGCTTATGGCTAGTTACCAAAATTGGTGTGGAACGGATGTACTTTTAGGTACCAGTACGTCTACCACCAGTTTTGACATTGACGTCTACGTAATTTACTTTCTGTACATCTCGCTTGCACTAATATGCGAGTACGAGTGAGATGCATAGAAAGTAAGTTACGTAGACGTGAGCGTATATGTCAATGTCAGAACTGATAGTAGACGTACTGTAGCAAAGCAAAGAAATTGCGGAGTGAGCCACGCCTGCTATCACTAATAAAATAAAATAACATACAAAAACCCTTGTAAAAACGGTTGCATATAAATTTGAAAATAAAACTTAAAATTAATATTTAATTCATGAATTCCTAGTGGGTAAAGGCCTCTTCCAGTGATGCATTGTCCCTGTCCTGTGCGAGCCAAGGCTCAGAACCGGTTTTTTCTTCATACAAAAAATACCGGTATTATTATGATCTTTTTCGTTCTTTGCTTCATTATTTAATTTTTACTGGCACAATCCAATAATACGATGTTAACGAAATACATGATTCAGTCCTAGGCACAGAAAAAACATCCTCCAGACTTAGCATAGTCGCGCTACCCTCTCTGCCACGCATACGGTAATTTTACTCCATGTTCGAGTCGAAAATGTCTTTGTGTGACGTCCGTGTATTTGAACGGACCAATCACGGCACGGGATTTCGCTCACCTCGTCCCGCGCACCCCCGCATTTTTGGCAGCATCGGTTGCATGAAATAATTGCTCTAAACTCCATCTAGAGGATTCCTAGTCTATGGTCCTAGGTAAAGAGCATAAAATAATTAAAAATATTGGGCTCTTTTGTGTTTTACAAAACAACCGGTTCCGAGCCCTGGTGCTGGCATCCAGTCTGTGCCCGCTGTTCTTTTTATGTCTTATCTTATACTATCACTACACCTTATAAAATAAAGTCCCCCACCGCATCTGTCTGTTTGTATGTTCGCGATAAACTCTAAAACTATTGTCGAGGACTAATTTGAGGTTTTATGTGTTATTTATACTTTTTATACATTTTGTCTATGTTTTTATGGTATTTTGTTTTACCTTTTGTTTTTAGATCAGTTGTCATTAAATGCTCTGTGTGAAGCCCGGCTTTTTCGTTGCTCCCAATTTTTATAGCTATCGAAGTGTAAATTGTCCTGGATTCCGGGACATTTTGGTCCTTCGCGGAACATGATCACGCGTTCTAAAACGAAACAGCTGAGCACACCAGCAAAAAGTGCTGGCAAGACGCGCTCGGACTCAGGAGCGTTGGCTGCGGGTGGGGCCGGCCGGTCCTCGAGATTGGACACCGTTTCGGCCGGTACCACTGTTATGCCCGCACCCCACGTTTTCAAAGGCCCCCAGGAGCCCGGAGCGTCGGCTGCGGGTGGGTCCGGTCAGCCCACAAAGTTGGACACCGTTACGACCGGTACCACTGATACGCCCGCACCCTACGTCTCCAAAGACCCCGAGGCCCCCGAGACGCCTCGCCAGTGTCGTGTAAATAGTGCTGAACACATTAATGTTGTTTCTCCCAGTAACAGGTCGCGTGTGTCGTCTTCTCGTTCATCAGCCACAATAAAGGCACTGAGGTTGAACGAGGAGGCCCAATTGGCGCGTCGCAGCCTGGAGCGTGAACAGCAGCTATTTGAACGTGAGCAGGCGCTACTGCAACTACACCGCGACCAGGAGGTCGCACGCCAGCGGCTTGACTTCGAACGTAAGCTCTTCGAACAAGCTAAGCAAGTGGAAGAGCTCGAAATAGAGGCAAGACTGGCAACCCAAGAAGCGGATGGACGATCCAACACTCATACGGTCAGTCAATCTTATTCACGTACTGCATCGTGGGTCCGCGACGTCAGCCAAAGAAGCCGTCGTCCCGCTGACAACAACGCTGATGCGGCGCTAATAAATATCCCGCCTACGGGCGCAGACTCTACTACGGTTCACGTTCGCGAGAGAAACTTAGGTTTAGAACCTAATTATATTCAACAAAATAATGTAAACCCTATCAACCCATATTTCTCTCAAGAACGAGATACCACACGTCAAAATCCTAACACAAATGGTATGATTGCGTCGCATCGCAATCATGAAAACTCAGTGGTACATCTTAATCCTGAAAATCATGAAATGCATCGCGATGTCTACAGAAAACCCGTGACATTTCAAATACCAATAAATGACAATTCAAATTTATTGCAAACCTCTACGAGCAATAATAATAAGGCACTGACATCAATGCCGTTGCTTGACAACTCAAATAACAAACAATGTCAGTTGCCGTCAAATCAGCCCGAGCCTTATTTTTATTCTCAAAGGTGCTCGCATAAACTACAGCTTACTCCCTTTAGCGGTAAGACTACGGAATGGTTAATGTTTAAACGCATTTACCGCGATACTCAACATTTGTTTACGCCTACAGAAAATCTTGTGCGTTTGAGCGGTGCGCTGCGCGGCGCGGCCCTGGAGAGCGTGTCGTCGTTGCTGTACACGGCGGAGCGGCCCGAGCAAGTGCTCGACGTGCTGCAGCAGACGTTCGCGCTCCCTGAAATGATCGTGCTACACGAGATTACTCTCGTGCGGAATCTCCCAAAGCTAAGCTTTGATCAAAGAGACCTTACCAACTTTGCTTGTAGATTGCGCAATTGTATAGCAGTAATTAGAAACTTAGATCAGATAGAGCATATTTATTCGGTAGAGCTGTTTCATAGTGTGTTAGCCAAACTGACACCGATATTGTACAGTCAGTGGAAAGAATTTGCGTACAAAAGTGACCGATCTGTGCCTAAAATTCAATTACTGTCTGAGTTTCTTGATATTGAGGCTATAAAACACAATCGTTACGGTTTAATACCTGATTACGCCCGACGACCTGGCACTGTTATGCCTGATTTAGGTAGGCGTTCTGGCACATTTATGCCAGAGTTAGGTAGGCAAACCGGCACCTTTACTTCAGGTTTAGGTAGGCGAAATGGTGCCATTATATCAGAGTCAGGTAGGCGACATAGTACAGTCGGCAACAATAATTTTGCACACAAACCTACACGAAGTGAAAATATTCATGTGACATCTGTGCGTAACACCAATAATGAACTATGTCATTACTGTAACAATAAACATAAACTTACGGAGTGTGAGGAATTTAAGTCACTATCTTTAGATGACAAATGGATTTGGTTGCGTGAAGCAAAGATATGTTCTAAGTGTCTGGTATCTAAAGCACATCGGTGGAAGTCATGCAGGATCGGTCGATGTGGTGTCGACGGGTGCGAGCGTTTTCATCACCCATTGCTACATTCAGCAGCGACGCCTCACGTAGTCAATGCTGCCAGAGAGTCTCCGTCTTCCTCCTGCGATGTTATCGAACACAAAAACATTGATAAAACTGTTACAATTTCTAACGTCACTGGATCACACTCAAACGATGAAATGTCAAGTCCAGAATCTCAAGTGTTTTTAAGAGTCGTTCCGATTGAAGTAAGTGGACCTCATGGAAAATATGACACATATGCGTTACTTGATGACGGTTCCATGTCAACTATGATCGACTGGGAGGTGGCACGCCACATTGGAGCGACTGGCCCCATGCAGTCAATCAAAGTTGACGGAGCCTGTGGAATGTCAGTACACAGACCCATCCAACATGTTAGCTTTTCAATAAAAGGTAAACAATGTTCTGAAACGTTCACGGTTAACAACGCTAAGGCCGTAAACTCATTGTCACTGTTCACACAAACTGTCAACCAAAGCGACATTACGAAATATTTACACTTGGCTGATTTAGCGGACGTTCTTTCAATATCGGAAGCTACACCTAAAGTCTTGCTTGGCGCAGAACATTGGTATCTCACTATCTGCCGTGAGCTTAGGGAAGGTGCCCAAACCGATCCGATTGCCACACGTACAGCTTTAGGTTGGGTATTACACGGCAAATCCAACATTTGGTCTAAACCCGTCTATTTTATAAATCACATTTCAAGCAAAAATAGTGCTAGTGACACCACCATGGACGAACTTGTGAAAGATTATTTTCGCCTTGATGTCATAGGTATTTCTAAGTCTGAAAATGTTTACTCTAACGAAGATAAACACGCTTTAGAGGTTTTAGAATCCACCGGCAAACGTTTGCCATCAGGTGGGTTCGAAGTAGGTCTATTATGGCGTAATGATATTCCAAACACACCTGACAGTTATCCTCAAGCGCTTTCTAGGTTCCACGGTTTGGAAAGGCGCATGGCTCGAGAGTCTAACCTCAAAAAAGATTATTGTGCCTTTATCGATAACATGATGTCAAAAGGTTACACTGAAGAGTGTCCAAATGAAACATACCATGATAAAATAAACACAAGCGTTACACACAAATGTTTACGTTGGTATTTACCCCATTTTCCTGTAATACACCCTCAAAAACGAAAGCTGCGCGTAGTCCATGACGCAGCCGCAAAGACTTCGGGAGTTAGTTTGAATTCACTCCTGCTCCCGGGGCCTGATCTCCTGCAATCACTGTTACACATATTGTTCCGTTTTCGTGAAGGTCATGTTGCGATGACAGCTGATGTGAAAGAAATGTTTCCACAAATTAGGATTAGGCCGGAAGATCGTGACGCTTTACGTTTTCTTTGGAGGCATGGCCCTCACTGTGAATTAAAAGAATACAGAATGACTTCCGTTATCTTCGGTGCTGTATGCAGCCCCTGTACTGCTTTATACATAAAAAATCGTAACGCTCAGGAATTGCAAAGATCTTACCCGGCCGCCGCAAAGGCTATCGTTCGTGATCATTACATGGATGATTATTTAGGAAGTCTTGACAGTGTCCAAGAAGCTGCGCAACTTGCAGCTGACATAATAACGGTTCACAAAGCGGCAGGCATGGAGATGCGTGGTTGGGTCTCTAACGTACCCGCTGCACTTGCGGCCGTACCAGAAGACTTACGAGCTCCTGTAGTTGAAGATATACATGTAGGGCCTGAAGGTTTTGTTAGGACTTTAGGACTTATATGGCATCCAAAGAGCGATACCTTTAGTTTTCGTACTGGTTCTCCCATACCTGACTAAGACAAATTAACAAAACGAAAGGTATTGTCTTACCTGATGTGCGTGTACGACCCCCTCGGTCTCTTGACTCCTCTGGTTATTCAAGGTCGTATTTTATTCCAGCAGACATGGCGAACTGGTATTGATTGGGACACTGAGCTGCAATCACAAGCCGTTCAAAAGTGGCGAGCTTGGTCTCAACAACTTGCTACGATTACATGCGTCAAAATTCCGCGCTGGTACAGATGTGGGTTTCCAGATGATATTATTCGTGACAGACAGCTCCATATATTTGCAGACGCCAGCGAGGAGGCATACGCGTGCGTCGCATATTGGCGCTTTACATTAACGAGCGGTTCCGTAAAGCTGTCTCTCATTGGTGGAAAGGCCCGACTGAGTCCTTTGAAACCTACGTCTATACCACGACTTGAACTCCAAGCTAGCCTGATAGCCTCCCGATTCGCCAATACGGTATGCATCGGTCACGATATAAAACCTGATGCGATCTACTTTTGGTCTGATTCGACCACAGTACTAAGTTGGATCCGTAGTGATGCACGGACATTCAAACCATTTGTCGCGAATCGTGTGGGCGAAATCACCGAAATCACCAAAGTTACCAACTGGAAATTCGTACCAGGTGGTTTGAATGTAGCGGATGACGCGACTAGATTAAAAGATCGTGACGTCGATTTATCGCGGTGGTTCTCTGGACCTGATTTCTTATTACTGCCGTTCAGCGAATGGCCCAAAGAACCATCGACACCTGAAACTACATCCGTCTTGGAGGAGTTAAAACCCTCTAAGACGCATGTAGGACTCATCAATCTGGACAAGCCTTCATCGGTTGTGCCAGACCCCTCACGTTTTAGTGAATGGTTACGCCTGGTTCGTACAACTGCACGTATATTTCAGTGCATCAATAAGTTTCGTTCCCTTTTGGCACATGACAATCCAAATTCCAAAAACAAAACTAACCCTTCTTCTAAGCTTCCACCACTGTCCGCCGCAGAGATGCAGAAGGCCGAAATTGCCATTCTTCGACAGACGCAGACCGATTTGTTCGGCGAAGAATTTACCTTGCTTCGAGAAGCTAAGCCCTTGCCCAAGTCGAGCAAATTGAATCCTCTCTGCCCTATTATTGATGAAGATGGCCTCCTCAGACTGGACAGTCGTATAAAGCACATGAAGAACGTTGACTACGCTACTGCATCACCTATTATTCTTGATGGCCGTCACCCAGCTGTTCGTCTTCTCATACGGCACTACCACGTCGAAGCTGCACACGCCTTCAACGAGCTGGTGATTAACGAGCTTAAACAAAGATTTTGGATACTCCGATGCCATAGCGAAGTGCGCATGGTTTCCCGAAAATGTGCCTACTGTATAAAGCGTAAAGCAACGCCCCACATCCCACTAACCGGTGACATACCAGATGTGCGCCTGGAACACCACAAACGCCCGTTCACAAACACCGGGCTAGATTATTTCGGCCCAGTCGAAGTGTCAATCGGCCGTCGACGAGAAAAACGTTGGATAGCCCTCTTTACCTGCATGACGACACGAGCAGTGCACCTGGAAATTGTTGCTAGTCTATCAGCAGATTCCGCAATCATGAGCATACGTCGTTTTGCTGCACGTCGAGGACTCCCGAATAAGATACTTTCGGATAACGGGACATGCTTTGTTGGAGCCAACAGACAGCTGTGCGAATTTTACAGCGACGCTGTGCAAGACTTTGCTGCCAGCAAACGCATAGAGTGGTGCTTCATTCCTCCGGCGTCACCATTCATGGGTGGTTGTTGGGAGAGACTTGTAAAGACAGTTAAGACAGCACTCCTTGTGACTCTAAAGGAAAGGGCTCCCAGAGAGGAACTACTCCATACTCTTCTCCTAGAGGCAGAGGCGCTAGTAAACTCGCGGCCATTAACCTACGTTACTGAGAACAGAGAGTATGAAAGCCTGACTCCGTCCCATTTCTTGATTGGTACCTCTTCACCGCAGCAGCTACCGGCCGTTTTAGACGATGGTGTATTTTCGTCAAGAAAGGAGTGGCAAAAAGTTCTACGACTGTCCGAGCACTTTTGGACCAGGTGGCTCAAAGAATACCTGCCCAGTCTGAAGCCGAGAAGAAACGACGGAAGGCAGTATTACAATTTAAAAATAGACGACGTTGTCCTCGTAGTTGACCCCGACCTGCCTAGAGGTGTTTGGCCTATAGGTCGTATAGTGGAAGTGTTCCCGGGCAGAGATGGAATTGTCAGAGTGGCTGACGTGGCCACAAAAGGGGGCCTATTAAGGAGGCCCGCCAGAAAGTTAGCTCGACTGCACGAAGAAGTTGTGTAGCCTTGCTACACGGGGGGGATGATGTCGAGGACTAATTTGAGGTTTTATGTGTTATTTATACTTTTTATACATTTTGTCTATGTTTTTATGGTATTTTGTTTTACCTTTTGTTTTTAGATCAGTTGTCATTAAATGCTCTGTGTGAAGCCCGGCTTTTTCGTTGCTCCCAATTTTTATAGCTATCGAAGTGTAAATTGTCCTGGATTCCGGGACAACTATTTTTTAATAGGAACTAAACTGGGATTTTCATGCGGTTTTCACTTGTCAATAGAGTGATTCTTGAGGAAGGTTAAGGGTCAAACAGATCACTGTGCTATGTCTTTCCTGTAGACATACACAAGAGTTAAGGGCTATAAAGGTTAATTTTCTTATTTAACCCTTATCCACGTGAAAAGGTCCTCCTTTTATTTACAGAACTATGATAAAATCATTACTTACATGCCCACAAGCTGTTAACTATTGCCCACAGGAGAGAAAACTAGCGTGTTCGCGCGAACTGTACATTTTTCTCTCCTGTGGGCAATAGTTAACAGCTTGTGGGCATGTAAGTAATGATTTTATCATAGTTCTGTAAATAAAAGGAGGACCTTTACACGTGGATAAGGGTTAAATAAGAAAATTAACCTTTATAGCCCTTAACTCTTGTGTATGTCTACAGGAAAGACATAACACAGTGATCTGTTTGATCCTTAAGTGTTCGATAAATATCGAATCGATAATACCATAAATAGATAATACCAAAAAGGCAAAGTACCTCTGCCATGGTGCCTTAAATATGCAATAAATCGAAATAGATTTCATCAACAAAAGTAAGGAAAATGGCTGAAAATCCATAATAACAATCAGGCCTGACACGCTCCGTCTTTTATATAAGTAACAATATTAACCTACTTTTGCATTTTAGCAAATTGTTTTTGTTGGCAAAAGTATAGGGTTAAGGCTTTAACAAGCAAAAGGTAAACATGTATTGTTAAAATAATTTCTATTTAATTTATTTTATCATCAACATCGTTGATTAAAATTAAGGGTGGGTAGGGATTTATTATACACGGTGTTATTTTTAAAGTCCGTTAACTTTAAGTGTGCATTCCTGAGCTTAATTTAAGCAACTTTCTTGAGAAACCGTTCTTTCCCGGGTTCTTTGAAGAAACCGGTATTATATAATTTGTATATTTAGATATTTAAATAAAAGTAAACAAACAATTTGTACATTTTCGGGTAGTTATAACATTTATTAGTTAACCAACCAAATACAAAACCGCCTGGATCAGTCACTGAACGACCTGACTTATACACCTAGATTATTTGATCATGTACCTAATGTTTTCATCTACCCTCAACTGGCTTAAGGAGCCATTTGATGGTAGATTTTGCTTACTTTTATTTAAATACCTAAAGATACAGATTATAATTAACTCCATTTTGGAGATAATCGAGACGAGTGTGTACACTTGCCTTACGGCCTGTTTACATATTGATTAGTGTTTAGTATGAGTTCATGCATTTCCTACTAAACGTAAGTACTATCTCGGACGATCGGTATTCGAAATATCATTGATATGTCATAGTTTTCAATTGTTTGGTGAATTTAAATAATAATGTCAGTGTGTTGGATGTTGCGAATATTCGCATCCGCATCCGCATCCGCATCCGCGGAACATCCGCATTATTTTCAACATCCGCATCTGCATCCGCATCCGCATTAAATGGATGCGGAGCTCATGCGGATGCGGATGTCGACCAAGTCGGTAACAGGAACGTCTTAGCGGCGCCGTAAGTGCTAACGCCGTAACGATTTCGTTATACGAGTATATATTGACGAAATTCGTATAACGAAATCGTCTAGATCGCGAAAAGTCGGCCAAATTACTGTTTATTAAATAAATAGCTCAAATACTAAACGTTTCGTTTTTTTTAATAAAAATTACTAAATATGTAATATTTGACGTTTTTTAAGTATAAAATCTTGACATCCGCATCCGCTTCCGCGGATGTGAGGCTTTAAATATCCGCATCCGCATCCGCATCCGCGGATGTGAGGCTTTAAATATCCGCATCCGCATCCGCGGATGTCAAAAAATCTGCATCCGCAACATCCCTGCTTTTTACGAAAAAAGAAAAAAGTTAAACAAAATATTAAGAATTAACAATGCAATTCAGTTTCCATAAATGTACTTAGCATACTCCAAAGTTAACGGAGTTAAAAAAAACACCATGTAGGTATATTGTATAAGGTTCAATTAACATCTTCGCCCGGTTTTGGGGGACAAAAACGTACCAGTTCTATTAATTAATTAAATATTTAGACTCAAGTATTATCGATATTAATGACAAGCAATTGATTCTTAAGTCACTGTAACAAATCTGACTCATCCTTGATATTATTTATTAAGAGTGTTAATTCTTTTATTACCTATCTGTTTGCAAACCTCTTTGATTTATCACAAAAATTAATACTTACCTGTACTTAATTAGTCTGAAGTTAATTGATTCCATTGTGTTACGACAACTAAGCCGTTTTTATGTAAGTTATATGCATGAAAGTATGTTAGCGTATGCTATAGACTTATATGTGTATGAAATAAGTACAATAAATACAGTCCAATACAATTTACATAAGTACCTAGCAAATTTTCGTAACACAGTGGAATTAACTTAAAAGATCCGTAACTACGTTTAACTACGTACATTTTTTTGCAATTTACCCAACTGTAAATATCTGGCATCGGACATTGACAGTCGGCGCGATTCGGGAAATGAATTAGACATTAACTAGATACGATATAGTAAAGATATGCCATAGGCCTGCAAAAGGCTTTCGATTGTATCACACGTCAGATGATCTGGTGGGCACTGAAGGTGAAGAACGTGCCACAAGTCTACATTGACATTATCCGAGACATATACCGCGATTCGGTTTGTCTGGTAAGGACCTCCGTTGGCGACACAAAACCCTTCCCGATTACAGTGGGTGTTCATCAAGGCTCCGCTCTGAGCCCCTTTCTGTTCAGTGTGGTGCTTGATGCCGTCACGGCGGAGATACAAAACCCACCGCCGTGGTTGCTCATGTATGCAGACGACATCGCACTGACAGACGAAGACAAGCTGGTATTAGAGCGAAAGCTGAACCAGTGGAAGGGGTCGCTAGAAAATGGAGGTCTGAAGCTAAATGTCGCGAAGACCGAATACTTGGCCTGCGGAAGTACGGATCCCACTCCCATTAATATAGGGAACGAACCTGCCGTGAAAACGGACAAGTTTAAGTACCTGGGATCAGTACTGCATGAGTCCGGGATCATTGATCACGACATCCGGGCCCGAATCAAGGCGGCTTGGTCTAAATGGCGGGAGGTCACAGGAGTCATCTGCTATCGCAGAATACCGCTTAGACTTTAGGGCTAGTGTATAAGTGTATTATCCGTCCAGTCCTACTTTATGGCGCCGAGACGCGGCCGGTTCTTGGAAGGCACGTTCAGGAGCTTCGCGTTACAGAGATGAAGATGCTGCGATGGATGTGCGGCGTTACGCGCGCTGACCGCATCCGTAACGAGTACATCCGTGGCAGCCTCGCAGTCCGTGACGTAGCAGAGAAGCTCCAAGAATGTCGCCTCCGGTGGTTCGGCCACGTTTGTCGCAGGCCAGCTGACTACGTAGGAAACATATGCCTTAACCTAGCCCTTGACGGCCCCCGACCCCAAGGCAGACCAAAAAAGCGATGGCTCGATGTCGTGAAAGCAGATATGAGTGTGAACGGGCTCACACGAGACGACGCCCAGGACCGCGCAGAGTGGAGGAAAGCAAGTAGGAAAGCGGACCCTGGCAAAGGCCGGGATAACGCTAGGTAGAAGAAGATATAGTAAAGATATCTTTACTATTTCATATCTAGTGAATCTCTAATTCATTTCCCGAATCGAGCCGGGTGGTCATAAAATCAACTCAAAAAATTAAAATGACATGGAATAATAATTCAATTTAAATCTAAGACACCCAACTACAGTAACTTAAGTAAAGAACATACACCTTAATTAAATAACTCAAAGTCAGTAACTGGCGCTCCAGCATTAAACCTTTGTCTCATTAAGGAAAACGACCTGAGGTGTCGACCGCTTTAACCATATGTCAAACGACTTCAACTTAATTTAAATCTTAATTCAACCACTTAAAGTTTATCATTCTTAGCAGGCTACATGTCCCGTTGCGTTCCGTAAGAAAATAAATCGAAGTCCATTCATATGGTTGGAGTACAAATAGCGACACCTGAAATTGGTGTTTCTTGACAATTGATTTTGGATCTTGCACCGTAGTAAATAGGTTCAATGTTGTTTAAGCTATGTGATCCGATTAGGTTTTCTGCCTAAAATAACTGGTGTTTTCATATGTTTAAAGAAAACAACAAGGTACAGACGCCATCAGATAGATTTGAGCTGCCGAGGTGCTCAATAATATCTGAACACGCACTCTAACGCCTTGACAATAGAGGCGTGTTCAGATATTTGTGAGCACCTTGGCCGCTCCGATATATCTGATGGCGACTGTACGAAAACGGAACACTCTCCAGCGTTCGCAACCGAATTGGTGTTAGATTTTCAGCTCATGAAAAATACGTGGAGGTTGATTTCGAAAAGTGTCTATATTTTCTGAAAACCAGTTTCTATATATTATCACATTAGAGGTGTGTTTTTCGACATTTGTATGGCTTTTTTTAATTTTTTGGAAAATTAGATTCTTATTGATACACAATCATTTCAGGAGGGGTTTTCAACAACAAAAAATATAGCGTACCTACTAGGCACCACTCTACTTTTTATATGTAGTTAGCTTGATATGGACGTTTAAATATCGACATTTTTATGGCACTCTTCAGCCATTTGTAAGGCGATGTTGACAAGTAGGTATTATAATGGCATTTTATCAACATTGTATGGGAATATAAAAAAAAATTGTCACTATTTATTATTTTTTTGGCATTTTAAGACCCAGACGAAATTGGCACTGTGTCAACATTTGTATGCCACATTCGAAATAAATTTGTATGGTCAAAAAAGACGTACAAATGTTGCCAAAAATGTGTTTTTGCCACCTTTCGTACATTATGTACCCGATTCAAGTATTTATTAAACACAATATTCTTACACCATATTTCCATCTATTATTATAAGGAAACACATTTTTATTTCAATTGTATATAAATAAATAAGAACCCATACAAATATACGTACCATACCCATGTGTACCAAAATACGCCGTTTTAAATAATATACATACAAACTTGTTCCCACAGTCCTAAAACATAGCAATCTCTTAGAAACCTCTGTCAAATTTTGTCTCTTTCTAACAAATTGAAATGTCAAAATGACGGATAGAGACGATTATCAACGGTTGGTTCGATTTGACAGACGTTTATGAATAACGCCATTATTATAGAGCTACAAGGTGGGAATCAGGAAATTACCCTCTGACCCCATAATCTTCCAATTTTGATAATGTAGGTAATAAAGGTACCTAAGGTTAATTCCCGGATATGAGATAATTTGTATCAGTCATAATGCCAGCATAGCAGTTTATTTTCGGAATTACTTAAATATTACTACAATACAGGCTGACCCAAAAATAATTACTTAGAAAATCATTTTTTTAATGATCTTTTTCTTCTTTACACGCCTTTTACAAAATGTCATTAAAAATTAAAACTACAATCTTAAAACTGAAACAAAACATAATTATTATCTACAAATATACCCATTTCGCTTTGAGATACACAAAGCTTTGTTAAAATTATCAACAATACGCACATTAAAAACATGTCAACGTATTTTTGCGCCATCCTGTTATAGGTACCTATGTATGTATGTTCATGTTCGCAATTACCAAGATACCTACACCTTACCACTACGTACTTAAAATACACGAAAGCTCTTCAACCCGTGAAATTCTCTATAATTTAATAGCAAAGCACACTTATATAGCTTTGCACCGCATGCACTTATGAGAACAGAAGTTCCCGTCTAACTATAGACGCGCAGTCGAAAGCCGGCTTCAGAACAGAGCGGCCGGGCGGAGCGTTTTCGGTTACGAACGCAAGTTCGAAATTCGAATTCTAGTGAATGAAGTTTCGTATCGTAAAAGTATTGTAACGAAAAGTGTAAGTGTGTGTGTTGTGTAACTTTAATGTGTAGTGGGGAGTTTTTTTGAAGAGAGCAGTTAGGCGTAAGTTTTTGAAACTTTTTTTATTTAGGTTTTAAGGTGAATGTTACGTGTGGGTAGTGTTTTTTTCTGATTTAGTGATAACACTATTTAACAATTTTTATAAGCAATAATAATATTTTGCAAGTATTTAAATTGCATAAAAATAAATACATAGAAAAAGTTTTCATTGAGTAAGTACTTAATTCATTTATTAAACACAAACTTTTATTAGTAGTAGTACAGTCGCCATCAGATATATCGGAGCGGCCAAGGTGTTCACAATATCTGAACACGCGCTCTAACGCCCTGACAATAGAGGCGTGTTCCGATATTTGTGAGCACCTTGGCCGCTCCGATATATCTGATGGCGACTGTACTTAGTTTTTATGCATTAGGTATATGTTTTTAATAAGAAAATAATAATAATTCTTAACAAATATAAATGAAAATTACTGTGTTCCATAATACCTTATTGCTACTTTTATACGACCAATTTTTGGGATCTGCACCTATTCAGCAGCATTATTACTTTTTAATTAGGTAAATATTTTGGCGGTTTGATATTTTATTATAAAGAATCTTAAACCTCTAATGGCCCAATACAATAAAAAATGGCACTTAAATTTTAATTATGGTATTAGAAAAGAAAATATAATTGTCGATGCGTTTAAAAACAAACGAAACTAAACAAAAGCAACTCTCTTACATTTAATAATGATATCAATTTCATTGGAGGTAATTTGTACCGGTATTAGGACCGTGGGACGATAGAGGATAAAGACACTTAAGAACAAATCAGATTTTATTTGCTGCTTTACCGCCTTTATTACATAAAGCTCTATTTATTAACTTGAAATGTATCTATGTACTTAGGGCATACTGAAAATTCCTGGACTGGCCACTTAAAAAAAATAAGTCGTCTCATATATCAGAATCCAGAAATTTTCAGTATTGCCCACGTACTATGTAACTACATATGTTTGTATGGGTCAAATCTTGCAAGTTAAATTTGACCCGCTTCCCGACTTCCAATGAAGCTGAAAATTTTCATACATATGTAAGTCTTGTGACAATGCAACATTATGGTACCATCGAGCTGATCTGATGATGGAGACAGGAGGTGGCCATAGGAACTCTGTGATCAAACAACGAAACCTAAATGTGTTTGGGGGGTTTACCCTTGAATTGCCGACAGACATTTGATCGAATGTTATTTCGAAGACAACGTTTCAAGTATTTTCATTTCATCGACAAGTTATTGCGTCGAAGAATCGATACTAGTAAATTTAAATCGGGGACTTTTAATTGGTACTTGAGTTATTTTGTATATAGTTTATATCGTGGTATTTCTTTACGGGTTTTCTTATTTCATTTTGGATTGTATTTATTACGCGTAAAATTATTTCAATTTGTAATATTTCGTTAACGAAACTAAACGCAATCACGTCAGTCGGCTCACTCTGCGCGATTATAGCTATGTGCTCTAATTTTGAAGATATAATTTTACAAGGCAAATGTTGGGCAAATTATAAATATATTGGTAACAATAATTTTATTTCATTTCTGTGTAGGGTCGCAGTTCTAACCTAACCTAAACCTACTTTGAAAGCTGTTCGTTTCTGTGTGGGATCGCAGTTCTAACCTAACCTAATCCTACTTTCATAGCCGTTCGTTTCTGTGTGGGATCGCAGTTCTAACCTAACCTAAACCTACTTTGAAAGCCGTTTGTTTCTGTGTGGGGTCGCAGTTCTAACCTAACCTAAACCGACTTTGATAGCCGTTCGTTTCTGTGTGGGGTCGCAGTTCTAACATAACCTAAATCTAAAATTCTTACAACAGAAAAATGTATAAATGTGTAGTACGACATATAAAAATGTATTAAAGTAATACGTCGAACAAATGAATTGCAATGTTTAGTAGTTGTGCCAATTAAAATAATTTGAAACGAATTAGCGATCAAGTAATATTCGTTGAATAGTATTTGTACGCACTAAGAAAAATTGAAATAAATAGTATATGAAACAAATTAACGCCGAACAATATTACTAGTACTAACGTTTCGATGAATCGTTGTCGATGAAATAATATTCGATGAAAAGTTTGTCGGCAAAACAAGAGTACACCGTGTTTGGGGTTTTTAGAATTGTCTCGATTTGTATTAGTTGCCTGTGTAAACACAGTCAGCGATAAAAGCTTGTACCAGCATTTTTTTTCTTGCCAAAAATGTATATTGAATAAAGAAGCCACAATATACATGTTATTTATTAAAAATACCTATTTTACTGCCTTTGACTAATTTTACTTGCTGCTTAATGCTTCTTACTTTATTATCCTTTGAACTTCGGTCCGGTATTTTAAGACAAAGGATTTAATTATTTTCCCTAAAAACATGACAAAACTGGAAAAATCAAAAACCGTAAAAATAAAAATGAGTAATTTTGTTTGAAAATTCTCATAAAAAGTGATCCTTTGATGTTGAAGAATTTCTTCTTCTACTCAAGGCAAACAGTGTTTAATGATTCACGGTTAGATTCACTAGACTTATACCCAATTACATTTAAAAGTACCTGTAGTAGTATTGAACCTATTCAATAAATGCTCTATGCTTTTGACGTACGTACGTACGTACGTATGTTTAGTTTATGTATTATTTTAATTATGAAATATTTTTTTTTACATTTAAAAGTATAACTAAAAACTACAAGTACCTATTCATAAAATCGGTGAAAGTTAAAGTTTACCACGAAATGGTCTCGCCTCAGCATAATACTGACCCGAAAGTCAGCGCTGATCTTCTGGCGAGACCACTAGTGGGCCACGATCGCAGCCGTACGACACGGCCCTATCATAAGATGAACGCAGCCTTTGCAGCGGCGACCGGCGCCATCTTGTCTACTGTCACACATCATGTCTATCAGTATTTATATTTACTTATAAGTAATGTATATATCAAGGTATGTTGGATTTCATACATTCTGTTCAGTTATGCTGCTTTGGATTCGAATTGGATGAGATTCCATTGCTCCTTGTCCCCCTTAAATTAAATTGAAGTACAAGAGCCTCTGGCAACTCTAGCCCTCTTATAAACTGAAATAGATTATACACTTAAGAAAAAGTGACCAAGTCCACCGATGGCCGAGGCGGGAATCGAACCCGCTAATTGCCTTGGTCACTATATCTTTAGTTTATGACATCTATTTCAGACCATTACTTCAAAAATCAAATCTAAAAAAAACGGGTTGCACTCCGGGAGTGCCGCAGAAGTGAAAACTCAATGACATTGTAACAGTTTTTCGATCAGGTCACGTGTCCTTCTTACGTCTTACGAATCTTACGGTCACGTGACCTGTCGCGAGTTTAACATTTTTTTCCCATTACAAAAAGTGCACAGCGCCGCTAAAGAAGTTCACTTCAAAAACAAATCTAAAAAATATTTCATAAATAATATGATTTGTTCCCTAGTTGGAGTTGTCTCTTCCTTATCAATATCTACGCAAATTCTATCGAATTTTACCTATTCCTGGTACTTGATACTCAAATATAGCACAATATTCTGATATTAAAATCAGTCGAATAATAAGAGATCTCAATATTTGGATAGATTTGAGAAATCCCGACAAGTAAACAAGGATTGACTTACGATTGAGGGTCGAGTATATCGTCTTGTAGGTATATAAAATTTGTGTGAACATAACAGTTCGCTCATATGATTCCATATTATTCAGAAACGGATACAGGTCAATACCGGTAGATATCCGAGCGGTATGGCGCACGGCTTTCAAAGCAAAGGTCGGGGTTTCAAACTCCGGTAGCATTCTCAATCGAGGGACTTATGTAAGTGATATTAATACAGAATGTTACAAAAATTGTAGGTATCCGTTTATGGGCATAATCGGTATAATGTTGTGATTACAAAAAATGAGAAGCAAAAATTTTTGACGCGAGCAATTTTTGGCCTTTGGCCGACCTCCTCGCCCGCTTAGCAACTTCTGCTGCTGACTGTACTCAACGTTTAGGATTTGGAATAATTTTCACCATTTCCTTTGATCAACCTGTATAATAATATTATAAATGTTCATATACACAATCATGGTAACTATTCACATTTCATAACGACGAGAAGTTTAGCATATGGCGGCATGTACCTAAATTACATTTAGGTACATGCCGGCTGATTAAATTGTCGGGTATATTGTATTCTTGCCAGCACCATTATTGATTCTGTCTCTAAAAGCCCTGACATTCAGATACAAACAAATATAATACGTACAAGTATTGAAAGTAATAAAACACACAAAAATAAATATAAACATACCTAAATATGCAGTTGAATTGAGTACATGAACAGTCAACTTCCAGATCTCCTAGTATTATTTTTTGCACTTTTAGGTGTTATAGTTATTACATAAAAGTTAAGTATTATTCTTGCATATAAAACTCTTTTGTAGGATTTCTCTCTTTTGAAAAACACATTCAAATATTATTTAAAGAAACCATCAAAAAAGGATCCTCATTTTGATTCATATTTTACGGTCACGCAACATTCTTCCTTGTTTGATTTTAATGATCCTTTTTTCATGAACACTTAATGACGTCGTTTGAACCGCGTCAGAATTGTTTGAAAAAAAAATTGATTGTTGTTGTTTGTTGTTGATGTGTAGATCGCTCTTTAGCGATAAGACCGCCTTTTGTTGCCTCTGTCTTCATGTATTATGTACGTCTTTTTTTCATGAACCCTTAATGACATCCTTTGAACCGCGTCAGGATTGTTTGAAACAAAAACAAAAAGATTAAAAATAGATTGTTGTTGTAGTTTAGATCGCTCTTTAGCGATAAGACCGCCCTTTGTTGCCTTTATGTATTATGTACGTCTCTCTGTAAATGATTTATTGAGGTTGTACAATAAAGAGGATTTGTATTGTATTGTTAGAGATTGTTAGGAGTTAATTTTCATATATTTATGAAGATATTACAATGCGAAATGTAAAGCCGACCCGAAACTTTATTTAACAAGATTATTCCAGCCAAAGAAACAATCAAGAGGGAGATCGAGTATTTATTTGCATTTTCGGAGTTATTACAAGGATTTATCTAACTTGCAATGTTCAATCAATGTGTAACTAAGCGCCACTTCCACCATTCCACTAACCCGGGGTTAATCTGTTAAACCTGGAGTTGCTATTGTTACCAGTTCAATTGGACACTGGGTTAACGGTTTAACCGCTTAACCTCGGGTTAGTGGGATGGTGCAAGTGGCGCTAATTAGTTTATGCCCACGACTTGATAAAAACTATTCCATGTCCTTCCCCTGGATTCAAACCATGTTCATAGTATATTTGATTTAAAACTATTCGGGTAACAGTGAGACTGCCGTATTCGAACTTCAAGATATTCACAAGAGACGACACGTACTAGATCCATTCTAGATACGTTCTTCTTCTTCCTCGCGTTATCCCGGCATTTTGCCACGGCTCATGGGAGCCTGGGGTCCGCTTAACAACTAATCCCATGATTTGACGTAGGCACTAGTTTTTACGAAAGCGACTGCCATCGGACCTTCCAACCCAGAGGGGAAACTAGGCCTTATTGGGATTAGTCCGGTTTCCTCACGATGTTTTCCTTCACCGAAAAGCAACTGGTAAATGTCAAATGATATTTCGTGCATAAGTTCCGAAAAACTCATAGGTAGGAGCCGGGGTTTGAACCCGCGACCTCCGGATTGAAAGTCGCACGCTCTTACCCCTAGGCCACCAGCGCTTCTAGATACGTTATAGTTTAGATATCAACTAGTTCTCTTTTGCAGCGCAATTCGGGCAACCAATGTCACTTTTACGTTAGATAGAGTAAGATATCTATTAGATGTGAATTGGATCTCTAAGTCATATCCTGTGGAAATCGTTCAACAGTATCTCCAGAATCGCGCAAATGTCAAATTTGACAGGTTATATCTTAAACATATCGTTATCGTATCTTAGTGATGTCTAAAAGATGTCTAATAGATGTCTATTTCGAAATACGAATCGGGCCCAGAGATACATTCACATTTAACGGCTCGATTCGGGAAATGAATTAGAGACTCACTAGATATGAAATAGTATAGATATGTGACGTTCCACTGCAATAGGTACCTTATGGCGGCTGGCGCCGCGATTCGGGAAATGAATTAGAGATTCACTAGATATAAAATAGTGAAGATATGTGACGTTCCACGGCAAAAGGTACCTTATGGCGGCCGGCGCTTACGTCGATAGCGCCGCAATAATATTGGAGCGGCGTTAATAATAGCGTAAGCGCCAACCGCCATAAGGTACCTTTACCCGTGGGACGTCACATATCTTTACTATATCGTATCTAGTTAATCTCTAATTCATTTCCCGAATCGCACCGTATGTATAATAGGTACTTATTAGTTGTTAAAGTAAGGATAGTATAATTATACGCTTCTTTTTACCTTAATGGCTCTCTGACACGGTTTATCACAGTGACAACAACTCCACACTAAATGTAATTATTTAGAATGAAGTCCTTAACTATGTTGACTTTACGAACCCACCCCTTAGCGACGGCTCAGAAAGGACCCATTACCTTTTCAAGGACTGTTTTAACCCTTAAACAGGTAGTGTATCTGACACCGTAAGATTGTGAACCCGTTAGTTTATAATCTAACGTAGGTTAGGTTAGGTTAGATTGTAATCTCCCTACCGTCAGTTTATAATTTAACTAGCGAGATTATGAACTGACGAGTGTTTACAATTTTACGGTGACATATCTATAGGCACTACATAGCAAATGTTTTTTTTTGTCGAGCAGAGTAAATACAACGACCGCAAAATGTCATTGCCGTAAAGTCTACAAAGTGGGTGATTTTCGAACGTACAAAAATGGGAGGTGTCAAAACAAATTTCGTGACATTTTAGTTGTCAATTTCAAATCGACAAAAAATGGCCGTTTTGTACGTTTCTCCCGCTATAAAAGTACGCTACGCCGAAAAAAAATAACTTACTTATTTTGTGTTGTATTTTTTTGGTAGATTATTAGATAATGTATGTGTAGTAAGTCATTTACCTTACTATAATTAACCTTATCATACTCTTCTGACTTGATATATAGTATATTAGTTTGCTTTTCTTTTATTCATTTTTTTTCTCTCTACACCAATTGTAGTTATCTTGACTGGTAGAGAATGCAATTTGGCATTAAGTCCGCCATTTGTACATTGTTGTATATATGTTGTGTAATAAAGTTTAAATAAATAAATAACCTGACTTCAACAACAACATTAACTAATGTCCCGTTCGATAGAAACTTAGAAAGTCTTTCTTACACAGTCTCCAAAAGGTCTCCTAACTTAATCAAAAAAGTTGAAGTAGATCCTTTCAAAATTGGATTAGGTTGCATATGAATAGCAAACATGTTCATGTTTGAGTTGTTGAATATTAAATTGATCGTCAACAATACAGTTTATCTTCTATATATTATGGATGTTTTCAATTAAGAGTTGCGGGCTCTCCAATAATACTATACAGATGCTGTGGATAATTGTTTTCCATCGTATTTTCTCGTGAACGTTCGTATTTGTCATGCTACTTTAGTCAACCTCAGTACTTTTGTACCGAGACTGACTAAAATAGCAAGACACGTTCGTACGTTTCCGTGAAAATACGATGGAAAATAATTGTGCACTACATCTGTAGGTAGGTACGTTTTTAAAAACAAAATTTGAGTTAAAACGAATTCTAGGTAAATCATCCGTAAACGAATATCGTATTGTCAATATAATTACATTTTATTCCCTAGAATAGAGATATAATTTAGTGAACTTAATAACCTAGCTGCATTTAAATATAAAAATAAAATAAAATGTGCGAATATTTAGAAAATTGAATAGACAAAGAGCTGAGCTGCTAATAGTCATAAAAAGTTAGTTATCCACAAAAAAAGAACGCAATATATTATATCGTACCGCCATTTTGTGTGGTGACTACCGTTATCTCATGCTGGCGAAAAATCCGCAAATATTTTACAAGAGACGTGTCCCTAGCGATTTTATTATTTTTCTCAATAATGGACGGCAAAGTCGACTTTGCCGTTTAAAAAATAGGTCGCGAAGCGCGTAGTTTATGGTCAGTCAAAAATTAAAAAGTTAAAAACATTGCAGTCTCGATTTTGGGACTGCAATGTTGCATACAAATTCCATTATTTGTCGAGTTCCAAACTTTTTAAAAGTTGAAATGGCCATATCAAATGAAGGCACAGGCCCATTAAACAGCCAAACAGATGATTAGTACCGCGACTATTTAGCTATCTCAAATAGGTTGGCGTATTTTCGGCAGAAAAATACACTTCTATTTTTTTATTAAAAAAATAAAAAGGCGGCAAAGCTAATTTTTTCAATTGTTTCTACTTTTTTCTGTTAAAATATATACGTAAGAACGTTGCTTTTGTAAAATATTTCTATGATATTTATATTTCTTGCACCATTTTTGAGAAAAGCACTATATATGACTCGGCTGGAAGGCTACTTGCTGGCTTCGGATTCAATTAAACGGACTCCCAAGGTCGTCCGTTTAAAACGAATCCTCAGCCTGCAAGTAGCTACTTCCGAGCCTCGACAATAATGTACTATTACCTACCATTAAACAGCCATTTTTTTTACTAGCCTGCTTTGTTGTCTCACTGCAGGGCAAAGGCCATGAAGTGTAAAATTCTGAACTTAGAGATAAAAACTTTTTTGTAAACGTTTTTACGGTGTCTGGTTACGGAGTAGACATTATTTTAATATTATGTGTTTGTAAATTAACGTAGGTAAATGAATCTGAATAAATATAAACAAGTATGTAAGTCTTAAATATGAAACATTTTAGCAAGTAATTACATTTATACATACGAGTATTAATTACTTACTTAATTAATTAATTACTTACTTAATTAATTACTTGCTACTTTACCGCCCTAGGGCGGGATTAAGGACAATTACGTGCCTATGTCAAAAATTTTAAGGGCCATATGTACTGTAAAACGTTGTACAACACACGTGCGAAAAGGTAATTCGCAACTCGTGTCGATGTAAATTTACCGCCACTCGTTGCGAATTTCCTGCTTTACGCACTTGTATCGTAATGTACTATATCCTGACATAGACGTAAGTAAAACATAGGAACTTAATTTTGGTTTTACGAGTATAATTTGTTCAAGTTTTGATATTGTTATGATACGCTTTTGACGTCGACTCGCAGTGTACCAACAAGTGCGAGCGATCGTATCATATCCATATCAAAACTTGAACAGATTTTACAATCTAAATACCTTGTTAACGTTTACCGTTACCATGTTCGAGTACGAATATAACGAACAATATTGTAAAACACAGTAATAAATTATTATTACCCTCAAATATTCATTGTCTTTAGTTTTTAAGCTGAGCTTAAAGGATGACTCACGTTAGACCGGGCCGGAGCTTCCGACGTATCGTTTCTTACGGAAAGCATCACGTGATCGCCTGTCATATCATAGAAATGTAAGCACCGGAAGCTCCGGCCCGGACACGGCCCGGTCTAACGTGAGTCATCCTTAATCCTTCCTGTAGTTAAAGATAGAGTTATTTTTTCGTTTGAGCTTTTCAATTTTATTGTTTTAATGGCTTTGAATAGGGTGTCATTCTGAATCCCTAACAACGTTTGTCCTAAAGTCACTTGCCCTAACTGGTTTGTCCTAATGGGCACATGCCCTAACGATTAATTGTCATAACGATTATTTTCCATAATGTAAGGTTCTGAAAAATGGTTAGGTTTTAGAACTTGCTGCCACAAAAGTAGGTTAGGTTAGGGTTAGAACTGCGACCCACGCAAAAAAGAAAATATGCTTAATAACATTAGGATAGGTTAAGTTAGGTTAGGGAAAAGAAAATTAGGGTTTTTAGTGTTAGGACAACTGATCATTATAACAAACAATATTAGGGAATGCAAAGATAGGAGAAAAGACTTTAGGGATTCAGATATAGATCCCTTTGAATACGAATAACTCTATTGCACACCTGTTAGAACTAAAACTTAAATAGCTTTTCAGAAGTTAAACATATTTAGCGTTGTTTTTTTCGTTTGAGCATTTCAATTCACTATCCTCTTTAATGGCTTTGAACACGAATAATTCTACTGCACACCTGCTAGAACTTCCCACTTCACTCTTGTCCAAATACTTGCCTCAGCGCTAGGAACTCTTGAGATGCAGCCTGAATACACTTCGTAGTATTTGTCTTAGCTTGGAACAACTTCTAGTTTCAAATCTCTAAACTGGAGTGAATAGAATAATGGAATAAACATTTATTTACATAAAAGTACAGCGGTACTAAACTAATAGTAGTATTTGGGAATTTCTATTTAAAGTTTTACCAAAAAATTTTGTGTTAGAATTGGGAATTTTTATATTATTTTCTACTCAGAATCACTTTTCCATTTTTACTGAGAAAAAAAGTCTCCACAATTTTTGGTCCGTTTGGTTACGGTTTTCTATAGGTACAACCTCCTATGACCGTAACAAAACGGACAAAAAAAATTGTATGAAATTTTGGCGACACTTTTTTTCTCGTATTAGGATCGAAAGAGCTCGTGATTCTGAGTGCAAAAATTATAAAAATTCCATAATCTAATATGTAAGTTGGGGGTATAACTTTAAATAGAAATGTCCACATACTAGCTTAAATTTAAAATAGGCCCTTGAGGCCATACCAAGGATGTTGGCGGCATTTCCTCGTTGTATCATTCAAATTGCCAAAATATTTGTTCTTACTCAGGAACTATGTATGTATACCTACTAGGTATACATAGCCCAAACTAAAGAAATCAGGTAGGTATATGGGTATTGACATCCAAATCTACCTAAAGCAAGATATTTCCTGCGCCATTTGTACTGATTAAATTCCGACGATTCGTTTTCTATATAAAGCATCACGTGATCACCGGTCACCTGTTATAGAAAATGAAGTGTCAGTTGCCTCGCCCCTACCCGGGCAGTTCAACAGATAAAAGTAAACAAACAATTTATAAATTTTCGGGTAGTTATAACATTTATTGGTTAACCAACCAAATACAAAACCGCCTGGATCACTGAACGACCTGACTTTAACCATGGTCTAATAAAACATGGTCTTCTATTCCCAGAGTGACACGGGCCTACGTCACAATAACATTGCCACTTTATTTCAACATAACATGTTACATGGGTACATTATACCTATGGTTAATAAGTTAAAATATTTCTTTATAATATTATAATTTTCATTTATATGTATTTTATCTTAAATTTTACAATAACACGTCATTTTTAATTATTCGTTAGCAATATCTTCCGATTCACAAATGAAATTTCAGACGTTCGGGTAATTCTGTTTACATTACTGGCAACACAGGATAGCGCTGTCACATTTGACAATTTGATCTAGATAACTTCATGCCCTGACCGTCATCCTTGTCGAACGCGTGTTAATTGTTATTTCCTTCTCGCTCAGTGTCAGCAGTCGCAGTGTTTTCCAAACTTTTCACGTCGTAAGCTTGGTAATTGATGTGTAACTGTGAATTAGTTTTTCAAACGTTTGTCTTGTATAGATAAATAAAGTTTAATTTAATACATTAGATTTGTTTTATTTTACTATGTTTCTACATGAATAACTTAAAATTAATGCCGTTAAAATAATTTTCACCGTTGGTTAAAATTCTCCCACGTTTTAAAGTTTGAGAACCTGTAAACAGCATGATGACGTAGGCCCGTGTCAGTTAGGTCATACGCGAATCTCGGAATAGAGTACCAGGCGGAGTATATTATTATACCATGACTTTAACCTACATTATTTGATCATGTAATGTTTTCATCTACCCTCAAATGGCTCCTTAAGCCAAATGAGTGTAGATTTTGTTTACTTTTATTTAAATACCTAAAGATACAGAGTAAAGCGTGAGTCATACTTTATGAAATTATGACGAAAGATACTGTTGATTTCATTTGGTTTTCATTGGGTTTCAAGAATAAAGCAATTTTGTGTAATAATTTACCTAAACATATAAATTACGCGTATACAGGTATCTAAAATTGATTACATTGTTTAACGAGAAGCCTTGGGAACGTGAAAATGTGAATTATGTATCGAATGTCAGCTAAATTAATATGTCGAGTATCTAAAGTGGCATGTAGGTACTCCGGTATTTAGAGATGCGGAGAAAATTTCACGTTTTATACTTAGCACAAAATTTCGAAATATCTGCGATAGCTTTGAAATTGCCAAGTGTTTGGAATGGTTGATGTTAGTAGAACTGTACCTACTTAAAATAATAGCCAATAATAATAAACAAACATACCTTTTCAAGTTAAAAGTGGGGTTGCGTCAGGGGGAGGGGAGGGGACGCTAGTGTGCGTAAACCAAAGGTATCATAACTACTACATTAATTTTATGCTGGCTATAATTTATTAGTCTTACCCATACATTAGAACATAACTTGACCGAATCATAAGTTAAGTAATGTTCAGATTATTTTAAACACCTCGCCTGCCTAGAAACTTGCTGCTTATAATATAAGAATGCACAACGGTGCCAACAAACTTTAAAGAAATTTAAATTGCTCGAATTTTAAATAAATTGCTGCAAGTTCAAACAGCTCGTGTGAATTTTAATTAACGAGAAATAAAACGGTAATTAAACTGCGAGCGATCCCACAAATTGATTAGGTTATTACTTCATTAAGAGGTGGAGTGTAATGTAAATAACTCCAAAGACATGTAAGTGGTAAAGACAGACTGTCTGAGAATACCTACATATTCGAACTTTTTAGTAGAATCTTCCCGCGCCTTTGTCATCGTAGTGTGATAATTTACAACGCACAAATCAAATTATTTCATGAAATATTTTTGTATTGTTTTCTAGATATTACATTCCATCCAAAAAAATGCGTTTTTAAAAGTAGCTTCAATTAAGTTTTTTTTTTTTTTTACTCTTTTCATTAATATAAAATATAACGCTCAAGTTAACTAAATAAATATGTGCCATATTTTAAACATTGTATCAGATTTAATAGTCATATTACTGTGATTGTCTCTTACAAACCATGACTGCAATTAATTTCACTTCGTCACCAGATTCGATTACATGAATTATAATTAATAAAATTAAAAATATAATCTATGTAAACCAATTTGAACAAAAGTTTAGAATATTGGGATATCATCTCTCGAATAAACAATGTTAATTCATTTGGCAATTGTATGGCTTCTTCGCAAATTAATTCAAAATGTATTATGAAATCAGATTCTTTGTACACCCACATTTTTTTACTACGTCACTTGGTAAACAAGCAGCCAGCCTGATGGTAAGCAGTCTCCGTAGCCTATGAACGTCTGCAACTCCAGAGGTGTTACTTATATGCGCGTTGTCGACCCTTCCTCACCGGCAGGAACACAACACACAACACTATGAATAGGATCTAGTGTTTTTGGCTGTGGTTTGAGGTTTGAAGTTATATTTATCTATATTAATAATTGCGCCTGGGTCTACGGTAGATCTCTTGTCCTTTTTTTGAAGAACCTCATTTTTAGGGTTCCGAAACCAAAGGGTAAAAACGGGACCATATTACTAATACTCCCCTGTCCGACTGTCTGTCTATCTGTCTGTCTGTCTGTCTGTCTGTCACTAGCTCACTTCGCTGTATCTCATGAACCGTGATAGCTAGACAGTTGAAATTTTCACAGATGATGTGAAACCAGTATTTGTTGTTATAGCGGCATCAGAAATACATCATCTGTGAAAAATTTCAACTGCTTAGCTATCACGGTGCATGAGATACAGCCTGGTGACAGACAGACGGACAGACAGACAGACAGACAGACGGACAGGGGAGTCTTACGGAACGGTACGGAACCTTCCGTGGGCGACTCGTACTTGTCCGTTTTTATTTTTGTTCGTAGTTGAACTACACGGTATAAATCGGTGCACACTGCCCCTGGGTATTCGAGAAGGCATATCTGTCTTCATATTTTACGTGTTTACTTTGTTGTGTTTCCTGAGACATCACTTTAGTGGGTCACGTACCTACCCTTAATATCACCCTTTTCGGAGATATTGACAGGGCAATATGTAACTTGAACTGTTTGATCCTTTACCTTGTGTTTACAAAAAAACATTTTTCCATTTCAGTGTTTTGTTCCCGTGGGGGCTTTGACTAATATCAGTCTCGGTTCTGAATGCCCAACCTACAAAGGTCTATTTTTTTGAAGAAAAATATATTGTTTAGTTTGATAAAATACGCCTCAGTAGTAACGACCTAGTCGGTAGTAACCCTGCCTACGAAGCAGGAGGTCCCGAATGGCAAAAAGAATAGATAGTATAGAGGGGTCCTGTCATTGTAAATTTTGTAGTCACTGTAAATTTACTGCCATCTATCGACACACGACTAAAACTCAAAATGAAAACGTATAAAGTTATCAAAAAATGTATATATATGGATAAATGATTTTATTATTTTTATATCATTTTGATCCATGTTCATTCACTGATATCTATGTGTTAAAATTGTTAAATATGAAACGGTGTCGTCACGCCATCTAGCCGAGGATAGGCTAAAGGTGTGTGCGCCATCTATTCGAGAATGACTTTCACTTGAATTCCGAGGCACGTTTTTTCCTTAGACTTTCTTCTTATACGAAGTTACATATGTCTTTGCGAATGGTAAGGGTATTTTGGGACCTGATTCTATGGTTAAATAGTTTTTTTTTGTCGATCCAGTTTTTGGATTTTTTTCAATTGGCATAAATAAAAGATTTAGCTCTAATATAGTCTATGGCGAATAAGACCACATGTGACTTCACTGTGATACCTAACGACTTAACGAACTAATAATTTTTTAAGCTTAACCAGGCGTGGCTCACTCCGCGATATCGTCGCGTCGCTACAAGTGCATGCGGCCCACACCAATTTTGGTGTCTAGCCATAGTAGTTGCCGCGCACCGCTACGGAATGGTCGCCTGCTCGCCCTTGCGTCACCTAGCGGTCACATCTGTCGTACCTAATAGACGCGTTTTGTTAGAGAGTGAACCGTCCATACCTAGTAGCAAAAAGAATAGATAGTATAGAGGGGTCCTGTCATTGTAAATTTTGTAGTCACTGTAAATTTACTGCCATCTATCGACACACGACTAAAACTCAAAATGAAAACGTATAGAGTTATCAAAAAATGTATTTAAATGGATAAATTATTTTATTATTTTTATATCATTTTGATCCATGTTCATTCACTGATATCTATGTGTTAAAATTGTTAAATATTAAACGGTGTCGTCACGCCATCTAGCCGAGGATAGGCTAAAGGTGTGTGCGGCATCTATTCGAGAATGACTTTTACTTGAATTCCGAGGCACGTTTTTTCCTTAGACTTTATTCGTCTTATACGAAGTTACATATGTCTTTGCTAGTAGGTACTATTATTTATTCTGTGGCTTAACGCGAGGTCTACACTACCACTAGTGTAGTTAAGTAATGAACTAATAACTTCCTAGACCGATACTGGCGTGCATGCATCTACTAAATACTTGGATAGTTACGTGGGAAGTTAGACTAAACTTGCACCGCAAGAGATAAGTGGAGCAAACTTCGTTATTCCTCCGCGTTCACAGGAAATAAAAGGCGTATTGTAACGTTTATATACTCATGAACAAATTAAGAATAACGCAAAAAAAAGTGTAATTACTGTTACAGCATCTAAGAAAGCAATTTCGCAATTGATTAAACTTTTTTTTGAGTTCCTCTTAATTTTCTGTTGATAAGTGTATTTACAATGAACAATTTGCCGCTCTTCTCTACTGACAAAAATGGCTTGACAGAGTATACATAGTTATTTTTAATGTATAAATTTGAAATATTTGAATTTAATTGATTTTCAGTTTGTTCCTACTTAGGTACCTACCTATTGTTTATGTGCATTAGAAAAGTACGTAAAACATGTTGCCACGCCCTAGTAGGGTCCATGACCCATGACTGTACTCATTTAATTTTAAGAACATGTATGGAGATGATCATTCTTGTCTACATGACAGCGTGATAAAACGGTATCCATCACTTTCATTCGCGCTCTGTTAAAAAGTGATGGATATTTTGTCACGTGGATAAATCCATCCATAATAGGCCAGCTGTAATACCATGGATTGCGACAAATAAATGATTATGGTTATGATCTTTTACTATTAGGTTAGTTCTATACTTTTAAATAATGACATGAGTATAATTATTATACTCATGTCATTTTTAACAACGCCGTATGTTAGGCCTAACATACGGCGTTGCATGAACAAGAGATTTCTTTTGGCAGGATTGGTCCTTAGGACCCAAGGATGGATTCAAGAAGTGGAGCCACCGAGATTTTTGATGTAAATTTTTAGGGGGGGGGGGGCTCTCAACTTGATCTTGATATTTGTATCATTTAAGCTACTAGGCCAAGTTTGGTATCGTTTTCGTATAAATCGGGGGTGCCGAATTCATTTCTGATATCATAATGAGACCATTCCGAAGTAAAAACACATAAAATATGAAAAAAAGACTTTTTTTTTAATTCCTCTTCACGCTTAAACTGCTAAACCAATTTAGTTAAAATTTGGTACAGAGATAGTTTGAGTCCCAGGGAATAACATAGCATACTTTTAATCTCAAAAATCATCCCTTAAGAATGTGAAAAGGGAGGAGGAAATTTGTATAGGGATTCAATAACCGCTGAACCGATTTAGATAAAATTTGGTATAGAGATAGTTTGAGTCCCGGGGAAGAACATAGGATAGTTTTTATTCCAAAAAAAAAACCTTAAAAATTAAAGGTAAGGTGTAGGATTGTATGGGAAATCAATAAACGCTGAACCGATTTCGATGAAATCTATGTCTACATCTTTGATTTAGTTGAAAATGATAGTAAATTTGACTTAGAACCTAAACTTAAAGAATTATTAACTTCAGACGTCGCAGACGCTTAAACCCCAAAAATAATAACTTTGAAATGGTATGAAATAATGAAAATGTATCAATATCAACCGTACTGAAGCCGGTACACCTCGTCACGATGGCGGGATAACTTAGACTTCTTTTTAAGAGACTGGCCAGTTATAGCACTAAACAGAGACAAGTGAAAAAAGAGGGGGGAGGCCTTTGGCCAGCAGTGGGACACAGTGGGCTCTGAATAAACAAATAAAAGAATACATCTAGTGAATCTTTCATGAATTAATCTCCTCTCCGGCATTGAATTCTGCAGCTGTCTCTTAAACTGTTTGAATAATAGAACACTTATCCAGTGCCCTGTGATTCTATTAAGTTGATGTAAAACATTAAAAGCTTCTTATCCAATTGGATAAATGCACTGGATAAAATCTGCAGTTCAATTCAGTACCCTTAGCGCTAGTTGTGTGTTGTGTTGTTCACGAGTGAGTGATTTAGATGAACTATATCTTTTGATTCAACTCGCTCACTCTTCAACTCACTCATGATTTAACTGGCTCAGTCGCTCACGTATCTCAATGTTCCTTGCGCGCTCTTTCCCTTGTCATGATTCAAATGTGCTGGCGGAGCGTGACGAGCGAGGAGCGAGTGAGACGATGCAAATAGGTTTCGGAGCGGTTCGGAATTCGGAGGGTGTCGGCATAACATAGCGGGATCGTATCGCGTGATTCGCCATCTTGGTCGCACTTATGGCTGTGTGTATCTGATTGATTGACATTTCACTCTACTCACTCTTGAACAATATACTTAGTCTACAGCTTCACTGACTGAAGTGAGCGAAATGAGCGAAATGAGTGATATATATCACTGCGAGCGAATGAATATGAATCAATCTTTTCAACTCAGTGAAGCGTTTTGCGCATTTCTACTTAGCGCCACTTGCACCATCCCACTAACCTGGGGTTAAGCGGTTAAACCGTTGTCAAATTATACTAATAACCATGGTTTAACCGGTTAACCCCGGGTTAGCGAATGGTGCAAGTGGCCCTTAGTCTAAATTTCATTAGATTACGTGACGTGACGTACGCGTTTGCGTTAAGTCTCATTTTATATGGGATTTTGAACAGCGCGCCAAGCGGGACGTTTAGGAAATTCAACGAGGTACTACGATTTCTTTATCAAACTTGAAAACACCCATACTTTAAAAAGCATTTAAAAGTCTATTAAGGTAGTCTGATCTTAGTAACGATGGTCGGGCTATTTATAGCGGCTTTACTAGGATTTTTCAATAAAACTAATAAGTACCCATGCTTCATAAAACGGTATCTATTGAAGGTAATCTGTGTGATATCACTAGCGATGGTCGGGCTATTTCGATCGTCTTTATTACGACTTCTACATATAACTACTTGGTACCCAAGCACCATTCACTAACCCGGGGGTTAACCGGTTAATCCTGGAGTTACCAAGGTTACCAGTACAATTTGACACCTGATTACCGGTTTAACCGGTTAATCCCGGGTTAGTGGGATGGTGTAAGCGGCGCTTAAAGGACGAATGGTCCGAGTCCGGGCCGAGTCGTTTTCTGTGATGGGTGATCGGTGCACGGTGATCAGTTGACCACGTGATGATTTTTATAGAAAACGAAGTTTGGCCCGGGCCCGGATCTTTCTAGCGTGAATCATCCTTAATGCAGGTTCTAAGTAAGGCTTCGCGAGTGGCTTTAGGTACTAAGACTTCTGAAAATTAGTATTTTGAGGCACCATTGAAACTCACTGATGAATTAGATTGTAATCTATTAAGGATTAATTAGTTAAATAACCAATTTATATTGTTATATTCGAAATGGTTTCTAAAATAGAATAAACTAAAGAAATAGTACATAATACCATAGGTCACTAAGATAAGTTTTGCAATAGACAAATATGAAACAAAGATGTGGCCTATCACATTATGCTTTTAAAAGCTAAGTATATTTCCATAGACAGACAATGATTGGCCGGAAAACATTTAAGTACTTTCTTTTTAAATTTACTTTATTTTTATATAAATTGACTGATTTACAGTGTTTGTTGCTAAACTTTTTCATATTTTAGTTACATATCTCCGTCCAAGCGGTCTCTGAGAAAAACTCATTTAACCGATTTGCAAGGCCAAAGTGATCCCATAAGTTCATGGAACAGAGTTTTATACGGGACACTATTTTTTTTTGTTTTTTAGTCATTTTTAACAATGACATGGAATATAATCGGTCTGCTTTTCAAAAGTTAACACAACAAAATCACCACTCAGATCAGCGTTTTAACCGACTACTTAAACAGCTCGACTCAGTTTCATAATCCTCAAAGATACCAGCTTGCGACTTCACACTTGAATTTACAAAGTTACTCGTGCAGCTGTCAGCGTCACTATAATCTTCCTGCGACGTGACTTTTGTTTAAGAAAATTGTAGTTCTGGTTTTAGCCACCTCTTGAGTAAGTTGGTCGCTTGACTTGAAATTACAAACTTGCAACTGCTACTATCATTATTGCTATAATCTATCGGCAACGTGAATTATGTTTAGGAAAAGAGTAGTTCTAGTTTTATCCACCTACTTCTCTAAGTTTGTCGAACTTCGTGGTTAGTAATAACAAAAGTGCATCTACATTTTTACAGCTAGCTCAGCGGGTGTTATCCACATCGGTGGCATGATCGCGGTTATTTATACGATATAAAACTTTTGTCCCTGTCACACTAGCTTATTACTGAAGGTTAGACATTGAGTTGAAACGATTGCAAGGTGAAAAGTGAAGTTCGGTAACTGTAAAATTGTAATTTTTTTAAAGTACATCTGGTGCTCCATTACCACACCATTGACATATATCTTAAGGACTTACGGGCACTAAAAATGGTACTAGTTCAGCGGTGTCACTCACGAATTCGAGCCAATCGTGCAGTCTAACGCAACTAGTTGCGACAAATCGCGCGCTTGATGAGAACTCATCAACCAATCGTGTTGTAGCGGTGTCACACCGCTTTACTGGCCCCATTCATGCCCCATTCATATTGCCCGTAAGGCCAGTTCTTAGATATACGTCAATGTACCACACGCTGTACTATAATAAGCATATTACGTAACTACCTACGTCGAAAATTCGCCACTCGTTGCGAATTTCCTATTATTCACACTTGTATCGTAAATAACTACTTATTTAGCTTCAGCTAAACCTGAGAGGTTAGGCCCTTTTGCTTGTATGTTTTTTTTTTGTACTAACCTATGTTCTGTACAGAATCCTCCATTATGCGTGATTCGACACGCACTTGGCCGGGTTTTTATCTACTTGATATGATTCGATATTTACTTGAATGGTTTTTTATACATCAAATATAGTTGATAATTACCTTAATCGCGAACTATTTTATTATTTGTTTACCTGTATAAGTTGAAAAATATTTTCTGCTTAGGTAGACAATATTATGAATCATAATTAATGGCAAATATTTTGCCTTGCTCCATGTTTTCGAGTTAATGAGTCCTTTTCTGTAAAATACTTAGTTAATTCTATAATTAATGGACAGTATAATGGTTTCTGTATAAAGTCTTCGATGTAGAAAATATTAATTTTGCAGCTTGATGATTTACAGCCTGGCAAATAAAAGAGTAGAAATTAAAAAGTGGCAACACTGTAGTGTCGTCCCTTACTTTTATATATATTGATTTGAAAGAGAGGACACTACAGTGTTGCCACTTTTTAATTTCTACTTTTTTTGCCAGGCTGTAAGATGGTACTTTGGCACTGAGGAATAATTAAATTTATTTTTAAGAATTAATGGACATACAAGAAGGTTCATTTGTTAAAATAAAATATTACTGAATATTATTAAATATTTTGGGTACAATTTTACTTATAGCAAGCTACAAATTCTACATTAAACTAAAAAAGAACATTATATAATATGTTGTCTACTATTAGAAAAAAATACTTAAATTCATAGACTACATCCATAACTCAAAAATGCTTAATTTAACAAATTGAAATAAAATATAAGTACGGGCATTTTTGGTATCATTATTTTTAATTGTCCGATTAAACCATCGACGTGGAAGATTTTAATTTGAATTTCGAATTTCGAATTCTAACGTTTTTTTGCTTTCTTTTGTTTTGACATCAGCCTTTGTACTGTTTCAACTTTTATTCTCGACGTTCGATTCCATGGGTATTTAAACAATGAACATTGCCAATTAAAACCGGCCAAGTGCGAGTCGGACTCGAGCGCGAAGGGTTCCGTACCATTACACAAAAACGGGCAAAACTGACGTTTGTTGTATTTAAATATTTATTATAATATATTCTGTTTTTTAGTATTTGTTGTTAAAGCGGTAACAGAAATACATCATCTGTGAAAATTTCAACTGCCTAACTATCACGGTTCATGAGATACAGAAAGGGCATACAGACAGACAGGCAGACAGACAGACGTACAGCGGGGTCTTAGTAATAGGGTCCCGTTTTTACCCTTCGAGTACGGAAACATTATAAATGGTATAGGTAGGAATTTTCTAAGGCGATTTTTTCCGCTCGGCCCCTAATATGTTAAACAAAAGCCTTTGTTTCTTTTATGCACAGCCGTCTTCGGTACGTTGGCACGTGCCTGCACTGTTGCAGTATTGCAGTGTGACATTACTGCCGACAGCGTTGCTGCTGGAAATGTCAAAATCGATGTTTCTGCCCGGATTTTTGACATTTGCGGCAGTAATACAGTCAATAGGGTATCCTACTAGTCAAATCAGTTACTTTTTTAGAACTGTCAAAACGATTTGCTAATATGGAATTTATATGAAACATTACATCGTGACGTCACGGTCAACTCACCTACTTTTTATATTTCTATCCGATTTATTAAATAGAACTTGTGTTTAAAAATAACTCCTATCTGTGTTTTTATAATAATTATCTGGTGCTTTATTTCATGCATGGTGTAAAATAATTTATTTTAAATACAATATAATACCCTATTGTTCTTATAATGTCATGCTTCAATACTGCTTCAGTAATGCCACGTAATGCTGTAATGACTTCAGACTTCAGTAATGGTGAACGGTACCTTAACCGATATGAAAATTAATAATTTATGTCTTAATTTGCCGGATTTGTGGTAATATGACGATTATTACTTCAACTTTCGTCGTTATGATCCGTAATTTGTAAAATTTTCATAATTTTGATACTTATACCAGGGATGTTTAACGATAATTATATGTTTCAAGGGCACAATGGTACGCAGTGTCTGAGTATTTTGTGTGTAATACACATTGTATTCACACACTTGACTGTGTGTGCTTAATCGTTTACAAGTATTTAAGTACGGTCGCCAATAATTAAATACGTTTTTAAAATAGATAGAGACTTATTTGCAGACAGTACTGTAGTTTTGTTCACTTCTTCTTCTTCTTCTCGGCATATTTGCGTCCACTGCTGAACATATGCCTCTTTCATGGATTTCCATGTTGTATGCGGCGGTTCTATGCCAGGTCGGCCCTGCCGTATTTCTAATGTCGTCCGACCATCTGGCTCGTGGTTTTCCATTCCAGCGGCTTCCCAGTCGAGGTCTCCAGAATAGTACTCGCTGGCCCCATCGGTCGTCATCCCTGCGACAGATATGGCCGGCCCATTCCCACTTCAGTTGCGCAATTCTTTTGGCAATGTCGGTAACTTTCGTGCGTTGGCGAATGTCCTCATTCCGAATTCTGTCTCGCAAGGAGATCCCAAGCATCGAGCGCTCCATAGCTCTCTGTGCCAGTTTTAGCTGACGCACCCTTCCGACAGTCAAGTTTTGTTCACTAATCCAACATAACAATAACAGCCGTCCTTAGTACCGGCAAAACTCTTTCATTTCAAATTCAAATAGTCAATTGAAGACGTACAATTGATTGCACAATGGCTGAATGCGTTTATTGCGATGCAG
This sequence comes from Cydia splendana, assembly GCF_910591565.1. Classification (NCBI taxonomy): domain Eukaryota; kingdom Metazoa; phylum Arthropoda; class Insecta; order Lepidoptera; family Tortricidae; genus Cydia; species Cydia splendana. The sequence continues at coordinate 15,029,404 of NC_085974.1, forward strand.
TTCTATGGCAGCTCTGATTGGTAAAGTGTTGGACTTTGTCGTTCACTTTAAATTGAATATTCAATGTATGGAAGCGTTTAGTACAGTCAGTACAATCTTCAAAAGTAGGTATTTATTTACCGTTCTCTACTAAGTAGGGAGAGTGCATGAACTAATAGGGGACAGCACAGGAGCCGTCAGATTTTTGGTGCGAGGCGTAAATATGTGAAGTTTATGCCGATATAGCCCACAAGATGGCAGAACCTACTATGCACATGAAAACGTACGAGAACGGTAGATGGCAGCACCTGCTTCGGCAATGGCAGTATCTATGTATGTCGAATAATTAGATTGTGGCAAATTATTTTGAACGCGGACTGTAGATATGTTTGGAGATTCTATATTTAGGTAGAGAAGTATTCTAGAGTAGTAAATAGTTTTGGTGTATTGTTTATCCGTTACTATTAAAGGATGACTCACGCTAGACCAGGCCGTGCCCGGGCAGGGGCGTCCGACATGTCATTTTCTATGACGGCTGACCCGGCCCGGTCTAGCGTGAGTCATCCTTGAAGCCGTAGGGTTTTTATTGGATGAGTTAAATAATCGACTTCGCTACCCCTAAATTACTCTCCGTAAAAAATTACGACCCTCAAATTCACACTGATCTCAGAGGGCCTACCGCGAACCACGTTCGACGTGTTGTCTCTCTGTCGCACTTGTAAATTCGTACATAAGTGTGATAGGGAAGCAAACGTGGTTCGCGGTAGGCCTTCTGATTTAGCGTAATCGTAAAAGCGTTTTCAAGAAACGCAATACGATTGCTCAGGCGACGAAAGTTTTCTCGTTTATTTGTTTTCTTTGATCTTTGTTTGTTTATTTGTGGTGTCTGATTGTTTTCTTTTGAGAAGGTAATTATTTAGTTAGTGAATATATTGTTGTTTTGCATTTAGGGGCTCAGTAAAAATAAATAGAAGGGGAAAAATCATTTATTTACATACAATATATATACAGTGGTACTACTAAACGAAATTAATAACTAGCTTAAATCTAAAATAGGCCCTTGAGGCATTGTACCAAGGATGCTGGCGGCATTTCCTCGCTGTATCGCAATGCTGATACGTTGTGCGAGGTAGCCGCCAGCTCTTCGGTCACCAGTTACGTCAACCAGACGCTTCGCGATTTCTGCGAACAACTTATGCGCGCTGGGACCCCATGGACCTAGAGTTTCAACACCAAATGGTACAAAATGGTACTCTCTACCGAGGCTCTTATATTTGTTACGTTTTAGAATTTCGGCGCTTTCCGCCGCTCCGCCCGCTTTTACAGTAGTCCGTTGGAGGTGGGACGGTGCCAGTGTGTCTACGCAGGTAGCATCCCACACCAACATCCGTCCCAAGCTCCAAGGAACTAAGGACACTCCATCGGGCCTCTTGCCATCATCTCTGATAATGCCAGTCGGCTCAAGAAGAGCAGGCACATTGATGGTGGCAAGAGACCGACGGACTATGTCATTAAGCGACGCATGTCTCGAAAAACGGCCTGCACTTTTTTGACAAGATAATCCGTGGTGTCCCAGTCGGTCCACGTCCGTGCCACAAGAGCATATGTGTGGCGTACACACCGAAACCCCGAGTCGCAAACCAGTCGCCAGTCTAAGGGAGGCCGGATCCAAGAAAGTACCAGTATTGGGCGAAGGATGGGCATGTAGCCAGTAACCGGCTTCCCGGGCTCCGACCGCCAAAAGCCTCGCGCGGTCTGGACCTGTACAGTTGTTTAAAAGAATAAATTTAATAACGAATAATTGAACATTTTACAGAACTTTTATTAGGTACTAGCACCATCCCACTATCCCGGGGTTAACCGGTTAAGCCGTTAATTCAGTGTCAAATTGTACTGGTAAGTACATAAGTGGTAACCATGGTAACTCCAGGTTTAACCGGTTAACCCCGGGTTAACCCACTTAAATAATTATTATATTTAGTTTTTGGTATATTTGTTGTTATAGTGGCAACAGAAATACATCATCTGTGGAAATTTCAACTATCACGGTTCATGAGATACAGCCTGGTGACAGACAGACAGACGGACAGACGGACAGACGGACAGACGGACAGACGGACAGACGGACAGACGGACAGACGGACAGACGGACAGACGGACAGACGGACAGACGGACAGACGGACAGACGGACAGACGGACAGACGGACAGACGGACAGACGGACAGACGGACAGACGGACAGACGGACAGACGGACAGACGGACAGACGGACAGACGGACAGACGGACAGACGGACAGACGGACAGACGGACAGACGGACAGACGGACAGACGGACAGACGGACAGACGGACAGACGGACAGACGGACAGACGGATAGACGGACAGACGGACAGACGGACAGACGGACAGACGGACAGACGGACAGACGGACAGACGGACAGACGGACAGACGGACAGACGGACAGACGGACAGACGGACAGACGGACAGACGGACAGGCGGACAGGCGGACAGGCGGACAGGCGGACAGACGGACAGACGGACAGACGGACAGACGGAATAATAGGGTCCCGTTTTTACCCTTTGGGTACGGAACCCTAAAAAGGGTGACATTTGGAAAACCTACAACGTGTCGATAAAAGAAATCACACAAAAGGAGTACCTAAATAAAGGCGTGAATTTGCATACGATGATTATAATCAATCATCGTATGCAAACGAAATCAGAGCTAAAGCCGCCGTATTACATTGTGACTATTGTGAGCGAAGGCATAGAGAAATATAAGTAAGATAAGAGTGCTCACTCCATACATCAGTTTTGGCACCAAAAATATTAGTATTTTCATAGTCGACATCTAGCATCGAGTAGCGGAATTATCAGTACGTTAAGTAGTAGTAGTACCGTCAAGTGACAATTGATGTAGCACCGACCGGAAACTCTAATCTCAACAACATAAGACTTTCCAGTCGGTGCTACATCTATTGTCACTTGACAGTACTACTACTACTACTTAACGTACTCATAATTCCGCTACTCGATGCTAGATGTCGACTATGAAAATACTAATATTTATGGTGCCAAAACTGATGTATGGAGTGAGCACTCTTGTCTTACTTATATTTCTCGATGGCGAAAGGGAGTCATGTTTAACACATTCACCGCCAGCGACCCGCTAGGCGGGTTCTTTGTTCGTAGGCGCCTTTTCGCTACAAACGGGAAATCCGTGTTATCGGCTACACTCGTAGCTCGCGTTGGCAGTAAATGAATTAACACAAATGTGAAGATTCTTCAAACAAAAACGTCACTTTTGACACTGACACATCTAATCCATATCGTTTCTAGATCTATTGATTGACGTATCTTACTGCCCGTTTAAAGTTCGAATCGGGCAAACATTCAATGTCAACGTTTTCGTAGCGCTACGCTTGTGTGCCGATCCCAGAATTTTCCCGCTTTGTAAAGCGACTACGAACAGAGGATTTCAATGTGTTAACTATTAGCAAAAATACCTAAGAATCATTCCTATGTGTGGCAGCAGTTAACGTGTGACACGGACAAATTGATAGTGCTATATAGGATGTATAGGTATTATTTATTTATTTATATTTATTTATATGAGCCTAGAGTGTCCCACTGCTGGGCAAAGGCCTCCCTCCCCCCTTTCCACGTATCCCGGTTTTGACCCGTCTCCCACCAGTTCCTGTCAAAGGAGTCGAGGTCATCTCGCCAACGCCTTCGAGGTTTGCCGCGACCCCGGGTTTGATGTATAGGTATAGATCTAAAAAAATCTCCCATTCCATTCTATTTTGGATCTTTATTTGGACAACTCAAAATTTCATTTGACAAGTTTTAATGTCTGGATGGCTAGAGGTTAAGACTTAGGGCTGTAAACAAAATAAAACTAGTTATAAAAGTCTTAAATCTGTGTTGTTTGATTAATTAGGTATTTTAAACTGTGTTTGTTTGAGTATATAAGCATTTTATTACGTACAAAAGTAAATTTACGAGATGACAATGACAAGCAAAAACATTAAAAACCAAAAGTTGCCTGGGGCATCTGTATTGCCAGACTAGCCGCTGAGCGAAATATTCGCCCGCTCGAAAGTCGCCAGACACCCAGACAAGTTTATTTGAAATTTTTTTCACAACACCCAAAGATTTCGAGTTTTGTATTGTTTAAATATAATTGAAAAAGAGGGGCTTCAATAGCTTTTAGATACAAAATGAGTCAATGCAATGCACGTGACGCTATCAAATGAAATTCACACTACAGTACAGTCGACGTCAAAAATATGTTAACACTTTTGCACCTTACTCCTTTGTAATAAGGCAAAAAGTGTAAACATATCTTTGACGTCGAATGTACATAAAACGGTGGAGTGTAAGTAGCCCCCTTTCGCACGTTTACCCAGTATCACAGCAATCTTGAAACAGAGACGATTACGCTGGTTGGGGCACGTGCACAGGATGGAGCCCTCTCGTTTGCCACGTAAGACTCTCCTGAGCGAAATAGCACACGCTAAACGACCGGTTGGGCGACCAATGCTTCGTTTTAAGGATAGCGCAAAGCGAGACATGTTGTCCTTCCGGATCGTTCCCACCAACTGGGAAAGGGAGGCCGAAGATCGCGGCCAATGGAGGAAAACCCTGGGTGAAGGGGTAGTTGCACACGATGAAGCGTGGTTTAGCCTTCTTCACATTAGGCGAGAACTGAGACACCAGCGCGCCGCTCTCCCACCTTCGTCACCGGGCACGGCATTCTCCTGCCAGCTATGCGGTCGCGGCTGCCGCTCTCGCATTGGACTTAATAGTCATTTGCGGAAGTGCCGCACTCTTAATATGGACGCTGTTTAAACCATCATCTTATTGATGTTACAGGCCAATGATGATGATGAAGTAGCCCCCTTATCCACAAAACTTTACAAGCCTCATTTAGTTAATCCCTTTCTTAATACATAAGTCAAAATTACAGATTAATCTTTCGTATGCCCTGTCCCATGTACGTCCCAGACATTTTGGACGGTAATTAACAATTTCCAGGTTATTAGATCGGTATATTGATTTAAACTAACACGATTTTCACTCATACTGTTATAACTAACACGGGACTTAATCGCGTAAAACTTACGTTTACGCCACGAAACTCACGTCACGTTCGAAACGTTAAGTCCCGTGTTAGTTATAAAAGTATTAGGTACAATGGGTATAGCAATAGCTATTGAGGCTTGTATCTCGTATATCTATACTTCAAGACCATTAACCAATACAAACACCACTTGACACGTCCGCACTCCATCATGACCCGACATCAAGTGTCTCTCTGACTGTCCATTGTCTGTCATCGTCTGTCCAGTGAATGTTCTGATATGATGGTTCTCCACAACATCTGCCATGACAGGTACGACTGCTCAGAGCTACTTGACAACATTTGCATTAGGGTCCCCTCGCGCAGTACCGCCCGCTCTAAAGGCTCCTCTTCACGTTGGGCCAACGCCAACGCCAACGAGGGACGCAGCCATGCGGTAGAATGAGATAGCAATATTACTTGCTCCCTCTAACGCATAAATGCGTCCCTCGTTGGCGTTGGCGTTGGCCCAACGTGCCTTGTTCGCCATCCCAACTTGCTCAACTAACGCTGGGATCCGCGCACCTTTGCGCCGCCTTTGCAATACTTACAATAAATTATTCACGGCGGTTACATTTTCAACACAAATAGCACGATTCCAAAAACAAATTCTTGATATTCTAGCTGAGACAACTTAATTTCTATGTGTATTTAGCTGGTTTCATTGCATCTTGTCGCTAGTGTGCGTTAGTTTAGTTAAGTTTACCGTAGCATACCTTTACCTATATTATGTAGGGCAAACCTTGGCTTATCGGTGATACTTGGTGATTCGGTGATACTCCGTTATAATCTTACACAGTTCTCGCCACGAGGAAATGCGAGCTATAAAATCGTTGGCAGCTGTCAGTTTTGATGCTTGCAATCGGGTTGGCAGCGATTTAATTGCTTACATTTCAGCATTGTGAGGTCAGCGTAATTTAATAATGCATTATCACCGAATTACCAAGTATCACCGATAAGCCAAGGTTTGCCCTATATTTCTAAGTGAGACCGTTTTAGGAGGTAGGTGCACATCTTTTGAACTGTATAACTTAGCATTAACTATTATTGTACTTACTTCTGTTGTTTCTCCAATAAATAAAATAAAATAAAATATAATGACGTCCCAGCAGAAACACTCGAGATGCCAATACACTGCATTACCATTCCTTTTATTTAACTCGTCTCTTGTAAAACGCTCTAGCCTCCGAGTAATATCAATCATATAAAAACCTCATTCAATAATCCTGGGTCGGAAATTTTCGGATATTGGATTACTCGCGAATAGTAAAATGGTTTATCGAGAGTTTTTGCACTATTTTGTTAGCCTACCCAAAATTCCACTTTAGTAAAGTGGCAGAGAGTTATTACATACACTTGGGCGGTTTTAAATTGGTTGTGTGAGCGGGACATCACTACATACATGCACAGCGCTGTCTCACTCACATACTTGAGAGGCTTGTGGATTATTGTGATAACCGCGTTAGGTACATACTAGAGTGAATGATAGATTTATTATGCATGTTGAATTTTCTTAAGCAGGCCACTGACGAGCCTTCCAAATGGATTCCGTTACAATGGATTCATCCATATGGACGGCATCCTAATATTAAACATTGTACGTTTTTGACATTCACGGACCGATTTTGGATTGCAGCCACGCTATTTGAACTGTTGGAAGGCTCGTCAGTGGCCATCTAAGATATCACTTTAGGAACAGACGATTTTAACGACAGAAGCGTTAGAGAGCCATAATATGAATATTCAATTTAATTCAAATCGTTTAATACGGTTAATAGGTACATGTCAAAAAACATCCATACTAATATTATAAATGCGAAAGTGTGTCTGTCTGTCTGTCTATCTGTTACCTCTTCACGCTTAAACATCTGAGCCGATTTAGTTGAAATCTGGTATAGATATAGTTTGAGTCCCGGGGAAGGACATAGGATATTTCTTATGTCGGAAATCATCCCTGAAGAGAGTGCAGAAAGGGGGGTGGAATTGAAAGAGTTAATGAATTGCCTAATAATAGAAGTAAGCAATGCGCGAATTGAATGATTGCTATTAGCATTATCCAGGCGCTATACCTACTTTAGCTGCTGTCACTAATTCCACGCAGTCGAAATCGCGGGCAAAAGCTAGTACAAATTAAAAATAAAAATACACACACCTAAAACTAATTAAACCTAAGCACACACGTCAATTTTAATAGAAAGGATGCCAATGAGGATATAGTTAGTTGCCAGTTGCATCATCTGCACTTGACAGACTGATCAACGTCACCCGTCGCGCCGCGGCGCTATACTATGAAACTTTCCATAGAATAAAATTTAGCGAACTCTTTAATGATGACAAACAGTTTGGTGCAACCGACCCTAAGTGCCAGTTGCACCAAACCGCCTGTCACCGTTAAAACGTTCGCTAAATTTTATTCTATGGAAAGTTTCATAGTTTGACGACCGGTCTGGCCTAGTGGGTAGTGACCTTGCCTATGAAGCCGATGGTCCCGGGTTCGAATCCTGGTAAGGGCATTTATTTGTATGATGATACAGATATTTGTTCCCGAGTCATGGTTGTTTTCTATGTATTTAAGTATTTATTTATAATATATATCGTTGTCTGAGTACCCACACCACAAGCCTTCTTGAGCTTACCGTGGGCTTGGTCAATTTGTGTAAAAAATGTCCTATAATATTTATTTATTTATTTATTATTATTTATTATTTACTGCTGAGTGACGTTGATCAGTCTGTCAAACGTGGTTGGTGCGACTGGCCCTAAGTGTAAGGCCTGGAGTGGACGCTGAAGTTGGGCGTGCAGCGGGTTGTTAAACAAATGCAAACGTATAATGAGCTTGCATGAACTATAGGGGGCAGCATGGGAGCCGTCAGATTTTTGGCACGAGGCGTAAGTGTGAAGTTTATGCTTCCGAAGTAGCTCACAAGATGGCAGAACCTACTATGCACAAGAAAACATACGAGAACGTTAGATGGTAGCACTTGCTATGGCAATGTTTAATCAATCAATCAATCAATCAATCAAACAATCAAGCGGCCTCGCAGTGTCTGATAATGTTAAGTAGGTATAATCGATGTCCCAAGATTCGGATACATTTGACAAGACTCTATTTCCTACTGCCACAAAAAAGTCAGCGAAGGAAATATTGTTAATTTCTCACGGAGCGTACGGACTGGAATTTTCCCATTTTTCTTGCCCTCCGCAAAAAGGGGGAGAAACGATGATTGCTGGTTGCAAATCAAAACGACGACATCGCCTTTGGCGATAATTGGAAACACGTTTCAGTTGAAATCACAAGAATGAAGAGATACTGGCTATTATTTTATACTTCTTTAAATGTTTGTGTTATGGCATAAGAATATTTTTCAATTATTTAGCTGTCCTAAAAGAGGTCAGGGGGCCGATTTTTGAATTCCGACCGCTCGATTTCGTGTATTTCGTTCAATAATATCTCCAGTACCCGGCATTTAAATTCTAGTAATAGAATTGAAAACGAGTGGTCAATACCACTCGATTCCCAATTACTATCGCTCGTATTTAAAAAATTAGCATTTCACTGTTTTCCGCCGATTTTCGAGTGACGAAATCGAGCGCACGAATTTCAAAAATCGGCCCCCAGGAATCATCGGATCTTCCATATACAGTGAAACTTGGTTAAGTGGGACCTGGATAAGTGGGAAACCTCTATAGCTGGGACTCATAGTGCGGTCCCGGCACTTTGGCGCTGAATTACCTCTGTTAGTGAGAAAAAACAGACCCTCTATAACTGAGATTAGTTGTTTCGATTTTATAGTCAAATTTACCTCTATTACTGAGACAGAGAGTGTATTTTACCTCTTTTACTGAGACTATATTTAAAAGATTACATTTGCTTCATTGTTTTTTAGAATGTTATAGGAGTTGACCTCTGTACCTGAGATAACGTCAAACTATGACCTCTCTAACTTGGACTTTATTGAAGATCTTGGACTTTAGTCTAACCGAAAATTCCGCATTCGGTTAATTGTGTCTAAACGACTTCAAGTTTTATTTAGTTAGTTTGAGTAAGTAGTTAAAACTATCGAAACGAAAAACCAAAAATTAATTCTCATTTATTTAAGTTCTAAGACGCAATGAAGTCCGTTTTTTAATTTTATTTAATAAAATCCATCCTTTGTAGAAGTAGAATCAATCAAAGTTAATTCGAATAAAAATTTGAACAGACTTAAAAAACTATTTAAGGACAAGAAATATTTGACCATTATTTATTGTTGATGATTACAATTCATACATAATGTTGACAAAATACATTAGGGGCTGTCCATAAATTACGTCATCGATTTTTTACGATTTTTGACCCCCCCCCCCCCTATAATCATCCAAAAATCATGCTTCAAATGACCCCATTTCCTCCTACTTCATGCTACCGTCATCCGATGTCCAGACCCCCCCCCCCCCCCCTAATTTGAAATGACGTAATTTATGAATAGCCCCTTATTTACCACCTCTATAACTGAAATAACCTCTTTTCTGACCTCTATTAATGGAACACTCTATAAATGAGACATACATTTATTTATACCTGGCTAACTGAGACCCTGTGTAAGTGGAAAACCTCTTTAAGTGAGACAAATTTGCTCGTCCCTTGAGATCCCACTTATCCAGGTTTCACTGTACAACATGGGCGAATGATATCAAAATTAGTTTAAGGTCAGGTGAGGTCAATAATTTAAGACATGGGTAAAAAAAGGAAATGTTTTTAACACTCAAAAACTTATTACATTTATTTGTGACGTGATGTAGGTACGCAAACGCGTTCAGTGCCATTTTGTATGGCATTTCGATTTTCCAAAACGTCGCACTTGGCGCGCTGTTCAAAAACCCGTAGGTACCTATAAAAATAGACATATCGCAAAGGCGAACGCTCGTCATGCTTTCGAATGAAATGTACACTAGGGGTTCAATTATAAAACGTTTTACTTATTATTTCACGATTGGTATTAAATATCTCCATACTTACTTACCTATTTACCTACTTTACTGCTGTGACGCAACGACCCGATGTGATTCTTGGCCTATGACACCATAGACCGCCATGCTACTCTGTCCAAAACCGTTTCTGTCCAGTCGACGGCACCGAGTTCGCTAAGGTCTTTTTTAGAGTTTCGTACCCAAAGGGTAAAACGGGACCCTATTACTAAGACTTCGCTGTCCGTCCGTCCGTCCGTCCGTCCGTCCGTCCGTCTGTCACCAGGCTGTATCTCACGAACCGTGATAGCTAGACAGTTGAAATTTTCACAGATGATGTATTTCTGTTGCCGCTATAACAACAAATACTAAAAACAGAATAAAATAAAGATTTAAATGGGGCTCCCATACAACAAACGTGATTTTTGACCAAAGTTAAGCAACGTCGGGAGTGGTCAGTACTTGGATGGGTGACCGTTTTTTTTTTGCTTTTTTTTTTCGTTTTTTTTTTGCATTATGGTACGGAACCCTTCGTGCGCGAGTCCGACTCGCACTTGCCCGGTTTTTTTTTTGCACTTCGTCTCTCCAGCGGTGCCTAGGTAAAGATGTCCATAGTTTCTATGAACTCTGCTTCAATTGATATTTGTTTAGTTTCTTGTTAGCTTTATATTTTTCTTAGAACTTTGAGATTCTTTCCTTTGAGTTGCGAACTTACATTTTTTTGTGCTTATATTGTATTGTGAAATGAATAAGGAAAACGTTCTAGTGTTTGACAGACTAATTCCTATAGTTGACAGCCCACAGCTTGGAAATAAGATTGAAGGTGGCAGCTATTGGGACAGGGTCCAAGCCAATGGAACTTATGTTATCTATGTACAGTCGGCATAAAAAGGAGCGTATCAGACTATTACGACAATGACATCCATGTTGGAAAGTCCATTGGCACACTTACTTAATTGACATGCACGTATATAGGTGTCTTTAGTATATGTTTGACTCTGGCAACTTGTACCCTGTCATACGTTCTCGTTGCTATCACGGATCGTACGGTGAACATCTTATTAGATTTACTCTCACAATATTATAAGTTATTTTAATGTTAATGTGCTTCCTGACGATTTTACATTTGTGCATTTTGAAAATAATAATATATAGAGTGTTTAAAGGACGACGTTGTTTTGTTCATTATCGCACCACTTCCTCCCGCTGTGTATGCACCCCAGAGACAGGCTCTGCATAACAATCAAAGTGAATAGATAGTATAGAGGGCTATTGCCATAGTAAATTTTGTAGTCACGGTACATTTACTGCCATCTATCGACACACGATTAAAACTTAAAATAAAATTGAAAATGTATAAATTAATCAAAATAATATATGTATACGGATAAATGATTTTTAATTTTTATTGTTCCATACTGACCCATGTTCTTTCACTGATATGTGTTAAAATTGTTAAATATCAAACGGTGTCGTCGACGCCATCTAGCCGAGAATAGGCCAAAAGGTATGACGCCATCTATTCGAGAATGACTTTTTCTTGATTTCCGAGGCACGTTTTTTTCTTAGACTTTATTTATCTTATACGGAGTTACAAATATCTTTGATAACAATGCACCATATCGAATATTGTGAACCAAAAACGTCACTTTTGGCACTGACAGATCAGATCGATAAATAATCCAGATCTAATTCATAACCGTTTTTAAAATCAAAATACGCCTGAGAAAATAAGCTAGAGTCGGACCAAGAAAAGTCTGCAGCGGATTTGATAGCCCACGCAGTGCAAGTGTTATTTTATACGTCATAATTTCATAGAAGTTTGACGTTTAAAATAACACATGCACTGTGTGGGCTATCAAATCCGCTGCAGATTTTCTTGGTCTGACTAACAACTTATCTTCAATTCTGAGAAACCAGGCTTTAAGTAATAAAGGTGCGATGAACTCAAGCGTATATAATCTAATCGTTTTAGATCCGTCGACCGTCCGGAGTAATCGAGTCAGTGAACATCTAGGAAACTAAGTAAAATTGAATTACATATTTTATCGGAATACGACAAAACATACGCTTAGTTAGGTACCTGCGTATAATAAATAAGTTTTTGCCAAAAATTTCATTCTTGGCACAAGCTTTTCTCACGGATTGTACTTTTCTTACCACAGACAGCTACATATTTAATACTCCTCGAGACAATTCAAAAACCCCAAACACAATTAGGTTGCGTTGTTTCATCACAGAGTCCCTATGGCCTCTTCATCTCCATCATCAGATCAGCTCGATGGTACCATAATATTGCATTGTCCCCCGACTTACATAATGTATGAAAATTTTGAGCTCAATCGGAAATCGGAAAGTGCGTCTTTAGCTTCCAAGATTTGACCCACACTAACTAACAAACTTAGGTACATACTAACAGGTTAAATAAAATCTTGTAATAAATACTTAAACACTTACATAGAAAATTTCAATAACTCACGAACAAATATTCTGATGTTTCTAAGTAGCTTTCCGTCCGAGTTTCGAGTCCATCTCGCTCTCGCTGATATATTGGTGCGATAGAGAGGGAATGCGATCGAGTTCACGCACGCTAACGTTAATGTCAAATGCCAACTCGTGGTAGCCGTGAAGCTATCAAAAGTTAACTTGACAGAGCATGACTTGTGGCTTATTTCAATGTTAAATGAATTATCATTGAACTTTATCTTAATATTGATAAGTATAATTAGCATGAAGTTATAAATGGCATCAGAATTAAAAACAAAAATACAGACAGTCTGAGTTCCTAATAATACGAATTATTAACACATGTTTGTTAATTACGAGATATGATCACATGGAGAAACCCACGAACTGTTTACATTTAAATTTACGTGGCTATCAGAAAAATTAGTTTATTGTAATTTTTGAAGTGAAAACTTCTTTAGCGGTGCTGTGCACTTTTTGTGAATTGAATTGAATGAATTTATTTGCAAGAGACATGGTTAATACAGATGTTAAACAATTACAAGAAGTAGAGGTGCGCTCATATATCTCGCCATGAATACTGGCATGCAAACAATATTATCTATTCTTTTTGATATTACTTATACTAATTAATAATACATAATGAACTTAAATTTACATCATGCAATTTATACACAATTGAATTATCAAACATTATTTACATAAAAAAAAATTACACAAATTGATAAAGTTACATATTAATGTCAAAATATTCTTGGATTGTGAAGGGGAATAGTAGATTGTTAACCAAGGGTTGAAAGGCACCCATTTCTGTCGAGGTAGTTTCGAACGCAGTGAGAGCGCCAATAGTCCGAGACGGAAATGGTGCCTTTCACCCGAGTTAAACACTCTACTTTTCATATCGAATGCGAGGAAACCAAACAAGACAAGGCAATTTCGCAAAATCAGTAATTGAAGTACCCAATATACCTACGGCCATGATTTTTTTCCTTAGGACTTACTTGCAATCGGAGACTTTACATGTGTGAAGATTAATAAACCCTAGCGAAAATCATTCAGATTGCAATATTTACGAAAACACACATTTTTTAACAAACTGCAGTAATTTTAAAATGATTTGTTCATTATAGTGTGAAAATCAGCGGGATTGCCTCATACTTTTTAATTTTATACTTTTTCGTTCTAAAAGCCGCCACAGACTACCGGACCGCACCGCGACCTTGGTACGCCGCACCACGCAATAACATAATAAAAGTATTTTAAATATTAAATAACAATGTAATTAATAATATAAGAAATTTTTATCTTGTATTTTATTTTATTTTTATGAATATAGTGCTAAATAACTTTAAAAACCAATTTAATATCGTACAAACGTTTAACTGTGGCTGTATAAGATTCTGCCTTTGCTCATTTACGCAAGTGTAAGGTTTAAAAAAATATTTTTGGTGTATTCCTTTTGGTTCGAGTCTTATGAAATCGAGTAAATAGAATTCAACGAAAGAAATTAAGAATAATTTGTTTTTAATAATTTACTTTCATCATTTTTTATAAAAAAAAGGATCAACGTGGGATTAGTAAAATTAAACAATTACCAATTGTTACAGGCGAGGAAATAAAGACACTATTTTTCCATTTTGTTTCCACCCAGTTGTTCGTGGGACGGGGACGCAGAGGAGTACACGACTTTTCTGCGCTAGAGCATAAACGTATCACTTTCTGCGCACCTTTTAGAACAACAACGACCCACTTTCAGAGCATGAGATATGAAAAAAATGTTCAACTCGCGACAGGTCACGTGACCGACAGATTCGACAGATGGAAAAATCGTAAGACGGACACGTGACCTGATCGAAAAACTATTACAATGTCATTTTTTCACTTCTGCCGGCACTCCCGGAGTGCAACCCTTTGTTTTTTTTCTTTTTTTTATCCCTTTAAAGTCTGTGCAGAAAGAGCAGAAAGTCATATTATTATTTTTATTTATTTATTCAAACAGATTACCTACACAGTATTACCAGTACAGTGAGACACTAAGGCACTGTGGAATGCATACAATATTTTTATTATCCTAAAACGTTACTATAAAGTTGTGTTAGGTATACAATAACAATCTCCTTGAAATTCGTTAAAAATTAAAAAGAAATTAACTTAATTTGCGAATACAAAAGGTCACTATACGGCTACCATCAATTTCGCACTGACATAGACGCTAGCGTGTTCTATGCATTTCACTCGTACTGGTATATTAGTGCGAGCGAGATGTATAGAAAGTAAATTACGTAGACGTCAGCGTACCTATATCAGTGTTGACACTGTCAGTGACTCGTGGTACGGGTCTAGATCTTATGTTGTTGTGAAATTACCAGTTTTTTTGGTTGGATTTCGGATATTAATTCCAATTTTTAGGTACTTTTTAGGGTTCCGTACCCGAAGGGTGTCTGTCTGTCACCAGGCTGTATCTCATGAACCGTGACAGCTAGACAGTTGAAAATTTCACAGATGATGTAGGTATTTCTGTTGCCGCTGTAACAACAAATAGGTACTAAAAAGAGAATAAAATATATTGGTCTAACTCTAGATCCACGGCAAATGATATCAAAGAGAAGGCTGAATAGGTCTCCTGCCAACCATTTGTGTAGGCTGAATGGGTCTGTTAGTGTAAACCTAAATACATCTCTAACAGACCGTGTAATCCTAAGCCTGTGTTCTACACGGGCTCTAATGGCTATTGAATCCCAGATGACTATTATTCGTGGCATTTACCCCGGCTGATTAGATTAGTAAATAGGGTTCAGCCTGCATAGCCAACATGCCAATCGTTAACGCTCCGTGGTGAACGAAACGCGACTGTCACTCATCTTCCTCGCGTTGTCCCGGCATTTTTCCACGGCTCATGGAAGCCTGGGGTCCGCTTGGCAACTAATCCCAAGCATTGGCGTAGGCACTAGTTTTTACGAAAGCGACTACCATCTGACCTTCCAACCCAGAGGGTAAACTAGGCATTATTGGGATTCGTCCGGTTTCCTCACGATGTTTTCCTTCACCGAAAAGCTTCCAAAATACTCATTGATTGTAACCGGCTAGCTAGAGCGGTAAATGAAAACTAGGTTCTTTATAGTAAATAATATAATATGAAAATATGTACAATAAAATAAACTAATTTCTGTCAGTACTTGAATCTAAACCAATAAAATATCGTCACTGGCCTTAACGTTCTTGAATCCCATTCTTTGTCGAACAGTACGATCAACTTAGGCCGCGGGTGCGGGAATCAGCTTTGGCAACGCAGGCTCAGCGAGGTCCGTGGGTAAAGAAAAGCTTCAGCAGCAAACGTCCAAATAATAAGCAGCAACAGTAATAAGTAGCTCTTCAATTTAAAGGTAGAAGGAAGGGCTGGAACAATCGTACGTTCTTAGACTTGTAGTCGAAACCTAACCCAAGCCTTATTCCGTTACGAGAACCAGTGACGTACATTTCGTACAAATAAGACTTGGGTTAGGTTTAATTTCAACATAAACCTAAACTTAATGCTATATGTACAATTATACAAACTTTACCTGCATTAGTGGCAGCCCTAGTATTAAACTTTATCACTAATTATAACCATACAGTCGCATTAAAATAATAATTACAGAATTGTGCTATATCCGACAACATTTCCAAAGGAAAAATTTACGAAGAAAAAACAAAAGACGGCGAAACCCTTAGTTTTTTATTTCCAACCGGCCAGTGCGCGCGGTGGCTGTACATGTAGGTTTGCCATGTTACATGATACGAACCGGGGTTCGAACCCGCGACCTCCAGATTGAAAGTCGCACGCTCTTACCGCTAGGCCACCAGCGCTCCGCGCGAAACGCGAATATCACTGTTGCACTAATATGGAAGAGTGATAGAGAGAGATGATTACGCTACGCTATGGATCGTTAACGATTGGCACGTCGGCTAAGCAGCCTGATTTGGAAAGGATTTATTTAACAAAACAATAAGACTAAACTAACTTTGCAACGAATTAGCAGCGATAAAGAATAGCAGTGCTAATATATTAAATTAGTGCTGTATACCCCTATACTAGTGTAAATTTTATTTGATGGTGCGACGTGACGTACGCGTTTGCGTCATGTCTCATTTTGTATGGGATTTTGAGTTTCCAAAACGTCTCTCTTGGCGCGCTGTTCAAAATAACAAAGCAAAAGCGACTCTGTTCCAATTGAATAGGATTTAAATTTCATCGAACTGACGATGTACTATATGTAGAACCTTGGGCCTTAGGAGGATACTGAAAATAAAACAGTTTATTGTTTTTTTTAAGTGCGAGTGGAACTCGTCCACCGAGGGATCCGTACTTTTTAGTACCTATTTGTTGTTATAGCGGCAACAGAAATACATCATCTGTGAACATTTCAATTGTCTAGCTATCACGGTTCATGAGATACAGCCTGGTGACAGACAGACAGTGGATTCTTAAGTAATAGGGTCCCGTTTCTACCCTTCGGGTACGGAACCCTAAGAAGGTAGGTTTGGTTAGGTAGTTGGCAATCACATTAGCAAACATGTCGCAACAAGATGTGCGATAATGCGATATTAACAGATACAAGACACGTCAAAATATCGGCAATAAATGCTTATCAATTTATATAATTAGCATCTACACGTTAATTTGAGTGATGTAATGTCATCACAGATTACTTACGCATTAGATGTCACGGAAGACCACAGCTAGCGCGGCCTGGCTGAAACGTCGGAAAAAAGGTAAAATAATGAAATTTAATCGCGTTAGACCCGTTAATAACAGGATAGAGCATGGACCATTAATGATGCACCATCCAATGTCACCCCAGTCATAAAAAAATAAGTAAGCCTAGAGTGCTTACTCTATACAGGGTGGCCCATTTAGATCGGCCAGTGTGGGAAAACCTGAAACTATAAGATATACACCGATCTCTTCTTAGGAACCATGTCATCGATTTTAGTAACAAGAATAACTGCATTCATACATTTAAAAAAAAATGTGTACTCAGCTCGGGAATCGAACCCCGAACATTATTAAAAATAAAAATAAGACTATTGCGAAAAGACCACCATTTTTTTCAATACATTTTACATACTTACATTTTTTTAAATGTATGAATGCAGTTTTTCTTGTTACTAAAATCGATGACATGGTTCCTGAAAAGAGATCTGTGTATGTCTTATAGTTTTAGATTTTCCCATACTGACCGATCTAAATGGGTCACTCTGTATATCAGTTTATTTACTTTATAAATAAAATATGCATTAACCTTTCGTCCCACTGTCCTAATACTAGTAAAAATTACCTCCAATGATATTTTAATCTTGTTGTTTTTGTTCCTTTACTTTCGATATTAAAACGATAACTATGCGGAGTTTACTAAAAGTAGTCTATGGATATTATATACTATCGGTTGTGTTTACTTTATCTTAGAAGTTTATTTGGAAAACTAAATGTCAATCTAAACTGGTTTTTACGTCAAATGAGTGAGGTGTGGTGATGTAAATTATTCAATCAATAAATCAATCAAATTTTATAGCACAGTGGGTATGCATATTTGACTGTGATGGTTTTTGTGAGTGATTTTGTATTGTATATTGATTGACCTACTTAAAAAATAAGTTAATAAGAAATAATAATTTAGCCTATAATTATACGTCCCACTGCTGGCCACAGGCCTCCTCTCAAGCACGAGAGGGTTTAAGCTATAGTCCCCACGCTGGCCCAATGCGGGTTGATGACTTCACATCTTCACAGATTAAGATGCCTTTGGTTATGAATAAGGTTCATAATTGTATGTTTTATATGTACTTTGAAAAGGACAACGGGACTCAGGAGGTTAATACCAGACACAGAACCGCTCAAGCGTAATTGATATCAAATGGAAGCAACAGTTTATAGTCTACTGCTTATTGTAAGATTTAACGCATTTGACAAGAGTTTAATGAAATGGAATAACTGCGTCGATGGAGGAAAATGCAGTATCTAGAAGATTACAATCATGTATGCGCGAGTTCCCCGCTGTTTACCTATCTTGAAGTTGGTAATAATCGATTTTAAACTTTTGTGAGACATACTAACCTACCTACCTCGCCTACCTACTTAGCCTAGATATGCGACATGTCGCGAGTGACTAAAAAAAAGTGAGTCTAAACCGTAAAATGATTCACGGCGCGATTCGCGAAATGAATTAGAGATTCACTAGATATGAAATAGTAAAGATATGTGACGTTCCACGGCAAAAGGTACCTGGCGGCTGGCGCTTACGTCGCATAGCGCCGCAATAATATTATTGCGGCGCCATAAGGTACCTTTTGCCGTGGAACGTCACATATCTTTACTATTTCATATCTAGTGAATCTCTAATTCATTTCCCGAATCGCGCCGTCAATGTCGGTAATAATAATAAATTTGACGACCGGTCTGGCCTAGTGGCTAGTGATCCTGCCTGCGAAGCCGATGGTCCTGGGTTCGAATCCCGGTAAGGGCATTTATTTGTGTGATTAACACAGATATTTGTTCCAGAGTCATGGGTGTCTTCTATGTATTTAAGAATATATAAATATGTAACATTTATTATATATATCGTTGTCTAAGTACCCACAACACAACTTATTTAGCTTACCGTGGGACTTAGTCAATTTGTGTTATAATGTCCTATAATATTTATTTTATTTTATTTATTTTATTTGGCTTTATATCAGTGTCTGAAGATTAAAATTATCTTAACAAATTACTTATATGCCTTTTACAAAATGTTATTAAAAATTAAAACTACAATCACTTAACTTAAATCAAAAAGTTTTATCTTTGGAATATTTTCCTATAGCAAACGCAAACGTTTGTTAAAATGATCAACAATATGCCGCCGTAAAATCTTGTCAACGCAATTTTGGACCACCCTACAGAATATTAGCATGTCAAGCACTGGAACATTTAACCTCAATAGTTTAATTCTCTTCACCTAGAACGCCTCAAGCACTTCACCAAGAATAGAGCACTCGTGTTACCCGTTCAAATTAACATAGGTTTTGCATTTGTACGTGTTTTTACCCTTGTCTGCGGCATATCAGTGTTACATTTAGTAGTCTAGCTCATATATCTTCGTTCTAGCAGGTTTATATTAAGAGTAGCTGAATACCTAACAAAGCGAGACTTAATAAGTGATGTACCAACTATTGATTTGGCCGACTAGCCGACTAATAGGCGCTCGGATGGCCGATTAGTCGGCCGACTAGTCGGCTAGTCGGCCAGGTCATTAGTTTGGTTTAAGTTCGATTCAGATGCACTAAAAAACAATCGTTCGCACTATTTATCATATTATAGTAATGCTAAAAAAGAAAATAAAAAATCCTAAGGCTGTATTATTATTTAATACGAGTACCGGAAAATCGGGCATAAAAAAGCGATCACACGGTGAATATTTCGAACAACAGAAGCCCCCTAAATAGGAATTTGGGTAGGTAAAATACTTGAAAAGCTTATGAAAATATTTGCTGTTTATTTTTTTTTTGCCCTGGTTTTCAATCACTTATAAAGTGCCGACTAATCGGCCATTTTTGCCGACTAGTCGCTGACTAATCGCCGACTACAAGTGAGGCCGGATAGTCGGCTTTCCCGATTAGTCGGCGACTATATAGTCGGTACATTCCCTACTAATGATGTAATGTAAGTAGATTAAAACCTAGATTACATTATAACAGGGCTTCACAAATAGGTATTCTTGACATTTAAGAGAAGTTTGGAGAGTCAAACTCGACAAGTAGAGGCTCTTTTGATATTCTAATCAACTGTATAGAAATGGGTAGATACACAGAATCTGTCTGTCTGTCTGTCTGTGTCTGGACGCACTCAAAGGTAGTACCCGACAATTAAGAGTTCATCGAATCTAAAATGCATATAAATAATTTTCATCCGATAGCCTGGGTGAAATTGATTGATTTAATACTGCTTTCTTGTTTAAAAATCAGCCGTCCATTTTTTAGGGTTCCGTACCCAAAGGGTAAAAACGGGACCCTGTTACTAAGACTCCGCTGTCCGTCCGTTCGTCCGTCCGTCCGTCCGTCCGTCCGTCCGTCCGTCTGTCCGTCCGTCTGTCTGTCTGTCTGTCTGTCTGTCTGTCTGTCTGTCTGTCTGTCTGTCTGTCCGTCCGTCTGTGCGTCTGTCTGTCACCAGGCTGTATCGTATCTCATGAACCGTGATAGCCAGGCAGTTGAAATTTTCCCAGATGATGTAGGGTAAATCGCCAGTAACTGGCCGGTTTTAGTAACTGGCCGCCCTAAACTAAAAATGAATTCTATTCACCTATAAACAGAATTCATTTTAATATAAGGCGAATAATTTTAGTTATTGAAAGCTGGCCAGCTATTGAAACCTTATACTAAAATGAATTCTATTTATAGGTGAATGGAATTCATTTGGTGGCCAATTTACTAACAGTGGCCAGTTACTTGCGAATTACCCTATTTCTGTTGCCGCTATAACAACAAATACTAAGAACAGAATAAAATATTCAAGTGGGGCTCCCATACAATAAATGTGTCTTTTTTGCCGTGTTTTGCGGAATAGTACGGAACCCTTCGTGCGCGAGTCCGACTCGCACTTCGCGGGTTTTTGCGTAACAACGAGGTTTTTTCCAAATCGAAGTTCGATTTATCATGGTTCCAGCATAATAACAAAAATTGTACAAAAATACTCAGACCATACGCGCAATATTTATGTAGGTACTCAAACTTCTACACCTATTACCTACATATATCAACGTATATTTTACGCATTCTTACATATTACAAGGAGAATTTAGGTATTAACACTGTGTGTAATTTGCGGATTAAACGTCGAACCAAATTCCAGGCTCTTGGGACAAATTCCTGAATATCGTCTTCGAGATTTGCATGCGAAATATATTCCGAATATCGAAAAACCCTACAGGCGCGATTCGATATTTACCTATAGCAAATATTGGGACATCTTGGCTATATTACAAAAAACTGTGACGTTGTTTACATAGTGAAAATATTAATATATAATTTCGTGCGCTTACATGTATCTTCCATAGTCTGTCAAGCCATTTCCGTCAGTAGAAAAAAGCGGCAAATTTAAAAAATATAGGCGCGAAGGGTAATCATCGTATAGAAATTTTGAATTTCCCGCCTTTTTCTACTGACAAAGTGGTTTGACTGGCTATAAAAAAAATATCGATTATTTAAAAGGTAGGTACAGTCGACGTCAACGACACTTTTGCATCTCTCCCACTCCCTTGAAATAAGGCGAAAAGTGTAAACATATCTTTGACGTCGACTGTACACAGGTCGTATAACTATGTACGTGATTAATTTCCTTTTCCAAGGTTCTCCGGAAACTACCTAGGTCTTTATCACAACTTTAATGACTGAAATAGCTTGAACGCCATCAAGCATCTAATTGACCTTATCACGAAATCTAGCACGAATAGGTTTCGTGCATTGCAACGGTATAAATAGTTCTTATTAAGTTGTTGCTATTGTGTTAGGTAGGTACAGTCGACGTCATAGATATGTTTACACTTTTGCACCTTACTCCTTTGTAATAAGGCGAAAAGTGTAAACATATCTTTGACGTCGACTGTACATGTAAAAGTGTGTGCAATAAAGTGGCACTGTGAGCTGCAGTTCTCAACGAGACTGCTTTTAAAACTAAATTTAAAAAATACAAAACCTGAGAAATAAATCAATATAATTATTAATTATCGAATGAATAATTTTAAATTTTATTTCACGGACTTTCACGATTTTTTTTTAAATGCGACTTGAAGTGGAGAACAGCTAGACTGGAAACTATATACATACTTCAATATACACTAAACTTTCAGCTTTCTATCAAATAATTATGAAGCAAATAGGCCACGGAAACATCAAGTTGTTTTACAAGCTATAAAAATTAATTTAAATTTTACAATTGTTGTACATAAACGACTTTTTTTTTACTATTATGGTGTTCTACTGCTTCTCGCCGACGTCAGCAATGCGGGATTTTGCACGCAACGTGGTGTTCCGGATACGATCGGCAAACTGCAATGATCAAAAAACAACTGCAAACTTAAAAAAAAATACTTATCCAACCTATTGAATATTTAATTACACCAACGGGTCTACCACGATATAATTTCATTGTTTTTACCTTTAATTCCGACGTTGTAGACCCGTTGGTGTAATTAAATATGTGTAAAAAACGCGAGAGTTTAAAGTGCTAAACAATGCATGTTATCGTAGTTACCTACCAATGCTTAATTCTAGTGTGACTAGTGTCTATTAAATAAGTCCGTGAATATCATTTCGTTAATCATTGTCGCTTGTTAGAGAGTCGCGGAATAGCCAGGCTTATTACGTATTCTGAGTTGGCTTGAAATAACAAAAAATCGATACCACGAATAGACCACTACGAGCCACAAATTAAATCTAAGAGCCACAATAAAATTAAATTTTAAATAGACAATTTTCACGGGGACGTATAATATATCATAATACTGAAATTATATGTCATTATAATGCTCTTTCTCATTTTTGAAATAAAATTCTTAGAAAAGGAATGTTTTTAATAAACTTTTAGGATTATTTTATAAAAGTTTAAATGTCCACACATACTCGTACACGCACGTTTTGAGCGCAACAATAGACACTAGGTACCGTCAACTGGGGTGTATAGGGATGGCTGGGGTGAATACGGACAAACAACAGTTGAGTTTGTATGATATAATTTGTATAAGTCGTTATTACGAAATAGTCAGGTAAATTACATTTTAAGTTTTGTCCCTATTCATATTCACCCAAGTCATCCCTATTCACCCCGGTTGACGATATAGTATTTATATCGCTCAAAAAGTCGTGGCAATAAAATACCCATTTACTTAAATAAAAATCCGATACACGCATTTCTTTTTAAAGACCATCAACCCGCATTGAATCGAATTATATGTCAATCTCCCGAAGTGCCTTCAAAGCATCCGGCTCGCGTGATACGTCAACCAAATTATCGAGATAATATGTCAATAAATAGATAAAAATTGACATATGACATATCCTTCGCTGCCACTTTTTACGTTACTCAAATAAAAACATTAAGGGGCCGGTATATGACGTTTTCGATTTAGACCTCACTTTGTAACCATAATTTGTTCAATAAATGTTTAATAATTGCATTAAATTACACGTAAATTTATTCACGAAGAAACCGTGTACCGACTCTTCATGCCATTATATTTTTAATTTGCTGTTATTCTCTACAAATCGACACTAAAAGTATCAAAAAATCAAAATATGGAGTTCCGTTTGAGACAGAAGCAAAACAATTTTGTCTTTGACAGTAATGGAATTTTTGTATGATTTTGGAAGCTAGATAATTCAGCTACCAATTTATTATCGATTTATATTTTTACTCACAAAGACAACACAGAAATTCAATCTCAAATGTAAACTTTCGAACAATTTCCATACATTGACGACATCACTCAAAATTCTTCTTCAAGTCAGATGCCCGTTGGGGCTACACCGGAGCACACGTGTACTTCTTCAAATGAAAATGACAGCTTGATTTTCTTGC
This sequence comes from Cydia splendana, assembly GCF_910591565.1. Lineage (NCBI taxonomy): Eukaryota > Metazoa > Arthropoda > Insecta > Lepidoptera > Tortricidae > Cydia > Cydia splendana. The sequence continues at coordinate 15,053,511 of NC_085974.1, forward strand.
TTTTGACAATTATATTGACATTAAATCATATACGCACACGAGAAAGCATACCAGTAGATAAATTGTATTTCAAAAAATAGGGTACATAAATATCAGCTCGCGTCTCATTTAAATTTGATTTGCTGTTATTTACGGATCATTATTGTTGAAAACCGCAGTAAACTATCTTAAAACAATACGATTACAGTCGAATTTAAGTATTATGTTCCTTCAAAACTCGCTTAAAATGAAAAAAGTTTAAAGACTCATCTTTACTGATTGGGATCAATTTTTATTATGCTGGTATCATTTTGCGTCATTTTAAAAACGTATTTGACTTCTGTATGTCAATGAATTTTGATGACAACTGTAATATTGTATTATATTATAGAACTTTTATCTTAAAATATTGCCTATTAACAGGAAGAGTTATGTAATTCGTATTCGTATAAGTAAGTCTTGTACCTAGATCTGTAATACCATGGATTGCGACGAATAAATTATTATGATTATGCCGTTCGTTCCGTCTATATGTATAATGCGTGTACGTGCTGTTCTCTGAAAATCTTCAAGAAAAAATAACGGCTAGACCAGCACTAAGTACTAGCAAGTTTTTGCGGCTTTGGAGACCGAGATGAAGCTTACAGGCCAATTAGCGCTGTGGCCTGGTTATTGTTATGTATCGAATGTTTTATAAATTTACTATAAAAAGCAATGTTTTATTTCGATTAGGTCTACATTTTGTGCATATTGCATATCTGAAGTATTTTCGTACTAAACTTGAAACTTTCGTTGAAACTAAATAAAATAATTATTCCAAATGTACAGTCACCTGCAATTTATGTTACACATCGAAGGCCGCAAAAATATCTGACACGATCTTATTTGTAGAACCATAAGAGCATGTCACATATTTTTGCGGCCTTCGAAGAGTAGGTACCGTCATTACTCATTATCACCAACTTTGCCCGCTTTTTTTTTTAAACACGAATTTCTCAAAAAAAATCACATCATATGACATTTTTTTGCTCAGCACGTCCATTGTGATCAAACGCATCAGTTTATGTGAAGAAAAAAAATATCGTGTTTTTACCCATTTTTTTGCGTTTTAGAGGGCGGGCAAATAAAAAATAAAAAAATATCCGGGGTTTTCGCCAACATTGCCCACGTCAATTTGGTATTCAAATATAGCTCGTATGATGATGATGTCTAAGGGTCACTTAAAGGTTTTGTGCAATCCTATCATTCCCTGTCAATGACTTAGCGATAAGTGTAAAAACTTTTAATTAAATTTGCTGGGCAATGTTACCTACCCGTTTTTGCCCATTTCCAAATAAGGCTCGCCTAAGCATTTTACAAAGGCTAGGGTTGTCACTTTTGAGAAAATCTGTTACAATACTTTAATGGCCAAAAATATGATTTTAGCTGTGTTTTTCATTCGTTAACGGGATAAAACATCTAAATAAAGGATAATAAGACAAATTAAATACAGTATATATTTATAAACTTATTTTAGTGTACAAACATAACCTTCTTTTACTTGCGAAGCTTGGTAAATTAGATGAAAGTGACAACCCTAATCCGTTTTTGGTGGTGGGCAATGTTGGTATGGATGCCAAATTACCGGATTACTTTGCCCACCGCTAAAACTTTTGTGTATTTAGGCCTTTTTAGTTTAAATCTCAATAGACATAATCTATGCTTCATGTGTTAAAACTGAAACCCGGAAATATTTGTCAAAGGGTTCTCAATTTTTTCTACTTGCATTCATTATTTATCAATTTTTTGCCCGCCGAAATATACCCTATATTAGACAACTCGCTCAAAATTCCCAAGTCAAGTTATGCACAAGTTTGGTATATAGTTTTGTCAGATATATAACCTTTTTTCTACTAAAAATAGCAGGGTGGCCATAACTATTATAAATTTTTCTACATTAACGAATTTGTTTAAAATTGTCGTTTTGGGCAAAGTTTCCCTGGAGGCAAACTTGGCGCTAATGACGTAACATATTATTGCAGGTGACTGTACATAAATGTTTCGGTGATTTTGAGATTATTTTCCAGGTTAGTTTACTAACAATAAGTTATGCAGATACCGATTTCGTGAACGTATAAGTAGTAAGGTACCGCTACCGCTATTGTTTAGCGATACCGATTATTTTTGAAGGTAAAACTATACCGGTTGAAATATAAAGATATTAAAATTACAGCAGGGATAACCATTTTTTATAGGTGTACCTAAACCATCATTGGCCGAGCGTTAGCAAAGGTCTCCGTTTCAGCTTGGGCAAAAATGCTTTTGTATGTTCTCCTTTGCAGATCACATTTCTCAACTGATTCACGTGAAAATTTGTAAGCAGGTTCGATATAACTATTCTGTTTCGCATTATCCGCCAAAATGGAATTGCCAGCCTGCTGAAACTTTATTTATTTAAATTCCTATTGAATGGATTTTGCACCTTATGGAAAACCGTATAGAGTAGTAAATAACATTTTACATCTGACTTAATGACAGCTTGTTTTATTCGCTTTAATTGTACGAAACGCGTATCTCGACAAAGCAATATTAGGTAGTAAAACAGTCAACAATCAAATGAATTAAATAGGTACGTCACGTGTGACATGAACAGACAAGGAAAGCAAGATTAAATGCATTGTTTCTCTTTCATCTTTTAATGGAACGCTTTTACCCTCAAAAGAGGCTAGTGGTCAATACTAAACTAAAAGTCCAATCTTAAAAAAACATGATGGGTCACTGACCTGTCCCAGTAAAGTGAGGTAGTGTGCGTAAAGTGCGTTTGTGTGTGAAATGGGGTAAATTTACAGAATCTGAAATTTTACCCACCGCTACCGTCGCCTTAAATAAAAATCCGATACACGCATTTCTTTATAAAAGCCATCAACCCGCATTGAATCGAATTATATGTCAATCTCCCGAAGTGCCTTCAAATCATCCGGCTCGCGTGATACGTCAACCAAATTGTCGAGATAATATGTCAATAAATAGGTATAAATTGACATATGACATATCCTTCGCTGCCACTTTTTACGTTAAGTACTCGAATAAAAACATCAAGGAATGGTATTTGTGGTATTTTTACTCGGTTTTATATTAGATAAGTTAACCTCAGGAAAGCCTATAAATAACTTGATACGTAGTAAGGTACGGTCGCCATCAGATATATCGGAGCGGCCGAGGTGCTCTAAAATATCTGAACATGCACTCTAACGCCTTGACAATAGAGGTGATTTCAGATATTTGTGGGCGCCTCGGCCGCTCTAATATATCTGATGGTGACTGATTCAACGCGTACCTATATGCAAATCAGATATTTCTCGCTGACTGCGGACGTAATCATATCAGTTTTCCGCAAGACTGGATCTCCTGTTTTTTTTGATTGAATTAATTATAAGGTTATTCTGAATTAACAAAGCCAAATAGGTATGGGTCATATTATTAAATACATATATCATTCGATACATCCGCTATTGTCACTGGAATCACCTTAATTTACATGATTATTGAAGTATTATACATTAGGATTAGACTTTGTTATACTAATAGTATTACTAGTAAGTACATACCTAATATCTAAAATTCTAGCAATAGAGTTGCAATATGAATATATTATGTAGCCAAGATGTTGTACAAAAGGCTATATAAGATGACAGTGATCTAATGCCTATGTATCTTTAAGTAATTATTGTGTAGGTAACTGCGTTTTTTATAACTTGTTGGTGGCGAACAGGCATATGAGAAGTATCACATGCCCTTTGCCGACCCTGTTGAAAGCTATACCTACAATTACTTTATGAAGAACAGTAGTGGTAATAGTGGTATGGACTGTGGTGGTCCTTCGAGAACACCTTGGCAGCGAGTTTATTCCACAGGCGAAGCCGGAATGAAATTTCTCTGCTATCGCATCTTTCGCGACCATTTAGATTTCAAGGTGTGAGATGACGAGAATAATAATAGGATTAAGAGGCTATCAATACCGAAAGGCTAGGTTCACACGGCGTTAATTTTCCCGTATACCGTAGACAGGATGTGTGACATCAAGTGACATGTAGTGACAGCAAAATTAGTATTGCAACTTCCGAAATTGTTCACACGGCAACTATGCGAGAGCGCCGTCTAGTCGTTATATTTTCTTCTGTCTAACTATCCTATCTGAAATGGAGGACTAGGCATGAGTAGGCATATTAGCAACTGCGTAACATATTAGCAATGTTTCTTACCCACGCGAAGTAATGAAAAAACATATATGACATTGACAGTTACCACGAACCACTTAAATTCCAATTTCCTGGAACACTGGGAAGAAGGAGCCGCCGGGAATTGTGGCTAAACGGCATCATATATTTTTAATGTCGCTAGGAAAGGCTTGGGAAAGGAGTTTTAATAAAAATGGCTTATCCGGATTAATATCTTCGCCCTGACGACTTGCAAGACGTAGTCCAACCGATGAGTGTGTTCTGACCCACATGTATTTATTATAAGTATTACCCTAATGGCCCGATTCGAACTTTAAGATACGTCAATAAATAAATCTAGAAACGATATGGATTAGATATGTCAGTGTCAAATGTGAAGTTTCTTCAAACAAAAACGTCACTTTTGACACTGACACATCAAATCCATAATTATCGTTTCTAGATCTATTAATTGACGTATCTTAAATTTCGAATCGGGCAGTATTTGTATTATTGGTGTAAAATTTACATTCGATTCGTGCCCGGTGACGAAGGTAGGAGAGCGGCGCGCTGGTGTCTCAGTTCTCACCTAGTGTGAAGAAGGTTAAATAACGCTTCATCATGTGCAACTACCCCTTAACCCAGGGTCTTCCTCCAGTGGAAATAAAAAATAATCCTTTTCAATTGGAGTAAAGAGAATAGAGTGTATAGAGACGGATTGTCAAAGTAAATTATGTAGCCACTGTAAATTTACTGCCATCTTTCGACAGCACATAAAACTGTTTGAACGCCATTTGACTTTGATCCTTATTCTTTCACAGATATGTGTTAAATTATTAAATATTAATATATACGCCATCTACTCGACTATAGGCAATCTTTTCGAGCGATGGCGCCATAACCTTCAGCCTACTCTCGAGTAGATGGCGTTAATATTAATATTTAACAAGTTAACACATATCAATGAAATAATAATGATCAAAGTCAAATGGCGTTCCAACAGTTTTAATCGTCTGTCGAAAGATGGCAGTAAATATACTGTGGCTACATAATTTACCATGACAGTAACTCTTTATTTCAAATCCTCTTCAATTGGGGCAAATTGGGGTAAAGCTAAGCGAAGGAAATTAAGGGTAACTTCTTGACTTTTAAATGGTTTTTTATGCATATATTTTCGTAAAGGTCAAAAGACAATGAACGTTTAAGAACTTACGGCAAATCTTTTTAACTAAATTATGGGTTTCTTCTGTTCTGGAGGGCAGTCCAAGTGAAAATAATAATAACTAGATTCCGCCTGTGACTTTGTTTGCCTAGAATGATATTTTCTTTGATGACAAAAATATTGCCTTTTCCCAAAACTCAAACTATTTCCATCTAAATCGACTCAGCGGTTTAAGTGTGAAGAGGTAACACCAGACACACGTAAACCCAGATAAATTTAAACAGTGCATAAATCAACTCGCGTCAAATTAATTAGTTTGTTGAAATTATATGCTAATTGTTAGCGTAAATTATGTCAGAATGAAAACTGGTTCACAGAAATTGCTTTATAATTAAATTCCACCTATGTTATATAGAGACACAATTGCGATTGTGGCCTTGTGGCTAATACACACTGAAAACTAATTTGGGGTTATAATCGCTTGATTATGAATAATATTGAGGAGAATTGTCACGTGATTTTAAAATTATTTTAAAGGGATTACTCATTAAATCAAGGCCCTGGGTTTTGTGTTTCTCTCACTCTCACTGAGCGTAATTGAGACGGCTGTGCGTGCCCGGGATCGCGTATCACGTTTTTGAATATTCTGCGCACTCACCGCAGCTATTAACTATTGTAGAACAGCTATGGAGCAATAGTGTGCAAAATGGTCAATATTCGGTCAGCTACCTAATGGCATCGTGCTACACAGGGTTGCTCCAAAAAAAGTTAACTCGGAAGACTCGGATGTGGATGCTTTTTAAAACTGACAGCAGAATAGACACACCTGTACCTACCCCTACATCCCTAGTGTAAATATATACATCATTGTATGTAATGTATCATTCGATAGCGTAATGTGACGTACGCGTTTGCGTTACGTCTAATTTTGTATGGGATTTTGAGTTTCCAATACGTCCCGCTTGACACGCTGTTTAAAATCCTACGTCACGTATGTCCTACGTCACGTTATCGAATGAAATTTACACGATTTTCAAAACAAAATTTTAGAATACAGTACATTTTCCTGTTGTTTGATATCTTGGTTATAATTATAATGGTTATAAATAAGCACTAATTTCTATTAAACCAAATAAAACATTTTGTTTGTTGACCTTTTGATGCAGCCGTTCGGTTTATCAATATCGCTGATTTTGATTGTGGGGCTGAGGAGCACCAGAGTCGGATGTCATATAGGTGGCGTCTGCGTTAATAGTTTAAGCTATGCGGATGACATGGTGCTCCTCAGCCCCTCGGCTGAGGGCCTCAGGAGGTTGCTTCATTACTGTGAGAAATATGCGATTTCTCACGGAATGAAGTATAACAGTATTAAAACTGAATACCTTGTATTTAAGGCAGGAAAGGGTCCGGGGAGGATACTTGACGTATTTTTAAACGGATTACCTGTTCGAAGGGTGCAGCAGTTTAAATACCTCGGACATATCCTAACCGAAAACCTGAAGGACGACAAGGACATCGAGCGAGAGAGAAGAGCCTTATCAGTGAGATGCAACATGCTCGCGCGCAGGTTTGGCAGATGCTCCGACGTGGTCAAAGTGACGCTCTTTAGAGCATACTGTCAAAGCTTTTACACGGGGCAACTTTGGACCAACTTCACCAGGAAAGCAATTAACACCTTAAGGGTTCAATATAACGACGCCTTCAGAATCCTGATGAAGTTGCCAAGGTGGTGTAGTGCGTCGAGTATGTTTGCGGAGGCTCGTGTCCCCGATTTCTTTGCCGTAATTCGGTCCAGAGTAGCGTCCTTTTGGAGTAGGCTGCGCAGCTCTGAGAACTGTATCCTTGCCATAATTAGTGAAGATCTGAACAGTCCAATATGTAGGTTTTGGCTGTCTTTGCATCAAGATGCGAACCGGAAATAGTTTTATTTTATTTTAAATTGTAATTTAAAAAAATTTAATTTTTGGTTTTAACAGATTTTGTACTTTTAACTTTTAACTTCTTTTTTACACTTTTGTCATTTTAAAATTTATAGGTAATATTTGTTTTATATGGGTGCTTGCCTGAAATAAAATCAATTTATTTTTAAAGTACTGATTTACACTTTCACGATTTTTACAATCAAATCAATTCAATAATGGTAGAAGAGCCGACCGCAAAATTTCGAACCGACTTGATACCGCGATGAAATGCACAATGGTTGCCCATAAAAGTGATGCTAAGTCCGAATTTGATAATCTACTACTGTGGGACTTATGTAAGTATATATTTGTCACTACCTACATCTTGACAGATGATGAAATTTTATTGCGAATAATGATACAAATTAGAGCTGTTACCCACTGACGTCCAGTTTTTTGCGGGTACGGTTTTTTGCAGGATCCCGTTTTAGTAGTATATGTGCTAATATAGTAAGTTTCACACGAGGATTCTGTTTGCGGGATCCTGCATGCATACTACAGAAAACTGGATCCTGCAAAAAACCGTACCCGCAAAAAACTGGACGTCAGTGGGAATGAGTTCTTACGTAAATGATGACCTACTTATATTTTTATGAAGTATACGTTTTATTTCCTGTTTTTCTACTGCTAATAAATTATTTTGTAATAAAAATCTCGTTTCGATACAAAATATCTCAATCAAAACGTCCTCAAACGATATCAATAACGTAAAAGTAATTGCTTTGTCTCTAACGAATTTCAATAAAGACGCAATTTATTTTATTTACCTCTATAAATCTGATAAAATATCGTGTATCTGTCTGTACCTACAATCTACATACTACCAGATACCAGAGATATGTAAATATAGAAGACTAACAATTTAAATCAACGCAACGTGCCTCAGCATTGAAGGTGGCGCTATTTAAAAAAAAATTATGATATATGAGGCAAACGAATAGACAAATCGCCTGATGGGAAGCGATTACCGACGCCCATGGACGCCCGCAACACCAGAGGGGTTGTATGTTGCGTTGCCGATACCGGCCGGAATCTATTTTATACTAGAAACTTCAAAATTGCAAAAGTACCTGAATGTGGCGCGCGCATCGCGAGTAATAACGCCCCATACAAAAAGCGGCCCACACGGCTGAAAAGCGGCGGCGACGGGAAAGTCTCCCGACTTTCAATACATTTTGGCTTAGCCGTAATAAGATAAGATATACATCTTTACAATAATTTGTGGATTTCTCATTTTTGGATTCGTTTCGTGTTGTTGGACATAATTATTGAACAAACATTAGCTATGATTTTTTTTCATACACGAAGCTTACTATTACTGATAGAAAAACAAAAAAAACCCTCCTGTACCCTAAAGTTAATAATGTATGATTTTGTTCTTTAAACCGTACAATATATTTTGCATACCCAATGAATACAGGAACACGTTAAAGGCAAGATTGTATCAAATAGTTATAAAACAGCGATAAAATGGTAGCAGTAAAATAAAGGAGACCCTTTCAAGGCCCGTAAAACGTAATAAGGCCATATCGGAAATAGGTCATATAAAGATTTAGGCCCTATTAATTTGTTTTTTTGTTTCAAAAGTTTGTAAAACAAATGCTCACAATTTAGGTACAGAGCAAAAGGAGTTATTACTTAATACTTACAGGTATTTCTTGGAGCAGTTTTGGCACATTAAGACACACCTTTTGTTTTTCTGTGTATGTGTTTAAACTAAATTATTTTCGTTCGTCAAGCAGGCCAATTCGAATGTAAGTACACTGATATCAGACTGATATCTTACGGATGCCATTCAAATATCGTACATTTCGCTCGTAACTGTCCTTGCATGTACTGGCGCGGGCGAGACGCAAAATAACTATGTAATATAATTCAAATATCATTCTTATGCCAGTGTACATTCGAATTGGCCTGTAAATCTTGAGACACAAATTTTCAGGGTTGACATTTTATATACAAGTCTCAATTAGCTAAAATTCGTTAGATTTAATCTGTCATTTTAACTTGTGTATTTGTAAGGGATAAAACATTAATTAACTAATTGAGGCTTGTAAAGTTTCACGAATAAGGGGATGTCGTAAAAAGGTCTGTCAATGCTTTTCCACTTCATTCGAGCAATTTCCCTAAAATTTACGAACATCCAAAGATATTTTTGTTTAGTGTAACATCCTTGTAGGCTTTTTCTTAATTAACAGTACATCCTCAAAGCTTCGTCTACCCACACGAATAAAACATAAAATATAATGTGAGTAGGTAATTATTTTTTTACGACTACAGTTTCGTTTGGGCGTAAAATGGCCGTAATCTAACATGGGAGTTATGGTTGTTATGGGCCGTAGACTTGGAAGAGTAAATCGAGCTTGGTCTGCTTGGTTATCACGTAGCATAGAGAAATATAAGGAAAGAGTGCTAACTTCATACATCAGTTTTCTTACCAAAACGAGAGTTATTTCGTAATCCAATCTAGCGCCAAGTAGTTATATTTATCAGTACCGATACTTGGCACCAGATGTCACGTGTGTCGCGACTGACGGAAAATGTATTGCTAAAACAATTTACAACTAATTACAAGCAGAAGGAGTTGCAAATAGAGTTCCGGTTAATCCGGTTATACTTCCTAATATAAGCCGGAAATTGTTGAGCATTAGACTTTTCTTTCGTCGCGACATCTGTTCTCAACTAATAGCAGTACTGATGAATTCGCTACTTGACGCTAAATGTCGACTACGAAAATAACTCGCGTTTTGGCAAGAAAACTGATGTATGGTTAGCACTCTTTCCTAACATATATTTCTCTATGCACGTAGTGATGTGTGTAATAGAATAGCGATATGTTGTTCACAAATCTTTTTCACCACAGCGGCCTCGAAGTAGGAAAAGCATCAATAAGTAGTACCGTAAATGTGCCAAAAGTATCTGCCACTTACTAAATATTCTTGCAAAGCGCGCTTAGAAACATTTCAACTCAGAAACATGACTGACGTAGGCATCACTACTCCGATAAGCATCTACACGGACTGGATCAAGACCTGGAATTGAACTTATGGCCCCCCAACCTTGATACTGGCAAAATTGTCCCAATGCACAGAAGCCATAAGAACTAAAAACTGAACTATAAATAGTACATAGGTTAGGTACCCAAAGGTACCGCTTGGATTCAGACTAGGTACACCAGTATGCAGCATACACTGCTATTGAAAACGTCAAAAGCGATGTTGCTGCCCAGATTTTTGACAATTGCGGCAGTAATGTCGCAACGCATCACTGTACCTGAATAAATTACTAATATTTATTATGAATTTAATATTTATTATGAATTCAATATATATTATGAATTTAATATTGATTATGAATTTAATATTTATTATTTATTCTGAGAGTGATTTAACCATATGTTTGTCTGTTACAGGTAAGTATCTTCGTTGAGCTAAAGAACGCCTTCGTACGTATAATTTAAATTTCACTAAAAAAAGAAGACGCTAGGAACGTAAAAAATAACTCTATTTCATTAAAACGATACCTTTAATGTATATATACGTAGTAGGTACCTATAAAATGTTTCTCATAATTTATTATAATCTTTTTGTTCATAAATTATATTTTATCTGTATGTAACTTATTGCGTGGTATCATTGATGTTCCCGCATTTAAATATAAAAGAAAAAATCATAATATATTTGCAGACCCATTTTCCATGCAAACCGGACGCCCATTAATCCTACTGAACCTTCCTCGCATTATTGTCCACGAAAAAAGCCATTGTACCGTAATATCCCCCCAATGCAATAACACATGTCAGCACCCGCCATTAATGTTTACTAGTGTTGTAGCACGGGAATATAGGAACATTCCCATATTACCGGTAATGCAAACAAGGGAATATTAATACGATAAGTCGATAACAGGGAAGAAACCTGAAGTACTTATCAGATGAAGGGGAATTGCACGGTAGTGTTGGTACATACGTATACTTCTAATACTTCTAAAAATGCTGAGAAAGCTATATTGGGTCTGGTAATAAATAAATAAATATTATAGGACAATTTTACACAGATCAATCTAGTCCCACGGTAAGCTCAATAAGGCTTGTGTTGTGGGTACTAGGCGACGATATTATACAATATATAATTATATATAAATACTTATATACATAGAAAACATCCATAACTCGGGAACAAATATCTGTGATAAGCACACAAATAAATGCCCTTCCAGGATTCGAACCCGGGACCTCCTGCTTCGTAGGCACGGTCACTACCGACTAGGCTAGGAGGCCGTCGGTAATATTATCATGATTTGGCAAAAAAATGGCAAATTGGTAATTAATATTCTCGAGCTTTACGAAGCTAAAATAGAGCAGCTGCCATATCAGGCAAAGGCGTTACGTAAGCGACATTCTCGTGGAATTCAATATGCCATCATGTCAACAGAATTGTCCGTACACGAGTTAACGACGTCAGATGCTGTATTTTTGAAGGACACGATACTTGAAGTAAAGGATCAAGGATATGCTGTGAAAAGCTAATAACAATAAGGAATAAGGATAATAGCAATAAGGATAGCTTGGCTAATTGGTGGAACTTGAGTAAGTTATTGGAGCAGTTACCTTGGCGGAGTTCAAAAAACGGATAGGAATCCTGCCCGGGAATAGCTAGGAGCTAGGAGCCCTGGGAATATTTTTTGCAACTAAAGCCAAGAATTGATGCAGATTTTTACAAAAGTGGATAATTTAGACCTATTGGAATTAGTTTGGTTTCAACGATTTCTTGAAGAAAGATCTTTATTCGAGACAATGCCGTCCTTGAAACGTCAAAGGTAATTTTAAAGCTAAATTTTATGCGAATCCCGTTTCGTTTGATGTTCTAATTAAAAAAGAAAGAACACAAAACAAAGCCTATCTATCTATATCTATTCTATATACATATAATAAAGCTGAAGACGGTCGAAAGTCTGTACATGGAAGATATTAGAAAAAAAGTTGGCTGGGGATACTTAGAATTGATAACAGAACACGTTCCAATAGTTTTTAGAATTTTTGTCTGTTTGTCTGTTTATCTGTTTATCTGTTTGTCTGTTTATTTGAACGCGCATCACGTGAAAACGCCTGAACGGATTTTGATGAAAACTTTACTAATCTGTCGAGAAAATCCCCGGCCAGGTTATAGGCTATAAAAATTCAACCTCTAAAAGGGGGGGTAGCCACAACACTCGATTTATTTAAGTTTGCCCCTGAATCGTATGGCGCTACTTAGGAAGGAGGGGCAAACTTTTTTCAAATATGTGCTAACACTATAGAGTATAGAGTACCCTGGTAAACTAACAGATGGCGCTAAATTTAATACGATGTGACATAAATAAGCCACCGAGGAAGGATTTTGCCAAATTAACTCTAACTTTAGAAGACCCCTCTTCTAACATTTCAATCAATCGTACGGATATCAACAAATTTAATTGAATAATGTGTTGATTTCATAATACAACAAAATTAAACGACAGTAAATTAATAGCCCCTCATTGCACAGTGCCATCTTTTGGGGAGCTGAGTAAACATTAAGTAACCAAGAAAACTAAAAATGAGTTTACATAGTTACGTAGTGGTAAAATAAACACACATCAACACGCGTATAATTGCATAAAATTATTTATTTTCTTCGTCATCAATTATACCTAATCGTAATTATATCGCATCCATATCAAATCCATATTCATACGTATCGCCTCCTTAAGCACTTAATAATGGCCACGAAGGTGGGTACTTTGAAAAAAAAAACATTGACCTCTGTCATTTGCAGTGCCGGATTAACCCTTTTCAGCAAAATAAGCACCTGCTTAGGGCACCATGTCACCAAAAATTATTAAAAAATTTACGCGTTCGCTTCGCTCGCGTTTTCAATAAGTTTCTAAGATATGATAAATGTGACATTCGGTTGGCGACTGCAGCAGCATTACTCTGCTGCAACGTTACTGCTGCAGCACTGTCAATTTTCGTGATAAAATGATGTGACTGATTTCCACACTAAAAGTAAAAATGTACAACTGTCTATCAAATTGCGTTTTTTTATATCAAAAAATTGTCGCGCTCGCTTCGCTCGCGTTTTCAATAACTTTCTAAGATATGATAAAGATGACATTCGGGTGGCGACTGCAGCAGCATTAGGTACTCTGTTGCAACGTTACTGCTGCAGCACTGTCAATTTTCGTGATAAAATGATGTGACTGATTTCCACACTAAAAGTAAAAATGTACAACTGTCTATCAAATTGCGTTTTTTTATATCAAAAAATTGTCGCGCTCGCTTCGCTCGCGTTTTCAATAACTTTCTAAGATATGATAAAGATGACATTCGGGTGGCGACTGCAGCAGCATTAGGTACTCTGTTGCAACGTTACTGCTGCAGCACTGTCAATTTTCGTGATAAAATGATGTGACTGATTTCCACACTAAAAGTAAAAATGTACAACTGTCTATCAAATTGCGTTTTTTTATATCGAAAAATTGTCGCGCTCGCTTCGCTCGCGTTTTCAATAACTTTCTAAGATATAATAAAGATGACATTCGGGTGGCGACTGCAGCAGCATTAGGTACTCTGTTGCAACGTTACTGCTGCGGCACTGTCAATTTTCGTGATAAAATGATGTGACTGATTTCCGTACTAAAAATAAAAATGTACAACTGTCTATCAAATGGCGTTTTTTTATATCGAAAAATTGTCGCGCTCGCTTCGCTCGCGTTTTCAATAACTTTCTGACATATGATAAAGGTGACATTCCATTTTCGTGATAAAATGATGTGACTGATTTCCATACTAAAAGTAAAAATGTACAACTGTCTATCAAATTGCGTTTTTATATCGAAAAAATTTCGCGCTCACTTTGCTCGCGTTTTCAATTACATTCTAAGATGTTTATGATAAAGGTGACATTTGGGTGGCGACTGCAGCAGCATTAGGTACCTGTTGCAACGTTACTGCTGCGGCACTGTCAATTTTCGTGATAAAATGATGTAACTGATTTCCATTCTCAGCTGAAATGCAGCAATGAACGTCACTCAATTTACCTAAAAAAATCAATGTAATCTTGATGACCCTAGGGAGAGGGGGCACAATGGGCCATGGGCCATGGGGGCATGGTGGTTTCTAGACCATGGTCTAGAAATAATTAGGGCATCAAAATATCTTAATCCGGCACTGGTCGTTTGCGGAGTCAAACGATTTGGGACTCGCATTTTATACGCCAATCATTCGCGAAAGTTTCGCAACGCATTGAGGTTACAAGGGGCACGTGGTCTTCCTCAGGAGTCTGAAGAAGACCACGGTAAGTGGCGCTCTAGCCAGGCAGGCCGCTTCGCTTTCGCTCGCGCGCGTATACCTTACTGTATCGTTCGATATACACCTACTACTCTGTCGTTTAAATCCTTAGAGAATATAACCAACGGAGACGCCATGTCTATAATTTTCGGTACAAAATAGTCTGGCGTTTTTTGCGGGGAAGGGGCACATCAAATGTGTACCTACGTAACGTAAACATAGCCATGTCAGATAAACGTCGGTTGACCATTGGCCGCCTATTTTCGACAGAGGGAACGCCTGTTAATGACCACTCCCTTTGGTTATATTCTCTAAGTTTAAATCACGTGTAAAATTTGAATAAGGGCGAATAAAACTATTGATTTTGGAGTGTAGTTTTATTTAGTGGTACCTAATTGTAAAATATTTTATCTGGACTTCAGTCATCTAGCATATCCATATGTCAACTTTACTTCAAGTTCCGCCTCCAGGGGAGAGGGAGAGAAATTAGGATTGGAAATTAGCCGCTTACTGACACAGACCGAATTACACGCGGGCGGAGCCGCGGGCACAGCTAGTAATAAATATTTAGATACTTATTTCAGACTAAAAATTTTAAACGTTTATATTTTTATAAAATGCTAAGTCCCTCGTAATTCTGACCTTAAATTAACAATTAACCTTCAGTTCAATTAATAAAACGACAGCCATCAAACGCCAAAAATGACAAATTTACAAAGCAAAACACTTTCATTATAAATTATTAAGTGGCCTTAATAAATAAGAAAACAATTAGCCCGAAAATAAGGCCCGAAGATTTAGTGCCACTATACTTGTCACACTAACGTACCTTTTTAATTTTTAATCCAAAAAAGCACAAAATTGTATGGAATTCAGTATACTTACTACTTTTTGGTTTTGAACCGTGACTGAAATTTATCTTTTTTATTCACTTAGTACTTTTGTTTGTGGCATACAAATTAAGGTTGTACAAGGTAAATTGGAACGTCCAAGGTACCCGAAAATAAAGCTATAGTTTGGCAAGAGTTGCTTTTCAGTGGAGCAAAGGCAGAAAGAATCACATTGTCGTTTTCTTATGCTAATATTATAATGACAAAAACAGGGATGAGTATTTTGGGGATTTTTTTTCCAACTGTGACATATTTAGTATGCCAGACTAAACAGGTTCGATAAAAGGTGTGTCCAGATATTTATGAATATTTTTCCGCTTAAGTATATATATTTGTGTGTCTACAGACACAACAAATTAAACAAATACGCTCTTAACAACTACGAGGTCTAATAAATAAACTTTCGAGGTGAAATATCCAAAAACTTCGTATGTTTAGTCTATAAGAACATAATATTAATTTTACACAATGTGTTTTTCAGTCTGGTAAACATTACTTAACTTTCATCTGAATAAGTTAGCGCTCCCTAATGAAGTAGTTGTATCAGAAATATATATTTTAGACCTAAAAAACTAATAAAACAAAATAAGTAATCTATACATATAATAAAGCTGAAGACGGTCGAAAGTCTGTACATGGAAGATATTTGAAAAAAAGTTGGCTGTGGATACTTAGAATCGATAACAGAACACGTTCCAAAAGTTTTTAGAATTTTTGTCTGTTTGTCTGTTTATCTGTTTATCTGTTTATCTGTTTATCTGTTTGTCTGTTTATTTGAACGCGCATCACGTGAAAACGGCTGAACGCATTTTGATGAAAACTTTACTAATCTGTCGAGAAAATCGCCGGCCAGGTTATAGGCTATAAAACTTCAACCCCTAAAAGGGGGGGTAGCCACAACACTCGATTGACTTAAGTTTGCCCCTGAATCTTATGGCGCTACTTAGGAAGGAGGGGCAAACTTTTTTCAAATATGTGCTACCACTATTGAGTACCCTGGTAAACTAACAGATGGCGCTGAATTTAATACGTTGTGACATGAATAAGCCACCGAGGAAAGATTTTGGCAAATTAACTCTAAGTTTAGAACAGGGGGTACGGATATCAACAAAAATTATTGAATAATTATGTTGATTTAATAAATTAATAATACAACAAAATTAAACGACAGTAAATTAATTGCCCCTCATTGCACAGTCTTTTGGGGAACTGAGAAAACATTAATTAATAAAGAAAACTAAAAATTAGTTTACATAGTTACATAGTGGTAAAATAAACACACACGCGTATAATTGCATAATTCTTTAAAATTATAAATTTTCTCCATCATGAATTATACCTAATCGTAATTATATCGCACCCATATCAAATCCATATTCATACATGGTGGGTACTTTGAAAAAACAAAACATTGACCTCTGTCATTTGCAGTGCCGGATTAAACCTTTTAGGCAAAATAAGCACTTGCTTAGGGCACCACGTCTAGGGGGCACCAAAACCGTAGGCAAAAAAAAGCGCAGGCTGCATCAGCATTGCAGTCGTCGTGGAGTAGGTAGATACATGAAACTTTTATACGTGCACAAGTACCCATCTAATAACGTCCCATCCCTTCCCTGGATGAAGTCCTGGATTCGCGCCTGGTTGGGACTAAAAGTTAAAATGTACAACTGTCTATCAAACTGCGTTTTTTATATCGAAAAATTTTCGCGCTCGCTTCGCTCGCGTTTACAATTACGTTATAAGATATGATAAAAGTGACATTCGGGTGGCGACTGCAGCAGAATTACTCTGTTGTAACGTTACTGCTGCAGCACTGTTAATTTTCGTGATAAAATGATGTGACTGATTTCCATACTAAAAATAAAAATGTACTACTGTCTATCAAATTGCGTTTTTATATCGAAAAATTTTCGCTCTTGCTTCGCTCGCGTTTTCAGTAACATTCTAAGATAATGATAAATAAAGGTGACATTCGGGTGGCGACTGTAGTAGCATTACTCTGTTGCAACGTTACTGCTGCAGTACTGTCAATTTTCGTGATAAAATGATGTGACTGATTTCCATACTAAAAGTAGAAATGTACAACTGTCTATCAAATTGCGTTTCTATATCGAAAAATGTTCGCGCTCGCTTCGCTCGGTTTTTCAATACCTTTCTAAAATATGGCGACTGCAGCAGCATTACTTTGTTGCAACGTTACTGCTGCAACACTGTAAATTTTCGTGATAAAATGATGTGACTGATTTCCATACTAAAAGTAGAAATGTACAACTGTCTATCAAATTGCGTTTTTATATCGAAAAAATTTCGCGCTCGCTTCGCTCGCGTTTTCCATCACTTTCTAAGATATGGCAACTGCAGCAGCATTACTCTGTTGCAACGTTGCTGCTGCAGTACTGACAATTTTCGTGATAAAATGATGTAACTGATTTCCATACTAAAAGTAGAAATGTACAACTGTCTATCAAATTGCGTTTTTATATCGAAAAAATTTCGCGCTCGCTTCGCTCGCTTTTTCAATTACTTTCTAAGATATGGCAACTGCAGCAGCATTACTTTGTTGCAACGTTACTGCTGCAAGGCTGCAACACTGTCAATTTTCGTGATAAAATGATATGACTGATTTCCATACTAAAAGTAAAAATGTACAACTGTCTATCAAATTGCGTTTTTAAATCGAAAAATTTTCGCGCTCGCTTCGCTCGCGTTTTCAATACCTTCCTAAGATATGGCGACTGCAGCAGCATTACTCTGTTGCAACGTTACTGCTGCAGCACTGTCAATTTTCGTGATAAAATGATGTGACTAATTTCCATTCTCAGCTGTAATGCGGCAATGAACGTCACTCAACTAACCAAAAAAATTCTATGTAATCTCGATGACCCTAGGGAGAGGGGGCACCATGGTCTAGAAATGCTTAGGGCATCAAAACGGCACTGGCCGTTTGCGGAGTCAAACGATTTGGGACTCGCATTTAATACGCATTACCATGCCTTCCAGAAAAAAATCCAATCATTCGCGAAAGTCTTGCAACGCATTGAGGTTACAAGGGGCACGTGGTCTTCCTCAGGAGTCTGAAGAAGACCACAGTGAGTAGTGAGTGGCGCTCTAGCCAGGCAGGCCGCTTCGCTTTCGATCGCGCGCGTGTACCTTACTGTATCGTCCGATATACATCTACTACTCTGTCGCTGTCGTTTAAATCACGTGTAAAATTTGAATAAGGGCGAAAAAAACTATTGATTTTGGAGTGTAGTTTTATTTAGTGGTACCTAATTGTAAAATATTTTATCTGGACTGCAGTCCTCTAGCATATCCATCTGTGAACTTTACTTCAAGTTCCGCCTCCAGGGGAGAGGGAGAGAAATTAGGATTAGTAATTAGCCGCTTACTGACACAGACCGAATTCCACGCGGGCGGAGCCGCGGGCACAGCTAGTATGACATAACGTAATAATACATACACAAAACAAATCAAATTATAGTTTATCAATCAATCAATCAATCAATCAAAGCATTTATTTTCAGGCTACTAAGGTTAAATTAGCACGCACGACTGGAAAAGTCCTAGAGAGCCCAATTGAATTGTTTTTTTTTTCAATAACCCTTAAACAGGCCTGACGCATTTTTTACTTTTGATTACTGATTCGGGTAGGTAATAGCTTAAAATGAAAAGTAATTTCTTGTTTTTTTTTACTACCCCTAATTCAGTAAAAAAAACCCGGTGGTTTTTATATGCCCACTGCTCGTGACCAATGGTGCTACGTGGTCCTTATATGGCCACTGCCTTGTTAGCCATACAGAGCAGTTTTAAGGGCAAGTCATGTGCAATTCACATTTACAGCTTGGCAAAAAAGAGTAGAAATTAAAAAGTGGCAACACTGTAGTGTCGTCCCTTTCAAACCAATTTATATATGAAAACGGGACGACACTACAGTGTTGCCACTTTTTAATTTCTACTCTTTTTTGCCAAGCTATACACTTGCGTCACAAAATGCACTAACTGCCAGCACTTTCTTGGCTCGCATGGATATCGTGGCTCGTAAGATTGACCGTTGAATAAATATTTAATTTAAAAACTAAAGGAAAATATATTACTTTTGTACTATGAGGGTTCATTCATAGTATGTAATGAATTTAACCCTTAAATGTCATGTAAACTCCCTGCAGGGCAGAGGCCACTTATAAACCACTCGAACGTGCCCCAGACGGGCAGAGGGTTCATATGACTTTACGGCAATGACATTTTGCGGTCGTTGTATTTACTCAGCTCGCCAAAAAAAAATCATTCGCTATGTGGTACTTATAGATACACAACCTGTTTAAGGGTTAATATCTATCGCTGTAACCGACGGAAAAAATAATACCAGCTTAATTAAAATTCCCTCCTAAGCGTCGCAAAAACTTAAAACTAAGTATTTGTGACGTAGTTTGAAAAATTCAACTACAAATAACAACAAAATACATCTTTAACGACAACATAAAGCACTCAGGGCGGGCTCTGATGGATGGTGTCTAATTTCTCTTTGCTCAAGCTTTGATTGATTTTCATTCAACTGGATAATTGTTTAGATGCTATTTTGAAGTAGGTGAAGTCATTTGATATTTCATTGGAACAGCTTTTGCCCTGTATTTGATAATAACTACTCTAATCACAAATAAAAATCATAGCTGGATTTAGAGAGTATTTCACTAGGGTTAGATATATAAATATAAAGTGTATTATGTTACAGTCATAATAATGGATAATCTTGACATATACTTGTTTTATTACTAAGTATATCCAAGTCTTTCAAGGTACTATATCATCTACATGCAATTTGATCGTTAATCTCCACTCTATGATTCTTACTATAGTATACTGCCTCATAAAACATAACTAAGAGAAAGTACTAAAACATTACTTTTACCTCACTATAGGAGATAGCCACAATCACTCAACCTTTATAGACTACTTACATTATCACGCGGTCCGCAGATCGAGGATCCGATTCCAAAAGATCTTATAAAACACGTACCACTAAATTTATAACTCCTTTATGAAATGCGTCGAAGATAAAAGTTTTCTAAGAAATTATCCAAGAACTGGTGCAATAACTGTCCAATACATTAAAACCAACCTTTAATCAGAATCTTCTTCGGAATACTTGAGAGTTATTCTCGCCCCTTAGTGAGCGCAGGCGAGCATTGGCAAAGAGGGTGAAACGACCGGCAAAGAGGGTGAAACGCCGGAGTGGGTTTAGTGGGTAGGGCCTGTGGTGTTCATCAATAAATATGCAGTTGTGCTGGCAACATTCATTCGCATTATGGCGGCGACTGTGTTACGGGCGCACTGTATGGACCGAATAATAAATTGTTTTATTTACCTACAAACAATATAATTCCTCTAAAGTAAACTAGATAAATGATGTAAAAGTGAACATCACAGGGCCAAATTCTCAACCTCTCTTGCCAGGAGAGGGGAAAGGAGCGGCGAGTCCCACACACCTGACACACCGTGTATAAACGCATTCCCACTCCGTCAAAAAAAAAGGGTGAGCATTTGCCTATATGGTAATCTAGCGCAGGTAAACCAGCAGTACCCTCAACATGTCACGCAGCCTTAAAAGCTAACTGCGTCAACTCAAACGCAGTACATCTCGTTGCACCAATGTCAGTTTACGAAGGAGATGCATTGTGAGTAAGTTTACCCAGTCTTTAGCGAATAAGTCACAGTGTCAAATCCGTGGTAAGGATCATATGTGGGAGCGTGAGTAGGATGGAGTTTACAGTATGCCCCTGCTCTTTGCCCTGAGCCCCCCCCCCCCTCCCCCTGCCGTGCTGTCAATGGCCTACTGTAAACGACACATAAGAAGTAGAGTAGAAAGTTGGAAGAAGAAGCAATAACGGTCCAGCAAGATCATTTGGCTTTGAAATCAATGTGTTATTAACACATCCAGCGCCGACTGGGGCGGGTGGACCGGGCACACTGTTCGTAGCGGCTACGCGCCACGAGCGTAACCCGTAACACTTAGTGGCAATGAATGTGTTAATGGTGTAATTTTGACAAATTTGTGTCTTTCCATCAGAGAAAGGTTCTTACGCTACATGTGGATAAGGAACCTATCCATCAGAGAAGGATATATGCACATGGCAGCAGAACACCTCACATCGGAAAGACGTATAATGTTTTGAGTAAGTATGAATGCGAAATATTTTCGAACCATTAGTTGACTTGTTTTTATCACAGCTTAAATAAATTTCAGCTTCAAAGCCTTTATTCCTTCACAACCCCTCATTTCTGGTTTCACTGAGGCGAACCCTCGCCTGTGCCGATAACGATGGAAATACGGGACATTTCCTGTTAAATCTCCGTAACGCGACCCTTTGATTAAGTGCGTTGACCTTTGAAGATGAAACCGGGAGTGATGATAAAGCAGGGTTCGATGTTATCACAACAGGAAGGTAATGATACTGTGACTGATTAACTTACACTGTGACTGGCATCTTGCCGGTCCCATATTGGGATACCCTAATTCAATTTAGGAGAGGTTTAAATCTTTTCTGTAGGGTTAGAGTCGGTGTAGCTTTATTTGACGTTCATAAGTGCATTGCAATATGCCCACTTGAAAAATTTGATTAAATTTCATGAAAGATTTAAAAATTGACCCAGGCGATCTTAACCATGGCGACGAGTTAAAAGAAAAAGTTGATTCACTGAGTAATCTAACACAAATCATTTTGTTGATTATGGTGAACAATTTATAGGTACATATTTATGAAATCGACTGTAGATACTTTGTGTAGCCTAATCTTCTGAGTGAGAGTACTAATCAATATTATTATTAGTCTGTGTGCCATGCTGCTAAATATTCAGACCAAAGGTTGATAAGTTCAGGCTGGCATTTACGACAGAGGGCGTTAGCGATAATCGCCAATACGTCTGACGCGGGGCGGCTGCATAATAAGTGGGCTGACGTGTCAAGTCATGAGAGGTAGCGGGAAGGTAGCTAGTATACCTCTTTTCACCTCACCAAACCGGGATTCAGGGGCTACGATGGCCGCCTCTTTATCGTCTTTATCACGTTCTAACAAGTACGAGAGTTACAGGATATAAGGTACCTTTCTTATCACAATTTATTAAAATGAGAAAAAAAAACATATCCAACCATTATATCGCCGGCAATACAGAGAGGTAATTAAAGGTATCCTAAAAACAAGAAATTGTGGAAACACAAGTAGAGTACTATATTTTACAAATTAGACTATCCATTGTCTTCTAATCTAAAGGGGCCCACTGATTAACAGTTCGCCGGACGGTATCGGCCTGTCAGTTGTTCGGAACTGTCAATTTTTTTTTCTAACTGACAGGCCGACACCGTCCGGCGGACTGTTAATCAGTGGGCCCCTTAAGTCTTCTAATTGTTAAGATTAGACCAGATTCTTTGATACTATGATATAAACGAAATAAATGTCATATACAAAGGAAAACTACTACTTAAAAAAAAACACAAATTAAAATGTTTTCATAAGGAAGTAATTTAATTTGTTCTTAGAACACTAGGATATTTTTAGTTACTTACCGTGAATAAAGTGATATTAAATTTATCTAGCTTAATTCTTTAAAAAACGATGATATCTTTAAACTTGCTATATCATCTGTTATCTATGGTGTAATGCCTGTGCCCCATACATGTCAAGAATCACGAAAATTAAAGGGTCAACAGCACGATGGTCCAGACATTTGGCATAGATGTATATATATACTTCTTTTTTTATATATATTCTGAAATAAAGATATTTTATTTTATTTTATTTATTTATATAGTATAGCGTGCTGCCGCCTTAAGAAAAAAAACCATAACTGACAAAAAGTAAGTTTCGAGAAAAAGCCAAAAAACTTTGCACTCCTGTTCAAATAGGTTAAATTCAAAGTACAAAGATGAAACTTCTGTTAATGAACAAAGTAATAGTGTAGAATATTTATGCGTTTTAAATTATTCGATTATCTATTTATTTAAATAAGTTATTTAGAAAAAATAGTTACTGCCTCGTGATATAAATAAAATAAAAATATCTTTACTAACATTAAATGACATAAGTGTGTACTTATGGTTTTTGTGTTAGTTTTGCACTACGATGTCTAAGAAATAAAAATACAAGTACAGAGTTGTGCTCATGTTACTGACCGATCTCGAAGCTAAAAAAGTACAATTATGTACTTTATGTTTTTTTTGCTTAGTTAATGTTATCAAATTATGATTTATCTCGTCAAAGGAATTTATAAAAATACAATGAAGATTCGGGATTATTTATTAAAAGAAAACAAATGAGATATTTTTAGATATATTTGATTAATAATGTAGTATGAAACTAAAAAATTGCACAATTAGATTGCACTACCTAAGTACAATAGTAGATTGTACAACAAGGGCATAAAGTGACCCATTTTTACCCGAGGCAATTTTTTGGTCTGAGCGCAAAATAGTAGACGAGAGTAAAAATGGACATTTATGCCCTTGTTGTACACTCTGCTTTTCACTTCGATTGCGAGGAAAATATACAAAAAATCAAATACTTTTAGGTTATTTTAACGTATTTATTCAAGACTAAAGAAAATTGTTCTTGGGCCGGTCGGAGGCGCGGGGCACGCCGATCGGGAGAGCGCCGGTCGGGGGCGCGCCGGCAGGGCTGGCAGTTTGTATGGCAGAATTTGGACTTTATTGCTAAGTCAATAAGGGTCGTAATAGATGATTTTACTTTATGCTCTAGAGCATAAAATGCGATTTTATGTCGTCTACGCACGACATAAAGGTGCACTTTTTGAGCATGAGAAGTGAAAATGCTATTAGAGGCCTTTAAAATGTCATAATGTAATACAAAACTGAAATGAGGTACTAGTAGATTGTACTAATTACTAGTCCTTAATTTATTGAGATGCTGCTGATGTTTGTGGCTCGACATTATTTTCTTGAATTTCACCTCTGGCCATAAGAAGCAACCGTCTGCTCCTGGACGACTGCCGCATTGTTAGTAATCTGATAAACAAAACACAGCCAAGAAGCAAGCGCAAACAGCCTTTGAATTTTAGAATAAAATATGGTTAGAATTAGAATATTAGATACAGCTCAAACACTCAGAAAACTATCAATTATATTTTATTATAACAAAACATGCAATCACAAAAATAACAACAAAGCGATACTCATGAAACAAACATAATGAAAAATAAATAGTTGGGAAAAGCCTGTTTCATGAACAAGCATGACTTTGGGCGCTGTATCCTGTACTAAAATTAAGCCATTTTCCAATGTAAAACTGTACGTGTTTATTTATACATAGGACCGAAACTTAAAGCCACGTTATTTTAAACCATTGTACCTTAAATTCGTCGTTAGGTTATGTTATAATATGTTTTAGGTAGTTATTCAACAGCAGTCCCAATAGACAAGTTACTTAACACCAATATAAATAAATAGATAATGTTAATTCCAGATATGCATAGGTGTACTTACATTTGAATACGCGTGCAAAATCTGGAATACGCGACAAGGTGAGAAACGTAACATGGATATAAATATAAGTATACTTACGAATAATTTTTCACACTTATTACAATCACGTATACACAAATAACACTTTCTAATATTTTAATTTTTAACAAGCAGAAACGTCTGCTAACGATGCTACTAAGCTTAGAATAAATTTAAAAGTGGATCCAGAGGCCGTGAGTTCAAGTCTCACCCAAGACAGTAATTTTTCCACTTTTAAATTTACTTCTAATATTTTTTGAAGTAGGCACAGGAGTAATTAATACGTGCGTCGTATGCGCAACCTCTTCCGAAGTAAAGTAACCAGGAGTGACGGCCGAAATCTGTCCTTTAGGGGACCGGAGGGGGACTACCTACTAGCCTGATAAAGCATAACTGACCACAACGTTTAATAAATAAAGCACAAGTTTACATTTTTGAAACCGACACCAGGCAGAAAAAGCATAAGGAAGAGTCTTACGAGATAGAAAAAACATAACGTGCAACTTATGTTTTTTCAGATTCCGAGAGATATGACTAATCATTATTTTATATTAACAAGAATGAACACCTCTGTCAACTTATGGTTTTTTTACATAGAAATTTTATATAATACCAATATATGGTTTTTCTCCTTGTGAAATAATTATTGGGCTCAAATTCAAGACAAAGGAAAAAAACACAAGTCGTCAATTTAGTACTTTTCTGTCTATGAATATATACTTATGCTTTTTCTTTCTCAAAAAGGCAGTAATTTTACCAAAATGGCGTGTAGTTATGCTTGTCTAAATCGTGACCTGTTAGAGATAAAGAAATAACTGCTAGATAGAAAAATCACCTTTTTCTTCCTGATTTCGAGGGTGTCAATAACTCAATTTCGCAAAAATTGTCACTTATGGTTTTTTTTCTTAAGGCGGCAGCGTGGGCCTTAGTGCCTACTCGCCTCGGGGCAGTCCTTTTCAAATGTTGTCTAAAGAATGGCATTTATTATATGTCGAGATCCGTCGCCGCACCAAGGTGCATGACGTAGTTGCGTCATTACCAAACTATGGAATTGGGCGGGACATGTTGCTAGGCAGAGTGATGGCAGGTGGACTAAAATGTTAACAGAATGGTGGCCGCTTTCGGATGAAAAATGCGCCTGGCGTCCGCTGGCTCGTTGGGTGGACGACATCCGGAAAATTGCGCGTCACTTCTGGATGAGATTAGCTCCGGGACAAGTGGCGTACTCGAAGAGAGGCCTATGCTCAGCAGTGGGCGATAAAGGGCTGAAATATGAAGATTTATTATATTGTCTTTTTTCCAACAAAAAATAAACGAGAGGTGTATAGAGATTATACCTCTAAATTAATACAGATGGCATAAAAATATAAAACCGGATATGTATCTCGGTTATATATTTATTTATAATTAACGTCTCGGACATAATTAATTAAAATCAATAATAAAAATGTACATATAGTTGGTCAAACCAAATTTGTCAGTAAATAAGAACAAAAAAACTATACCTACTCATCCTTTTGTTTTGGGTGCTATAGTTCGTTTTTTTTAGCATTAGAAAGAACTTGAAAGAAGGTAAGCGATTTTCACATGTCTTTTAATTGAAAAACGCTTTTTAATAATCAGTAAATATTACTTATGAAAGCAGAAGAATATAAATGATCGTCTGACATAGTCCGTCGGTCTCTTGCCACCATCAATGTGCCTGCTCTTCTTGAGCCGACTGGCATTATCAGAGATGATGGCAAGAGGCCCGATGGAGTGTCCTTAGTTCCTTGGAGCTTGGGACGGATGTTGGTGTGGGATGCTACCTGCGTAGACACACTGGCACCGTCCCACCTCCAACGGACTACTGTAAAAGCGGGCGGAGCGGCGGAAAGCGCCGAAATTCTAAAACGTAACAAATATAAGAGCCTCGGTAGAGAGTACCATTTTGTACCATTTGGTGTTGAAACTCTAGGTCCATGGGGTCCCAGCGCGCATAAGTTGTTCGCAGAAATCGCGAAGCGTCTGGTTGACGTAACTGGTGACCGAAGAGCTGGCGGCTACCTCGCACAACGTATCAGCATTGCGATACAGCGAGGAAATGCCGCCAGCATCCTTGGTACAATGCCTCAAGGGCCTATTTTAGATTTAAGCTAGTTATTAATTTCGTTTAGTAGTACCACTGTATATATATTGTATGTAAATAAATGTTTACTAAAATGATCGTCTTAGATTCATAATTGTTACAAATTTGCCGTAACTTATTTTTAAAATGTGTTTCTTAATTAAAAGACACATCAAGATTGTTTACCTTATTTCTAATGCTAAAAAAAACGAACTATAGTACTAATAGTATAAGACAAAGATAGATGATTCTCTCAGTCTATGTTTGAAATGAGACAGTCCTTTGACAAACTATACGAGTAATTCTTCTTCATCTGCAAAATATTATGAGATAAATTTAGGCATTTACTTGGCATTTTTTCCTTGACTGTTTTATAAATTGTCTACTCTCCTTTTGATACAATATAAATGATATTATAATACTTCAATTAGGTACAGTCCAAAGTTTTAATATGACCCATTTTCTACCTTGTCACAGTGATAATAGTATGCGGTCTCTAATAGCGACTTTCATATTGATTGTCACTGTGACAAGGTACCAAATGGGTCATTACTTTCGACCGTACCTACGTGGTACCTACCTACAAAATAATATGTTTTTGGCAAACATTTCATTTTTGGTACAAGCTTTTATCGCTGACTGTACTTTTCTTACGACAGACAACTAATACTCATCGAGACAATTCTAAAAACCCCTAACACAATTAGGTTGCGTTGTGTCATCACAGAGTTCCTATGGCCACCTCCTGTCTCTATCATCAGATCAGCTCGATGGTACTATAATATTGCATTGTCATCCGATTTATACATGCATGCAAAATTTCAGCTCAATGCGGAAACCGGGAAGTGGATCAAATTTAACTTGCAAGATTTGATTACAGACCGACAACGGGACAGGTGAAAGTAAATAAAAGCTTGTATAAAGGATTTTTACATAATTCAATCCCTTTATTATATAGCCAACGAAATTTCCATTCCGACGGAAAAAATAACGTAAACATATATATTTGAAGATGACACATGAGATATGAGTGAGGCTGTATTTGCTCATATTTATTTATTTGATGCCAGCAAATACGTGTTTAGCAGATATTGGTTTTCGTTACGGTTGGAATTGAAATACCTAGGTACATAACGTTTTGAATTGAACATTTTGAACAAGTCCAATATCGACTTCAAATATGTACAGTCGACTTCAAACATAAAAATTTAATCGAAAATAAACATCAGCATTTTTCAAACGACCAATTGACATGATTACACGATACTGAAAGGTTTTATTATGGTTTTACTTATAGGGAGTATTACTGCAATGCTCTGCCGCCAGAGTGCAGCACTAATTTGTTTAGTAAACCATAGAGTAACTTATACATACTACGCCTTAAACAATTTTTTGACAAGTTTTTACTATGACCAAAGACATATGTAACTTCGTATAAGACGAATAAAGTCTAAGGACAAAACGTGCCTTCGGAATTCAAGTAAAAGTCATTCTCGAATAGATGGCGCACACACCTTTAGCCTATCCTCGGCTAGATGGCGTGACGACACCGTTTCATATTTAACAATTTTAACACATAGATATCAGTGAATGAACATCGATCAAAATGATATAAAAATAATAAAATCATTTATCCATATATATAAATTTTTTGATAACTTTATACGTTTTCATTTTGAGTTTTAGTCGTGTGTCGATAGATGGCAATAAATTTACAGTGACTACAAAATTTACAATGACAGGACCCCTCTATACTATCTATTCTTTTTGCTATGACATTGAATACATTGATGCATCAAGGCGGTTTGTTTATAGGTGGCCTACCGCGAAATGCGAAAATCGTAATTTCGTTATCTGCCTCTCTATCGATCGAATAAGCAAGAGTGATATAGAGGCAGAAACCGAACTTTTGATTGTCGTGTTTCACGGTAGGCCATGCGATTGAGTTAGTGACGCCCTCTACGCAGAGTTTTGCGTAATATTCCCTTTTCGAATTACATTTTTTTTAGAAAACACCTGCTTCCTCATATGATGTATACCAGTACGGCTACCACCAGTTTTGACATTGACATAACGCTCACGTTTACGTAACTTACTTTCTATGCATCTCGCTCGTACTCGCATATGCGAGCAATAGTGGAAGCGAGATGTACAGAAAGTAAATTACGTAGACGTGAGCGTTATGTCAATGTTAAAACTGATGGTAGAGGCTCAGGTGGTTTGTGTTTCTAAACAGCCACGATTTGTTCGTTTTTAACCTTTTGTATGCTACTGTCAAATGTTGTCTGTACAAATTTCAAATCGCGAACTAAGGTAGGTAATGTTAACATGCTTAAATTTAATGTATCCGTGTATCCTGGATCAATGCTTAAGCATACTAAAGGCAGGGGTCGCTACAAGTACATGCGGCCACACCAATTTTGGTGTATAGCAGTAGTTGTTGCCTATGGGACGGACGTCTGCTCGCGCATGCGCTTTTATCTCTCGTAATAGACGCAGTTTGTTAGAGAGTGAACCTTCTGTACCTAGTAATAATATTTATTCTGTGCTAAAGGTTAATATTTTCCAACCTTTGCAGTAATATACTATTCCGTCGTTCACCACCTCTATCCGGGGATTTAAAGCCATTATGAAAAGAAATCTTACATTTTCCAATCCCAACTCACGTTCAATATCTGTAAGAATAGTGTTGCGGTTATTTTCGTTCCCGGAAATTTTCCCAACGCAATATAAGTTATTACTCGGAAAGACTTGGTAAATTTTTCTTTTTTTTTATTATTATTTTAATCTTTATTGCACAATACATGAAGGTACAAATCTGTGGCTGCAGGCGCTACCCTCTCCAAACATTGGGACTTTTCTGGACAACACTACCTTCCGCCTAGCAGCTAGCTTACGTTTAGGGGCATCTACCAATCAGCCACATCGCTGTCAATGTGGCACCACGGTGGACATTCTTGGCCACCATGGCCTCTCATGTGTTCGAAGCGCTGGCAGGGTCCCCCGCCATGCCAGTATAAATTATGTCATCCTTCGGGCTCCTGTTAGTGCCATAAAGTACCTGCAGTTCTCGAGCCCAGCGGTCTGGCCTGGAGGAGAGCGGGAGGTCTGGCAAGAGGCCCGACGGAATGACACTGGTGCCTTGGAGCATGGGTCGGCCGCTAGTTTGGGACGCTACTTGCGTTGATACCCTGGCACCGTCCCATGTTCCAAGCACCAAAGATTCTGCTGGCGCCGCAAATATGCAGCTACATATTTGCGGCGTTTGGTGTCGAAACTTTGGGGCCGTGGGGGCCAAGTGCGCGTCGACTGTACAAAGACTTTTCGGCGCGCCTAATAGAGGCTTCTGGTGACCAGAGGGCTGGCCACTATTTCGCCCAGCGTATTAGTATCGCCATACAGCGGGGAAATACGGCCAGCCTTCTGGGTACCTTGCCCGTTGACGGCGATCTGGGCCAAATTTTTTATCTATAGATTTTTAAGTTTTATTATGTTTGTTTATTTCTTTCTTTGTGTTTATCAATAAAATCCCATATATTAGGTACAAATAGCGGACTTAATGCCTTAAGGCATTCTCTACCAGTCAACCAACTTTTTCTTTAGTGTATGATATCTATTTCTGTGTAAGAAAGATGCTGTCGATAATATATTATATGATTTTAATGTACAGTGGTCCCACACGGGAATGTTATGCCATTTAAGGTTCTTGCTAAATTGGAAATTCTATAGCCGTAGGTATTGAACAACCAATTTAGCTAGGATCATAAATGGCGCAACAATCGCGGAGCGGCCGGAGCGTGATGGTACCTCTAAATATGATATTATTCAGACAGTATTTTCAATAGTAAACATTTAGGTGTTACCTTGCAGATTATTCTAACAAAATGTAGATTAAGAATACTGAAACTGACCTAAAAGACCTGTCCAAGTGTCCACCCTCGGAATACCCAACTGGCGTGAAGTGGCGCAGATAGGCCAGAGTGGCGCTTGTGTCAGAGGCCAAGACCTTTTAGGGTCACTGAGCCAGTGAAGTACGTTGTAGTAGCAGGCGTGGCCACGATTTCGTCGCTTTGCTACAGGTAGCTAAAAGTACATCCGTTCCACACCAATTTTGGTGGTTAGCCATAAGCCGCGCGTGGCGCTGTCGCCACCTAGCGGCCATATCCGTCCTGATCGTAACAGACGCGTTTTGTTAGAGAGTGAGTCTTCTGTACCTAGTACTATTATTTATTCTGTGGTAGTAGTAACACTATTTTCAAGTATTTTTTTTATTGAATGGATTAACTTCATCTGGTTAAAACCAGCCTTGCATAAGCAAAAATTCGTAGCATAAAATTTACAGCAGGTTTATTTAAGTTTGGCCTTAATAAAGTTAAAATGGATAGACCGAAACGAAAGTTAATGGATTTTCCTCTAACATTAATCTAGCTCGAATTTTCCACATCCACGATTCTAATCCTAATGCAAACCATATTAGAGTCAGAACAAGATAAGTCTGCAACGATTATGATAGCACACACAGTGCAAGTGTTATATTAAACGTCAAACTTCTATAAAAATATGAAGTATAAATGACACTTGCACTGCGTGTGCCATCAAAATCGGTGCTGACTTGTCTTGGTTTGACTCTAGACATTTTTTTAAACAAGAGTACAGAATACGTAGAGTCCGTCTAAGCTAACTCTGCACTGATTTTAATACAACGAAATATGGGCTGTCATAAACTTCATCATATAAATTTAACATTTATGTAAACATTCTCATTCTTTGTCGTTATAAATGCCATGCAGAGTTAGGTTGGTTTGACTGTAATAGTATATTAAACAAAATGGCCACATACCACCCCACCCCGAATGGAATTACCTCACCCCGCGACGGCAATTTGACTACACCGGGTGTGGCCTATAACAGAAGCAAAAAAATAAACTGTAGACTGTACTCCTCAATCTGATCAACATTTGTTCAGCGACTTTTAAAAATAACTTGTGTTTTAATTTGTAGTACACATTAAAGTTTATTCTAAGACGCAATGTATTGCGAATTTTATTATGTTTAAGGCGTGACAAGCACCGTCAATTATAATGAAAAATGGATAGGTAAGATAATATTTCATTTGGAAAGTTTATAATGCCGGTGTATTGGTGCGGTGCTGATTTTTTAAGTATTGTATTTTTAGAATCTGAATAAGCCTCTAGCCCAGATAACCTTATAATGCAAAACTTTTTAATTTGTGTCTGTTTTACCTGTTGATGAAAGTTGAGGGGTTGGGGCTAGTGGAGTAATGGCAATAACATGTTGAATTGGCAATTAGTTTAGTGGAAGTTGTTCGAAACCCTAAAGTTGAGATTTGTTTATACTTACATTACCTTTGTCAAAGAGAATTTGAAATAGAGGAATATTGTCAAATGTCAAATTTTGTTAATTGTCTAAAAGTATCGCCGTCTACTCGCGAGTAGGCCAAAGGTATGGCGCCATCGCACGAAAAGATGGCACCATACCTTAGGCCTACTCTCGAGTAGATGGCGATACTTTTTGTCATTTAACAAATTTAACACTCATTCAAGTTATTTATTAAGTAAGTTGACATTGTTTGTATGGTAATTTTATGTTGTATTATCATGTGAGCGTTTTGGGGTCACCTGTAAGCAGCAAGAGTTGAACACAAATAAAATGAAATAAAATAAAAACACATATCACTGAAAAACATTTAGCTACAATACGATGTAAAAAATAAGATAATAAATTGGTTAGAAGATAAAAATTACGATCAGGTGGAAGACTTGCTAGGATATGTAGCCTAGCCAAGACACACAAGCATACACTCACACTCACACACATACACACACACACACACACACACACACACACACACACACATACACACACACACACACACACACACACACACACACACACACACACACACACACACACACACACACACATATTAATTATGTATATAATACTAAATAAA
Organism: Cydia splendana; assembly: GCF_910591565.1. NCBI lineage: Eukaryota > Metazoa > Arthropoda > Insecta > Lepidoptera > Tortricidae > Cydia > Cydia splendana. The sequence goes on from NC_085974.1 coordinate 15,086,597, forward strand.
TTGTAAATTAGATATGGAATGGATATGTTATTTTGTAAATAACTTACAGGGAGACACCAGCCATTGTTAAAAATATGTAATGGTTTTTAATGAAATAAAGAATTTTGAATTTTGAATTTTTTTGAAATTTTAAAAAATAAGGATCAAAGTCAAATAGCGTTCTAAAGTATTAATCGTTTGTGTCGAAAGATGGCAGTAAATGTACTGACTACAAAATTTACTTTGACAATATTCCTCTAGTCTAAATTCTGTTTGCCTTTGTTTATTAATATTTTATAAGTACACATACACATCCTTATATTCCCTTTGATCCGTACAGCCATATAAAACGAGTGAAATGTATATGCTGATTGGAATCTGCATTCCATTCACTTTAAACAATTCAATCATTCGTTCAATGAACAAGCGTCTTTATTAAGTAAATTGGAGTTAGTTGGTCTGGTGGTTTGAAGCATACTATATTTAATTTAATTTGGATAGCAATTATGAAGTGTGTAGTACTTGAAAATGGAGGTAAAATTAATTACAAAATCGAATTAATATCGACAACGAAGTTATTTCCAGTAACCACATTGAATCAATTTTAATATAATATGTAATCAGATGTAAACGTCTTATATTCATTTGTTATAATATAATTTCAAAGGCAAACCGCCTTTATTATTCGTACTTGTTATAATATTAGTTGAATAAACATTAAATAAAACTAACCACTTAAAATAAGAGCTTATAAAAATGTATTGAGGTCTGGGCAACTGGGTACAAACTTTCCCCGTTCGACCCTCGATAAGTTTTCGCTAAAGGTCCCTGTGGTGCCTCAAGGGCTCTAATTACATGTCATAAGCACGATGTTTCAAAATAAAGAGTCTGAATCTTATCAAACAATTTGGTATGGTTTTGATTACCAACAAAAGCTAAAAGGTGTTATGTCAAAAACAAATGAACTAGAAAATGCGACTTTCAGATTAGGAATTTTAAGGTAATACATGTTTGGCACTGATATTCTATTTTCATTTAAGATACCGCTATTTGCATAGTAGTGCAGAATGGGGTTGGCAACTGTCAAAGGTTTGCCTAGATGGCGCCATCATAACTTGCCCCTTTTTCTATGAGATTTGGCTTAAAGGGCTGGCATCCAGGATATTAAAAAAACAAAAATTTGACACAATTCTAGGGATTAACAGGGCAAGCTATGATGGCGCCATCTGCTAAAAACTTCCACCGGCCAACCCCATTGCATTTAGGACGCATCATTCGTAAGCGCTCGTTAAAGTCGTCCGTCTCAAAACAAGATTAGAACCATTTTTTTTATTCGGAATCGTCCTTAAAGATAGTTATCAACGAATTTTCACTAGCCAATGCTCGGACAAAGCTATGCGACATAATAAAATGGAAAAGGCTTAAATAAATGGTAGTCAGAATGAATGAAAATACTTTTAAATACCTTCAATGTACTTGCATTAAAACTTTTTAGATGTTCATAACAAAATAAAATCTAGTTCAAACTGAGTATGTAGTTCAAATATAGCTCCGTATTTTTATTTTGCATGTAGGCATTGGACTTTGGTCAGTGGTCAAGTTGAAGGTATTATAATTGGACTGTTTTCATAATTGGCAACTCAATTGTCTGTATAAGAGTAGGTCCCTACTTGTCTTCTACCGTATTAAAATTGTAAACTTGAATCATACCAAACAGTTTTAAATGGCTGATATTTGATCTTAATTATAACTTATTAGTCATTATTTTATCAGAGATAACAACAAATTTAATAATAAATACAACTCATACCGATACATAAGTAAATTATTTAAATATAAGTATTTATACATACAAACTTCATAAATATAAATCACTTATTTTATTTGTGACAAAGTGGCACAGTTCTGATTTTACAAATAAAAGAAAAACAACTACTCACCCTTAAAATCATGCATGTAATTACATAATTAAGATAAAAGTTCAAAGTATCATTAATGACATCATTAAGGATACTTTGTAAATTTTATCCGAACATTACAATTTTTATTAGTTGTAAGAACGCTTCCTCGAATACAAAATAGCATTTTGTCACGTAACCTGAATTTTTGCACTTTTAGATTATTAGTTTTTCTGTGACTTCCTTATAAAGTCTGTCAAACCGTTTCCGTCAGTTGAAAAAAAAGGCAAATTTAAAAAATGTAGGCACGAAGGCTTGTCGTGCCTTTTTCTACTGACAAAGTTGTTTGACCGTTTATATTTTATTTAACTAACTGTTTACTGTATGTTATTTCTGTCTTTTTTCTTCCTGTCTGTTACCTTCCGTGATTCTTCTCACTTGATGGTCTCATCGGAAGATCAGCGCTGGAAGCCACCAGCAACATGCTGAGATGGGGCCATTTCGTGGCACTTTAATCTTATTTTGTGTTTTCTTTTATACTATGTACTGTTCCGATTGTTTGTGCTTACGAATAAATCGATTCTATTCTATATAGGTATGCTTTATTTCACAGTAATAGGGGATATTACTGCAATGTTCTGTCGCCAGAGTGCAGCACTACCGACTCAGTAAATTCATAGACTAACTTATACATACTGTGCCTTAAACTGATTTTTGACAAGTTTTCACAGACAATAAAATATGACATTGATGCATCAAGGCGGTTTGTTAACAAGGGCCTACCGGTAAACGCGAAAATCTAAATTTAGTTATCTGCCTCTTTATCGCTCGAATATGCAAGAGTGATAGAGAGGTTAGATAACGAAATTTCGATTTTCTTGTTTCGCGGTAGGCCATGTGTCAATGTGGTTTGTTTACTGTATGTGCCACAAAGGTGCCATCTACGCAGAGCTTTGCCTAATATTCCCTATTGCGTTAAACAAATATTATTATGTAGCGTTCGGCCTTGTAATAAAGCATAGCTCATTAAAAAAAGTTTAAATTGGATTGGTTTAGTTAATTGTTCTTTTATAATTTTACTTTGTACACTTTTAAGCCAATTAAAACTTATATAATTGCCTAAAATTTGTTTGTTTAAGCTAACTTGAGTACATTTTTGTTGTAATTTTTTTTTTATTGTGACGCAAAGAGAGATGTGAAATCATGATGGTTCATTTCAACTATACATAGTACTTGGTATTCATTTTCTTTTTACATTGCGCTCTACAATGATGAAATGAATAGAGTCGGACCAAGAAAAGTCTGCAGCGGATTTGATAGCCCACGCAGTGTCATTTATACGTCATAATTTCATAGAAGTTTGACGTTTAAAATAACACGTGCGCTGCGTGGGCTATCAAATCGGCTGCAGGCTTTTCATGGACTGACTCTAGTCTAGTAATAGTGTAGTAAATGAAGCAAGTTGTTGTATGGAGACCCATGCATTAATTTCTCAGTCGATGAAATTTAGCTTGGTTATTGTATAGTATGAGCCGAGACTAACATTATAAATATCCAAAAAAAAACACTCCTAAGTTAGGTAAAAACACAAATCTGATTATATATTGAACCGAGTAATTCCTCAGTCCAAAATTATTTTACAAAATAAGTTATTTGTATCAGTATGTGATACTAGAAAAAAATCTAAAAGTTTTGTCAAACATGAGAATATTTTTTTATGATACTTCATTTTTTTGACGCTCATTTTGATCGGAAAATTGCTCTGTCATTTTTTTCTTCTTATATGATCTTAGAATATAATTTGGCGCAGTGGGTAAATAAATCCAAAAAAAATGCGTATCGAAATGTATGCATTATAGAACTATTAAAAACTGAGAGTGGAAAATTTTTAGATTTTCATTTTGTAGGTATAAAACGGCAATAAAATGGCATTCCAGTGAAAAAATTAGACTGAGCAATTTTCCGGTCCAAGACACGCCAAAAAATTTTATTTTTTTAATACTGGTATTTCTGCTGGGATATTTTTTTGATATTTCATATATTGTTGCAATACGTTACATGAATATGTCTGGTGAAGAAAGTTTGAACGGAGCATTTTTCCGTAAAAAGATATTAACGATTTAAAACTTTAGGTATTTACTTTAATTCTATTATTATTTTTCTTTGGAAATTTATACAATACTTTTTATTTATTGATACTTTATCATACTGTAAAGTTTTTTCTGGCTGAGGAATTACTGCGGGGTCCACTACCTTTATTTACTACATTATAAGTGCTCATCCAAAATCTTTTACAATGCTTTATGCTTTATAATATTACATTGTGTATGAAGGGCGGTTAACAAGAATTTACGAACAAAGTGTACCAATTTACAAGTTGAAGCCCGAAGCTGAAGAAGGCGAGGGTTTATTTAAGAGCCCTTCAACGTGCACGCTAGCGCCACAGCTAAATAACCGTAATTATTTAAATTTAACGAAAGATATTGAAAAAAGGGGGCCGCTACGTACTGTATTGTGTATATAAGTACCTTTTGAATACATCAAACTAGTTTTTATGTTGCTGGAGTCGTCAATCTATGCGTCCAAAGTTAAAACGGCCGTTTTTGTTTTGAGTTCCTAGATCGACGAGAATGAAAATCTATTTCAGGCAACTAGTGGCCCATACATAAATAGTAAAATAACTTAAAAACTAGCATACATATTATAAAAATATATTTTAAAACTAAACACTAGAAAATCACATTATGGTTGCGATGCAGTTCACATCGATTTGTAGCAGCAATGCGGTCGCCGTTAATGTCACACTGTAATACCTACTGCAACAGTAATGCTGGTGTAGTCTGGATTCGAACGGTACCTTAATAGCCATACATAGATGCATAAAGGATACTCACGTTAGACCGGGCCGTGTACGGGCCGGAGCTTCCTGCGCATCGCTTTCTATGGAAAGCATCACGTGATCGCCTATCATGTCATAGAAAAGTTAGCGCCGGAAGCTCAGGCCCGGACACGGCCCGGTCTAACGTGAGTCATCCATAACCGAACCGTGAAATCGCTCATCTGAGGCCAGTTAAAATATCTTTATGACATCTGCAATAAGGCCAGTTTTCCGTCAAGTACATTAATTACAATTAAATTTTAATGAACGACACTAAGTGAGCCTTATGGGTCGTTATAAGCAGGCGTCGTTAAAGTATTATGGCCAATATTTGCCGCTTTTACGGTTTCGCTGAAACTGAAAAAATACTGAACCCAAAAGAGGTCATATAAATTTTATAGTACCTATGCTTGATTTGTTCGCGTAATAACTGAAAGTTTAAGTATTAGTATCGCAAGACTGAACAATGTAAAAGTTCTTCTGTGCAATTGAGTGATAAATAAATTTTGTTTATTTAAAAGTAGAGTGTAAAGGAACCTAAACAGTGATATGTGTAACGCTGCCTTAACAAGACTAGCCTGACACCTATGACTTCTAGCCCCGCCCTCTTCTACTAATGACAGCTACGAGGATAGGATCTAGCTCGGTAACTGAAATGTTAACTAAATATAAAGTGGTATACCTTCTAAAGAATCATTACTTATCTCTTCCTTAATGTGCCGCTGTGTATATATTATGTATATATATATATATATATATATATATATATATATATATATATATATATATATATATATATATATATATATATATATATATATATGTTAGGGCTCGGCTTCCTTTTGAGCGCTAATCGTGGTAACTCGTAGTAGGAAGGCTGAGGTCTTCGTTGTAGAAAAGAAACTTCGTTGTAAAATACTCATATTTATCGTTTATTTATAACTTTACACAGCACACTTTTTAAACTATCAGCACTTTAGCTATTTACAGTAATATTAGTAGCACCATCGTACAATAAATGACAATAATACACTTTTAGGACACTTTTTGTCAGCATAGGCTGTTAAGGTCTTACTCCTAAGGTTGCTCAGATAATAATGGTCGCTTTAATGAGGTGCAAGGCCTTTTATTAGACCATCGCCCCTCCAATCTCGACCACTTCCACCTGTTCGTCAGGTGAGGTGGGCTGACCGGTAGTGACGTCACAATTGTTTAATTATTTTAACTAAAGTAAAATTGGGAAGTTCAATCACCTTACTTTTTATAAATGAACACAAGTAAATAAGAATGCGGTATTATTACTCTTATTTTTGGAAAGCCGCTAACACGGCCATACTGACCAGTGGCTCGTGCTCAGAGACACTTAGTGTTCGTATTAATTAAGTTGTAACTAGTAAAAGTACAGATTGATTTAAAACAATTACAACGGCTGCTTGATTTGTATGTCAGATACAGCAGGTATCATATTGTTATTTTTTTTTTTATGAATTATCGATTATTTTAACTTATGTTAACAAAGATTCAACATAATTAATGTTTCTGTCTTATGTACGATCATGATTTTTTCTTATGATTTTAGATTAATGTTACATTTAACTGTAAATGAATTACACTTGGAAATAAAAATTAAATGTATTTTAAACAGTGTAATAAAATTATTGTTTAGTTCCCGCTAACACGGCTATTTATGACTTTTGCTTCGGTCATTCTGACATCAAGTGATAATTCAATAATAGAATTGATCCTAGGGGTTTGAATGTTTTAATTATTTTCAATCCATTTTAATTCACAAGTACTTTAAAAAAGAAATTTACTTGCTTGTACCTTTAAATTAATGTTGGTTTTTTATTTTTAATATTTTTTTGTATGTTTTTATTTTTGCCAAAGGAAAAATGAGTTTACCGACGCTTCGGAAAGGCTCTGGTGGAAAAGAAGCGCCAAGAAAAACCTCCCGGTTGCCTTCTTTTATAATGCATTTAGTTAAGTTTTTATGTACCTAAGTGTAGTTTTTTTGACATCTTTTGTCGGTTAATACCGATTATTACGATTGATTAAATTTGCTGAATTGTAAATCTTGGGTTTAGTTATATTTAGTGACACTACGCAGCATACTTCCTATTTACTAAAGGTAAGTGAAATTCTATTAAAATTAGTTCTTTGGTATCTAAAGGGTCATTCCATAATAAACGCTACCAAGGGTTCAAAAATGAAAAATAGTTTAAGAAGTCAACACTAACCTATTTCCATAGAAAACATACCAAACCTTCATGTCAGAAAAAAAAACCGGAAAAAAATCAATTTTTACATATTTTTCATGTACTTGATCGCAACGTTTAAATGATAGGCGTAAAACTAATTTTATACAGCGATATTGGCAAGACTAATTAAAAAGAAAGTAACTGTAAACTGTTACAAATTTCCCGCAGTTATTTCAGGTAAAATATCGTAATTTTATAATTTGTCTTTAAAAATATTAAAAAGCATGGATTAATCGGTGTTTAGAAGAGTATTCTAGACTGTGGTCTCAAAGTAACACCCGAAACGAAAAAGAGATAAAAGTATGTGTAACTTTTCCCGTAATTAACTATAGCCAAACATGTTTTGCCAAAGAAAGGCTATGATGTGAACCTATGCAAATGTGTAATAGTTGTTGTTTTAGCGTCTGCTTTAGTCGTATGTTTTAAAGTTTGAAGTTGTGTAACACCCGAAACGTGTTGATCGTCCGCCTGTCATTCCCCGGCTTTTCTCCGTGATGGTTAGTGCTAGAAAGCTGCAATTTGGCATGGATACATAAATCAATCATGGCGACAAAGTAGTAACACAAAAACTACAAAAATATTTTTTTTTTAGGTTTGCTCCTGTACAAAATATTTTTAATTTTTTTGCGACTTTAATCCTGTGATGTGGGATGTCGTTGGATAGATCTTTCAAAATGAATAGGTGTCACCATCAACCATTTTTTGATTAAGTGAATATTTTCGGTAATATTCGCATCGAAAGAAAAATAATTATGATATCTTCGAGAAACAGTTTTTATTGTTAAGATTAATGTATTTTATAATAATTCAGTATTTATTACTTATGTTTTTCATCGAATTTATTAAAACGACAATAATTTCAATAAAATGAGCCATAATTTCGTATAAATCTGTCTTAATTTCGTACTCGTAACACCCGAAACGAACCATGAGTAACACCCGAAACAGGTAATTTATTTTATTAAAATTAATTGAAAAGTGATACTAAGTGTTACTTCAGTGTTTCAGTAGACTATACTAACTATTATTACTTGACATAAATAAAACTGGAGGTTACTTGACAAAATTCGCTAAATTATGCATTTTGGTACTGATGGTCAGAAGGTATAGGCCAATTCCTGTAACGCCCGAAACAGCTACTTTTTAGTGATTCTCTCGTTATTGCTCTTATACTTTAATTATGTGTGTACAGGAAAAGAAAATATTATCAAAGTAGTAGATGAATCAATAGTTATAACCTCCTAGTTCCTGTTACAATATCGAATAAAACCTTATTTTAAGAGTTCAAGTGTAACACCCGAAACGGTGGAATGACCCTAAAGTGATTAAATGATCATAATTTGTTTATGGAATTTATTGATTCAATATAACTCATTAATATATGAGAACCAACCATGAAGTTTAACGCTTCTAAACAAAGACTAAGTAAGCATCATAAGCTTTACATGAGATGAGAATACTAAAAAAAAACTGTGGTTTAAAGTCTCCACCTCATCCAAAAAGCGTTAATGATCAATTTAAAAAATAAGAAGAGAAACACAACACTACACAATGGATTTGCACGATGGGGTAGTTTAAGTGCTTTTAATTTAATATTATATTATCATAAAAGCTATTTTAAATATTTTCTAATAGAAGCTGTTATTAATTTGTTTAAGTTCAAATTAAAGCTATAGTATTTCTTTGATGTTTGGAATGATAAATTGTTTGTATTATTGTTTATACTATTTAAATTTCTGTACTTTATTTCTTAACTCATATTACACATGAAGACCAAACACGAAGTTGAACCTGTCTTGAACGTTGCTAAACAAAGATTAACTTGAATTTAGGATGAGAAGGATCAATTGATGAGCCGAAACTCGTGCTCGAGTAATCGGTTTAAAAATAAGGAATGCTCAGTTAATTTACCAGCCCAGTTGTTGTACTAAATCTGTATGACCGATCCAAACAAGTGGCAGATAAAATAAAGTCTGAGCTTAGGGAACCAGTTAGTTGGACGGCCCAGTCACTGAAGCCCTTCAGATTCGTTACAGCAAGTGGCCGGCAGACTATGGTTCCCATTTATTGAACGGCCCAGTTATTGGATTAATCCCTCTGAACCATCCATATAAGTGGCAACTTTTATCCTTTTAATGGCCCATTTGTTGGAGTAGTCCCTCTGAACCATCCAAACAAGTGGCAACTGTTTATACTTTCAAATCTTTCAATAGCCCAGTTACTAGACTAGATCCTTCTGATGAATCTAAGTAAGTGGCACACACATTACTTAACGTGGTTGTTTTTATAGATAGTTGTTCACGTAGGATCTTAAATTGAATTTGCAAAAACTATACAATAGTAAAAGTTCAAAAAGCGATATTCACTCAATCACTCTGTTCGGATTTTTATCTTGTGTGGAATTTTCATATTTTCATTCATGACTGAATATTACCTATGGCATGCTAAAGGGTTTTTCCAAAAAAAAAATCATTATGTGGTTGGATTGGTAATAAACGGTATTCTTCATTAAATGGTCTCTACATTTTTTTTTGTAATAAGTATCATTATAGCAAAATATTGGCTGTTTTAAAGAGATGACAATATTGTGGTTTTGTACTTTGTCCTTAATGAATCGATTTATGATTTGTCATTTTGTGTTACCATGTAAAGGACATCTGTCAGATTTGGATTGGCTTCATGATAATTTGTAACTTGATAAGTAACTATTTAGTACCTAGTGTAGTTGACTAATACGAGATAAGTAATCATAAATCACAAGTACCTACAACATATCATTATGTCTCCTCTGATCACTTGAATCATTGCTACTTAAATACGTACTTACATAACGTTAAGTTTAAACACTCGTAAATTAATGTCTCTTTTGCATCTTTGTATTTAAATCGGTTTCCTCCTGTTGTAAATCCTGATGTGTGTTAGAATCCAAAAGCAGGGCGGCGCCACAACAACACGTACTTCTACAACAAAACACAGAAATGTGAGGCTACTATTTATCACACATGTTATTTCTATTAATAAAATATTAATTATTTGCTTAACGTACAACTAATGTTATTACAGTACATACAAATAAAGTATGATTAATACTGATCACATGTACCTATATATTTTTTTTTAATTTTGTTTATATATATGAATGAAATGCATAATGATATTCATAACATTGCCATATATTAAAGTAAATGTATTTGGAGGTGATAACTTTTAACAACAGTACAGCTACTTACACCGTGAAATGGATCGTAGTTGAGCAAAATAAAATAAGCAGAATTTTGACATTTCTACGGACGTTTTGGTTGTACCGTTTTATTTAAACGTTTGACTTTCAAGCTGTATTCTGATGGATTTTACTGAGAGATATTGATTTACGCGGTATACTAAATGTGCATCAGTTATGTAATTTGATATTAAAATGTTACTTATTGTGGATTAATTTTCAAACTTCATACTTAATAAATTGATTCGAAAATATGCGATAAAAATTTGATAATTATGCAACGATTTCGCTCGTAAAGTATGGCGAATTACTAATAAACGTAATATATTAATTCACGTAGAATAAATATTTTGTTAGCGTTGTATAGAATAAATGATATTTATTAACAAGAAAATATGTTTAATTTCTTCATCACCCTCATCATAATATCAGCCATTTATCGCCCACATATTTAATGTATTCTAAAACTGGTTTCGAAATAAATGTTTAAAAGTTGTCCTTTAAATTATCTTAATGTCATTCATAAAAAAAAAACCGGCCAAGTGCGAGTCGGACTCGCGTTCTAAGGGTTCCGTATATTACACAATTTTTAACAATCAGTGCCGGATTAAGATATTTTGATGCCCTAAGCATTTCTAGGTGCCCCCTCTCCCTAGGATCATCAAGATTACATTGATTTTTTGGTAAATTGAGAGAAGTTCATTGCCGCATTACAGCTGAGAATAGAAATCAGTCACATCATATTATCACGAAAATTGACAGTGCCGCAGCAGTAATGTTGCAACAGAGTACCTAATGCTGTTGCAGTCGCCACCCGAATGTCACCTTTACCATAGCTTAGAAAGTAATAGAAACGCGAGCGAAGCGAGCGCGGAAATTTTTCGATATAAAAACGCAATATGATAGACAGTTGTACATTTTTACTTTTAGTATGGAAATCAGTCACATCATTTTATCACGGAAGTTGACAGTACTGCAGCAGTAACGTTGCAACACAGTAATGTTGCTGCAGTCGCCACCCGAATATCACCTTTATCATACCTTATAAAGTTATTGAAAACGCGAGCGAAGCGAGCGCGAAAATTTTTCGATATAAAAACGCAATTTTAGTTTTAGTCCCAACCAGGCGCGAATCCAGGATTTCATACAGAGAAGGGATGGGACAGTTTTCTATCAGCCTAGCTTCGCATAGGGCTCGATATTTAAGGGTCTCAGCGAGGTTGTTTTCATGCATAAAATATGCAAGAAAGCAGAGCTTGGCATTGAATTGGCGAAGTGTGAGAAAGGCAGTAGGCCCAGCTGCGAAAGAGGAAAGCTTGGATTTGGATCCACGCCCAAGTGTAATTAAGGCAGAAGATCAACTTTGCCGTAAGGCAGAAGGCCTCGCATAAGACCTAACGCCGAACCGCAAAAGAGTGGGTTGAAATCGAATCTATGCATGTAATCACGACTCTTCTACTGCGACCGATTGTTTCCCAAAGAATTACGCGCCATTATTTTTGCAAATTAGCTTTTGGACAGCTAAAAAAATCGTGTGGTAAAAACGATGTCATCATCATCATCATCCTGGCGTCAATCCCGGCTGTGCCCCCGCGCGGGGCGCGAGGACCCGGGGTCCGCCTTCCGACTCCTTCGTGACCACTTTGCCCGATCTTCGGCATCCCTGGTAGTGAGTCCGTTGGCACGCATGTCCTCCTTGACGACATCAAGCCATCGCTTCTTGGGCCGGCCTCTTCTTTCCGTACCGGGAGGAGGCGGCATGGCCAGGCATTTGTTACCCACGTAACTTGCCGGTCTGCGCGAGACGTGGCCATACCAACGAAGGCGACACTCTTGCAGTTTGTCTGCAATGTCACGGACGCCAAGACTACCCCGAATGTGGGCGTTTCGGACGCGATCCTTGCGTGAAACTCCGCACATCCACCGTAGCATCTTCATTTCCGTGACACGCAGTTCCTGCTTGTGCCACTCTAGTAAAGGCCAAGTCTCGCTGCCGTACAGAAGGGCAGGTCTAATGATGGTCTTATAGACCTGTCCCTTCAACTTAATCGGCATTTTGGGGTCACAAATAACCCCAGTCATCTCCCGCCATTTGACCCAAGCAGCGGAAATTCGGGCTTTGACGTCGCTGTCGATGTCCCCGGTAGTGCTAAGTACAGATCCTAGGTACTTAACTTGATCCGTGCGCTCGACCATGTCCACGCCTATGCGGACGGGTAGAGGATCTGTACTATTGCAAAAAATCGTGTGGTAAAAACGATGTGTCTGTCCCTAATTTTAAAATTTGTTCACCTTTTTCAACCTGGCATTTTGGTGCCTCCCCCCTGAACGTGGTGCCGTAAGCACGTGCTTGTTTTGCTTATTGGTTACAAAGTCTTTATTAATTCAACCATTAAAGTCGACGAGTACAAAAAACTTTGAGCTAGCTCTCAATTTAACATTTTTTTTTAAACATTATTTTTAATTTGACCTTACAATTACTCGTAAGTAGGTAAGACCGTTAAATATTTAAAATGATTATCTTATCAGAAAATTATCACCAATTACTCTAAGAAAACTACTACTCTAAGTAATCCGGCACTGTTAACAATGTATTTTTTATGTGAAACGTGAGTGAAATCTCTTTAAAAAATCCGTAGGGGTCGGATCAAAAACTGTAATTAAGTCCGACTCACGCTTGACTGTACATTTCTAATAGGTTTTCCTGTCATCTATAGGTATAGACCAATTTTATGTATTTTTTTTTTAATTTAAGACCTAGTAGTTTCGGAGATAAGGGGGGGGGAATGGTCATTTTTTGCCTATTTTCTTGAATAACTTCTAAACTGTTTATTCGAAAATTATAAAAAAAATATATTTGAGATCCTTACAATAAGCTCTTTTATTTGATATGTAACATGATATAGTTTGAAATCTTAATTTTTTTCATTTTTTCATTTACCCCCCAAAAGTGGCCCCCATGTTTAAAATTCATTTGTTTACGTTACATGTCCGTATTTGGGTCACAAACTTACATATGTGTACCAAATTTCAACTTGATTGGTCCAGTAGTTCCGGAGAAAATCGGCTGTGACAGACGGACAGACAGACAGACAGACAGACAGACAGACAGACAGACGCACGAGTGATCCTATAAGGGTTCCGTTTTTTCCTTTTGAGGTACGGAACCCTAAAAATCAAAAAGCTTGTAATCACGGTTACAAATAAGATTGAATAGGTATTACTTTACTATTATCATTCAAGTTAGCAATTCTAGGATTATGTGGGTAGATAACTTGTTTGAGCTATGTGCCTTCATAATTCCATGTTAAATGTTTACTTAAATGTGAGTGGCTGGCGATGTAGTGATATAAAGTTACATTATCTCTTTTTATCATTAGTTTTTGCTTTGTTGTGAAAGATTTTGATTGCTTTTATTACTCGATTACTGTGTGACTTATTGTGTTTATACGGAATTTAGAATGCATTACAAGAATAACAACCACTGGCGATGATTTTAGTAAGTTTTCTTTGTATAGATAAGTATTAAGATGTCCCAGTACCATTTTTGTGGTTACTTTAAGTATATTTAATCACAACGCTCATCGCACATGCATTTTTTTTTTTCTAAAATAAATCAATTCAAACTTAAAATTTGTCAAAATGAAAGCGTCTCACCAGATAATATTGTGTACAACAACATTTACTAAAACGTTAACCAAATGAGTTACTGCTCGTGTCGTAAATTGGCCACCGATAATTGGCAACACGTTGATTCTTCTTCGGTTGTTGAATTGTGTTTTAATGTATGCAGCAAATATAACTTGTTGCTCATCCAATCCACATGGCGTTTCAGGTTCTCTTGCGCACTTCTGATGTTAGGGCTCGGCTTCCTTTTGAGCGCTAATCGTGGTAACTCGTAGTAGGAAGGCTGAGGTCTTCGTTGTAGAAAAGAAACTTCGTTGTAAAATACTCATATTTATCGTTTATTTATAACTTTACACAGCACACTTTTTAAACTATCAGCACTTTAGCTATTTACAGTAATATTAGTAGCACCATCGTACAATAAATGACAATAATACACTTTTAGGACACTTTTTGTCAGCATAGGCTGTTAAGGTCTTACTCCTAAGGTTGCTCAGATAATAATGGTCGCTTTAATGAGGTGCAAGGCCTTTTATTAGACCATCGCCCCTCCAATCTCGACCACTTCCACCTGTTCGTCAGGTGAGGTGGGCTGACCGGTAGTGACGTCACAATTGTTTAATTATTTTAACTAAAGTAAAATTGGGAAGTTCAATCACCTTACTTTTTATAAATGAACACAAGTAAATAAGAATGCGGTATTATTACTCTTATTTTTGGAAAGCCGCTAACATATATATATATATTGTTTGTATTTTTCTATGTATTTATATATGTATGTGATATATATTAAACTATTTGGTTGTACCTATTGGTATATATTTATTTTTATATAATTGTATATGATCGAATGGGTAATCTTCTTATTCCTGTAATTTATTTCGTGCACTACCTGTTTTAAAAGTTTTCTATTCTTTATATCCTGCTACCCCAAGGTTGTCTGGAAGAGATCGCTTACAGCGATAAGACCGCCTGTTGCTACCTTTATTTACACTGTAAATCTGGTTTTGTATTTTTTTTTCTTTGTGGAGCAATAAAGTGTATTTACTTTACTTACTTACTTATATTTTTATAAAATGAACTAGCAATTGAAGACCTCAGACCTTGTGTTATTAAAGAACAATACAGTAGGCATTGCAAAGTTAAGGGAATCCTAAGTTAATTTCTACATTGCACCCTTACAAGCTAGATATATTTTTTTCAGTACTTGAGAATCTTAGAAACGGGATATATACCGGTTGGGGCCTGTAACAAGACTATACAATTAAACTGTAGGCTGTACTCCTCAAACTGCTCTGTACTCTACTCAAACGTTAACTGGAAGAGATCCCTCAAAGGGATAAGTTCGCCTTTGTACTTCTTACTAATTTTATGTTATCTTTAATATGACTTTTTGTACAATAAAGAATTTACTACCACTACTACCGACCAATATTTGTTCAGCGACTTTTTGAAAATGTGTTTTGATTTTAGCACGCTTAAAAATTTATTCTAAGACGCAATGTATAGAATTTTGTTATGTTTAAAGGGGACCACTGATTAACAGTCCGCCGGACGGTATCGGCCTGTCAGTTAGAACAAAATTTTGACAGTTCCGAACAACTGACAGGCCGATACCGTCCGGCGGACTGTTAATCAGTGGGCCCCTTAAAGCGTGACCAGCAACGTCAATTATACTGATGATAACTTACATTGAATGTAGTATATACGGTGGATAAAAAATAACTGATGCATGAATTCCCGTCACTAGGGAGGTTTTGGGCTTATACTGAGCAAGTTTTACTATGAAATCAACCATGAAATCGCAAAAAAAAATTTACCTTCCTATATAAAATAGACCAGCCAAAAAATATGAAACATATTTTTTTTTCGTGATTTCGGGCCTTAGTAAAAGTTGCTCAGTATAATCCCAAAACCTGCCTAGCAACGGTAATGCAGTTATTTTTTAGCCAACCTGTATAATTTGTATGAAAAATAGGAAGTCTAAACACATAATTTATGAGAGTTATTGAAAAACAAGTGTCATCGCTTGAGGAGTACAATGTATGTTTAAGTTATTATTTATTCGTGTTACAGGCTCGACGGTATGTATTAGAGTCGATAACTTTTATCGTATTGTCCGACGGAGTGAGCTTTGTCTAAAATACGTTTAGAATAGAATAGAATAGAATAGAATAGAATAGATTTATTCGTAAGCACAAACAATCGGAACAGTACATAGTATAAAAGAAAACACAAAATAAGATTAAAGTGCCACGAAATGGCCCCATCTCAGCATGTTGCTGGTGGCTTCCAGCGCTGATCTTCCGATGAGACCACGTCCGTTCCGTTTGACCCCTAGACTGGGACAGTAACACCGATTTATCATTAACACTTTGTTATTGATGTTATTATCCATCTCATGCGCGCCAAGAAGTGCGAGTGAGATGTCTAATGACACAATATCAAAACCTTAACAAATTATCATATAAATCAGAATTTGGTATCATTGCACTGAATAAATGAATTATTTTATTTGTCGCAGAACGGACGCCGTGTGTTTCAAAAAAAACTAGCTAAATTTATTAGGTATGGAGAGCTTTTAATTTTATCAGGCTTTCAATTTCATTAAATAAAATCCCAAAGAGAAAAGCTTCAATTTTCGCTACAAAGCGAGACAAAGTTATAATGAGCTTCGCCGTAGCACGTGTGTGTACTTACATTAGTCGACAATTATGTTGTAATAATGTGGTCATTTTTAGAACCATAATTTTCGTGACCATTAACGTTTGTACGTCAACAAATAACAGGTGTGAATTATACGAATGGATCAGTTAATCTTCGTTCGTATACATTAACATAATAAAATTGCTTTGCCACTATTTGTCATTATTTGTGTAACACTTTGTGGGATTAATTTTGACCGTTGAGGCTTAGAAATCGTAAAATATTTCGGTTTTTGGATCAGCTACCCATATAACCATTCCAGTCGCAGAATCACAAAGTGGTAACTAAATGTCAGCTGTGTCGTAACAGAGTCCACACAATGTGTCTAGAATTGTTTCGAAACAAAGTGTCGTCGCCGTGTCTACACTTTTCCGTAACAAGGTGTCGACACATTTGTGTGCACTTTGCGTGCGGTTTGCGACTAAATCTGACAGCAAATTTGTGACAGCAAATGTCAATATAAAATACCTCTTGAAAACCAAGGTTTGTCAAACTACTATTAGTGTCTCGTGTGCTCGTAATTCTAGTAAGTCATCATGGGCAATGCAAATGATAATAATCGACCGAAACCATATAAACACCCAACACCCGTCAACCTTTTACAGAAAAGTTATTAAAGAAATTCAATAAGCTACTTAGCTCAGGCAACGAATGCTCCAAAAGTTGTAGAGGGAAATGCTCGGAACACAATTTTTAACTCCGTAACTCGGTTTGACAAGTTAGGAGGTGAACATATCAAAAGTCCCCGGCCGTAGCCCTTGAGCGGGGGGGAGAGAGGGGGCTTTGAAGGTCCCATTTTCCCGTTTTTCGATTATATCTCGGAAACTATGCATCTCAGCGACATGGCCACTTATACAAAATGAAAGTTAATTTAATTTGTTACAAGTTTATTCAATCAATTTTTTCGATATGTTGAATAGTTTTTGAGATATCCGCTCTTGAAAGTTTATTTAGGGCTCTCAATTTTATCTTGATATATCTATATCAGTGAAGGTGCTAGGCCGTGTTTTGTATAAATCTGGGGTGCTGAATCCATTTAAGATATCACATTGACACCATTCCACAAAATAAAAATAAATCTTTTTAGGGTTCCGTACCTCAAAAGGAAAAAACGGAACCCTTATAGGATCACTCGTGCGTCTGTATGTATGTCCGTCTGAATACACAAAATAGTTCTTTACCTATAGATGACAGGAAAACCTATTAGAAATGTGCAGTCAAACGCGAGTCGGACTTAATGTACGGAACCCTTAATATGCGAGTCCGACTCGCACTTGGCCGGTTTTTTTGAAACTCTTCTTGACGCTTAACCGCTGAACCGATTTCGTTGAAATTTGGTATAGAAATAGTTTGCGTCCCGGAACAGGACATAGGATAGATCTTATAACCAAAATCATCTTTTGAAGGTGTGAAAAGTGGCGTGGAAATTTGTACGGGAAATCAATAACCGCTGAACCGATTTATATGAAATTTGGGATGGTCTACATCTTTGATTTAGTTAAAAATGATGAAAAAACATGACTTCAAACCTAAACTTAAACAGTATTAACTTCAAGAAGTCAATTCTGAATTCCCCCCTACACCTCATTTCACACCCTTTAAAGGATGATTTTTGAGATAACTTATTATATCCTGTCTCGGGACTCAAAATATATGTGTACCACATTTAAATTAAAACTGTTCAGCAGTTTAAGCGTGAAGAGGAGTTTAAAAGAAAGTATTTTAATAAGTTTATATGTTTTTACTTCGGAATGGTCTCAATGTGATACCTTAACTAAATTTGGTACTGCGAATTTATACGAAAACGATACCAAACATGGCCTCGTAGCTTTACTGTTGTAGAAGTCAAAATAAAATTGAGAGCCCTAAATTCTTATTACTTGGCCAAACTTGTGTAGAAGGAAAAGGTAAAATAAAAGTCTTCGGCAGGAATATAAGACACAAATATATTTTTTTTTTGCGTTACTATTTCATTCATCAAATATAAACATACCTTGATTATACTATTCTAGTGAGATCCTCATAGATAAACAAAAACATTTACTTAAAAAATTACAAGGTCGAAATGTCACGGAACTTGTGAGAGTAATATGTGAAAAATAAAAACTTTTATGACAAAAAAAATCTGGACACAATTTAAGAATCACCCAATTGCGTCGAGGAATCATCTGTATTTTTGCTTGTTTCATTACCTCCTCGCTTTTTTTTTGTCCTTTGTATTCTGTAGCAATTTGTTAGATCTGAAAATAAAGATAACTTGCGTCGTCACGGATGTCGATTTATAGGTTTTAGGGAGTGCAGAATTCGAAAACGATGATCATTTTATAATCCAAGATGGCGGCTACGTATTTTGTCATAAAAGTGGAATCCAAAATAGTCATCATTTTCGAAATCTGCGCCCCCTAAAACCTATAAAACGATATCCATGACGACTTTTATGACATAGTGCATTGCCGCCATTTTGAAATTGAAAATGTTATCATTTTCGAAATCTGCGCCCCCTAAAACCTATAAAACGACATCCATGACGACTTTTATGACATAGTGCATGGCCGCCATCTTGGAATCCAAAATAGTCATCATTTTCGAAATCTGCGCCCCCTAAAACCTATAAAACGATATCCATGACGACTTTTATGACATAGTGCATTGCCGCCATTTTTAAATTGAAAATGTTATCATTTTCGAAATCTGCGCCCCCCAAAACCTATAAAACGACACCCATGACGACTTTTATGACATAGTGCATGGCCGCCATTTTGGATTCCAAAATGGTCATCATTTTCGAAAGCGCGGCCCCCTAAAACCTATAAAACGACATACATGACGACTTTTATGACATAGTGCATGGCCGCCATCTTGGAATCCAAAATGGTCATCATTTTCGAAATCTGCGCCCCCTAAAACCTATAAAACGACACCCATGACGACTTTTATGACATAGTGCATGGCCGCCATTTTGGAATCCAAAATGGTTATCATTTTCTAAATCTGCGCCCCCCAAAACCTATAAAACGACACCCATGACGACTTCTATGGCATAGTGCATGGCCGCCATTTTGGATTCCAAAATGGTCATCATTTTCAAAATTGGGGCCCCCTAAAACGTATAAAACGACATCCATGACGACTTTTATGACACAGTGCATGGCCGCCATTTCGGATTCCAAAATGGTCATTATTTTCGAAATCGGCACTCCCTAAAACCTATATATCGACACCCATCTCGACTTTTATGACAAAGTGTTTTGCTACCATCTGCATGCAAGACATTTCTATTATTTTTACGTACAAAAATGGCCCCCTGTCAACTTTCAATCGAGATTTAATCGATAATTTATTCGATTAATATTCAGATTAATTCAATTTCAATCTATGTTAGGTCGACTAAACTAATCGCGATTAAAATTTGAGAATTAACTTTTTTTATTCCATTAATTAGTCGAATAAACAGTTAATCGATTAATGCCCATCTCTGACCACGGCATTTTTACACTTTGAGAATATCTGAAAACAAATCAACACAAGGAGCCATTTGCAAATCCAGTAACTTTGTTATTACTTTTGACAGCGCGTGTCATGTGTCAACACAGAGTCGACACAAAGTCGAAACATTGCAACTACTTTGTGACTGCAATATTTCTCAGCCTTAAACCATATTTATACATCATAATTAACAAGTTTCGTAGTATGTAAAGCGTTATTTCTGTTATTTAAGTATAGTATACGCATCGAAGTACTAAAAATGCTTCAAATAATATAGTTATGAACACAGGCACTGAGAAGTAAACAATTTCATTTCCGGCTAAACTAAAACAATGTGGTGGCGCGTTGATTATATTACACTTAGTTTATCAAATCACTCGAGCATTTTAATTCCCCATAATAATTTAAGTCCTATTGTAATATAAATGCAAACAATATATAATTACGTCTTGTAATCCGTTTTAGAGATGGCGTATTAATGTCACTTATTTTTATTTAAGTATTTTTCCATCTGACAGTTTCCATTTGACAGGAACAAAATGAACGAATGAACGAATGATTTTGGCATAAAGTAGTCGCAAACCCGAAACAATGTGTGCACACGGCGACCACACTTTATGTCACTTTGTGTCATGTGTCGACCCTTCCCCATTTCTGGTAACTGTGTCGACACGGCGACGACTCTGCGACTGGAATTGTGACCGAAACAGACGGTGTCGACACAAGATGTGTCAACACCGCGTCGTAACGGCGACTGGAAATGGTTGTATGGGTAATAAATAAGTAAATACTTAACGACCACAAAATGTCATTGACGTTTTAGTTGTCATGTTTAAATCGACAATAATTGATGCTTTCCATAGAAAACGATGCACCGGAAGCTCCGGCCCGGACACGGCTCGGACACGGCCCGGTCTAACGTGAGACGTGAGTCATCCTTAATATTGGCGGTAGACAAGAGCCTGTCACACTCGAAGTATTTCTTGCTTTAAAAGCTTCCCAACTTTAGTCAAATAATTTAAATTTTGTTAACTTTCGTCAAATAATTTGATTTTCGTTAACTTTCGTCAAATGAGTTTAAATTTGCTGTTCTCCCTGCGAAAATATTTTATGATTCAAATAAGCGTTAATTTGAAGTAATTAAACAACTTTTCTTAGAAATACAAAACAAGCGTGTTTGATCAGTATTGCCCGCGACTTCCTTCGCGTGTATTTTTAACCGACTTCAATTTCATAGAAGGAGGAGGTTCTGTGATCGGTTGTGGCTATGTACGTTCACCGATTACTCCGGCATCCGTAGTCCGATTTGAATAATTCTTTTTTTGTTTGAAAGGAGCTACCTTCGAGTTGGTCCCATTTTAATTTGGTTCTGTTCTGATGATGGGATCCATGAGGAATTGAGGGAACTCCTCAATTTTTAAAGGCACATGCATGGTGTTTTGGGCGTTTTCTTAAGCAAATCGAGCATTTTCTCCCGAAAACTACCAATTTGATGAAGTAGACCTGATGATGATGATTATTTTGATGATAATGATGATGATTTCTTTAAATGTAAGTATGTTCAGCGATTACTTCGGCACCTGTTAAGGGGTCAGGGATTAAGGGGTCGGGGAATGGCGGTTGAAGGGTTGCTGGTTCAGGATCGACGGGTTCCTGGATCAGGGGTTGATGTGCTGTGAGGTTGAGTGATCGGGGGCTGAGGGATTGGGTCAGTGGCGGGGCGGGCGGATGGATTTAATTGACAGGAATTATAATTTCCCAGACGGACTCGAGAAAATTCCTGGTTCAGGGTCGAGAGGTTCCTGGATCAGGGGTTGATGCGCTGTGAGGTTGAGTGATCGGGGCGTTGAGGGATTGGGTCAGTGGCGGGGCGGAAGATGGATTTAGTGTAGTAGTGACAGGAATTATAATTTCCCAGACGGACTCGAGAAAATTCCTGATTACATATTTATTAAAGTAATAGGTACACGAATTTAGTGTTAAACATGATCTTGTTTTTCATTCATGCGTCGCGCTCTTAACAATGCGTTAAAACTAAAAATGGAAAAATAAAAACTTTTTACAA
Organism: Cydia splendana; assembly: GCF_910591565.1. NCBI lineage: Eukaryota > Metazoa > Arthropoda > Insecta > Lepidoptera > Tortricidae > Cydia > Cydia splendana. Next base: position 15,108,714 of record NC_085974.1, read on the forward strand.
AAAAAAGCAAACCGACTTCAAAAAGGATGAAATAAAATATTATCCTTTTTGAAGTCTATGCGTTACCAACTGATATGTTTGAAGTCGGTGCCAAGCCAAGTAGTAACAATACCAGTCAAAAATAATCAGCTTTATGACTATAAATCCCATTAGAATTGTACTAATAACTATTACAAATGTGTAAGTAATTCTGTCTGCCTCTTTGTCGCCTTTTCATAGCTAAACAACTGAACCGCCATCAGGTGAAATTTGGCAAGAAGGTAAATTTCTTGAATTGTTTTATATTTTGAAATGTAGTCCTCTGGATAAGGGACGGGAAATTACTCAGCCCCAATCTCACACTTGCGTGCTATAGACTGTTCGAGCATTAGTAAGAATTGGATTTCCACTAATGTGCCGACAAACATGGTACAGACTGCGCCAAGAAGGTTTGATCGTGTGTTCTGAGGTGTGTTCTTAGATACAATCGACGTCAAAGATATTTTTTTACACTTTTGCACCTTACTCCTTTGTAATAAGGCGAAAAGTGTAAACATATTTTTATCGTTGACTGTACCTACAGAAAGTACGTTCATTGTCGTCGTGTAAAGCAATCCAACGTAGGTACATTCTTATCGAATCGCACCAAAATCATGGTACGCTTCAAAATTTGGCTTGGCACCGACTTCAAACTTATCAGTTGGTAACGCATAGACTTCAAAAAGGATAATATTTTATTTTATCCTTTTTGAAGTCGGTTTGCTTTTTTTTGTAAAAAGTTTTTATTGTATTGGTTGTTGTAAATTTACGTATTATGGGTATTAGGCGACGATATACATACTCAAATCATCCTTGCTTTTATAGATATACACTTTAACTTGGGAATACAAAATTATTTTCGTTGTCTTTTTTTTCTGACGGAGTGGAGCGTTTTGTGTGGGGTGAAATTTAGTTTTAAATTTTTCTCAAAAGAGTTATAATTCTTAACTTTTTTCAAAAGAACTAATACAGTCAGAAAGACATGCAATAGCACTCAACTTTTTTTATTTATTTGATAAAAGACAAAAATAGAAACGTGATAGAATGGTCAGAAACAGACAATGGCAAGAATTTTGACCCGTTTAACACAAATAAATGTCCTTACCGGGACTCGAACCAAGGACCTCCTCCTTCGTAGGCAAGAACACTACCGACTAGGCTAGGCCGTTCAACATCTAGCATCGTATATATTTTCAAGTTGCCAATATCCACATACATTCATACATTGTCTACGCAAATCACGTAAATCGGAACCAAATTCGTAAGTAATGAACATGATCAAATCCCGAGAACAATACATTTGCCGAATCAGGCCGAATCTATTCAAACTGGGGACTGATTCTGAGTTTACAATTTGTTAAGGTTTTGTTACTGTTTTGATACGACATTCACAATCACACACCCTTATTGTTGCCAGCGAAAAATTCACTTGACATATCTAGAGTCGTATGATTAAAGCAGAGACGTTTTGCAGATAGATTTTCGTACATTGAGCCGCCTATTGATATCTCTATTGCACTCGCATAATTATATTGCTGTCAAGCTCACACAGTGACATTGACAACCGGCATCATGGGCGTGGCAGCAATATGCGCGTGTAACGAGGGTCAACGTAAAGTGTCATTCTATGGAACTCAACTGAGCACTCACATACCTGTACTCGACTTCACGCGAACATAAAGAGTAACTGCGAAAAACCTCATTTACACACTGCTCTCGCATAAAACCCTAAAACTGCCTCTTTATGACGTAATCATCATTTTACCGTGACGTCACTAGTCCATAAAGGCGCGATAAAAATTCTCCTTATGAACGAAATGATTATGAAGTATATTTCGGTATGAGGACCTTTTCATTTGAGGGCAGATTTTTCATTTAAACTGCCGCTTTGGTGTACGGGGGAATGTGAAATGTGATGAAAATGTTACGGTTTGTGTAGTAAAATTCTTGGTAATACAGATTTAACTATTGTGTTTACTGATAAAAATAATTTTAAGTGTAGGTACAGAAATACCTACTGCTCTAACATTTATTCCAATTGAAGTATCTACCTAAATAATAAATATTATTTACCTATCTACAGTTTATTTAGGGGCACAAAATTAAACATATATAAGTTTATCTGAGTACATACATAATATAAACATCAAACAATTTTACAGAGTGCGAGCATAATTACCCACAGGGGAACAAAGTAGAATCATTTTACACTTTACAGTACATACCTCAATAAATAGGTATGAGAGTTAAGTACCCAAATTCTCTCTCTGTGAAATAATAAGTGTGTTATTTATTAAAATTCCTATACAAAGTGACTTGTTTAGAAATTCCAATTGCTTTTAAATCCGTACACGGCGGGAAGAAGATGATAACCGGCGGAAAAAAATGAAGAAATTGGAACCTTGTGCAGTTTTATTTTAAGTTCAAATTCCTTCAATAGAATATCTCGAGTTATCAACTTCTTCCCGCCGTGTACGGAATACCTATACTTATTATGATTGTAAAACATTGCCAGTTCAGTCACTCTGTTTTATCTCAAGAACAAACGTAATTTGCGACTCAACTCAATTATCTCAACAAATAATGATATTATAAGGCAACCGAACTAAGCCACTGAGAGCTGTAAGGGGCCCAATGATTAACAGTCCGCCGGACGGTCTCGGTCTGTCAGTTGTTCGGAACTGTCAAAATTTTGTTCAAAATTAAGTGAGAAATGTAATACGAATGATGTCTGTTTTGTAATTAAAATAATTTGTGACTTAACTTTTGTGGTGGCGATACGGGTAAAAAGCCGGACAAGTGCGAGTCGGACTCGCCTACCGAGGGTTCCGTACTTTTTTGTATTTTTTGTTATAGCGGCAAGAGAAATACATCATCTGTAAAAACGGATCTATCACGGTGCAAGAGATACAGCCTGGTGACAGACAGACAGACGGACAGTACAGTGGAATCTTAGTAATAGGGTCCCGTTTTTACCCTTTGGGTACGGAACCCTATTAAACCATAAAACCCGACTGTCACAAACAGCCATGGGAACACCAATTTCAAGTAGTTATGTAATTATTGATGATGATGATGATGCGTTCCTGTTATCCCTCATTAGGGACATAGGGCTCGCAGAAGAATTCTCCATTTGTCACGATCCTGAGCGGCTTCTTCCAGCTCTTTCCAGCCGAGTCCAGTTGAGCCAGCCTCTTTCTCAACTGATCGCCTCCATGTAGTACAAGGCCTCCCCGACCGCCTACTGCCGGCCGCATGCCAGCGGAGACCCTGCTTGGCCAGATGGCTGTCCGGCCTACGGAGTACGTGTCCGATCCAGCGCCATTTCCTTTCGAGGATTTCCCTTATGTAATTATTAATAGTTAATTATTCTCAGCAATTAAATTCGACGTTCGCCATTCCCGTACCACCCAAATTTAGACGTATTTTCACTAAAAGATGCCAATTTCCATCCGACCGTTTGAAATGGAATCTCGACCCGCAGATTATTTGGGTAACCTCTCAAGCCACCGTATTGTTTGACCTCTGCCACAGATTAAATCACAACCTCATTTAACGAGACGAACTATTAGCGCCTTCTCTTTTGCACTTTTGTATGCAAATGGATGGGACAAAAGAAGATCCATGGGTGCTCAGACAAGACGAGCCAAGTAATCAATGAAAAGCCAATTTAAAACAGAGTATAACACGTCCGCACTATACAATCAGATACAATAGATACAGATGTTGACCGCCATGTAAACCTATCCCTTCTTCAACCTTGGCAAAATCCAAACCCAATTTAAGAGGGTGCAAAAAACGACGTAGCGTTTCGAGAAAAGGTAGGTATAGTCAGACCGTAAAAAGTCTGCAGCGATTTTGATAGCCCACGCAGTGCAAGTGTCATTTTAAACTTCAAACTTCTATGAAATTATGACGTATACATAACACTTACACTGCGTGGGCTATCAAATCCGCTGCAGACTTTGTTTGGTGCGACTCTAGTGCCCTTGCGCTTCGCTTCGCTCGTCTTGGCGGAGGCACTACCGTGTCCCCAGATTGAAATAATAAGGCCTACAGTTCAACTAATGTGATGGCCTCAAGGCGGGTGAGTAGGGTCAAAACTGAAATTCAAACCTCGATACCATTTTATTTTTACATATGAAAACTGAATCGTGTATATAATAAGTGTTCCGGACGTTTGTATTTTAGTTTTTATTTTATTTTGGGTAGTTCCATTTGATAACTTTGACGGTAAAGAGGAAAACCCACCTCACCCCGTAGTGCCTCGTATTTGGGGTGAGAGGGGTTTTCATACAAAGGTGATTTTGGAAGATTGTTGGATCTATTATGCGTATTACCATAGCTCCATTTTAAATTGGAATACATTATTTTGTAGCAGTAGCCTTAAAATCCCTTCTCACCCCCCTCTCAAACCTTCTCTCCCCATTCATAACCTTTTTACGGTATCTAAGTTTTTTATGTTTCGAGAGTGGCGTATCTCTTTATTTTATTGTACTCTACGCGTGTGCTATCAAATTTAAATTTAATATTTCTCATGGAGGTCAGCAATCATTTCTGGGTTTCTATTATTCATTTCACTGTGCATATTTCAGGTATACTGAATCCTTAAATTATTATTTGTTATTTGAGAGGTATGCGTTTTAATAACCTTTTTTAGGGTTCCGTACCCAAAGGGTAAAACGGGACCCTATTACTAAGACTCCGCTGTCCGTCCGTCCGTCCGTCCGTCCGTCCGTCTGTCACCAGGCTGTATCTCACGAACCGTGATAGCTAGACAGTTGAAATTTTCACAGATGATGTATTTTTGTTGTCGCTATAACAACAAATACAAAAAAGTACGGAACCCTCGGTGGGCGAGTCCGACTCGCACTTGTCCGGTTTTTAAGTAATTAGAAAATAAAATATACTTCTAAACGGCCCCACAGATTACCAGTTCGCCGGACGATATCCGCCTGAGGTCAGTTAAACGCATAAATTGGACGGCTCCGAACAACTGACATACTGATATCGTCCGGCGAACTGGTAATCTGTGGGCTCCTTAATATTAAGCAATGTACAAGTTGCGGTATATTCTCAAAATTTCCGAGAATTTCTAGAAATTTTCATGAGAAAATTCTCTTTCTTAATGTAATGTGATAATTTGTAATTTGAACGGGAACTTTCTAAGGGTTTCCCCTTTAAGGCTGTGACTTCAGGCAAACTATCCGTTCCTAGAATTAATAACTACTACGGGGATAGGACCCTTAGGAAAATAATTCCATACTTAATAGTTTGCCTGAAGCCATAAAACGTGAAAATATTAAGCCTAGATTTAAAACTATGTAAAAAAAAACTACCGTAATATATTGTACGTTTAGTAACTTAATTACCTACTATTCAGTTAATTCAATCATTATCTTCATTTATTTATTCTGAGCTCAAGATCCAGACGAGGCTTTCTACCACCTGCCTACGAAGGATTCTGGAGTACTTCGGACACATAGCCAGGAAAAGCAGCGATAATCTCGAAAAATTTGTGGTCACTGGCAAAGTGGAAGGAAACAGACCTAGGGGCAGAAGCCCGATACGTTGGACTGACCAGGTCCGCACCACCCTCGACACCACCGTACACGACGCTCTCCACGAGGCAGCAGATAGAAGTGTATGGCGCCGAGTGGTCCGCTCAAAACTATTTCGACGAGATGGTCAAGACCCTCAGCATTGAGGAAACCGACGCGAGGAGGGGATCTTCATTTATTATCTTTAAGCGTAAGGGTAACATTCCATTTTTGACCGTAACTGCACTACTAGTACGAACGCGTCGGGGTTATTGTCAATTTCCATAGTAAAATGAATGGTAGTGCTGCTGTCGTTGGAAATGGACTGTCACCTTAAGCTTCATTTTAGATCTGTGACCTATAGTATGTATCAAATACTGGAACATCTCGCATCAGTAATCTCAGCCAGTTCACAATAAGACAATGTAAAATGTAAATTAAGTTAAAATCGCCGCCGACGTTGGCCCAACATCAACATGCCAGGGTAATAAATCCTCTGAAGTGAACTATCCACTTTAGACTAAACTTCAACTATGCTGTACTTTGTAACAAAATTGCATTAAGAACGTACAGCTTAACAAGGTTAAAACAATGCTAAAACAACTTGGTAATATGATAACTTTTCGATAACGTGACGTAACGTAAGTCTCATTTTGAATGGGATTTTGAACAGCGCGCCAAGCGGGATGTTTTGGAAACTCATAATCCCGTACAAAATAAGACTTAACGCAAACGCGTACATCACGTCACGCTATCGAATGAAATTTACACTAGCGGTAGGTACTGTCAGACATTACTTCTACAGTTTTAGCCTGCGCAAAAACGTCGAATTTGAAGATCTCGTGGCGGCACCCAATATTATAGGCGAGACAAAGGCTCACCGTCTTCGTTGGCTCGGCCACGTTTTGAGAATGGAGGAGGATCGCGGCGCTAAATGGGCATACCTGGGACGACCGGTAGTGCGGAGGCCGATCGGACGCTGCTGAGGGCCTACCGCGAACCACGTTCGACGTGTTGCCTTCCTGTCACACTTACGTACGACTTTAGAAGTGCGACAGAGAGGCAACACGTCGAATGTGGTTCGCGGTAGGCCCTCAGGTATCGCTGGGACGATGCGGTTGAAGCTGACTTGCGCGATCTCCATGCCGATAACTGGCGGGAGATGGCACAGGATCGAGACAATTGGCGTGTACTCGTGTCGGAGGCCAAGACTCATTTTGGGTCGCTGCGCCATTAAGTAGTAGTAGTAGTAGGTACTGTCGGATCCACTTGACTGAGTCCCTGTCAAAGATATAGTTAGACATCGGAATGTTAGGAGCTACATGCCAATCGCTAACGCTCCGTAGCGAACGAAACGCAACTGTCACTGTCACATTTACATGGAAGAGTGTTAGAGAGACACAAAGTGATTCGATGGCGAAGCGCAAGCGACTGTCACCTTGGCTAGGCCGCCTGTATCAATATTAACATGATGACATTTCCATACTTTATCATTGCAAAGGTCATGCAGGTCCGTAACCGAAGCCATGCGTGTTCCGACTCTATCCGTCTATCAAGGACAGACTAAAACCGATACCTAAACATCTTCATGTTAGAAAGCTATCAAACTAAGCACCCGGCAATCTAAATACGAAGACTAATCAAAGTGGCCCTTGGGACCCGATGGAGGTTTCCTGTTCGGAATCTCTTAACTACACAGACTTTTAACATTTATAGACCCCGTAAAAGTGGCCTAGTGGCGTAAGTGGTCCCAATAAGGCCTTGTTTACCCTCTGGGTTCGAAGGTCAGATTGCAGTCGCTTTCGTAAAAACTAGTGCCTACGCCTATTCTCGGGATTAGTTGCCAAGCGGACCTCAGGCTCCCAGGCATGAGCCGTGGCAAAAATGCCGGAATAACTCGAAGATGATGATGAGACACCGTAAAAGTGGACAGTGTTACCAATTTTTCCGAAATTGGAACCTATTTGTTTTCGAAGAAAAGTCTTATATTTAATTTATATAGCCAAGCATTCAGCCACTTTGTGGCCAACCACAGCAACTTCTCATCATCCACATCGGTAAAACCGTAGAATTACAACGTATTTCCGTTTACTATTTAATTTATTAATCTTAATTTAACTTTAAGTTAACACAAGTGGTGTTTGCCTATAATTAGCTGTGCAATAAACTTAAGATACGTATCGAATGTACCTACGAGTATACCTAACAATGTTTCATTGTAGCCGCTGTTGGCAGACCTTTTAAATAAAATAAAAATAAAATTACCATCAAGTTTGTCTGCTGATGAAGAGAGACAGACAAATGTCAATCAACTTCTTGTACCGTAAAACGGGGTGAAAAGACACGATTTTCAACTTCAAGGACGATTTTCGCCAATAATCCAAATGATAAAAGTAAAAATTTTGCGCAAAATGCGCGAAAGCAGATTGCGATGGTTCGGACATGTCCAACGCCGTAGCGACGACCATATTACAAAGAGTGTAACCACCGAAAGGGTCTCAAGGGGAAGGGGCCGACCGCTGACAAACTGGGCTTCGACCATCAAAAAAGATCTACTGACGCACGGCTTGACGCCGGATATGACAAATGACCGCCAAAAATGGCGCCAGAGTGTTAGATGTGCCGACCCCAAGTAAATGGGATAAGGCAAGGATAATGATGATGATAAAAGTAAAAATTTTGATATCATTTTTTGAGTCTTGGTTAGTTCTTCAATTTTGCATTTGTGAAATAAATTTTTACCTACCCAATTCAGAGAAAATCAAAGAAAATTACCTGTTTTCTCCATATCCTTAAAACGGGGTTGATAGACACAAGAAAGGGGTAAATAGAAATATTAAGTTTTAGTTGTCATATTATTATGTTGATACTCTATTGGCAAAGGGTATATATATCTTTTAAACAGCTATTTGACACAAAATTATTTTTTCGTGTCTTTTAACCCTCAAGGCGTGTCTTTACACCCCTTTGTTGTATCTAATCACCCCCTATGGCGTATCTATTCACCCCATATGCGTGTCTACTGACCCCTTTATCATGTAAAATTGCTTGTTATTAGTTTTTTGCAAAAATAATGCTTCATTATAGAGAAAATTAGTGATATTATTTATTATTTAGATACTACAGATACTATATTACCAGGTTAGCTAACTTTTACTTAGTTAATGTCAAAACATTTACCGCTAGAACAAAGTTCAGACAGGCTTAATTTCTTACCTAGGCGAGACCTTACTTTAGAGTCAAAAAAATCTAACTTTTAGGCAAGTTAATTAAGGTCTTTTGGTATCAAGGTACAGAATAAATAGTCTACTATATACGCATTTAAAAAAATCTAATTTTAGAGATGTACGTTTTTAAATATAACAACTTGAAAGAAAAAGTTCAAAATTTCTCTATTCACCCCGTGATTTCTGTTGACCCTTTACGGTACAAATGTAGTGCATAATTGTTTTCCATCGTATTTTCTCGGAAGCGTTCGTATTTGTTCAGTCAACCTAGACTGACTGAAATAGCATGACACATTCGTACAATTCCGTATTCTGTACAGCTGCCGTGTCTCTCACACTTAGTCTGTGACTATCATGTTTCCAACTATTCCAAGTTTCGACCACGTGACTTGGATGTCCTATTGTATTGCTTACTGGATATTCACAAAACATTCAGTTGAGACCATTTTCCCAGTGATGATGACGAAACTCCGTTGTAACTAAGGGTAATCAAACAAACTACAATATAAATTACTCTAAATGTTACTGAAGATATGTGTTACATTATATATACCTAGTCAACAGCATTCCCCCGAGTTACTCAATATAATTTTCACCTCAGCAGCTCGAACAAGGGTACTTTGCTTCTTAAAAACAGTGAGCAAAATGCGATTTTGCTCACTGAGTCATTTTGTCTCACTCAGTGAGCAAAATCGCATTTTGCTCACTGAGTGAGACAAAATGACATTCAAGTGACCTTTATAGTCAAATGTCATTTCAACATGAGGGGTCTAATACAAGTTCGATATACTTGGGTTATATTATCTCTGTCCCTCTAGGTATGTTCTCACTGCTTAGGGTGAAAAATTTTGTGTACTACACGAGATCAAAGTTATTTACATCTCGTGCGCTTTTGAATCCCTTACTACGCTCAAGATTCTAAATTAGATTATAGAATCTTTCGCTTGCACGGGACTCAAAATAAGCACTCGAAGAAATATCAAACTTTGATCTCTTGTTGTACAAATAACTATTACTTGTAGCTCCCAAAGTAAAACTGTTTTATAAGTTGAAATACTAAATATTAATAATATTACATTAGGTAGGTGTATATGTCACCGTAAAATTGTAAACACTCGTCAGTTTATAATATCGCTAGTTAAATTATAAACTGACGGTAGGGAGATTACAATCTACCCTAACCTAACCTAGGTACGTTAGATTATAAACTAACGGGTTCACAATCTTACGGTGTCATATACAAGACAAAAAAAACTTACTTCGAACAGTAGGTAAGTGAGAATGTAGGGCGACACCACACACTGGTCCCAGTGGTCCCTCATGATAACCTCCACGCCGGGAGGAGACGGCAAAACCCCAGGTTCCATCCCCTCTGGTTGCCTTAGCGATTTTTATGGAGGTGGTCATCCTCGTGGCCACCACGCCGTCGCCGCGCCAGCCAGCAATGGCAACCCCACCGGCCGTCATCATAGGCCCTCTGCCTAGACAGTTACAGGGACCGCACCGCAGTAATCCAGTAATCCCTTGGTTAACAACTTAACAATTTACTATTTCTAGTACAACTTGATTTCGGGATTCGTATTGAACCCCTGCCTGCCTGCCTGTGGTGTGTGTGTGAGTGTGTGTGTGTGTTGCCGCCTGTGATTGAACAGATAATAATTAATTGTAAATAATCATCTAATCTAAAAGGATTTATGCATCATGTGCGATTCTACTCACCCTCACGGCTTGGCCACGACATTGCGCGACTGGCGACGGCGGCGGCAACTATAGGTGGGAACGAAAGGTCCGATCGCTGTGTATCGCTCCACCCTATGGTTGCCGCCGCCGCCGTCGCCAGTTGCGCAATGTCGTGGCCGAGTCGTTATACTGGCTTGCACGGAGCTAAAGCAAGCTTAAGTAAGCTTTTAGAATAACCGTCCAGGCCTTGTAATATGATATCACAAACTCCCAGATGTTTCCAAGAAATTTCAAACCTTAGTCCAACAAAGCACACGCAAAAAACTACCTTGCTCATAATTAAATAGAGCTCAAAATAGATAATGCGAGCTAAGGAAGGTTTCGTACTTACTAACTTACTTTTATGATAATGAATTTCCAAGTTTGTTTGGTATCGGGTATCTACAATGTTGGAAAATATATCGAGTTTCTGATGAAAATAAGGAATATTCGTAAGTATTACCTACGCAGTTGATTTGAACTTCCTAAAATATTCAATAAAAAACAATGTTTGAAAAACAACGTATTTGTAGCACTGGCGGTTGAGACATTTGGGCCTTGGTCGTCAGACAGCAAAAAACTAGTGAAAGAAATTTCGCAGAAACTTATTGACGTGTCTGGAGACCTCCGGGCAGGGGCGTTTTTTGCCCAAAGACTAAGCTAATGACGTCATTGCTCCCTGAATCAAAACGAGATGCTATCCTCTAGTTTGACTTCTCTTTCGTTCACAATTTTTGTAGTAATTTTATTTATTTTTTTATTTATTTAAACTTTATTGCACAGTAAAAATTGTACAAAAGGCGAACTTAATGCCAGAAGGCATTCTCTACCAGTTAACCCTCGAGCCAAACAGAGAACAAGTCGTAATAGGTGCAAGAAAAATTAAAAGTACGAAAAATTTAATATTAAGCATAAATTTTATGTTGAACAACATACTATTTCAAATATACATACTGCTATAATATACTTACTTATACTTACATACATAAAATACTAATATACATATGTGTACATATAATACAATATATATATATAAATATATACATATATATCTATATACCTGCTTTCAGATTTTTATGAGATTTACTTAACTAAGAGACTTTTCTAAAAGATGTCTGCGCAACTTGTATTTAAACAGAGTTTTAGTCTGACTTTGCCTTATCTCGAGAGGGAGGGAATTCCAAAGACGAATCGCATACATGGTGAAGGAGTTGGTCATGGATCCGGAGCGATACAATGGAACTGACAGAGTTAGTTTTCGGGAGGAACGTAGCTCACGGCCTGGCTGTGCGGTAACAAACTGGAATTTAGAACGCAGGTACTCCGGTATCGCTGGGTCGTTTAATATACTGTAGAGCATACACAGCACCCTGAGGCACCTGCGTTCCCGTACACGAAGCCAATTAAGTTTCCGTCGAAAGGCAGAGACATGGTCGTACTTGCGGAGGCCGAAGATAAATCTAATACAGCTGTTTAAAAGTCTATCCAGTCTGTCTAAGAGTCCTTGTGAAAGGTTGGTAAGGCACACATCACTATAATCTATGACTGGAAGCACAAGAGCCTGAATGAGTAAAGTTTTAGTACTGGCCGGCAGGAAATGTTTAAACCTGTACAATGCTCTCAGGGTATTTGTAACTCTGCGACACACGTCAGAAACCTGTGGCTCCCAAGTTAGGCCCCGATCCATGATCAACCCCAGGTTTCTCACTTGGGATGATAGTGGTATTACGGTGCCCTCAAAGAGAATCGGTCTTACATGTGCGAAGTCAGAGAGTGAGACTGAACGTGGGCTCCCAAGAACGATAGCCTGACACTTAGACGGGTTGACAGCGATCCCGAAATCATTCGACCAGGATGCTATGCTAGAAAGATCGTTATTTAGGCGCAATACAGCCTCGTCTATATCATCGATCTTGACTTGAGTGTACAATTGCAAGTCATCGGCGTACAGGTGATATGACCAATTTATGAAGGGGGTAATTAAATTAACAAAAATAGAGAAAAGCAGTGGAGAGAGTATACCGCCCTGTGGAACACCGGAAGAAAGATCGCACCAATCAGATAGTGTCCGATTGGCTCGGGTGGCCTGTCGACGACCGCAAAGGTAGGAGGCAAACCACTCGGCCGCTGATGATGAAATATTGAGATGGTCTAGAGCGGCAAGGAGAAGCTCATGATTTACGGCATTAAACGCGTTCGAAAAATCTATTAAAACGAGAACAGTGACAAGGGATTCCTCTATGCCCAGCCGCACATCTTCAAGAACCTTAAGTAAAGCGGTAGTTGTACTATGCCCTGAACGAAAGCCTGACTGAAATGGCGAAAGAATATGGTTATTGGAGATGTGAGTGGACAGTTGCTTGTGCACTATGGCTTCCAGGACCTTAGACAAAAACGGGAGAATTGAAATTGGGCGAAATTCTTTGAGTAATGAAGGGTTGGGTACTTTTGGGAGAGGGATTACGAAAGCACTACGCCACAAGGAAGGAAAAACACCTGTAAGCATGGAAAGATTGACAACATGCGTTATAATAGGCACAATGCATTCAAGGATGCGCAATATCATGATCCTGCTTAGCTCGTCATGCCCGATTGCATTTGATTTAACAGAATTAATTATTTTACGAATTTCATCATCAGAGGCCGGTGTGAAAGTGAACGTAGAACGAGAGGAGGAAGGTAGGGCACGGAGGTACGAGATACTTTTAGATGTAGTGGCAGGGTCTAGCGAAAATGATTTTGAAAAATGCATGTTTAAATCGTTTAAAGAAAATGATGAGAAATTGTTAAAATTAGTTGACGATTTCCCTATGCCAATAGTTTTAAGAAATTTCCAGGTGTCCGCTGGTGAACATGAAACAACATTTTTGTGAATATGACTACGCTTAGCGTCCCTAATAATCTTGTTGCATCGATTTCTGGCAATTTTAAAAGCATCCCAGTTATCATCACAGCGGTCGCGTTTATATTTACGAAATGCACGATCTCGCCTCGTCATCGCAGTACGGACCGCGTGGGTAATCCAGGGCGCAGGCGGACGCTTTAGTTTCACATCACGAACGGGCGCGTGAGTGTCAAACAGTTTTAAGACCGCTGTGTTAAGTGCAACTACCGCCTCGTCAACAGTTGACGCCGTAAGTGTGGGTACCCAGTCAATCGCGCGCGCGTCTCTCATAAGCGCGTCAGTGTCCAACCGTGCAAAGCTGCGTAATTTAATACTGATTGCTTGTGGTCTAGGAGGTCGTACTCTATAGCAAACATAAACAAGGTCATGCCGAGAAAAACCTGGGGCTAATAACTGTCCCACTTTATTCACATGGTCAACGGATGACGTAAGAATAAGGTCCAACCAGGAGTCCGACGTGTCGAGGTTACGGTGTGTTGGTTTTAACGGAAGAACAGAGATTTTATTATTCATGTGAAAAAGAATTTTCGTTCACAAGTACTCAGTCCGGAATCTACACAGGCTCCGTAGACAACATGCCAATCTTAGCGAACGAAACGCAACTGTCACTGTCACACTAATATGGAAGAGTGATAGAGAGAGACAAAGCGACTCGGTGGCGAAGCGTAAGCGATTGTCACCTTGGCTAGTCCGCCTGGCCCCGTAGACTACGCTGCATAGCGAACGAAACGCAACTGTCACTGTCACACTATGTGACATGAAGATATCACACTATGTGATAGAGAGACACAAAGCTATTCGATGGCGAATCGTAAGCGATCGTCACCTTGGCTAGGCCGCCTGGTACGTGGGTAATCCAATGTGACGTAGCAAGAAATAAACTAATCCTGTGAGTTATGAGTTAATGCACTTCGTGCCGGCATCCCGATGAGTTAGATTTGATACGTGACTTAGGCTGCGTAAATACTCGGGGTCAGTAGTAATAGGGAGAGTGAGGGGGGCCTATTCGGACTTTACTAATTAATTTAGTTTTGACATCACTCACTGTATAACTCGCTTGAGTTACCGAAGATATTAATAAATAAATAATAATAAATATTAGGGGGCATCTTACACAGATCAACCTAGCTCAAAACTAAGCAAAGCTTGTACTATGGGTGCTAGGCGACGATATACATACTTATATCAACTTATACAATACAAATACAATACAATACACCTCAATAAAAGAAGAAGACAATACAAACTTATATAGATAAATACATACTTACTTATATAGGTTATTGTACATAGAAAACAGTCATGACTCAGGAATAAATATCTGTGTTCATCACACAAATAAATGCCCTTACTGGGATTCGAACCCAGGACCATCGGCTTCACAGGCATGCTCACTACCCACTAGGCCCGACCAGTCGTCAATTATCCCATTATCCCATTACTTATTTTTAATTTCCTCTTTATTCATTTTAACTCTTAGCTTAGGTTACTTACAAAATGCGTATAAAAATAAAATTAAATTAAAAACACGTAAAAAATAATAACAATAAATATAAACACATTATAAAAAACCTAACCTAAAGGGTGCCTTTTTATTTTATTATTCATCGAACGAGCGAGCGAAGCGAAGCGAAGCGAAGCGAAGTTCTTACATTCGACTTTGAACACGCGGCTGGCTAGCGGCACGTCCCGGCATTTCGCATTTTTAAGCTGAACTGTCAGAAGATAGTTTGATACTCAATAACTTAAGTAAATTTATTCTAATTTAAATGAAATTGGGTAAACGTGTAGTCGAGGGCATTATATTTTAGTCATTAAATTATGAGCAGGCCCGATCAAGGGGTTATTGAGCTAGAAGAGCTTAGAAGGCCATAAAGCTGTTTGTGAGAGGTCTTGCTATTCTGGACATTTTTTTGCAAGAAACATGGTCGAGTTTAGTATCAAATGAAAGAGCTCGGCTTACACTTTTATAACATCGTTTTTAAATTTACCATTTTGAAATAATTAGCAAGATAAAAATAAAATAGAATAAACATAATATATGTATTTGACATTTGACAGGAAATATTTCGGCTTAGCACAGATACAGTTTATTTTAATCTCTATGGTGGTGCTTAAATCTATCTGTTAAGGGCTCCACAGACCTTGCAATAAATCCACGCGATCTTTGATCCATTGCCGCCTATAGAGCGTCATAAAATAGTAGAAATTAAATAAAATGGAACTCAAAAATGTCCATACTAAATTGTTGCCATGTGTAAGCATTTTACGTCAAAAATGTGACAGTTACATAGAAAGTTTATTTTCTATTAGTTTATGTTGCACTATACGAGTATCTAAGTAGGTGCAACAAAGTCAATCGCTATATAATTTTTGGTTAACCGCGAGTTCTCAGTTCGGGGCGAACTACTAGTTAAATTTTGTTAAAGACGTAAAATATTCCTAAAAATCCTTTGTCAACGTATTTTAGGGCTACCCTGGTACTCATTTATCATATTTACATTCACTGAATTTTCCTTTATCAAGGGCCAGACAATACAGATTAATTACAACCCCGAGATAGGAATGATACAGTGTGCGCGCCTGTGATTGAACAGATAATAATTGTAAATAATCATCTAATCTAAAGGGATTTATGTTTTGCTTAATTTATTATCCAGCTTGTTTGAAATTATCGCAATATTTTTGTGATATGTATTTCCTTTTTATTAATAATACTGTAAGTACAGTCTGACAAAAAAGAGTAGAAATTAAAAAGTGGCAATAATGTAGTGGCGTCCCGTTTTCTTATATAGATTAATTTGAATTTCTACTCTTTTTTGTCAGAGTATACAGTGGTTCCCTGTGTACTACCTACATAAAATTTTACTCACTTTAGTAATGTCACTTTTTTTGAGAAAAATTGTGATTTCATATTTATTCCGACCAGAATGAGAAGCTACCTCCATTTTATCAAAAATTTACGATATTTATTCGTCAAAAAAAAGGCTGTGACAGACGGACAGCCAAACGCACGAGTGATCCTATAAGGGTTCCGTTTTTTCGTTTGAGATACGGAACCCTAAAAAACGGTTCAAATGGTGTCCACACAATTTTTCCAACAACATGCGTTACCGCTCCGTTTGAAAACCTACCAATAGACTGTAAATATCTTTGTTTACAGCATCTGCTGTCGCTTGCGAGTTGTTTGCCAAACAACAGGAATAGACTCGATAAACTACCCGTGTTTAACCTGTACATTATGCGCTGTAGCTTCGTGCTGCACAAATGGACAGAAGTCTAACCACACCTTACTTAATTACTAGCGACCCACCGCGGCTTTGCACGGATTAGGTACACTAAACTAATGATACATCTAACCCTTCCTCAAGAAGCACTCTATTAATAGGTGAAGTAAATATTTTTCTGAAATAATTTAATTTGTTCAAATACTTTAGTATTGATGGCAGCGCCATCTCTCTCGCTAACTCGGTATCACATGAGTGATCTAGTTAAAAGATCCGAACCATACTGTTCTACCTTAGAGATGGCCAGGGGGCGCCATAAGCCTTCAGTAAGAAGTGCATATACTTGGAAAATTTGACCTATGCCGCTGTGGCCCGGTGGCCGAGTGGTTTAGGCACCTGCCGCGATAGCAGAGGACGCTGGCTCGATTCCAGCCTGGGGCACTAGATGCCTTGGTCACTTTTTCTTAGTATATGACATTTATTTCAGTTTATAATTTATATAGTAGTGTTTCTAGTTGATAAAAACAAATTAAAATATTTTTCTGAAATAATTTAATTTGTTCAAATACTTTAGTAAATTCATTATATTTTCAAACTGTATTGTGCCTCTACATGCCTAAATACAAACATCACAAACATGTACTCAAAGTGCTAGTCACTCCATCACTCACTAAAATGGATGACTTGTTGTTACCAATTCATCAAAGATCGCAGATAGGCCGGGTTTTCTGCTTAATCCTCGCAATTTGATTGGCTCATTAGTTTCGCGACTCGCATCGAAAACCCAAAAGGGAAATACGTAATACAAGATTGATTTATGGTTTAAAGTCGTATTTAATGACCGGCTTAGTTGCGGTGCGGATTGTTATTTGTTATCTTATCCTGCTAGCGATGCTAGTTGTTCTGGGTTTGAATTCCGGCAAAGAGAAAAGAGTGTATAGAGAGTTACTGTCATGGTAAATGATGTAGCCACAGTATATTTACTGCCATCTTTCGACAGAAGATTAAAACTGTTAGAACGCCATTTGACTTTGATCCTTATTCTTTCACTGATATGTGTTAACTTATTAAATATTAATATTAACGCCATCTACTCGAGAGTAGGCTGAAGGTTATGGCGCCATCGCTTGAAAAGATTGCACCATACCTTTGGCCTTTGGCCCGCTTGGTGGGTTCATTTTGTATTGGAAATGGGGTGATTGGCACTACAAGTGTTGATGGGTTCAAATGGCGAACTTACCTGTAATCCTAGCTCACTATAATCGACTTTCCTAAGTCCTAAATAAATTGCTGTGCAAGAGATATGAATTAGAATTAGAGTAAATCCCTCGTTGTTCTCAAGAAATGTAATTTCTTTTGTTTTTGACTAGTTATTAATCGTTATGGAGGAGCGGGACTTCCTGATAAGCACAGGTATTATTTATTAGTCTCCACCTTATTGTCATATTGTAAAAGACTTTTAAAATAAATAAATATCTATATTTTTATTTGATTAGATTACAACTGTAACAGGTTTTCTTGTGTTTTTATAGAGCTATGGACTATCAGTGGTTTCATCAGGGTTCGTGGGTTTGACGCTTTGCTGTCACACTATATGTCTGTGAAATTCCTAAAAAATCGAATACATTGTTTTCTTGTGTTTTTATCTTCCTGATAATGAACCTTCTTATATTCCATTTTAATTCAAAATTCCATTTGAATTAAACCCTTTATAAAGGCCTCAGGGACTCAGGAGGTTATAACATATCATATCATATCATATCATTATCATTTATTCAGTAATAGTTATACATTGTCATTTATATATACAATTCACTTAATGAACTAAGGATAATATAGAATTAACTAAAAAACAATTAACATGTCAATTTGCATAAAGATGGAAGATGGATGGATGGATGGGATGGATTTGGATGGATGGGATGGATGGATGGATGGATAGAGCTAAGGAAACACTATAAAAACACAAGAAAACCTGTTACACAACTATCCCATTTGGATGAAAAACTCTGTACACAATACTAGCGAGAAACACTTTTAATCAAACTAATTAGTCGCCCGGCAGCTTTTCATTCATCCATCCATTAATTTCATTCCGAAGCTGTTAATATCTATTAAAACCTGCATTTAGTGCAGATTTTATTCGCGGTTCGTTGCCTGTAATGCTTTTATGTAAATTTAAACGTGTCAAATGTTAATAATCCGCTGCAATCATATCGGTGACATATTGAAATTATTTTAAACCGGTTACTCACATGTTATTAATATTTCGATAATATTTATAATCCATTTGACTGATTACATACCTTTCAAACACAGAAGGTCTGTGGTATTGTGTAACGAGTCGAACTCGCGCACGAAGGGTTCCGTACCATTACGCAAAAAACGGCAAAAAAAATCACGTTGGTTGTATGGGAGCCCCATTTAAAAATTTATTATATTCTTTTTATAGTATTTTCTTGTTATAGCGGCAACACAAATACATCATCTCTGAAAATTTCAACTACTTAGCTATCACGGTTCATTAGATATAGCCTGGTGACAGACAGACGGACAGCAGAGTCTTAGTAATAGGGTCCCGTTTTTACCCTTTGGGTACGGAACCCTAATAATTTTCGGTATAACCTCGTAAGGCCCAATGTGCATTAAAATGTACATTCTGTTTCAATCTAATTCGAACCTTTCAAAAACTTAATATACTTAGTTGCATTTCTTTTGTTCCATCGTTTCTAAAACAAACGAAAGTCACCCTAATCTACTATACAACAAGGTTCAAATTAAAAATAGGAAAACTTTGTATGGTGGGTCTTACGAGTGAGAAGTTTACCCCGGCATAACCTCTAGCTGCCCAGACGTCAAAACGTGCCAAGTCAAATGCAATTTTGATTTGTCAAAATAAAGATTCAAATTGGAATGGAACGGGAGACCTTTTAATAGGCCTCTGGGCGGCTATAGGTTAATACGATTTAACCAATTGGATACTTCACTGTACCGTAACTTGTTGGCGCCATCAATTAAATATTTGCATATCATTTAATTGGATTGGTCCAGTTAAATTATCTCATTCTCTGTCCCATTCACTTAATACGAAAGTTAATGATCTTGGGAAAACAGTTATTTCAATTTTCATTTTCATTCCGAGCTTCTCGGTCTCTTGATTTCAAAGCCTTTTAGTTGGATGAATTGAAAACGTATTTATATTTGGGATGAATGATACAATGTGTTTCTACTTAAACTTGAACAGTCGATTAAAAGTAACTGATATATTACATGACATTCATAGAAAACAGCCTTCAATAATTTATTAAACAAAAATCCGTAAATAATATGTTGATTTGGTGTCTATAGATTATCTATACATATAATAAAGCTGAAGACGGTCGAAAGTCTGTACATGGAAGATATTTGAAAAAAAGTTGGCTAGGGATACTTAGAATCGATAACAGAACACGTTCCAAAAGTTATTAGAATTTTTGTCTGTTTGTCTGTTTATCTGTTTATCTGTTTGTCTGTTTATTTGAACGCGCATCACGTGAAAACGGCTGAACGGATTTTGATGAAAACTTTACTAATCTGTCGAGAAAATCCCCGGCCAGGTTATAGGATATAAAAATTCAACCCTAAAAAGGGGGGGTAGCCACAATACTCGATTGACTTAAGTTTGCCCCTGAATCGTATGGCGCTACTTAGGAAGGAGGGGCAAACTTTTTTCAAATATGTGCTACCACTATTGAGTACCCTGGTAAACTAACAGATGGAGCTGAATTTAATACGTTGTGACATGAATAAGCCACCGAGGAAAGATTTTGCCAAATTAACTCTAAGTTTAGAAGACACGGATATCAACAAAAATAATTGAATAATTATGTTGATTTAATAAATTAATAATATATCGAAAAATGTTCGCGCTCGCTTCGCTCGCGTTTTCAATAACTTTCTAAGATATGGCGACTGCAGCAGCATTACTCTGTTGCAACGTTGCTGCTGCAGCACTGTCAATTTTCGTGATAAAATGATCTGACTGACTTCCATACTAAAAGTAAAAATGTACAACTGTCTATCAAATTGGGTTTTTATATAGAAAAATTTTCGCGCTCGCTTCGCTCGCGTTTTCTATTGCTTTCTAAGATATGGCGACTGCAGCAGCATTACTCTGTTGCAACGTTACTGCTGTAGCACTGTCAATTTTCGTGATAAAATTATGTGACTGATTTCCATACTAAAAGTAAAAATGTACAACTGTCTATCAAATTGCGTTTTTATATCGAAAAATGTTCGCGCTCGCTTCGCTCGCGTTTTTAATTACTTTCTAAAATATGGCGACTGCAGCAGCATTACTCTGTTGCAACGTTGCTGCTGCAGCACTGTCAATTTTCGTGATAAAATGATGTGACTAATTTTCATACTAAAAAGTAAAAATGTACAACTTTCTATCAAATTGCCTATTTATATCGAAAAAGTTTCGCGCTCGCTTCACTCGCGTTTTCGATCACTTTCTAAGATATGGCGACTGCAGCAGCATTACTCCGTTGCAACGTTACTGCTGTAGCACTGTCAATTTTCGTGATATAATGATGTGACTGATTTCCATACTAAAAGTAAAAATGTACAACTCTGTCTATCAAATTGCGTTTTTATATCGAAAAATTTTCGCGCTCGCTTCGCTCGCGTTTTCAATCACTTTCTAAGCTATGGCGACTGCAGCAGTATTACTCTGTTGCAACGTTATTGCTGCAGCACTGTCAATTTTCGTGATAAAATGATGTGACTGATTTCCATACTAAAAGTAATAATGTACAACTGTCTATAAAATTGCGTTTTTATATTGAAAAATTTTCGCGCTCGCTTCGCTCGCGTTTTCAATGACATTCTAAGATATGATAAAGGTGACATTCGGGTGGCGACTGCAGCAGCTGCACTGTCAATCGTCGTGATAAAATGATGTGATTAATTTCCATTCTCAGCTGTAATGCGGCAATGAACGTCACTCAATTTACCAAAAAAATTCAATGTAATCTTGATGACCCTAGGGAGAGGGGGCACCATGGTCTAGAAATGCTTAGGGCATCAAGATATCTTAAGCCGGGACTGGTCGTTTGCGGAGTCAAATGATTTGGGACTCGCATTTTATACGCATTACCATGCATTCCCGAAAACAATCGAATTATTCCCGAAAGTCTCGCCGCGCATTGAGGTTACAAGGGGCACGTGTCTTCCTCAGGAGTCTGAAGAAGACCACGGTGAGTGGCGGTCTAGCCACAGGCAGGCCGCTTCGCTTTCGCTCGCGCGCTTATACCTTACGGCTTACTGTATCGTCCGATATACACCTACTACCTACTCTGTCGTTTAAATCACGTGTAAAATTTGAATAAGGGCGAAAAAACTATTGACTTTGGAGTGTAGTTTTATTTAGTGGTACCTAATTGTAAAATATTTTATCTGGACTACAGTCCTCTAGCATATCCATCAGCCAACTTTACTTCAAGTTCCGCCTCCAGGGTAGAGGGAGAGAAATTAATAGGATTAGAAATTAGCCGCTTACTGACACAGACCGAATTACACGCGGGCGGAGCCGCGGGCACAGCTAGTATTATAATATTATAGTCTCAGTATATATATTACACATTTATATATTAATCAAATCTTACAAGTGAAAGTAATCTAAAAAACCGGCCAAGTGCGAGTCGGACTCTGGTCTGTGGTATTGTGTAACGAGTCGAACTCGCGCACGAAGGGTTCCGTACCATTAAGCAAATAACGTTTGTTGTATGGGAACCCCACTTAAATATTTATTTTATTTTGTTTTTAGTATTTGTTGTTATACAGCAACAGAAATACATCATCTGTGAAAATTTCAACAATTTTATAATTCAGTTTTAAATCGCAAAAACATTAAAAAAACCATAAATAATGGTTTTTAGGGTTCCGTACCCAAAGGGTAAAAACGGGACCCTTGTACTAAGACTCCGCTATCCCTCTGTCTGACTGTCACCAAGCTGTAACTAATGAACTGTGATAGCTAGTTTTTTTAATGTGTTTGCGATTTAAAATTGAATTATAAAATTACTGACAACCTATATTCTGCCCAAAAAGATTAACTCAACCATCCAGCTGGTTGGGTTATTGCAAATACTTACATAAAATTTTCTGATAAAAGCGGCGGTCTCACCCATTTTACTGCACAAATATTTGTAAATTCTACCAGATTTTTGATTGCACTTGCAACTCATTGTTTTATTAGGTAAATACCTAAATATTTTTTTATTTTACTATAAATGGAATAGGTACGCCTTTTTTTCACAGTATAAAATAAATGCCGAGTGCCTTGTACATCCCACGCACGGCTCGTGATCAGAATGTGTAAGCGCCAATACTTAATGGAACTCGTATCGGATGCCTAGACTACGTCCTATCGCATTGAGTCCGACCACTGCATGTAATTGCGGTAGTTTTATTAAAGTAGGTATGGTAAGAGGTTTACACGGGTTCGAATACAGCGATAAAAAGGTAAATTTTTTTAAGCTGACCCCATGCATACACTAATTAACAGAGTGCAATATTGTTTTGACATTGGAAATGTCTTTTCGTTCGCTCCAGTATACGGTCCGATTTCACGAAAAAGTGCGATCCCCTTATATCTCGGAAAGTTGTGAAGATATGATATTAAAAAATAGCTCAAAAGACGCATAATCACGAGAGCTGTAAGGTGCAAAAATAATTATTCGAGAAAGTCAAAAACAAAAAAAGTTATGGTCGAAATAGTGAAAATAAAATTCAATTTTTTCCGAATTTTTGATTTTGGTGCTCGATAATTTGGAAACGAAAAATGATATCAAAAATTTGAGAAAAACGACTCTGGACAATTTAGTCAGCTACAATTTGAACCTAAAACAAAGACGATCGGGTTAAGGGTTTGCCCTGTAGCCTAACCTTAAAATAGTCAAAAAGTCAGAACGACATTTTTCACAGGACATTTATGACTTCATGTTTCGCAGAGTTCGTTATCGGTGTTTGTTGTGAATTATCGGGATTATGACGGCAGAATAACACTTGCACTGCGTGGGCTTTCAAAATCGCTGCAGATTTTTCTTGGTCTAACTCTATCTATCCTGTTGAGACGGGCGTAGATAACGCACTATTCGACAATCTATGCATTCTTGTGGTGGTGGAAATAGAAATAGAGACATGCAGAGGCAGAGGAGAGGGAGAGGAGAGGGAGAGGGAGAGGGAGAGGGAGAGGGAGAGGGAGAGGGAGAGGGAGAGGGAGAGGGAGAGGAGAGGGAGAGGGAGAGGGAGAGGGAGAGGGAGAGGGAGAGGGAGAGGGAGAGGGAGAGGGAGAGGGAGAGGGAGAGGGAGAGGGAGAGGGAGAGGGAGAGGGAGAGGGAGAGGGAGAGGGAGAGGGAGAGGGAGAGGGAGAGGGAGAGGGAGAGGGAGAGGGAGAGGGAGAGGGAGAGGGAGAGGGAGAGGGAGAGGGAGAGGGAGAGGGAGAGGGAGAGGGAGAGGGAGAGGGAGAGGGAGAGGGAGAGGGAGAGGGAGAGGGAGAGGGAGAGGGAGAGGGAGAGGGAGAGGGAGAGGGAGAGGGAGAGGGAGAGGGAGAGGGAGAGGGAGAGGGAGAGGGAGAGGGAGAGGGAGAGGGAGAGGGAGAGGGAGAGGGAGAGGGAGAGGGAGAGGGAGAGGGAGAGGGAGAGGGAGAGGGAGAGGGAGAGGGAGAGGGAGAGGGAGAGGGAGAGGGAGAGGGAGAGGGAGAGGGAGAGGGAGAGGGAGAGGGAGAGGGAGAGGGAGAGGGAGAGGGAGAGGGAGAGGGAGAGGGAGAGGGAGAGGGAGAGGGAGAGGGAGAGGGAGAGGGAGAGGGAGAGGGAGAGGGAGAGGGAGAGGGAGAGGGAGAGGGAGAGGGAGAGGGAGAGGGAGAGGGAGAGGGAGAGGGAGAGGGAGAGGGAGAGGGAGAGGGAGAGGGAGAGCGAGAGCGAGAGGGAGAGGGAGAGGGAGAGGGAGAGGGAGAGGGAGAGGGAGAGGGAGAGGGAGAGGGAGAGGGAGAGGGAGAGGGAGAGGGAGAGGGAGAGGGAGAGGGAGAGGGAGAGGGAGAGGGAGAGGGAGAGGGAGAGGGAGAGGGAGAGGGAGAGGGAGAGGGAGAGGGAGAGGGAGAGGGAGAGGGAGAGGGAGAGGGAGAGGGAGAGGGAGAGGGAGAGGGAGAGGGAGAGGGAGAGGGAGAGGGAGAGGGAGAGGGAGAGGGAGAGGGAGAGGGAGAGGGAGAGGGAGAGGGAGAGGGAGAGGGAGAGGGAGAGGGAGAGGGAGAGGGAGAGGGAGAGGGAGAGGGAGAGGGAGAGGGAGAGGGAGAGGGAGAGGGAGAGGGAGAGGGAGAGGGAGAGGGAGAGGGAGAGGGAGAGGGAGAGGGAGAGGGAGAGGGAGAGGGAGAGGGAGAAACACAAAATAACAAAGTTTGGTGCAACATAGGCACACGCTGTTTTGGACACCCGATTCGTCATGATGAGCACATGGTAGAGCATTACCCAAGATAGCTGATGCTGAACCCTGGTAGTACCTATTGGAACTCAGGTTTGGTGCAACATAGACAAACGCTGTTATGGTCATCTCTCGTCGCGTCAAACTGCTGTCAAGAAAATTTCATATCTTGCAGCAAATGGGCCGCTGCCGATCACCACTTCTCGAGTTGACTACGGATTTGCCGTGTAATAATTTTCTTGTACTTTGAACATTAATATATCCTGCTTATTAATCGAAAAATGAAATATGTACCTATACTTATGCGCCACGGCGACAATTATTCAAACTTGGATACGCGTGTGGAAATTTTGCAATTTGTTTGTTCACATGCGTTATGTCCAGGAGGCTTAGCACGGTCGCGTTTTTATCCCTTGTCACCATGCCTGTCACGTTCTAACAAGTATGTAAGTGCGAAAGGGACGCGCATAGTGATAGTCGATAAAAATGGAACCGTGCTGAGCCCGCAGGATACTTGTGTTACTCTAAGAATAAAATAATTATCATTCAACGTTGTAGTTTTATTTTGTAACTTTTTCCTTATCCAGACTTTCTCGTCGCTCAGCTACAATATTTTTTCGAATTCCGTAGATTCATTTCCAATGTGCTCGATAGTCGTGTGAGGCACGAAATCTGTGAATTTTTTGTTTTATTTTCGAGCCTCAATGTATCTTCTTCTTCCTCGCGTTATCCCGGCATTTTGCCACAGCTCATGGGAGGAGCCTGGGGTCCGCTTGACAACTATCCCATGATTTGACGTAGGCACTAGTTTTTACGAAAGCGACTGCCACCTGACCTTCCAACCCAGAGGGGGAACTAGGCCTTATTGGGATTAGTCCGGTTTCCTCACGATGTTTTCCTTCACCGAAAAGCAACTGGTAAATATCAAATGATATTTCGTACATAAGTTCCGAAAAACTCATTGGTACGAGCCGGGGTTTGAACCCGCGACCTCCAGATTGAAAGTCACACGCTCTTACCGCTAGGCCAACAGCGCTTTTTTTCGAGCCTCAATGTATATAGGTACATAATATGTCTGTGTCTCACTGTGGTATTTTTTGCGGTGGGTCCTTCACTGAACCTATTTCTCCTTATAGGTAAACAAAATGAGAGAAGGTAGAGGTACCTACCACAAATGTGTTAGGCACAATTCTATGGTTGGCATTATTTATAGCTAAAAAGTTGCCAATTGTCGGAAAAGAGTGTCAACTTTTGGAACGTTTATTTTATTAGCCAGCTGAAAGTTACCACAGAATGGATTACCTGCCTGAAAAGATATCCATTAGAAAGTAATTACTGGTCTCGAAATAACTTTCAGCAGTTCCACAGAAAGTTTTCGGAGTTTACTGAAATTCATTTATGAGTTTCGGGAAACTAGGTAATAGGTTTTTGCTATTCCTTGCCTTATGTTTTATACTTAGTAGGTATTATGCTTCATTTAACAAATTACGGAAAGGTATGGTATACTTAGTCACTATCAATAGTAGCATATGAAACTGTAATGTTTAGTAATAAAATATTTGTTTTATTACTAAACATTATTATATTACTTTAAAAATGTGTTTTATATATGTGCGATCAAACATCGTCAAGCTACGCTATAGTTACACAGTTCATTGAAAAAATAATAGGAAAAAAGTTCGTACAGTGCGAGTTTGAGAATAAGAATATACCCAGGTCAAAACGGGAATTGCCTGCTTCGCTTCGCTCGCATACCCGTTTACCACACTCGGCCGGCAATCCTATTGCCCGATCTTTGTAGTCAGGCTTATCGATTCACAATAAAACCGTCTTTCATTGATAAGCAGTTTATTTCAAACTGGCAAATTCAGTATTATTACGCTGCCCTGATTATATCGGGAAAGACGTGACCGGAATGGAGCTTTAGTTCAGTCAAAGACATAATGTAACTCCGTATAGGATGATTAAAGTTTAAGGAAAAAACGTGCCTCAGAAATCAAGAAAAGTCATAAGATAAATGGCACCACACCTTTGGCCCTATGATCGGCTAGATGAGGAGCTTAAATTCAAAACCTGATTTGTCACAAAAAAATTGAGTTAATGTTATCACTCTATAGAACATTAAATAAAAAATAGCACCTATATAAAATGTTTCCTTAGTGTATAAATCTTATTTTCCTATAGTATTATAATGTTGTATAGCGGGATCATATGCAAAAAGAGTTTTGTCCACAAGAATTTGCCATTCAAAAAGTGATTTGTCACTTTAGCCAATCGCTAGTCTATTTTGCCGCCATTTTACCTAAGGAGAAAACACTTTTAGTTTGGTTTGATGTAAAGTTTCTTACGTCAAACCTCTGGGGTTGCGAACAAAATATGATTTGTTGCTGTTGTTGTGTGAGTTCGTGCATAAAAGGTTTTATCCAAAATATCCAAGCAAAACACGATTTGTCCATTTTTAAATCTCAAAATTCTAAGTTAATTTGTATGGGAACTTATAATATTCCGAATAATTTTAAAATAGAAGTAGTCTACAATATTCTTTTTAATTAACGGAGCAAAGTTTCAGTTGTCTGAATGTAATACGAAATAATAGTTTTTTTCCATTTATCTCAGTTTGACATTACGGTGACAAATCAGGTTTTGAATTTAAGCTCCTCAGATAGCGTCGACTACACCGATTGATATGTCTACATCATATATTAAATAAATTTACTTATACCTGACAAAATTACACAAATCAAAAAGAATAAACATTTCTTTTCCCAAATTTAAACATACCAACAATAGGCAATTCCACCCTAAGCTATTTGTATAAATAAACAAGAAGTGAACAGCGGAAAATTGCAATTAGATCGGATTAAACCGACAGACAAGTTCACAATTGGAATCCCTTTGTTCTTAGCAAAAACCAGAGACAATAAAAAATAGTGACAGGTCTAAAGGGGCCCCCAGATTACCAGTTCGCCGGACGATATCAGCGTGTCAGTTGTTCGGAACTGTCACCTTTTGCGTCTACCTGCTACCTTTAAAGCTCGTACCAATGAATTTTCGGAACTTATGTATGATATTATTGATATTATATCATTTGATATTTACCAGTCGGCTTTCGGTGAAGGAAAATATCGGGAGGTAGCCGGTCTAACCTAATAGTCACTGAACAAACGTTGGTGAGTTTGAGGAGTAAATCCTACAGTTTAATTTTTTGTTCGTGTTAAAGGCCACACCTATTACTTATAGTATTTATACATAAGCCTTACTGCTAAGCTTACTGTGGGACTAAAGTCATTTTGTGTAAGATTGAATAATCTTACGGTTTAGACTCACTTGTTTTTAGTCACTCGCGCGACATGTTTCGGAGAGCCTAGGTCTCCTTTCTCAAGCACTAACAGTGCGAGCAGCGTTCACGACGGCCGTGTATTTCGTACACAACAACAAGTGATAAAACAAACAAAACACAAAAACAAGTGAATCTAAACCGTAAAATTATTCAATGTTTGTGTAAGATTGTCCTTATAATGTTTCTTTATTTTTGTCTAGCGGCCCGCCCCAGCTACGCACGGGTTACTCTTAACAAATTATACAATTAAACCCTCCTCAAGAATTACTCTATTGATAAGTGAAACCGCATAAAAATCCGTTCAGTAGTTTTTGAGTTTATCGCGAACATACAGTAAACACACAAACGGAGAGACGCGGCAGGGGACTTTGTTTTATTCATGGTATAATAATATACTCCGCCTGGTACTCCATTCCCGTCTTTTCTAGGTCACCTAACTGACACGGGCCTACGTCATCATGCGACAGCGCTATATGATAATATGCGATAGCGCTATATATAGCGGCCATGTTGTTGTGACGTAGGCCCGTGTCACTCTGGGAATGGAAGACCATGTTTTATTAGACTATGGTTTTATTAAACGGTTTTATTTAGCTTGACCCCGTATCTTCTTTGTATATACATACATATATGTGTGCTTCAAATCTTGCAATCGATTTTAAGGTGTAGTGATAACTTGTCTCTGACGGAATCTAACTCCATCGGCGTGTGTAGCGCACGGCCACAAAGTAAAGTAATTGCAATTTTTTTACAGATTTCACTGAATATTGTAGCATTTTAAATGTAAAGTCTGTAACTTTAGGTATTTAAATAAAAGTAAACAAAATCTGCCCTCAAATGGCTCCTTAAGCCACTTGAGGGTAGATGAAAACATTACACGATCAAATAATGTAGGTTAACGTCAGGTCGTTCAGTGACAGATCCAGACGGTTTTGTATTTGGTTGGTTATTATTATTATATTTTGTATGTCTTTCCCATCACGGAACAATGGTGTTCCGGACCTTTGGGAGGCGTGCGCGGAGCCGAAGCCAACACGTAGAGGCCCTTTTGACACTTTAATGAAATGTAAGGGGTACACCGAGCGGAGGCTGCCCTTGCCCGTGTCATGGGACGCACGCAGAGGCAGCACCCGCCAGGATGTAAGGACTATTGAGAGTTGATGGAATCTAAAATGAACTAGGTTATTGGGTGAAAGCGATGGACTAAGAACTGAGCTATGGGGTAAAAAACCGGACGCCTGCCTAATAAAACGGTATGCAATTTTATTTCCGGCAGACGGTGACTCGCCCTCACAAGATGGGCCCCCACAAAAAGCGACATCTAGGATGGCTCAAGGGCAACACCGGTGTGAGCGGCTCAGGGGTGTCGAGAGGTGTGCGCCGCTTTCTACCCAGTGGCTGTTAACAGCCACTGTGCCAACTCGCGTCTTATGCATATTTCACTTCCACCCCTGGAGCTTATAGCTCTAACGACTCCACTCTGGCCGGCCGGCTAAGGCAAGCCAGAGGCAGAGAATCCTGTCCCACCCACCCTCCTTGCGGGTAACAGAACTCTCCAGGAGCACTCGGGTACGTGAGGTCGCTAATCCCCAACAGCTCGCCACAAGCTGCCCTGCGTTGACTGATTGCACTGGTAAAACCAGCGGGCGATGGGGTCGTCACATCCCTACGCCTATTCACATCCCTACGCCTATTCACATCCCTACGCCTATTATTATTATTATTATGTTTATGTGGGCCTTTGACTGTCGCTTCGACCAAGCTGTGATCTATTGTGACGGCCCTTTAAAGTTCATTACTAATGCCCGTTGAATCCAGGAAATTCCAGATTCTTTGGGCCGTAATGCTCTGTACCTCATAGGGTTCCAGTATATGTCGCCCTAGGTAGGTACTTCTTTTGGACATTAGTGGTCCGCAGGAGCAGAGGATGTGCATAGCAGTCTCCTCTGACTCTTGGCAGAACCTGCATGTCGCATCTTGTTTTTTCCCTATTTGAAACATGTGTTTGTTCAACTTGCAGTGTCCAGTCAAAATTCTAGTCACCGCACAAGTTTTGTGTCTTTTGAGCCCTAGAAGCTCCTTAGCAGTTTTGCTGTTGAACCCTTTGATTAGAGCTTTCGAGTGTTCTTGTCCTTTTACGAACTTCCACCAATCGATTGCTCTCGTTTTTTCTATGTTGTTGAGCAGAGAATATGCATCCCGTTTTGTGGTTCCACAAAACGGTTCTGGGCCGACCAGGGGTGTGTCCGCGCCCTTTCTAGCAAGTTCATCCGCTTCTTCGTTTCCGTTAATGTCGGAGTGCCCTGGTACCCATCTAAGTATGACTTTGTTGGAATAAGCCAGTGCATTTGGGTTTGATTTACAGTTCTGGACTAGTTTTGAGTTTGACTCAAGAGATTCTAGTGCCAGCAGAGCAGCCTGGCTGTCTGAGTTGATGTAGATATGCTGGTGTCTTAGGTTTCTATCCAGGTTGATCTCCGCACATTTGTTGATGGCGAAGACTTCTGCCTGGAAGATTGAGGCCTGTGTGCCCATGCTGACGCTAGCTCTGAGCTTAGGTCTCTCACCATAGATCCCACATCCTACATCATTGCCTTTCTTGGAACCATCCGTATACCAAATAAGGCTTCCCTCTTCGACGAACATTTGGTCGTTAGTCCATTTGTCTCTAGGAGGTATTTCTACTGTGTACAGTTTGGTAAAGTGACATTGAGTGTGCGTGTCATCTGTGGGCATGCTAAGGGTTCTATTTTCAAAAACCCAGGCCTTTAGTTTGGTTAATGCTTGAGAGCGCCATTTTGGCCTGTTTAGCGTGCAGATTCTGTAGACGCACTGCTTGGCCTCCTTTTGCACCTGCAAGTGGAGTGGTATAATATCCAGCAGTGCATCTAGGGCCGCTCCCGGTGTCGAGGAGAAGGCGCCTGTTGCTGTTAAACAAGCCGTGCGTTGCAGGCTGTTTAATGTGTCTATTGCCGTCTTTTGGTTGGTTTTGTTACACCAGACTGCGGAAGCGTAGGTGATAATTGGCCTCACTACAGCTGTGTATAACCACATAGCAATTTTGGGTCTTATGCCCCATCTCGCTCCTGCCATGCGACAGCATGACCACATGGCCATTTTTGCTTTTTGTATGATGTTCCTCAGGTGAGGGTTCCAAGTTAACTTTTGGTCGAAGGTGACCCCCAGGTACTTGACCTCGTCTGAGAATGATATTATTTGTCCATTAAGTCTTGGTTCTGTGAGCTTTTCGAGCTTGCGTTTTCGTGTGAATGGTACTATCACGGTCTTGCTCGGATTAATGGACAAGTCATTTTCTCGACACCATTTGAATATGGTGTTTAGAGCTCCTTGCATTAGGTTGGATATCGTGTGGAGGCATGGGCCTTTGATGATGACTACAAGGTCGTCGGCATATCCTTGTGTGTCATAGTCTTGGCCTGACATAATTGCAAGAAGTTGATCCACTGCTAGGGTCCATAAGAGTGGGGATAGAACGCCTCCTTGTGGGCACCCTTTTGTGGTATAAAATTCATGCTCTACAGTGTTGAGGGTTAGAGTGGCTACTCTATTCGAGAGCATGCTATGTACCCATCTGGTGGTGGTTTCGTCTACTCCCTTTGATTTCATACCATTGAGTATGGTCTCTGTGGGCGTATTGTCGAAAGCACCCTCGACATCAAGGAACGCACATAGAGCGGTTTGCTTATCCTCTAGGGTTTTCTGCACCTTGTCAACCAGGTCAAGTAGGGCAGTCTCCGTAGATTTTCCCTTTTGGTAAGCATGTTGGTTTACACTTAGTGGTCTTTCCACAAGGTAATTGGCTCTAATGTGCTGATCAATGATTCTTTCCATCGTTTTAAGTAAGAACGATGTTAGACTAATTGGTCTGAAGGATTTAGGCTGTGAGTAGTCCTTTTTCCCTGCCTTTGGTATAAAGCGTACCTTGACCCGAGTCCATTTATCTGGTATAATTCCCCACGCGAAGCTTGCTCGGAATATTCTGGCCAGATGCGGGAGGAGGAGGTCTTGTCCCTGCTGTAAGAGCGCCGGAAACACTCCATCTTCTCCCGCTGATTTAAATGGTTTGAATTTTCCTAATGCCCATTTAATTTTGTTTGGTCTAAAGATGTTAGTTGCCAAATTCCAGTCGGTATTGCGTACCCTATGGATTCGAGGGTTCCTTTGGGCGCATAGTTGTGTATTACTGGTTGAGTACGAACCGGGGAAGTGGGTGCCTCTGAGCAAGTCCAGAGTTTCCTCTTCTGTGTTCGTAAATGAGCCATCTGGTCTTTTGAGAAGACCAAGATAGTTGGTTGGTGTCTTGGAGAGTATTTTGTGAATTCTCGCACCTTTATGAGTTTGGGCAATCTCTTCACAGAACCTTCTCCATGACCTTCTTTTTGCTTTCCTGATTTGTTTATTATATTCAGTCAACGCTTTACCATACCTTTCCCACCCATTCGGAGTGGTCGAGTGATTGAATATGCGACGTGTGGACCTGCGAAGGTTTTCTAGCTTTTTATTCCACCACGTCGTTGTGTTAGTAGTTTTTGCCTCTTTCAGCGGGCAGGCTTGTTCGTAGGCCCTACGTATGCCTTCTGATATTAAGTTAACTGCCATGTTGAGAGAGTCTTGTGTTTTTACATATTTTGGGACATCCTTTAGACGGTTTTCGAGGTCTGCCTTATAGGCTTCCCATGACGTTTCTTTTGGATTTCTGCGTGTAAGTGGTTCCCTACCTAGAGAGCCTTTAACACTGAACAAAATATGTCTGTGGTCCGACATTGAGTTTTCGCTACTGACCCGCCAGTCGGCTAGGCAGTTTGCCGCCTTTTCAGTCGCGAAGGTTATATCTAATACTTCTTGCCTAGCCCTAGTTACGAAGGTGGGCGTGTTGCCCTTATTCAACAAGTGCAGACAATTAGTAAAGATGAATTGGGATAGTAACTCACCCCTTTTGTTAATTCCAGTGCTCCCCCAGATGGTGTGGTGGGCGTTGGCGTCACATCCCACAATAAGTTCTGCCTTTTGTGCCTGAGCGTACTCTAGCACTTTAGTCAGTTCTTCTGTGGGATCTTGCTTCTCTCCGGGCAGGTAGGCGGAGCAGACTATTACCTTGAGTGCTCCTCTCCCTTTGAGATCGACGTAGGCAGCTACTTGATCTTCACTGCATAGTTCTGTAACAGGCAAGAAGTTAATATTTTTGTTAAATACGATGCAGGCTCTCGGTTTTGTTCCTTTTTCGTAGATTAGTACCTTTCCTGCTCTGTTCAGTCCTGATGCCATGGATTTGGTGTTGATCCATGGTTATTTTTTATTTGGTTGGTTAACCAATAAATGTTATAACTAGGTACACGAAAATGTACAAATTATTTGTTTACTTTTATTTAAATACCTAAAGACACAGAGTTATAGTTCTGGTCTTGAAAATATTTTAAGTATAAGCTAAAAGCTTACTGTAAGTTATTGTAAGCAGGTTCATCCTTCACTGACTTTGAACAAGACTTTGCACAAGAAATAAGGTGACATTTGGAAGGTGATTATATCAGCGTTAAAAACAACATTTTGCAAACTAATTACATCGTGTTAATTTTGAAGAAAAATTGCTTAGAAGTTATTTAAGAAAATAAATAAAAAAATGAACATTTATTTTATTCTTTATCTCCGAAACTGCTGGGTCATAAATTTTGAAAATAATACACAATATAGTTTTTTTACCTAACGTGTTGATTACAGCAACACCTATAAGTAGTCTGCAGTCAAGCGTGAGTCGGACTTAAGAAAAAAAAACATTGTTAAAAAACCGGACAAGTGCGAGTCAGACTCGCCCACCGAGGGTTCCGTACTTTTTAGTATTTGTTGTTATAGCGGCAACAGAAATACATCATCTGTGAAAATTTCAACTGCCTAGCTATCACGGTTCATGAGATACAGCCTGGTGACAGACGGACGGATGGACGGACGGACAGCGGAGTCTTAGTAATAGGGTCCCGTTTTTACCCTTTGGGTACGGAACCCTAAAAAATGTGCGAATTTGCCGGGTTTTTATACACACTATTGAAGTGTAATAAACCTATGAGCATTTCGTAGCACAATCGGGCAAAAACAAAATTGCCAAAAGCCACCCCGAGGCGAGTCACTGAACGAAGGATTTCCACAGAATACCTTTTCTTACAGCCAAATAACTTTCTCCTCCATATAATAATACAAAGGATTTCTATCCTTAGCATAGACTTCCCTCCCTTAGAGAGTATTTTAAATATTGGATACGCAGATTCCTAGTTAATTCAAAATAACATCGTCTCACAGTTTTTTTTTGTTTTACGTTCCTGTTACTCATTATTTTTTATCTTATTAATTTAAGTAAATACTTAAGCTTAATATGTATGGGAATCGAAATTTTCCATTTCCAAAATGAACGTTTCCTTTGCTTCCTGTAAAATTTTCCTGAAATTTCTGAGAACTTTTCCAACTTTTTGGAAACTTCAACACGCACGTCGCACATTGCACATCTATTCTGTACCCACATCGCGCCACATGGTTCGTAGGGCGTACTATACTTGCCGCAAAAATAAGTGGCGATCCAGGTCGTAAATCATCGGAATCATGTTATCTCTTTCGCACTCGTAACTCGCACGGTCTTATAGACCGGGATTCGCATTAGTGCATAATAGGTACTGACATTTATTGCCCGACTCGTCACTTGGTGCACGGTGGCAAGTATAATACCGGTATCAATGCATCTTGACGGGCACCTCCGCACCGCATTATTACCACATTAGCACCGCGGGGTGCTAATGTGGTCCTAGCCCAACGCTATACCGCTCTTATCCTTGCTCCATCTACTAAGTAATCTGTACGTCCCTATCCCTTCACAGTACACACGTATGCGACATTCCTCCGAGTCCCGAAGATAAGCCCTCGGGGGATGTAAGTCAATGATACGGTCCTTATCACACCCTTCACGTGGTTTGCTTTTGTGCGCCCTTTCTTTGGCATTAGTACATTTGGCTAACTGGTTTTTCTATGTAAGTTACGTTTTTTTTCATCCCTACTACTATATTATAAATGCGAAAATAACTCTGAAGCCGCCGTGCAGGTCAGAATCACGACGACTCAAATAAAAAGCTTCGATTTGTAGTAAACTGATCAGATATTCTTCCAATATGTACTGGCTTACAAAGGGTTCTTGCCAAAATGGTTAAGTGCAGAAAGTGGTGGTAGTGATGAAAGAGTGATTTGAAATATTCGATCAGTTACTAAAATAGTTTTTGAAATTTGGCGCCTCTCATTGGTCGCGACGCGATACAACATAATATGTGGTGCACAGCTATTGGTGCTTTAGAAAAAGCCTCCGAATACAAGCCGAGGCCGACTGCTGCGCTTAGCTACAGCATAAGCAATATTTTATACAATAATCAGTTGCATTATAATGCAACACTCTCAGGCCAATTCAAACGTGCACTGAAATCAAACCAATATTAGAATGATTTTGTAATCATACTCAGTTAGCTGGCAGGTACAGAAATAAAACCATTCAAACAGATTATATCGCGTGCAGTTGTAGTGCATGATTATTTTCCATCGTATTTTCACGGAACAAACGTGTCTTGTTATTTCAGTCAGTCTCGGTACAACAAGTACTCAGATTGACTGAAGTAGCATGACAAATACGAAAACAATTTTGCACTACATTTATATTATGAATTTAAAATATATCTTGACGTTGATATCCGCCGTTAGTGGCCAAAGAAGACTACTAACGTTTCAAAATATTCGTTTAAAATAGAAAAATCAGCCCGTGCCTAAAAAAACATCAGTTCAATAAATCCCTAGGAAAACACAGTAGCCATTTTTAAAAGTCGGCCCATTTTACGACTACATCTAGGAAACCGTAAAATGTACGACAACACGAAACCCGTTTTATAGTACTAGGCCGATTCTGTATTTAAAATTTGATACCGATGTGGTGTATAATTATTTTCCAACTATATATTGTTGCGCTGACTTGCCCAAAATGCGCTCGAGTATTTAACAAGAAGATAGGGTATGTGAGCCACCTAAGGGCGCACCAGAGAGTGGATCAGCTACACTCTAATAACACAAGTTAAAAATTGTCTTCTCCAGAGCACACAGTCCCTGTGGCCGAAACCGGTTAGGAGAACATCATCATCTTCATCAATTATTTTCCATCGTATTTTCACGGAAAAGTACGAACGTGTTTCAGTCAGTCTATTTCAGTCAGTCTCAGTACAAAAAGTACTTAGGCTGACTGAAGTAGCATGACAAATACGAACGTTTCTGAGAAAATACGATGGAAAACAATTATTCAATACATCTGTAGGTATGTCACGTGAAATGGGGACGCTTTTTTTCCGCTACAACCCTATGGTTTGGGGTACAGTTGGATGGGTCTTTTAAAACCAATAGAGGTCTTCAAAAATCATTTTTATTCAACATTAATCATAGTGAAGTTGTTCGGAAATAATCGCTCTGAAAGAAAAGAACTTTCGAAATATGGGTCTGAAAAATATGGAAAAAAATCGTGAGGGTAACGCTTAATAAAGACTCTTAGATTCACTGATATTTCTTCCTGAGTTATGAATGATATCTAAATAATAATATTATCCCCAAATATATATTTTTTTAGAACCAGCTTCCCATTTTATCGCTCCCATGGCTTATCGTTAAATAATACTACTCTTAAATAATAGGCTCTCAGCAGCATTGCCCCACCACACCTCCGACGCCGCCAACACCTCCAAAAAGAAGTCGACAAAATTCGTGCAAGGCCCGACCTGCCCATTAATACAGACTTAAGAACTTTCAGATCGCCAAGACTTAAGTCCCGAAATCCACCAGCCTTACTCGTGCACGAGCCCTCGACTGATTGGAACGTCCAAACCGCCTGGATAGAGGAGTGGGCAGCAAAAGACGAAACCGCAGATCTATTTCACCTCGATCCCCGTAAATTCCCGCGTGGTTTCAAAGAGGCCCGTCGTATCTGGTGTTCTTTAAACCGTATAAGAACCGGAATAGGTCACTGCGCCTACCTGCGTAAAAAATGGGGCTGGACTGACGCTGAGAAATGCGACTGCGGAGACCCTAAACAAACCGTGCACCACATGGTTTTCGAATGCCCCATAACCAAGTATGACGGGTCACCCATGGATTTCAAAGACCTCACGAGCGACGCTATCGACTACTTACGGAATGCTAAATTTAAGTTATGATATGCATGTTAATATTTAAAAACACAGTGTATAATGCCATACGATAAATAAATAAATAACTACCAATAAACATTTAAATTTTAACGCTAAAATACACTGTAATTGGCCAAACACTTGATAAAAGTTTTAGCGCCGAGGGAATGCTAAATTGGTTCGTTTAAGCCGTTTAAGGACACTTTCAAAAGTTCATGGCAGAAATGCGATATGTCATCTATTGCAGAATTTATTTTGTTAAAATACTGACGTTTTTGTTTGAAGAAACGTCACTTTTGACCGATAGTATAGTATTTTTTCAAATTCGATGGGTACGATGCATGACTGGAGTGATTTCAATATAATTTTGGCAAATTTGGCATTTTTATGTTATAAATTATATGGAGGTCACCTGTCAACCTAGGTACCCATCGAGTTTGAATAATACTATGTAAAATAAAAAGTTAAGAATTTGATTTAAATGTGTTATGGGTATGACCTGTCTGTATAAATAATATAGCTTGTGACATTGCCGAGGGTATGTGATTAGCAAAATAAGTATTTTTCCGAGTAATTGAGAGAAAAACCCGCGGACGGCCATATCTTCTGTCGCAAGTTACGGCGATGCGTCATATCTTTTGTTGCCTTCTAATTTCCTGGCTCCATGCCCCCTCTTACTACGAGTATAAAATTAAGAAAAAGAAGAAATACATTTATTTAACATCTTAATTGAGTATAAAAAATAACACATACAACACACAAATTACACAAACTAGATGCTAAACAGGATCCCCACTCAGCATAATGCCACGGCAAGCCATGACGCTGATTTTCAGTGGGTACCTGACTTAAAACTAAGCTACACCTAAACTAAAACTAAACGAGTGACAACACACACGTTAAACACAGATTACATTAACCAACACAATAAAAGAGAGAAATTACAAAATAACAATACAATTCTCCTTGTTCCAGATAACATGCACCATGGAAGACTACAACATATCCATGGAAGAGCTGATGAACGGCTCAGAGCCCTACCAGCCCTACTACCAACGGCCTGAGACTTACATAGTGCCGACCATATTCGCGCTCATCTTTGTGATTGGTGTTGTTGGCAATGGGACGCTGGTCGCAGTTTTTGTGAGGCATAAGGCTATGAGGAATGTGCCTAATACGTAAGTAATAACATAAATTATTTGCATTTGAGTATGAAAATAAGTATTAGTGTAACCTACCCATAAATTGATATCAGACTTGCTATAAGCGGTCTATAACTTACCTACGTAGTGCCAACAGTGCCAATTATATTCGCGCTCATCTTTCTGATCCGTGTCATTGGAAATGGGACGCAGGTGCGGCAGGTGGTTTACAATAAAGGCTGATGGCAGGGCAAAGGGCAGGGACATAACTTCTCTACACCTTAAACCTTATTACTAAAGGCATAAGGTCTACCGATGGTCAGTTAAGAGTGTTGCTGTTTGTACAGTCGCCATCAGATATATCGGAGCGGCCAAGGTGCTCACAAATATCTGAACAAGCCTCCATTGTCAAGGCGTTAGAGTGCGTGTTCAGCGGGCTCAGCACGGTTCCATTTTTATCGACTATCACTATGCGCGTCCCTTTCGCACTTACATACTTGTTAGAACGTGACAGGCATGGTGACAAGGGATAAAAACGCGACCGTGCTAAGCCGCCAGATTTTGTGAATACCTTGGCCGCTCCGATATATCTGATGGCGACTGTACTACAAACGCCATCATGTTCATGCTTCTGTTCACTTTATATAATTACCGTTAGGCCGCTTGTAGACGTCCGATGTTTTCGCCGGATAACAGGCCGTGGTACACGACTACGTCCAGTTTTGTATGTGGCTACCGACAGCTGCAGCCAAGAAAACAAGACATCGTCGCCAAACCCGGACAGTTGTACGGTGAAAACACCGGGCGCCCAAGCGGCCTTAAGTACCTGTGGCGTCAGAAACAAGTAACCAACAGCAATGACCTCCTGGTATTGTCACATTAGGTATTCCATAAATAAGACAACTCGGTGTGTGTAGAATTTAAGCCTGTTGTTGCTTAGCTGCTAATCGTAAGGGCTCATTTAGACGGCACTTTAGACGTTACATTGCAGTTTATTGAGGCTACATCCGATCACACACCGCAATGTAATGAAACTCGCATTCGAGCTTTCGTACCATCTAAATGAACCCTTAGGGCCCATTTAGACGATGTGAGAACTCGCATACGAGTTTCATTACATTGCGGGTTTTGATCGGTCGGTTGAATTGGACGTAATCAACAGTCCGCAATGTAACTAAAATCGCATACGAGTTTGCGCGCCGTCTAAATCAGCCCTTATAATCGTTATCATTCCTGCTTGTAATTTTTGCTCTCATTTTCTTAATCGATGTCGTCACAATAAATGATTTACTATGATGACTGTGTGCGAAATGTTTTTAATACATAAGTATTTGTGAATGAATATGATCCGAACCCTCCAACAACGAGAAGGGCCAACAATTTCGCAGGAAAACGGTCGTCTTATATATTATTTGGAGTAGCCCTTCGTCCAGCCAGCGAACATTTTTCAGCTAATATAATGATGTAAGATTAATGGTTTTACCTTTGCCCCTTGAAGTGGATAAAGCTAATTCGGGCTTCTATACATTCAGGGGAAATCTGTATTGCGGAACATTTATACGTATGGACGTAACAAGTACGTTTATCTTGTTTAACCATCGTTGAACCTCTCCTCGTCGTCATTATTTTTTAGGGTTCCATACCCAAAAGGTAAAAACGGGACCCTAATATTACTAAGACTCCGCTGTCCATCATTCTGTCTGCCTATCACCAGGCTGTATCTCATGAACCGTGATAGCTAGGCAGTTGGAATTTTCACAGATGATGTATTTCTGTTGCTGCTATAATAACAAATACTAAAAACAGAATAAAATTAATATTTAAGTGGAGCTCCCATATAACAAAAGTGTTTTTTTTGCCGTTTTTTACGTAATGGTATACGAAACTCCTCGTGCGCGAGTCCGACTCGCACTTGGCCGGTTTTTTTTCTTTGTAGCCATTACTTGTGAAATATAAACTGTGTAAGTGTACAAAATGGACAAACTAGGTATTTGATAAGTTGAACCGCATGTTATGTAAGTTGTTTCTAAGCATCGCATTATTCTCTTGGCTGAGAAGTAGATATTCAAGTCAAACCTGACATATTTATTAACAAATTGCATTAGATGCAATCAAAACCTTTGACGTCATCGCCATATATTAGAATATCAATCGATATTAAATATCTACAATGTTGCACTACCATTATAATACAGCTTAAAAGGTTTACATTACTTCGACGTATGATATGGGTACACGCGGCGGAAAGTACTCCCACGCATATTTTATTCGTGATTCGTTCATTCACACTATTGGTAGTGCATTCCATTGGCTTTCCGGGCACTGGCGAGATTTTTTTATAACACGACTAAGGCAAACAAACGTACAGTCCGTCTTATATATTAAAAGAGTTCACTAAGTTGTCAGGTTAAGGAAATTATTCACGGCTCACTGTACAAAAATAAATGCCAGTCAGAATCAATGGTATTATAAAATCCTGGCGACCCGCCCTGGCTTCGCACAGGTTAACAAATTATACACCTAATCCTTCCTCAAGAATCACCCTATATGATAGGTGAAAAAAGCATGAAAATCCGTTCAGTAGTTTTTGAGTTTAACGTGAACATACAAACACACAAACAGACAGACGCGGCGAGGGACTTAGTTTTATAAGGTGTAGATAGTGATAATTTAATTTGTGTCGTTTGAATATCGAATGAAACAAAACAAAAGACACTGTTCCATTTAATAATGATTTAAATTTCATTGGGGGTAATTTGTGCCAGTGTTAGTACTGTGAGATGCTATAGCCTCGTAAGTCCCCGCGTACTACAAGTACAAATAAAATTTATGAACTCTTATAGAGTCGCACACAGATTTGATAGCCCACGCAGTGTGAGTGTTATTTATACGTCATAATTTCATAGAAGTTTGACGTTTAAAATGACACTTGCACTGCGTGGGCTATCAAAATCGCTGCAGACTTTTCACGGACTGACTCTAGAAATAAAAGAAAGTTCCAAATTCAAAAGCGTAAAAACTGCCTTGGGTCTTACGAGGATATTAGGATAAGATAAGATAATCGTTTATTAGACAAAACACGAGTTATAAATAATGATTGGTGTTTAATTTTTATACTTACAATAGTGGCGCAGTCGGTAGGGTTTCAAACCCGCAACAAGTTTTTGCAGATATTTTGAAATTGGATTTATTAAGGATCTAATTTAATCTTACCAAGCTGAAAATGAGAAAATCTCGTGGGAAATATAATATTCGTGCAAATTATTAAAAATGGGATTGCAATCTAAAAAAAAAGTGAAATAGAAGAGATACCAATAAAAATATGTTTTCATCAACTACATTGCTTTCCGAATTCATATTCATTCAATAATATTTATACATCGTCTAACAAATATTTGGTACTCGTACATAGGTAAATACAATTTCAACTACGTATTTAAAGTACATTCCTAGTTGACCTTAAGTCCTTGCTTCGATAGGTCGATTGTTTAGGGTCATTCCTCAACCAATCTCATTCCCCTGGCTATACCTATTCTCAAATTCCCAAGAGATTCCGCTAACCAATTTTGGTTGTAGATGGAACTTGGCACGGGTTACACAGTCACCAAAAATGAGATGCAAATATCTGATGTAATTGCCTATTTTCTAAAAACATGCCATACGATCTCCTGGGCATTCTTA
This sequence comes from Cydia splendana, assembly GCF_910591565.1. Classification (NCBI taxonomy): domain Eukaryota; kingdom Metazoa; phylum Arthropoda; class Insecta; order Lepidoptera; family Tortricidae; genus Cydia; species Cydia splendana. Next base: position 15,151,179 of record NC_085974.1, read on the forward strand.
AGAATGCCGAAATAGAACATCTGATAGCCGAGCCGAATATAATAGGTGAGACCAAAGCGCATCGTCTCCGCTGGCTTGGCCACCTCGAAAGGATGGGTGAAGATCGGGCAGCCAAAAGGGCCTACTTGGGTCGACCAACTGGATGCTGTCCTGTAGGTCATCCTAAATAACGTTGGGCAGATAGAGTGGAGGCAGATCTCCGTGAGCTCGGCGTCAGCGAAAGCTGGCGGGATACCGGTCTGGACCGAGCAAAGTGGCGTGCTCTTGTGTTGGAGGCCAAGACTCATTTTGGGTCATCGCACCAACCAAGTAAGTAAGTAGTACGATCTCCTGGGAATTTGCGAATGGGTATGGTCAGGGGAATGAGATTTGGAATGACCCTTTTACGATACCGTCATATTAGTACTCAGATGTAACATCAGTTTTAGTACTAAGCTTTCAACTTGAAACAATAGTCGTGAACTAATTCAATTCATTTTTTTAACACATTTGAACAACCAGTAGTCCTAGCACATGATTGGCGCGACAGTATCTCGCCGCGAGATAGACTACCGGTCTTTTCTGACTGTATTAAATAAGGAGGGGCGGGTTATTTTATTTTTATTATATTAAGTATGTTAATTTATTATATTATGACCAATTCTATTAGCGATTATTTCACCAACGATGTCAAGACCAATAGGGTAATAACAATAACCCTACTTTCCCAACTCCACGTCAGCGAAAGTTTTTGAGATCCGAAGGCGGGATGACATCGTATCATTCCTGTAAAGCTGAATTAAGCTCGTTAGCGACGTCATTGTGTTTCGACGGGTCCGAGTCCTATTTAAATTCTCGTCAAAAGTTTCAATATTAAAACCCGTTGCGTTTTAATTGGTGCTTGTTATGAAAATAGAACTTGAAGATAATTAGTTCTACAGAGAGTACACTCATGTATCGTACAAACAAGTCTCTCTCTCTCTCTCTCTTCTCCTGACCGATCACGGCCACAGCAGTGCATAATTATTTTCCATCGTATTTTCACGGAAACGTACGAACGTGTCTTGTTATTTCAGTCAGTTTCGGTACAAAAACTACTGAGGTTGACCGAAGTAGCATTGACAAATACGAACGATTCCGAGAAAGTACGATGGAAAACAATTATGCTCTACATCTGTACGGTGTAGAAGCGCTGGTGGCCTAGCGGTAAGAGCGTGCGACTTGCAATCTGGAGGTCGCGGGTTCAAACCCCGGCTCGTACCAATTGAGTTTTTCGGAACTTATGTACGAAATATCATTTGATATTTACCAGTCGCTTTTCGGTGAAGGAAAACATCGTGAGGAAACCGGACTAATCCCAAATAAGGCCTAGTTTCCCCTCTGGGTTGGAAGGTCAGATGGCAGTCGCTTTCGTAAAAACTAGTGCCTACGTCAAATCATGGGATTAGTTGTCAAGCGGACCCCAGGCTCCCATGAGCCGTGGCAAAAATGCCGGGATAACGCGAGGAAGAAGAAGAAGATCTGTACGGTTGTAACGTTACTGCTGCGGCGCCGGCGTTGACACCGGGCCTGTTAAATTGTCAATATCAATTTCCTTTATACAATGAGTGAAGGTTTGAGCGTTGTAGTCTCGACAGTAATGCAGTTAAGAACGTCACTCATTTTATAAAGGAAATTTACAGTTACAGCTCCCGTTTCAACGTCTTAGCAGTTATCGTCATTCGAATGTCACTTTATTTTTTTTTTTTTTTTTTTTTTTTTTGTGCAATAAACACAGTAAAAAATATACAGTGACAAAAGGCGGACTTAATGCTACACGGCATTCTCTACCAGTCAACCTTTTCAATCTGTATTAAAAGTTGTCTCTGAACCGAATGGTGTCCCCAAATAGAAATAATTTATACATAAGCTACCAAAAAATAACCCGCAATTAATTTTAAGGCCACAATTACAATAACCAATGATCAGATTTATGTCAAGCCGTATACTACCTTACCTTTAAAAGGGTGTATGTATTTTAATAAAGCACATAGTTTAAGACCTTTAATTTTATAAAAACGGCAAAATTTCTGACCCCTTTTTCATCACTAGAACTGTACCAGATTTAATTAAGAGTTGGGCCCCTGCCAGTGCTGAGAATGGGATCCAATTTTTTCATTCATAATTGAGCTAAATTAAAAAAGTTGTGGAGGGCGTTGTGGGTGCGGAAATAAAAATTTTGAGTGCTAGAATCTGTAGTGTCCGTTATACAATTAAAGGATGACTCACGCTAGACCGGGCCGGGCCCGGGTCGAGGCGTCCGACATGTCCTTTTCTATGACGGCTGATTGGGTATCACGTGGTGCTTACCATAGAAAACGTAGCGCCGGAAGCTCCGGCCCGGCCCCGGCCCGGTCTAGCGTGAGTCATCCTTAACACAACGCAGAAGCACAGAATTTATACTACTGTCTAACAATAGTTGACAAGTGGCTTGCAACTGACTAACTAGGTATCCAGAGCAAATAAAAAAAGATGAACAGCCAATTTTTACGAAGTGGTTCCTTGGCCCAATACAGTTGTCAAAGGTTGTTTTATTACACATTTTTTTTTTGTTTTAACTATGCAGGTTTAGTAAGAAAAGAGTATACATTCAATCATATTATTGGGCATTTGCATACTTAACTTTAGAAGCGGAATAGTTTGAAAAAAAACAATGGGTTGCACTCCGGGAGTGCCGGCAGAAGTGAAAACTCAATGACTAGCCTAGGCTCAATGACTAGGCCATCTAGCGTTATTTCGTCGCATTACTTGAAACCCCTAAGCACATCACTGTTAGTACTCGATTATAGTACCAGTTAGAGGGAAACCCACTAGATGGCATTTAAATCAATACAGAAAAACTCATTGTAACAGTTTTTCGATCAGTTCACGTGTCCGTCTTACGTCTTACGGTCACGTGACACCTGTTACGAGTTTAACATTTTTTCCCCATCACAAAAACTGCACAGCGCCGCTAAAGAAGCTTTCTCTTCAAAAAATTGCAAATATCTCTAAATTAAAATAGCTTTCTGCTATTGTAATTTAACTCTATGGGTTCCCCTCATCTGGCATAATATTGTTTGTCAAGAAATACACTTCGCATAACATGTATCGCAGAAACATTTTTAGTCGAATGATAATTTTGCATAACTATTGCTTGGCATTACTATTACTACGCAAACAATACATTTTGCAGCATATTATTTAGCAGAAGGTTACTTTCGCCGACTTTAGTATAGCATAATTAATTTTATCTACCATAATCATCCTGCAGCATTCTCTTATTATGGCATAGTGATATTTTCTGCTAGCAGAAAAGTGGGTTAAGTTAAGTAAGAACTGTGACCCCAACAAAATTGAACCTGTGCCAGAAAAGAAGCTTATATGAGGTTGGAACTGCGGCCTCCTATAAAAACACGAACGGCTGCTGGAAAAATAGGTTAGGTTAGGTTAGAACTGCGATCCCCTACATAAACGAATAGCTGCCAGAAAAGTAGGTTAGGTTAGGTTAGAACTGCGACCTCATACAAAAACGAACGGCTGCAATCAAAGTAGGTTAGGTTAGAACTGCGACCTCAACAAAAACGAACAAATGCTAAAAAAAATAGATTAGGTTAGATAGAGCATAACATTGAGATACCTGTCAGTAGATTATGAAATTCATTTCATAATATCTTTACCCGACGGACCTTATAGTTAGGTACTGATTATATTATCTTATAAACATACTTTAACAACTAGCAAACAGCAATTCCATCATAACTCTATCCGTCTGTATGTTACCTCTTCACGCGTTAACCGCTAAAGTGATTTAGATGGAACTTGGTATGCAAATAGTTTGAGACCCGTCGAAGGACAAAGGGTAGTTTTATTAAATCTTGAACACCATTCCTCGTAGACGAAGACTCAAATTGATAACTTTATGCTACCTAAATATTATGCAATACATTTATCTGCGAAAACAATATTCGTTTAAAAACTTTAAAAGACTATTATGAACATCAACAGTATGCCAAAATATGGTTCTGGATTTTAAAACTCTGCGAACTAAAAACTAACCTAATTCAATTCAGACCACATCAGAGATTAGCCTTAGAAATTAATTATACCTACCGAAATGACAAACTACAACTTACAAACACTTGCTCCCTCCTCGGATTTAATATCGATGAAAATGTTAATTGGAAAGCCCATATTGAAAAAATTTCTACTAAGTTGTCGAGATTTGCCTATGCCCTTAGACAAATACTTATAAATACAAACATAAAGACCGCTACCTGCGCATATCATGCTTTTGCCCAATCTTGGCTCCAGTATGGAATAATTTTGTGGGGCAATAGTGTAAATATCAACAATTTATTTCTCCTGCAAAAAAGATGTATAAGGGTTATCTGTAACATAAGAAACGACGTAAGTTGCAGACCATACTTCTCAAAATTAAATATACTCACCCTCACATCACTATACATACTGGAGACCTGCAAGTTTGTGCGAAAATATAAAAAAATATTTGACAATCCTGAAAATCCCAACCCGCCAATCCATAATCTACGCCATCGTAACAAACTAGTCCAAGCTATCCCCGCCAACCTGAAAATGTTTAACAGAGGCCCCTACTCAATGTCAATTAAAATATATAACCGTATACCTCAGAACATAAAGAACATAACCAACTACCCAACCTTCGTAAACAAACTAAAATCTTACCTAACAATTGAATGTCCATATACTCTACAAGAGTTCATGGACAGTTAGCCCAAATACTAGTAAAGACGATGCTCAACTGTTATAATTATTATGTGTATTGTCCGAATATGTTATATTCTATCTTTATCCTACGTTTGTTACAACTTAGTCTTAGATTAGTTATAGTTTTAAATATTGCCACGCCCTAGTAGGGTCCATGTATGTGTCGCAGTCGGATCGTATAATCCGCCGTATTACATTACGGCTAGCCGTTTTCAAAAACAGGGGCGTTTTGAAATGCGGCGGTTTAACGATTAGCCGGATTGAATGCGGCTGAATGAGAATCCGCCGGAATGTGTTCGGCGCCATACGTTCTTCAACACGGCTAGCCGTAATGTAATACAGCGAGTCATTAGCCGCCGCTTTGACAGTTTTTAGTTCCCATTTTTAACACCCGTGGCGCTGCCTGACAAACGCTGGGGTGTCCATCAAAAATGGAGTTCGTCGGACTGTTTCTTTTCAAAAAACATTTCTTTCGCAACTTAACTAGACGGAGCCCCGCTTCGCGGGGCTCCTATTTCTGAGCGGTTTGCCCTTCGGGCATCTGAAGCTACCTAACGAACCTAACCTACCTACCTATTGATTTAGTGAGACGTCCGTGAAAACATTACACTTTGGGGAAAAAAGCGTAGGTAGGTAAGTAGGTTAGGTTCGTTAGGTAGCTTCAGATGCCCGAAGGGCAAACCGCCCAGAAATAGGAGCCCCGCTTGCGGGGCTCCGTCTATTTAAGTTGTGAAGGAAATGTTTTGGAAAAGAAACACATGTAGTGCGGTGGGACCATGGTAAAAATAAATTAAATTGCAAACATTGTCAAACTCCGGTTACGTGGGCGACCGAAAGAACTGGTCACTCTACAATCTAAAATAGTAGTACGATGCGGCTAAACGTTGGCCGCCTTATTGAAGAACGTATCGCAATGACAATCCGGCTAATCGTCGAACCGCCGCATTTCAAAACGCCCCTGTTTTTGATAACGGCTAGCCGTAATGTAATACGGCGGATTATACGATCTGACTACGACATATGTACTGGCTTAAATAGGAACACCTTGTAATAATACCATGGCTGCAATAAATGATTATGATTATGATGATTAGAAGTGATTGTATGCTAAATGATATATGCGAAAGTTAATTCTGCCAAACGATATTTCTGCCAAGTAACATTATGTAATACAAAAATATGTCAAAAAACTTTCTGCAACACATTAGTAAACCTAACTCTATCCTTCAAGCGGTAAAGATGTTATCTGTTTAGAATTTTTTGTTGTCATTGCATTTCATTTTGCACAGGTAATTAGCGGTTTGGTTTAACAACAGATAACAAAGCCATTCATCGTTAGGTAATCTCTCAAGTGGATACCGACATTGTAAAACCATCCGACCATACACAGTTGCAAAGTTTGAACATAGCTTGAAGCTACCGGACTGCGTACAAACGTTTGAAACAACGTGAGATCCTCTTTCACGTGCTTTGCGCGTGCTTAACTTCGATTTCTCAGTAATATTTCAACGCGTGCACGTAATAACCGTTGCAGTCACGTGTAGTAACCGTTTCCAATGCGTAGTCACGTTAATTTAATAACCGTTGAGTCGTCGAAAAAGTTTTGTTGATATTTTACGACTACGATACACGATGAACAGTCACATAGACAGTCAATAACACAACTTTGATATTGATTGATGTGTCAAAAACAAGTTGTAATTTTTACCTAAGGTGCAGGGGGCAATTTTGACTCACAGTTAACCGGGTTAGCCGCATTTGCACCATCCCACTAACCCGGGGTTAAGCGGTTAAACCGTTAACCCAGTGTCAATTCTTACTGGTAACCATGGTAACTTCAGGTTGAACCGGTTAACCCTCGGTTAGTGGGATGGTGCAAGTGGCGCTTAGTGGATTAGTGCAAGTGGCGCTAATATGTATTTAAGGCTTCTACAAACGTTGCAACAAATGGCATGCGATTTTAGATAATTGCCGGCTAAGTATGAGCAAAGACATATGTAACTTCGTATAAGATGAATAAAGTCCACAAACGTGCCTCGGAAATCAAGAAAAAGTCATTCTCGGATAGATGGCGCACACACCTTTAGCCTATGCTCAGCTAGATGGCGTGATGACACCGTTTCATATTTAACAATTTTAACACATAAATATCAGTGAATGAACATGGGTCAAAATGATATAAAAATAATAAAATCATTTATCCATATATACAGGGTGGAAAGGCACGACGATCCTTTCCGGAAATGGGAGATAGTTTAGCCTAAGCTCTATATTTTCTCCATAGAAACTATGTTAATATGGGTAACCGTTTCTAAATTATGACCTTTTAAACATCCACGCAAAAAACTACTTTGTTCTAACCCTAACAGGTGACAGGGTCAATGAACTTACTTGTAAACAATCAGTATTCGACAGGAAATTATGCTAATTTGTTGCCATCTAACCATTTTTAGGTCTGCTTACAGCACGGTAAGAATCATTGCAGGATTTTCGCTTTCTTAGTGGTTCCACTTGTTCAATACTTGAATGAAATAGTTATGTTATTCCTTAATATTAATAATACTAACCACAACATTGTTTACAACGACAGTTCAAATGGTGACATTGACAACCACTCAAAAGTACGCAATCGTCTTATAAATATCTCTGGTTTCCTTGACTGATAAAAAGGTTTTAGTTTCTTAACACGTTTCACAAAATTATTTTCGAATAATTGGAAACTACCTAAAATAATTAAAAATAACAAGTAGGTTGTGTTAGTTGCACCAAATGAACTTGCAAAAATGAAATACTAAGAATAAATCAAGAATAAATACTTCTTCAATACCAAACTAACAAACCTTCTTGCGTGGCAGGAAATAGACAAGACGTCTGATGTTTGAAATTAAATTTTCATTGAACTATACTTATTGAATGTCATATTCTTCAAATAAAAATGTTAGATGCTCGTGGCTATTTAAATTTGTGGGGCTGTGTAAAAGATACGGTGTACCAAACCAAACGGAATGTGAAACTGCGGACGAAATGAGACAAAGGCTAATTGGTGCTTTCTGCGGAGGATAAATGACGAAGAGCATACACTATATCGCATGTGCATCGACATACTCGGGTACGGGCTGCGGCGGCGTTGTAATACACGGAGGTACATTTGAACACCGTATGTGAAAAGAAGATAGTATTAAATATTGGAAAAAAAGTAATTATCTAAGAAAGTAATAAAATTGTTTGTAATATTTTTGCATGCATTTGATTTAATTGACATTTATGCGTCATTCATACATCATTGCGATACTGTCAACGATCGGAAAAAAGTGTAAAGTCCCGAGCTTTCCCGACGGAGATCCTTAATCTAGCCGTCATGTGCACATGCTATAGGGTTATCACCACAGTTAAAAAGTAGTATTTTTGCAATTTTTATTTTTTACTCAATTAACGATTCTTACCATTACCAATAGTCTCTGTATCACTTAAACGACCTAATTCTTCCGGGAAGGATCGTCGTGCCTTTCCACCCTGTATACATATCTTTGATAATTTTATACGTTTTCATTTTGAGTTTTAGTCGTGTGTCGATAGATTGCAGTAAATTTACTGTGACTACAAAATTTACTATGACAGGACCCCTCTATACTATCTATTCTCTTTGGTATGAGCAAATAATTGAATCGATCAATCAAATGCCGCAATGTATCTCAAATCGTATGCGTTATCGGTGATGTAAGTAGAGTAGAGGCAATAGGGATGATGACACATGTTGAATTTTATAACAAAATCTAGTAAAACAGATTGCAAATAAGCAATTTATCACAATGTTGTGGATATTAAAAAATATATGGAAATAATACAAAAATAGACCTGTACAGCACCGGAAAGTTTCAAAATTTAAGTTTTTTTATAACTTCCAAAAACGAAATAAGTGAGGATGCCATTCGATTTCTCACATTTTATCCAAAAAAAGATTGTATGGCAACTATATACATAAAAACAATATTTCACCGACAAAAACGCAAAATTTTCTTGTTTTGTCCATACTTCAAGATGGACTATCAGGGCGTTTCGCGAGTGAAGTACGACTGTCGGACTTTGACTATCATTTCTGATGGGTCCTATATATACATTTGATCCTAAAAACAAACCTGATTGATTGATACCATAAATGAAAATTTGTCATCTAGCTTATTAAGTTAATTATTATTACCATCGTACGTAGTTGAGCTATCTTCCACTATCGCCTTAGCTTATTAGACCATAATATTACCAGAATACGTCTATGTATTATAGTAAGTAGGTACCTAGTATATTCTTGGTTACATTATGTATTCAAGTTCCATCATATTACTTCGAATCCCAAGTGCATTCACAGACCAGTTTCTACGTTCTCAATAGTTACTCGAGAAATATTGAAAAATCTCTCATATTACAATGGTCGTCTGGAGAGGCCATCGACCGGGACCGCCTGCTAAGGATGACTCACGCTAGACCGGGCCTGACCCGTCCGTGTCCCTATATGCAAGCGGGGTAAGCAGATATGAAAAATACTTGTCCAAAATATGTATGCATCAACAAGCTTGTTCAGAAAATCTGACTAAAATTCAGACACATTTTAACTGGGAATATTCAATTCAATTTATTTCATTCAATTCTATTTCAGACTGGGGTCCATAAAAATGTTAGTATATTACATTTAGAGGTACATACAATTTAGGAGTTAGTGCCTACATGCTACAAGTAAGTATATATCTACTCACAAAAAAGGAAAAAATTATTATTGTCTTTGTATGACGTATACAGTAGGTAACTGAACGAAAAGCAATTACTCAAACCCGTTAATGTTTAGGTCATACTAAGCAACTTTTACTACGGGACCAACCCCGAAATCGCGAAAAAAAAAATGTCTCTCCAATAGGAAATGTCAACATCAGACCAGCAAAATGTATGAAACATCCAATTTTATTTCCGCGTTTTCGGGGTTGGTCCCATAGTAAAAGTTGCTCAGTATGACCTAAACTTCGAGCAACACGGAAGGGAGGCGGCATTCGCACTATTTCCCCTCTGCCGAGGTACAAGATTAGCGCGTCAATCTAATCTAGCGCGGGTAATAAAACTAGTTGCACTTGGATTTTTCACTAGACCGAGTCCAGACGCGCGCGTGAACACTGCTGCACAAAAATGCCTGTTTGCTCGGTTTTTTGTTATAAAAAGAGGTCGGGGACATCAAATTTACAAAAAGAAAGTGTTACATTTCACACGTAATTTTTTTTTACATATCATACGTTTAATTACATTCAAACACAATTATTATATTTTAGTCTCATGTAATTGTTGGATTTATCGATTTTGCTCGCTCAGTACAAATTGCGGATCGGTCGCGCGACAAATCCGACTTCTCATCTCTCAGAATACAATAACATACTTCAGCGAAAATGTGTTAGTGTGCGTGTTGTGACACTTGTCACTCATCCGTACACAAAAAGAGATCGAGGTTTGCAAGATTTGTCTTTGACATGTGTCATTTTCTATGTATTTGTGTCGTCATTACAGATTGGATTTTGTATGCAAGTGTGTGAGAAGTGCGACTGTGTGCACCTTTCCCCCCGCGAAAAATGGCAGAAAGATTTGTACGGTGAGATATCGCTTGGGCCCCTCCCTTCCGATGTGTCGGAAGCCGGTGTTGCTCGAAGGACCTAAACATTAACGGGTTTGAGTAATTGCTTTTCGTTCAGTTACATACTGTATATAATGAGTGTAATATCAGTGAAATCAATATAAAAACAATAACTTTTTAATAGAGTTAGACCAAGAAAAGTCTGCAGCGATTTAGATAGCCCACGCAGTGCAAGTGTTATTTTAGATGACAAACTTCTAAGAAATGATGGGCCCGATTCGGATTTTGAAATAGATATCTATTAGATATTTTTTAGACATCACCAAGATACGATAACGATATGTTTAAGATCTAACCTGTCAAATTTGACATTTGCTCGATCCTGGAGATACTCTTGAACGATTTCCACAAGATATGACTTAGAGATCCAATTCACATCTAATAGATATCTTACTCTATCTAACGTCAAAGTGACATTGGTTGCCCGAATTGCGCTTCAAAAGAGAACTAGTTGATATCTAAACTATAACGTATCTATAATGGATCTAGTACGTGTCGTCTCTTGTGAATATCTTGAAGTTCGAATACGGCAGGATGACGTATTTTTAAATGACACTTGCACTGCGTGGGCTATCAAAATCACTGCAGACTTTTCTTGGTCTAACTCTATTAAAAAGTGATTGTTTTCGTATTGATTTGACTGAAATTACACTCATTATACATAGTTACATAGTGACGTGTCACATCTGACACATGAAATACATGGAAAATTAACTAGTAATTACTTTACTTATTTAATTTATTACGTATTAACCAGCGGTGATATTGGTATGGCCTCTCTGTAGTAATAATAACTCAATGCTTAAAAATAGTACTCCAGGTTTCTAAGCTCCAGGGTTATCATTTATGCAAAGCCCGACCGCTACGTCAATGTCACCGAATCCTAATGCGATTAATCAGTCGCTCAATTACCATAATTAGTCCCAATAAAGGGGATTCTCGCAGAAATCCCACAGAAATCTTGAACAAAACAACGGCTGTTGTTAAGCAAAACCTGGCATCAGTCTAATATTTTTTATTATATTGGTTTTGAGCGACATAGAATTCAAATCACTTACATGTCTATTATATGTATACTATACTTCGAGCAACACCGGCTTCCGACACATCGGAAGGGAGGGGCCCAAGCGATATCTTACCGTACAAATCTTTCTGCCATTTTTCGCGGGGGGAAAGGTGCACACAGTCGCACTTCTCACACACTTACATACAAAATCCAATCTGTAATGACGACACAAATACATAGAAAATGACACACGTCAAAGACAAAATCTTGCAAACCTCGATCTCTTTTTGTGTACGGACGAGTGACAAGTGTCACAACATAATAATCATAATCATAATCATAATCATTTATTGCATCCATGGTTTACAAAGGTGTTAAAAAAATATATTGGGTACAGCATGGACCCTACAAGGGCGTGGCAACATATTATACGTAGTACTTAGGGTATATACTTTATATTCTATTGCTAAAAAAAACGAACTATACGCACACTAACACATTTTCGTTGAAGTATGTATTGTATTATGAGAGATGAGAAGTCGGATTTGTCGCTCGACCGATCCGCAATTTGTACTGAGCGAGCAAAATCGATAAATCCAACAATTACATGAGACTAAAGTATAATAATTGTGTTTGAATGTAATTAAACGTATGATATGTAAAAAAAAATATTACATGTGAAATGTAACACTTTCTTTTTGTAAATTTGATGTTCCCGACCTCTTTTTATAACAAAAAACCGAGCAAACAGGCATTTTTGTGCAGCAGTGTTCACGCGCGCGTCTAGACTCGGTCTAGTGAAAAATCCAAGTGCAACTAGTTTTATTACCCGCGCTAGATTAGATTGACGCGCTAATCTTGTACCTCGGCAGAGGGGAAATAGTGCGAATATGCCGCCTCCCTTCCGTGTTGCTCGAAGATACTATAGGTATACATATGGTTTAATAAAAAACAGGTCAAGTGCGAGCCGGACTCGCGTTCCAAGGGTTCCGTACATTACAAAATTTTTAACAATGTGTTTTTATGTGGAACGTGTATTCAATGTCTTTAAAAAACCCGTAGGGGTCGGATCAAAAACTAAGTAATTAAGTCCGACTCACGCTTGACTGCACATTTCTAATAGGTTTTCCTGTCATCTATAGGTAAAGAACTATTTTGTGTATTTTTTTTCAAAATTTTAGACCCAATAGTTTAGGAGATAAAGGGGGGGGGGATGGTCGGACAGACAGACAGACAGACGCACGTGTGATCCTATAAGGGCTTTTTTTCTTTTTAGGTACGGAACCCTAAAAATGATTCCAAAAGACTAAAACTTAAAAATAATTGCTACTTTTTTTCTCGCGCGGTTTGACGACGTCAAATACTGTAATGCCGCGTAAGATATTTGACATTTAGAATTTCATGTTAGCCAACTTTTAGTGACCAATCAGAACTTTTTTTATAGCGGGAAATTGTGTATGTATTCGTAATATTCAAATTGCGGGCGGGCTAATATGAAGAAGGGATAACAACTGTCATTGATACGCGTCAGATAAGGGTCGGTCATGTCAGATCAGGTCAATCAAGAGCTTCGTCTATAAGTTCGTCTTTTATATATTCCGCCGCTGCTCTAGCACGCCAGTTACGCCTCTCGTTGTTTAGTAGCAACGGCGCGATTCGGGAAATGAATTAGAGATTTACTAGATATGAAATAGTAAAGATATCTGACGTACCACGGCAAAAGGTACCTTATGGCGGCTGGCGCTTACGCTATTATCAACGCCGCTCCAATATTCAGCCGGGGCAATGGTACTTTTTGTCGTGGAACGTTACATACCTATCTTTACTATTTCATATCTAGTGAATCTCTAATTCATTTCCCGAATCGCGCCGTAGCTGCGTAGTCTTTCGCATACCAATGCATTTAGGGTGCGTTCCTTGCAAATCTCTTTCCTACGTTTTCGAATAGGACAGCCGACGGGGACGAGGATGAATCCTGTGCAATGAGTGCACTTATGACTAATTAATTTATCCTACAGCGGCATCTAAATTAGTCCCCGACTCAACGACATAGTGTGTGGGTTTCAATTTGCATATGGTTCGAGAAATCTTTGCGTATAGTTCGTTTTTTTTAGCATTAGAAATAAGGTAAACAATCTTGATGTGTCTTTTAATTGAAAAACACATTTTAAAAATAAGTTACAGCAAATATGTCACAATTATGAATCTAATACGTTCATTTATATTCTTCTGCTTTCATAAGTAATAGTTTTTGATTTTTAAAAAGCGTTTTTCAATTAAAAGACATGTCAAATTCGCTTAACTTCTTTCAAGTTCTTTCTAATGCTAAAAAAACGAACTGTAGGTATTTATCTACACGATATCAAAAATTTGTGTTCTTAGTTCAAATTAATTTAGACGTAGGTATACTATACTAGCTATACTATAAATACATGTTTTAATTATTAAACCTCAAATGACCGAAGTAATATCCGTTTGCGTTTGACATCTAGTGTCATTTTGCCTACGAAAGCGGTCACTAATCTATGTTTCTTTTATATAATATAAGTTTCTAATAAAATAAATCAATTTTAGTTAAGTAATTAGGAATAGGTAGGTACGTATTATATTACCAAAGTAAACTTTATAATTTTCATTTTAGAAAATCTTATGTATTTCGATTTTAGCACCATACACCAGAACGTGAACTCTTGAGAATATTTAATTTCGAAAAATAGCAGGCTCTAGTTAGGGTTACCAGATGTCAGGAATTTTCCTGGCATGTCAGGAATTTCTGCCGTTTGTCAGGAATGCGGCCGGAATACGAAAATGTCACGAATTTTAGTGAAAACACAGACTTTTCTATTAAGTACCTAAAAAGGAAAATTATTCAAATTTAAAGAATGTATCAAGCATACATAGATATCGCTTACGGTTAGTATCCCCGTCACCGATATGAGTGTCAGGAAAAATATTCGCAAATCAGAAATTTTGTCAGGAAATCCCAAATTTGGATCTGATAACCCTAGCTCTAGTAGACAACTATAGGCAAACAATACAAATGGCAATTAAAGTGTATTCATCTTTACTAAACTTGTCCTATCCTGTAAACAAACACTTTAAGACATTATTACACTTTTATCTGGAATTACACAATAATCATCACCTAAAATGTTATTGTATACTCAAACAAACTCACAAAGTATTAAAATCAACCAAATAACCACTGAAAAATATCATTTCTAATACAATTTTCATCAATAATCGCAGTAACGAACGGATCACCTCAAAAACATCGGACATTACAATGCGCTATGTCTAGATTGTCTATGAATCGTATTGTTGGAATGACACTTTGACGGCACGTTTGTTTACTTTACATGACACGTAAAGATAAAATAAAAATAAATAAGGACAAATAAATTTTAAAAAATCTTTAAAATTGAGAGTAACTAACCAAGAAAATTTGTAGCATTTTTTAAAGCAAGCTTAAAAATAAAATACAAATTGAGACCTTTGTTTTAGTACGCGCATCGTTAGAGCATAGTTAATATTAACCCGTTTCAGCTGTCAAAGCTAATTAGTAACACGGCATGGCAAAGGTCGGCCGTCGGCCGTTTCTATTTCGCTGACGCAGCCTCATTCGGCTTCTAATTAACTTAAGTATTCATTTGTTTTTGAGAGTTCATTTGAATCTTATGTCTGATCTCAATTTGTTACGGTTGTTTTCGTTTTGAGTATTTCTAGCGTGTTAGTATATTATTATTTTAGAATATTTGACTGTCATTTCATTACTTATTAAAAAGTTGCAAATAAATTCAAATGTATGCCAAATATTTCCTACAGCATGCGTACCTGATACTATAACATAGCAACACTGACATAATACAAAAATATAGGTATTACATATGAAGAAAAAACTACATACATAGTACGTTATTTAACGGAGTCGGCGGCACCAGTTAAAGTCTGGGTTTAAATTATTCCGAAAATCTCGTTTACTTGGCGCCTTACCGTACATTTATTATAGATACTTACTCGTACAGTCCTGTTTCTGGACATGGAAAAGGCCTTTGACTGTGTCCCTCGTGAGATGATCTGGTGGGCGCTGCGGTCCAAGGCTGTACCTGAGGCCTATATTGACACTATCCGGGACATGTACCACGATTCTGATTCAATAGTCAGGACCGCTGTTGGTGACACCAACCCCTTCTCTGTCACTGTTGGAGTACATCAGGGCTCTGTGCTCAGCCCGTTTCTGTTTAGCGTGATATTAGACGCCCTGTCAGCCAGCATCCGAGACTACCATGAGCAGCCACCGTGGCTATTCATGTATGCTGATGATATCGCGCTGACAGACTCTGATAAGGGCCGACTTGTCCAGCGTGTGAACAGATGGAGGGGGTCGCTGGAAAACGGCGGTCTTAAACTAAATGTGGCGAAGACAGAGTACATGGCCTGCAATAGTACAGATCCTCTACCCGTCCGCATAGGCGTGGACATGGTCGAGCGCACGGATCAAGTTAAGTACCTAGGATCTGTACTTAGCACTACCGGGGACATCGACAGCGACGTCAAAGCCCGAATTTCCGCTGCTTGGGTCAAATGGCGGGAGATGACTGGGGTTATTTGTGACCCCAAAATGCCGATTAAGTTGAAGGGACAGGTCTATAAGACCATCATTAGACCTGCCCTTCTGTACGGCAGCGAGACTTGGCCTTTACTAGAGCGGCACAAGCAGGAACTGCGTGTCACGGAAATGAAGATGCTACGGTGGATGTGCGGAGTTTCACGCAAGGATCGCGTCCGAAACGCCCACATTCGGGGTAGTCTTGGCGTCCGTGACATTGCAGACAAACTGCAAGAGTGTCGCCTTCGTTGGTATGGCCACGTCTCGCGCAGACCGGGAAGTTACGTGGGTAACAAATGCCTGGCCATGCCGCCTCCTCCCGGTACGGGAAGAAGAGGCCGGCCCAAGAAGCGATGGCTTGATGTCGTCAAGGAGGACATGCGTGCCAACGGACTCACTACCAGGGATGCCGAAGATCGGGCAAAGTGGTCACGAAGGAAGCGGAAGGCGGACCCCGGGTCCTCGCGCCCCGCGCGGGGGCACAGCCGGGATTGACGCCAGGATGATGATGACTTACTCGTACAGTCAGCAGCAGAAGTTGCTAAGCGGGCCAGGTGTTCAAAATTACCTTGACGCGACTTTATTTGTTAAGAGAATAAGAGCGTGTCAAGGTAAGTTTGAACACCTCGCCCGCTTAGCAACTTCTGCTGCTGACTGTACCATCGTACCACATGTATCATAAACTTTGTCGGATGGTTCATAATGCATGTAGATATTATTTAAAAGACCGAATTTTATGATACGATGACTAAGACTCACTAATTTTAAAACTAAATTTCTTCTTTACAGGTATATCCTCTCCCTAGCCCTTGCCGACCTTCTCGTGATCATAACCTGCGTGCCATTCACATCAATCGTGTACACGGTGGAATCCTGGCCGTGGGGCGTGACGGTGTGCCGCGTGTCGGAGGCGGCGAAAGATGTCAGCATCGGCGTGTCCGTGTTCACGCTGACGGCGTTGTCAGCGGACCGGTATTTCGCGATCGTGGACCCGCTCAGGAAGCTCCATGCCACGGGTGAGTGATGTTTTACAATTAGTACAAACAAAAGTGCAATAAATAAGCAAATTACACTAGTACTGAACGCTATATTTTACTATTTAAACTAAGCAAGATACCTAGTGACAATAGCACAATGAAAGGCATAGTTATCTAGGCAAAATTATATGTAAGTTACGCTTATTGACAAAAAACCTTCCAATGAATCTGTTTTCATATTTAATCGGTACGTTGCCGTACCTATAGAAAACTTAGAAATAAGCCTTAAACTTCGCTATCCAAAGTAACTATAACCATATCGTGCATCGCATTGACGAGTCATCTACAAACGATGGAGTAGTGTTGGGATAGGGTGCATATCGGAGGCGGAGATAGATGTCAGCATCGGCGTTTCGGTGTTCACGCTGACGGCGTTGTCGGCGAACCGGTATTTTGCGATCGTGGATTCGCGGAAGCTGCATGCCTCGCGTGAGTTTATATGTAGATAGATTTATTATAATTATTTAAAGGCAATGAAAATTTATGTTTTTATAGCATTGTTTCAAATGTGTAATAATACATTTTTGCGTCAACTTTCCCTGAAACGAATGGACCGATTCAGTTAAAATTTGATACACAATACTCATAGGTAAGTCGGTGAATCAAAAGTGACCTGTACCTAATGTTAATAAACTAATTTCAAACAAGTAACCCCACTTTGAAAATATTATACTTACTCCCAACATACCTAATAGGGATAAGTTCGCCTTTGTACTGCCTATCCTGTGCCATAAATTTGTGTTTTGTGTTTTGTACAATAAAGAGTTTATACATACATACATACATACATAATCTCAGATCGTAGATCTTGTAAAGCGAGGAGCATGTGTGTATATATGTACCTACCCCATACCTAAGTTATCTTCACTGACAGACTATCCATTTGGCAAAGTCATGAACGCAATGTGATTTTTATGCAAAAAGCTTAAGTGAGCCACCAAATTCTTTACCGTCTAGGGCGAGCCAACATCTCATAATTTAAGTCAATCATATTATCTGTGACACTTTGACTTTAATCCATTTTGGTTCGACCCCGACCAAATTGAATCTGGAAGGAATAGGTACCCTCCACTTAGGCATCTACTTTATTATATTTACTTTAAATATGTCGAGTTATGACGATTGCTAAAGATTGAGCTTTTAGTTAAGTATTTTAAGCAGAAATTTTACCCACTTGAATATACTATGTGTTAATAATTCCTCGAACTCGAAATAAATGCAATGTTTATTCGTTGAAAACCACAAAGCCTCGTTATTTTAATAGGAAACCAGTAAATTAGTAGAGTTGAGTTCTGATCTAACATGTTGCCACGCCCTTGTCAGCGTTCATGCTGTACTCATTTAAACTTAAAAAATCTGTAGGGAATACCAAGAATTGATTATGATCTTTTATCCTACATTCGAATTTACTTCTCCACCAATACTCGTATTATGATGGTTACATTTTTATCGTTTATTGTGTTATGAGTTATGATATCGTGTCGCATTGACATAACTTGTTTAAAACAGTGGCCGTACTTCCATACAAGCCTAAAAGCCGGGCTTGCCTTAGTTGCCTTACCGAAATTACGTAGTGATAAAATCAATAATTAATATAGATTATTTTTAAACCGCGCGCCAAATGAATCCACGTATTATTAAATTCAAGCCAAAGCACGCGGACCGCGGCGCCAGCGTGTGGCAAATTTTTGCCGTGGTGGCGCCTCGTCCGCGCGAAAGAAATCAGGCGTAGGATATTCTAGCTATCCTGCTCGCACTCGTCGGCTTGCAACCGGGCTTGCTTTTTCGTCCCGCTCTTGGCCGTCTAAGCCTACAAACGCCATAGAACGATGTAACTATTTGTTGGTATGTATAGCAATTTCATAAGGCGATTTAAAGCCTGGCTTTTGGTGTGAAGTTAGCTGCATAAGTTCGCACGGGCACGCGTTTACTTCAAGTTTATTATTATTTAGTCGAGTCGAAAGTAACGAAAGCTCAATTTATTTTAGTGAATTTGAATTAGGTAGTGAATGTGGATTTGTTTGTTTGTTGTGGTTGTGACGTTTATAAGTGTTAACAATGGATGAAGTTGTTCCTTGTGACGGTATGAGATGCGTCCACTTATTACTCAACGAAGACAAGGTAAAATCGTTAAACTTTGTAGAAAAACGAGATATCATTTCCAACACCCAACTTGTGTATTCTCAGATAAGTCAGTCGCATTAAGAGAAAATTTTGTACGGCCGTTTATAAAACACAAGGATTGTTGGTTTACTCCAATTAAGGCGTAATTAGAGTGACAGAGAACGAAGCATGCAATTTGCAAACTTCAGTGTTCGCGGTAGGCCCTCTGATATGTTTGTAAAATTCTATCTATTAGTTATAGTAGTACCTAGTATGCCCTGTGTGCTATGATAGCTCGCCGCGATACGCTAGCAAATTCATTTGAGCCCAAAGAGTGAGATTGGACATTTATTACGAAAACATATCTTTCGGCTTGCCTTACTCCGAAACCCTAGGCACGCTACTGGTTTAAAAGTAATGACCATGATGACATACAATAACAGCGCGACCCTCTGAGGCTCGCAGGCATTTCTTAAATAGCTAAACATAGGTAGTTACAATAATAGTAGGTACATTGAGTATTAAGGGCAGTAAACAAGAATTTACGAACGAGTGTGAATTGAAGCCCGAAGCCGAGGGCTTAACTAACACGAGTTCGTTATGCCTGTGACGGTGGTTCACACTATATTTTTCATCACACTTGTGAGGGAATAAAAAAGAAAAAAAACTTCTGCCTATAATTTCTGACGTACATTACAGCTCTAGATCTAAATTTCCTCCAGGACCACAAAGTTGAATTCCTAAAATGTTGAAATCCCAAAATGTTGACTTTCCCAGAATGTTGTTTTTTTTTTAGTTTCGCAAAATGTTGAATTCTTATAACTTTGAAATATTAAAAAGTTGAATTCTCAAAATGTATACTTTCAACATACTGGGAAAGTCAACATACTGGGAAAGTCAACATTTTAGGAATTCAACTTTCTGTTCCTGGACGCTTTTTTTTAACATGGGTATTTTTTATATGATTTCTACTCAGAATCGCGAGCTCTTTCGATCCTAATAGGAGAAAAAAATTTCCAAAAAATTTCCATATATTTTCGGACTGTCCTTCCCATTACCGCTATAAATATGAAAAAATGGTAACGGAATGGAAAACAAATCTTGGGACACTTCCTTTCTCCTATCAGGATCGGAAGAGCCCGCGATTCTAAGAAGAAATCACATTAAAATGACCAAATAAAAAAGTGTGGGGAGAACTATAAAAAATGGCCCAAATAGGTATTAATTTAAAATGATCCAAGACACTTTACTCACTTTCACAAAAACACAACTAAATATAGTTTGTATATCTTCCTATACTATACTATTTATGATGACTAAAGATGAACAAGAAGTACTGCAAAACTTCTTTAGATAACATAGAACAGAAATATAACTAGAATTCTTTTAAGATATATAATGTTAAACAAAATATGTGGTAACATTACTTCAGTAATTTCAGCAAAATTAGCTTGCCATTATGCTACGAAAACGCTCATCAGTCGCGACTGGAGTCTTAGAACTTATGCCCCGAAGCTATACAGGATGTAACAAAAGACCCGAACGATACTTCAACAGCCGACAAGGTCAATACCCTGATTGCTATGGAAGCGGAAAAAAATCTAAAACTGGATTTTTTTTACCTTGTATGGAACAGCTGATCGAAAATGCACCTATCTCCATACAAAGTATTACAAAGTGACTTTTTTTTTCGAATTTCGTTTTTTTTCCACTTGCATCGCAGTTAGGGTCATTGACCCTATCAGCTGTTAAAGTATCGCTCGGGACCCTTGCTACAGCCTATAGGTAACGCAAATTCAATCTTATGCAAATTCAACATTTTGGGATTCAACATACCGCAAAATCAACTTTCTGCAAATTCAACTTTATGCAATTTGGACTTATAGAGAATTCAACTTTATGCAAATTCAACATTTTAACATTCAACATGCTGCAAATTCAACTTTTTGCAAATCCAACATTTTAGGAATTCAACTTGGGCGTGATGGGCACCTTTGCGTCGGGGGCAGCCCGGGACGGGCTTCAGTAGGCAATTTTTTATACTTATTTAGTTTATATTTATATTTAAGTTTAGTTTTTAATTAGTTTTATGTTTAGTTAATGTATTATTTTAATTATGAAATAATTTTTTTACATATAAATTAAAATTACATTCATTCAACTTTGTGGTCCTGGAGGCTAAATTTATAATTTACGCGCATCGCGTAGCAAGTGTGATGAAAAAATAAATTACAGCCCAAGGTTGAATTTAGGATTTTTGCACCGCATCGCCTACGTGTAAAGCCTACTACAGGGAAGTGAGATGTAAAACAATTTTTTAAGCAATCAACTAACATGAAAATAATGCGTCAATTGTTTTTGTAAAAACATAATTAATCAATTAAAAAAATCAAATAATTGTCACACGTATGTATGTATGTCTCTCTGTAAATGTTTTATTCAAGTTGTAAAAACAGAGGGCCCGCGAAATACATAAAATTTCATTATCTGCTTCTCTATCGCTCTTACAGATTCACGGTAGAGCCTCAGCCGGCGTATTATGGATGACTTTATCCATCTTTATCCATGTGATAAAATAACTGTCACTTTTTAACACCGTGGGATAGAAAGTGACGGACACCGTTTTATCACGCTGTCACGTAGACAAGAACGACCATCATATCCGTACAGGTGTTAGAATTAATTAAATTAGGTAGGTACATTACTTTTTGCTCTGTTACAGACGTTTTAAAAGATCCGCCAGAATGTTTGTCTCTTAATGTCTGCACGTTGCGTTGTCTAAACTGTCCCATTATTTTCTTAGCCTTTTTTTAATTAACCGCTTGTAAACACGACTTTTATCTAAAGCTCCATTCGAATTTTAACTTTTGAGTAATACTAACTTTAAGCCAATTTTACAATTTAACTCACTTTTTTTTGGTCTCTCCGAAATACTGCCTATACTTTGTATTCTAGGCTTTCCAGAAAGCTGAACCACTTTTTAAGATGATGAGATTTGCAGATTAAAAGCTTTTCCTAAACGGATTCTGCGGATGCTCGCTTGAGCTAATTTTAATTTTATGTAGACTAATTTGGACCTACGCTTTGTTATTTACAAGCTTTCATTTAGCTCAAGATTTTATACGTGGCTTAAGGAACTAAAATAAGGCTCAATTAAAGAACTTGCCAGTAATGGATTTATACGTGGCTTAAGGAACTAAAATAAGGCTCAATTAAAGAACTTGCCAGTAATGGATTTATTTTAATAGGATTAGACCTTGGCGTACTTTTTTGCGCGTGAAAAATTTGAAATTTGAAGAAATTTGACATGTAGTTTCATTAATTTGTCGAATTTGAGCAATTGTGAATTTCTTTGAAACTTCGTTCTCGTGAAGAGCCGTTTTTGAGAACGATAAAACGTGCCTAACGATATAAATACAATTAATACCTTTGGCCTATCCTCGAGTAGATGGCGATACTTTTTGACATTTAACAAATCTAACACTTATCAGTGAAAAAATAAGGATCAAAGTCAAATGGCGTTCTAAGTTTTAATAATTTGTGTCGAAAGATGGCAGTAAATATACTGACTACATAATTTACTTTTACAATATTCCTCTAGTCTAAATTCTCTTTGATATAAGTCTAGTGAAACTAACCGTGCATCGTTCAAACTGTCTATTTCAGTTTATAATACCAATATCGTTCAATCGTTTTTTTTTCTCTTCTCACAGCCTGTATTTTAAAAGCCCGATACAGGCTGTTATTGATACAATATTGATTAAATGGCAAAAGCGAACCAGTAGCCGTGGTTTTTTGCATCACCGCATTCCACGGCGTATTGCACGCCATAAAAACTTGTTGCTATTTTTATTATTTTTTCAAAATACTAAAATCTGATATTAGTTTATATTTAGTAGAGTAGGTAAATAATATTATATTTCTCTCTTATTGCTTGCACAGATGTCTCCTGGCATACTTCAGAAATGAACTCCGCTATTTCCACAGTATAGAATAGAATAGAATAGAATAAATGTTTATTGTATTGTATATGTTTGTTGTTTAGTGTTGCAAAGTTAAATAAATAACTAGAACAACAAACATGTATTTAATGTCGGTACGTTTAATAACTATCCGTCCGGGCTATCGTCCAAATACTATAAATTGTTAGGTGTTACCATATCGCTACTACATATCTAGTTGGTTTACATTGTGATCGGATAATAACATAGAATACATAATATAAAATAAAAGAAAACACAAAATAACATTAAAGTGCCACGAAATGGCCCCATCTCAGCATGTTGCTGGTGGCTTCCAGCGCTGATCTTCTGATGAGACCATCAATTAAGTGAGAAGAATCACAGAAGGTAACAGACAAGAAGAAAAAGACAAAAAATAACATACAGTAAACAAATACTTAAATAAGAAAAAAGTTACACAGCAAGAAGATACAACATAACGACGGAGTCTGTACGAAAAGAGAAGCGTCGTAGAATGTACATATAGGTAGTCTATCAGTTGCTGATCGGTAAAGGAAAATATGGCGCTTAAATCGGATTAATTCTAGTGTAGGCAATTTTTAACACACCATTTCTGTGGCACCGTAGCTCTAAAACAGGTAGCTGTGGATGCGGTTTTTTTTATTTGAAAACAGGTTTTTAGCGGTGGTTGGTGGTGGTTTTAAATTTTAAATTTATGTTGCCCTTTTATATCCTTACCATGAACTTACCTCTCAAACAATGGTGAGCTGAAACTTTTGCCTTGACCAGGCAAAAGGGAATCTACGCCAGATGTCCGACTTCGTAAACATCGTCTCGATAACACTTTGATCGGAAAAACGAATAAAAATGTCGATAAACAGCATCCGTTTTCTCTGGTCAGGCTTTGTTTATGCTACGATACAACAGTATAGAAAAGACTTTAAGTATATGGAGCTAAGATTGAAATTGCGTTGATTTAGGGTTAACATGATTAGGTTCTACGGTCTGAAGTCAAAAGGACTTAATGACTGTGGAAATTATATGAAGATGTGACATTTTGGTTAAACATTGAAGGATTGTTGATAGAGCTGTCAGAAACTGAGATTTGAAGCGTCGTTAGATTGTTATTTTGTGCTAGAGCTGCTTTTTAGGTATCAGTTATATATGTATAGGTATATGGTATCGTTTTAAATTTGTAGTGTGTTTAAATCTCCTGTCAACCTCATTTTTCTTAATTTTTGGATAGCTTTCACTTAGAATATTCTCAGTAAAAAGGGGGGCCCTTATAAACTAAGAAAAAAAAATTAGCAACGAGTTCCTAGAAATTTAAACTTACACACGCGTTAAAAGTCATAGAAATTTCATTATAACATTCCGGGAGTGATCGAATTTGTCAATTATCGAGCTCCCGTCGGCTTACCGATAAACCGATTTATATTGTTATCGATAAGTTGCTTTTTCGCGGAATTTGTCGAAATATAACACTTTAAAGCCTGACAAGATTCTATTTTGCCCTGAGATTGTGTCGCTACAAGCAGCTTACATTATGGTAATAATGTCATTGTGCTTGTTACGTCACGTATAGGCAAACAAAATGTTAGCACCGGTCATTTCAATGATTAAGAGGGAATTATAACACAAAAATAGAAAACGTTTTTTCACTTCGTAATATTTTCCACTCTCCATGATTTTTTTGTATGTTTTTGACACAATGAAAAATGAAAAATGAGGTTTACCTATAGGTTTTTCGTTTTTCAAAGTATGCAATACAGCATTTTTTTTTACAGCGAAACCTATAAAGAATGACTCGCGTTAGACCGCGCCGTGTCCGGGCCGGAGGTTACGGCGCTGACTTTTCTATGACATGACAGGCGATCACATGATGCTTTCCATAGAAAATGATGCGCCGGAAGCTCCGGGTCGGACACGGCCTGGTCTAACGCGAGTCATCCATAAACCTAGAATATATTATGCTGAAGCGATCGACATCAAAACAGGGAACGAATACCGGTATATTTTTCATAGAAACTAATCGGTATTCAATTTTGGTATCACGGTTGTTTATGTACCTATATTTTTGCACTTAATTTAGCTAATATGATCAATCATTATGTTTATCTAAATACTATTGAATAATATCAAGGAATATTGTGAATTCTATGACCAAAAATCTAAATATATCAGATTTTTGGTTATACCGGTAACGATAACGGTCCCTGCATCAAAATCAAAGTGATATGTTAAGATTTAGTTAGTGGAAACCGTTTTCTTCCGAAATGGAAATTGTATGAAAAAAGTACCTATACTTCACATTGTTTATTGCGTAAATCCTTCGTCCAATCAATCTCGCCCTACTTCGGCGTACCCCACCTGTCACCTATCGCAAAGCTCACACTCGTGCACTCCCTGGAAATCGTAGATTTTACCAATTCACGTGGGGGATTTGCCGGTCCCACAGACCACACACAAGTAGGCACCTAATAAATAATATGTTAGACTAGCAATAGATTTTTACGTTTGCTTTTAAGACGAAAGTGGAGGACCCGCGCGAAATTGCCTTTTCGCACAAAAGTAGTCCTCATTTTTCTCTCTGGATATTATTAACATTATTGAAAATAACGCAACCCAAACGCGTTAAGTGTCATTTAGTATGGGATTTTGAGTTGCCAAAACGTTTGGCGCGCTGTTCAAAATCCCATACCAAAAAAAAAGACCCGGACCCGGGTATGTCCTTAAACTACGTCCAAGACCACCGGTGGACGGGCAGCAGCGTCCCTCAAATTCGGTGTACTCGACTGCGATCGCCAACCCGCCTGCCAAGCGTGGCGATTATGGCATTCACCCCCCATCATGATGAGCACAATAAAACCATGGCCCCGAGGTTCCGGCGACCCCCGGTGCTCTGGCTATGGTAGCGGTCAGGGCATTAGCGGGGTCAGGGGTGCTAAGAATCTCCGGCAAAGATCCGGCTACCCGCCCCGACGACGACTTGCCCTGGTAATACACAACATACGCACTATGAGGACTGACGAAAAGATCTGCGAGCTGGAAGAGGAACTGAGCAGGTTACACTGGGACATTGTAGGGTTATGCGAAGTCCGTAGAGAGGGGGAGGACACGACAACCCTGAAGTCTGGTAACTTGCTCTACCACCGGGAGGGCGACCAACAGTCCCAAGGTGGTGTCGGGTTTCTCGTTCACAAGTCCCTCGTAAACAACATAATAACCATCGACAGTGTGTCGAGCAGGGTGGTATACCTAATACTCAGAATATCCAAAAGATATTCGCTGAAGGTCATTCAGGTATACGCACCGACTTCGTCACACTCCGATGATGAAGTAGAAGCTATGTATGAGGACGTAAGTAGGGCCATACATACTTCTAAAACCTACTTTACTGTTGTTATGGGGGACTTCAACGCAAAGTTGGGCAAGAGAAGCGGGGATGAGTTGAGAGTGGGGCAATTTGGGTATGGGCAACGGAACCCTAGGGGTCAGAGGCTGGCCGACTTTCTGGAGAGAGAGGAACTCTTCATGATGAACTCTTTCTTCCAGAAGCCGCCTCACAGGAAATGGACCTGGATGAGTCCTGACGGTTCCACGAGAAACGAGATAGACTTCATCATGACCGACAAGAAACGGATATTCAGTGATGTCTCTGTGATCAACAGGGTAAAGACCGGTAGTGATCACCGAATCGTAAGAGGCACACTGAATATCAATATTAAACTTGAAAGGTCCAGCCTGATGAAGTCTACGCTCCGACCTACTCGAGCCCATGTTCAAAACCCCGAAAGCTTTCAACTCGAGCTCTCTAACCGCTTTGCTTGCCTAGAGAACTTGGCTTCAGTGGACGAAATCAACGACGGGCTAGTGGAAACTGTCCACACAGTAGGGTCTAAGTTTTTTAGACCCCGCCGTAAAGATAGACCTCAGAAATTGACCGAGCAAACCTTAAACCTCATGGCTGAACGACGCTCGCTACAGTTGCAGTCTCCCGATGACGCGGAGTCATATAGGCAGCTCAATAGACGTATATCTAAGTCCTTGCGACATGATCTGCGTCTCTTTAATACTAACCGTATTAAAGAGACTATTGAGCGACACCAAGGCTCCAAAGTGTTCGCAAAGGACAAGTCTATTGGGCAAAGCCAGCTGACAAAGCTGAAACGGGAAGATGTATAACTGTTATACACTTCGATCGCAAAGCCCGTTGACAGCTTGGTAGGAGATCCAAGAGCCAAGCTGTCCCGACATTATACCGAAGATATCCCGGACATCAGTCTGTACGAGATTAGGATGGCCCTGAAGCAGCTTAAGAACAACAAGGCGCCGGGCAAAGACGGAATCACTTCAGAGCTTCTGAGAGCGGGTGGAACACCGGTACTTAAAGTCCTCCAGAAGCTCTTTAATTCCGTATTGTCCGAGGGCATAACGCCTGAAACATGGAATAGAGGCGAGGTGGTGCTGTTCTTCAAAAAAGGTGATAACAACCTATTGAAGAACTACAGACCCATCACGCTTCTGAGCCATGTCTATAAGCTGTTTTCAAGGGTCATCACGAACCGTCTCGAACACAGACTTGATGACTTCCAGCCTCCCGAACAAGCCGGTTTCCGAAAAGGCTATAGTACCATAGACCACATCCATACGCTGCGGCAAGTTATACAGAAGACCGAAGAGTATAACTTGCCATTATGCTTAGCGTTTGTGGACTATGAGAAAGCCTTCGATTCGGTGGAAACATGGGCGGTGCTTGAGTCTCTTCAGCGATGCCATATTGACTATCGGTACATCGAAGTGTTGAAGTGTTTGTATAGTAACGCCACCATGTCGGTCCGAGTACAGGAGCAGAGCACGAGGGCGATTCCATTGCGAAGAGGCGTAAGGCAGGGAGACGTTATCTCTCCGAAACTGTTTACTGCCGTAATGGCGCCTTCAAGCTCCTGGAATGGGAAGGACTTGGCATCAACATCAACGGCGAATACATCACTCACCTTCGGTTTGCCGACGATATCGTAGTCATGGCAAAGTCGATGGAGGAACTCAGCATGATGCTCGATGACCTCAACCGCGTTTCACAACGGGTGGGCTTGAAAATGAACATGGACAAGATGAAACTTATGTCAAATGCCAATGTTGTGCCTATCCCAGTCTCTGTTGGGAACTCGGTACTCGAAGTTGTTGACTCGTACATCTACCTAGGACAAGTAGTCCAATTAGGTAGGTCCAACTTCGAGAAAGAGGTCAACCGCCGAATCCAACTCGGTTGGGCAGCGTTCGGGAAACTACGTAATGTCTTTTCGTCCGACATACCTCAGTGCCTCAAGACGAAAGTCTTTAATCAGTGTGTGTTACCAGTGATGACTTACGGCTCCGAAACGTGGTCTTTCACTAAAGGCCTCATCTCAAAACTCAAAGTCGCTCAACGAGCTATGGAGAGGGCTATGCTCGGAGTTTCTCTACGTGATCGAATCAGAAATGAGGAGATCCGTAGACGAACTAAAGTCACCGACATAGCCCACCGGATTAGCAAGCTGAAGTGGCAATGGACAGGCCACATTGCACGCAGAGAAGATGGCCGATGGGGTCGAAAAGTGCTCGAGTGGAGACCACGGACTAGCAAGCGCAGCGTAGGACGTCCACCCACAAGATGGACAGACGATCTTGTTAAGGTCGCCGGAAGACGCTGGATGCGGGTCGCTTCCAACCGGCACGTATGGAGGTACAAGGGGGAGGCCTATGTTCAGCAGTGGACGTCTTATGGCTGAGATGATGATGAAACGCATACGCTACTCGTCACGCTATCGAATGAAACACTAGGGGTTCAGAGGGGCTACCGCGAACCACGTTCGACGTGTTGCCTCTCTGTCGCACTCGTAAATTCGTACGTAAGTGTGACAGGGAGGCAACACGTCGAACGTGATTCGCGGTAGGCTCTCAGATCTTGTAGGTACCTAACATATCGTAATATCTACGCGTTATAACTGTCATAAAAATGTAGGTACCTACACTAGTTAAACTATGTCTTATTATTTTAAATACCATGACTATCGCAACGAGTGACAAAAAATGGATTCACCCTTGGAAAAAGTGTACAAGACTCTTCATTCAATTCAATTCAATTCAATTCTTTATTGATAAAAATATAATTTTACATGTCAGGGTTTACATTCAGTGTAGTCTGTTGGTGGTAGTCCATGGCTGGCCGGTCCTAATCCCAGGTTTAGTTAGACGAGTGTACCCTGGTCCCTGACACTGTATGTATGTCACGGATCCATGTCAGGTGAAATGGAAGTTTATATTATTTATTTGATATTATTGCGTCATTTGATATTATACAGGGTGCCAAAAAATAAGTGCATTCCCGTTGCCAGAGGTTTTGGGATTATACTGAGCAACTTTTACTATGGGACCAGACCCGAAATCGCGAAAAAAAAATTGACTGTTGCATACATTTTGGCTGCTCCATTTTCTTTAGGAGGGTAATTTTTTCGCTAATTCGAGGTTGGTCCAATAGTACAAGTTGCTCAGTATAATCCCAAAACCTCCCTGGCAACGGGAATGCCCTTATTTTTTGGCCACCGTGTATATTTGCGTCATTCACAATTATTAAATGCACTGATATTTAAGTAGGATTAATAATAATTAAGTATGCATGCATACATTTTTTGATTAATGCGTTCAAGGTCATAGTTCATGCCCCGACAAAATGGTGACATGTTACACTGCGTCAAATTCACACTTCACTCCGAAGTTTGAGAGAGACAACGCTATGCGCGTACCATACGTGATAATGTCATAAATTGAATCGATTGATACAATACAACACATAAAACGTGTAACATAAATAAGCAATACTGAATTGATAGCCCATTTAATGTTCATGCACTGCACATGCTTAACCTCAGAACGGGAATAGATTCATACATACAAACGAGCATACATTCCACGTGAGTGTTACACAATTTACGAACTCGTTGGGATTTGGAAAATTGGCATAGATCTGGATGTGATCTTAATGTGTGGAAGTGGTTTTAGTGAGTAAATACTGGGCCGCGCATATCAATGTGTACTTTATTGCGAGGGATCCTATTACTAAGACTCCGCTGTCCGTCCGTCCGTCTGTCACCAGGCTGTATCTCGTGATCTGTGATAGCTAGACAGCTGAAATTTTCACAGATGATGTATTTCTGTTGCCGCTATAACAACAAATACTAAAAACAGAATAAAATAAAGATTTAATTGGGGCTCCCATACAACAAACCTGATTTTTGACCGAAGTTAAGCAACGTCGGCCGGGGTCAGTACTTGGATGGGTGACCGTTTTTATAGATAATGGTACGGAACCCTTCGTGTACGAGTCCGACTCGCACTTGGCCGGTTTTTAAGCTTGGTGCGGCAGAGCTCAATGAAAAATGTGCTCTAATTGCTTTAAAAAACAATTAGGTAAGTTTTCAGAGCGGCCGTGTCAAAGTTTTCGGAGAGCTGGGAGGATTTTTTTTATTATTGAGTGAACGATGATTGTATTACCTAAAATACCTATTGTTTTTAAGAATTTAGCTATAAACTATCGATCGACTTGACTCCTGCCTACCCCACTGTGAAACCTATTTACATTTACTATGTCATTCGCATTGATTTAAAAAGTGAAATTCTTATGATACTGTGAATGCGTTCTACGGTGAAAACGTTCTCAAAACAGTTTGTTCGATAAATAGAATCTGTATTTCATAGCAATATTTGTGTAGCGTATTGCGAGGTAAATGAATCGCTAGATAGAGGTGCTAGTCGTGCTTCCTCTCACGCAAATATTGTGCCCTATGCATTGCAATATGAGACTTGAGATATGTTGATTTATCCTATTAAGTAGGGTGTGCTCCCTGTATAAAATAAGTAACTTTATACAGGGTTGTCCAAAGGACGTTGACAATTTTTTTAAGAATATTTTACTTACTCACACATATTTTACAAAATGTCATTAAAATTAAAACTACAATCATTTAACTGAAACAAAACGTAATATCTTCAAAATATTATCCTTCAGCTTTGATACACAAACGCAACCGTTTGTCAAAATTATTAACAAAATGCCGCAGCGCAGCAAAATATTTTGCTACCGTATTTTACGGCAAATGTAGGTATACAAAATCAGTACCGGAATTGGGAATTCTCGGATCTAGTAATATAGGTATTGTAATGTTATAAACAATTTGTTAAAAAAAATACAAAGGGCCAAAACCTCAGAACCCTGGCGAATTGATAAAAAAGTGATGCCTATTCGATTGATGAGCTTATATTAAAATTAAATAGAATATAATTAGGGATTGCAATCCGGATTATTCGAACTTCGAAAATCCGGATTATCCGCCAATTTTTCAATCCGTTTCTAAATCCGGATTTTTAAACCCAAATCCGAATTTTCGGATTTTTTGTTAAACTATTATACAATTGCCTTTTGCACCGTTAAAATGTTCTGATTACTGCAAATAAGCAAATGTACAGTCAGCAGTCAGCCAAATATCGTAATATAACTTTGTTGCCATAGAAATAAGGATGTGTTACGATATAGTGGCGAAATATTGAGAGACCAAAGCGGCAGCTTCAGTGGCTCGGACACTTAGAGATAATGGGAGAGGACCGTGCCGTGAAGAGAGCGTACTTGGGACAACAAAATGGGAGACGCCCGAGTGGACGTCCTAGGTACCGCTGAAACGACGTAGTTGCTCAAGACCTGCTCAACCTCGGCCATGGCGACTGGCGAGAGCTAATTGCAAGACCGAGAAACATGGCGTGATCTGGTGTCGGAGGCTAGGACTCACTTTGGGTCGTTGCGTCACCGTAGCCGTAGTAAGTACCTAATGTTAATATCCAGAAAGGGAAATGGGGACTACCTACGTTTGTATTAAAAGGCGATTTATCGGCGGTGGTCGTCCATATTTGTCTTAAGGCGGAAATTAATCTAATAAATGTTTTTGCAACAAGGCTTATAAAAATATATTTTTTTTTTGTTGAATCAAGTTTAAATAAATACCTACGTAGATGAAAAAATACCATCTTGCCTTTTCGCAATGAGAAATTTGCGAATTAAGTTATCCAAATAACGGCTACAAATAAGAAATCCCTATCACAGTTATAAACCCTGGTAGGGTTGAATACATAATAATATCGGTATTTAACTAAATTTAAGACAAACTCTTTATTTCACTTACGCGAGCGGAGCTGCGGGCCCGCCTAGTATAAGATAATATTTGTAACTGACGATTCGAAAGTGCTTGTTGCCAAGAATGCTAAGCCTACTCAATAAAGAATATTTTGACTTTGACTTTGACTTAGGTTCCGCAACTTCCGCAGTGGAGATGTGCTAAAACCCCCAATAAATTTTGATCTCCACTGAGATTTTACAACACTTTGTGACTGTAGGATTCTTAATTAAAATTATTAAACAAGATATTTTTTTGTTTCCAAGTTGCTTTTGTTATTGATATAATATAACTGTGTAATTAATATAACTTGTTATTTGATCATAATACTATTACAGTAAATAAAAATACTAATTTCTTATTAGAAAGTCGTTTTTTTTTTATTTATTCCTGGTACCAAGAAAACATTCCCTAAATCCGGATTTTATGCGAAGTTCGGATTTCGGCGTGAAAATTATCCGAAAATCCGGATTTTGTAAAATAGATTCGGATTTGCAATCCCTAAATATAATAGAATACAATTGATTTAACCGTAAGCACAAACAATCGGTACAATACATTATATAAAAGAAAACACAAAATACGATGAAAGTGCCACGAAATGCCCCCATCTCAGCATGTTGCTGGTGGCTTCCAGCGCTGATCTTCCGATGAGACCATCAAGTGAGAATAATCACGGGAGGTAACAGACAAGAAGAAAAAAAGACAGAAATAATCAAATAACATACAGTAAACAAATAGTTAAATAAGAGAAAAGTTACACAGCAAGAAGTTACAACATAACGACTATTTACAACTAATATTATTTAATAAGTTGTTCGCAGAAATCGCGAAGCGTCTGGTTGACGTAACTGGTGACCGAAGAGCTGGCGGCTACCTCGCACAACGTATCAGCATTGCGATACAGCGAGGAAATGCCGCCAGCATCCTTGGTACAATGCCTCAAGGGCCTATTTTAGATTTAAGCTAGTTATTAATTTCGTTTAGTAGTACCACTGTATATATATTGTATGTAAATAAATCATTATTATCATTAAAAAAAAAATATTATTTAATACATAAAACAAGCATCGTGCTCGCAATTGCTGTATCGATCCGGTCCGACCATACCTTGGCTGAGCATTACAATGGGATCAAGCAGATCTTGTCAGTAGAAAAAGGCGGCAAATTTGAAATATGTAGGCGCGCAAGGATATCGTCCCATAGAAAATTTGAATTTCGGGCCTTTTTCTACTGACAAGATTTGCTTGACCATTTATACTACTAATTTCATTTTTAATTAAAACTTGGTCAGAATTAGTACCATCACCCACGCTGTTAACTGTACATCGGTGGACCTTATGTATTTTTTAATAAGGTCCACCCATGTACAGTTATGAGTGTTGCTGTTCAATTAAAAATCGCCAAGGGAATGATATGGATAATCCGATTTTGAATAATCCCATTTATGGAAAGTGAATGTTTACATTTCCGGTTATTTCATATTTCGTCGGGTGACAAGCAAAAGTGATAAGTACTATCAAAAAATTAAAGTAACAATGCACTTTATTACACTTGTAACACGGTTTATTGTCCAATAATTTCAATGGTGTTAGTTAGTTACTTTCGCTTGTCACCCGACGATTTATTTATTTCGTATATGCACGGATACATTACACGTCAAAACATTTTAAAGATAAGATTAGCACTTATTATTAATTACATTTTCCATCATTGATTATGGGCAAAAGGAAAACATTCAAATCATACAATGTCAGATTAAACAGAATAATAAATAACAATAAATTTAACAATATTACTAAAGTAGGTAAATTCAAATGAAATGTCACAAAATTCACGAATATCATAAAATGCATTATTAATTAACCATTTCTTTAATTTCCTATAAAATGAGTTATT
Organism: Cydia splendana; assembly: GCF_910591565.1. Classification (NCBI taxonomy): domain Eukaryota; kingdom Metazoa; phylum Arthropoda; class Insecta; order Lepidoptera; family Tortricidae; genus Cydia; species Cydia splendana. The sequence goes on from NC_085974.1 coordinate 15,185,409, forward strand.
ATTTTCTACGTTTTGTATGTCATTTGGTTCTTTGGGATGGCATTGTAGATTTTCGGACCGATTACATAGCTGGTTTTGGTAGACTTGGTTAGTCTGCATTAAATGCATGCTAATAACATCTGCAGTTGAAAAGTCATGCAATTGTTTATCTTGGTCTCTTTGAATAAGTTCTTTATTTAAACCATGTTTTTCATGCAAGTACTGCACGTACGATAAGCAGGGCAGATTTGGTTGTAGCTATTACAAACTAGCTATTTTGCCCCTTTGTCTCTCTCTTAAACATCGCAGATTGTCGGTTAATTTAAATACAATGTATAAAACGAATACGCGACAACGAAGTTACACAATACAAACCCTTGATATTATTCAAAGCTTGTGATTAAATAAATACAATCTCAAATAAAGGATGAATCGCGGAAACAAAGCAATTTTAATTAACTTCCAAAAGATCAATGGAATACGAACTCGCTTGCGAATTGTTCAACTGAAAACCGGAGAATTAAGATTGAAATTTCATTAGCCAGTGTTCTGGCGACGAAGATAATTCCATCTCGTATACGTATTGCGATTACATACCGACTTCATATCGAGCGCGAGTCGAGCTCTCTGACGAACTATACGCTAACCTCGAGCTTGACCTGCCAGTAGTGCCACTGACTCCACTGAGATAATATATATTCGCTAGCGTGTGCGTAACTTACTATCTATGCACCTCGCTCGTACTGGCAATATTAGTGCGAGCGAGATATACAGAAAGTAAGTTAAGCAGACGTTAACGTATATGTCAGTCTCAAACTGGTGGTAGCCGTACTGATATACAAGGAATAGAATCTCATCTGCTAAGATATATTTCCGACGTTATCTGACTTTTGTATGGTAAACCAAGATAAAGTGTACAATGAAGCGGTATTTCCGGACCGATACAACCTTGAAACTTTCAAGAAAAGAGCGTAATCTTAAAGGCTGGCACGTACTTACAACTCTTTGGTGTTGCGATTCGTCTACTTACTCGTTTTCCTCCTATATCATAAAAAAAACTGTCACATTGAAAAAAATTTAACCATGCGAATTTGCCGGGTTCGTAGGGACATCAAAAAGGCATAAGGCATTGCAGGGATGCAAAACAAATGTACGTATTGCGCCACACTGAAATGAAGTAGGAATGAAACTAAAAATTCCCATTTCAATGACGATGTTTCAATCACGGAACTAGGTATGTTTGCCGAATCAACACGCTCCCGTCCCACGCGCCATTTTGGAACTAGATTCCAACTCAAACAGGAATCGTTGAGTTTGGAACGCTCATGGAGTGAAAATGGAGCAATGCTGCTTAATTAATTTTGTCGTTTTTTTTTAAGATTGGGGAGGGGGGTTGGGGGGTTACCTATTTAAATAAAAATATCTGGAAGACTGAGCCTTGCTCGGAAAATATATAAAAATTTAAAAATGCGCGTTTTCTCAGGGATCATATCTAGATCGATTTATCGCCCCCGAAAACCCCCATATAGCAAATTTCATCGAAATCGTTAGAGCGGTTTCCGAGATCCACGAAATATATATATAAATAAATATACAAGAATTGCTTGTTTAAAGGTATTAGATAAATAAAGAAACTATGACAAAATTTTAAACAAAAATGTTTTTTGCTACTTGTCTTCTGAAAAATAATCATATATCATTATTGGTGATACACAATAATTAACAACATCATTAGGCTCATATTTGAATTCTGTATGATGTCTTGTTTTCTTGTTCTACGACCCTGAAATCACTCTTTATAATGAATAATCTATTCACTATTCATAACTTAGAGGATATAGCCAAACGGAGACGCCTTATCTGTAATTTTCGGTACAAAACAGTCTGCTGATTTTTGCGGGGGAGGGGCATGTCAAATGTAGGTATACATAACGTAAAAATAGCCATGTCAGATAAACATCAGTCCATACAATGCGATGTGTATGACCATTGGCCGCCTATTTTCGACAGAGGGGAACGCCTGTTAATGGCTACACCGTTCGGTTATATCCTCTAAGTAATAATAATATAATATAGGGCGTAGGGATGTGACGACCCCCTCGCCCGCTGGTTTTACCAGTGCAATCAGTCAACGCAGGGCAGCTTGTGGCGATTAGCGACCTCACGTACCCGAGTGCTCCTGGGGAGTCCTGTTACCCGCAAGGAGGGTGGGTGGGACAGGATTCTCAGCCTCTGGCTTGCCTTAGCCGGCCGGCCAGAGTGGAGTCGTTAGAGCTATAAGCTCCAGGGGTGGAAGTGAAATATGCATAAGACGTAGACGCGAGTTGGCACAGTGGCTGTTAACAGCCACTGTGTAGAAAGCGGCGCACACCTCTCGACACCCCTGAGTCGCTCACACCGGTGTTGTCCTTGAGCCATCCTAGATGTCGCTTTTTGTGGGGGCCCATCTTGTTAGGGCGAGTCACCGTCTGCCGGAAATAAAATTGCATGCCGTTTTATTAGGCAGGCGTTCGGTTTTTTACCCCATAGCTCAGTACTTAGTCCATCGCTTTCACCTAATAACCTAGTTCATTTTAGATTCCATCAACTCTCAATAGCCCTTACACCCTGGCGGGTGCTGCCTCTGCGTGCGTCCCATGACACGGGTAAGGGCAGCATCCGCTCGGTGTACCCCTTACATTTCATTAAAGTGTCAAAAGGGCTTCTACGTGTTGGCTTCGGCTCCGCAAACGCCTCCCAAAGGTCCGGAATACCATTGTTCCGTGATGGGAAAGACATATATAATATATATCCTCTAAGATGCATAATAAAATACATATATGACATATATGGATATACATATATGGATATACATATGTACATATATGGATAAAATTGCTCTGTCTTATACAAAGGCAGTTTGAAATCTGCTGATTTCATCTTTGATAAGAGATAATGCTATTGGCATTCAATTAATTTGCTAATCAGAAACCAATCATAACTTAGATGATTGTTTGAGCTTTGAATTAAAAGATTTGTACGAAGTGGTAAGTAATTAACCTACAAGAAAATTAGATTATTAAGTTTACCCAAGTAATGAAACAATACCTTAATAAAATTGTTACCTAAAGTAATAAATAAAAATTAAATATAATTTACCTACTGATTACTTCTAAAAATAATTTACTTTACGCCGCAAATTTGTAAACGCAAATTGCGGGCAACTTTCTCTTTTACTCCAGTTAAGGCGCAATTTGATTGACAGAGAAAGATGCCCACAATTTGCGAACTTTGGTGTTAAGAGCCAGGCTCAAATTCTGACAAATGTACGCCATTTTAGGTCATATTCCATTACTAATTAGGAGTTTTATCGCGTGTAAAACGAAGGGAATCCGCAGCTCTTATTTACAGAAATGCCCCTAATTTCGTAAGTCACATTTGTCTTCCATCCATTACAGTGAGGAAATTATGATCCCTTAGAGTGGAGCAGGGAAAATAAATTGCTACTTGGCAGCCTCTGGCGTCTAACTTAAGGTGACATGCGGATTCACTCTGCGCCAGCCTGCAAAATCCTGCAAAATTATTACTGTAAAGGTGACGTTCGAATTCAGACTGGACCAGCATTACTGCTGCAGTATTGCAGCGCGACATTACTGCCGACCGCATTGCTGCCGCAAAATGTCGAAATTTCAGGAAATTTTGACATTAGCGGCAGTCGACTGCAGCAGTACTGCAGCGCGACATTACTGCAGGAAACGTCAAATTTAATTTACATTGGGTTTTGACGCTGTCATAGTAAAGGTGACAGTCCATTTCCAACGACAGCAGCACTACCATCCATTTTACTATAGGCAAAGAGAATAGATAGTATAGAGTGGTCCTGTCATAGTAAGTTTTGTAGTCGTAGTAAATTTACTGCCATCTATCGACACACGACTAAAACTCAAAATGAAAACGTATAAAACTATCGAAAAATTGTATATATGTACATATATGGATAAATGATTTTATCATTTTTATATCATTCTGACCCATGTTCATACCTTTGTGTTAAAATTGTTAAATATGAAACGGTGTCGTCAACGCCATCTAGCCGACCATGGGCCAAAGGTGTGTGCGCCATCTATCCGAGAATGACTTTTTCTTGATTTCCGAGGCACGTTTTTTTCTTAGACTTTATTCATCTTATACGGAGTTACATATGTCTTTGCTATAGGAATTGACAATAACACCGACGAGTTCGTACTAGTAGTGCAGCTGAGGTCAGAAATGGAATGTTAGCCTAATGCACTCGTCTCGACTGCAGCAGTATTGCAGCGCAACATTACTGCCGCAAATGTCTAAATCGATGTTGCTGCTCGGCATTTTGACATCCACAGCAGTATTGTTACGTTGCAATAATGCAGCAGTACTAATGCTGGTGCAGTCTGAATTGGAACGTCACCTTTATAGTAATTTTGCAGGATGTAATGTAATGAGCGATGCCTTGCTTGGCAGACTGAAATATTAAATTGCTGTTTTAGGGTTCCGTACCCAAAGGCTAAAACGGGACCCTATTACTAAGACTCCGCTGTCCGTCCGTCCGTCCGTCCGTCCGTCCGTCCGTCCGTCTGTCATCAGGCTGTATCTCACGAACCGTGATACCTAGACAGTTGAAATTTTCACAGATGATGTATTTCTGTTGCCGCTATAACAACAAATACTAAAAACAGAATAAAATAAAGATTTAAGTGGGGCTCCCATACAACAAACGTGATTTTTGACCGAAGTTAAGCAAGGTAGGGCGGGGCCAGTACTTGGATGGGTGACCGTTTTTATAGATATTGGTACGGAAACCCTTCGTGTGCGAGTCCGACTCGCACTTGGCCGGTTTTTCTCAAATATACTCTTAAATTATCGTCCCTAGGCAGGCAATGTGCATGCTGCCTGCTTATTTACTTATAACATTTAAGTAAAATTTATCTTCGACGACTGGTCTGGCCTAGAGGGTAGTAACCCCGCCTGTGAAGCCGATGGTCCTGGGTTCGAATCCCGGTAAGGGCATTTATTTGTGTGATGAACACAGATATTTGTTCCCGAGTCATGGGTGTATTCTATGTATTTAAGTATTTATAAATATGTATATTATATATACAGGATGATTCATGAGACGTGAGCAGGACTAATCCTGCACACTCAGTAACTGATAATTGATCGATCACCGTCGTATTTAGTAGAAACAACAACACTTTTTCCTATTTTTTTTACTTTTTGGTGAGGGCAAATTTAATTTTCAACAATCATGGTCACCCTACAGGACCTAATTAATAATAAACATAAAACCTCTTTAACCGTAATGGCATTTTGATTACGAAGAAAATAAACTGTCAAACTTGAGTGAGATACGAGTTTTCAATAGTGTCCGACCGAAACATGTTTTTTTGCCGAAACCGAAACCGAAACCGAATGTTCGGCTTTGAGGGGCTACCGAGAAAACCGAAATTCGCAAATTGCGGGGATCTTACTCTTTTACTCCAATGACGGCGTAATTAGAGTGACAGAGAAAAATGCCCGCAATTGACGATTTTCGGTATTGGCGGTAGCCCTATTGGCTCTAGTTTCGGCCGAAACCGAATCCGAAACCGAACCTTTTGTAGACTTGTTAAAATCGTTGAAAAAATGTCATAAAACCGCTTTTACACACATATTATGGGGCTGTCAATACCCAATGTCCTTGAAATTGATGTTACTTAAGCAGTTTTTTAAGAAAATTACTAGAGTTAGACCAAGATAATTCTGCAACGATTATTTTATTTTAAACGTCAAAACTTCTATGAAATTATGACGTATAAATAACATTTGCACTAGTTTCACTGCGTAATCAGTGCGTATGCTATCAAAATGATTGCAGAATTTTCTTGGTCTAACTCTATTCATTCACCAGTCAAGCCAACATGTAGATACAGGGTCAAACAAAAACGCGAGCGCAGCGAGCGCGAATTTTTTGTTGACAATATCACAAGGCCGGCTACCGATCTTCACCTGGGCCTAAACGTCCGAAGTGCCCCAGTGAGGCGAACTTTCATGCGAAGTCAAAGCCGTGCTTCAGGCTTCAGGATAAGTAGTTGAGCACAGACTCCAACCAATGTCCATTGTATTAAAAAGCGAGATACATATTTCCTTGAGCGCTGGTGGCCTAGCGGTAAGATCGTGCGACTTTTAATCCGAAGGTCGCAGGTACAAATCCCGGCTCGTACCAATAAGTTTTTCGAAAGTTATATACGAAATATCATTTGATATTTACTATTTTCTTTTCGGTGAAGGAAAAACATCGTGAGGAAGCCGGACTAGTCCCGAAAAGGCCTAGTTTACTCTCTGGGTGCTAGTGCCTACGCCAATTCTTGGGATTAGTTGTCAATTTGACCCCAGGCTCCCATGAGCCGTGGCAAAAATTCCGGGATTACGCGAGGAAGATGATGAGTTTTCTTATTATTCCTTTGCCCAGGCCCAGTAACATGCGACAGTGCTATCTCATTTACTCCGATACAATTAGACAGTGTGCGCGTTATAGGTATTAACAGCCTCTTAAGACTGCGTCGACCGTCTAGTGGCGCCCTCATTAGTGGAATTGTGTTTTATACAATTAATAATAATAATTAACCAATTCATTTCTATACCTATACATGAATCAGTATATGTAGGTACATATTAATATTGTTGTCCTACTTATTCCCCAACTTTTGGTCTTTGTCACATAGTTTAGTTTCATAGTACGAAGTACCATTTCGTAAGTTTCGGCCGGGCCGAAGGTTCGGCCGTTTTTTGGCCGAAACCGAAACTACAGCCGTAACATGATTTTTTGGCCGAAACTGGCCGAAACCGAAATTGAAACCGAACCTTCGGTCGGACACTAGTTTTCAAAAGTAACCAGACCGTGATGACAGTAATGACAATCAATTTGATACAGATATCGGTAGTTTAGTATTCTAATTTTAGGGTGACCATGCATGTCGTAAAAAATTAATAAGTAACTTTTTTTTTTCAACACGACTAGAAAATTAACGTTAACCTCACTAATACTGATACGAAACAGTTGCTTATAATGAACGATATGCGCAGTGTTAGTCCTGCTCACGTCTCCTGAATCACCCTGTATATCGTTGTCTAAGTACCCACAACACAAGCCTTATTGAGCTTACTGTGGGACTTAGTCAATTCGTGTAATAATGTTTATTTATTTATTTTATTTATTTATCTCAATTATACAAAAACAAAATGTCTGACGTAGGCTACAGAAAAAAACAGGTTAACAGAAATATTAAATTTATTTTTCTCAAACTCAAGTATAACATCCTTAGCGCAACTTGCACCAACCCACTAACCCGGGGTTAACCGGTTAAACTGTTAACCCAGTAGGAAAAGAGCTAAGTACAACAATTATGAAGAAGTCTTCCTCGGCAACATTATATCTCGACATATGTACATAGAAAAAATAATAACTTAAGGACTCGTAATAATAAGAAAGTACCTAACTAAGTACCAAGACAGTTATGACACCTATACTGCAAAAAGTAATTCAAGACCAAAAAAAGTAAGAAAATGTTGCCGGGTCAATTTTTGAAGAGTGTGATTTTTCGACATTAGTATGGCAATTTTTCATTTTTGAAAAATCTGATTTATAATCATGGTTTTAGAAAGGGCTCTTAACAACAAAAAATATACTGTACGAGGCACCTCTGTACTTTTTATAGTTAGCTAGATATGGACGTTTAAAGATCGACATTTGTATGGCACTATTTAGCCATTTGTAAGGCTCTTTTGACATGTATAAGGCATTTTTTCGACATTGTATGGCAGTATCAACATGTATATGCCACTATTTATTATTTTTGTTGCATTTATAAGACCCTGACGACATTTGTATGGCACCTTCTCGACATCTGTATGACACTGTGTCGACATTTGTATGCCACAATTGACATTTCTACGGTCAAAATAGCCGTATAAATGTCGCCATACAAATGTCGCGACATGTCGCCAATAATATTTTTTACCGATATTTCCTACACAATAAAACCGATTCACTTATTTATTTTACTATATATTTTAACACTATATTTGCAACTATTATTATAAAATAAACATTTTTATTTCAACTATGTACCAACTTATTAAGCGTCCATACAAATGTCTTTGTAGTCGTACCAAAATATATTGAAAGAGATTCTTACCTGTTTTTAAATAAATTAAACTATTTCCGCGTCTACATTCGATGTCAATCAATGCCCAACTAACCGCACTATTGCGTCGTAAATTTAATCTAACCGTTATTCAATAGACAAAGAAGATTATAGGGGGTATATTTAAGTCATAACAAAACAGGTGCCGCGCGGGACAGCGATAAAAAGGCTTCCCTTGTTTTACTAAATAAAGCATTAATTTATCAATATGATTAAATCAATTCTCTAGAAAATGCTCTTTATAAAAATACAAAGTTGTTTGTAATACGTTGCCTACATCCAAAGTTATGATTTTTTTTATTGCGCTATGCCGCCACTGGGACACGCGAAAAACGGCAAATTTCGCCGTTTTTGGAACTTCAAATGCGATTTTGTCAGATACAAATAATATTTTAGGTACAGTTGTGCATGATTTTTAAAGCGTATAATACATTTAATGAAAATATATACATACCCAGTCTTTTAGTCTTATGGACTTCGAGTTTTAGCCCTGGGACAGCAAAAAATGCCTATTTGAAAATTGACCCTGCTACTTTTTACTAGTGCGTCTTGTATTTAAGTAAAATTAAGTAAATAAAAGTACTTTTTTAAATAGTAGGAGTAAAATTACTAATAAATAAATTATCTTAGCGTGATTATTTATCAAAAGGAATTTACTATTTTACAAACAAATTATTGCAGTGGCAACATTTCCTTACTTTTTTTGGTCTTGAATTACGTTTTGGAGTATAAGTAATAGCCTTGTAACAATGATAAAAATATAATGATATATTATTTGATCTTAATACTGATACTCATCAAGACAATTCTAACAACCCCAAACACAAGTAGTAGAGTTCCCATAGCTACCTCCTGTCTCCATCATCAGATCAGCTCTGTGCCATCATAATATTGCATTGTCATCCAATTTACATATGTGTGCAAATTTCAGCTCAATCGGAAATCGGAAAGTGGGTCTAATTTTACTTCCAAGATTTGAAAATAGTCCTTTAATATTTTTATTTTTATTTTTGACGACCGGTTTGACCTAGTGGGTAGTAACCCTGCCTATGAAGCCGATGGTCCCGGGTTCGAGTCCTGGTAAGGGCATTTATTTGTATGATGATACAGATATTTGTTCCTGAGTCATGGTTGTTTTCTATGTATTTAAGTATTTATATATTATATATATCGTTATCTGAGTACCCACAACACAAGCTTTCTTAAGCTTACCGTGGGGCTTAGTCAATTTGTGTAAAAATGTCCTTAATATTTATTTATTTATTATTTTATTTATTTATATATTTTATACTAACAGGGCAAGTTAAATAAAAGCTTTTAAAAAGTAATCGAATTATTTTAATGGAATATCGAATCCATATCAGGTCCAGGCCAATAAATGCGTCCCTGTGTCCCGTCCTAACTTTTATAACAATAAATTTGCCGATCCTCCCATCGGCGGAAAATATGGTGCACCCATGGGAACTAGGAGGAAAATTACGGTTCTTGAGGGCTTCTATTACTTGCAATGCAAAGGAGATATTTATCTATGTATAATCGAAAATAGGTACGACGAGTTCGATATTAATTAGGTATTCATGTTGATTTAGGCTTTATCATCTATCGGAACTGAACATTTATTGCACGCTTACGAGGTTATCACACTGATGCAGAAACACACGCCGCTCAGGAGTGTGAGCTAGACAGAGGAGGGGATCTACCGCAAAAATCGAAAATCGGAAACTTATCTGACTGTCCATCGCCCGAACATGCAAGAGTAATAGAAACTAATAGAAAGGTAGATAGGTAATGAAATTTCAATTTTAGATTTTTGCGGTAGACCTTCATGCGATAAACGCAGCGTTAAACGCAATGCCATTCTACATCATATTTTATAATCTAATGACACTACAAACATTGTTCTACGCGTTCATGGAGAAATATAGTGAGAATAGTGCTCACTCCATACATCAGTTTTGGTACCAAAACGACTATTATTTTCGCAGTCGGCATCTAGCATCGAGTAGCGGAATTAACAGTACCGCTACTTGATATAGTTGAATTATCGAGAAGATGGAATTGCATTTGTAGTGGTTGTATGCTGATAGTACAAGAAAATAGAAAATTCAAATATAGAATGCCTGTAAACAAACAATACTACTACATATGCAATTCCACGCTCTCGATGATTCAACTATACTAGAATTCTCGAGTGTCGCGACTCACGAAAATTGTATTGAACAACAATTTACAACTAATATTTAAAGCAGAAGGCGTTGAATATAGAGTTCCGGTTAATCCAGTTATAATATTAGCTGAAAATTGTTGAACATTAGACTTTTCGGTCGGTGCAACATCTATTAACGCTGCGTTTGTGGCATACAACAACCGCGCGCATAAGCATCATTCTTGATCTGTGAATTCGGGTGTCATGCGAAGTGGGCACTCTATTACATTCTAGTTAACGCTCGAAACGTCAACCATCATTAAACCGTCACTAATTTGAGCTATTCGAAACATCGGCCAGAGAACCACGTTCGACGTGTGGCCTTCCTGTCACACTTACGTACGAATTTACAAGTGCGATAGAGAGGCAATACGTCAAACGGAGTTCGCAGTAGGCCCTCAAATTATTTCAGCCCAAAATTCGATGCAATTGCGCCACATATGCAGTCCCAATCGCATTCTGCAGAGCACATTTGAATTGCGAATATTGGCAGCTGTTGATTAAATTACAAGTTTGAAATTTCCAAATCAAACAGTGCATAGCATAGCATCTGGAGCAACATTTATGCTACAATGCTACATACCAGTTGCGATAGCATTTCTGCGCGAACTGAACTGGATTAGCTTTTGTATACCGTAAAATGGGGTGAGTAGGGAGAAAACTGACATTCAAACCTCGATAACATTTTATTTTTGCATATGTAAACTGAATGGTATAAGTATACATAATAAATGTTCCGGACGTTTGTATTTTAGTTTTTTATGATTTTGGGTAGTTCCATTTCATAACTTACCTCGTAGTTGGGGTGAGATGGGATTTCATGCAAAGGTGATTTTGGAACATTGTTGGTTCGATTTTTTGAAGTGAAGTGACAACTTCTTTAGCGGCGCTGTGCACTTTTTGAGGTGGGGAAAAAATGTTAAACTCGAGACAGCGTAAGGCGTAAGGCGTAACCCTCTCTTTTTACCGCACGGCGAAAATGTATGCCTGAGCCTGCTGTTTCGTTTTTATTCACCAAAGAACTTTAGTCATAACGTATCATAATCAGGTCAATTATTCAAAACTGGACTTTTATATTAAGCAATAAAGCTCAATGTTTTAATCTTGTACGGGCTGAAATACGAGGATCTCATAGTTACATTCTAACTTTATATCACTCCGATATAATTCAATAAAGCTACATCTTGATGAAATCGCTAATAAAAGTGAACTCTAGTACTGATGAATAAAACTCAAAATATCATGACCAAATATATTTAGATGCGAGGTCTGCAAGGTAACTTTACAATTTCTATTCGAATTATAAACAATTAACGCTACAAATTTAAGCTCATTGGCCAGCAATTTCGGAACTAAAGTTTTTCAATAGAAAGGAGGATGGGTCAATTATACATAGTGCTGCAGACATTTTGGACTAGTCATTGAGTTTTCACTTCTGTCGGCACTCCCGGAGTGCAACCCGTTGTTTTATTTTTTGTAATGAATATCACTATAGCTCCATTTGTAATACGACTACATTATTTAGGTAGCAGTAACCTTTAAAATCCATCTCACCCCACCTGGCATTCCTTCTCTCCCCATTCATAACCCAACTCTCCACGCATTCCCTACTCACCCCATTTTACGGTACGCAAAAACTGTACAAACCCCTAATCTGACAAGTAGCTGAGCGAGGACTATTTAGCACAAAATATTTATTTTCTTGGTCTGTTTTATGTTATTTTTTGTGCTAATAAATATGCAAATAGTTCAAAAATTGCTTGAAGTGGCGTAGTCTTTGATAACAAAGATCGTAGTTCCTATTAAGATTAAATGCAGCTATCTCACATACTTACTGCTGTGGCGCAACGACCCGAAGTGGATCTTGGCCTCCGACACCAAAGACCGCCATGCTACTCTCTCCAAAGCCGTTTCTGTCCAGTCGACGGCGCCGAGTTCGCTAAGGTCTTTCTGAACTTCGTCTCTCCAGCGGTACCTAGGGCGTACGGTAGGGCGGGCAGATAAGAGTCCAATCTAAACGTCACAATGATAAGCAACGACAGCCACCACTTGAATGTACTCTGTGCATTATACTAGAGTGCTTCTGTCGTCACATGGCGAAACTAGGACGTTCTATCTATGTTGTCTACAATTTCAATATACAGGCAAAGAGAATAGAGTGTACAGAGGCGGATTGTCAAAGTAAATTATGTAGCTACAGTACATTTACTGCCATCTTTCGACAGAAGATGAAATAAATAAATAAATAAATAAATAAATATTAGGGGACATCTTACACAGATCAAACCTAGCCCCAAACTAAGCAAAGCTTGTACTATGGGTACTAGGCGACGATATACATACTTGTATAGATAAATACATACTTATATACATAGAAAACAACCATGACTCGGGAACAAATATTAGTGTTCATCACACAAATAAATGCCCTTACTGGGATTCGAACCCAGGACCATCGGCTTAGCAGACAGGGTCACTATCCACTAGGCCAGACCGGTCGTCATTAAAACTATTAGAACGCCATTTCACTTTGATCCTTATTCTTTCACTGATATGTGTTAACTTGTTAAATATTGAAATTGACGCCATCTCATCGACTATAGGCCAAAGGTTATGGCGCCAACGCTCGAAAAGATTGCACCATACCTTTGGCCTACTCTCGAGTAGATGGCGTTAAGATTAATATTTAACAAGTTAACACATATCAGTGAAAGAATAATGATCAAAGTCAAATGGCGTTCTAACAGGTTTAATCTTCTGTCGAAAGGTGGCAGTAAATTTACAAAGGCCACATAATTTACTTTGACAATCCGCCTCTATACACTCTATTCTCTTTGCTAGAACGTTCTATCTATGTTGTCTACAATTTCTATATACCCACAGCAAAGACATATGTAACTTCGTATAAGACGAATAAAGTCTAAGGAAAAAACGTGCCTCGAAATTCAAGCAAAAGTCATTCTCGAATAGATGGCGCACACACCTTTAGCCTATCCTCGGCTAGATGGCGTGACGACACCGTTTCATATTTAACAATTTTAACACATAGATATCAGTGAATGAACATGGATCAAAAAGATATAAAAATAATAAAATCATTTATCCATATATATACATTTTTTGATAACTTTATACGTTTTCATTTTCAGTTTTAGTCGTGTGTCGATAGATGGCAGTAAATTTACAGTGACTACAAAATTTACAATGACAGGACCCCTCTATACTATCTATTCTTTTTGCCCACAGGAAATGTTTACCTACACTTCATTTTACCGATGCAAAAATAGAGTACATTTTTGTCGTACATCGATTCATGTTGACTTTACATTGTTTCCACCAGGGATGTTGCGAATATTCGCATCCGCATCCGCAACCGCAGAACTTCGGCATTATTTTTAAAAATCCGCATCCGCATAAAATCGATACGGAGCTTAATGCGGATGCAGATGTCTAACAAGTCGGTACACGTCTTAGCGGCGGCGTAAGTGCTGGGTAATTTCGTCATTACCTATAACGAAATGGTCTAAATCCAGAAAAGTCGGCCAAGTTACTGTTAATTAAGACGAAACAAGAGCTGAATTTTAAATATTTTAGGTAAATATACCCGTCATCGCTAACGGAAGCGGCACCTAAAAGTAGTGCGATAAGGACAAGGCGAAAAATCCTGCGTAAAAATCTCTAAAATCGAGGTTTCGTACTCCTCTGTTTCCTCCTCCAAAACTTAACCAATCGTAACCAAATTTGGAAATCTAAATGATTATGAAATTATCTGTGTCGGACCGTTTTGCTTTTATGGCTAATTGATATCAGTTTTGAATGCCACGCCTCCCATTGCGGCATAGTCAATTAGGCCATTTTGGCCATTTATGAAGGGCTCTAGCGCCTTAAAAAACAAAAATATCAAAAAAAGCAAAACGGTCTGACACAGATATTGACAATATTAATCTGTGTTGAAAAAATCATTGCTCTAGCTTCAAAAACCACGGAGGAAAACGAGGAGTACGTTTGTATGGAGAAATGACCACTCCCGTTGGCTCTTAAATATAACGCACCTATATTCTTGCTCAAATACTAATAAACGTTTCGTTTTTTTTATAAATTTACTAAAATGTAATATTTGACGTTTTTAACTAACTAATCTTGACATCCACATCCGCATCCGCGGATGTGAGCCTTTAAATATCCGCATCCGCAGATGTCAAAATCTGCATCCGCAACATCCCTGGTTTCAATATACAAGATATTTTCAGATTGTAAACAACGTTCTGCCTAGCTGTCTTAGAAGACCTATTTCAAACTGTAAAAGTGATAACAGACTATCGCACCGGACCGCGACCTTGGTGCGGTGCGGAGCATTTATCGATAGTCTGTAAGCTTCCATCGCACATAATTATTATTAATAGCGGTGCGGTGGGCCTGCACGTCGCACCAACTGACAGGTAATAATAATACTGCTCCGCACCAATTTCCCTAGTGTGTAAGCAGCATCGCACCTATTAACAGCTGTCATTTTCAAATTATGACAGTGGAATAATAATACTGGTGCGCTCCGCACCATTTTTCCTAGTGTGTAAGCTCCATCGCACCGATTGACAGCTGTCATTTTCAAATTATGACAGTGGACGGCAATGTAGCCAGTCGATGAAATAAAAAAATGCGGAAGCAGTGCTTTAAAAAGACACAGATTTTTTAAGATTTTCATGGTTAAAGGTGCATTATATTACCTCACGCCCTTCATCTACCTCTAAAAAGCGGAACCACATTAATTGAAATTCAATCTTAAAGGATTCCATTGCAAAAATACGTTGAAGAACACGGAAATATGGGACACTTGGCAACACTGGCGCACGTGTGCGGCAGTCTGTAAGCTAGGATCGCACCGTTTTGAATGAATGAATGAATGAATAATATTTATTTTGACGGTTCGGTTTATTTTGATTTGACTCAGTTTTGACGGTTCGGTGCGATAGTGTGGAAGCCCACGCCAGTACGAGCTATTCCTAGAACCGCTCCAAGGTCGCGGTGCGGTGCGATAGTCTGTTACGGCCTTAAGAATTGATATCTTTGTATCTCGCTCGCACATATATTGAAGCCATATTTTACTTCGAACATGCCTGTAGGTAACTTTAAGATGTGAATTGTAATTGTCTACACCATACAAAAGTAGTTTTCCCAACCCCTAGATTCCCTAGTGTAATAAATTTCATTCGACACTTAGCGTGACGGACGTAATACGCGTTTGCGTTAAGTTTCAATCTGTATGGGATTTTGAACAGCGCGCCAAGCGGGACGTTTTGGAAACTCAAAATCTCATACAAAATGTGACTTAAGAGCCAACGGGAGTGGTCATTTCTCCATACAAACGTACTCCTCGTTTTCCTCCGTGGTTTTTGAAGCTAGAGCAATGATTTTTTCAATGTTTTATTCAAATGGCCTAATTGACTATGCCGCAATGAGAGGCGTGGCATTCAAAACTGATATCAATTAGCCAAAATAGCAAAACGGTCCGACACAGATAATTTCATAATCATTTAGATTTCCAAATTTGGTTACGATTGTTTAAGTTTTGGAGGAGGAAACAGAGGAGTACGAAACCTCGATTTTTGAGATTTTTACGCAGGATTTTTCGCCTTGTCCTTATCGTACTTTTAGGTGCCGCTTCCGTTAGCGAGACGGGTATATTTACCTAAAATATTTAAAACTCAGCTCCTGTTTCGTCTTAACGCAAACTACGTCACGTCACGTCACGCTATGGAATGAAATGTACACTAGCGGTACGGGGGGCTAAAACATCAAAAATAAAGTAAACCTCACAAGTAGATTTTAATCGTCTTTTACGTTAAAGTTTAAAAGGGAGTTTAAGAGAGAGAAAATAATGTACTTACCAAAGAAAGTTCAACACAAAAAAGCTTAGCCGTCCTGTAGACCTGTATACGTAGAGCGACCTCTGTCAAACTAAGTTGGTACTACAAACTAAGTTCTGAAGGTGAAAGGATCTGAATTTCCAGATGGTGCGCATTTACATAGTACCGATACAGTGTTTTTGAAAGTCAAAGAGCTTTTAGGGACGGCAAAACAAGTAGGTAATACTAAAGTATAGTTTGTACATTAGTACACTTTTATTCGATACCTATTACGATATACATCTATCACTATACCTTATAAAACAAAAACCTTAGCGTCTGTATGTATGTTCGCGATAAACTCAAAAACTACTGAACGGATTTTCATGCAGTTTTCACCTATCAATAAAGTAATTCTTGAGGAAGGTTTAGATGTATAATTTGTTAAGGTTTACTTGTGCGAAGCCAGGGTGGATCGCTAGTACTATACTGATCACTTTAGGCTCACACCCGTCCTTGGTCTCTTGAAATAAAACAGTTCACCAACCTAGAAACAATTAATTTTAGATGAAACGAAATTAAATGGGACATCCAATCAGCAAAGAGTAGGCATTGACATGTGTGTCAATATTGTCAACACACCCAATTCGATGGGCCATGGAAGTTCTAATACAGCAAGTACAGTCACCTGCAATAATATGTTACTAAACGAAGGCCGCAAAAATATCTGACACGATCTTATTTGTGGAGCCATAAGAGCGTGTCACATATTTTTGCAGCCTTCGGAGAGTAACATATTATTGCAGGTGACTCAGTGACTGTACCTAAGTAATAATGTGAGGTAACACATTAATTAACACACGTATAATCTCGGCAGTCGGCAGTCTCATGTTTTTTTTTTGCATTTCAAATTTCGGGTCCAGTCCCCGCGAAGTTTTGCGGGCTGGACATGGGCTGGATACATAAGGTCTGCTAGATTTTATATATAACTGTTATAAAATTGAGAAAGGTATGTTGAGATGGTTTGGACACGTGGAAAGAATGAGTCAAAGAAGGCTAACAAAGAGAGTGTATAAGGGAGAAGTAGACGTGGGAGTTGGAAGGGGTAATAGACCTCGGCGGACTTTCTCTGATCAGATCGGGGAAATCCTGAAGAAAGGCCAGGTCAAGAGCACTCTAAACCGGCGAGCGTGTATAAGGAATGTTATGAAAGTGAAGGAAGCGAAACAGGTATGTCAGGATCGTAGCAAGTGGAAATCCGTGGTCTCTGCCTACCCCTCCGGGAAATAGGCGTGATTATATGTATGTATGTATAAAATGTAACACTTGATGTTGTGTTATGTTGGATGATGATGATATGGTGATGAATGTGAAAATGTGTGTGTTTTGGAGGATGGGTAGTATAGATGAGATGGATTTATATGCCGTTGAACTTTTTTAAACTGTTAATTATGGTGGTCGATAGTTCACAGAATGTAAGTAATAAAACTAATAAACATCAGGTAGGTATACACTATACATGTATGTTGCTATATACATAGTTTTACAGGGACACATGGTGATTGTGTCAATTATTAATCATTTTGGCTTTCCTTTAAGTAAATACTGTGAGAATTAGGTACTTATACAGTAGAAGCGACTTTCAATCCGCCGGAGGTTGAGGGTTCAAACCCCGACTCGTACCAATCGTTGAGTTTTTCGGAACCTTATTTACCTACTAAACAGGGTGGAACATTTTGGAACTACTAATTATTTGTATTAATCGTATGGCAATAAAGTACTACTAATGTACATTGTGTCTTATAAGCTAATCCTTCAATCAAAATCAAATCCGGCCTCACCCACCCAAAACATCACAACTTCATTGGAGGCACCTTTGTACGAGGTATCATTACCATAATTAATTAAGCCTTTTGTCCTACGTACCGCCTTCGTCAATAGAGGTCGGCTTGTTTCGTTTCAAGTAACGTCGACCGTAACGAGCAAATGTATTTTTAGATGGAGTTTAGTTTCTTTAGGTAACGTTCTGTTTTCGGGACAAAAGGACGCTCATTAGTGCTTTAATAAGCTTAATACACACAAAGAATTTAAATTTCGACCCATTTCGTACCTTGTCAGCTTGTCTCAGTGTCAATTAATATGAAAGTCTCTAGAGACCTCATTGACAATGTGACAAAGTAAAAAAATGGGTAGGAAAATAAATGCTTTGAGTATACCTATAGGAAATAAGATATTCTTGATAATATTTAAATCTGGAAACAACATTCATAAATGTAAGAAGCTCACTGATATTGTATCTCTGTAAGTGTGTAAAATGTGATATTGATTTTCGTGTTGTAATATAAATTTTTAAATGCACAAAATTCGCCACTTTGTGTCATGAAAATGACAGATTGGTTACCCTAATTGGAGCAATCGATCAGTTGTTTCAGTCTAACATTGGCACAAAGGTAAATTCATATTACTTACTTTTTATGGGTAGTGAATGTGCCAATTGAAATGTCATTTTATTATCTATTCTGAGATGTAACAAATGTGCTTAATAGATCGTCATCTTCCTCGCGTTGTCCCGGCATTTTGCCACGGCTCATGGGAGTCTGCGGTCCGCTTGGCAACTAATCCCAAGAATTGGCGTAGGCACTATTTTTTACGAAAGCGACTGCCATCTGACCTTCCAACTCAGAGGGTAAACAAGGCCTCATTGGGATTAGTCCGGTTTCCTCACGATGTTTTCCTTCACCGAAAAGCGACTGGTAAATACATAAGTTCCGAAATTTAAACTCATTGGTACGAGCCGGGCCGATTTTGAACCCGCGACCTCCGGATTGCAAGCCGCACGCTCTTGCCGCTAGGCCACCAGCCGCTGACCAGTGCTTATAAATGTGCTGAATATATATGATAGTTAATATTTTATTAGCGGAGCTACTCATCAAGTTTAGTAACCACTCGTAATCGGTATCGGCCAGTAATAAAGCTTATCTATTTCATTTATTGCTTGATTCGCAGCCCTAAATATATGGGCAGTAAACTTATTGCTGTTTCAATTGAATTACAAATGTAGTGGATAATTTATTTTCTATCGTATTTTCACGGAAACGTACGAACGTGTTTTGCTATTTCAGTCAGTCTCGGTACAAAAAGTACTGAGGTTGACTGAAGTAGCATGACAAATACGAACGTTTCCGAGAAAATACGGTGGAAAATAATTACTACACTACAACTGTATAGAATTTATGGCACTGACGTTTAACCTTTTAACGGCGTCATACTAATGCAAACATCAAACGATATGCGATATAAGATAATTATAAGATTCTGCCAAATGTATACAATTTGCCGTCTCGGGATAGAGCGTTTGTCCGACTTATTACTGCAAACGTTTTTAAGGAATCAATTCCCAGTGCGAGGATATTTATGTAGATTATTTATTTATTTCATAATAGGTACAGTCGACGTCAAAGATATGTCTAAACTTTTGCACCTTACTCCTTTGTAATACTCGTAAGGAGAAAAATGTAAATATGACATGTTTACATTGTCTTAGACGTCGACTGTAGGTACTATACTATCCAAAATAAAGTTTCTCTTATTTCTTATACAGTTGCTTACACTGTAGTCATAAATTAAACATGATGTTAATGATTCCTGGTGTATTATTCCTAACGCTTCGCAACCTCATCTCTTCAGAGGGCCTACCTAGCTACAGTGAAATTATTCTAACATCACATATTTGACAGTTACAAATTGACCCTTATATATGACTTTAAGGCTATCAGTTAAACGGTAGATCTTAGCATTATATCTATAAGGGTGAATTCATAACTGTCAAATATATGATGTTAGAATAATTTCACTGTACATAAGTGGCAATCGTTGGTAGAAAATGCCGATCGAAACTTAAATAATTGGAAGTGTTCACCTGTCATCTATCTGTAGGCCGCCTTATATTTCTACTTTTCGTTTGACTTTTGTCAATTACTCGATGTGTGCCTAAATGGAGAAAATACACTTTTTTTTTGCTTTTTAAGCGGCGGTTTCTGCGTCGCAGATGAACGGTGTAGAAGACCTTAATATCATGCAACGACAGCATAGATGGAGTGGACATGTCCTTAAACGGGCGTACTCATTGGTCCTTAATAGAATATACATAAGGCAGACATAAATATATATTATAAAGCAGGCAACACGCGGTCATTATACAGCAGATAGATACAAAAATGGTCAGGCGACATAGATAGTCTGGAAGTGAAGGGAACATCAACCCAGTAGTTTACATTTGTCTGAACAGAGCTACAAAGCAATAAATAAGAGTAAATTACGACCTCCTTGTTACTCTGGAACGATATAAAAGCTAAGAAAATCCTATAGAGTTACCGGAATTGGCCGCTAATTCACCGCTGTTTGCCTATTTATCGCACAAATAAGAATTGTAGATATACAAGGTTCAAGGAACAGGCAGACGGCAACAGTAATTAATGCGATAGGTACTAACAAATGTGGATAAATAAGAATATTGTATTCCCTGGAAGAATTATATACTCTATACGGTAATTAATAGCCTATTGAAATAGGTTCTTGAACTTTCGTTAAGGGGTCCACAGATTACCAGTTCGCCGGACGATGTCAGCCTGTCAGTTCGGAACTGTCACCTTTTGCGATTAACTGACTGATATGTCTCCTAAGTAAGTATATTGTGACCAAGCCTTGTCATATCAGTTTCAGATTTCAGCGACCATAATAATATATTATATACTATACAGGGTGATTTCGGGGTCGTGGAGCAAGCGAGCCAGACATCATACAGAATTCAAAGTTGAGCCTAATGATGTTGTTAATTATTGTTTATCACCAATAATGATGATTATTTTCCAGATGACAAGTAGGAAAAAACATTTTTGCATACAATTTGGTCACCCTACTCAATGTGACGTCGCTTTCCATACAGCGTATGTCAAAAGTCATAGGGTGACCATAATTACTTTGTATAACTTTAATTTTACTTGAAGAATAAGAAAAATTTAACTAATTCTATTTTAATCAAATACTACCATATGATAATGTGGATCATTTACAGAGTCAGAAAAAGTGGTTCTGGCTCACGACCCCGAAATCATCCTGTATAGACCATAAGTCAACCAATCAGCTTAAATCGGGACTGATTGTCGATGAACCTGCACACAATAAATAAAAGGCTAACCGTCCAATATCTTACCATTCAATTTATTTTTTTGACTGGGGAAGTCATATTTTTTCTTCGCTATTTAGTCACGGCCAAGCGAACCGATTCAAAAATTCACTGGACCGAATAGTTGAATATTATGCTTTTATATTGATCGCGCATCAGGTGTCAAATCCAGGTACAAACTACGAATATGGACTCTTTTATGCTTTGGCACGGACGAAAACTTTTATATCGTTTAAACAGGTTAGCTAACACCTATAAGCTTTTAAAAGGGTAGTTTTATTGTGATGAGAGGATTTTGCGCGTGTTGAAATAAGAATTTGTTAGTGAAATGTTCAGTTTGTTTACAATATTAAACTCTTTCACGCTAAATCGGCAAGAGATGACGTATTGTTTCCAAACGTTCGTTCTATCCACCGAACCCAGGACCATCGGCTACGCAGGCAGGGTCACCACCCACTAGGCCAGACCGATCGTCATTTAATTGGTTTTTTTTTGTTCCAGGTGGTAGCAAACGTGCTACCAGACTGACGGTGGCCACAGCGATCGGTATCTGGTTGCTGGCAGCGCTGCTCGCCACCCCGGCTTATGTGGGCTCGTATGTGAGAGCCTTTGTCGTCAACCCTACTACACAGGTAACATCATTGACTCAAACTTCAACTCAGACGTGAAAACTTGCCAAGAAAAATGCAATTTTGATATGTCGAAAAATTCGAAAATAAGGTTCAAATGAGAATGGAACAGGAGACCTTTTTATAGGTCTCTGGGCGGCTAGAGGATATATCTAAAGACAGGTCTTACGGGCAATAAGAATGGGGACAGTACAGTGCCGCACGCGAATTCGAGCCAATCGTGCAGTCTTACGCCACAACGCGATTGGTTGATGAGTTCGCATCACGCGCGCGATTGGTCGCAACTAGTTGCGTTAGACTGCACGATTGGCTCGAATTCGTGAGTCACACCGCTGAACTAGCACCATTCTTAGTGTACGAGTATGTAAGGCCCGTCCTTAGATATAATATGTCAATGGGTAATATCGACTTATATTTATGTACACTAAGTAGCAAAATTGCCTGGCAAATTTATGAATGAATTCATTAATAACGTGTCCATGCAATTTTGCGTCAAAAGTATTCTCCAATAGCACGACAAAAGAAAGATTATAGTTATCTCTATGTATTAAAACAATTAGAGATCACGGAATGTACTTAGCTGATATTTTTGAATGCAAATTGTAGAGATATATATTTTTAAAGCTATTAGTCGTTAGCAGGGACAGGAACCGGTTACCTTAACCGGGGTTTTTCATAGGGTTATTTTAGAGGTGTTTATAAAAACCCCTACCATAACGGTAACCGCTTAATAAGGTAACACTTTGATTCGGTAACCGTATCAGATCGAGTTAACCTCTGTTACCGGTAACCGAAATAAAAACCCAGTCTATTCAGTTACCTCATTATGAGGTTTTTGACCAGTTTAAACGATTGTAATCTTTACGCACACTTAAATTCAACTTATTATTGAATAACCGAGGTTGGCATGGGCGGTCTATGAAGCCTCCAGCACAAACAAGTTTTTTTGCCTTTCCTTTGTTTATCTTTATACCTACTTGTGTGGTGTGTTCTTATTATAAATATTATTATATTATAACTAAAATAAATAAATTAAATAAGTCTAATAAATTAAATAAATTAAATTAATTAATTGAATTAATTAAATTAAATAAATTAAATTAATTATATAAATTAAATAAATTATATAAATTAAATAAATTAAATAAATTAAATAAATTAAATAAATTAAATAAATTAAATAAATTAAATAAATTAAATAAATTAAATAAATTAAATAAATTAAATAAATTAAATAAATTAAATAAATTAAATAAATTAAATAAATTAAATAAATTAAATAAATTAAATAAATTAAATAAATTAAATAAATTAAATAAATTAAATAAATTAAATAAATTAAATAAATTAAATAAATTAAATAAATTAAATAAATTAAATAAATTAAATAAATTAAATAAATTAAATAAATTAAATAAATTAAATAAATTAAATAAATTAAATAAATTAAATAAATTAAATAAATTAAATAAATTAAATAAATTAAATAAATTAAATAAATTAAATAAATTAAATAAATTAAATAAATTAAATAAATTAAATAAATTAAATAAATTAAATAAGTTAAATAAGTTAAATAAGTTAAATAAGTTAAATAAATTGAATAAATTAAATAAATTAAATAAATTAAATAAAATAATTAAATTAATTAAACAAATATAACAAATTAAACTAATTAAATAAATGAAATAAGTTAAATAAATTAATTAAATTAAATAAATTATATAAATTAAAAAAAAAATTCAACAAATTCAATAAATTAAATCAATTAAATAAATAAATTAAATTAAATAAATTTAATAAGTAAAATCAATAAAATCAACAAAATATAAATAAAGTAAATAAAATAAACAAATTGTTTAGTATTTTTTTTAGTTCTGACGGCACATCACTAAAACTACTTTAATGTAGCAAACCAGTAAGCAACCGATAATAAAGGTTACCATAACTGAATGAAAACCTGTTAAAAACCCTTAACAAAAACCCTATCGCGATGGGGTTTTGAGATTAACTCGGTTAAAGGTTAGGGTTACCGTTTCAATAAGGTTACCATTACAATCAGGTAACAGTATGATAGGGTTACCGAATGATACGGTAACCGAATCGATTGGGTTACCGAATTGATAGGATTAAGCGTAAAGAGGGGTTTTCCGGTCCTTGGTCGTTAGTTTTGTAGGTATATAAAGGTGCCTTGGGGCGATTAGTGATATGGTTAATTCATGTTGCGGTGCAATTGAATATGACTTTTAAAGAATAACCCTAAGGCTTCCTTTAACACGAGGTACCACAAAAAATGACTCAAACAAATGAAATATTTTCCATAAAATATCTACGATAACATTATTCAATCCGAAATCTTTTATAAAGATAAAGTGGCACGAGGTGACAAGGGTATAATAAAATTGACAAGGCAAGAGAATAGAAACAACATTTCCTCTAGTAAAGAACACGTGTAAAACTTTATACCTACCGCGTTTTTTTTAGCATAAGAAATAGTTATTTGTTTTGCCCAAAGTTGTTGTTTAACCGCTCGTGATAATATTGATACCCGAGCAAGCGAAAGATTCCAAAATTGAACCACGAGCGTAGCGAGTGGTTCGAAAAATGGAATCTTGAGCGTTGCGAGGGTTTCAAAGCACGAGGGTTAAACAAAATTTGCCCCCAACTGAAATACAAAATTTTTCACCACACCAACCCGAAACAAATATTAAATGGAAAATATCAAACAAAATCAAACCAAATCAAATCCAAATCAATGTAATTTATCATCCAAAATCATCATTCTACCAGTCAATTCTACCAGCAAACATAAGAAAACAACTCAAAATTTGCATTAGATTACTTTGCCTCACATGTGAATAAAATGCAACTTTGCTATCAGTTTTTGAAGTGCAACGTAAGCCTTTCCGAGCTGATGTGGTGATAAAGTATAAACAATCTTGACGTGTATTTTTATTAAGAAAGACTGTTGAAAAATAAATTACAGCAAATATTATATAACAGTTAGGTACTTATAGCAAGGATATATATTTACATTCTTTTGGTTTCATAAAGTAATGGTTACTAATTTTTTAAAAGCTTTTTTCAATAAAAAGACTTGTCAAGATTGTTTACCATTTTTCTAATGCTAAAAAAACGAGGTATAGGGACCGACAGCATGATCCGCGAAAGCTATGAAATTCGCTAGATAGTTAAACATCTATCCTCGTGCCGCCCACCATACAAAATTATAGCCAAGGAAGTTAGAATCTTGTTGTTTTTTCAATTAGGTTCAATTTCATTTATTCGAAAATTTTACGAGACAAATGAATTCTACCTACTTTGTTTTTAATTAAGGTTGACATTCCATCGAATCTGAGTGTACATCCTAATGTAGATTGAGTGGCACGAGGCTATACAAAGTACTAAAATCAATTTACTCACGCTAACCCAATTTTCCTCCATCTAATGATAAAGGCGTTTTCAAGAGGAATATTACGTAACCTAGCTTTTCATAATAAAGGGGATACTCTACTGAAAAATAGCCCGCGCTAGGACCCTAGATGGACTAGCTAGGATAACGCTGCGTCATTCGTAAGCGAACAACTCGCGAAATTCGCGAAAACGACGCGGCGCGGCGCGGCGGGCCCAAGGCGTTCGCGTTCGCAACGAGATCGCCCACGTCACACGTAGGACACTTCTATAGGTATCAACGGATTAATTCACCCCGCGCCGCATCACTTCGCTTCGCGTTCGCGTGTTGTTCGCCTACGTAGTACGCTGCGTAATATATAATGCTCTTGAGTCTCATGGCACATGTTTCGTATTTATCAGACTGGTATTTCCCTTGGGTCTAGAATAATATCAAGTGAACATTACGCCTGGCTAGATTCAGGGATCCTGGGATAAGTCAACAAATTAGCCAACGAAGTAGAAATTTTATGTTGTCAAACATTTGTCAAAGCTTAGGCATGAATAAGCACTTAAAATATTTGCTGTTATAATATTTTTGTTAGTATCAAGTTACCGTAAATTATTATTTTGTAGGGGGCTATTCATAAATTACGTCATTTCAAATTAGGGGAGGGGGGTCTGGACATCGGATGATGCTAGCATGACGTAGGAGGAAACGGGGTCATTCGAAGCATGATTTTTATTAGATGATTTTAGGGGTGGGGGGGGGGGGGTCAAAAATCGTATTTATCAAAAAAATTATGGACAGCCCCTAACTACATAGAGTCTTTTATTTTGAAAACATAAACATACTCTCTACACTATCGACCTTATTGGAGCAAAAACATAGGCAGCTTTCAATTTGTTTTTCTTTATGTCCATTTTAAAAATCCTCGCGTTGTCCCGGCTCATGGGAACCTGGGGTCCGGTTGGCAACTAATCCCAAGAATTGACGTAGGCACTAGTTAAAGTCCATTAAAAATTTAGTCCATTAGTCCATTTTAGTCCAATGAAAAGTTAGTTAGTCCATTTTAAAGTATCCATGAGTTTATACATTGAACTACAAATGCAAGCTTCAATGTTTCCATCGAGAGATTTCACAAAAAACGGATAACCTGTAGTTATTTTCATCAGAGTAATAAAGTTACACAATACATTTTATTGGAGCCTGATTTACCCAGACAGTGTTAAAAATACTTCGTTTAAATTTGTGAATGCAACTCTAACTCAATAAAAACCTGAACTGTCAAGTAAACACCGCATGAGAAAACACAATGTGGCCGTTTTTACTGTTTTAATAAATAGTAGCTGTTAATTTAATGACTCCATGATAAAGTCCGGACAGAAGTCGTATTTGCAAACATTTGGGCTCATAAAACTTTTATTGCCGAATGGATCCTGCTAAAAGGTCAAATGGTATGTTTTCATTGGTTATTTATTAGGTGTTAGACTAGAAGAACAAGGTACTTAGGTACATTAACACAGATGGTTATGGGTTGAAATCTCGCCACAATGTATTTTTCATCACACCAGCAGGCCTATTATGGATAGCTTTATACACGTGACAAAACATCCGTCACTTTTTAACAGAGCGCGATTGAAAGTGACGGATACCGTTTTATCACACTGTCAAGTGGACAAGAACGACCATCATATCCGTACAGCACATTAAAGCTCTCTATGTCATTCAAAAACCGGACAAGTGCGAGTCGGACTCGCCCACCGAGGGTTCCGTACTTTTTAGTATTTGTTGTTATAGCGGCAACAGAAATACATCATGTGTGAAAATTTCAACTGTTTAGCTATCACGGTTCGTGAGATACAGCCTGGTGACAGACGGACGGACAGACGGACGGATGGACGGACGGACGGACGGACGGACGGACGGACAGCGGAGTCTTAGTAATAGGGTCCCGTTTTACCCTTTGGGTACGGAACCCTAAAAACGGATGAGAAAGTTACATTTTATCTACAAGGGTTGCAAAGTAGTCTAATGAAAATTTTGAGTTCTTTCCTCATGCTGGCTAATAAGATTAATTTCTAAGCGCCACTAACCCGGGGTAACCCGTTAAACCGTTAACCCAGTTTCAAATTGTACTAGTAACCATGGTACCTACTCCAGGTTTAGCCGGTTAACCCCGGGTTTGTGGGATGGTGCAAGTGGCGCTAAGTGATATTTTTTTATGATAAATATTTAATAACGTTTATTTAGATTCAATTTGTAATGTTTTACAATCGGTATTTTCAGTCGTGTTGTTGTGGTGAAAACTTTGTTTTAGAAAGAAAAATTGCATTTATTTACATCAAACCAAACCATGTAATTTACAAACAAGACATATATAAGATGGACGTTAAAAAGGACTCCCATTCAGCGTAATGCTACGGTAAGCCGCAACGCTGAATTTAACTTATTTCACTCGGGAGCAAAGTTTGTTTAAGCCTCGTGCCTCGAAACACTCGCAACGCTCTAGATTCCACTTTTCGAACCACTCGGTTCGCTCTTAATTCAATTTCAGAATCTCTTAGACGCAGTATTTATCCCACTATGCCGATTTTTTCCACATATTCACATTTAAAGTATCTTTTTTTCCAGTTCCTGGTATGCTACCCATACCCCCCAGACTGGGGCGAGACGTACCCCTCCATGATGGTGCTCCTCCGTTTCCTGGTGTACTACTCGCTGCCGCTGGCCGTCATCGCGCTGTTCTACATACTGATGGCGCGCCATCTGGTGCTGAGCACGCAAAACATGCCGGGGGAGATGCAGGGCACGCAGAGACAGGTGGGTGGATATTGGCAATTTGCAATTTGTGGCTTTCCATCAGAGAAAGGTCCTTATAATACGTCATGTACATAAGGACCTTTCCATCAGAAAAGGGTACTTATGGTCCATGTGATGGAAAGGTAGGGGCGAGACGTACCCCCCCACGATGGTGCTCCTCCGTTTCCTCGTGTACTACTCGCTACCGCTGGCCGTCATCGCGCTGTTCTACATCCTGATGGCGCGCCATCTGGTGCTCAGCACTCAGAACATGCCGGGGGAGATGCAGGGCACGCAGAGACAGGTGGGTGGATCTTGTCAATTTGTAAGTTGTGACCCTTCTGTATGGAAAGCAACATTTTCTCTTGTAGAATTTTCCGTCCATTTAGACAATATTTTGATTTTTATTATTTGAATGCAGAAATTCCACTATTATTAAGGGGCCCAATTTGACAATTGTAAACTAACGTATCCCATGTATAAATTTCATATTTTAATTTTATACTTTAAGAAAAAAAGTAGCTGGATTTTTGCGAGGGAGGGGCACGTCAAATGTAGGCTATTTATACGTAACGTACAAATAGCCATGTCACGTTGGTCCATACAAAAGTTTGCACAATTGTGCTTCAAGGTTTTCGAAGGGGTAAGGTCTTAAAGGCGACTCCAGTTATTAAATACTCTAAGGTCGTGTCAATCCGGACAAGTAGTTGAAAAAAACCTAGTTACTTATCGGAAATAATGTATTATCATTACCTATGTAAATAACTACCATCAGTAAGTACGCTGATGATACAATTATGTGTCATTTCTATGTATTTTCATTGAAACTACTTTCAACAAAAGGTTATTATCGACAAAGCTTTCGAAGATTCAAAAGATAGTCTGACCTTTGTACAAACTTGTCATGTCTCTTGCCAACACTTCAACTATTTACAACAAGGCGTCACTTGGCAATTTTATCTGTACGTCGACGTCAAAGATATCTTTACACTTTTGCACCGTACTCCTTTGTAATAAGGCGAAAAATGTAAACATATCTTTGACGTCGACCATACATACCTACATTGGCTACATTTTCAACGATCACATAAAAGGTCACATTCTGTTACGGCAACCAACACTGTTACGCCATTGGGGAAGAGAGGACAATACGTGTCGTGTAAAAGTTACAGTGCAGTCGACTTCACAAACATCTTTACAAGCCAACGTTCCCAAAGTATATTTACACGCCTAATGGCTCCTCTACACAATGGCCCAGTGCAGCTCCACCGCTGGGCCAGCGAGATGGCCATGCGATGGTTGGAACGCAACTACACGATGGCGGCATTCAGTTGTGATCTATCCGGTTGCCAAGATGGACGTGGGAGCATTAGCCGTTGCAGAAATTTATCTATACACCACGTACCTACCAATATATTCTTCAATTAAAAAAAATGGCGTTGAAGCTGCAGGAGTTTTTTGATGATACCTACTTCCCGAAAAAAAATGAATATTTGAATGAAAATGATTAAAAAAACCGTTTGATTGAAAATGATTAAAAAAAATTGATACTGAGCACAAAAGTCCACACTCGACCGCGTTCGCAAGCACGCACTGTGGATTGCGCCACGTGTAGATGCGTACAGCCATCGCTGGCCCACTACCTTTGATGTGCGGACGAAAAACCGACACCGCGGCCATCCCATTGCCAATCGCCGCGCCATAAGCCATCCCACACCCCTCACTACACGTTTAACATGATGGCCGATCACAGTGGGCCAATATGATGGGCCATCGTGTAGAGAAACCATAAGACACTGACAATAAGGTAGTGTAAATATATTTTTGGAACGTTGGCTTGCAAAGATGATTGTGAACTCAAACCACACCTACAGTAGGTATTGGCGGACTGCCAGTATTCCTTTTTCGGTTTTTTTTTTTAATCGTATGGCAAACATATTATAAAAATAGAAACAAATACAATCAGATGTCTACACTAAGACCATTCAGCCACTTTATGGCTTCGTCGCTCAGGGTGATCAGGTCTTCGGGAGGACCGGCGACATAGCGCGTTATAGGGCAGTCTTGGATTATATGCTGGATGGTTTGGGCTTCCGCACCGCAGCCGCAGGCCGGGGAGTCCACCCACCCACAGCGGTGTTTGTAATAGGCGCAACGACCGTGGCCAGTACGGAGCCAGGCGTAATTTCATATCCTAGTTTCCCTGCCATTAACAAGCCCCAAGATTTCGTCCACTCGTGTTTTATATTAAAATGGGTATCGACCAGGTTTTTGGCGATGCTACACGAAGGATTTCTGGATTTGAGGTGTTGCTTGGTTGGCTTTAAAAACTCCGTGTAACATGGTAGGTTACGGTTGTTTTGGATCTTAGACACTTCCCGAAGCAAGGCGTCCTTCCTCCTAGGATCTGGCGGGGCAATCCGTGACAGCACAGGGAGCCAGTGGCAAGGAGTAGATCGGAGCGCCCCGGATATGACTCGCAATGGCTTTGTTTAGTTCGACATCTACTTTAGAGGTGTGTGCACTGCCTTTTTCGGTTGAAGTTATTATCTAACGTTCATTTGTATAAGTATGAAGACGTGTCATTTTTATATACAATTTGAGTAACATCGTTGATGGTCGTTAAAAAACGATTTAGGTATTAATTTTTGTATGCGTAGGTGTAGGTACTTTCTGTTAATGCTTCCATTAAATCAAGAAGTTTTTTTTTATAGATAATACATTAACATAGTGGACTGTTCCTAATGGTAGAAACTGTTCAAACATATCATTACTAATATTACTATTAAAGAAAACCGTCATATACGTTCCTAAAATTATTTTAGCAGTAGGTGAAATTCTTTAAAAATTATTTATGTTATGACAAGAAATTACATTTAGAAACACTTTTTTCTAGAACATTGATTTACTTAATTAGACTAAGATAAATTAATAAATAAAAAAATAGATTGAATAAAAATATTAAAAACAAAATCTCTTTTTTAATTGGTTTTCTTAAGCTAACAACTTAAGAAAAGGTAACAAGTAACAGTTTCATTTATGGATCCCTAAAATGAACCAGAAGCCATAATAGTTTTGGCAAAGCAGGCTGCGATCCTGCCAAGAATTCGTACAGCAACATGCTGGGTTGTAAACGGGATTTACATTGTAGATACAGTATTATTTTTTAAGACTTGGCCTCAGTCTTAAAGTATGAATCATCAGGAAAAAAGCACTTCTATAGCTCCCTTTTCTAGTTTTAGGTGAATCAGTGCGGACATGATGGTCGTTCTTAGATTATCTACCTGACAGCGAGATAAAACGGTGTCCCTCGAATGCACGATTTGACATTGACACCAACATACCCAGTTTATCCTTTGAGTCGACAATTAGAAACATACCAACCGTGGAACTACGTTAAATTTACTAAGTAGACAACATAAAAATCCTTAGTAAGGTTAGGGTTAGCCAGTGTCTACATGAACACAAGAAACAAAGATAAACTTGATGTGTGCCGCTTATTTACTAGGTACTTGCTAAAGCTCGAAAATCATTTACTGGACAAGCAGTATATTTCTACAACAAAATTCCTAATTTGCCAAATTTGAATAGAAAAATCGTACTAGGTATAATGTGTCAGATTATTTGGAAGAAAAGGATGAATCGGATGATTGTATTTATTACTTGTATTGTATTAGTCAAGTAATTAAATATATAATGGTTTTAAGGAAACAACGTGCAATAATTGACGGACATAAGTGTACATTTGTATACCTACATGGCAATAATAAAATTGAAATTGAAACAAAATATATTACCTACTAAGTACCTACCTCATTAAATGCTTCAAATGTGAAAGTTCAACGACCTTTGCGACGCGTTATTTACTGATGTTTTTTTAATAACAAAAAGCTAAACAAAAATAGAATAACAAGTTCAATGTACATAAGGAAACCCGATGACGTACTCGTATGTGTAGAGTATGACGTAAAGAACAACCCCCGACAATTCACCTCCCACTAGATACGTGAGTATGTGACACACATACACCTACTATCATAATATCTAAGTATAATTGTACTAGGTCCGTTTGTTTCCCATTAAGTTTTAAGTCATAATGTATTGTTTGTCATATTATCGTTAGAGTCGGACCAGAAAAAGGCTGCAGCGGATTTGATAGCCCACGCAGTGCAAGTGTCATTTATACGTCATAATTTCATAGAAGTTTGACGTTAAAAATAACACTTGCACTACGTGGGCTATCAAATCCGCTGCAGACTATTCTTGGTCTGACTCTAGTCATAAAACTGAAACCGCTAACTTTTCAGGATTTTCGTAAGGTTATTCTATAGATAGGTTAGGTTAGGTTTGTTTTATGGCAATCCTGAAAAGTTACGCGTTTCTGAGAAAAACCAATTAATGACTAACGAAAATTCGGACAAACAATGTTATGACTTAAAACTATTTGGGAAACAATAGAGACCCATAACGTACTAGATGTTTGTTTTGAGGATCAAATGTCCCATTGCATTAAAGCAATACAAAAGAAATGACAGTCAAAGTCAAATTTTCAAAAAGAAATGACAGTCAAAGTCAAGTTCAAACCAGCTTTTTTTGACCTAACCTCCTGAGGTCAGAGGTTAGAGTTAGAGATTGTCCCAGAGCATTTGTTCTGTTTTTGAAATTGGAACCCTTAATTACACAATTCAAGTTCAAAATAGATTTTGGAATATGTACAAAAAAATGTACGCAGGGACTTAGGAGGCTAAGGAACAATCGCACCAAGTGGCTTCGCCTGAGAAAAAAATGCATTATTTATGCATTTACATAGACTGTTAAAATAATAACCATTTCCTTGCCGGATAAACTTTATTTTCTTTTTAACCGCCTACTAAATCGCAACCACGCTACAAGCAATATCAGACAGGCCCATATGGTCTATAAGAGCGTTGGAGTGGAGCCAAACGATTATGTGGAATAAGTGCTCCAAAGCTAATTTTACTAAAAACCAATCGATTACAATAAAATGGTTAGCGTTCGGGGTTTGTTTGGGCATTATAAAGGCGAAATTCCACCAGTGTGCGGAACTTTCAGATTCAGATTTTTTATTTATAAACATAAAGTAAAGTTTACATGTCAATATCTTAAAACTAGAAAAGTATTTTATATAATTTATGTGTATTTACAACTATTTATACTGTGCGGTACAAGCATTTTTGTGAGTACTGAATATGCTTGGAGGACATTTATTTGTGTGATGAGTACAGATATTTGTTCCTGAGTTTTTCTATGTATTTAAGTATTTGTATATTATAATTATGTATAAGTATATATCGGTGTCTGAGTATCCACAACACAAGCTTGAGGTTATTGTGGTGCTTGAGTCAATTTTATATATTTATTCATATTTATACCAAAATTTTAAATCAGAATCGGCCTCTCGGTCACTTTAAATAATATATAATATTATGAAAAGAAAGTATTCAAGTACTTGTAACAACTTTTCTGTAATATCTATAAAATATTTTTATCCTATTACGTAAATTTCTTTGATGTACGTACATAATACTTACGTCACTGATGTTATCACAACTGTTGAAAAACGAACACGACCCACCCGCGTTTACGACTGTCGTGTAGACACGTCGTTAAAAATATAAATAAACCTTCTGGAATTGACAATGGAGAAGGTATCCCTTTTTCTGGTTCACTGGAAACTATTTCTTATTTGTCTATACCTTTAGTCTGTATCTTTAGGTATTTAAATAAAAGTAAACAAAATCTACCCTCAAATGGCTCCTTAAGCCAGTTGAGGGTAGATGAAAACATTACATGATCAAATAATGTACGTTAAAGTCAGGTCGTTCAGTGATAGATCCAGGCGCTTTTGTATTTGGTTGGTTAGCCAATAAATGTTATAACTACTCGAAAATGTACAAATTGTATGTTTACTTTTATTTAAATATGTACCTAAAGATACAGACTATAGTCAGTCCTTTAGGAATCGTGTTTAAAGACCTAAGGATGCCCTACACTCTATTTACCTATACCTATTGACCTGGGTGCTTAGCCAACATAGCGTAGTCATCTCTCTCCATCACTCTTTCATATTAGTGCGACAATGACAGTTGCGTTTCGTTCGCTACGGAGCGTAATCGATTAGCATGTTGGCTGCGGACCCTGATGCCTAAAATATCCCAAGGCTTGTCAATTCGATGTAACCCCGGACAGAGATATGGAACGTTATAGTAATTTCATTTTTAGACTGAAACGCTTTGATTCGTTATAGACATGGTACATTTTTAGTACAGTATAAATACATAATTAGGCTTTGCCAGTCTTTAGAAATTAATGGAGAAAACGAATATACTAGGGTAGTTACTAAATTACTGAATTACAGCTCATATCATTTCATTTGATAACGTGCACCCAAAATTCAGTACTGTCTTGAATTTTGTTTCACGGACAAGTTTAATTATGTTTTAGTTTAGTAAATAGCTTTATGTCCCTTAATGAAAGTAAAATACCTAATTTATTAATGCATTACCCATTAAATATTCCGATTCAAAACCATTGATAGCTTAAAAAACGATTCTTAATGGTGAATAAAACTTTTAATTAGGTACTCTTACAACAAACTTTTGCAACCCACTTAAACCAATACAATTCAAGGTGTTCAACCGATCTCTACCAATTGTACTACGGTTCTTAAGGTCTTCATTTTAATGGAAAGGTTCTTTTATCAATGAAATCCTTAAAAAGTCTTATCGAGCGCAAGAAAGACCTTTGGAATACTAATGGAAATGGGGGAAAATCGTTAAAAGTGTCACGTTATCGCTTGACAGCACTATTTACTTATTTAAGGCGCTTAAATAGGGAATATTAGGCAAAGCTCTGCGTAGGTGGTAGGTACCACTAGCACATAGTAAACAAACCTCATTGACATCAATGACACATCATGCGTCACTAGGTCAATCACATGGCCTACCGTGAAACACGACAATCGAAAGTTCGGTTTCTGCATCTCTATCACTTTTGCTTATTCGATCGATAGAGAGGCAGATAAAGAAATTTCGATTGTCGCGTTTCATGGTAGGCCACCTGTAAACAAACCGCCTTGGTGCATCAATGTCATAGTGAAAACTTGCCAAAAAACTGTGTAAGGCCTAGTTCGTATAGGGGCTGTCCATAAATTACGTCATCGATTTTTGACGATTTTGGACCCCCCCCCCCCCCTATAATCATCCAAAAATCATGCATCAAATGACCCCATTTCCTCCTACTTCATGCTACCGTCATCCGATGTCCAGACCCCCCCCCCCCCCTAATTTGAAATGACGTAATTTATGAATAGCCCCATAAGTTACTCTATGCTTTACTAAACAAATTAGTTCTACACTCTGGCGGCAGAACATTGCAGTAATACTCCCTATACTTACCAGTAGATCGTTTTATTTTGTTACTTAGCGAGCTCAACGACACTAATAAAAATAAACTCAAATTTTTTGCCAAATTCATTTACTCGTCGGGCCATATCGATTCATCATGACTGTCACCCAAAATTGCTCTCACACTACTTGTTTGTATCTAAAATATTTGGTACGTCACTTTCGTCTTTTCTACGTAACTATACAGATTGGCTAAATAATTGTATTTGTATTTGTACGAAAAAAATTGCCGTAGGCACTAGTTTTTGCGAAAGCGACTGCCATCTGACCTTCCAACCCAGAGGGTATACTAGACCCTATTGGGATTAGTCAGGTTCCCTCACGATGTTTTTCTTCACCTAAAATAATATCAAATGATATTTCGTACGGAAGTTCTGAAAAACACATTGGTACGAGCCGGGGGTTTGAACCCGCGACCTCCAGATTGAAAGTCGGACGCTCTAACGGCTAGGCCACCAAGCCGCACTTACACAATACATACATCTATGTATTTTCGTATTCATACAAGATTCATAACATCAAACCATTTCCTCTCCCACCTCCGCTCAACACAGCTACATACAGTGCAGATAAGTGCTACGCAATCTGTCAATATGATGTCTATGCTGTCGGTACGATCAAATGCACAGTGTGTTTAAAATGACGCAAATAGCAAGGTGACGCAGCTGCCAACGGTACCATCGTCTGTTAACTGACATTCGACCTTATTGCTAAGATATAAGGCACACCGATTGTTAATTTAGAGAGTTGTTGTTTAGTACACTTCGCATGATTACATGTGTACCAAAGACATATGTACTCGTAACTCCGTATAAGATGAATAAAGTCTAAGAAAAAAACGTGCCTCGGAAATCAAGAAAAAGTCATTCTCGGACAGATGGCGCACACACCTTTGGCCTATGGTCGGCTAGATGGCGTTGACGACACCGTTTTATATTTAACAATTTTAACACATAGGTATCAGTGAATGAACTTGGGTCAAAATGATATAAAAATAATAAAATCATTTATCCATATACATAAAATTTTCGATAGTTTTATACGTTTTCATTTTGAGTTTTTGTAGGTGTGTCGATAGATGGCAGTAAATTTACTGTGACTACAAAATTTACTATGACAGGAGCCCTCTATACTATCTATTCTCTTTGGTGTACTAATCTAGATCTAGACTTATCTAACGACATAAAAGCTTAAGCTTAAGCAAATGAATTTCCTAATAAATCAATGCTAAGTACAATTCAAAGGCTGTGCCCTGTAAGGTGCCTCTATAGTGTTCATGTGAAACAATGTATGTTACCTATATTTGACATCTATACTATACCACTACCATGGTTTCAATAAATAAATAATTGGCCAAGCACGAAGTCAAGACTACGGTGTTCAGAGCACCGTACGACACATCCCTAGGTGGTTTTAAGTTTGGATAC
The DNA here is from genome assembly GCF_910591565.1 of Cydia splendana. NCBI lineage: Eukaryota > Metazoa > Arthropoda > Insecta > Lepidoptera > Tortricidae > Cydia > Cydia splendana. The sequence continues at coordinate 15,222,496 of NC_085974.1, forward strand.
TTATACTAATTTATCCCATAAGTACATTTTATTCACTACTAGCTGTGCCCGCGGCTCCGCCCGCGTGGAATTCGGTCTGTGTCGGTAAGCGGCTAATTTCTAATCCTATTTTCTCTCCCTCTCCCCTGGAGGCGGAACTTGAAGTAAAGTTGACAGATGGATATGCTAGAGGACTGTATCCACTGTGTCCGGATAAAGTATTTTACAACTACCTTATTAAGCCCCAAGAGTCCAGGCTCTTAAATAGAATTAGGCTCGGGGGCTAAAGAGCTAAATAGCCTTTTAGGCGTCAAGAGATGAGGCGAGCCCTAAAAAAAGAGCTAAAAGGCTCGAGTCCTTTGGATCACTACCTTTATCATATGTTAGAAAGTCATTGAAAACGCGAGCGAACGAGCGCGACAATTTTTCGATGTAAAAAAACGCAATTCGATAGACAGTTGTACATGTTTACTTTTAGTATGGAAATCAGTCACATCATTATATCACGAAAATTGAATGTCACCTTTATCATATCTTAGAAAGTTATTGAAACCGCGAGCGAAGCGAGCGCGAAAATTTTTCGATATAAAAAAACGCAATTGGATAGACAGTTGTACATGTTTACTTTTAGTATGGAAATCAGTCACATCATTATATCACGAAAATTGAATGTCACCTTTATCATATGATAGAAAGTAATTGAAAACGCGAGCGAAGCGAGCGCGAAAATGTTTCGATATAAAAAACGCATTTTGATAGCAGTTGTACATTTTTACTTTTAGTATGGAAATCAGTCACATCATTTTATCACGAAAATTGATAGTGCCGCAGCAGTAACGTTGCAACAGAGTACCTAATGCTGCTGCAGTCGCCACCCGAATGTCACCTTTATCATATCTTAGAAAGTTATTGAAAACGCGAGCGAAGCGAGCGCGACAAATTTTCGATTTAAGAAAACGCAATTGGATAGACAGTTGTACATGTTTACTTTTAGTATGGAAATCAGTCACATCATTATATCACGAAAATTGAATGTCACCTTTATCATATGTTAGAAAGTCATTAAAAACGCGAGCGAAGCGAGCGCGAAAATTTTTCGATATAAAACAACGCAATTTGATAGACAGTTGTACATTTTTACTTTTAGTACGGAAATCAGTCACATCATTTTATCACGAAAATTGACAGTGCCGCAGCAGTAACGTTGCAACAGAGTAATGCTGCTGCAGTCCCTGACCGAATATCACCTTTATCATATCTTAGAAAGTTATTGAAAACGCGAGCGAAGCGAGCGCCAAAATTTTTCGTTATAAAAAAAACGCAATTTGATGGACAGTTGTACATTTTTACTTTTAGTACGGAAATCAGTCACATCATTTTATCACGAAAATTTACAGTGCCGCAACAGTAACGTTGCAACAGAGTACCTAATGCTGCTGCAGTCGCCACCCGAATGTCACCTTTATTATATCTTAGAAAGTTATTGAAAACGCGAGCGAAGCGAGCGAGACAAATTTTCGATTTAAGAAAACGCAATTAGATAGACAGTTGTACATTTTTACTTTTAGTACGGAAATCAGTCACATCATTTTATCACGAAAATTTACAGTGCCGCAACAGTAACGTTGCAACAGAGTACCTAATGCTGCTGCAGTCGCCACCCGAATGTCACCTTTATCATATCTTAGAAAGTTATTGAAAACGCGAGCGAAGCGAGCGCGACAAATTTTCGATTTAAGAAAACGCAATTGGATAGACAGTTGTACATGTTTACTTTTAGTATGGAAATCAGTCACATCATTATATCACGAAAATTGAATGTCACCTTTATCATATGTTAGAAAGTCATTAAAAACGCGAGCGAAGCGAGCGCGAAAATTTTTCGATATAAAAAAACGCAATTTGATAGACAGTTGTACATTTTTACTTTTAGTACGGAAATCAGTCACATCATTTTATCACGAAAATTGACAGTGCCGCAGCAGTAACGTTGCAACAGAGTAATGCTGCTGCAGTCCCTGACCGAATATCACCTTTATCATATCTTAGAAAGTTATTGAAAACGCGAGCGAAGCGAGCGCCAAAATTTTTCGTTATAAAAAAAACGCAATTTGATGGACAGTTGTACATTTTTACTTTTAGTACGGAAATCAGTCACATCATTTTATCACGAAAATTTACAGTGCCGCAACAGTAACGTTGCAACAGAGTACCTAATGCTGCTGCAGTCGCCACCCGAATGTCACCTTTATTATATCTTAGAAAGTTATTGAAAACGCGAGCGAAGCGAGCGAGACAAATTTTCGATTTAAGAAAACGCAATTAGATAGACAGTTGTACATGTTTACTTTTAGTATGGAAATCAGTCACATCATTATGTCACGAAAATTGAATGTCACCTTTATCATATGTTAGGAAGTCATTGAAAACGCGAGCGAAGCGAGCGCGAAAATTTTTTGATATAAAAAACGCATTTTGATAGACAGTTGTACATTTTTACTTTTAGTATGGAAATCAGTCACATCATTTTATCACGAAAATTGACAGTGCCGCAGCAGTAACGTTGCAGCAGAGTACCTAATGCTGCTGCAGTCGCCACCCGAATGTCACTTTTATCATAGCTTAGAAAGTTATTGAAAACGCGAGCGAAGCGAGCGCGAAAATTTTTCGATATAAAAAACGCATTTTGATAGACAGTTGTACATTTTTACTTTTAGTATGGGAATCAGACGAATCAGTCACATCATTTTATCACGAAAATTGACAGTGCCGCACCAGTAACGTTGCAACAGATTACCTAATGGTGCTGCAGTCGCCACCCGAATGTCACCTTTATCATATGTTAGGAAGTCATTGAAAACGCGAGAGAAGCGAGCGCGAAAATTTTTTGATATAAAAAACGCATTTTGATAGACAGTTGTACATTTTTACTTTTAGTATGGAAATCAGTCACATCATTTTATCACGAAAATTGACAGTGCCGCACCAGTAACGTTGCAACAGATTACCTAATGGTGCTGCAGTCGCCACCCGAATGTCACCTTTATCATACCTTAGAAAGTTATTGAAAACGCGAGCGAAGCGAGCGCGACAATTTTTCGATATAAAAAAAACGCAATTTGATAGACAGGTGTACATTTTTATTTTTAGTGTGGACACATTATTTTATCACGAAAATTGACAGTCCTGCAGCAGTACTTAACGTTGCAGCAGAGTAATGCTGCTGCAGTCGCCAACCGAATGTCACATTTATCATATCTTAGAAAGTTATTGAAAACGCGAGCGAAGCGAACGCGTAAATTTTTCGATAATTTTTGGTGCCCCTAGACAATGGTGCCCTAAGCAAGTGCTTATTTTGCTTAAAAGAAAATCCGGCACTGCAAATGACAGACGTCAATGTTTTTTTTTTTCAAAGTACCCACCTTCGTGGCCATTATTAGGTAAGTGCTTAAGGAGGCGATACGTATGAATATGGATTTGATATGGATGCGATATAATTACGATTAGGTATAATTCATGACGGAGAAAATAAATAATTTTAAATAATTTTATGCAATTATACGTGTGTTGATATGTGTGTTTATTTTACCACTACGTAACTATGTAAACTCATTTTTAGTTTTCTTGGTTACTTAATGTTTACTCAGCTCCCCAAAAGATGGCACTGTGCAATGAGGGGCAATTAATTTACTGTCGTTTAATTTTGTTGTATTATTAAATCAACACAATTATTCAATTAAATTTGTTGATATCCGTACGATTAATTGAAATTTTAGAAGAGGGGTCGTCTAAACTTAGAATGGTGGCTTATTTATGTCACATCGAATTAAATTCAGCGTCATCTGTTAGTTTACCAGGCTACTCTATAGTGTTAACACATATTTGAAAAAAGTTTGCCCCTCCTTCCTAAGTAGCGCCATACGATTCAGGGGCAAACTTAAGTCAATCGAGTGTTGTGGCTACCCCCCATTTTAGGGGTTGAATTTTTATAGCCTATAACCTGGCCGGGGATTTTCTCGACAGATTAGTAAAGTTTTCATCAAAATCCGTTCAGCCGTTTTCACGTGATGCGCGTTCAAATAAACAGACAAACAGATAAACAGATAAACAGACAAACAGACAAAAATTCTAAAAACTGTTGGAACGTGTTCTGTTATCAATTCTAAGTATCCCAGCCAACTTTTTTTCAAATATCTTCCATGTACAGACTTTCGACCCTCTTCAGCTTTATTATATGTATAGAAGATAGATAGATTAGGAAATAAGAAGGTAATGTCTGGGAGCTCTGGGACCTTGGAGTTTGGACTTTTATTAAAGGCCTCTGGGCTAGTATAGGTAATGTAGAAGTTATAAAGCTTCTACCTTAGATATATTTTTTAGAGATTAAAGATTTTATTTACCACCTTGTCGCGTTGATTGTATATCCATAACAAATTACAGCTTTCTAACACTAACAATCAACCTCATCTTGGAGGTGAAAAGAGGAAAAATCGTAAGTCCCATTTCGGCCAACCGAAATCAAGAACGTTTATATAATATAGGCCTACCGTTTATCTAAAACGTTTGGTGAAAGCACATTTCTAGTAGAAACAAATTATTATGAATTTCTCTGTAATTTGTACAAACCATTTCGTAAACTGACATTCCGCTAAACTGTTGTTAGGGTTCCGTACCCAAAGGGTAAAACGGGACCCTATTACTTTGTCAGGCTGTCCTTGACATAGAACTCCGGTAGCCGTTTAAGAAGTGTAACACTCTTTCGGTAGATGTCGCTAAGGGTCCCCTTGACCTGTAATATGGTGGAAAGATTTGCTGGCTATGGATGAGGTCTTGGTGGCTCAGATAGCAGAGCGCTGGAGTATCGATCCAGAGGCCGTGAGTTCAAGTCTCACCCAAGACAGTAATTTTTCCACTTTTATTTAAATTTATGTGTTAGATGGTCGATCGCTATGAAGAGGTCGAACGTGTTACCACACGAAATAGAGACAAATTACATGTGGTCGCGATCCTCAGCAATGAGAAAACGAGAAAGAAGATACGTCTCAGTGAGTCTGGTGCTTGTACAACAAGAAAACCATAAAAAGAAACCATAGCAGTCCACCATGTCAAGCAAATTTCAAGGATATGTGGAGTTCTGTTTTGTTACAGTACGTCATTTTTAATAGTATAAGTCATGGAAAGCTTGAGAAAACGGAGAGTTACGAATCGGTTCGAAGGTCATTGGGACGAGGTAACTCTTAATGCAAGCCAATCACTAGGGAATTCAAGTTATTATACCTATCCTATATTCATTGCCCTTGTCTTCTCGATATTTATGTACGGTGCCGAAACTTGGAGCCTGAAAAGCTGTGATGTGGCTAAGATTGACGCTTTTGAAATATGGTGTTGGCGAAGACTGCTGCGTATACCTTGGACAGCTAGAAGAACTAACATCTCTATTTTGGAAGAACTCAGTATTACCACACGGCTCTCCGAAGCATGCCATGAACGAACCCTTAGATTTTTCGGACACATTATGAGATCATCAATGCATGATATGGAGAAGTGTATCATCTTGGGGCGAATGAATGGTAAACGCGCTCGGGGTGGGGCTCGTAAGAGATGGTCTGACGCCATGAAGAAGGCGAGTGGCGGCAGCCTGCACCGTGCAGTTCACTTGGCTTATGACCGCAATCAGTGGGGACATGTTGCATGTGGTCGCGATCCTCAGCATTGAGGGAACGAGTAAGAAGAAGAATATTCATTTACAAACCCTATTTTACTCACAGCATATTCGAAATATAATACGTAGGTAGTTCACTGACCAGCAACCTGCATAGATCAAATTTTCAAGAAAAAGAACAAATTAATGATTTTTCTTAAGAAACCTGAAAGTCAAGGTCACGCCGATTTCACGCCGAAAACACGCCGCCGCCGCCGATTTTTTGGCAAACGCCGCCGCCGATCATTTATTAATCGGCGCACACGTCTAGTCAGTACTTGGATGGGTGACCGTTTTTTTTTGCTCTTTTTTTCGTTTTTTTTTTGCATTATGGTACGGAACCCTTCGTGCGCGAGTCCGACTCGCACTTGCCCGGTTTTTTTACATCTTACTAGCATCCATAATATATTGAAGTATATTCTTCCACTTTTCTGAACATTTTCATTATTATTGATTCTTTTTTTGTGAGAATGGCTTTTTCTGCCAGGGCACTTTGCTAATTATTGATTCTTTCAAACACCAAAATAGTTGACAATTTTATATACGTCAGAGTTGACAGGCAACTTCGAGCATGAAAAACTAAATCAGTCAAAAATACTGGGTATACATGTCGCAGTCGGATCGTATAATCCGCCGTATTACATTACGGCTAGCCGTTTTCAAAAACAGGGGCGTTTTGAAATGCGGCGGTTTAACGATTAGCCGGATTGAATGCGGCTGAATGAGAATCCGCCGGAATGTATTCGGCGTCATACGTTCTTCAACACGGCTAGCCGTAATGTAATACAGCGAGTCATTAGCCGCCGCTTTGACAGTTTTTAGTTCCCATTTTTAACACCTGTGGCGCTGCCTGACAAACGCTGGGGTGTCCATCAAATCTGGAGTTCGTCGGACTGTTTCTTTTCAAAAAACATTTCCTTCGCAACTTAACTAGACGGAGCCCCGCTTCGCGGGGCTCCTATTTCTGAGCGGTTTGCCCTTCGGGCATCTGAAGCGACCTAACGAACCTAACCTACCTACCTATTGATTTAGTGAGACGTCCGTGAAAACATTACACTTTGAGGAAAAAAGCGTAGGTAGGTAAGTAGGTTAGGTTCGTTAGGTAGCTTCAGATGCCCGAAGGGCAAACCGCCCAGAAATAGGAGCCCCGCTTGCGGGGCTCCGTCTATTTAAGTTGTGAAGGAAATGTTTTGGAAAAGAAACACGTGTAGTGCGGTGGGACCATGGTAAAAATAAATTAAATTGCAAACATTGTCAAACTCCGGTTACGTAGGCGACCGAAAGAACTGGTCACTCTACAATCTAAAATAGTAGTACGATGCGGCTAAACGTAGGCCGCCTTATTGAAGAACGTATCGCAATGACAATCCGGCTAATCGTCGAACCGCCGCATTTCAAAACGCCCCTGTTTTTGAAAACGGCTAGCCGTAATGTAATACAGCGGATTATACGATCTGACTACGACATACATACGACCTCATGATAATCTTTGATATAGTCGCAATTGTTGTATTTTAAACTTGTAGACTGGGCAGGCACGACTCAAAAAGGAATAATATTACAATTAAGTCTGTGATTCGGCATTTCTCGGTTTTTGACGTTTAGGCTTGTTTCTGAAGCCCCCTCCAGACTATGGGCGTGAATCGCGGGCGAAGCCGCGAACGTGAGTGTGGAGTCGATTTCGCTGTCTACGAAAATCGACGCCACACTCGCGTTCGCGGCTTCGCGCCGCAATTCGCGCACGAGTGTGGAGGGGGCTTTACACAAAATGTAATTAACGTAAAGTATTAATCAATTTGCTCATGTTTCATATAAGTCACAGAAATAAGTATTAATAAATGTCTAAGTTTTAGTACAAGTAGGGTAACTGCGTCAGTTTGCCGTCCAGTACCTGTTTCCGTCCACTTGGCGGAGTTGCTACAAAGAATTGCGTATAATTTGAATATAAACCTAACTTACCGCACAATTTTGGACTTATTGTAAGTCAGCTTTTAAAAGAAAAAATATTTTAGTAGAACTGGAATTCATGAGTACCAAATCTTAACTGACATCTTTGTCACTCAAACAAGTTTGATCAAGATCGGCTTACTTTATATTTCGTCAACTTTACCTTTGTTTCCAAAACCTGTGAATTTTAACTGTCATATACAATACAGGCGGCGTAGCACGGTCGCGTTTTTATCGCTTGTCACCATGCCTGTCACGTTCTAACAAGTATGTTAGTGCAAAAGGGACGCGCATAGTGATAGTCGATAAAAATGGAACCGTGCTGCGCCCGGTCTTCCAAAATTATTTTTTCGTAACAGAACAGTATCTAGATGCTGCTCTCACCGATCTGTTCCAAAATATACATACTGTATACAATTAATAAATGTAATGGTACTTAATGAGAAGGAATACTGTTTCGACGAATCAGATACTCTCAGTAAAATCTATAGGTAGATGACGCCATAGCTGTTAATAAATATTAAATGACTCTCTATACGCTTTAATAACTCTATGTGCGCTAATGTGAAAAAAAAACACAACGACAGTGAAGAACGGAATTCTTAATTTAAATTTGTACTGATAAACTCCAATAATAAATATGATTCTTACTGAGCACACTGCGATAGTCTATTGGTTGGAAAGCCCGTTCAAAATTTAAACTTATTTGCTTTATTACAAGGTTGCATTTTGCAGATCTTTTACTCTCTCATACTTATAGTAGGCTATTCAGAAAATAAATGAAATATCTCACAAAAGTAAGTAAGTAGAATAAAACTTTGTATCAAAGACATAAGTCATAAATTTCAATGCCAAAGTTTTAAGTAAGGATCTTTCTCACTAAAACTACTTCCTAATATGAATGACCAGTGTAAGCATCAGTTAGCTAGCCCTAAGCAACCAAAGATCAGGCTGCAGTTTAAAAACTAATAAAGATAGAGTTAACCTGATAATTTTCCCGCCGTCTCCATACTTGTTTTAGTTGGATATTGACTGGTCAGCTGCCTGTTAGCTATAGTTTTCGCGAAAATCGACAGGACAGAGGTGAAAATTTTTGTATGAAAACTTGCAACTTTAAATGCATTTTTTATCGAAACTATTGCATTCTAAAATGAAGTCAAAATCAGTCCATCGACTCAATTTTTTGCAAGCTTTCTAATGGTACCTCACACGATTCTTACAATTGAAAATAAAATTCAGCCTAACCCTCTAACCCCCTAAATTTCCCCCTAAAATCAGAAATAAGCAGTTTCGACTTATTCACAGTGTTAGTGATGGTACTTGCCATAACTATTCCAAATTTCAGGTACCTACATCAAACGGTCTTTGAGAAAAACGCATTTAACCGATTTGCAAGACCGAAGTGATCCCATATATAAGAGCACCGTGAACAAAGTTTTGTACGGTGCTCTAAAAACCGGGCAAGTGCGAGTCCGTTCCGTACCATAATGCAAAAAACGGCAAAAAAAACGGTCACCATTCCAAGTACTGACCCCGCCCGACGTTGCTTAACTTCGGTCAAAAATCACGTTTGTTGTATGGGATTGGGAGCCCCACTTAAATCTTTATTTTATTCTGTTTTTAGTATTTGTTGTTATAGCGGCAACAGAAATACATCATCTGTGAAAATTTCAACTGTGAAAATCACGGTTCTTGAGATACAGCCCGGTGACAGACGGACGGACGGCGGGACGGACGGACGGATGGACGTACGGACGGACGGACGGACGGACGGACGGACGGACGGACGGATGGACGGACGGACAGCGGAGTCTTAGTAATAGGGTCCCGTTTTACCCTTTGGGTACGGAACCCTAAAAATTGTGAATTATGCAAAAAATGGGATTAATACGTGGAAAAGACTGTCGAGATAAAGCTTAAACTTTTTGACATCAATTAAACTTCTAAAGCCGGAAAAAGTCTACCCCAGTTTTATATAATTCCGCCCTAGCTTAATCGGCCGTTGAACTAAATTCCAGAAAACAGGAGCCCTAATATTAGCCCGAAAACTTTAGAAACCATTTATCCTGTTTGCTGATCTTTTTTCTTACTTACTGTATTTATACTCGTAAACTCCACTCCAGTCACTTTTATTTTTAAGTGCCGAAATATGTTAACTCAACTTTCAGAACACAGGGGCCTATTCTGTTTTAACAATTCGATATGGATTTCGTTTTATTCATGATATAAGAGGCAAACGGGCAGACGTTTCGCCTGATGGTAAGCGATAACCGAAGCCTATGGTCATCCGCAACACCAAAGGGGTTATAACTGCGTTGCCGGACTATGAGACGAAAGTGCGCTTTTGTTGAAGGTTTGAAGATCATAATACCTATCGGTCCGGAAATACTGCAGGTGACAGTTCATTCAACAGTTTAGCTGTGCAAGACAGGGAGTTTATGGAGAAACGCACAGTGAAGGACTGCCAACCATCTAAGTGGTGAAGATATAGATGGTAGGATCCTATAGATGTGCTATACGCGTGCCTCCGTGAGGGACAAAACATACGCAATGCGACACTATGATTGGTCGAATTTATTTGTTGCCCACCATAATCCATACTAAATTTACGGTGGGGAATAAAAAAAATGTGAGACTGTGACAAGGACAAACAACAATAGCGCGTTCGGTGCTACTCCCACTGAAAGATACATAAGACTATCCCGTTCGGTCATTTCTCTCCACCCCTCATGCCTGATCCAGTTATATACTGGATTCATGGGTGAAGATGGAAATGCTGTCGTGTAGAGCGATGACGGAAAGAAGCGGCAGGGTTTAATCCGAACAATTCCTCGGAGCATTGCCCGATATACATACGATAGAAAATGTCGAGCGAGGCCACACGTCCCCAGTGTCTACGCAGCACCAAGGAGTCAAGCCAAGCCGAGTTTCCTCTTATTCTGATACCTTGAGCATAGAGAAATATAAAGTTAGACCAAGAAAAGTCTGCAGCGCTTCAGTGCGAGTGTTATTTATACGTCATCATTTCATAGAAGTTTGACGTTTAAAATAACACTTGCACTGCGTGGGCTATCAAAAGCGCTGCAGACTTTTCTTGGTCGAACTCTAGTAAGAATAGAGTGCTCACTCCGTACATCAGTTTTGGTACCAAAAAGACTATTATTCTAGCATCGAGTAGCGGAATTATCAGTACCGCTATTCGATACTAGAATTCTCTAGTGTCGCGATGACTCACGAAAATTGTATTGAACACCAATTTACACTAGTATTAAAAGCAGAAGTCGTTGAAAATAGAGTTCGGGTTAATCTGTTAAGCTGAAAATTGTTGAGCATTAGACTTTTCGGTCGGTGCAACATTTATTGTCAAGTAGCAGTACTGATAATTCCGCTACTACTACTAGATGTAGACTACGAAAATAATAGTCGTTTTGGTACCAAAACTGGAGTACATATTTAGTGAGCACTTTATGAACTTTTTTCTCTTTGCCTTGAGTGAGCGTGCGCTGCCGCTCCACCGATCAAAACCTTATAAATTTTTAAAACAATATCGGCCTCAGAAAATTGTTGGCCCGAGATAAAATTGTATTTTGGTACCCATTATACACTGTTTGAGTTTTCAAACAAAACTTTTTAAATGTAGTCTGAGTTATACGCGTTTTTATTTGTATTCTAAATAGGAGTTGGATAATGTTTGTAGTCCAATTTAAATGCTTGAATGGATGATGTTTTGAATACAGCTTATTTCGTAAATGAGCCGAATATCTTTTTGTGAAAGGCACGGACTATATATTTGCAAAATAAATATGTACCTAACTGATGAATAGGGATCTTCTATTATTCGCCTTTCTAAGCGAGCTACCGGTAATAAAAAATATCTGAAATGAGCAGTAATTACGTCTGTTTTCGTATGAATACGAACATTGAATTGAAATTATGAAAATTTTACCAAGGTATAGATTTAGATATTTACTGCCGTATTCGAACTTCAAGATATTCACAAGAGACGACACGTACTAGATCCATTCTAGATACGTCATAGTTTAGATATCAACTAGTTCTCTTTTGCAGCGCAATTCGGGCAACCAATGTCACTTTTACGTTAGATAGAGTAAGATATCTATTGATGTGAATTGGATCTCTAAGTCATATCCTGTGGAAATCGTTCAACAGTATCTCCAGAATCACGCAAATGTCAAATTTGACAGGTTAAATCTTAAACATATCGTTATCGTATCTTGGTGATGTCTAAAAGATGTCTAATAGATGTCTATTTCAAAATCCGAATCGGGCCCCTATTCTCATAATATAAAATTACAACATAAATTATCCTAAATTAATCTACATGAATTAATATTAAGATCGTTACATCTAATTTACATTTTCGACAACCAACAATGTGGTTGAAAACGTCACCTTTGTTGGCTTTAATCTTCCAAACAGTTGATAGTCCTTGGCAAAAAATAGGTATTATCAAGTAGTTTTCACTGAAAGGTTAAGTTTTGCGTAGAACTCCCTATTGGAGCATTTCCCAAACTATGGGGTCGCGACCCATTGGTGGGTCGCGAGCAAGAATTAAGTGGGTCCCGAAACAACTATGGAATCTGAGCGTTACCAATGTGACCTATACATAATATTGTATGCCCCCTTTTTAAGCCGGCCAAGAGATGGGTCCCGAATTCGGCAGTTTTTGCACAGAATAAATAATAGTACTAGGTACAGAAGACTCACTCTCTAACAAAACGCGTCTGTTACGATCAGCACAGATATGGCCACTAGGTGGCAACAGCGCCACGCGCGGCTTATGGCTTTCCCCAAAATTGGTGTGGAACCGATGTACTTTTAGCTACCTGTAGTAAAGCGACGAAATCGCGGAGTGAGCCACGCCTGGTTTTTGTTAGGTGGGTCAGATGTCAAATCCCAGTCAACTTTGGGAACCACTGCTCTATTGGAATACCCAGTGATACAAAACCCTTAAAACTGACATCCGAAGCCAAAACCAACTAACCCAAAACTTATACAATAAAGCGAATGGCCTCCTCGAACTTACCTATTGTTTCCCATTTTGCTAATGTGTTGCGTATGTATTGCCTCAGGTCTGGGCGTACGTTGTAAGTATTGTACACTTGAGAGCAAAGAAAATAAGTCACTTTGTAAGGTCAACGCGGCCAAATCCGTATAAATACGTGCGTATTTGTTTCAACTGCTGGAACTAAAAGCAATCTCTACTTATGGATGAAATTGACAATAGTGTAATATTATGTACCTGCCTACAGTCACGCTCCGTGATTGTTACGCCATTCAGGGTTCTAGCTAAATTGGAGGTTCCATAGCGTAAGTATGGAACAACCAATTTTGCTGGGACCCTAAATGGCGCAATAATCGTGGAGCGTGATAGTACTAATATTGTTTGAAGAAACGCTCGTGTACGGAATTTTCCGCAGACGGATTTGATAATAGCATTATTATTATAGATCTTCTAATACAAACTGAACTATTTTTATTGCTCTGTAGTGTACTAGTGTTTTCTACAATCCATTAGCACTGATTACTTGATTGGAAAACAGCGATGTACCTATCGTGAAAAACGGCAATCCACGTAACTTTAACATGTTGGTGTTTTTGCACAGTCGGTAAATATCAAATACCTACGTAGAAAGTAGGTAAGTATGCTATGAATTATAGACCTAGTTTTTTTAGCGTTGAAGTTTATTTATATTGTGTTTACGATTTAACCGCTTAGACTTTTTGTGTTAAAGTTGTGCAAGTCTAATTTAAAGTATATTTAGGCACTAGTATAGGGAATGGGAAGATTCGCACACCCTTCTGGTAAGCTTCGGTAGCTCAGTTCACTAACCGTGTTCCGGTCCAATCGCACCGCATCGTTTTCTTTTCAGTTTGGAATACCAAAACGTTCGAGTACCTATTGCCAAAAGCGGTAAATTTCTCCTTTAATTTAAAATTTTGTAGTATCGCTTGCAGACTTATCTGCTTGATTCAAAACTAAAAGAAACCCCTACGCTATATTCCAAAAATATTCATTGTGGAAAAGTGCTGATACTCTTCAAATGTTCGATCGATTGCTATCAAACATAGCTAAGAACCACCGCAAGGAAACTCGCTTTCACGTAAAAAAAAACGCATCGAAATCGTTGGAGAACTACGATACCACACAGACACACAGACAGACATTGACGTCAAACATATACCTAATACCCCCTTTTCGCGTCAGGGGTTAAGAGCGCTATTACATTTCGGCGTTGAGCGAGTTTAGGTATTTTACGCGCTGCGGCAGGCCGTGCGAGCTCAGTACGCCGATCCCTTCTACCACACTCGCACTACAATGATGGATTAAACATTCTTGATCCTTCGCGAAGCATATTGAAATCAACCATAACAACACTAACTGTAATTAACTTTTAAAGTTCTAAAACTGTTATTTGGTAAGTACGAAAATACTAAATGCAGTGCAAATGTACATAGGGGCTGTTCATAAATTACGTCATCTATTTTTGACGATTTTTGACCCCCCCCCACCCCTCAAATCATCCAAAAATCAAGCTTCGGATGAATCTGTTTGCTCCTACGTCATGTTACCATCATCCGATGTCCAGACCCCCCCCCCCCCACTCCTCCCATTTGAAACGACGTAATTTATGAATAGCCCCATACTTGTACTTATGAAGGTATATTACTCGAAAGAAATTATAGGTACCTACTCGCTTATTTACATGTTTCGTCATTGCATTTGGTACCTATAGGTTGTAAAGTTTGTATCAACGAGGGTTTAAAAACGAACTGGTACTGAGGATCTGATGATGATTAAGGTGGTCACGGATACCAATCAACCATGTAGTAACATGATTAGGCTCGTTTGATTCGTCTCAACAAGATCTTTGACACTGAAGATACACAGGGTCTGATGATGGAGCTGGAAGGTGGCCACGGGTACCAGTCTATCATGTAACTAAACAACTTCGTGTTTGGGCTCGTTTGATTCGTCTCAACAAGATCTTTGGCACAAGACAGTACTCAGGGTCTGATGATGGAGCTGGAAGGTACCATTACCAATCAACCATGCAACTAAACCACATCGTGTTTAGGATCGTTTGATTCGTCTCAACAAGATCTTTGACACTATGTGATACTCAGAGTCTGATGATGGAGCTGGAAGGTGGTCACCGGTACCAATCAACCATGCAACTAAACCACTTCGTGTTTAGGCTCGTTTTATTCGTTTCAACAAGATCTTTGACACAAGATAGTACTCAGGGTCTGATGTTGGAGCCGGAAGGTGGCCACGGGTACCAGTCTATCATGTAACTAAACAACTTCGTGTTTGGGCTCGTTTGATTCGTCTCAACAAGGTCTTTGGCACAAGACAGTACTCAGGGTCTGATGATGGAGCTGGAAGGTACCATTACCAATCAACCATGCAACTAAACCACATCGTGTTTAGGATCGTTTGATTCGTCTCAACAAGATCTTTGACACTAGGTGATACTCAGAGTCTGATGATGGAGCTGGAAGGTGGTCACCGGTACCAATCAACCATGCAACTAAACCACTTCGTGTTTAGGCTCGTTTTATTCGTTTCAACAAGATCTTTGACACAAGATAGTACTCAGGGTCTGATGTTGGAGCCGGAAGATGGTCACCGGTACCAATCAACCATGCAACTAAACCATTTCGTGTTTAGGCACGTTTTATTCATCTCAACAAGATCTTTGACACAAGGTAGTACTCAGGGTCTGATGATGGAGCGCGAAGGTGGCGACGGGTACCTGTCTATCATCATCAGCTCCATCATCAGACCCTGAGTAGTATCTTGTGTCAAACATCTTATTGCGACGAATCAAATGAGCCCAAACACGAAGTGGTTCAGTTACATGGTAGACTGGTACCCGTGGCCACAGTCCAGCTCCATCATCAGACCCTGAGTACTAACTTGTGTCAAAGATCTTGTTGCGACGAATCGAACGAAGCCAAACACGAAGTGGTTTAGTTGCATGGTTGATTGGTACCGGTGACCACCTTCCGGATCCATCATCAGACCCTCAGTACTACCTTGTGTCAAAGATCTTGTTGCGACAAATCAAACGAGCCCAAACACGAAGTGGTTCAGTTACATGGTAGACTGGTACCCGTGGCCACAGTCCAGCTCCATCATCAGACCCTGAGTACTAACTTGTGTCAAAGATCTTGTTGCGACGAATCGAACGAAGCCAAACACGAAGTGGTTTAGTTGCATGGTTGATTGGTACCGGTCACCACCTTCCGGATCCATCATCAGACCCTCAGTACTACCTTGTGTCAAAGATCTTGTTGCGACAAATCAAACGAGCCCAAACACGAAGTGGTTCAGTTACATGGTAGACTGGTACCCGTGGCCACCTTCCAGCTCCATCATCAGATCCTGAGTACTATCTTGTGTCCAAGGTCTTGTTGAGACGAATCAAACGAGCCTAAACACGAAGTGGTTTAGTTGCATGGTTGATTGGTACCGGTGACCCCCTTCCGGCTCCAACATCAGACCCTGAGTACTATCTTGTGTCAAAGATCTTATAGAAACGAATAAAACGAGCCTAAACACGAAGTGGTTTAGTGGCATGGTTGATTGGTACCGGTGACCACCTGCCGGCTCCATCATCAGACCCTGAGTACTATCTTGTGTCAAAGATCTTGTTGAGACGAATCAAACGAGCCTAAACACGAAGTGGTTTAGTTGCATGGTTGATTGGTACCGGTGACTACCTTCCGGCTCCATCATCAGACCCTGAGTATTATCTTGTGCCAAAGATCTTGTTGAGACGAATCAAACGAGCCCAAACACGAAGCGGTTTAGTTGCATGGTTGATTGGTACCGGTGACCACCTTCCGGCTCCATCATCAGACCCTGAGTACTATCTTAAGTCAAAGATCTTGTTGAGACGAATAAAACGAGCCTAAACACGAAGTGGTTTAGTTGCATTGTTGATTGGTACTGGTGACCACCTTCCGGCTCCATCATCAGACCCTGAGTACTATCTTAAGTCAAAGATCTTGTTGAGCCGAATCAAACGAGCCCAAACACGAAGTGGTTTAGTTGCATGGTTGATTGGTACCGGTGACCACCTTCCGGCTCCATCATCAGACCCTGAGTACTATCTTGTGTCAAAGATCTTGTTGAGATGAATAAAACGAGCCTAAACACAAAGTGGTTTAGTTGCATGGTTGATTGGTACCGGTGCCCACCTTCCGGCTCCATCATCAGACCCTGAGTACTATCTTGAGTCAAATAAATACATATAGAATGTCAGGTCGTTTCAAATATTTTTAATCCTGTCCGGTAGTTTATTAAACTGTACCATTATAAATTATAATACTATAAAAACGGTGCTAGGATCAAAGTCTCTCGTTGCGGTTTACACGCACACAGTATAGCGTTTTACACGGCGCCCGCCGCACACAATGATATAAAACCTCGTCGTCGCCGTTGAAAATGTGCGGAGCCGACCGACACACGTCCTGCCTCTACAAGCTCTGCCGCGGCACTGAGCTGGCGCAGCGCGCGTCATCGGTAATATAGAGTAGTTTTCAAAAAATTGCCAAAAAATTATAGTAGAATTTCATAAACACTAATGTATACCAACAGTATAAGCAAACGTTGCAGATTGCTTGAGTATGAAAATGACTTCGATATTAAGTAGATTTTCGTAGGAATTGACACTTGTTTCGGAGAGAAAATCGAGTTCGTTTTACTTTGATTTTCTCTTTCTCAAAGGTATGTAGGAAAAATATAGTTTGATATGCCTAAAGTACAGGGTATTAGTAATACAAAATAGCCAGGTTTAGCAGAGTAAAATTCTCAACATTTCCAAATAAGAGCTCGCCATTCAGTGCTTCACGGGGTTTTTCGGAAACGACCATCAGAAAAAAAATCATTACTAATTTAATAAGTCCTTTTTCTAATATTTACAACGACATTTATAAAGATAAGAAGACGCTTTTACTGGAACAAGTACTCATTGTTTCTAATAATGAGCGCAAAGTCCTGAATTTCGTCGACTAGTATCATCAATTTTGCATTATTTCGACTTTTCTTGTAAGAGCGCTCTTAATAAAAATATGTAGTTTGAATGACAGCGTAAATTGAATCCTTAGAGCATTTAGCAACTAGAGACGTCTTGGCTGTCATTTTTGTACATAACAGTCTGCCGATTTTTGCGGGGGAGGGGCGCGTCAAATGTATGGCTATTTCTACATGATTTGTACGTAACGTACAAATAGCCATGTCAGATAAACGTCAGTCCATACAAAAGTTTGCACAATAAAATTGTGCAAGGTTTTCGGCAGAGGGGTTAAGCTCTTAAAGGCTACCTACTCCGGTTATTAAATGCTCTAAGATTGAATCACCAACACCACAATTTGTCAATCATATTATGCTGCACGTGCATTGTAGTACCTGTACTTACTTAGACTTAAAATAATATGTCTTTACAGATGCGAGCCCGGAGGAAAGTGGCGCTGACAGTCCTCGCTTTCGTGATGGTGTTCGCAGCCTGCTTCCTACCCTCGCACGTCTTCATGATGTGGTTTTATTACTGGTAAGTTTACCCAAACCATAGAGAAATAGTAAGAAGAGAGTGCTCACTCCATATATCAGTTTTGGTATCAAATCGACTATTATTTTCGCAGTCGACATCTAGCATCGAGTAGCGGAATTATCAATACTCGATACTAGAATTCTCTAGTGTCGACTCACGAAAATTGTATTGAACAACAATTTGCAACTATTATTAAAAGCAGAAGTCGCAGAAGAAGAAGAAGCAGTACTGATAATTCCGCTACTCGGTGCTAGATGTCGACTATGAAAATAATAGTCTTTTTGGTACTAAAACTGAAGTATGGAGTGAGCACTCTATGTATTTTTTTTCTCTATGCCCAAACTGGGGCAATGATTTATTATAAGACTAGCTGTGCCCGCGGCTCCGCCCGCGTGGAATTCGGTCTGTGTCAGTAAGCGGCTAATTTCTAATCCTAATTTCTCTCCCTCTCCCCTGGAGGCGGAACTTGAAGTAAAGTTGACAGATGGATATGCTAGAGGACTGTAGTCCAGATAAAATATTTTACAGTTAGGTACCTCTTAATAAAAGTACACTCCAAAATCAATAGTTTTTTTCGCCCTTATTAAAATTTTACACGTGATTTTAACGACAGAGTAGTAGGTGTATATCGGACGATACAGTAAGGTATACGCGCGCGAGCGAAAGCGAAGCGGCCTCCCTGGCTAGAGCGCCACTCACCGTGGTCTTCTTCAGACTCCTGAGGAAGACCACGTGCCCCTTGTAAACTCAATGCGTTGCGAGACTTTCGCGAATGATTCTATTTTTTTTGGGAAGGCATGAAAATGCGTATAAAATGCGAGTCCCAAATCGTTCCCAATCCCAAACGACCAGTGCCGGATTAAGATATTTTGATGCCCTAAGCATTTCTAGACCATGGTGGCCCGTCTCCCTCCCTGACTGTTTTTTATATCGAAAATTTTTCGATATAAAAAACGCAAGTTGATAGACAGTTGTACATTTTTACTATAAAATGATGTAACTGATTTCCATACTAAAGAAAATCAGTTACATCATTTTATCACGTAAATTGACAGTGCTGCAGCAGTAACGTAGCAACAGAGTAATGCTGCTGCAGTCGCCACCCGAATGTCATCTTTGTCATATCTTAGAAAGTAATTGAAAACGCGAGCGAAGCGAGCGCGAAAATTTTTCGATATAAAAAACGCAAGTTGATAGACAGTTGTACATTTTTACTTTTAGTAAGGAAATCAGTCGCATCATTTTATCACGAAAATTGACAGTGCTGCAGCAGTAACGTTGCAACAGAGTAATGCTATTGCAGTCGCCACCCGAATGTCACCTTTATCATATCTTAGAAAGTTATTGAAAACGCGAGCGAAGCGAGCGCGAAAATTTTTGATATAAAAAACGCAATTTGATAGACAGTTGTACATTTTTACTTTTAGTATGGAAATCAGTTACACCATTTTATCACGAAAATTGACGGTGCTGCAGCAGTAACTTAGCAACAGAGTAATGCTGCTGCAGTCGCCACCCGAATGTCACCTTTATCATATCTTAGAAAGTTATTGAAAACGCGAGCGAAGCGAGCGCGAATATTTTTGTTATAAAAAACGCAATTTGATAGACAGTTGTACATTTTTACTTTTAGTATGGAAATCAGTTACATCATTTCATCACGTAAATTGACAATGCTGCAGCAGTAACGTAGCAACAGAGCACAGAACACCGCCTCTAGAAACCTAATATTGGCCATTTTGTTCCCGACGCAAATCACCAAACTGTGAGGTGCGGGAGGGGTGCTCACGGCGTTGCGATTGGTCGTTTCAAACATGGCGCGCTGACACGTGCAAGCGTAGGGATGGGACATGTTCATTACAGGTAGTGGGTACTGCTACCAGTGATACCGAAATGTATTGTGGTAAAATTGTTACCAATTTAGTTTACTTAGAGTAAACTTACTTAATAATTATATTGATTAATTTAATATTTCATTAAGTAATTTAACAATGTACCTGAAATTTTTACTTAACATATTAGGGCATTTCTGCTTAAAGTACCCAGAACATGAATTTTAAAGTTTAGAATTTTTATATTATTTCCACTCAGAATCGCAATCTCTTTTGATACGAGAAAAAAGTGTCGCCGAAATCTCATACAATTATTTTCTTTTGTCCGTTTTATTAAGGTCATAGAAGGTTGTATTGAAAACATATTCAAATGGACTAATAACATATGCCTATTACAAATCAACTCCGAGTTCTCTCGCACTTATTTGAAGTTCATCATCAGGTCCATCTCGAGACATGAGACCTAACTGCTCACCTACAGGATTCTAAAAAACCCATACAACATATGTCTATCACAAACCAACACCGAGTTCCCTCGCACTTCTTTGAAGTTCATCATCAGGTCTATCTCGTGACATGAGACCTAACTGCTCACCTAGAGGATTCTAAAAAACTCATACAACATATGTCTATCACAAACCAACACCGAGTTCCCTCGCACTTCTTTGGAGTTCATCATCAGGTCCATCTCGTGACATGAGAGCTAACTGCTCACCTAGAGGATTCTAAAAAACCCATACAACATATGTCTATCACAAACCAACACCGAGTGCCCTCGCACTTCTTTGAAGTTCATCATCAGGTCCATCTCGTGACATGCGGCCTAACTGCTCCGCTGGCCTAGAGGATTCTAAAAAACTTACACAACATATTTCCTATATATTATGTCTAAAATGGTACAATACGGTATGACGAAGCACGAAGTTTCCGCAACTGAAAAACCATCATCGTCACATCACTAGTCGAAAGGGAAAGGGATAGCGCATTGCATTTTCAAGTTGACGAAAAGGGACGGACATACTTCGCCTCTGCTTACTGACCAGTATAAAATGAACCCCGCGGACAAGAAACATTATTCAATGAAATAATGAATTTGACTTTCCTGTGGGATGTTATTCCATCTGTTTCGTAAGTAGATGTCTTAGATGACTTGCCACACCATTTTACGCTGCAATATCCCATGATTTCCCAATGAATTCAATAGTTTACGATTTATTTTCTTAGACTCGTGCACACTGCTAACAGGTCGTTACGTTGGGCGCAACTGATCGGAGCGGCGCGCGAACAATCTTATATTTGACCTATACACCATACGGGTGGTGACCGCGAGTCGTCCTATAAGCTCGGTCTACAGGGGTTGGTCTGTGCAACAGAGTAATGCTGCTGCAGTCGCCACCTGAATGTCATCTTTGTCATATCTTAGAAAGAAATTGAAAACGCGAGCGAAGCGAGCGCGAAAATTTTTCGATATAAAAAGCGCAAGTTGATAGACAGTTGTACATTTTTACTTTTAGTATGGAAATCAGTTACATCATTTTATCACGAAAATTGACAGTGCTGCAGCAGTAACTTAGCAACAGAGTAATGCTGCTGCAGTCGCCACCTGAATGTCACCTTTGTCATATCTTAGAAAGTAATTGAAAACGCGAGCGAAGCGAGCGCGAAAATTTTTCGATATAAAAGATACAATTTGATAGACAGTTGTACATTTTTACTTTTAGTATGGAAATCACTTAAATCATTTTATCACGAAAATTTACAGTGCTGCAGCAGTAACGTTGCAACAGAGTAATGCTGCTGCAGTCGCCACCCGAATGTCACCTTTGTCATATCTTAGAAAGTAATTGAAAACGTGAGCGAAGCGAACGCGAACATTTTTCGATATAAAAAACACAATTTGATAGACAGTTGTAAATTTTTACTTTTAGTCCTAACCAGGCGCGAATCCAGGATTTCATACAGAGAAGGGATGGGACAGTTTTTTATCAGCCTAGCTTCGCATAGGGCTCGATATTTAAGGGTCTCAGCGAGGTTGTTTGATGCAAGAGAGGTGAAAAGATGCAAGAAAACAGAGCTTGGAATTGACCAAGTGAATTGAATTGGCGAAGTGTGAGCAAGGCAGAAGGCCCAGCTGCGAAAGAGGAAAGCTTGGATTTGGATCCACGCCCAAGTGTAATTAAGGCAGAAGATCAACTTTGCCGTAAGGCAGAAGGCCTCGCATAAGACCTAACGCCGAACTGCAAAAGAGTGGCTTGAAATCGAATCTATACATGTAATCACGACTCTTCTACTGCTCGCTCTTTGGCTTCACTTGAAAGCGCTACTTGATAGGATTCTTTTAGTTTTCGGCTTTCACGGGGCCCCTTATAACACTTTGACAGTTAGGTCTCAGGATCGCGGCTAAGGAGCAACTCGGCTTGGCCGACAAATCTGGGGTGCAAGAGAGCAAAATTCGCTAGAAAATCGGTAACCTATGTCGGAAAAATCGGCTGGCCGCAAGCCCGAAAGCAAGATATCTGTTAGTTTACCAGGGTACTCTATAGTGGTAGCACATATTTGAAAAAAGATTGCCCCTCCTTCCTAAGTAGCGCCATAAGATTCAGGGGCAAACTTAAGTCAATCGAGTGTTGTGGTTACCCCCCCTTTTAGGGGTTGAATTTTTATAGCCTATAACCTGGCCGGGGATGTTCTCGACAAATTAGTAAAGTTTGCATCAAAATCCGTTCAGCCGTTTTCACGTGATGCGCGTTCAAATAAACAGACAAACAGATAAACAGATAAACAGACAAACAGACAAAAATTCTAAAAACCGTTGGAACGTGTTCTGTTATCGATTCTAAGTATCCCCAGCCAACTTTTTTTCGAATATCTTCCATGTACAGACTTTCGACCCTCTTCAGCTTTATTATATGTATAGATTATAACTCAAGATATGTTATAGGCGTTCCAAAATTGAAGCGCTTACCTTGTGACAAATTGTACAAATTGCCCTTAGTCGCACCTGGGCAAGCAAGAAATGTGGACGTGCTAACGAACTCCCGCTCACCGAAAGAGAAAGAGACAAGCTTATGTTTAACAACGAATATGACAAAGATGAATGGAATGCGAATTATAAAAAAATACAGTTTTCTTCGTAGGTATAAATAAATAAATAAATATGGAAGTATTTTTTGCTCCTGATGTATGAGTATAACCTGTCTATAGTTACCTATATAATATCATTAAACTGGGCGTTATTCTTCCGATAAGCGCATTGTAATCTGCCTATCATCTTATCTTTAGATGCGATCCAGAAAGAAAGATGTGACAGACAGATATGAAATTGAAGGCGATTTGTAAAGTTCAAGATGAATTACGTAAAGAACTTGTCTCTTATTTTCATCATTACAATATTATTGTTGATGTACTTGTACTCTAGGAAGGCAATGAATACTTAGCAATCCTCTTATCGCCAAATACTTAAGTAATTTAAACCATCTAATAAGTTGAAGCGACAATGAAATTTCATGAATATTGTCAATAAAATTCTAACTCTTTAGACTATTTGATTGTATTTAATACAAATTCTGAAATTTTGCTTCCAGTAGGCTGATTCTGATGAATTGATTACGTTATTACGTTAAAAGTTTCCAAATGTAACAATAGCGATTATTAACATTGAATAAACATTTTAACAAAATTAGAGTTACCCCTTTTAAATATATCTTCACTACGTTGTTTGATTTTAGTCAAGCCCAAAATTGTAATGTCAGACATGAGTAACATTGTAGCCTACGTCAATATTAGTTTAAGTTTTACGAGTTGAACTAAAGTTAAAATTCGCGAAGTTTCGGAATATTATACTGAACTTCTATGATATCAACCGTAAGTAAGTTAACTTCTTCCGGACTGCTAGTTTGGATTTGTTGTGGTACGCTTGAGATCACATATATCTTCACAATTACAAGCTATCGTTTCAAAAATATATTTACACGAGCTTATTGTCAGTATCTTAGAGGCGTGTTAATATATTTTAGAAACGTTGGCTTATAAAGATTGTTGTGACCTAGACTGTACGGTCGAAGATTTTAATTTATGACCCATTTCGTACCTTGTCACAGTGACAATCAATATGAAAGTCGCTAGAGACCTCATACTATTTACACTGTGACAAGTTACAAAATGGGTCCGAAATTAAAACCTTTGACTGTGCTACCCGCGACTTCTTTCAAAGTTTAAAGTACAAACTTATGCTCTCTCCCCATTTTAACTACTGTTATAATAGTTATTGTTTTATTAGTCCCTAACATTTAGCAGCTTTACAGTTAAGTCAATTTGCTGATACATTCTAAAAACATTAATTATGTGATTCTACTGAAAAGTCTAGTTCTAAAGATTAACAAGTTAGAAGAGTTAATTCGTTTCATCTGGTGTATTAATATTTTTTTCATCCACAGCCCTACAGCCCAGGAGGACTACAACGGCTGGTGGCACGCTCTGCGCATCATCGGCTTCTGCTTCTCCTTCCTCAACAGCTGCGTCAACCCCATCGCCCTTTACTGCACCAGTGGCATTTTCAGGAAACACTTCAATAGGTACGTCACTATTAGTTATATTGTTGACTCTATCTACATCCTTACAGCACAGGATTACAACGAATGATGAATCGTGGGATTTTGATTTATCCTTAACAGCCATGTTTACCCCATTGCCCGTTGCTGCATAAGTGGCATTTTCAGGGAGCACTTCAATAGGCGCGTCACTATCATTCTTGTTATTTATTTGATTATCAATTGCCTCACATCCCGTGCAGTAGCGTAGCTAGGCGTGGGCGAAGTGGGCCGTCGCCCACGGCCTCGCGCCCCAAGGGGGGCCTAGCGCGAGGCCCTATCGGGCACAGTGAAAGAAAAAGGCCTCGCAGATGTGATTTCGCCCACGGCTAGATTAGTTCACACTACGCCACTGATCCCGTGAGGACTATAATGACTAGAGAAGTATTTGCAATCGGTTGTTTCTCAACAGCTGCGTCAACACCATTGCCCGTTACTGCACCAGTGGCATTTTCAGGAAGCACTTCAACAGATACGATACTATGTATATTGTTATTGACTTGAATATCTCAGCCTCACAGCACAAAATTATAACATATGGCGACTTCCGGCAGGACTTGAACCTGCGACCTCTGCAATACGTGCATCGCTCTTAGTCAACTAAACTACGGAAGCCTACCAGAAGCGCGCGAAACTTTCCATTCTTTCCTTTCCTCGTTGCAGAGGTCGCAGGATCAAGTCTTGCCGGAAGCAGTGATTTTTTTTCATTTTTCCCTTAATATAAAATTTGTAGGAATATAAAGCCAACAAAGCTATTTATAAACAGAACTAGTAAATTAACTTGTAGGAACTTGTGAGAAAGTTTTCCCGATAATGAAAACAAACGCCTCATTTCGATTCAAGGCACTTAGACGCATATTTCTTGGAGCTATATAATTATTTATTTATGAAGGATATTAAAGCCTACTTAGGCACTGAATAAATGATTGTTTGTGTACCTAATGGTCATATTACTAAAATTACTCGTTAATTGCTATGAGAGTGCGAGTGTTTCAGATATAGTGCATAATTGTTTTCCATCGTATTTTCACGGAAACGTACGAACGTGTCTTGCTATTTCAGTCAGTGCCGGTACAAAAATTACTAAGATTGACTGAAGTAACATGACAAACACGAATGTTTCCGAGAAAATACGAAGGAGTATAATTGAAGGGATGTTTACAAAAACAACATAACTGCTTAGAGCGGTTGACACTTTTTTAAGAACATTGTTAATCGTTTCAGGTGTCAACCAGTGTAGTCAGTTCATGTATGTTGTTTTTGTAAACATCCCTTCAATTATGCACTACATCTATTCTGTAACACTCGCGCTCTCATAGCAATTAACGACATCTATTAATGTAAGTAAGAGGTTTCTTATTACAGTGGAACCTGGATAATTGCAATCTCAAGGGACCGGCCATTTTTTGTCAATTAACCAGGTTTTTCATTTAAGCAGGTCGTGTCAATTAACGAGGTTCAAGAAATCGTTGTGTCAATTATAGAGGTTTTCATTAATAGAGGTTGCGTTCTGACAAATTTCTTTTATGGAGGTGCAAATAACCATTGAAAGTAGATTTACACGCTTAAATTCTGGGTTTCTGTTCTTTATATTGCTTCTGTCTATACTTGTACTTTTGCACTACATTAATTACTACTTTATTATCTTATTAATCATTTGGGTTTAAAAATTCCCTTGAATTGTAGAAGAAAGTCTTATTAGAATGTAAAAAGCATACTTTGTTTTTGATTAAATCAAAACTATTTCACCTACTACAGGCTGTGATAGATACCCAATAAATAAATTGAATTCTGGATGAAGATATAAATAAAATGATCATAACTATTAAAATATTGTTTCTGCTGTCTACAACTACATTATTTCAATTACAGAGGTAATAAGTAAGACTCGTTTCAATAATAGAGGTAAAAAGAAAAGCAAACATAACGGATTTTTTTAGCACAGTGTCAATTATAGAGGTCTTACTTGCGATGTCGTCAATTACAGAGGCAAAATTACGAAAAGCACTAAAATGTAAATTGCAATTATAGAGGTTCCAAACTTTTAATTATAGAGGCCTTTTGGTCTCAAGGGACCGGGACCGGACTTTTGGTTGCAATTATTGAGGTTTTCCATTTATCCAGGTGCCAATTAACCAGGTTTCACTGTATCTAATTTGTCCTGACACACCCATGAGAGTAAAACGTCTGTACAACTTATAAGCCCGTCAATTTTCCAACATGACAGCTCAAACCATTATGCCACGTATGTCGTTCATAATATGGTCGACTTTTCCACGATATTTCGATGGAATCTGTTCCTCTTTATCTTTACAATAGTTATTTGTACAACAAGATATCAAAGTTTGATATTTCTTCGAGTGCTTATTTTGAGTACCGTGCAAGCGAAAGATTCTATAATAGATTCACGAGCGTAGCAAAATCGCATTTTGCTCACTGTTTTTAAGATGCAAAGTACCCTTGTTCGAGCTGCTGAGGTGAAAAACATTTTCACTCCCGCCAGAGAGCACTTTGCAAATCTGATAGATGTTAATGTTAGACATGCTTCATAGTAACATAGTCTTAAGGCTGTAAGTATTAGAGTGTTTTTTCCGTTGTAGTTTCGGGATGATGATACAAGCACGTCGGCAAAGTATGACAATTGCAAATATCGTACGTGGTAAAGTGTCCATTACTCTCGGAAGCAAAACCCTACGTCTGTATCAGATGACGTAAACAACGTTATTAGGGTTCCGTACCCAAAGGGTAAAAACGGGACCCTATTACTAAGACTCCGCTGTCCGTCTGTCTGTCTGTCACCAGGAGATAGAGCATGAACCGTGATAGCTAGGCAGTTGAAATTTTCACAGATTATGTATTTCTATTGCCGCTATAACAACAAATACTAAAAACAAAATAAAATAAATATTTAAGTGGGACTCTTATACAACAAAAGTGATTTTAACACGGGACTTAATCGCGACGGAAGTTTTACGCGATTAAGTCCCGTGTTAGTTACAAAAGTATGAATGAAGATCATGTTAGTTTAAATCAATATAAAAAGTTTTTTTTACGTTTTTTGCGTAATGGGACGGAACCCTTTGTGCGCGAGTCCGACTCTCACTTGGCCGGTTTTTTGCGTTCGTGTCGAGTCTGACTACTATCACTGTGACACAATAGCTTGCCATCAGTCCAAGGACATAATATATGGATGCCTAGTCTAGTGTTACTTAGATGGCTACGTTTACCTAGGTAATTAGATAGTATGTATAGAGTTATTGTCATAGTAAATTTTGTAGTCACTGTAAATTTACTGCCATCTATCGACACTCGATTAAAACTAAAATTGAAAATGTATAAAAATATCAAAAAATGAATATATGTATGGATAAACGTTTTTTTTTTTAGAAAGCCATAATGACTTTGACCCACTTCTTTCACTGTTCAATGTGTTAAAATTGTTAAATATCAAACGGTGTCGTCAACGCCATCTAGCCGAGTATAGGCCAAAGGTGTGACACCATCTACTCGATAATGACTTTCTTGATTTCCGAGGCACGTTTTTTCCTTAGACTTTATTTATCTTATGCGGAATTACAATCTTTGGTAATATGTTAAAGATGTCACCAGTACAAGTAGGGCACTAGTGACACTGAACCTAGGGGTTGCGGATTGCGAACCCATTGAAGCAAATAAATCCAGCTTAATTTATTCTACAGTAGTTTAATTAAAATAGGTACCCTTTAATATTATACCCTGCTGAGTAGTGCCGAGACAGAATAAATTGATATGTTACCTACTTATAAAATTGGATACCTTGACGATATATGTTACGTCCGACGGGTAAAGGTACCTTATGGCGGTTGGCGCTTACGCTATTATTAACGCCGCTCCAATATTATTGCGGCGCTATGCGACGTAAGCGCCAGCCGCCATAAAGTACCTTTTGCCGTGGAACGTCACATATTATCACTACACCTTATAAAACAACGTCCCCCGCCGCGTCTGTCTGTTTGTGTGTTTGTTTGTATAATCGCGATAAACTGAAAACTACTTAATGGATTTTCATGTGGTTTTCACCTATCAATAAAGTGATTCTTGAGGAATGTTTCTGTGGCCCTAGTGAATAAAGGTACAAGTCTCAGGCAGCGCAGTTGTAAAAGGGCGTAAGTTCCACGTAACACTTATGCCCTTTTACACCTAAGCTGCGCGTGACTTGTACCCTTTTTCACTAGGGCCACAGGTTTGTTAACCCGTGCGAAGCCGGGTCGCTAGTATTACATAAAATATTATTTGTTCTAGATACCTGTTGTGCCGCGGCGGCTCGGCCCGTGGTACTCGGGGCTCCATGTCTCTCTCCACGTCCCGGAGACTTACCTCCAGCAGGAAGACCAACATCAGCATGGTGCCTAGGACGTAAGTATCGAACTAACCTAACCAGCTATGTAAATTATAAACTGAAACATTACATATCTTAAGGAAAAAGTAATGAAGCCCTCCAGTGGTGGTGGATGCCGGATACGAGAGCCGCCGTCTTTAGCTATCCGCGCTAACGCCATAAACCGGTCCCAATTTCTCGACTATATGCCATCTTAGTAAAGCCCCATTCACACTCCTACCTTGTAGTCCGCCTCGCAGGACTACGGCATAGGATATAGCTCACACACCCTCCTATATTGTAGTACGCCTTGCAGGACAACGGAGCAAGAAATAGCTCACACACGGTACTGTTTTGCCGTCCATCACCGGTACTGCTTCGTTTCTCAGAAGTGTCGGTCTACTTACTCTTGAAAATGTTACGTGCAATTAAAAAAAGAAAATAGCTTTTCTGCTATGTATTTTCTTGTTATTGGATAAAAATAAAAAAGAGTGTGGGAATAGAAACTGCTAAAAATTCGCCATATTTCTTAAGTATTGGTAATAATTGTTGCAATGCCTATTCCTCCATTGTTTGTTGGAGTTCAAAAAAATGGCGCGCATTGTTATCATACGTCAAACACGGTAGCCCGCAACGTAGGACGACAACCCACACACAATCCTACGCGGCGGACTACAGCGGTGGGCGGGGCTTGCAGGATTTGTAGGACCCAAGAGGCATCCTACTTGGTGTTGTAGGACGGCACGGAGTCCGCGACTCCCATACACAATCCTACCCAATGAGGCGGACTACGAGGCGGACTACAAGGTAGGAGTGTGAATGGGGGGCTTAAGACGCCTCACCCCCTTAGAGTTGGTCAAAGACGCCTAGTCTTACCCGGATAGTACCGCAGATAGCTAAAGACCGGTTCAAATACGACCTTCACCACTGGTGGGGATCTTCACTTTTTGTTAATATATGATATCTTTTTCAGTTTATAATTTACGTAGGTATTTAACTTATTTGTCGTTATTTTATTATTGAAGCTCTTTGAGTCTGCAACGTTAAAAATGATTGTTCCATCCACCAAGTTCAAATACCTATCAATTACTCGAAAATTCTAGTTCACTTTAAAATTTACGTAAGTATTTAACTTGTTCGTTGTTAAGCTCTATTATTGTAGTTCTTCGAAATCACCAAAAGATTCAGACCGATGAAATCATTTCTACTCAAAGTTTAAAGAACAATTAATAATAGTTAGTTTAACTTTGCGGATTATCAAATTAAAGTCAGACAGACACTAAAGCCTCTAACTTCGCTTGCCTTTGCCTTTGGGAACAAAAGAGAATTCGGGAGGCTGATTCTAATGGCGCTCTTATATACCTACTAAAAATCCTTGTAAAAGTCTGTAAATACGGTTTCAATTTTGGAACCATTTTTTTTGAGCGCATTTTACTATACACCGCGCCTTAATAATTTATTATAGGTTTGATATTATTACGACACGACTTAGACGCGTTTTGCACGTGCACGTCCACCAATAAGTGCGAGCGAAATGCCTATCGAGTACACACCTCTACTATACTACTAATGAGTAGGGGAGAGGGGGGTAGCCTGGTACACTTTTTACATTAATTGTCATAGTTCAAAATATTACCTATTGAATCCAGTTTTAAGCCTCTACACAACAACCTACATTATTAACCTATGTAATTACTGCATTTGCACATATATAAAGCTAAAGAAAAAAGTACAAATTAGATTTTTGCTACTCAAGGAATAATGTTCGATACTGCCCCAAGAGTGGGTAGCTTTGAACTTACGTGGGGCAGATTTGAAAAATGGGCTGTAACGGCAATAATATCGAGATGTACGCGTTTTTTTTATCTGTACTTGGCACAGTTTGTCACTAGAAATAATCGTGTTAACATTTTACTCGTATAATTTGCAGTTAGAACAAAGATGGGGTAGTTTTGTACGTTAATGTTTTTTGGAGTGTTCAAAGGTACCTCAGTGGGGGTACCTTTGAAAAGTATTGAAATCTTACAAAAGCTACCCCCTTGAGGCAGTTTTGAACATAACATTGTTCAAAACTACCTCAATAATGTTGCAGCAACGGATTATATGAGTATTTAATATTTATTATATTTTGGTTCTCTGTGATTCTCCTTTTTTCATAATTCCGTACCATTTTTACTTGTTCTTTATCAATAAACTGCAATGTTTTAATTATTTATTGAATTGTACTAATTTAATATTTTGTAATATTGTACTGAAATACAAAATTCTAATAAATATTATATTAAACAAGACTAATCGTATTAAGTACAGAACCACTTAGTTCATGGAATTTAGGTAAATGCATTATTAGCATTTACTAAAATAACTAAAATACATATTATTACGGTTTCAATTTACATACTAAATGCCAGTCAATATCGGGGCAGATATGAACATTTCTTATGGCCGGGGTAGATTTGAACAGACAGCTAATCAAAACTGCCTCCTATTTTTTTTTCATAACTACCCCAACACCTACTTAAAAAAATAAACGTCGTTATTTTGTAGAAACATTGCAAATTTTGATTATTCATCCTTCGTCACTAAACATAATAGATAAAACATATCTATTAAATTAAGTGTCACTAACCACTTCCTTCAAATACAGCTTGAGAAACCTTACAAATCTGCACAAATAACGCTAACGGGTAGCATCGAAAACGAACTAAGCTACTGGTTCGTTCATGTTCTGTCAAACTTCAAATATGTCAGGTGACAGTTGTGTGGGTCGATGTTGCAAGCCCAAAATATGGATTTGGATCATTATTGCATCAAAAATACATTTTTAAACTCATATGTTCTAAGCTGCCTCCAGTGATAGCTACCCCCCTCTCCCCTATACACGAAAGCATAGAGAAATATAGTAAGAATAGAGTGCTCACTCCATACATCAGTTTCGGTACCATAAAGACTATTATTTTCATAGTCGAGATCTAGCATCGAGTAGCGGAATTATCAGTACTGCTACTTGACAATAGATGTTGCACCGACCGAAAACTCTAATGCTCAACAATTTTCAGCTAATACATATTATAACCGGATTAACCGGAACTCTATTTTCAACTCCTTCTGCTTTAATATTGAATGAATGAATGAATGAATATACTTTATTTCAGACCAGGCGGCTTAGCACGGTCGCGTTTTTATCCCTTGTCACCATGCCTGTCACGTTCTCACAAGTATGTAAGTGCGAAAGGGACGCGCATAGTGATAGACGATAAAAATGGAACCGTGCTGAGCCCACAGGTCCATATAAAATTAAAAATTAAAATAAATAAAATTAAAATTAAATTAAATTAAATTATAACATTACATTACATTAATACATTACATGTGTTAGTAACAGTATGAAATCATTAAATTAATGTCCTACAACTAAGGTTAGTATATATACAGGACATCACAGATACTATATCTACATACAGTATATTGGCTTGCCTGTCATATGCCACATTATGATTAGTTGTAAGTTGTTGTTCAATACAATTTTCGTGACTCGCGATTCACGAGACATGTACCTAGTATCAAGTAGCGGTACTCATAGTCTAATAAAACATGGTCTTCCATTCCCAGAGTGACACGGGCCTACGTCACAACAACATGGCCGCTATATATAGCGCTATCGCATATTATCATATAGCGCTGTCGCATGATGACGTAGGCCCGTGTCAGTTAGGTGACCTAGAAAAGACGGGAATGGAGTACCAGGCGGAGTATATTATTATACCATGGCGGTACTGATAATTCCGCTACTCGATGCTAGATGTCAACTACGAAGATAATAGTCTTTTTGGTACCAAAATTGATGTATGGAGCACTCTATTCTTACTATATTTCTCTATGACGAAAGTCACGAAACTACGGCGCGCGCGGCGATCTATCAACGTGAGCGATTGTCAAGGTCATAAAACAAGATCAAAACCTTAACAAATAGTGAAATCAGAATCGACGTCCCTTGTCGATGCTTCGGAATATTCATTTGAAAAGTTTGAATTAGCTTAGCTATTCAACGAAAACATAATAATCTAGGGAGAGATGGCGGCCTTAGTGATATTTTGGGTGCGACATGATTGACTTAATCGCTAGGCTAACCCTTTCGTAAATCTCTTTCAAAGTTGTAATATAAAATCACATCGCCTGGGGAATATACATAAGTAAACTAAGTAAATGTAGAACACAATTTAAATAGGCGTTAGTGTTATGCTAAATTAGTACCTAAGGGAGCGCCTATGTGTGGTGACAGCGAGTTATCTTAAAGCCGTCATATAATTGAGTTGAAGTGATAATAAATAAAAAACCGGCCAAGTGCGAGTCGGACTCGCGTTCCAAGGGCTCCGTATATTACACAATTTTTAACAATCAGTGCCGGATTAAGATATTTTGATGCCCTAAGCATTTCTAGGTGCCCCCTCTCCCTAGGGTCGTCAAGATTACATTGATTTTTTGGTAAATTGAGAGAAGTTCATTGCCGCATTACAGCTGAGAATGGAAATCAGTCACATCATTTTATCACGAAAATTGACAGTGCCGCAGCAGTAATGTTGCAACAGAGTACCTAATGCTGTTGCAGTCGCCACCCGAATGTCACCTTTATCATAGCTTAGAAAGTAATAGAAACGCGAGCGAAGCGAGCGCGGAAATTTTTCGATATAAAAACGCAATATGATAGACAGTTGTACATTTTTACTTTTAGTATGGAAATCAGTCACATCATTTTATCACGGAAGTTGACAGTACTGCAGCAGTAACGTTGCAACAGAGTAATGTTGCTGCAGTCGCCACCCGATTGTCACCTTTATCATACCTTATAAAGTTATTGAAAACACGAGCGAAGCGAGCGCGAAAATTTTTCGATATAAAAACGCAATTTTAGTTTTAGTCCCAACCAGGCGCGAATCCAGGATTTCATACAGAGAAGGGATGGGACAGTTTTCTATCAGCCTAGCTTCGCATAGGGCTCGATATTTAAGGGTCTCAGCGAGGTTGTTTTCATGCATAAAATATGCAAGAAAGCAGAGCTTGGAATTGAATTGGCGAAGTGTGAGAAAGGCAGTAGGCCCAGCTGCGAAAGAGGAAAGCTTGGATTTGGATCCACGCCCCAGTGTAATTAAGGCAGAAGATCAACTTTGCCGTAAGGCAGAAGGCCTCGCATAAGACCTAACGCCGAACCGCAAAAGAGTGGGTTGAAATCGAATCTATGCATGTAATCACGACTCTTCTACTGCTACCGATTGTTTCCCAAAGAATTACGCGCCATTATTTTTGCAAATTAGTTTTTGGACAGCTAAAAAAATCGTGTGGTAAAAACGATGTGTCTGTCCATAATTTTAAAATTTGTTCACCTTTTTCATCCTGGCATTTTGGTGCCCCCCCTGAACGTGGTGCCGTAAGCACGTGCTTGTTTTGCTTATTGGTTACAAAGTCTTTATTAATTCAACCATTAAAGCCGACGAGTACAAAAAACTTTGAGCTAGCTCTCAATTTAACATTTTTTTTTAAACATTATTTTTAATTTGACCTTACAATTACTCGTAAGTAGGTAAGACCGTTAAATATTTAAAATGATTTTCTGATAAGATAATTATCACCAATTACTCTAAGAAAACTACTACTCTAAGTAATCCGGCACTGTTAACAATGTATTTTTTATGTGAAACGTGAGTGAAATCTCTTTAAAAAATCCGTAGGGGTCGGATCAAAAACTGTAATTAAGTCCGACTCACGCTTGACTGTACATTTCTAATAGGTTTTCCTGTCATCTATAGGTATAGACCTATTTTATGTATTTTTTTTAAAATTTAAGACTTAGTAGTTTCGGAGATAAGGGGGGGGAATGGTCATTTTTTGCCTATTTTCTTGAATAACTTCTAAACTGTTAATTCCAAAATTATAAAAAAAATATATTTGAGATCCTTACAATAATTTCTTTCATTTGATATGTAACATGATATAGTTTGAAAAATTAAATTTTTTCATTTTTTCATTTACCCCCCAAAAGTGGCCCCCATGTTTAAAATTCATTTGTTTACTTTACATGTCCGTATTTGGGTCACAAACTTACATATGTTAAACTTAAATTTCAACTTGATTGGTCCAGTAGTTCCGGAGAAAATCGGCTGTGACACACGGACAGACAGACAGACAGACAGACGCACGAGTGATCCTATAAGGGTTCCGTTTTTTCCTTTTGAGGTACGGAACCCTAAAAAAAAAACAACGGGTTGCACTCCGGGAGTACCGACAGAAGTGAAAACTCAATGACTAGTCCAAAATGTCTGCAGCACTATGTATAATTGACCCATCCTCCTTTCTATTGAAAAACTTTAGTTCCGAAATTGCTGGTCAGTGAGCTTGTTTAAAATTCGAAATTCTGTAGTTTAAAATTCGAATAGAAATTGTAAAGTTACCTTGCATTGCAGACCTCGCATCTTATAAAAAAATGTATGAGTGCATTTCGAAAAAAAATTTTTTTTAAGGAAAATAAATATTTTGTAGAACGTGGCGGTGATGAATTCCATATAAATTACCTGCCTAACCCTTATATTACGCTTAAGAACTGATGTAAAATTATAAAATTTTGAAAGGCTTTATCTCGGAAAATATTAGATGTACAGAGACAATTCTAGTCTCTTATTGTAGCAAATTTAGTCTACTTTAAAAACGCCCTAGGAAGTTACTACCAAAAACTAGTACTTTAGGGTTATAATCGCCCAAATCTAAAAAAAAATGCGGTTTATTCGATTTTTGACAAAGTTGCGTTCGGCGCTCGAAGTCACAAACTTGGATTATTCATTGGGCCAACATCATAAACAAGTCTGCAAAAAATCAGAACTACCGGATTTGACGCAAAAGAGCCAGGTTACAAAATTCGACAAAGTTACTGGATTAACTGTGAGATCCTCGTATTTCAGCCCGTACAAGATTAGAACATTGAGCTTTATTGCTTGATATAAAACTCCAGTTTTAAATAATTGACCTGATTATGATACGTTATGACTAAAGTTCTTTGGTGAATAAAAACGAAACAGCAGGCTCAGGTATACATTTTCGCCGTGCGGTAGAAAGAGAGGAGAGACGCCTTACGCCTTACGCTGTCTCGAGTTTATAATTTTTTCCCACCTCAAAAAGAGCACAGCACCGCTAAAGAAGTTTTCACTTCAAAAAAATTTGTTTGTGAAGTATGTACGAACACTAGCTGCACTGCCCTGTTGCTCTAAACCATATTAATAGATATAACATTATCTCATGATTACCCCTAGCTAGATTAGGTACACAACTAAACTAAGCGATCGCGCTTTCACGCAAATTGCTATGGGGAGAAAAATAAACTTATTTCCATCTCAAAGCATGTTTAAATAAAGTCAAAAGAAACAGTAATAGTAGATTGTGCAACAAGGGCATAAAGTGACCCATTTTTACCCGAGGCAATTTTTGGTCTGAGCGAAGCGAAGACCAAAATAGTAGACGAGGGTAAAAATGGACATTTATGCCCTTGTACACTCTGCTTTTCACTTCGATTCCGAGAAAATTATATTTTTCACGGCAATTTACACCACGAAATTGTCGTAAAGCGAAAGAACATAATACATAACCAATTCCCGCCAACTAACTTTTTAATTTTTATTTTTAATTTTCAACATGTGTTCAGAGTTTCAGACGCTTGGTTTTCTGCCAAGTCAAACATTTCGGAGCATTTTTGAACGATAATCGACTCCTATTTTATGTGATTTACTAAATTTAATGACAGAAAATACGGATTTCTAATAAATTGTAGCAAAAATAAAATAATATAACAAGTTTTGTCATCTACACAATTTTGTTGCTCAGTAAAATTGTGCAATATGTTTTAACTGTTTGGCTGTTGAGACCGATTACCTTAGTCTTAGAAGAAAATTTTACTTTTATGCTCTAGAGCATAAAATGCGATTTTATGTCGTCTATGCACGACATAAAGGTGCACTTTTTGAGCATGACAAGTGAAAAAATTCTTATTTAATATGTCTTGTCTTGTTCGTAGCCTGGTACAGTAAATACTTAGTAACCAATGGGCTCGCAATACTCATTGCCTTCTTCAATTTGCATTCTTATACGGCAGAAATAGGAGCTCAGGCAATGCATTCAAATAGGTTCCACCACATATGGACCGTTAACGGAGTGGAAAATAGCTGAAGACTAAATTGGAAACGTTGCATTGTATACTTACCTACCTGCATCTCCTGGTATTGTCTTGCATTTTATTCTATACATTGACTCAATTTTGCAGTGCTGTGGCATTGAATGGGAATGGGAATGAATTTCGATCTTCTGGATTGCGATGAATGAACGTGAGATGTTTATTTAAAGAATTTCGTTCGCCATTAAATGCGAGAGAAGTTGTTTTTGTAGAAAGATCTGTTAATGCCGATTTAGGTATTTATTTAAAAACTATTTACAAAGTATAACAAAATTAAACATTTTATGTTAAAACAATTTCATTTACTGCCGATTTTTTCTATCGTGTTAGGAAATATTATTGTTAAGAAATATCAAGAAAGACTGAACATCTTCTTCGTAGGCAGAACCACTACTAACTACAAATGTAGTGCATACCTAATTGTTTTCCATCGTATTTTCTCGTAAACGTTCGTATTTGTCACGCTACTTCAGTTAACCTCAGTACTTTTTACCGAGACTGACTGAAGTACCAAGACATATATGTTCGTACGTTTCCGTGAAAATACGATGGAAAATTAATTATGCACTACATCTAGCTAGGAGGTCGTTTAAATCTCATATTTTGTAGTAATGTAAAGTTTTTATCCCAGGACCAGCGTCAACCGTGACAGCAGCATCCGTCTCATCAGCAACGGCTCCTCGAAGCTCTGAGGAAGGACCGGCCGGCCCCCGGCCAACAACAATGTGAGGAACGACTTCAAGAACTACTTCAAGAGCGACAGTCTCGCGCCGTTCCCTAAGTGTTGCGAGAACGAAAACGGGACGCATATAGAAACCAATGTGGATGCGAAAAGCAGCACCGAAAGCTTTTACATGCCTGCGGATTTTAGGAGGTCCAGATAAACGTCGTTGAAAATTCCGAGATTGTCCTTTTTATAGTTTACGGGCTACGTTTAATTATAGATTTTTAAAATGTCCTAGGATAGTATGCACTATAGTCAGATACTGGCAAATAAAAACCCGGTTTTATACTAGCTAACCAAGTGAGTAAATGTTAAGAAATTACAGCTTATCGTACTTTAATTTTCAAAAATAACGTGAGGCGTTCCTCACGTTAAAGAACTACTTCAAGAGCGACAGTCTCGCGCCGTTCCCTAAGTGTTGCGAGAACGAGAACGGGACGCATATGCGGCATATGGAAACCAATGTGGACGCGAAAAGCAGTACCGAGAGCTTTTACATGCCTGCGGATTTTAGGAGGTCCAGATAAATGTTGAAAATGCCGAGATTGTCCTTTTTATAGTTTCCGGGCTTTGTTATAGATTTTTAAAATGTCCTAGGATAGTATAGACTATAGTCAGATACTGGCAAATGAAAACCCGATTTTATTTTAGGACGTCCAGATAAAAGTGTTAGCACTAAGAGTCCCGGCCTTTTCCAAGAAATCCAGGAACACTGTACAATTGTACATCCTCTTTATAGTTTCCGGGATGTTTTATTATACTTAGGTACTTTTTTAGGGTTCCGTACCTCAAAAGGAAAAAACGGAACCCTTATAGGATCACTCGTGCGTCTGTCTGTCTGTCTGTCTGTCTGTCTGTCTGTCCGTCTGTCACAGCCGATTTTCTCCGGAACTACTGGACCAATCAAGTTGAAATTTGGTACACATATGTAAGTTTGTGACCCGAATACGGACATGTAACGTAAACAAATGAATTTTAAACATGGGGGCCACTTTTGGGGGGTAAATGAAAA
This sequence comes from Cydia splendana, assembly GCF_910591565.1. Lineage (NCBI taxonomy): Eukaryota > Metazoa > Arthropoda > Insecta > Lepidoptera > Tortricidae > Cydia > Cydia splendana. Next base: position 15,261,432 of record NC_085974.1, read on the forward strand.
AATGAAAAAAAAATTTTTTCAAACTATATCATGTTACATATCAAATGAAAGAGCTTATTGTAAGGATTTCAAATACTTTTTTTTTATAATTTTCGAATCAACAGTTTAGAAGTTATTCAAGAAAATAGGCAAAAAATGACCATTCCCCCCCCCTTATCTCCGAAACTACTAGGTCTAAAATTTTGAAAAAAATACATAAAATAGGTCTATACCTATAGATGACAGGAAAACCTATTAGAAATGTACAGTCAAGCGTGAGTCGGACTTAATTACAGTTTTTAATCCGACCCCTACGGATTTTTTAAAGAGATTTCACTCACGTTTCACATAAAAAATACATTGTTAACAGTGCCGGATTACTTAGAGTAGTAGTTTTCTTAGAGTAATTGGTGATAATTTTCTGATAAGATAATCATTTTAAATATTTAACGGTCTTACCTACTTACGAGTAATTGTAAGGTCAAATTAAAAATAATGTTTAAAAAAAATGTTAAATTGAGAGCTAGCTTAAAGTTTTTTGTACTCGTCGACTTTAATGGTTGAATTAATAAAGACTTTGTAACCAATAAGCAAAACAAGCACGTGCTTACGGCACCACGTTCAGGGAGGGCACCAAAATGCCAGGTTGAAAAAGGTGAACAAATTTTAAAATTAGGGACAGACACATCGTTTTTACCACACGATTTTTTTAGCTGTCCAAAAGCTAATTTGCAAAAATAATGGCGCGTAATTCTTTGGGAAACAATCGGTAGCAGTAGAAGAGTCGTGATTACATGCATAGATTCGATTTCAACCCACTCTTTTGCGGTTCGGCGTTAGGTCTTATGCGAGGCCTTCTGCCTTACGGCAAAGTTGATCTTCTGCCTTAATTACACTTGGGCGTGGATCCAAATCCAAGCTTTCCTCTTTCGCAGCTGGGCCTACTGCCTTTCTCACACTTCGCCAATTCAATTCCAAGCTCTCTGCTTTCTTGCATATTTTATGCATGAAAACAACCTCGCTGAGACCCTTAAATATCGAGCCCTATGTGAAGCTAGGCTGATAGAAAACTGTCCCATCCCTTCTCTGTATGAAATCCTGGATTCGCGCCTGGTTGGGACTAAAATTAAAATTGCGTTTTTATATCGAAAAATTTTCGCGCTCGCTTCGCTCGCGTTTTCAATTACTTTATAAGGATATATGATAAAGGTGACATTCGGGTGGCGACTGCAGCAACATTACTCTGTTGCAACGTTACTGCTGCAGTACTGTCAACTTCCGTGATAAAATGATGTGACTGATTTCCATACTAAAAGTAAAAATGTACAACTGTCTATCATATTGCGTTTTTATATCGAAAAATTTCCGCGCTCGCTTCGCTCGCGTTTCTATTACTTTCTACGCTATGATAAAGGTGACATTCGGGTAGCGACTGCAACAGCATTAGGTACTCTGTTGCAACATTACTGCTGCGGCACTGTCAATTTTCGTGATAAAATGATGTGACTGATTTCCATTCTCAGCTGTAATGCGGCAATGAACTTCTCTCAATTTACCAAAAAATCAATGTAATCTTGATGACCCTAGGGAGAGGGGGCACCTAGAAATGCTTAGGGCATCAAAATATCTTAATCCGGCACTGATTGTTAAAAATTGTGTAATATACGGAACCCTTGGAACGCGAGTCCGACTCGCACTTGGCCGGTTTTTTATTTTTATGTATCGTAAGGTAGTATGAACTTAGTCAGGTTCTGGCATAGGTGTTGAAACCCGGTTTGACCCTAAACAAGTTACCGTAGTAGGGTTTAAAGTTTAAAGCAAATATCTCGAACATTATATGGATATATCTTTCGAAATTACAACTTATCCTATTTTACATTAGTCTCATCGTTTACAAGAAACACAAGTACTTATAATAATTTTACTGAGTCGCTAAAAGGCACCTTTTGAACGCCAAACGGCGCATCCATTTGCCGTGCCACTGACGCCACGGGGGTAAAGTTTTGTGAATAAATAATGCCAACCTATAAGTGGGGTGTTTTCCAAAAAACGATCGACGTCAAATGCCGTCTTTGGCGTCGTTATCACGATTTTGCGTTGACGTCAATTGCCGTCTGTGGCGTTCAAAAGGCTAAAGGTCCTCTCGTCGGGAACCTAATTCACACTAAGTACTATTAGTATTTGCTATCCAGTTCTGTTATACCTATAGATTGTAAATATAATATATGCTTATATATAAATATACCTATACAAATCGCAATGTTAACAAGCTATAACTTCTAGAAATATTAGATTAATGTATATAACTATTTCTAAGTTCTGTTGTAAATTATTGTAAACATGACAACTTTTTAAATACCTACTTATGTAACTTTTTGTACATAAATGCTGTAAATAATCCCATATAAGTACTCATCGGAATCAATTCGGCAGCTAAGATTAGGTACTCTATTATAAATAGGTATACCATAAGAATATTCACGATTAAGTGTATGATGGTCCCGCTTTCATCATGGCCGTCTGTTTTAATTACATAAGTCATTTCCTTTTTTTTATGCCTCTTGAATTTAAAATAACACAACTTAGTCTGGGGGGCGATTTATGAATTTCGATCGCTCGATTTCGTCACTCGAAAGTCGGTGGAAAACGGCTTATTTTAAACTGAAAAAGATGTCATATACGAGTGTGAGTGACCAAGGCCTCCAGTGCCCAGGGTTGGAAACGGACCAGCGACCTCAGCATTCGCGGCAGATGCCTAGACCACTCGGACGCCCGGGCCATCGCGGCATATGGGTCGAATTTTCTCAAGTACTTATATGAAAATTATGCAATCTCCTAAGGGCGTATTATATTATGGTTATATGGGCTTATTTTCTATAACATAATAAATATAGTTTTAACTACACAGATGGTCCCTATGCAACAAGTAAATTTGTACTTCACTTTGGCTATTTTAACATTTATGACTGACTTGAGGGCTTTAACCCTTAAACAGGTTGTGTATCTATAAGTACCACATAGCAAATGATTTTTTTTTGGCGAGCTGAGTAAATACAACGACCGCAAAATGTTATTGCCGTAAAGTCTATTAAATGGGTGATATCGGAACGTAAAAAAATGACAGGCGTCAAAACAAATTTCTTTGAAAATTTAGTTGTCAAGTTCAAATCGACAACAAATGGCAGTTTTTATACGTTTCTCCCGCTGTATAAGTTCGCTACGCCCAAAAAAAGTACTGTAAGCATTTTGTTTTATATTTTTATGGTAGATTATTAGATAATGTAATGTGTAGTAAGTCATAACTTACCTTAGTTATTGTTTTCTGATAAAATATTCGATCTAAAAGTTTGTGGTTCGTATGAGACCTCTGCCCGTCTGGGGCAAGTTCGAGTGGTTTATAAGTGGCCTCTGCCCTGCAGGGAGTTTACATGACATTTAAGGGCAAGATTCATTACTATGAATGAACCCTCATAGTACAAAAGTAATATAGTTTCCTTTGGTTTTTAAATTAAATATTTATTCAACGGTCAATCTTACGAGCCACGACATCCATGCGAGCCAAGAAAGTGCTGGCAGTTAGTGCATTTTGTGACGCAAGTGTAAATGTGATGTGCACACTGCACATGACTTACCCTTAAAAATACTCTGTATGGCTAACAAGGCAGTGGCCATATAAGGACCACGTAGCACCATTGGTCACGAGCAGTGGGCATATAAAAACCACCGGGTTTTTTTTATTGAATTAGGGGTAATAAAAAAAAATCAAGAAATTACTTTTCTTTTTAAGCTATTACCTACCCGAATCAGTAATAAAAAGTAAAAAATGCGTCAGGCCTGTTTAAGGGTTAAACTTATAGGTAGTCAGTCCCTTACGGCCACCGCAGTTTCGAGTTATTAATGGTCTTCGGCAATCTATTAACTATTCTACAGTTAAGTAGCGGGCTAGACAGGTGCATTAGCCCCACATATTACTTTAATTAGAAGATAGAGCATATTAAGAGTCACCCGCCAAAAACACTCCCATACACAATTACATCAGTTAAGCTCTCATTTGAAAACTATAGGTATGCTTATTACATGAAACTGGGCAGCGTCTATGCACCCCAAATGTCCTCCTTTATCAAACATATGGCAGAAACTATATCTCAACGGTGGAACCGCTCACTAAGCACCATACTGGGCTGGCTGAGATGCAGGATCAGTATCGCCGTTATACGCGCCACCAGCATGTGCATCCGAGGCACAAGCCACCGCTTTAAGTCCACTGCCAGGTGGCTTGGATTCGACGACGGTGCCGCCCTTCCACACATCGATTGAAACCCCCTTTCTATCCTTCAATTAAATTGTTCAATGTACGAGTATAAGTATTTGCCCGTGTATACATACTTATATTAAATTCAACTTGGCATGAACATTTACGTAACATATATCTATGTCTGGTACTAGGTTCGTTGCTAAAAATAGTTATACATACGAAGAAAATAGAGCAAGTAAAAGTTTTGTATGTGAAACTACTCTACTACTTTTCCTCGCAAAAAAGTCGTGAAAAGCACTAGGTACCTAGTACGTACGTAATGCCTCGGCCAAAAGCTACACACTCGTATCTTCAAAGGCCTTCCTAAAGTAAAGTATTTCGTTCCTATCTTATTACTTAATATTACAACTAAGTATAAAGTAAGAAAATGTAAGTACTAAAATTAAATATAAGTAGGTGTAAAGTAAGTATTGTGTATGTAGATATGTTTGATGGTCTAACTTTGTAAATATGTATGACTTATTTAATTTTAAGTACGTTTATCAATCCTGCCGGTAAAGGTTTATTTGACGTTCATAAGCGCATTGTAATATGCCTACTTGAATAAACTATTTTTTATCTTTTATCTTTTTTATCTGTAATGTCCGGTTTATAATGTATATAGAAGAATATTTATATGCCCCCATCATAATGCAAATGTGATATTGAAAAAAATATGTTGAGACAAGTTCATTTATTTATTGCTTTTTACTTACATAGGCAAAACATTAGAATTAAGTAATTTAAAATGAAATAAATTAGTACCTGTTATGTTGAATATTTTATATATTTATCTAACGGTTGTGTTCCGTATGATAGATTTTATAAACATAGGTACGATTGCGCTTAAAGGCATAAGTTTTTTAGGAATAGGTACATTAAAATTAACAAAGATGTCGTGTCGGTAAACGGATCCCTACTACTTTTGTTACACCGTGTATATTTTAAGTATTTGAAAATGTTAGCCTGTGTGTATAATTTTTATGATAAACTTGGTGAACAGCTAAATCAATGCTAACCCCGATGTTAACATGTAGATACATAATTATGTATAAATTTAAGTTTTCATGTAGCAAATTCGTGCGAAACGCAAATTAATGGAGTTTGAATCAACGTAAATTGGGCTAAGACTATTACCGGGATAAGAATATCACTTGTATGGAATCACAAATACAAATAGTTTATTCGCAGTAATATGGTTACATAGTGGTTAAGTAGGTACAAAATTGTTCTACATATTACGCCTTTTCTGGCGTGCGAATATCAAATCCCCATACTGCTTGTCTTGCCCCGAGCAAAATAAACTATGTTAGTCTTACCCCCCCCCCCCCCTTATCTCATGTCGGTATCTTTAGGTATTTTAAAAAGAGTAAACAAAATCTACCCTCAAATGGCTTCTTAAGCCAGTTGAAGGTAGATGAAAACATTACATGATCAAATAATGTAGGATAAAGTCAGGTCGTTCAGTGTCAGAACCAGGTGGTTTTGTATTGGTTGGTTAATCAATAAATGTTATAACTACCCGAAAATGTACAAATTATTTGTTTACAGACCTTGTTTACGTTCCTCAAAGTTTCCTTCATCCAATGTTGGTATTAACGCGAAGTCACCAGCAATTAATACACGTCAAATAGTCGATATTATGCAAATGTTTTAATCCGAAATTTCCAGGTAACCGTTCTAAGTTTTGCAATCAATCATGTGACTCTAAACTGCTATCGATGTGATTTGTGTGTACAAAACTTGCACGTTCTCACAATGTGTACGAGAGTTTCAACAGTAGTTACTCATAGGTCGTCTGAAAGTCTGTCAAGTTAAACCAGTTTGACAGCACTGGCTTCCCTCGAATGCGGCTGACTAAAAAACGGGCAAAATTGAGCGAGATGCCCGCTTGTTCTCAGTTTGCCACGTGTCGAGGAAGTGAGAATGAGCTTATGATTCTTTGGCGGGAGCGGTAGTTTTGCCACCTAGTGAAAGACAAAAAATTTCACCACACCAGCACAAGAAAAATACTAACTGAATGTTATTAAATTTTAATCATATAAAAGTTAATTCTACCAGCAAACATAAGAAAACGAATTTGCATTTGATTACTTTGCCTCACATCACATGTGAATAAAATGCATCTTTGCTATCAGTTTTTGAAGTGCAAAGTAAGCCTTTCCGAGCTGGTGTGGTGAAAATATTTATACTAGCCTAGAGTGACACTTGTGTATGTGTGTATGTATAGATGTATATATCTTGTTAAGATAAAATAACTGCTTAATTCTGTTCTATGTTGAAGTTACATATATTTTATAAGTATAGATTGTACTAAAGTGTACTAATGTACAGATCTACTTATGCAGTGCATAATTTTTTCCATCGTATTTTCTCGAAAACGTTCGTATTTGTCATGCTACTTCAGTCAACCTCAGTAATTACTTTTTGTACCGAGACTGGCTGAAATACCAAGACATTATCGTACGTTTCCGTGAAAATACGATGGAAAATAATTATGCACTACATCTGTAAATATATAATACTAATCAAGAAGTAAATAAAGGATACTGAACAGATATTTTACGTGTCTTTTTATACTACCTACGTTTCCTCATGGTATAATAATATACTCCGCCTGGTACTCCATTCCCGTCTTTTCTAGGTCACCTAAGTGACACAAGCCTACGTCATCGTGCGACAGCGCTATATGATAATATGCGATAGCGCTATATATAGCGGCCATGTTATTGTGGCGTAGGCCTGTGTCACTCTGGGAATAGAAGGCCATGTTTTATTAGACTATGCGTTTCCTAATTCTTATTCGTAATCCAGAAAAAACCTTCTAAAAACGAATTTAAATCGAAATAAAATGAGATCATTTACATTTAAGGCCAAAAATGAGTAAAAACATTTGGGATACCTAAGTATTTGATTGAAATCTCTAGAGAGTCTAGAGGATTCCATATCGACTGTACTATTGGTGCAAATATCTTCATAACGAGCCATATCAATATCATATCACACTGATGTCTGAGTGTGTGTGCGTTCTTATCAAGCTGTTTAACCTATACGCGTACAGTCGACTCCATTTTAGCACTCTGTACATTTTTTCCATAGACATTTATCTTCTATCTATATACATGTAATAAAGCTGAAGACGGTCGAAAGTCTGTACATGGAAGATATTTGAAAAAAAGTTGGCTAGGGATACTTAGAATCAATAACAGAACACGTTCCAAAAGTTTTTAGAATTTTTGTCTGTTTGTCTGTTTATTTGAACGCGCATCACGTGAAAACGGCTGAACGGATTTCGATGAAAACTTTACTAATCTGTCGAGAAAATTGCCGGCCCAGTAAATGGCTATAAAAATTCAACCCCTAAAAAGGGGGGTAGCCACAACACTCGATTGACTTAAGTTTGCCCCTGAATCTTATGGCGCTACTTAGGAAGGAGGGGCAAACTTTTTTCAAATATGTGCTACCACTATTGCAGTGGTGGGCAAACTTTCTTCATGGGGGGCCAGAAAGTTTAGGATATTTAAGTGGAGGGCCAGAATTGTAGCCAAACTTTATTTTGATTTGTGATAATCGCGTGCCAATGCCATATAGCCCATATTCTAATTATTTCATACGACCGGCGGCGGGCCGGATAAAATCCATACGCGGGCCGGAGATGGCCCGCGGGCCGTACTTTGCCCACCACTGCACTATTGAGTACCCTGGTAAACTAACAGATGGCGCTGAATTTAATACGTTGTGACATGAATAAGCCACCGAGGAAAGATTTTACCAAATTAACTCTAAGTTTAGAACAGGGGGTACGGATATCAACAAAAATAATTGAATAATTATGTTGATTTAATAAATTAATAATACAACAAAATTAAACGACAGTAAATTAATTGCCCCTCATTGCACAGTCTTTTGGGGAACTGAGTAAACATTAATTAATAAAGAAAACTAAAAATTTGTTTACATAGTTACATAGTGGTAAAATAAACACACATAATTATCGAGACGCGTATAATTGCATAATTCTTTAAAATTATTAATTTTCTCCATCATGAATTATACCTAATCGTAATTATATCGCACCCATATCAAATCCATATTCATACATGGTGGGTACTTTGGAAAAACAAAACATTGACCTCTGTCATTTGCAGTGCCGGATTAAACCTTTTAGGCAAAAGCACTTGCTTAGGGCACCACGTCTAGGGGGCAACAAAACCGTAGGCAAGAAAAGCGCAGGCTGCATCAGCATTGCAATCGTCGTGGAGTAGGTACCTACATGAAACTTTTATACGTGTACAAGTACCCATCTAATAACGTCCCATCCCTTCTCTGTATGAAATCCTGGATTCGCGCCTGGTTGGGACTAAAAGTTAAAATGTACAACTGTCTATCAAACTGCGTTTTTTATATCGAACAATTTTTACGCAATAACATTATAAGATATGATAAAAGTGACATTCGAGTGGCGACTGCAGCAGAATCACTCTGTTGTAACGTTACTGCTGCAGCACTGTTAATTTTCGTGATAAAATGATGTGACTGATTTCCATACTAAAAATAAAAATGTACAACTGTCTATCAAATTGTGTTTTTATATCGAAAAATTTTCGCTCTTGCTTCGCTCGCGTTTTCAGTAACATTCTAAGATAATGAGAAATAAAGGTGACATTCGGGTGGCGACTGCAGTAGCATTACACTGTTGCAACGTTACTGCTGCAGTACTGTCAATTTGCGTGATAAAATGATGTGACTGATTTCCATACTAAAAGTAGAAATGTACAACTGTCTATGAAATTGCGTTTTTATATCGAAAAAATTTCGCGCTCGCTTCGCTCGCGTTTTCAATCACTTTCTAAGATATGGCGACTGCAGCAGCATTACTCTGTTGCAACGTTACTGCTGCAGCTCTGTCAATTTTCGTGATAAAATGATATGACTGATTTCCATACTAAAAGTAAAAATGTACAACTGTTTACCAAATTGCGTTTTTATATCGAAAAATTTTCGCGCTCTCTTCGCTCGCGTTTTCAATAACTTTCTAAGGTATGGCTACTATAGCAGCATTACTCTATTGCAACGTTACTGCTGCAGCACTGTCAATTTTCGTGATACAATGATGTGACTGATTTCCATACTAAAAGTAAAAATGTACAACTGTCTATCAAATTGCGTTTTTAAATCGAAAAATTTTCGCGCTCGCTTCGCTCGCGTTTTCGATACCTTCCTGAGGTATGGCGACTGCAGCAGCATTACTCTGTTGCAACGTTACTGCTGCAGTACTGTCAATTTTCGTGATAAAATGATGTGACTAATTTCCATTCTCCGCTGTAATGCGGCAATGAACGTCACTCAACTAACCAAAAAAATTCTATGTAATCTCGATGACCCTAGGGAGAGGGGGCACCATGGTCTAGAAATGCTTAGGGCATCAAAACGGCACTGGTCGTTTGCGGAGTCAAACGATTTGGGACTCGCATTTAATACGCATTACCATGCCTTCCAGAAAAAAATCCAATCATTCGCGAAAGTCTCGCAACGCATTGAGGTTACAAGGGGCACGTGGTCTTCCTCAGGAGTCTCAAGAAGACCACAGTGAGTGGCGCTCTAGCCAGGCAGGCCGCTTCGCTTTCGCTCGCGCGCGTGTACCTTACTGTATCGTCCGATATACATCTACTACTTTGTCGTTTAAATCACGAGTAAAATTTGAATAAGGGCGAAAAAGCTATTGATTTTGGAGTGTAGTTTTATTTAGTGGTACCTAATTGTAAAATATTTTATCTGGACTGCAGTCCTCTAGCATATCCATCTGTGAACTTTACTTCAAGTTCCGCCTCCAGGGGAGAGGGAGAGAAATTAGGATTAGTAATTAGCCGCTTACTGACACAGACCGAATTCCACGCGGGCGGAGCCGCGGGCACAGCTAGTATAAGTATAAATGTACTTAATGTATGTATTATATATATAAGATAAGACCTTTCTATCCGGAGGCGAAACTAGGCCTTAAAAAAAATTTTAAGTATACCTAATAAGTACTTATTTCAGAAAATTATTCTCATGGATACCTACAGTTTTATTTACTGACCTCCACACTAGGCAATGAAAGAGATGGTGCTTAAGTAAATATTGTTCCGATTACTAAAATCCAAGAAACTTATCGGTATCATCTACGAGTCAAGATTCGAATTCGAACCCGCAACCTGCGGTTTGAAAGTAGCATGCCTAAGGACCAATTTCTTGGTCCAATGCCATCGCGTCTCACTCTCTCATTAAGCAAAATGTGAGACGCAAATACACATTGTACCAAGCAATTGGACAGGTGGAATACCATCCTTACCTTCAGGGTTGGGCAGTATTTCAATTACATGTATTTGAAATACGTATTTGAAATACATTTTAGTATTTTGTATTTGTATTTCAAATACTACCTGGAAAAGTATTTTGTACTAGCTGTGCCCGCGGCTCCGCCCGCGTGGAATTCGGTCTGTGTCAGTAAGCGGCTAATTTCTAATCCCGATTTCTCTCCCTCACCCCTGGAGGCGGAACTTGAAGTAGGTAAATGGATATGCTAGAGGACTGTAGTCCAGATAAAATATTTTACAATTAGGTACCACTAAATAAAACTACACTCCAAAGTCAATAGTTTTTTCGCCCTTATTCAAATTTTACACGTGATTTAAACGACAGAGTAGGTAGTAGGTGTATATCGGACGATACAGTAAGGTATAAGCGCGCGAGCGAAAGCGAAGCGGCCTGCCTGTGGCTAGACCGCCACTCACCGTGGTCTTCTTCAGACTCCTGAGGAAGACACGTGCCCCGTGTAACCTCAATGCGTTGCGAGACTTTCGGGAATAATTCGATTGTTTTCGGGAGTGCATGGTAATGCGTATAAAATGCGAGTCCCAAATCATTTGACTCCGCAAACGACCAGTCCCGGATTAAGATATCTTGATACCCTAAGCATTTCTAGACCATGGTGCCCCCTCTCCTAGGGTCATCAAGATTACATTGAATTTTTTTGGTAAATTGAGTGACGTTCATTGCCGCATTACAGCTGAGAATGGAAATTAATCACATCATTTTATCACGACAATTGACAGTGCCGCAGCAGTAACGTTGCAACAGGGGACCTAATGCTGCTGCAGTCGCCACCCGAATGTCACCTTTATCACAACTTAGAATGTCATTGAAAACGCGAGCGAAGCGAGCGCGAAAATTTTTCGATATAAAAACGCAATTTTATAGACAGTTGTACATTTTTACTTTTAGTATGGAAATCAGTCACATCATTTTATCACGAAAATTGACAGTGCTGCAGCAATAACGTTGCAACAGAGTAATACTGGTGCAGTCGCTATAGCTTAGAAAGTGATTGAAAACGCGAGCGAAGCGAGCGCGAAAATTTTTCGATATAAAAACGCAATTTGATAGACAGAGTTGTACATTTTTACTTTTAGTATGGAAATCAGTCACATCATTATATCACGAAAATTGACAGTGCTACAGCAGTAACGTTGCAACGGAGTAATGCTGCTGCAGTCGCCATATCTTAGAAAGTGATCGAAAACGCGAGCGAAGCGAGCGCGAAACTTTTTCGATATAAATAGGCAATTTGATAGACAGTTGTACATTTTTACTTTTAGTATGGAAATCAGTCACATCATTTTTTATCACGAAAATTGACAGTGCTGCAGCAGCAACGTTGCAACAGAGTAATGCTGCTGCAGTCGCCATATCTTAGAAAGTTACTGAAACGCGAGCGAAGCGAGCGCGAAAATTTTTCGATATAAAAACGCAATTTGATAGACAGTTGCACATTTTTACTTTTAGTATGGAAATCAGTCACATAGTTTTATCACGAAAATTGACAGTGCTGCAGCAGTAACGTTGCAACAGAGTAATGCTGCTGCAGTCGCCATATATTAGAAAGTGATTAAAAACGCGAGCGAAGCGAGCGCGAACATTTTTCGATATAAAAACGCAATTTGATAGACAGTTGTACATTTTTACTTTTAGTATGGAAATCAGTCACATAATTTTATCACGAAAATTGACAGTGCTACAACAGTAACCAAGAGTAATGCTGCTGCAGTCGCCATATCTTAGAAAGTTATTGAAACGCGAGCGAAGCGAGCGCGAACATTTTTCGATATAAAAACGCAATTTGATAGACAATTGCACATTTTTACTTTTAGTATGGAAATCAGTTACATCATTTTATCACGAAAATTGACAGTGCTGCAGCAGTAACGTTGCAAGACAGTAATGCTGCTGCAGTCGCCATATATTAGAAAGTGATTAAAAACGCGAGCGAAGCGAGCGCGAACATTTTTCGATATAAAAACGCAATTTGATAGACAGTTGTACATTTTTACTTTTAGTATGGAAATCAGTCACATAATTTTATCACGAAAATTGACAGTGCTACAGCAGTAACGTTGCAACAGAGTAATGCTGCTGCAGTCGTCATATCTTAGAAAGTTATTGAAACGCGAGCGAAGCGAGCGCGAACATTTTTCTATATAAAAACCCAATTTGATAGTCAGTTAGACAGTTGTACATTTTTACTTTTAGTATGGAAGTCAGTCACATCATTTTATCACGAAAATTGACAGTGCTGCAGCAGCAACGTTGCAACAGAGTAATGCTGCTGCAGTCGCCATATCTTAGAAAGTTATTGAAAACGCGAGCGAAGCGAGCGCGAACAGTTTTCGATATATTATTAATTTATTAAATCAACATAATTATTCAATTATTTTTGTTGATATCCGTGTCTTCTAAACTTAGAGTTAATTTGGCAAAATCTTTCCTCGGTGGCTTATTCATGTCACAACGTATTAAATTCAGCTCCATCTGTTAGTTTACCAGTGTACTCAATAGTGGTAGCACATATTTGAAAAAAGTTTGCCCCTCCTTCCTAAGTAGCGCCATACGATTCAGGGGCAAACTTAAGTCAATCGAGTATTGTGGCTACCCCCCCTTTTTAGGGTTGAATTTTTATAGCCTATAACCTGGCCGGGGATTTTCTCGACAGATTAGTAAAGTTTTCATCAAAATCTGTTCAGCCGTTTTCACGTGATGCGCGTTCAAATAAACAGACAAACAGATAAACAGATAAACAGACAAACAGACAAAAATTCTAAAAACTTTTGGAATGTGTTCTGTTATCGATTCTAAGTATCCCTAGCCAACTTTTTTTCAAATATCTTCCATGTACAGACTTTCGACCGTCTTCAGCTTTATTATATGTATAGATTTGGTATTTCAAATACTGAACTCACATGTATTTAGTATTTTGTATTTCAAATACTTCAAGCATCAAAATACATTTCTACGAAATACATTTTATTAAATTCTATGATCCTAAAATTGAACGTTTTTTTTTTAAATATAATGTACAACTTGTACGAGGGCAAATAGGTACATGCGCGAGCGAGCTATTCTGCGCGGAACTTTTCGTCAACAGCCAGGGGATAGGGTCATTGCAGTAGTTTCCGTCCATGCTCTAGTTTTCGACCACTTGACAGATTAGCAAATAATATATTTCAGTGTTAATTTACTATTTGCGAAATATAATTTTTATATGTGGACAGATATATTGTTTAGCTAAGGATTGAAATCAGTCCAAATTTGTGCAGCAATGTAGATTTATATTCAAATTTCGTCAAGTGGACGAAAACTAGAGCTGGACGAAAACAAGCGCAATGACCCAATAAGTTTTTAGGAAAGGATATTCGTTAAAAAACTAAATGATTAAACAAAAAAATGAAAAGTATTTTGTATTTGAAATACATTATTTTAAACACTGTAATTTGTATTTTGTATTTCAAATACCCGTCACCAAAGTAATTTGTATTTGGTATTTCAAATACTTTTAAAAATGTACAATACAATACAAATACTCTTTATTGCACACCTCATTACAGAAAACAATACAAATAATACAGGAAGAAGAGGTTAAACAACAGGCGGTCTTATCGCTAAAAAGCGATCTCTTCCAGACAACCTTTAGGTAGCGGAAATTAATAAATTTATGTCATGTCAGTAGTTTGTATTTTTTTGAATGTATTTTGTAATTTGTATTTGAAATACGTGGAAGCCAGTATTTTGCCCAACCCTGCTTACCTTCTAGGCTATGAACGCTACCATATTTGGGCTATCTACCTACAGGAAATTAATATGTGTCTAAGATGCATTTTTCCTTCACCTGGCAAAAACGGTAAAGTGAAAAACACATACGAGCTCGACTGTACTTCCATTAGGTACGCATACTTACCTACGACAACACGTAGGCACTTCGAAATTTAAAAGCTAAAAGCCCCTATTTATATACTACGGAGTGCCGTAACTGTCTCGGTCTGAAGTATGGCATTGGAGCAGGAGATGTGATGTGTACCATGATAATAGGTACCTACGACAGCTGTTCTTTGTTTGTATTGTTTAGTAAGCAGGTATCTAATCTTGTAGTTACTGATTTATAAAATGTAGTGATTATTAAAGCTGTGTCAGACTACCGTACCGCGACATGGGTAAGTAATATAAGACATAAGAACTTATACTATAATATTCATATTATATACGCTCATATTGTATAAGTTTGTTTTGTATACCGTTCAAGGTGTATAACGAACGTTAGATATAACATCAAAATATCTATTTTTGTTAAGTATAACATTATTTAAGTATAATATCATTGTAGGTATATAACGATCATTATGTATAATAACGTTCATAATATCTCAGATTTATAATGTATATTACTCAATACATCTAACACCAAAATGCATAATGCTCGTATAGAATAACGTAACCTAACCTAGGCTTAACTTTTCTGGCAGCAGTTTGTTTTCTGTAGGGATCGCAGTTCTAACCTAACCTAACCTACTTTTCTGGCAGCAGTTTGTTTTTTGTAGGGGTCACAGTTCTAACCTAACCTAACCCACTTTTTTGGCAACTGTTTGTTTTCTGTAGGGGTCGCAGTTCTAACCTAACCTAACTACTTTTCTGGTAGCAGTTTGTTTTCTGTAGGGGTCGCAGTTCTAACCTAACCTAACCTACTTTTCTGGCAGCAGTTTGTTTTCTGTAGGGGTCGCAGTTCTAACCTAACCTAACTACTTTTCTGGTAGCAGTTTGTTTTCTGTAGGGGTCGCAGTTCTAACCTAACCTAACCTACTTTTCTGGCAGCATGCAGCAGTTTGTTTTCTGTAGGGGTCGCAGTTCTAACCTAACCTACTTTTCTAGCAGCAGTTTGTATTCTGTAGGGGTCGCAGTTTTAACCTAACCTAACCTACTTTTCTGGCAACACCTTGTTTTGTATAGGGGTAGCAGTTATAACCTTTTTAGTATATCATACGCTATTATATTTTATAATCATTATACTAAAAACTAGTATATACTATGATCGATATACGTTATGTATGTTATATAAACTGAATTTATAGGATTTGAGTGTTATATAAAAAATCATTATACAAAATGAGTATTATGTTAAATGACCGTTATACCTAATAAAAATATTGATTTTGATGTTATAGCAAACGTTCATTATATCTTGTGAACGTTATTAATATGAAAAAAAATGAAAATGAAAATGAAAAAAATGTTTATTTGTTAACACAGAGGGTACAGGTGTAAAGGTTGAAGTCTTCTAGTAAGTATAAAATACTTGTGACAGAAGACTCCGCTCTTCCATAATATCTAGGGCTTAGAACTTAATTAACAAATATAGGTAATATACAATATTGTTATCTAAGAAAAAATAATATAATTAACTTATTATTGGGAATATTAACTAATTAGCTACTGCTATTTCTAATACAATTTAATTAGTTTTGTTTTGAATAAATTATAATCTAGTACAAAATATCCTAAAAATGTGTGTGTGTGTGTGTGTGTGTGTGTGTGTGTGTGTGTGTGAGAGTGTGAGCAAATGTACGTCTATTTTATATTTGGTGGGTATATAGTTATATGTTATATGTTATAGTTATGTGTTATAATAAGAGAGACTCAATTTCATCATAACTTTGTGTTTTTAACCAATCTGTCACAACTTTTTTACATTTAAATAGCTGTAAAGGATAGATATCTAGTTTTTTATTAATTTTGTTATATAGGTGAGCTGAAACTTTACTGAACTGAATCTTGGCAAATCGTGATTTGGTAGGAGGTATCGGTGCTACATTTTGTTTACGCCTCCCTGTAGTTATGAGATTAGGGTTGTACGGTAAGGCCTTATGTAATTTTAAAATTGATTGTAGGACAAATAGTTTTCTAATGGAAAGTAATTCGGAAATTTTGTAAAGCTCATTAGGGTATCTGTAAGGTTTGAAATACATGACCTTAATTAAGCTTCTCTGTCCTCTCTCTACTTCAAGGAATTTTGTTTTTGCTGCCCCTCCCCAAACAGCAATACAGTAGCACATTATAGATTGGGCTAGAGCAGTATATAGTTGGTTGAGTAAAGGTCTAGAAGCTACGTGTCTTAGAGTTTTAAAAATCCAGTTGAGTTTCCTAATTCTATTATTTACATATTCAATGTGTGAGTGCCATGATAGGCGTTGGTCAATTATAATGCCAAGGTATTTAGTAGAGCTAACTTTTTCTATTTGCGTGCAATTACAATCAGTCATATTAATAAGATTACACGTGTGTATTTTTAGAGTGTTGCTATTAGATGGTTGAGAGCTTATGGTTTTCGTAAAGCAGGTATAGGTTGTTTTTGTGGTGTTTAAAGTTAGGAGATTACATTTTAGCCAATTTGATACTTTGCTTAAGCCAATTTCAGCGCTACTGTAGACTTTATCCCAAGAATTTCCTTTAAACACCAAAACCGTGTCATCTGCATATGAAAACACGTGTCCATCTTTGAAATTATATATTATGTAGTTATATCTCATGGGACGCACCCCCGCGACATTGGTGCGGTGCGTGCGACACACGTATCGATAGTGTGTAAGGTGGTCGTTATACGTGCGTTAAAGACACAGCTATAAGTTAGAGCAAGAAAGAGATATTTTGAACGCACCAAGGTCGCTGTCCCGTGCGGTAGTCTGTTACGGCTTTTACAAAAAGAGAAAGTCGTAGAATGTATTGGATCCCATACATTTCAGGACTCTTCTCTTTCCGCACAGACTATATATGTTTGATTTATTTATTTATTTATTATATTAGGTACAAAGATTAAACTAAGGATATAAATTGAATACTGGCAGTAAAATAGTGAGTTAAGTACTTACATATACTTTTTTGCTATATTCTACATTTTCGCACTTCATTTCGAAGGCACTTGCCTAGTTGGGGCATTAATTTGAAAGACTGTTGTGACCATCCAAGTCATTTTTATCGGATTACAGCGATCACAGAAATTTGTAGACTAAACTGTAAATTAAATAGTCAAATGACGCTTTATATCATTTATTATCTCTATTATCACATAATAAATAATAGTACTACCGTAGGTACAGAAAGGACACTTCCTACAAACCCGAAGTTTGACAGCGGTTTAGGGGGCGAATCATGCTATCCCTTTCTAATATATGACACTAATCCCTTTCGGCTATTTAGGGTTGTCAAAATTCAAGTGATTATCTTATCTGTGGTCGTGCACGCAACAGGAAGTCAAGTGGTGCCAACCCTAATAATTGCTCGGAGCAATGCTGAGCCGAAGCCGACCGGAGCCGGGTTCGACCGAAGTGAGGAGTGTCTCCCCAGCGCTATTATCAGGACCCCCATTCGATAAGCGACGTTTGACGTATCGTGTTGATGTCCCGTTGATGTGAGAAAAATCATAAGTTCTCGAATACTTATTTAGTTTCGAATACTTAAATTTAAATATTCATGTATGTATAAGTACTTACCATCTTTTTCTGTCCCTTCCGCAACTGCCATTCAAACTCATTTTTATTGTTTTACGTAGTTCTTAATTTAATTCTCAGTATGTTTTGTCGTAGTTCTAGTAAAGCCTGACAACAGTTTATTTGACCCTCGCCATTTTGCGGATTTTCAATGGTACTAATTTCTTTTACTGGCAACAAGTACTCTTTGACAACGAACGTTGGATGTCATCGAATGTCACCGATGTAAACAAACGGAAAATATCTACGAATATATTCAAATATAAACGGTTTTATTACAAAAATGCAAAAAAAAAAATACCAAAGATGCGAAAAAATTGTAGTGAATGCAATCAAATACTTACAGCTTAAAAAAGACGAAGGATTACAAGCATTCCAATAAACAATGTTTTGAAGTTGGTTGTTGACATGACCGGTATTGACATTTTATAGTGCGGTTTTATTGAACTGGTTAGTTGTTTGGTTTAAGGCGCTCTTATACTCGAGTTTTACATTTTCAAGGGGGTGAAGCAGACGCGTGGTAGAACGGGCAGGCGGGCGCCCCGCGCGGCGCACCGCACCATTCCCGCGCAGCACGTCTACGTCCTTATTCTGACGACATCGGTATTCTGAATTGTCAGTTCCGGGATTTTTTCCGGCAATTAATATTGAATAAGATTTATTAGCAAATTCGAATTTTGATGAGTACTTAATGAAATTTAAAATGGTAGGTAAGACGGTGAGTGTAAATAATTATTAATTATATACAATATAAGTGTATACCGCGACAAACTGAGAATCTAATCAAATTATACCAAATTATTATGAGACAAAAAATAGTACTTACTAATAGACATTAAAAATGTAATAGAGCTAAACCAAGAAAAATCTGCAACGATTTTGATTGCACACGCAGTGCAAGTGTTATTTTAAACGTCAATCTTCTATGAAATTATGAATAATACTTGCACTGCCTATGCTATCAAAATCGTTGCAGACTTGGTCTAACTCTAGCAGTCAATTTCGGGCAAGTAGGTAGTGAAAATAAGGAAGACTAGCAAATCTAAGATAATTTGTGGGACTATTGAGTTATGCATAGCTCCAATAAGTACATAAAATTAGCTGTCTTCACAAGAAAGAATTATAACAATTTATAACTCTAACTGTAATACTTACTATTTTTCTAATTTTGAATTGACGAGTAAAAGTCAAGCATTTAAAGATTGTAATGACAAAAAACACTTCTACTTCGACATTCGAGTTAGTTAATAGCTCAAGAAAATAAAAAAAATCTGCGGAAATAATTCGTATAATTTTGAAAATTGGTACAGTTATACCTTGTGGTGTCCAGATAACCATACTTAATGTCCTCGAGCTTAGCGGGTGTGCTGAGGGTGTAGGGGGAGGGGGGTGAAGGTCCCTTTTTTAGTTTTTCGTAAATAACTCGTAAATGGTGGCCAATATAAAAAAATCTTATTAAACGTTAATAATCTACACAAAATTTTGTACAAAAAAGATTCAGTACACTTTTAGCAGGGATCAATATTTAAAAAGATAATAAAGAGAGATTTTAATTATATTAAATTCTAAGGTTCCTTGTTTTTATTTTTTCGTTAATAATTTGAAAAGTATGACTCATAGCAAAAAAAATCTTATACATAAATAATAAACATAAAATTTCCTACAAGAAACATGTAGGACACTTTTCGCTAGGATCAATATTAAAAAAACCGGGCAAGTGCGAGTCGGACTCGCGCACGAAGGGTTCCGTACCATAATGCAAAAAAAAAACGGAAAAAAAATGCAAAAAGAAAACGGTCACCCATCCAAGTACTGACCACGCCCGACGTTGCTCAACTTTGGTCAAAAATCACGTTTGCTGTATCGGAGCCCCACTTAAATCTTTATTTTATTCTGTTTTTAGTATTTGTTGTTATAGCGGCAACAGAAATACATCATCTGTGAAAATTTCAACTGTCTAGCTATCACGGTTCGTGAGATACAGCCTGGTGGTAGACGGACGGACGGACGGACGGACGGACAGCGAAGTCTTAGTAATAGGGTCCCGTTTTACCCTTTGGGTACGGAACCCTAAAAAGACAAAGCAGCGGGTAAGTTGTTATTTATGTATAAGATTTTTTTTGCAATGAGTCATACTTTTCAAATTATTAACGAAAAAATACAAACAAGGAACCTTAGAATTTATTATAATTAACTTTCCTTCTTTATTATCTTTTTAAATATTGATCCCTGCGAAAAGTGTACTGAATCTTTTTTGTACAAAATTTTGTGTAGATTATTAACGTTTTACAACATTTTTTGATATTGGCCACCGTTTACGAGTTATTTACGAAAAACTAAAAAAAGGGACCTTAGAAGTGATTATAATTGAATTTCCCGCGTTAATATCTCTTTGAATATTGATCCTAGCAAAAAATTGTACTAAATCTTTCTTGTAGGCAATTTTATGCAGATTACTTATGTAATAGAATATGTTTTGCTATGCGCCACCGTTTAAGAGTTATTTACGAAAAACTAGAAAAAGGGTCCTTTAATATCAAATATCTCACTTCTGGTCAAGAATTCGATCAAGCAACCGGCAAATTCGGATTCAGCGGGGTCTAATTAGGTTAAAAAACCCGGTTGCCAAAAAGTAATACGATTTGCCAGTCGAAATCGATATTATGAAAAATATGACCAGTCTAAAATATTTGAATCCTGTATATCTATGTTTAAAAATTATTCAATTTGATTAATTTTATAGCCTTTTAAAATATGTTTACACAATTTATCAATCGTGACTGAATTCCGGATTGGTTAGATGGGTGTGTGCCTTTGCTGCCCAACTTGTTATACAATGACAATATGACGGACGAATGTCTGAAATGTCACCGTATTTAAGAATTATTTTGCTTTTCTTCGTAAGCATGTTGAAAAACATTGTGTGTATAACATATTTGCATATTTATACTGTGATTACCCATTTTATGAAACGTTCGCTAAACTAGCATAGGTCCGACGCCGACAGTGGTCACGGGCGTACTGGCGTGAGGAATGGGCGCAAGGTATTGCCGCGTAGGGTGTAATTTAGTAAGCAAAATGTTGAATTCATCAAATGATGAATGAAAACATTAACGTTTCGATAAAAGGACAAGCAATAATGAAGATTTACTTAAAAGCTATCGACTGAAGTAAGTTTCATAAACATTTTCGTCGTAGTACTTCTAACATAAGGAAATAAAGACAGTGGTAGGCATGTTTTCAACTTAAGATTCTATCGAGAAAATTATGAGCCGTCGTGTTCCTGACAAGCAATAACGTAGTTCAAGGACTGAAGTTATACATACTAGAAAATAATGCATGAAATCCTTGTAAAAGTCTGTAAATATGGTGACAAAAACGCGCATTTATGCAGATTACTTATGTAATAGAATATGTTTTGCTATGCGCCACCGTTTAAGAGTTATTTACGAAAAACTAGAAAAAGGGTCCTTTAATATCAAATATCTCACTTCTGGTCAAGAATTCGATCAAGCAACCGGCAAATTCGGATTCAGCGGGGTCTAATTAGGTTAAAAAACCCGGTTGCCAAAAAGTAATACGATTTGCCAGTCGAAATCGATATTATGAAAAATATGACCAGTCTAAAATATTTGAATCCTGTATATCTATGTTTAAAAATTATTCAATTTGATTAATTTTATAGCCTTTTAAAATATGTTTACACAATTTATCAATCGTGACTGAATTCCGGATTGGTTAGATGGGTGTGTGCCTTTGCTGCCCAACTTGTTATACAATGACAATATGACGGACGAATGTCTGAAATGTCACCGTATTTAAGAATTATTTTGCTTTTCTTCGTAAGCATGTTGAAAAACATTGTGTGTATAACATATTTGCATATTTATACTGTGATTACCCATTTTATGAAACGTTCGCTAAACTAGCATAGGTCCGACGCCGACAGTGGTCACGGGCGTACTGGCGTGAGGAATGGGCGCAAGGTATTGCCACGTAGGGTGTAATTTAGTAAGCAAAATGTTGAATTCATCAAATGATGAATGAAAACATTAACGTTTCGATAAAAGGACAAGCAATAATGAAGATTTACTTAAAAGCTATCGACTGAAGTAAGTTTCATAAACATTTTCGTCGTAGTACTTCTAACATAAGGAAATAAAGACAGTGGTAGGCATGTTTTCAACTTAAGATTCTATCGAGAAAATTATGAGCCGTCGTGTTCCTGACAAGCAATAACGTAGTTCAAGGACTGAAGTTATACATACTAGAAAATAATGCATGAAATCCTTGTAAAAGTCTGTAAATATGGTGACAAAAACGCGCATTTTACTACACACCGCGCCTTAAACTTTAATATTTCATTTAAGGTTTATGTAGATCGACGATAAAAATCCTATAATCGAATTGGAAACTGAACGTTTTATAATCGAGGTTGGTGGTTGAAAGCGACACAACATCTGATGAAAATCAGACTTCGTCAGAGTCAGAAAACGAAGAATATATATATATATATATTGAATATTTAGAATCAGATATTGACGAATAGGTAAATTGAATGAACCGAATTTTCTGTAAGCAATGTTTCTGACATTATATCAACATGAAGCCAATGCCCACTACCCCGACTATACATGACGTACGCACATTATTGCCATACGTAAGCTGTTTGCAGCGACACTATCTCAGGGTTAAATAAACTGTTGTCAGGCTTTAATTGTAGTTAGTATGTATTATTATCGCTTATAAAACTTTCCAACACGTATATTTGTTACGTACGTGTTTTTGCTTAACGCGTTTTAATCCTTGCTGTGTTGTAACAGATGGCGCCAACTGCTCGACACTTATGTCACAATTGGTCGCGTTCACATTTTAGTCTTTGGCCATTATTTCTTTTGGTTTTTATTTTATTTCCATAAAATGTAATTATTTTATAAGTAATATTAATGAATTACTGTTATTTATTTATTTCCAACTCGTTTGTTTTTTTGCCACTGTTCATTATTTAAATGTTGTGTACTTTCCGTTTCCGTGATTCACTCGTCCATGGCCCCGACGGAAGACCAGCGTTGGCCCATCAAGGCTAACACCATGCTGAGTCGGGACCATTTCGTGGCTATTTACTTGTTCTGTTATGTAATGTTAAGTGTAAATTTTAATTTTCGTTCTTCTTTTTTTCTCTTTTGTCTGTTACCAATTTTTTATGCCACGAATAAACTAAACTAAACTATTTCTATATACTTACGTACAATGTCAAAAAAAATCATCTGTTGATTTGACGTGGATGCGAAATCTGACAGTTGTACATGTCGAAATGGCCCCAGCCGGCGTATTATGGATAGCTTTATCCATCTTTATCCACGTGATAAAATAACTGTCACTTTTTAACATCGTGGGATAAAAAGTGACGGTCACCGTTTTATCACGCTGTCACGTAGACAAGAACTACCATCATATCCGTACTGCGGGCTCAGCACGGTTCCATTTTTATCGACTATCACTATGCGCGTCCCTTTCGCACTTACATACTTGTTAGAACGTGACAGGCATGGTGACAAGGGATAGAAACGCGACGGTGCTAAGCCGCCTGGTAGGCAAACCCCTTTTGGCTATATATTACGTTTCGAAGTTTGGTGAAATATAAATTTATAGAACTGAACACGCCTCTATTGTCAGGGCGTTAGAGCGCGTGTTCAGATATTGTGAACACCTTGGCCGCTCCGATATATCAGACGGCGACTGTACTTATACCTAATAGAAACCTTTTAACTTTTAACCGCCTTATTCATAAACATTTACTAAAGTTGACAAGCCGATAATAATCGTTTGTCCCTTTCCATCATACCAATACGTCGGCAAGGGACAAACGATTATTATCGGCTTGTCAAGTTTAGTAGACGTTTATGAATAAGGGGGTATGTAAATAACTGTTGTGTCCGATGGCCACCAAGTGGGCGCCTCTGTAGCGCACGTAGCCAATAGCAAGGTAAGGTCATTTAAATCAGGAATTAAGAAATTAGACAATAGTAGTTAAGTTACATCTTCAAACGAATATAATAGAAAATATATGTAATACATATTTTATTTACAGGACGCATACATATTCCGACCAGAAGAAAAGTTAATACTATACATTATATTTCATTTCTTATCATTATATATCTTATCGTGCACACAAAAGGACATCAAGTGGTGCCTACCCTAATAATTGCTTGGAGCAATGCTGAGCCCAACAGAGCCGAGTTGCCCAAAAGGAGGAGTGTCTCCCCACTAATATTACACCCAACTTCAAAAAACGTGCTAGTATTAAAATCTCTTATTGATATGATTTAAAAAATTATAGCCTCCTAAGGTCCAAGGTCCTACCTATAGCACCTCTTCAGTTCGATGAAATTTAAATCCTATTCAATTGGAACAGAGTCGCTATTGGTCTGTTTCGTTCAATTTTCCAACGCTAAATCAACTCTATTTCCTACACTATAGGTTCAAATTTCAATGGCAAGTTTTGGATTTTCAATTTGTATGGCTGAGCCTTAGGAGGATAGATTTTATTACCTGAACATAATAGATTTAATCTGGAAGGAAGACGCTGGATGCGGGTCGCTTCCAACTGATACTCGGTACGTATGGAGGTCCAAGGGGGAGGCCTATGTTCAGCAGTGGACGTCTTATGGCTCGAGATGATGATGATGATGAATAGATTTTATCACTTGAACTGATGCTTTTACTCATTTAAAACAGCCATAGCCATCTCTTTAGAAATGGAATCAGAAAAACTGTTATCAGTCCTCTCAGATTCCTGTTGATCTGTGTCCCACCAGCTCTCATCATCATCATGGATAAAGCACAAGAACAAATCATCTTCATATGTCGGAAAATAATATTCTGGCTGATCCCATTTTTCTTTCTTAAGTTCCCAGTGTTTCATTTCTTTCAAATGTTTCTCTAAATTTGACGAATCATCAAAAACGGTTTCACATGATAAACACTGTTTCAAATGTATCTGCCGTCGAATGTAGTTGACTATCTTGATTTTGTGGTAGAAATCTAAGCCTGCGGTAGATTTTGTGAATGAAAAATCATGTTTACGTTCCATGTGGTCTAGTATGTTCTCATATTCCATTTCTGTATGCTCGCAAAGGAGACAAGTTATCTGTGGGCCGTTCTCTTCGGTCCATTCTGACCACTCTGGATCACTATCCACATTGGAATCACGGTCATTTTCCTGTGGAGGGTTTGGTATTCTTTGATGACTTTGTTTCTGATTATGGTGTTTCTGATATTTATGCTTAATTTGTTTATCACCTATGTAATTAACCATGAAGAATTTATCATACTCCTTATTTTCCGGATTGATTCTTTTGTGTCCTTTTTTCCTCATGTGTTCTTTAAGAATAATCCGGTCTTTGAAAGAACCCTCGCAGTAAATACATTGTAGATTATCTAGCTTGGACGCTACGGTGTCTATGAGATCATCTATGAAAATAAGATTGTCCGGTTTAGCTATATGAAAGTTGTGTTTTTCAAACAAATGATTCAAATAACCTGCTCTAGTATCTTTAGAGACATGTCTACAAAATAGGCATTCTTTTTCGTAATTTTTATCTTCCCGTTCAAACTGGTGTCGTTGTAATAGTTTTTCTAGTTTAGTTTGTTGCAAGTTTGAGCGTAACTCTTTGTCCTCGGGTAGAACATCACTGAGCAAGTAGTATTGCTCGTCTTTAGATTTTGTTCCATCGGGTTTGCTGTCCAATAACATTGTAGTACAGAAGTAAGGAAGACTTTCATCTGTAACAGAACATAAGAAACTACTTAAAGATACTTAAATAAAAAAAGTAGAAGAAATAACTCCATTATTAGTTTGGGGCTAGGTTGATCTGTGTAAGATGTCCTCTAATATTTATTTATTTATTTATTAGTGGATAGCATTTTATTCATAGTTATACGTAAGTTTAAAAAATTTCATGAGTAAACTTCTACCTTTCTGGAAAAGGATCATTATGCCAATACAATATTGCAATATTTCATTTCATTTCATTGCAAAAGTTAAGTGCAATCGACCGGTTCTCTTTCAAAATAATAAATAAATTGCATTCTTGAACTGCTTACTACATTATTGTCGATTAAAACTCACAAAAACCTTACAATTTCAAAAATAAATTGACCTAAACTAACCTCTAAACCTCAATCGCCAGTATCTCAAGTATTCAAACAAGTCCGCTATTTGGTTCACGTCGGCTATAACCAGCCTATGTTCCATGAAAAAATGTGTCAGCAAAGCTTTCTCAGCATCAGGCAACGTGAACTTCTCTTCACACAAAACGCACTGGCATTCACGGGTCTCGTTATCCTTGAAAATCGTTGGTTTCTCGCTTTTCTGGTGCAGTGTTAACGGGCCGAAGAACTTCTCTTGTTTAGTCATGGTTGTTGATGACTTTTTTATTAAATTTTAGTAAAAATCAGGGCGATTTCCCTTTCAGATACAGTAGTTTAACTGCAAAAATGCCAAGATCGTTAAGAATCTATTGAATTGACACGAAAAGGAATGTCAAACTTGTCAAACTCAAAGTGACAACGACAGTTTGCGAGGGTACGTTCAGAAAGTTAGGTAACAAGTGTTAAACTCGTGGTAAATGTTGAAAGTAAACACTTTGTTTCAACATTTACATTTACCATGAGTTTACCACTTGTTAAATGGTAGAATATTACAATTTTATTATAAAACATCTAATTTTCAATAGATAATGGAATAGATAATGGCAAAAATTTCATTAGGTTTTAAAGTAAGTAATGATTACATATTTCAATTATAGTGCGTCCCGCTCGCTGTTTGATTCGCCTCCTAAAGCCCCCCATTCACACTCCTACCTTGTAGTCCGCCTCGTTGGGTAGGATTGTGTATGGGGGTTGCGGACTACGAGCCGTCCTACAAACGGCTAAATGGTAGGACGGGTGAATGGGGGGCTTAAGTTAAAATACATTTTTTATTTATAGGTTTATTTAGCGGTTACATAATATTAACCAATAACCGATAATTTTATAGAATTTAGAGTGCCTAAGCGCCCTAGATACCATTATGACCAAAACGGCCCGAGGCAAAGGTAATAAGAGTAGATTTAACTGATCTAATATCGCTTGTTGTTCCAGCTATAATCTGTTTCTATTCCAATCCTATAAATAGTAATGTTTACACAGGTAGAAATTGTTAATAATATCTGCGAGACTGTTATTATCTTAATATTATGATGTTGGTTGTACATAATAAATATAGAATAGGCACTATTAAATGTTTGTCTGATAAAACTTGGAGACTCGATAAGACTATGTAAATCAAATGTAGGTAAAGTAGAAGCTCGTTAGTGTTTCTTCGTAATTTATTAACTATTACGTAGACAAAACAATGAAATACCTACGCAGTAATATATTGTATAGATGGTCAAGCAAATCTTGTCACTAGAAAAAGGCGCGAAATTCAAATTTTCTATGAGACGATATCCCTTCAAGCCTACATTTTTCAAATTTGCCGCCTTTTTCTACTGACAAGACCATCTATAGTTATAAATATCATAAGTATGAAAGAAACTTATTAAAAATCATTTTTCATACGTGTAGATTTAATTTAATCGGGCCTAATGTCGGGAGAAGTTTACATGGTAAATAAAATTAAGTAGATACCTACTGCTACTTAAATACTCATTCTGACTGGCTCACGCACGCATAAATAGGTATCATTAGCGAGTGGCGATTAATTATCTCTCAGTTCGTCTCCGTTTTCAACGAGTTCACTGTGAGTAAACTCGGGATCAATATTACGTAACCGCAATTATAATGGATTTTACAAACAAAGTAGTGATAATAACCGGAGGCAGCTCAGGAATCGG
This sequence comes from Cydia splendana, assembly GCF_910591565.1. NCBI lineage: Eukaryota > Metazoa > Arthropoda > Insecta > Lepidoptera > Tortricidae > Cydia > Cydia splendana. The sequence continues at coordinate 15,289,433 of NC_085974.1, forward strand.
GGCTGATACGGCAATTCAGTTCGCCAAACTGTCAGCTAAAGTGGTCATCGTTGGAAGAAACGAAGAGAAACTGAAGAAAGTCGCAGAACAATGCTACGAAGCTCAAGGCATCAAACCGCTTATAGTCAAAGCTGATCTTACCAATGATTCTGAAGTCAAAAACATCGTAGAAGAAACTATTAAACATTTCGGACAGATCGATGTACTCGTGAACAACGCTGGTATAGTAGCACATACGAAAATCCAAAACGGGGTGGACGATTTCGACAGAGTGTTCAGTACAAACCTAAGAAGCGTGTATCTTTTGACCAGCCTTGCAGTGCCTCACTTGATCAAAACTAAAGGCAACATTGTGAACATTTCCAGTGTTGCTGGGCAGAAACTTTTTCCAAATGCGACTGTCTACTGCATGTCGAAAGCTGCTCTGGACATGCTTACAAAGGGTTTAGCTAAAGAACTAGCTCCTAGTGGAGTTAGAGCCAATGCGGTCAGTCCAGGTCCGGTGAAAACCGATATTTTAGTCCATGCTGGCTTAGACGAAGCTGCTATTGTGAATAATTGGGAAAAGTCCAGTCTTCTGGGCAAAATATGTGTCAGCCGCGACATAGCTGACATGGTGCTGTATCTCGCGAGTGATAAGGCTAACAGTATCACTGGGAGCATCAATGTTATAGATAACGGACGCCTATTGGAGTGAACGTATTAAGCTACAATAATTAATTAAAAATGCATAGATAATTAAATGACTTGGTTGATTCTTGGTTCTTTTTTATTTTATTTAAACAATAAGACCTAGTTTCCCCTTTGGGTTGGAAGACTTGGAAGGTCTCTCATGAGCCGTGGCAAAAAACCGGGAAATGAGAGGAAGATGATTACCTAACTATAGATGGTCAAGCAGATCTTGTCAGTAGAAAACGGCGGCAAATTTGAAAAATGTAGGCGCGAAGGGATATCATCTTATAGACAATTTGAATTTCGCGCCTTTTTCTACTGACCAGATTTGCTTGACCATCTATATAGTTATATTATTTTTGCAACAACACAAAAATTCCACAATGATTCCAGTTCCAGTGCAATATTTTAGGTTGTAAACACATTTTATCAGTGGTAGGTTTTCTTCGAAATTAGACTTTAACTCAGTATCACTAGGTTACTTTTTGAATAGGTACCAGCGACGTTTTGCATGCGTTTTGCATAAGATTGCATACTCTACTACTATCATTCTAAATTAGACTCTAAGTACTACAGCGTTGAGTTTCATTTCCAAACTCCTTTCACTTGTTTTCGTCCAGACGTTGTTTCCCGATGCGTTGTTTTTCGGGGTTTCCCTGCCTGCTCTGACATTGGGTATAAAAGAAGGCTAGACAGAAATTGTGACTCAGTATAAAAACATACGTGGTAGAGATGACATCGGTTTCTCACGTAGCGAATTTCGCGGCGCGGTTCTGCAATGTGAGTAGACTTTATTATTTAGGAAATAGAGTTTATTTTGATTAAAGCGAGCGGTGTACGATATCGGTCTCATTTTCAAGGTAACAAGTGCATACACCAACAACACCGGCGACGTAATTATACCTAAGCGTAACTGAAGGCTAAGCTGACACCGTTGCTTATGGGCGCTTTGTAACTTCAGTGTCACATGTGCAGTTCCCGTCCATAGAATATTTTTTTCTGTCTTTTATCTACCAGTTTTAACCACAAGGACATTCAAAGTGTATTTTTTCGAAAGTGGTAACTATTGTGATGGTAACGACTTGAGGTAACATGTGAAAATACTCTAGGAATTGTAGAGGGCAGACGGGCGTACCGAACCGCGACCTTGTGGTAAAGTCAGGGGTGCGAAACTCCTGACTTCGGTCAAACTCGGCTCCGCTCGGCTCAGCATTGCTCCGAGCAATTATTAGGGTTGGCACCACTTGACTTCCTTTTGCGTGCACGACCACAGATAAGATAATCACTTGATTTTTGACAACCCTAAATAGCCGAAAGGGATAGTGTCATATATTAGAAAGGGCCAGCATGATTCGACCCTGAACCGCTGTCAAACTTCGTTTTTGTAGGAAGTTTCCTTTCTGTACGGTAGTACTATTAATTATTCTGTGGTAAAGTCCGAGTTCTGTTCGATCGAGTGGAAGGTGGTTCGCCCGTTCGCCGTACTTAGGGTTACGTCAGGAATTTTCCTGACATATCAGGAATTTCGGCCGTTTGTCAGGAATGCGGCCGGAATACGAAAATGTCAAAAATGGCGGCTGGCAAGAGCTGGATCAGAGTTGCCGCAAATCGTGCTCAATGGCGTGCAATAGGAGAGGCCTATGTCCAGGAGTGGACGAGAGTAGGCTGATGATGATGATGACGAAAATGTCAGGAATTTTAGTGAATTAACAGACTTTTCTATTTTGTAGGTACCTAAAAAGGTAGAATAGAATAGAATCATTTATTGTATACTAGCTGTGCCCGCGGCTCCGCCCGCGTGGAATTCGGTCTGTGTCAGTAAGCGGCTAATTTCTAATCCTAATTTCTCTCCCTCTCCCCTGGAGGCGGAACTTGAAGTTAAGTTGACAGATGGATATGCTGGAGGACTGTAGTCCAGATAAAATATTTTACAATTAGGTACCACTAAATAAAACTACACTCCAAAATTAATAGTTTTTTTCGCCTTTATTCTAATTTTACACGTGATTTAAACGACAGAGTAGTAGATGTATATCGGACGATACAGCAAGGTACACGCGCGCGAGCGAAAGCGAAGCGGCCTGCCTGGCTAGAGCGCCAGGCAGGCCACTCACCGTGGTCTTCTTCAGATTCCTGAGGAAGATCACGTGCCCCTTGTAACCTCAATGCGTTGCGAGACTTTCGCGAATGATTCTATTTTTTTCGGGAAGGCATGGTAATGCGTATAAAATGCGAGTCCCAAATCGTTTGACTCCGCAAACGACCAGTGCCGGATTAAGATATTTTGATGCCCTAAGCATTTCTAGACCATGGTGCTTGGGTCCCCTCTCTCTAGGGACATCGATTTTGATACATTGATTTTTTTTTGGTAAGTTGAGTGACGTTCATTGCCGCATTACAGCTGTGAATGGAAATCAGTCACATAATTTTATCACGAAAATTGACAGTGCTGCAGCAGTAACGTTGCAACAGAGTAATGCTGCTGCAGTCGCCATATCTTGGAAAGTTATTGAAAACGCGAACGAAGCGAGCGCGAAAAAATTTCGTAATAAAAACGCAATTTGATAGACAGTTGTACATTTTTACTTTTAGTATGGAAATCAGTCACATAATTTTATCACGAAAATTGACAGTGCTGCAGCAGTAACGTTGCAACAGAGTAATGCTGCTGCAGTCGCCATATCATAGAAAGTGATTGAAAACGCGAGCGAAGTGAGCGCGAAAACTTTTCGATATACAAACGCAATTTGATAGACATTTGTACATTTTTTCTTTTAGTATGGAAATCAGTCACATAATTTTATCACGAAAATTGATAGTGCTGCAGCAGTAACGTTGGAACAGAGTAATGCTGCTGCAGTCGCTATATCTTAGAAAGTAATTGAAAACGCGAGCGAAGCGAGCCCGAAAATTGTTCGATATAAAAACGCAATTTGATAGACAGTAGTACATTTTTTTCTTTTAGGATGGAAATCAGTCACATAATTTTATCACAAAAATTGACAGTGCTGCAGCAGTAACGTTGCAACAGAGTAATGCTGTTGCAGTCGCCATATCTTAGACACTGATTGAAAAGGCGAGCGAAGCGAGCGCGAAAATTTTTCGATATAAAAACGCAATTTGATAGACAGTTGTACATTTCTACTTTTAGTATGGAAATCAGTCACATCAGTTTATCGCGAAAATTGACAGTGCTGCAGCAGTAACGTTGCAACAGAGTAATGCTACTGCAGTCGCCACCCGAATGTCATCTTTATCATATTTTATAATGTTATTGAAAACGCGAGCGAAGCGAGCGCGAAAACTTTTCGATATAAAAAACGCAATTTGATAGACAGTTGTACATTTTTTCTTTTAGTATGGAAATCAGTCACATAATTTTATCACGAAAATTGATAGTGCTGCAGCAGTAACGTTGGAACAGAGTAATGCTGCTGCAGTCGCTATATCTTAGAAAGTGATTGAAAACGCGAGCGAAGCAAGTGCGAAAATTGTTCGATATAAAAACGCAATTTGATAGACAGTTGTATATTTTTCCTTTTAGGATGGAAATCAGTCACATCAGTTTATCACGAAAATTGACAGTACTGCAGCAGTAACGTTGCAACAGAGTAATGCTACTGCAGTCGCCTCCCGAATGTCACCTTTATAATATTTTATAACGTTATTGAAAACGCGAGCGAAGCGAGCGCGAAAATTTTTCGATATAAAAAACGCAATTTGATAGACAGTTGTATATTTTTCCTTTTAGGATGGAAATCAGTCACATCAGTTTATCACGAAAATTGACAGTGCTGCAGCAGTAACGTTGCAACAGAGTAATGCTACTGCAGTCGCCACCCGAATGTCACCTTTAAAATATTTTATAACGTTATTGAAAACGCGAGCGAAGCGAGCGCGAAAATTTTTCGATATAAAAAACGCAATTTGATAGACAGTTGTACATTTTTTCTTTTAGTATGGAAATCAGTCACATAATTTTATCACGAAAATTGACAGTGCTGCAGCAGTAACGTTGCAACAGAGTAATGCTGCTGCAGTCGCCATATCTTAGAAAGTTATTGAAAACGCGAGCGAAGCGAGCACGAAAATTTTTCGATATAGAAACGCAATTTGATAGACAGTTGTACATTTTTACTTTTAGTCCCAACCAGGCGCGAATCCAGGATTTCATACAGAGAAGGGATGGGACAGTTTTCTATCAGCCTAGCTTCGCATAGGGCTCGATATTTAGAGGTCTCAGCGAGGTTGTTCTCATACAGAAAAGATGCAAGAAAGCAGAGCTTGGAATGGACCAAGTGAATGTGAAGTGAGCAAGGCAGAAGGCCCAGCTGCGAAAGAGGAAAGCTTGGATTTGGATCCACGCCCATGTGTAATTAAGGCAGAAGATCAACTTTGCCATAAGGCAGAAGCCCTCGCATAAGACCTTACGCCGAACTGCAAAAGAGTGGCTTGAAGTCGAATCTATGGCATCTATGCATGTAATCACGACTCTTCTACTGCTTGCTCTTTGGCTTCACTCGAAAGCGCTACTTGATAGGATGCTTTTAGTTTTCGGCTTTCACGGGGCCCCTTATAACACTTTGACAGTTAGGTCTCAGGATCGCGGCTAAGGAGCAACTCGGCTTGGCCGACAAATCTGGCGTGCAAAAGAGCAAAATTCGCTATAAAATCGGTAACCTATGTCAAAAAAATCCCGCTGGCTGGCCGCAAGCCCGAAAGCAAGATTTTTTTCCATGACTTTAAGGGCCTCCGCGTAAGGTCAAATCGAAAGCCTACGTTGGAGATGTTCTTACGTACCCTCACTCTCTTACTTGATCCCTCCGACCCTTCGTTATTATATGGGTACTTATACACGTATAAAAGTTTCATGTACTCCACGACGACTGCAATGCTGATGCAGCCTGCGCGTTTTTTTGCCTACGGTTTTGGTGCCCCCTAGACGTGGTGCCCTAAGCAAGTGCTTATTTTGCTTAAAACTCTAAAAGGGTTAATCCGGCACTGCAAATGACAGAGGTCAATGTTTTTTTTTCGAAGTACCCACGTTCGTGGCCATTATTAAGTGCATAAAGGAGGCGATACCTACATATGAATATGGATTTGATATGGGTGCGATGTAATTACGATTAGGTATAATTCATGATGGAGAAAATGTATAATTTTAAATAATTATGCAATTATACGCGTGTTGATATGTGTGTTTATTTTACCACTACGTAACTATGTAAACTCATTTTTAGTTTTCTTGATTACTTAAAGTTTACTCAGTTCCCCAAACTATGGCACTGTGCAATGAGGGGCAATTAATTTACTGTCGTTTAATTTTGTTGTATTATTAATTTATTAAATCAACATATTTATTCAATTATTTTTGTTGATATCCGTACCCCCTCTTCTGAACTTAGAGTTAATTTGGCAAAATCTTACCTCGGTGGATTTTTCATGTCACAACGTATTAAATTCAGCGCCATCTGTTAGTTTACCAGGGTACTCTATAGTGGTAGCACATATTTGAAAAAAGTTTGACCCTCCTTCCTAAGTAGCGCCATAAGATTCAGGGGCAAACTTAAGTCAATCGAGTGTTGTGGCTGCCCCCCCTTTTAGGGGTTGAATTTTTATAGCCTATAACCTGGCCGGGGTTGTTCTCGACAGATTAGTAAAGTTTGCATCAAAATCCGTTCAGCCGTTTTCACGTGATGCGCGTTCAAATAAACAGACAAACAGATAAACAGATAAACAGACAAACAGACAAAAATTCTAAAAACTTTTGGAATGTGTTCTGTTATCGATTCTAAGTATCCCCAGCCAACTTTTTTTCAAATATCTTCCATGTACAGACTTTCGACCGTCTTCAGCTTTATTATATGTATAGATGTATAGATCACAAACCAGTTATAAAGGTGGTAGGTACTAGTGTCCGACCGAAACATGTTTTTTTGCCGAAACCGAAACCGAAACCGAATGTTCGGCTTTGGCTCTAGTTTCGGCCGAAACCGAAACCGAAACCGAAACTTTTGTTGACTTGCTAAAATCGTTGAAAAAATGTCATAAAACCGCTTTTACACATATATTATGGGGCTGTCAACACCCAATGTCCTTGAAATTGATGTTAATTAAGCAGTATTTTAAGAAAATTACTGGAGTTAGACCAAGATAATTCTGCAATGATTTTGATACACGCAGTGCAAGTGTTATTTTAAACGTCAAAACTTCTATGAAATTATGACGTAGTAATAACATTTGCACTAGTAGCACTACGTATGCTATCAAAATCATTGCAGAATTTTCTTGGTCTAACTCATCAGTCAAGCTAACATGTAGATTAGATATAGGGTCAACCAAAAAACCAGCCAAAAACGCGAGCGCAGCGAGCGCGAATTTTTTTGTTAGCAATATCGCAAGGGAAGTAGCGGGAGTGGAAAACCGAGAAAAAGGTGGATGGACTGTGTGAGAGATGATATGAAACGAACGCAAGTGAATGATGAGATGACGGGCGAGAGAGAGGTATGGACGAAAAAAACATACTGCGCCGACCCCAAATGAATGGGCAAGTGAATGATGATGATCGCAAGACCGCGTACCGATCTTCACCTGGGCCTAAAAGTCCGAAGTGCCCCAGTGAGGCAAACTTTCATGCGAAGTCAAAGCCGTGCTTCAGGCTTCAGGATAAGTAGTTGAGCACAGACTCCAACCAATGTCCATTGTATTAAAAAGCGAGACCGTAGGCCGAGCACGGCGCAGGGAGGAAGGCTAAGCTGAAGTAGAGGACATGTGGAATACAAACCAATGGTAAATTGAGGTAAAGACTAAAAAAATAGGCTAAGGTCGAGCATTCGTATGAAAAATTGTACTGGGGACACTTTTAAGGGTTTTTTTTTTTTATTTTAAACAATAGTCAGCTTTTCAGCCTCGCAAAATATAAACTGTACAGAAAATCAACTTTGCGGCACTACTTGAGCGTAGCCTTTAGCCTCGCTTAAAATTTGCCATTAGAGGTAGATAGGAAATGACTGAATAAGTGAGTGAATAAGAGCGAAGACATCGTTCGACTCGGGCCGAGCTGATACTCGGCCAACGGCTACGTCCGACAGTGCTATCTCATTCACTCCGATAAAATTAGACAGTGTGCGCGTTATAGGTATTGACAGCCTCTTAAGACTGAGTCGACCGTCCAGTGGCGCCCTCATAATGGAATTGTGTTTTATAATAATAAATCAATTAATTTCTGTACCTATACATGAATCAGTATATGTAGGTTATTACTATTGTTGTCCTACTTATTCCCCAACTTTTGGTCTTAGTCCGAAGTACCATTTCGTAAGTTTCGGCCCGGCCGAAAGGTTCGGCCGTTTTTTGGCCGAAACCGAAACTACAGCCGAAACATGTTTTTTTGGCCGAAACTGGCCGAAACCGAAACCGAAACCGAACCTTCGGTCGGACACTAGTAGGTACATGAGTAGGTACTAATACTTAAACTTTTTAACTTGTTAAAAAAATAACATAAAATGAGTAAGTAGTAGAAGTACAAAGGCGAACTTGCCCCTTTGAGGAATCCATAAATCCAAAACAAATTAAATTGAAACAATCTGCCGTATTCGAACTTCAAGATATTCACAAGAGACGACACGTACTAGATCCATTCTAGATACGTTATAGTTTAGATATCGACTAGTTCTCTTTTGCAGCGCAATTCGGGCAACCAATGTCACTTAATTACGTTAGATAGAGTAAGATATCTATAAGATGTGAATTGGATCTCTAAGTCATATCCTGTGGAAATCGTTCAACAGTATCTTCAGTATCGCGCAAATGTCAAATTTGACAGGGTAGATAGATCTTAAACATATCGTTATCGTATATTGGTGATGTCTATTTCAAAATCCGAACCGGGCCCAATGTTTCAAGCATACATATTAGATATCGCTTACGCCAAGACCGTAAGATCGTAGACGGAGTGTTGGAAACAAATCATGCTTCTGCGTTCTTTAAAAAAAAAACAGAAAAAAGTGCAAATTGGTGAAAAATAGTACAATCTTTACTTTACATCTGTTTTTAGGAACTGGACAACAACAAAAACTTAATCTGCTCTCCTCTGTCCGCGGAGATGGTGCTGGCGCTAGTGGCCCTCGGCAGCAGCAACGAATCTCGCGCAGAAATATTCAAAGTCCTCGCCATTCCTAATGAAGACGAGGTAAATATTATTTTATTTGCAATCATGAAATGGCTGGGAGGATTGAGCCTATAGAATAGACAAGCACCTACCTGTAAGCTTAATGTGGCGAAGACCGGAGACCGTCATAGGACAATAATTCTCGTATTTGTATAAATGTCGGTGGCCGATCGTAAGATCAGGCATATCGTGAAATTCCTAGGCATATCGTGAAACGTAAAAATCTTTGACTCGTTCCCTAAGTAGACGGAGCCCCGCTACGCGGGGCTCCTATTTCTGGGCAGTTTGCCCTTCGGGCATCTGAAGCAACCTAACGAACCTATCATACCTATGTATTGGTTTAATGTGACTATCGTCAAAACATTACACAGGAACATTACGATCGGCCTACGACATAAATACGTCGCTCAGACCCCCCTAAAAGAAGCTTCGCTCCTTCTGCTCTACCGACCTGCCGTAAGTTGAATATTTAGGTACAAACAGCACCACTCACTCCTAACTGTCCATAAGTGTCAGTTAACGGTGTGGGTGAATGTGTACAAACGCAAGTGAATTAAAAACGACGAAAGAGCTTGTAGACGGTCTTCTCTTATACAGTGGCGTAGTTAGGCGTGGGCGAAGTGGGCCGTCGAGGCCCCTTCGGGCACAGTGAAAGAAAAGGGCCTCGCAGATGCGACTACGCCCACGGCTAGATTAGTTCACGATACGCCACTGCTCTTATAGAGCTACTACACTTACCTATCGTATACCTACAATTTTTAACTTATATTTTTTACATTTACAGCTCTTTTCCACATTCATATCCCTGAAAACAAGTCTAGCTTCGAAGCCTTCAAAACATGAAACATCCAACGATGTTACGTTAAAAATCGCAAACAAAATCTACGTGAAACAGGGGGCAGCACTAAAGGTGACCCTTAAGAAGGACGCAGAAGAAGTCTTCCAAGCCAGTTTGGAACAAATAGATTTTACCCAAAGTGATAATGCTGCGAATGCCATTAATAAATGGGTAAGTTCCCAGCAAACAAACGTACATTTTGTAAGTATTATCACGTAGAACTGTGGTATCGGAGTTATTTCATTCAACCTACATACCTGACACCATAGGTATTACACTTGCGTAAAGGATGACTCACGTTATGGCTCCTCTACACGATGGGCCAACGCCGGCCAGTCCAAGGGACGCAGCCATGCGGTAGAATGAGATAGCAATATCACTTGCTCCCTCTAACGCATAAATGCGTCCCTTGGAGTGGCTGGCGTTGGCCCATCGTGTAGAGGAGCCATTAAACCGGGCCGTAGCCGGGCCGGAGCTCCCGGAGCCACAGATTATATAATAGTTCTCCGGAGCTTCGTTTTCTATGGAAAGCACTACAGGATCACCGATCAGCCGTCATAGACTAGCTATTAAAAAATATTAGATTATGTAAAATACGATTTGAGTCGTAAACTGTATTTAAATTTTGGTTTTATGTAATTACAGGTGAACAATCAAACCAACAACACAATTAGAGACATTGTTTCTGCCGACATGCTCGATAAAGACACACGACTTGTACTCATCAACGCCATCTACTTCCACGTAAGAAAATGTTCAATTACATACCTACTTGCTTTTTACTAATAGAATGCTGTTTACAATATTCTTAGAGTTAGACCAAGAAAAGTCTGCAGAGATTTTGATACCCCACGCAGTGCAAGTGTTATTTTAAACGTCAAACTTCCATGACATTATGACGTATAAATAACACTTGCACTGCGTGGGCTATCAAAATCGCTGCAGACTTTTCTTGGTCTAACTCTACCTCATTATGTGTATTTGAATCTACAAATATTAAATTCAAATAAATCAATCCTAAATGTCCCAGTGCTGGACAATGTTCCAATAGTTACACCCTCAAGTCATAATTCCAAGCAATAGAGGTGACGAACCGGCTGTCAACTATTGGAATTAAAATGTCAAGTACAGTCACCTGCAATAATATGTTACACAACAAAGGCCGCAAAAATAGCTGATGGCTCCTCTATACGATGGGCCAGCGCCGGCCACTCCAAGGGACGCAGCCATGCGGTAGAATGAGATAGCAATATCACTTGCTCCCTCTAACGCATAAATGCGTCCCTTGGAGTGGCCGGCGCTGGCCCATCGTGTAGAGGAGCCATGACACGATCTTATTTGTAGAGCCAAATAACATAATATATTATTGCAGGTGACTGTACTACGACGTTTACATTATAAAATAGTAAGCTTATACCTTATACTCAATGCATATTTTATTCCTCGTGCCGCCCACCATACAAAATTATAGCCAAGGAAGTTAGAATCTTGTCGTATTTTCAATTAGGTTGAATTTCAATTGTTCGAAAATTTTACGAGACAAATGAAATGCTACCTACTTTATTTTTAATTAAGGTTGACATTCCATCGAAACTGAGTGTACATCCTATGTACACTGGGCAGCACGAGGCTATAGAACGTAAATATTAATCATAACGTTGGTATCCGTTACAGGCTTTCTGGGAGTATCAATTTGAGGCCGACGATACATACACCAGAGTATTTCACGTTAATAAATCCAAGAAAATCGATATTAAACACATGAGTTTACAGGGTAAACCTTTTAATTACAAACACAGTCCGGAGTTAAAGGCTAAAGTAAGTTTAAGACATAATTTTAACCTTCATCAAAAAAAATTACGCTCTCAAAAATGTGGAATAGGCAATTTTTGCTGACATACTAGTATTCTACAATCAACGCTTACCTCTCATACCGTAAAACGCTATAACTTTGCCCTTTCAACATAACTTTGCCCACCGCGTCACAGTTCAGTAAAAGCGAAATAAAATAACTTAAAAGTAGTACATAGATACACTTGTACGGACTGTAACGCGCTGGGCAAAGCTATATTGAAAGGGCAATGTTATAGTGTTTACGGTATATTAAGTGTAATCTCCTGTCTTTACTTTTGTATAATTCTGATGTGTTTATTGTTAGCTACTCCAATCTGTTTCAACATAAGTAAAAAAATAAGTATAAAAATGATTTCCCAAAATTGGTTCCTCGTCCGCCATTACTGGAGTCTACCTTTTCCGTAATGTATGGCTATAATGAGACTATTCAAAGGTATCCATCCATCCGTGAAAAGAATGTTCTGAATCAAACTGATAGTGTGGGTTTTTTTTACTGGGTCAAAGGAAGGCAAGCTGATAGAGTTAGACCGAGGTAAGTCTGCAACGATTTTGATAGCACACGCAGTGCAAGTGTTATTACGTCATAACTTCATAGAAGTTTGACATTTAAATAACACTGCGTGTGCTGACAAAATCGTTGCGACTTATCTCGGTCTGACTCTAAGCATAATATGAGTGTAATCAATTGATACGGTGATTTATACAAAAAAATATTATAAGGTCAAAAATAGCCAAGTTTCTTTTTGATACTTAAGTACTTACATCCTTCTATTTCAGATATTGCAGATGTTCTACGTTGGAGGTAAAGCCAGTATGGTGATAGTTCTGCCAGATGAAATCGAGGGTCTGAGTAATGTGATGAAACAACTGGTAGCCGGGTATGATCTGATGGCAGAGGTCAACAGTCTAAAAAAGAAACCACTTCAAGTAATCATGCCTAAGTTTAAAGTTGAATCTGAGATCAATCTGAAGGAACTGTTACCTAAGGTATATATTTGATTATTTATTGTAAGAGAAGTATGTTCTGATTTGAGAATCAAATCACGAAAGAGAAAGATAAGAAAATTATAAGAGAAAGACGACAAAAATAGACCCCCCCCCCCCCCTAAAATAATTGTCAAAAAAATAGATAAAGACTATTTATTTATTTATGTTAGTTCCATAAACATTCGCAATGTTATTATTTCAGATGGGTATCAAGGCAATTTTTGATCCAAAAAAGTCAGATGTCAACATGTTGTCAAGTAATGATCGACAGTTTGTATCCGAAGCCATTCAGAAAGCCTTCATAGCGGTGGACGAACTGGGCACGGAAGCGGCAGCAGCCTGTAAGTTTATTATTCTTATGACTCCTCATACTGCTCACAATGCTCTCATACTGGTCCACTAAGATGAGCCAGCGTGTAAAGACTGTAGAGAGGGTAGTGGTATTGGATGGCTTATGGCGCGGCGGGATGGCGATGGGACAGCCACGGTGTCGGTTTTTCGTCCGCACATCAAAGGTCAGCGGGCCACCGCGATAGTGCGTACGCATCCACACGTGGCCAATTTCATAGTGTGTGCACTCAACCATCGCATCTCGCTAGTCCATCGCCGGGCCATCGTGTAGAGGAGCCATTACGAGTACACTTTCTACGTAGACGGAAGCTGCATCAAAATTAAAAAAAATTTAAAACTAAATTATTTAAAATTGTATGTGACCGTGACAGAGGTATATTTTTAACAATAAGAAAAATTAGAAAATAACTTAGGTACCTAAGTATTGTCTTTACATTTTATTGGCGTTTTGTGTAAACATATGCGGCTGTCTTCCCTTATGGTGCTCCCACATTGGCTGTTATAAAATGTTATATAACATTGTGTGACAGGGATGACTAACACAATAAAACAATATCAGTACTATTTATTTAATACTATGATGCTGTCCCTGTTACACGATGTTATATAATATAACATCATATAACAGCCAATGTGGAAGCATGACGAGGGGTTATGGACGGACGGGTTCATTGCAGACCGCCCTTTCCTCTATCTTCTCACGGCTCACGAGATTCCTATATTTTATGAAGCTTTTCATGGAAGCGGGAATTCATCCTGACATGCTCTAATTGTCTTGTGTGTGTTGTTTGGCTGAGAGTCGATTTATTTAAAGTTAACTAGCGACCCGCCCCGGCTTTGCACGGGTTACACAAAACCTTAACAAATTATACACCTGAAGCTTCCTCAAGAATCACTCTATTGATAGGTGAAAACTACAAGAAAATCCGTTCAGTAGTTTTTGAGTTTATCGCGAACATACCTACATACATACAGACAGACGCAGCGAGGAACTTTGTTTTATTATAAGGTAACGTGTAGGTATCATAATACCCATTAATATTGCGTTGTACCGTCAGAATTTACCTTTCCGATTCCGTTAAATTTATTTAATATTGCCGAGTGCTTCATTTCTTTTTGTATTATTTTTTCTTTTATTATTGTTTCCAGCTTCTATGGGAGAGCGTTACTGTTGTGCCCCGTATTGGACGGACGAATTCGTCGCTGACCGCCCCTTCATCTATCTACTCGTGGCTCACGAGATACCTGTATTTTATGGAGCTTTTCATGGAAACGAAAATTCATAATACCTAGTCTTGTATGATTGAGAATATCTTTTTCTATACTAATATCCATTACAACAGTGTTCTACCGCCAGAAATTGCCGTGCCTGTTAAATAATTAGTTCCATTTATAATCATTTTATAATGTAAGTATTGTTTTTTACATAAATAAATATACATTTAAACTAAGAGCGTTTTCACATTGTCCGATCCGATATCGGATGTTGGAAGGAAGTAAAATGTAAGATATATGTGTTTCTCTGTATTTATTTATACATTAAATAAATCATTATTACTAAAAAACGATAAATAACGCATAAAAGGCGGACTAACTGCCAATGGCACTCTCCTGCAGCTGTTTTTGTCACAGGCACCTTCCGACATCCGATATCGGAAAGGCGCTTCCGATAAATTCAGCCATGTCGGAGCCCCCTCGTCAGCTGTCGGACCGATAATATTTGTTTGTTTGCGTATGTGTACTAGGCATAATGCTTGTTGTAGTGTGCGTGACCGTGACCGCTAAAGACGGCGCCCGGGCGCGCCCCCGCGGCCTGGCTACGGGGATGTAGGATCCTCCTACATCCGATATCGGATCGGACAGTGTGAAAACGCTCTAAGATTCAGACTTTTTATGTATTTGCCTACCACTACTAATACTGAAACCACGAGTAGATTAAAATTTGTTAGCAAAATCTAACGACACGGCTAAATGACATAAATCAGTTATAGGGATGAATTTGGCCTAAGAGGTACAGCCTGCAATATGTTACTCTTCGAAGGCCGTAAAAACATGTGACACGCTCTTATCACTCTACAAATAAAATCGTGTCAGATATTTTTGCGGGCTTCGTTGTGTAACATATTATTGCAGATGACTGTACCTACCTATATAATAAAATGGTGTAAGTAGTAGGTAGGTGTTTAAAAAGGTATAACACACAATACGTATAAAATAAATTCAAAACTAGTTAAGTGAACTGAAATATTCATTATATAACGATTTAGACAACTATAATATTCATTTCAGCACAAATTATGGAACGAGAACTTTGTGGGATTTGGACCGACGAGAAGTTTACAGCAGACCATCCCTTTCTCTACCTACTCACAGTCACAGCTCACCACATCCCTATATTTTATGGAATCTACAATGGAACAGAAAATTGAGAAAAATCTGAATATATTTAATTTGTGATCGTAAAATCTGGTAACTTTAGTCCACAACTTACAACTATAGTCCAAATTCACAAAATATTGTATACCTATTATGTTATGTTATGTATATTATTATGTACAAGTATTTTTCATATTATGCTGAGTATATAATATAGAAAGAGCATTAGTGTATCCAAAATAAATGTAACAAGTACAAATCATGTTAACGCTCGTTAAAAATCAACGTTAAAATCTGGATTATAGTTGTACTTAAAGTGTCATTCTATGGAACTTGCTAACTATGTAAACAAACCGCTATACTGAAATCATCATGCAGTGACAGTTTCAATATGGCGGTTTGTTTACATAGTTAGCAAGTTCTATAGAATGACACTTTAGTTGTTTATAGTTACCTGATTTTACGATAGGTACTAGTGATGTACCGACTATTGATTTGGCCGACTAGCCGACTAATCGGCGCTCGAATGGCCGATTAGTCGGCCGACTATTCGGCTAGTCGGCCAGATCATTAGTTTCGAATAATTTCAGGTGAAATAGTTTTGCTCCTTTGGTTGCGCTATTCATCATATTAGCTTGGCTACAAGGTGCTCTCTACAGGTTCAAAGACCGATCACAAGAATCCTTATTCAATTTCTGTCTTTCTTTTATTTTGCGATCCTGAGCAGACCGTCAGTACAACTTGTAGGAGGTATTTCGAAGGCTCTATTTCCCGTACATAGTCGCCAGTTAAGAACCTATCCCCCGTGGTCAGCGTCTTTACGAGCAACGTGCCCTGTTTATAAGTCTCTAAATTTTGCAATAACATTAACAGTTTCCCATGGCTCCACCATAAAAAAAAAGCAAAAACTGAATAATAATAAAATCATTTAACTATAGAACTTGGCCATGAAATTACACGAGAATCAGTTAAGATCGACCTGTAGAGGAAAACACTAGCCCACCAACATACGATAACGATCAAACGGTCAATTATATGAACAAATGTTTTCGTCTGCACCCTGAATAGGTATTTTGGTAAAATAGACATAAAACATATGGCAAATATTGACTGTTTATTTCTTTTTTTCTGTTTTCTTTCACTAATAAAGTGCCGACTAATCGGCCATTTTTGCCGACTAGTCGCCGACTAATCGCCGACTACAAATGTGGCCGGATAGTCGGCTTTCCCGACTAGTCGGCGACTAGTCGGCACATCCCTAATAGGTACTTATTACTCTTTCAAAATTACCTACTTTCCTTTTAAATAATTCGTTCCATTTACTATGTAAAACTTTATCTAGCAGATTAAAATACATTTAAACTAAGAATCAGATTTTTCTTTTGTTTTCTAAGGACCTCCCCGTTTGCACATTTTGTCACGCCAAAGTCGGCGCAGAGTTAGCTTGGTATACCTATACAAATCAAAAGGTATTTATTACATCTTTCCTTTTACAAGTCACTTTCTAAAGAAATCCATCCTTTTTTTAGGCACCGGCCTTTAGAAAAGGACTTGAATAATGATAGATGTCATTTGGATGTAATAAGCGCTTTACTAGAATTACTAGGACAGTAGAATCTATTGACCGTTCCTCTCCTTCTTTCCTACAAAGTGTCGGGCGGCTAATAAGCCCTAAACTCTATCTTTTAAACTAATAATACCGTAAACGTATAAAACATTGGCCTTTAACATAACTTTGTTGACCGCGTCACAGTTTAGTAAAAGCGAAATAACTTAAAAGTAGTAACAGATACACATTCTGAAGAAAGTTTATCTGTAACTACACTTTCTAAAGAAAGGGTATCTGTAACTACTTTTAAGTTATTTCGCTTTTACTGAACTGTGACGCGGTGGGAAAAGTTATGTTAAAGCGCAAAGATTTATACTTTTACGGTAAATGTTATAAAAAGTATACTTATTATTTCCAGCACTGATGGTGCTTCAAGACTGTTGCGAACGTTTTTGGACCGGCGAAGTGTTCAAAGCGAACCGTCCCTTCCTGTATCTACTCACGGTTCACGAGATCCCTACATTTTATGGAATTTTTCATGGAACAGAAAATACAGAACATATCTTAGATCTTTCACAATAAAGTACAAATTAAATCTGCGAATGGATTAGGTACTTTACAGTTAAATATGTACTTCGTTCGATTATTGGATAAAATTAATAAACTAAGAATTTTTTTCTCACGTTTTACCACTGGTACCTAACTAAAAAAAACATTGCTGAAAACGATTGAAAACAGAAGGGAAAACATGTTGGGGCACCTGATACGGCACGATATTATACTTACCTACATAAAGACTATAATTGAATGAAGGAAGAATAGAAAAAAAGAGAGGCAGAAGAAGGCCGAGACGTGCGTTTTTGGACCAGGCTAAAGAGAACATGAAGAACTGAATGGCGATTACTCCACGGACAAGTGCCAGGCTCTTAAAATTATGATGATGACGATGACCACTGGTAGCAACTGGATGGTAACTATTGGAAATAACCTGTAGCGCAGTTACGGGTTGTTGAAGAAATGTATAAGTGCCTCTTTGATATTGACTGTACTAGTTGTATGAAAACAATCAGGGAGGGTTACTCTCAAGCCCGTTATGAATAATAGGTATGTTATTAATTATCACAGCTATGCCGGATATCCGCCTTATCCCTGTAAGGGCAACAAAGACAGTTTCACTAAAGGGCTCTTTGATCTTAGTGGGTTAATTTCAAATGCCACTAATTTATGTATTGTTGTCAGCATTCGTGTACATTATGAAGCTTTCATTTATTAATTATAACATAAGTTACCGTTTAAAACTGCAATATACAATCAACTATAATATATCGTTTGATCATGGACAATAAGGGCGCCATTTCTTTTATAACAGACCTAAATTAATGAGAATTCAAAATTAAGCAGCTCTAAAACTATACCTATCCTATCATGGCTACCATTACCACGCTAAACGCCGTAACAGACTACCGCACCGCATCGCGACTTTGGTGTGGTCAACATAATTATCTCTTTCTCGCTCTAACTTATAGCTGCGTCGTTATCGCACGTACGGCAACTATCCATAGGGCTTTACACACTATCGATACGTGCGCCGCACTGCACCAAAGTCGCGGGGCGGTGCGGTAGTCTGTTAAGGCTTGATAACTTACCTAGAGTCGCACCAAGAAAAGTCTGCAGCGGATTTGATAGCCCACGCAGTGTAAGTGTTATTTATACGTCATATCTGCATGGGATATCAAAATCGCTGCAGACTTTTCACGGTCTGACTCTATCATGGCTACATTACCATTACCATGCTAAACGGCGTAAGGGCGTAGCTTCAAAATTAATTTGTTTGATAATCAACGTACTAAATCGCGATTCCACCCTGCAAATCCCGCAATTGTGTATGCCTACAACCTAAAGGCATTTTAGTCTATGAAGCCGAAGTATAACGCATCGTGTCCCCACTTGAGTAAAAGGTTTATCTGTGTGCCAAATTTCATCGAATTCCGTTTACACTTTGCGCCAATAATCAAAGGGCTTCTGTGCTGCCCCCTATAGTCAGTGGCGGCAGCAAGCAAGATGAGTGCAGAGAAAGGGGCGGCTAATAGTAGCTAATACAGGACCTGGGGCCTATGACGGCCAAGATTTACAAATCCGCCACTGCCTATAATTCATGCACGTACCCTCTATTATACAGTATAGAATTATAGATTGCCATGATAAAAGTTCAGTCTTCCTTAAAATGTGTTAATGATTTGGAAAAGACATCCAAAAGGATAGGTACATTATCAATTTATGTATATCTATCTCAAATATGCAGGTAATTATTAGGTATCCCAAAGAAATATACTTACTATTTATTTAGCATTATGTGTAAAGCGCCAAAATCGGAGGCGATGTTCAAATAGAGAGGGATCTTTAGATTAACAATACCGAAACATCCATTTCCTGAAACTTGTCACCCCTATCCTCATATCCGAGCTATTATGATAGCAAGCGTTATTATTTACTGAGATAACATCGAGGTATACGAGCCGTCCGGAAATATGTATGCGTGTTTCCGGTAACAAGGCATTGTTATTGTTATACTCTACCGTAAAAGTAAAACTACATAAAACTTTGCTCTTGAATATAACTTTGCCCACCGCGTCACAGTTAAGTAAAAGCGAAATAAGTAATAACTTAAAAGTAGTTACAAATACACTTTCTGAAGAAAGTGAGTGAACCATGAGTGAACTCTTTTATCTCTTCTACTTTAACTGTATAGGTATTAAACAAGGCAAGGGTTGTCTGCCGTCATAGTCTAAAAGGCAGTTTTTCGACATTTTGCCAAAATTGACTTTTTGTGATATTCGTAATGTAGAGATCGAGATGCATCGACCACTTTGGCCCGTTTTCCGATAAGTGGCTTAGTTTTCGAGAAAAATATCGTAAAAAGACCGTATTTGCACTAATGTTCTAAGCTTTCCTAGTCTAAAAAGTGACTATTTGACAAACCCAGGCTAAAACAACGTATATGCAGCTATACGTTTTTTTACGCTCTGGTTTGCGTAAAATCTTATCCACTATGTCTAGCCTAAAATAACGTATAAGCCAAAAACTAGGCTAAAAATACGTAAAAGACGCTATACGCGCTTTAAGATTAGGATCTTTAGCAAAATTTTAGATCTGATACTAGTATAAAAAAATCGTATAATATATTTTTTAGTTTAAATGTCTCATACGTCATTTAAGCCTAGTATCACTTAACTTTTTTACGTCACCATAATAGTCTTTAGAAACGTATAAATGTTATACGTTCTTCTTATTTTCTATGGACGTCGTATTAAATGCAAACAAACTTTTAAAATGGTTGAAAGTGCGTCTAACTAGTCTATAACGCAGTATATGCTCTAACCCTCGTCATGCTCCCCGCGCGCCCAAAGACACCCTTATGCTAAGTAAAAGCCGTCAGCCGCAAGCGCAGGCTTGTGGCTGCCGGTATGCGATCGTAGGTGGCATTTTGCGCGCGAAATATTGACCGAACGCCAAATTAAGAAAAATACTTTATTATTGCATTACCATCATATGTTATCAATAACATGTAGTGTTTACAATTAGTACCTTCGAGTATTATCATTTTTATCAAGGTATATACTTTAAAACTGCCTCGCAAATACTTACACTCGCCAGCAAATACGTCTTTCTAGCGTAGTTTGTGATGGTTAAATTGTTCATACGTACTTTTCTACAGCAAACGTTGTTTGAGTTTTCTTTTTTCATTCGACGCTTTGACTAATCATCATCATCATCTCAGCCATAAGACGTCCACTGCTTAACATAGGCCTCCCCCTTGGACCTCCATTCGTACCGGTTGGAAGCGACCCGCATTCAGCGACTTCCGGCGGCCTTAACAAGGTCGTCTGTGCATCTTGTGGGTGGACGTCCTACGCTGCGCTTGCTAGTCCGTGGTCTCCACTCGAGCACTTTTCGACCCCATCGGCCATCTTCTCTGCGTGCAATATGGCCTGCCCATTGCCACTTCAGCTTGCTAATCCGGTGGGCTATATCGGTGACTTTAGTTTGTCTACGGATCTCCTCATTTCTGATTCGATCACGCAGAGAAACTCCGAGCATAGCCCTCTCCATAGCTCGTTGAGCGACTTTGAGTTTTGAGATGAGGCCGATAGTGAAAGACCACGTTTCGGAGCCGTAAGTCATCACTGGTAACACACATTGATTAAAGACTTTCGTCTTGAGGCACTGAGGTATGTCGGACGAAAAGACATTACGTAGTTTCCCGAACGCTGCCCAACCGAGTTGGATTCGGCGGTTGACCTCTTTCTCGAAGTTGGACCTACCTAATTGGACTACTTGTCCTAGGTAGATGTACGAGTCAACAACTTCGAGTACCGAGTTCCCAACAGAGACTGGGATGGGCACAACATTGGCATTTGACATAAGTTTCGTCTTGTCCATGTTCATTGTTTTAAAATGAGTACGAATCTCCGTTTTTATGGGAAGTAAAAATTCGGCTGAGCTTATTGCGGACTCTTTTAAGTTTCGTTGCTCATGCTCATTAGAAGTACATGTAATGTCATTAGTAGAGTCGAGTAAATCTAGCCTATGATACAAATAAAATCAGAAAGACCGTACACTTTAAAAATTTGTTACATATTATGGGGTTATTCCCACTAGTTAGGTACCACCAAGTTGTTACCAGTGGTAACTACTGGGAATTTATTTCCCACCTTTCTTCCCAGTAGCTACCACCAACTAGGTTTTGTGGTAACTACTGGGAATTTTTTTTCCAGTAGTTACCACTGGTAAAAGGTGGGATTTTTTTCCTAGTAGTTACCACCAGCATTTTTCTACCGTACAGTTTAAATGTCTTTCATTATATGAACAAAAAACACTACACTACTAGGCTATTATTAAAAAAAACGAGGTCCAGCGATTACTTTTTGGATTATAATCTTAATTACCATACAAAATTAACACATAAATCGGGTTATTCCCACTAGTTACCATCAAGTTGTTACAGTTCAATAGTAATAAAAACAGTATAAGTAGAATACTATAAAAATAGGCTTTATTGAACCCTAACAAAATTGTAGTGGTAACTACTGGGAAAAATATCCCACCTTTTACCAGTGGTAACTACTGGGAAACAAGTCCCATTAGTTACCACTGGTAAAAACTTGATGGTAACTAGTGGGAATAACCCAATTTATGTGTTAATTTTGTATGGTAATTAAGATTATAATCCAAAAAGTAATCGCTGGATCTCGTTTTTAGGGTTCCGTACCCAAAGGGTAAAACGGGACCCTATTACTAAGACTTCGCTGTCCGTCCGTCCAACAATACAACAAACGTGATTTTTGACCAAAGTTAAGCAACGTCGGGAGTGGTCAGTACTTGGATGGGTGAACGTTTTTTTTTTGCTTTTTTTTTCGTTTTTTTTTGCATTATGGTACGGAACCCTTCGTGCGCGAGTCCGACTCGCACTTGCCCGGGTTTTTTTATTAATAGCCTAGTAGTATGGCGTTTTTTGTTCGTATATAAATAAACATTAAACACAAACACAACACAAAAAAAAAGAAAAAAAAAAAAAACATTTAAACTACGTGACTGTTTTTTATTCCCATTTCTTCCATAAATACTAATCTATAAAACCGTATATTCGGTGTTTTTGGTGGTATACGTTTTTTTACACTAGCACGCTAGTCGAAAATCTGGACAAAATCTTAATTTTTCCTAGTATACTAACCAAAAAGGCCGAATAGCTGCTATAAGGTCTTTTAACTTAGGATTTTGAAATCCTAAGTTAAAAGACCTTATGACCTAAGACCTTAATTCGCACTTGAGTGCGAATTATACATTGTTACTAAGCAAAAAGGCAGCATGTGACATATACGGCGTTTTAACCTAGTTTCTACTTCGTAACTAAGTTAGAACGCCGCATAACGCATGTTTACCGCCTTCTTGACTAGTACGACCTACACATTTTTAAGCCTAATACTAATCTAAAGTTTTTTATAAAATAAAAAAAACTGAGCTGTTTAGAAACATACTATAAATACCTAAAATAAATACATATATATACCTACCACATACAAAAAGAAAAAATGGAAAAAGTTTTTCCGTTTCGTAGAAATTCAAGAAAGATGTTTGGGTTGGTTTTTTGCGATTATCTCGAAACTAGCTTTTGTCGAAAAACTGCCTTTTAGACTAGGACGGCAGTATGTATTGTTAAAAAGGCAAATAATAATCAAAATTCACACATTTGGTAAATAGGACAAATAAAGTATAAGAAATATGTATACAATACAATACAAAATATTACAATTCTTTTGGGTCTAGAACCGAAGATGTTTTACCTACATTATTTTTAATCACAGAGGCAGAGGATACTTCTTATTATATTGTTATCTTTGCAAATGCGAATATTAGACAATCATGATTTCAATTTCTAAAACATCTAAATATGTATGCTTGAGTAAAGATTTGTTAATTAATAATTACGAAGTTATTAAGTTGAGTGGATCTCATTTATAATTTTTTTACAACATAGAAGGTAAGCAATAATACCGCCTTCTCTGCTACTCCTACCGAAAGTTCCATAAGTGCATCTCGTTCGGTCGTTTGGCCCCTCCCCCGTTTCATCTCTATATTATTGTACCTCTATGTTTTACAATGATTTTGGATTAATTTATGTAAATAAAAAGGTACTTTAAAAAAAAGTTTATCAATGCAAAAAATTCCTGACATTTTCGTGTTCCGTCCCCATTCCTGACAAAAGGCTAAAATTCCTGACATATATAGTTGGTCAAGCAGATCTTGTCAGTAGAAAAAGGCGGCAAATTTGAAAAATGTAGGCGCGAAGGGATATTATCTCATAGAAAATTTGAATTTCGCGCCTTTTTCTACTGACAAGATTTGCTTGACCATCTATATCAGGAAAATTCCTGTCATCTGGTAACCCTATGCAGAGTTATCTTGGTCTGTTTCTATTGTAATTTGTATAATAAGCTAAGGACTGTCTCATTTCAATCATAGACAGGGAGAATCATACTATCCTTGTCTTACTAGCACCCAAAAGAAAAGGAGGAGTATAGTTTTTCTGGTTCTTACTGACTGACAAATTGGTTTGACCAACTATACCTACGACGTTTCGAAGACTGCATTAGCGTGTAGATTGTAGTTTCATGCGTAAATGGGAACGTCTAGCATAGTTTTTGACATTGACGTTCATGTCATGTTGTTGTATTTCACTTGTATTTATTTGACGCGACTCGCGAGGATTGTTTTAATTCTTTTGTTTGTAAATCTTGTTTCTACCATTTTCTCGTCTCGTTGTTTATAGTATTTTATCTATTGGATACATTCCTGCTCTTTAGCTGGTTTGATAGCTGTTCCGCCATCATGAAAGCTGCAAATAAAGGTACTACTTAAATGCTGGGTTCACTATTAAAGGGCTCACTATTATTACACAAGTAAGGGAGTAAGGGCACATCAAATACACATTCATGAAGTGAGTGGCGAGTTAGGTGAACCAGTAATACATTCTAGTCTTATCTCAATTATGTGTAACATTGGTAAAGTAGGCCTCGCCTGTCACCTACAACTGTGCGCTGTGCCACACACATATTATACGACTTCGTTTAATAAGTGACTTACCTTACTTAATTAAGTGAGTTACCTTTATGTAGCTGCCAACCCACACGTACGGTTGATGCCCCAACTGAAGTACCCAAGTTACCATACAAATTGTCTAGAAAAGTGGATGTATGTTATGGAACCAACTGTACTGTGATTGTTATTTGGTTGCAGTTTTCCACCTTATGGCTATGCACGTCTAAGATTTGTTTTTATAATGATACTAAAACTAGTGGCTCTCATGAGCTAGACTTTCCGAGTCTGTCAGTCCATAGCTTAAAACTGATTAAACATGGCTAACAAATTAATTCTATATATACTCCCAAAATTCCATGTGAATCAGTTGAGAAATACCATTTGTAGAGAACAATGGGACAGATATATGAAAGCATAAGCGTCTGTAACGCTGTAGGTATATATATTATTTTTAATAAATAAATTATTAATTTACAGTACATATAAAGGAGGAAGCAGAATTCGCACCAGAAACAAAGTGTATAAAGTTAGAAGAAGTCATTGTAAAGAATGAGATATCTGAACACACAACATGCAATGGGGATATGGACTGGAAGAACAGAATAGTTGCTGGCCTCAGCGAAGCAGCACAGGCTCGCCTGTATGAAGACCAACATGTTAAAAATGAATTTGAACAAGTGAGATGCAATGGGGATAAAGACTGGATGAACAGTGCAGTTGCTAGCATCAGCGAAGTGGCAAAGGCTCGTCTGTACGAAGACCATCAAGTTAAAGATGAAGTACAGGCTCGCCTGTATGAAGACCAACATGTTAAAAATGAATTTGAACAAGTGAGATGCAATGAGGATAAAGACTGGAAGAACAGTGCAGTTGCTAGCATCAGCGAAATGGCAAGGGCTCGCCTGTATGAAGACCATCAAGTTAAAGATGAAGTAGTGGTAGGCCCAGAGGTTCTGCTCCGACAGAAAAGTGAGTATATTAGATAGAATTTTAAATGCAGCAATAATAATGATAACGCAATGAGTACCTATAAAACCATTGCTCAAAATACGGTGACTGTACGGAATCGCAGTGACGTGCTATAAGCGTCACGATTTTATCGCATGCCCTCCACACTGCTGCTCAAAATACGCTGTGGTGCGGAATCGCAGTGACGTAGCGCCGTAGACGTCATGACTTTACCGTATGTGGACATCGTTGCTTAAATAAAATACGCCGAAGCCCGCCCGAAATCCGCCGTGTACGACTACGATGCGCACGTGCAAACTAAAACTTAGCTCGTGCACGTGCAATCACTAAAAAAAACTATTTCTTGTTTTATAGAATTCAGAACTCATAGCTCGTGGCAGTAAACTTCTCTAATATGCATTTTTTTATTTCTTGTCAGTTCCATACTTGTGTCAAGAATCAAAAAACAACGAGAACAAATATATATCATAGATTACTAGTGTTGCAATTGGAACCATTGTTATCTGTGGGCACTATAATACAAAATACTATGTACTTATTCTTGAAAGTTTTCTTATTATAAATTATTTATTATATTAAAATTTATTTATTTATTTATGTTATGGAGATCCAACAGCTATCTATACAGAGTATTCACAATTAATAAGAGATGGAAAGCCAATTACAGGATCACACATGTAGCAACATTCATGACATTTTAACTAGCCACATTATACTAAAATGAATTCTGTTTATAGGTGAATAGAATTCACTTTTAGTTTAAGGTAGCCAGTTACTAAACAGTGGCCAGTATTGAAGAATTACCCTACCCTGGTTTAGTAAATCTGAAAAATATTCTAATGCATTGTTTGTATTATTTTCAGGTACTTTTATTGAATGTTCCTTTTCTAGGATGCACTTCTTCAATATTTGGCACTCAGATCTTCGCGGTGCTTCCGATTATAAACGAAAACGCCACATGTTTAAAGTTCTTAAGTCTTACTTCGAGAATACCGAGAACATAGATTTTACTGGTCTAGAAAGGTGTGTACATAATTTATGCACGAATTTAAGGGCATATTGGAACAAAGTAAGTCGTAGTAAAAAAACGGTTTTAGTAAAATATGCACATTGGTTAAATAAAGTCGTGACAATACGCTTACCATGTTACAAAATGGAACAGTGCACACTCGAACAAAATATAGCAAGTCCATCTGATCCATCTAGTGGATGTGATAGATGTCGCGGCAAAGACATTTTTGAGCATAGAGAGCTGCTAATAGATCATAAAAATTCTAAGGAGACACTGTCCAATACGAGTTTCACAAATATCGTTGCCGAAGAAATGGTGGATCTTGTTGAAAAGGCCAAATTAACAAGACAACAATATCTGGTTATAAGTAAATTCTTTAACAATAAGTTTCCTGATTTTTTACCAACTTGTAAAAGAGTGTTCAAAGCTAGGATAAGGTGATTTTGTATAATTTTGTCTAAGTAGGAATAAATCATGCTTACAGTATGTCTAATCGAGAGACTAATGGAAAAAAGTTCCATGTGAAATAATTATAATTGTACATATAAATTAAATTCGAGATATATGCGACTTTTATTTTCACATCATTGACTTAAGAACCATGCTGGCATATGATGGACGCTATCAATGACATAGTAATGATAAACTGCAAGTTTTATTTTAGAACGTCAAAAAGTAAAGCTCGTTTCACTCGCGCGATGTTATAAAGCGAGATCTGCTTTATCACGCCGAAAACAGCGTCCACCGTACGCCTGCTGATGTCTGCGTAAGGCTGCCTTCTGTCTACACTCGTACGCGCAGTTACCACACTTAAAACTCTTTTCTTCATTGTGAATCAACTCGTGTCTCTTTAAATTACATTTCTTGGAACATTCATAAGTACAGTGACTACATTTAAAAGGTTTATCACCCGTGTGTATCATTTGGTGTAGTCGTAAATCTGATTTCATTATACACTTGAAATCGCAATCATCACATTGATATGGCTTTTCCCTAGTGTGTACTTTCTCGTGACTGCGTAAGTTTGTTTTAACACTGCATCTGAAATCACAATAGCTGCATTTGAATGGTTTATCCCCAGTGTGTATTTTCTCGTGATTAATCAAGACGGTTTTTTGATTGCATTTGAAATCACAGTGTTTACATTCAAAGGGGTTCTCGCCGGTGTGTATCATTTGGTGACGGCGTAAATTACATGCCTTACGACATGTATAATCACAATAGTCACATTTATGAAAGCGGTTATTAATGTGTGTCACTTGGTGTTTTCGGAAATCATTTTTTCGTGTACTCTTGTAATCAGAGTCACTACATTTAAAAGGCTTGGAATCCCTGTGTGTTATATCCCGTATTTTTATACTTCTTTTATCCGATTTGTAATCACATAAGCTGAACTTTAATAGATTTCCACCGGTGTGTGTCTTCTGGTGTTTGTGGAAATCCCTTTTCCGAATACTGTTATAATCGCATTTGCCACATTTAAGGGGTTTCGCATCCCCGTGTATCCTCTCATGTCTTTTTAAATTCCTTTTATCTCTACACTTGAAATCGCAATAGCTACAGTTCTCCGATTTCTCCATGGTGTGTACTAGTTTGTGAATTCGTAAGTCTTGTTTCCTACTGCATTTGTAATCACAATATTTGCATTCCAAAGGCTTTTCATCTGTGTGTATCATCTCATGTATTTTTAAATTTCGTTTATTTGGCTTCTCTCTATTGTGTATTCTCTCGTGACTCCGTAAGTTTCCTTTCGTTCTACATTTGTGATCGCAATACCTACACTTAAAAGGCTTTTCATCCGTGTGTATCATCTCATGACTTTTTAACGTGGTTCTATCCTTGCATTTGAAACCGCAGTATCTACATCCGTAAGGTGTCTCGCTAGTATGTGTTCGTTGGTGACGTCCAAGGTTGACTTTCAGACTGCACGCAAAATTACACTCGGAACATTTAAATGGCTTTTCACCAATGTGTATCTTCTGATGTTTTAACAAGTGTCCTTTGCGAATACAGTTATAATCGCAATTCTTACATTTGTAAAGTTTTTCAATAGTAGGTATGCCTTCATGAGCTCGTAAGTCTGATTTTTTAAGGTTGATGTCACAATAGTCACTTTTAATCTTACTTTTTCTGTTTGACTCAACATTCTTGCGGGAATTAAGTGAAGTTAAAGAATGAATGTGTATGTGTTTCTTATAAACTGCGAGGTATTTGAATTTTTTGCCGCAATCATTGCATTCATATTTAGTATTTGGTTGCTTGGTGTGAAGCTTGTAGTTGCGGCGCCCGACTCGGCAAGTGCGGCGCTCCGTGTCAACCAGCAGGCGCTCCAGTCTGACAGTGCAGCTCAGCCATTGCGCGGAACCCGCTTCAAGTGCTGCAAGACAATTTATAATATTTTATAGTTTGTAAAATATCTACCCAAACAATGTTACTATACAATGGGTTAACCTTTAGTTTTACAAATTGTGGCTTTCCATCAGAGGCCTTATGATTCATCAGCAATACGGACCATTTTACTTAAAAAAAAATACTAGAATCTCTTTTGGAATTTCAGATGGAAACATCCAGGATGAAACAGATGGTAAAATTTACTTGGTATATGGAATACTAATCTATGCAGGTGAAGTTGTGGAAACAAGCTACTGAACTATAAAAATACCAGCCAAGTGCGAGTTGGACTCGCGCACGAAGGATTCCGTACCATTACGCAAAAATAGGCAAAAAAATCACATTTCTTGTATGGGAGCCTCACTATTTAATTATTTAATTTAATTCTGTTTTTAGTATTTGTTGTTATAGCGGCAACAGAAATACATCATCTGTGAAAATTTGAACTGTCTAGCTATCACGATTCATGAGTTACAGCCTGGTGACAGACAGACGGATGGACGGACGGACAGATGGACAGCGGAGTCTTAGTAATAGGGCCCCGTTTTTACCCTTTGGGTATGGAACCCTAAAAAAGCAGCACTGTTACTAGGATCAATTTTATAAATGTTGAACTGACTTGGAAGCGATGCTACATGAGGTTGGTGAAAAAGCTCAGGGCCCAGCACAAGCTCATCCTTAACAAGGTGGTCCTCGTACAGTGCGGCACTAGGGTCTGTGCTGTCTGAGCAAGTGGGCTCCTCTTTCACATGGTCTTCAGTGTTCAACTCTTCTTTAACGGGCACTGAAATAATTAAGTCTAAATTAACGTTTTATAGAACACAGTTGGATATAATAATTGTAAAAATTACTTCCCTATAACCTCATATTTTGAGCCTTAATTCTTGTTTTTTTTATCTATACTAATGAATTTATTTTCTGTATTAATTTTGTTTAATCTGTTTTGCTTGCAATATATTGCAAGCAAAGGCTTGTAAAATGCCACTCACCTTCGTCAGTAAATACATCAGGCGTCCCGTTCACACCGCACAAGCCCCCGTTATTCTCGTCGTCAGGCTCCTGCTTGACTAATGGAGCCTCTACAGACATCATACTGCCGTTAGTTATCCCAGCCAGGTCTTGACGGGACCTTTCCATCCGAGAAGAGAATACACAAAACGTTGACCGTCACGATTCACTAACATTGGCGAATATTTTAGTCCTAGGTCGACGTAGTAGGGGTCATCCATTAATTACGTCACACGTTTAGGGGGGGGGGAGGGGGTCCAGAAAATGTGACATATTGTGACATGGGGGAGGGGGGAGACACAAACTTTGTGACGTCACTTTAACTTCATCAGTAACCGAATTTTTTTTTTGATTATTTTATTCGCTGTACATTTAAATAACAAGTTTTTAAAACGATAATCGTTTTTATTCTTTTAATTTTCTTTCCTAAGCAGTTTTGGGTTATAAAATTACTAATATTTATATCGTCAAAAATATTTTGATAAAATATTAATAATACTTAGGTACTTACTTAATTCGATTTGGCGATTTCGTAGAAAAAATGTGACGTCACACTAGGGGGGAGGGGTTTGCCAAATGTGACAAGGGGGGGAGGGGTCAAAAAACCTAGAAATTCGTGTGACGTAATTAATGGATGACCCCGTACGATGACGTGCGACACTGTATTCTGTAATTAGTTGACGATGTAAATTTAGCTATAATAGCTTTGAATTTAAGAATATAAACCTTGTTATTACAAAATAAATAAAACTTAAGCAATACCACAGAATAACTAAATGCCAATACAACCAACGGGCAACGACAAACGAGCGCGTCACAGATGACAGTAGCCGGAATTCCATTTTACGCTAAAAGCAAAACAGAAAACAGACGGACGCACAATAAAAACATTGCAGAATATAATTATCAATCACTGTAAGACAAGATAAAGCTAAATACAATTCACTTGTAGGATTTAGTTCTAGAATAGCGTTGGGAGTGACGTCTTGACCGTGGGGGTTTGATTCTATTTGTTTAAGGGAGGTTTTGGGTAATGCGTAGATTGCGTAGGTAGGAACAGAACATCTGAGACATGACATTGACAGTATGACAGTGCAGGCAGGCATCTGTCATTCATTATTGTCTAAATGTCTATCGGAGACGACGCTATCATTCAGTAGTATTTTCTGAAATAATTATAATCAATAGAAGTAAAACAATCGACTTATTTGATTTCTCCGTATTATGGAATTTATTTATTAACAATGGTGAATGTTATGAAAGGAGTGCTCGTGGAATGGTTGGTATTTTTTCTGATAATCATAACCTTACTCGAGATTGACCCAAACATTAACATAAATATATAACACCAAAGCAAATAAATTTAGGTAACATAACATTAACAAATAACTATTCAATGTAATCTAAATCCTGAGGAATGTTGAACATTTGATCTATAACTTCGTTTTCACACTGAAATGTATTCTTCATGTAGGATTTCAGAATGTAAATGTTCTCTGTCCATCGGTTGGCCGCAGTCTTCAAATCCTGAACATAAAAATGCACTTAGGTAGTGAACATCAGACTTTTTAGCAAATTTTACCTCAATGCTGGCATTCATGTTGCTCTTACCTCAATTTCAGTCTTTAATTGAGCTATGTACTCGGGATCAGAGTCTCTATATTTCTGTAATTCTTTCTTTAAAGCCTCTTCCTGTTTTTTCATCTCTTCTAAAGATTTCAATACTGCTGTTCTTTCTTCAGTTGCTTCACGCCCAACCTATGAATTGGAGTTCATTTATGCAAAACAGCATTAAACTTTAATAAACAAAATATTAACTATATTTATACATTACCTTTATAGTTTGGATTGGGTCTTAAAAATGAAAGTAAATAAAAGGTCTTAGTAGAAACAAATACACTTAAAAAATGTAGACACTAGCCGGGTCCACACAGAGCGAGCATACACGCGAGGCAATTACCTCGCACACAAAACGGCCAGTGTAGTTGAGCCTCACGCGCGCCGCCTCGGCCGAGGCACGTCTACACTGGCCGTTTTGTGCACGAAGAAATCGCCTCGCGCATATGCTCAATCTGTGCAGACCCTGCTACTAATGACATAGCTAATTGTTACATCTTTTAAAAGTTTAGGTCAATTTAATCATGATATTTTATATTTTTTAAATACTCACAGATTCACTTGCAATGGCTTCTTCTGTCTTTTTCAGTTTCTTTGTGTAT
Organism: Cydia splendana; assembly: GCF_910591565.1. NCBI lineage: Eukaryota > Metazoa > Arthropoda > Insecta > Lepidoptera > Tortricidae > Cydia > Cydia splendana. The sequence continues at coordinate 15,321,425 of NC_085974.1, forward strand.
TCTGCAAGCTCATTCTGCATGTCATTGAGTTTTCTTTTCTTTGCATTCTTGACTTTGCTGAAAACACAGATTTAATTCATTAAAAATGTCCCGTGTCCAAGATAACATAGCATCAGTGACCGACAGGAACCAGTAACCAACACTTCTATTTTTATCCAAGAAGCAGTCTTATTGCAGTCCTGTCCTTGCAGCTTGCACAGTGTCGGTGTTGTCACACAGCTTTTTCATGGATAAAAACCAAAAATGTGTTACTGGTTCCTGTCGGTCACTGGTGCCACTATCAAAAAAAAAATATTTCAGAACATTGAATTCCATACATTATTTAGTTAGTGAACAGCATACAGTTCGCTATTGCTAAGTTAGATCTATATTTTTACATAAAGAGTTTGCACAATAATTGAAGCAAAATATTCATACTTAAACTAAAACTTATTACAAAGGCCAACCATACACCTATAATGTATTGCTTTATAAAAATTATTAAGACAATTTTTTTACAAAGTGCCATACCTCGGGAAAGACCAAAAGTAAATGGAAGTTCCTATCTTCTCCGAGTCAACCAAGTGGTCATCAACCAAACTCTGCACCACCTCTTTCACTGACTGCATGGTGATACCTTTCTCTTTCGGTGCTATTTTTTCCAACTCCTAAAAAAATATTAAAATATTTAAACCCGATTATGATTGATATTGATTGAGACTTAGAATAGTTTTCTATATAAATTTTCTGTTAACTTGTTCTATTACTTCTAAAAATGTTTAGTTGGTATAGTTTTGTTTGTTAGTGGATAAATATGGAATTAACATTAATAGTGCCTATTGTAATTCGAAAATTAAAGGGGGAAGGTGATATTGACAATAATTCCCAGCTTTTTCATAGAACTCACTTATTTGTATGAAGTTTTCACAGAATGAAAAGTATCCAAGATGATTATTACTATGTTATTTTATTATTTATTTAGTATAAAATAAATACCTTCAACTGAAAGAAGTCCTTGCTATTATGAAATATCTCCAACATCTTAGTCCTCTTCTCTTCAGCACTAAGTCCTCTTTTCTTAGACATTTTACTTGTTC